>NW_027491034.1:1266250-2532500 GCF_021521415.1 Bidens hawaiensis
GGCGTATTATAGATGCTATGAAGGAGTTCTTGGCATCTCAGGGGGAGACAGGCTGTAGAGGCGACGAGTTACGGACGAAGAAGAGAAACGACAGAGACGATGATCCCAATGCACCTAAAGGTGCAGGTGGTTAGTTGCCAAGAACTACTCAAGCTCTTGGGACTTCCACAGCTCAGGGGGAGTCTGTAGGTGCAGTTGGTTGTGATGAGGTGGTGATGGTTGATGATGAAGATGATGTGATTGATGCGTTGAGAGAGTTAGATGATGATATGCTAGATGATGATGTGTTTGATGATGATGTGCTGCCGTGTGAGGAGATTGAGAAGATTGGCGCACAAATTGTGATTGAAGATGGGATAGAAGAGGGGGAGATAGTAGAAGAAGACGTTGAACACGAGATCCCAGATGTTGAGAGAGCCGACATGGGTACTGAGATGGATGAGACTGAGTGGGTGGAGCAGCCTAGGTGGAAGGAAGGCTGTGCTCATTGGTTTATTAAGACCAAGAAGCCTGCTGTTCCAACCATGTTCAAGAAGAGTTATAACATCAAAGGCTATGCTGAGTAGAAGAAGGGAATTATCTGTTGGATATATGATGAACAGATAAAGTTGGTTGTGGTGAAGCGTTATGATGGTATTCAATACTTCAAAAGAACCCTGAGATCTCTCAATACGTTACCGGAATGTGAGGTGAAGGATTTGGCCAGGTTGGGCCTGATAAATAGAAGTGACGACAACATGGCAAGAGTGATTGGGAAGATCGTGTGGAAAGAAAGCATAAAAGAGAAGAAGTTTGAATTATTAAAGCCACAGAAGGGAAAGCTCGTGGAGGATATAGAAAGGGGAATGAGAGCAGATGGCAAGCCATGGATGGTGATGAAGTACAAACCGATCCGATGCATCAAGGAGGTTCCAATGAAGACTATGCCTCAAGATGTGTTGAAGAATCTAAAATGGTGGTACGTTGATTGCCAGACTGCTGAAGCCGTGATGGAAGACGAAGACGAACAAGAAGTGCTGAGGGTGTATGATATGATGCATCTTGTTAACTTATCGAAAGCTGATCTGCAAGTGTTGAATGAAAAGAAGATATTCTATATTCCTGCTTGGAAGGATGAAGCAAGGAAATATCAGCGAGTAGTCACGGTATGTGTTAGAAAAGGAGTGCATGCGTGAAGATACAGGATTACAAGACAAGAGCTTAAAGATCAAGATATGAAGCTACTGCCAAGGGGGAGTCTGTTGGTGTATGAATGTCAGTAGTTCATAGTCTAGTGTCTGTAATCGAGTCTGTATTGTTATTTATGTTTTTGTTTAAAGCGAAGTTGTCAACAAGTTCGCCTAGGCGAACTTGTTGAACAAGCGAAGTTATGGACAACTTCGCCTGAACATATCAGGCGAAGTTGTCGTGTATTTATATATAGGTTACGGATAGTTGGTTAATGAGTTGTTGAGTGAATCGTGTGATAGTTGTTAGCAGTTTTGGTTCACGAGTCTGTAATAGTGATATCGTATCACGTGTTCGGTTATCAATATAACGTGTTCGTTTATCGTATCGTGTTTGTTTGATTTGCTTTCTACACTCGTAACGATCTACGCAGGGATTCCGCACCTGAGTAGACCGCGATATCTCGTGCGATCCGTCCAGGGAACCTACAAATTTTGATATGTTTTGTTTTTGAATGTTGTACGGGATTCTCAGGGCTTGATGTAGACCATATAGGGCCTTGTTTAATTGGTAAACACGGTCCGGATAATGAGGATCTTTGAAAACATGAGGTTGTAAAACAAACACTTCCTCATGTAATTCATCGTTGAGAAAAGCACTTTTAACATCCATTTGATAGACCTTGATATTCTTATAAGCAGCATATGCCAGGAAGATTTGAATCTACTCTAATCTTGCAACTGGAGCGTATACTTCTGTGTAATCAGTACCCTCTTGCTGATGAAAACCTTGCACCACCAAACGTGCTTTGTTTCTGAAAATCATTCCTCGGTCGTCTTTCTTACACTTAAATATCCACTTAGTCGGAATAGCTTTCTTGACTCTTGCAGGTTTGTCGATTAAGTCCCAAACACCCAACCTTGCAAATTGTTGTAATTCTTCTTGCATAGCTTCTACCCAAAAAGGATCTTGAAGAGCCATACGAGGCATTGTTGGTTCAACTTGAGATAGAAAGCAAGTGAATTTAGCAACATTTACAATTCCAGAGGAATGTAAGTCAGCATAGGCACACAATACGTTATTCTCACTTGACGAAGCAACTTGATGATGTGTTTGTACACCAACATCAAGGTCTCCAATGATATTTTCCTGTGGATGATATCCATGAATCCGAAGAGTGGGATTCTTAGGAACAACAACATTATCAAATAAATTAGTATAATGTTCACCAAGTTCAGGAGATGAAACATTATCACTGTCAAGTGCAATAACTTGATCTTCAGCTTGATCATCATCATCAGAAGAAGATAAATTATCAACAGTAACTGGAGAACCAACATGTGGTTCTACAGTTGGAGCATCAGGTCGAGCTTCAATATCATTAGAAGTTGAAAATCTTGGAATGGCCAAATGATCTTCAAAGTATGCTCAAACCAGATCCTCATCGATGTGTTCAGTTGAAGGAGTAAATGAATTAAATAAACCATCATAGTCAAACATCCAGTCGGGACCTTTCCCTTGAGGAGGAGTAGTGTACTTTTGACAGTCCACATGATACCATTCCTCAACACAACCAAAAGTGAAATTAAATACACGTTTCTTTGGGGATGCATATCCCATGAAATAACCTTCGATAGATTTTTCTTCAAATTTACCCGCATCCTTTTTCAACATTGTACACAGACACCCAAACGGTTCCAGGTACTTAAAATTAGGCTTTCGATTGTTCAAAAGCTCGTAACATGTCTTCTTGAGTCGTGTAACAAGTAAAACCCGATTAAGCGTATAGCAAGCTGTATTCACCGCCTCATTCCAGAATTGGACGGGAAGCTTAGAATCAGCAAGCATGGTTCTTGCAGCTTCAATCAAGGTTCTATTCTTTCTTTCAGTAACGCCGTTTTGTTGAGGCACATAAGGTGCACTATATTCTCGGTGAATTCCTTTTCGAAGACAAAAAATATCCAATACAGTGTTATTGAATTCAGTTCCATTATCACTTCGAATTCTCCTCACCTTGTGTTTGTATAGTGATTCGATCTTAGTGATAAGGTTTTGTACCAAAACAGGCGTTTGATCTTTCGAACTCATAAATATCACCCATGAGTATCTTGAATAATCATCGGTTACCACCAGACAATACCAATCTCCAGAGATACTCGCACGATTCACAGGACCAAACAAATCCATATGGAGACGTTCAAGAGGAGTGTCAATGCAATTCAATAACTTATAGGGATGAGACTTTTTTTTTGCTTGCCCTTCTTGCATGCAATGCAGTGATCAGATAACTTAAATTTCTTCAACGAGACACCCTCAACTAAGTCATTAGCCATTAACAAATTCATCTTTCGAACATGAATGTGACCCATTCTACGATGCATAGAATAGAATGCTTCTCGGTTGCTTTGGAGACAAAACATGTTTCGATAGACGTTGATACTTTAGAACTCATATTTAAGACATAAATATCATTTGATCGTGGTGATCTCATGACAACCATGTCCTCGGGAATCACGTATTCCGGTTTCAAGATAAGACATTCTTTATCAGTAAATACCGTGGTGTACTGCTTATCGCAAATTTGCGACACACTTAATAAATTATGATTTACCTTGTCACAGTAGTTAACTTTCTCAAAAGTAATATGCCCATTCAAAACTTCACATTCTTGTGTAATCATGCCCCAGAATTCCCAGCAAAAGCTACATAACCTCCTTGAATGTTTCTTACGTTTGATAAGAGGTTATGGTTTCCAGTATTATGACGAGAACATCCACTATCCATTATCCAGTTTTCACCAGAAATGGTCTTGGATGTACCCTACACATAAAAGAAAGTGAATAGTTAAAAAAGGTAGCCCAGGCCTCAGTCTTGGGCACCTTTTGGTTTTCTTGAGAAATTTTAAACTTAGCAGAATTCAACTGTTGTTCAGCCACTTGTGAATAAGTTACCGGCTTCTTAGACTTTCATCTTAAGTAAGCCGCTTGAACCACATTTGAATTTTCATTCTTGCATAACGGTGCAGTTGGAATAAACTTGGGTTTTACTTGACCATGAGTCTCATTAACATGAATCACCTTTCGAGGATTCACATTAGAAAACATAATATGTGTAAATCCTCACACGACATTGGTCGTTTCAAGATCTCCTTTATCACTGGAATCGGTTTAGAATGATCCTTGACAAAAGGATTGAGATTTTGAGTTTTCTGTTGACCACAGTTTCTCACCACATGACCTTGTTTACCACACAAAAAACAACTTCGCATGTCAACATAACCATGTTGAGGTCTGGTAGAAACATATGCAACCGAAGGTTGATACTTTACATTTTCAGTGAATCGTTTGGCCAAATCATCAGAAGTGACAAACTTCTTTTTCATATAAAAATCAAGGTTAGAACAATTTGAAAAGCTTTTCAATGTATCTATTCCAGTTGATTTGACAAACTGAACCCTTTTAGCTTGTTTTAACAATTGTTTTGCTTTCATTACCGGGTCTGATGAGTTCGATGTTTTGGTACAAACATATTGACGTTCCAACTCTTTCAACTTGTCAGTTTCATTGTAAAAAAAGCTCTCAATTAGTTCTGGTTTAATGATACTAATCGGAATATCTTTTTCAGTGAACATAGTATCCATACCTTTTAACTTGAAAACTCTTGCAGATGATGGCTTAGAACTAGGAGGATTAATGAAACGCATCAAGTCCTCATCAGAAATTTTTGGTTTTTCTGATTTCTTTGCCTTCACAGGTTTAACTTCACTTGTTCTGCCTTTGTCACATGAGGCTTGTGTGAACCATACACAGCTTCCTCAAATTCATGAGGCTCGCAAAGAATATGATTAGAACTAGGAATGTTCGTATTCTTGTGTATAACCTCTGGTTCAAACACATCCTCAATAATTACTTTGTCAACGTTCTCAACAAAGACTTTGTTGCTTTCAACATGAGGTTTTGGAGGAGCAAATTGGGTTTTAATAGTTTCAGATTTAACAGGTTTAGGATTTTCTGAAATTACAGGTTCTTTCACAATTACCACTTCTTCCTTTATTGCAAAAGGGTTAATTTTATAATCATTGTGAAATGGTAGAGGAAAATCAACAAAACCTATCCCTTTCTAAGAGTCCTTTTATTTTCCAGATACTTCAATGATTTCATTCAACAAGAACGAAGAGTTTCGAAATTTACCCAATTTGTTCTTCAATTCAAGAACCTCATTCTCAAGCTCGGTTATCTTTGAACTATGTTTCAAGATTTCTTGAAACTTTTGGTCATTAATTGTCATTTTCTCAGATAACTCAGCTTTGAGATCATGGTTATTTTTCGACAATGCTTCAATCTTTTCTCGAGATCTCATTTGAGATTCAAGAGATTGTCGATAAGTATCCTTCAGAGAAGCAATTTCTCTCACTAGATTATCATTATGATTCTTTAAAGATTCTAACATAGATTTTTTAGATTCACATTCAACACATGTTACCTTAACAGATGAAGTAGCAGAGATAGAATGACTAACCTCATTAATCTTTGCCATGCAAGCAAACACCGTTGGAGGCTTGTCACAAGAATCGTCAGAATCAGATCTAGAATTGTTGTCTGAGGACATTTCACTTCCACTTGCATCTTGGAATTCTTTTGTCAACCCAAACATAGTCAAATTAGCTTGAGTTTCATTACACAACAGCCGTTGTGTCCAATCATTTCCATCAGCTAACATTGCATGTGCCCCAGAAGTAGATGGTTTCTTTTCAGCGTCACTACTTCGTGGTGTAAAAGAATTTTGATGTTGACTACGAGGACTGGTATACTCCTTTTTCGGTTTGTCACATTCCTTTGCAAAGTGCCCGAACTCTTGACAATTATAACATTTCACTTTAAACTTGTCAAATCCCAATTTCTTATTCAAGGCGGGAGGATCTTTACCAGTTCTTTGCATGAATCTTTTAACCTTACGAACGATCATAGCCAAGTTCCACTTCAAATCCATAATCTCTAAATCATCTGGATCAATCTGATCATAATCCTCATCAGTTTGATCACTTGTGGCTATCTTACTACTCACCAAGTTTTCATATGAAGACATGAAGGCTGTTAGAAAAGCAAAATTCTGTTCAGCTTCCTTCATGTTAACACTAGGTGATGAAGCAAATGGATTAGTAGTAGTTGAACTTCCAGAACCACCAGATGATCCAGAATTACCAGCAATGTAAAAACATGCTCTTGGATCATTAAAGATAGCTGATTCATTTTCACTAGCGGCTTGGGTAAGGAAAGCAGTTATCAGAGAAATAGTTGAACTTAGAGTCATACTTCCACCATAGAAAGCTGGATCTTGACTTTCCTTGGAAGATTTATGACACTTAAGATCGTACTCTCGTGCTTCAATCTTTTGCAAGAATGCAATTGCAGTCAAATCTTCATTCAAGAAATAGTTATTTTCTTTCAGAACCATTAAAAATGTGGAATAAGAACTTGGTTGTACACTCTTAATAGTGTCAATCTTATCCATCTCAGAAACATCCAATTTCATCTTATCCATCTTAGAAAATAAATGATTAAATCTGATAATCATCTCTTCAACTGTTTCACCCTTCAATAAATTAATGTTTCGAAATTGAAACTTAAGCATCACCTTCTTACTCTCAACTGTATCTCTTTATATTACCCACACGGTGAAATATATTTTCGGGTAAAGCCATAGTAAGAGTAGAATAAGCCTTTTTCTCGATCTCTAATGCTTTCTTTTCTTCTTGGGAATATTGAGAAATAGCTTTGGGAGTAAAACCAATAATGTCATCACCAATCATTGGTGCAATATATACCTCATCTAGGCAATAAGAGCAATCAGGATGAACAGAACCCAAGTGAGCACAAAAACGGGGATCTCATTTAGCAAAATCGCTAAATTTCATCAAACGTGGACACTTTGAATGTGAACCAATCTCGGTGTCCAGTTGTAGCATTTGTTGCATCACCATGTTTTGAGAAGCTAGTGCTTACATACCAGCCATTTTTGTAAAAGTTTCAAACTCTAATTATTAAAATTAAAATTAGCTAACGAACTGTAAACAGTGTTTAGCAAATTACACTTTAACGAAGTAAAGTGTGATCAAGTAACGAATTGGGAATAGTTTTGACGAATTAGATGAGTAACGAATTAGATGGTCAATAAACAAGTCAACGAACAAGTCAACTAACAAATTAACTAACGAATTGACTAAGTAAATCATTAAGTACAAGCTTAGCGAATTAGAAAATTCCTGTAACGAATCACTAAGAGATCCTTAGCGAATTAAATAACGAACCAGCTACAGTTTATTAACGAATCAACTAATAGCGAATCAGGTTGTTACAACCGTTTGTAACAAACCATGACACAAAATGACACGTGGCAACAGTTGTTATAACACAACTCCCAAGGTAGACGTGTGTCACATGAATCAGTTGTGCACGAATCGGATTAAGTAGCGAATTGGTTAACGAATCAACAAAATTTCATAACGAATTATTATAACAAATTAACGAATCTGATAACGAATTGGTGAACAGTACTAACAAATTTACCAAAAGATCAATGAATCAACAAATCTTCAAATTCGTTTGAAGATCTTCAAATCTTCAAGTGTAATTTCCAAAAACTGGAAATCATATGAACACAAAACCCAGACTCAAATCTTTAATAATACTTTGTTTCTAAACCAAATTGCTCAAC
Organism: Bidens hawaiensis; assembly: GCF_021521415.1. NCBI lineage: Eukaryota > Viridiplantae > Streptophyta > Magnoliopsida > Asterales > Asteraceae > Bidens > Bidens hawaiensis. Next base: position 1,274,132 of record NW_027491034.1, read on the forward strand.
TAAACAACCAAAATACTCGCAAACCAATCGCGAATCCACTCGTATCATTCCCGTAACACAATTACCCTTAACACATATCCAATTTGACCTCAAACAATCCCCTGTTTCTCTGCCAAACTCAGTTCCAACCAAAACAATCCAAACATAATCAAAACTTCAATTCCAGTCAATCACACCTATCCAATATCTTAACAACTTAAAATCCAATCCAGTTAAGCCATAATCAAACCAAATCAAGCTCAAATTGAATCAAATTCAAACTGTATTAAACTTATACCAAAATCAACAATAATAAACTTAATAATAACTATAATCAGTCAATTCAAGCGTAAACAAGAGCACCGAAAGCTTTGATACCACTTGTTTGAATCTCTGAATTAACACTTAATAATAAACAGATATCAGATCTGTATGTATACGATTAGTTCTTAACTCGGATCTAGCTCATAGTTACGTTTGATTGCATGTTATATATATATATAGATTATCAGTAGTAGTATGTGTATGTATGTATAATATTAAGATGAAGATCGAGACAGATTGAACAGGGTTTCATTAATCAAATCTCCAAAAACTTCTCTTAGATGTGAACAGGGTTCACATATAAATAGACAATGGGGTTAGTTCGTTAATATCCCTTATCGAACTAACACCCAATTTGTTACATACATTACATAAACATTAACTTAACGAATCACCCCCTAATTCGTTAAACATCCTTAACGAATCAAGAGGGATAATATCTTATGTCTTAGTTCGCTAAATATCCTTAGCGAACTAGGCAATATATTAAAGAACTAACTTAAATACTTTAATAATTTATTACATAAGTAAAACAACAATTACATTAACGATCAATACAAAGACTCGAGAGGAAAAACCGTGTACTAACAATGATAATGATTATGGCTCCTATAAATTGGAACTTATATAAATAAAGAGTGAAAGATGCCATATTAAGAGGTGGAATATGTTTTGTGTCCAAAGCTTTGGCAAATGAAACAAAACAGTGGCATAGGAAATTGTGCCATGTAAACTTAAAGAACATGAAGAAACTTGTTAAAGGTAAACATGTGATTAGTCTACCTACAAGGGAGTTCAAGCTTGATGATAATTGTTCCTCATGTCTAAAGAGAAAACATCACAAATCATCTCACAAAACAAAACAACTAAACTTAATTGAACAGGTGCTTAAAATGCTTCGCATGGATTTATTTGGTTCTGTAAGTGTTCCAAGTATTTACAAGAAGAAATTTTGTTTAGTGATAATTGATGATTATTCAAGCTTCACTTGAGTGTTTGTTTTAAGTAGAAAGGATAAACTGCCGATCTGATCAAAGGGTGTGTTACAAGGATTGAGAATTAGCTTGACAAAAGAGTGAAGGTTATGAGAAGTGATAACGGGTCAGAGTTTAAGAATGGAGTAATGACTGAATTCTGTCAAGCAAAAGGAATACATAAATAATTCAGTCCTCGTAGAGCTCCTAAACAAAATGGGGTAGCAAAATGAAGAAACAGAACACTGACTAAAGCTGCAAGAACCATGGTAACTAATGCATTTCTACTTGTCTCATTCTGAGCTGAAGCAATCAACACAACCTGATATCTTCAAAATAGGGTGCTTCTCAAAAAAGTCATAATATAACTCTATATGAGATTTTGTTTAATATGAAGCCCTATGTCAAGTTCCTTAAGTCTTTTGGCTCCAAGTGTTCCTTGTTGAATACTAAGGATTATTTGAACAAGTTTCAAGCTAAATCTCTGGATTGTTTCTTTGTGGGATATTCTTCACACTCCAAAGCTTACAGAGTATATGTTAAAGATCACTTGAGTGTGATTGAATCATCTGACATAATATTCAATTAAAATCAATTTAACATATTTGATGGTGTTAGTTGGTTTTTTGATCTTAATAAGTTGATCAAATCATTTAAAATATATCCATCTTATGTTGAAGAAAATGCCTACAGAACAAGTTTTTTTTAAGCAACTGCTGAAAAAAAAAATTGATTTGGACAAACTACGATCCAAAGTTGCTAATGATGACACTAAACACACATTTCAAAAGAAGTTTTCAAATGAAGATGAAAAATTTGAGCAACATGTTGACTCTCAGGAATTAGATCAAAATGCAACTACGAGAGATCAAACTGAATTTCTTGTTGAGCTACCTCAAAATGATACTCAAACTATGTTTGAAAATCTTAATATGTCAAACAATGATGCTTCAACATCCAACACTTCAATTTAAATCAATGATGAGCCTGATTTAAATGACACAAACTTAGATCGTGATCCAACTACAAGTTCAATCATCCAAACCTCTTTAGTTCAAAGAAATCATCCTATTAAAATATATCATTGGTGACCTGCATGAGAGAGTTACCAAAAGTGCCTCTGAGACTGCAAATATCTGTCTCTATTCCTGCTTTATATCTCAAACTGAACCTAAGAACATTGTTCAAGCATTGAAAGACAATAATTGGGTAGAAGCTATGCAGTATGAATTGGCCCAGTTCAAGCATTGAAAGACAACAAGTCTCGGAGCTTGTTGATAAGCCAAGAGGAAAAGTATGCAATAGACACTAAATGGGTTTTCAGAAATAAGATGGATTAAAGGTGCATTGTAATGAAAAACAAAGAAAGACTTGTAGCCCTTGGATGTTTACAAAAAGAATGTATTGATTTTGAAAAAGTGTTTGCACCTGTGTCTAGATTGGATGCCATCATGATTTTCTTGGCATATGCAGCATCCAAAAACATCAGAGTGTTTCAACTAGACGTGAAATCTACCTTTCTTAGTGGAAAGATATATGAGGAGGTTTCAAGCATTCAACCTCTAGGTTTTGAAGATCCTAAGTATCCTAATAGAATGTATAAATAGATTGGAGTTCTATATGGACTGCATCAAGCTCCAGGAGCCTGGTATGATGAGTTGTCAAACCATCTTCTTACAAATGGTTTCAAAAGGGGAGCCATTGACAAGACCTTATTCTACAAGAAGAAAGGAAAAGATTTACTTCTAGTACAAGTATATGTGGATGATTTCATCTTTGATACTACAAATGAAGACATGTGTAAAGAGTTTGATGGGGTAATGAAGTCAAAACATAGTATGAGCTTAATAGGAGAGATGAATATCTTCCTTGGATTGCAAGTTCAACAAGAAAAAGGATGGAATATTCATCAATCAAACCAATTATGTAAATTATATCTTGACCAAGTTCAAATACCATGACATGAAGACAACCTCAACTCCTATAGACACACATGAGAAGATGATTGCAAATATAAAGGGGGAGCTAGTACATCAGCATGAATATAGGGCAAAGATAGGATCATTGATGTACCTTACTTCTTCTAGAACTGATATCGTATTTTCTGTATGTGTGTGTTTGAGATTTCAAGGCAATCCTAAAGTCCTTCATATGTTGGCTGTTGAAAGGATCATCAGTTATCTGAAGGGAAAGCCATACTAGGGTATTTGATATCCAAAGAATAGATCATTTGATCTACTTTCATACACATATGATTATGATGGATGCAATATGAGAAAAAAGTATACTTATGGTGGTTGTAAATTCTAGGGAAACAGGCTAGTGTGATGGAAATGTAAGAAGCAAGCAATAGTGTCAATATCAAATGTTGAAGCTGAAGAAATTGTTGTAACTGCTTGTTATGCACAAGTACTCCGGATTTAGAATCACTTGCTGGACTATGTTTTTAATTTTCGAAATATCCCTATTCTCATGAAAATACTACCGCTATGTTTATTGTAAGAAACCATGTGCAACACTCAGAGACCAAGCATACTGAGATTAGACACCACTTTATTAGAGATTGTAATGAGAAAGGCTTGATAGAAATGAAATGAGTTGAGACAAGTGATAACTTGGCTGACTTGTTCACCAAGCCACTTGACAAAACTAGATTAAATTTTCTGTTGAAGGCTTTAGGCATGATCACCTCTAATTAAGTATGGTTGATGAATTATGCTCATTATGCTAACTGACTATCTATAGCAAGGTTAAGTGTTTTCTATTTGTTTATCTGATTATGTGTTGTTTTAATGTGCTTAAATGACTATCTGTGAATGATGTAACTGTGATCATTGAAAATGATTTTTTCTTATGTTTCATGATCAATTGATATGCGTGATTGTGTTTGATATGAAATGATTGTTCGGCTTTCTTCATGATGATTACAATGTGAAAGGTTTGACATGTTACTCTACACTTGCATAACAAGTAGGTTTACACATGTGTGCTTTGAAATGACTTTGTTACATGCATGCTTGCTTGCATTTGTGCAAATGAGTAACTGCTAATAATGTGATTGTGTAACATCCCAAAATTTCAAAAAATAATATTAACTATATTATTTAATTATGGTGGGAAAGTTTTCTCGAGATAGTGGAGAAATAATAAAATAAAATAGGAGTTATTGTGAGTCAGGCTCGTGTAGGGTTAAGTAATGTGGGTAATGGACTTGGGTTATTAAGGAAGGGGGGTAGACCATGGGCTCAAGCCCATGACCCATAATGTATAAACCATAATCACCCATTAATCTATTCATTTCACATATTTCATACACCGCCTAAAACACACACTTAGCTCTCTGTCATCCTACTTTCTCTATCTAGCTGAAATCACCAAGAAACCCGAGCATCAACCCGAGGTAATGATAGTATGATTTTGTAGAGATCCTAACCTGCTAGATCTAGTCGCGAAACGACGAGCTGACACCCTAAACCGTTAAAGTCACGAGATCCTGGTATAATCGGGTATAAAGTGATCAAAAGATGAGCTAAGGGTCACCCTAGCTTAGATCTGGATCAAACGGGAGGAAAAATGATGAAAAATGGTGGGAAATAACTAAGATCCCATTTTTCCGACGATGGCGGCACCGGAAAGGAGGCGCCGGAAAAACGTATACGAGGTTGAAAAGAATGTCAGAACCCTAACCCTAATTCGTTATGGAAAACTAACGAATTAACAATAATTCATCAACTGAAGGATAACGAATAAACCTTAATTCGTTATGCCAATTCGTTAAAGAAAGAATGACGAACTAGCCCCATTCTCTAAGGTCCAATTCGTTATGATTACTAGTTCGTTATAAGGTCCAATTCGTTATAATGACCAGTTCGTTATAAGGTCCAATTCGTTATGAGTTCTGGTTCGTTATAAGGTCCAATTCGTTATGTGGACTGGTTCGTTATAAGGTCCCATTCGTTATGAGGACTGGTTCGTTATAAGGTCCAATTCGTTATAATAGTCAGTTCGTTATAAAGTAACGAATGGGTTCATTCGTTATGAACCCCATTCGTTAAGAGACTGCGACGAATTGGAAGTTTGAAAGAATGACAAAAAGGTCCCTGGACTTAGAATTAAATGGATTAATTACAAAGAAGCCCTCAAACTTTTGAAGTTAACAAATAAAATAATGATTTAGATTTCTAATGAAAAATGTGTTAGGACAGTTAATGGAAATAAAATTCTTCCAAGCTGACCTGGCATCTCGACCCTAGCAAGGGGCTCTGCCCCTTGGACCCTGCTAGGGGCTGCCACCGCTAAACCCGGCTGCCAGGGGCGCTGCCCCCGGACCCCTGTTCGTTGAGGGTTATAATTGACTAGAAACGCAATATGGGTAGTGATAGTTAATTGATATGGATAATTGTTATACAGTTAAAGAACGGAATAACTAATAACGGTTAACGTAACCGCGTTCAGGTGAGTTTCTAGCCCCACTTCCTTGTTATGTTTTCGGGGCTGTGTGTATACTCGATGTGAAGTGTGAATACACTTACCTTAAGTGGTAAGTGTATGCTATAATGTTGATGTGATATATACGCAGATGTTATGAATGGATGTTGGTCGGTGCGTGAACGTTCTTCGGATATTGCACGTAACGACAGGGAAAGTAATGTTGTCGGTGCGTGAATGATCTTTGGATATTGCACGTATTGCCAAGGAGAGTGATTGCCAAGTGGTTATTAGTGTGTATGAATGCTAACATGTGACTTGCTTTATGTAAATGATGAATTGATAGGAAGTGTGTTGTAGACAAGTAGAATAAAGTGTGATAGAAGTGGAGAGGAGTCTAGTAAGGGTGCTAGTGGCATGACGATAACACGTGGTAGGGTAAGCCTATATGTGCTTTTTTTATTAAAGTGGCATCACGAGAGTTCATGGTAGGGCAAGCCTATATGTGCCTTCGTTAATAAGTGGCATAACGTGAGTGCGTGGGAGGGCAAGCCTCCATGTGCTTTTGTAAACATGTGGCTAAGTTGTTAGGGTAAGGTTAAGTGGTTAAGCGGTAAGGTGAACAGGTTAGATAGACGGCTATGTGTCTTCGGACACTTATATGAATGCATGTAGTAGTTGTATGGTAAGTTATTTGAATTCTTAGGTCATTTGAGTAGACTTTATTGTTTAGCTGAAACTATATGTGTATTAAAGCACACTTTGTACTTTCGAGTACACTTTTTTGTATTGATTTGATAATCTAAGTGTTTTCAAGCATACTTGATGTTTTCGAGTAAACTTGATATTCTACGAGTAAACTTTGTCTCTTGAGTATACGTGTCATATCTTGGACAAAGTTAACTCTTTGCTTTATTATTGTTATATGTTTATCTTTGAGTAAAGTTCAGGATTGGTAATATTCGAGTAAAGATTGACATTGAGAAATATTCCTAAGTTACTTTATTGAGAACTTAAATGATCTCGAGTAAAATAGTTTACTTGAATACATATACTTGGTTGTGATACTTGTGATTAGCTTCTCGAGTAATCTTGTTTTTCCGAGTATACTCCTTTCATTATCTTCACTTATTTTATTTCTAAAAACATTAATTAGATCGAGTACACTTCTTCTTGAGTAAACTTGATAACAAGCAAACTTAGGTTCAATAGCTTACTCGAGCAGACTTTGTGTTTGAAATTTGAAAAATGTTTTGGCAGTATTTTTGCACAAAACAACAAAATGCATTTAAAACCCACTTTCAAACACAAAGGGTATAGTATAAAAATGGGAATTAGAAACTTTTCATACACTATTGTATCTACTTTTCTCGTGCCATAGACATTGAACCGTTGCTCTTACAATCGCTCAAAATTGTTTTCCAACTATGCAATTCTGACTTGGCTTACAACTATAAAAGAACAGAAACCATGGCATATAAATTTGAGCCTAAGCACAATATGTGTGCATTCCTTCAAGTGACGGAGGAGAATCAACCTTTGGAATTAGTGATAAATTGGTTGAATCATTCAAATCTCATATTTGCTCTCACAGAAAACCCTATTCTTTATAGAAATCATGATACTGATTTCTGGGTTTTTGCTGAATACATTAATGATGAAAACAGACAACAAATTGAATACGTGGTTCTTGGCAGAGAAGTTGATATCACAGAGCAGACTATCCGCACAAGATTACGGCTGAACGGCGACTTAGTTAAACAATTGTCATATTCTCAACAAGGACTATTGAGAATATTTTCAAGAAACAATGGGTTACCAAGGGAACATACATCAAGGCCATTTTCATAAGGGCATGTTTCCTTTAATATACAGATTTCTCATCCATTATGTAATTCAAAGTTTGTCATTAAGAAGAGGAACTTGTACTATATTGAGCAAAGAGTTGGCGGTTGCAATAGTGGCTATTTTTTACAATCAACCATTTAACTTTTCAAGGATGATATTAGAAGGATTAGTTATTAATTATAGAAGAAGGGTTTGATAAGTTTTTGATGTACCCACGGTTTCTCCAGATTATTCTTAATGGGTTACATCAAAATTTACCCAACTACTGGTGCCACTCATATTCTACAAGAATCAAATGACTACAAAAGAATCAGTAGGTTGGCCTCTACAAGTCAATTTAACCAAGATGTTGAATTTCATGTGTTACCATAGTTGTTGAATGATAATGTGTTCAGAAGATGAAGGTGATGATAACAATGATAATGATGCACCTGGTGACGAAGTGAATGTTGCTGACAGTATAGCTGATGATCAAGCATGTTTCAATGAAGAAGTGGTTTATGATTAAGTGGTTGATCAAGTTATACATCAAGGGAATGTTTCAACACCACCAAAATCATCTAATCACCTACCCATTGATAAACCATATATTCCTTCCCCACCACACTCACCATTCCATGACCATATCCATGAACTTTACATACCAAAGCCACTAATTTTTTCCCTCTCTGAACCTACACTTGATGGACCGTACATTCCAGAACATCTTGATGTTCCCAAATCAACCAACCAGAATTCCCCATCCAATCCCAATCCAACTCACCAGACTTTGAACAATCTGATCATTCCTCACCACCAAGATTCAAAACCAAAACCAACCACATACCTTACTTGTCCAAACTCAAATTTCATTTCCATGCCAACATTATCCAATTATCCAAATCTATGACCATCCAATCCAATCCCCAACTTCCCCAAACTCTAAACCTGAACCATTTAACCTATCACCACCCCGGTCACCTTCCTTATCTCCTTACCTTACTCTATTAGCCAGACACTTTGATCATGTAATGGAAAATTCGCAGTTGAAATAAAGGACTATATAATCGGAAGAAAACCTTTCTAAGGAAGTATAAGAAATTCAAACCCTAAATTCAGATGTCTCTGAGGTTGAGAAGACCTCAGATGCACCAATATAGGGGGAGCATAATCTTAGTAGTACATGAGTTGATGCTGATAATTCTCTAAAGATTTAGTCTGGTGTATGTGGAAAGTGAAGAAGAGGGTGAAAAATCAAATGCTTTGAACATAATTGAAAATCAATATGGCAATTCCGATGAAGATGAAGTGACTAAGGATTATATAATTGTTGAAAAAGAAGATATGAGAAATATGAAGAAAATTCTGCTGACACAGATGTGGCTAATACAGATGTTGATTCAGATGGTATAAATACAATTGTTGAACCAGATGCTGACAAATAGATTGCTAAAGATGATCTGATTATGAAAGATGATCCAGATCTTGAAATATTATATGGTGATTTTGATGATATTGAAATTTTTATAGTGAATGAAGTTAAAGATGAAGATCAAGAGCTGGACCAATCATTAGGGAAGTTGTACTCTCTCATCCAATAACTGTTGAAGAGGAAATACAAAGAAGTAAGGGCAAAGCTTTGGCTGGGGATGAAAGACACTTACACCCCTTGAACAAAAGACTCTCAAGCTCAAATGATCATATCCTTGATAAGGATGAGTCTGCTTTGAAAGCAAAATTACTACATGATCAACTGTTAAATGAGATGATTGATAGAAAGGTTGTGAATTACATGTTGACTGAGAAGGAGCAAGATGAGCAGAGGGTGATTATGGAACAAACTGAAATATAGATGCAATTGAGACAGGAAGGTGAAGAGGAGGTTGATCAAGAGATCCTTGAAACTTTGTTAAAACTTTACAACAAGAAAAGGAAGAGATTCATGACGAGATTGTTGATACAATAATAGAACTAGTAAATAATAAAGATAACACAGATAAACAACTAGTTCCTGATATAGATGGAAAGAGGATGAAAGAATAAATAGCAAGAAAAGTCTCTAAAAATGTAATTTCAAACTTGTGGGAAATATATAGAAGTGAAGAGAGGGAATGGCCTATGGATCCGGTTAAATATGCAAGAAAGAGAAAAGGATATGGTACAAACATACCAGTTGACAAAAAAACAAAAAGAAAAAAAATCAATAAGGAAAGATGAAGAATAAAAGAAAGATGAAGAACCTTTAAATCCTATACCATTAAGGATGGTAAGACCTGAAGATGTTGTTGAAAGTGATTTCCAAGAAGAGTTTCAATAAAATGACAATATGGATCTACATGAATTGTTAGAGCATTAATGTCTAATCCTAGGTCTTAGGGGCTTAATATTTCATATTTGTATAGTGTATAAGACTTATACACATCGTATAAGTCTTATACGCCAGAAGACTTACACGCTCCATAGGATCTTGTATAAATAGGCTGTGCATGTCATAATTTTGTAACAGTTCTGGAATTCTGTGATTAGTTTGTACTATCATTCTTATATCAATATTTGAAGCTTATGAGTGATTGTGTTGTTATTCTATTATGATATAATTCCACGATATCATATAGTATAGTAAATAAATTTTATTCGATTTGTATTAAATCGTTTTACACGTACATGATGATATGCATGATGAGGATCATGATCTTTCAAGTGGTATCAAAGCTTATGGCTCATATTTGTATACTAAATTCAACACATCACTTGGTTAATTGTTGAAGTTTTGAAGATATAAAAGTCAAAGTTTCAGCTGATCATAAAATCTTCAATTACTCATTAGTTTTCAGATAAAATTCAAAGTCCTTTGGTGATCATGCACGCTTATACTTGATTATCATTTCTGCACGAGTGAATTTGTTCATTTCGAGCCAACAATCAAGTTTTTGATCATAAAGGATGAACAGATTGTTCAGCGTATATGTTGATCTACACAACTTTTAAGTGGAGTTCTTGTTCACGTATAAGTTGATATCAATCCGTATAAGCTTTTGAAACGTATAAGCGAATATGGCCGTATAAGTTGGATATACGTATAAGGTGTTACATGTTGATTTGTTTAATACGGCGTATAAGGTGTGTTTGGTGTCCGTATAAGTGTTGGTTATACATGTTAAAGGTTACACGTCCGTATAAGGTACTTACACAACTGAGTTAGCTGATTTGAATAGTGTTTCTTGATTTTCATGCAAAATGGAAGATTTGAATGCTTTTGTGACACACCCGTCACCGATACTTCAAAATATCAATTTGGAAACGAAATGGGAACATCTACTAAGCCCCTGATGCTTTTAAGGATGGAAGATTATCCAATATGGGATGATAAGTTCGAGCCTTACGTTCAAGCCATGAATTATGATGTGTGGGAATCTGTTGTGGTGGAATACATCATTCCACGAAATGAGAATGGTACTAGTCACTGACTATCTCAAACTCCTGAGAATGACAAAGCAAGATTTCTTCGTGAGAAGAAGATGATGAATTTGTATCAACAATCAAGTCTGAAAATTTTCAATTGTTACAACATAATGGATCATGCCACTCAATCTGGGAATCATTGCTGAATAAAGACAGAGGAAATCCTGACATGAGAAATCAAAGATGGGTTTGTTAAATAAAGAATTTGACAAATTTACTATGGTCAAAGGTGAATATATTCCTCAATTGATTGAGAGATATTGTCATCTTGTGAACGAGGTGAAAAGATTGGGAATTGATAAAGAAGAGTATGAATACATTGACAAGCTTGCTGATTCTTTGTCTGATGACTGGAATACTTTCATTATGATTCAACAATCAAACCCGATCAATTATGTAAAATTGACTTTAGCCCGATTCATTGAGAAGTTGGAAGCACATGAACTTGAGTTACGTAAGAAACAGAAAATGAAGAGCACTTCGGTTACTTAAGACATTGGGTTATTCTTTAATGCATCACAATCTGTGATTGCTCGTAGCCCTAAGATTCAAAATGCCTTTGTCATAAATAGTAGTTTTGGTGGTAGTTCTCAACCAAGTCAATCTTCTAACATACCACACTTCACAAGCTCTTACACTGGAACCAATTCAACCAATTCTGTTCCTGATCAATCCCCAAAGCCCGCTTGTCCACCATCTGATGTTGTTCTATGCAATATTGCTGTTAATATCAAAAACAACAATGGACTAACAGTCGAAAACGTTCAAGAACATATGGCTTTTTTAGGATCCGTCCTAGAGTCATATGAATTGTTGGGCGTGTTGGTAACTACAACATGACTAAAGAAGATTATAATCATATTGATCCTGAGGAAATGGATGCTAGAAATTCGTTGGTGTATGGCAAGTGTTGTGAAAAGGGCACAATGATTCCAAGAGATTATTGGTAAGAACTACCTTGATGGGACAACTTCAAAACTCGGGTTTGACAAGTCAAAGGTCCGATGTTTTTGATGCAAGGAAAAGGGTCACTTCAAGAGGTAGTGCACAAATTCAGAAGTTGGAGATGCTAGTCCTAATCATTTTGGTAGGGATTACAATTGTCAAGACATTTATCATCCGAGTTCTCATGCACCTACTGAATCATCAAAGAATATTGAAGCATCTTCATCAAAAGCGTTTCATGCATAATCGGATGAGGGTTTCAACAGGAATTCTATTGTTCATTGAGCAAATGTTTCTAAGGTGATTGATGAGGAAGCTGGAGAACGTGCATTTGTTTCTATTGCAGGAGAAGGTGAGAAAGATGTGGAAGCTGAAGATATTGTTGCTGATCAAACTGATGTTGAAAAGATTGATACTGATCAAGATAACAATACTGAGGAGATTTCAAGTGATCCTGAAGGGACTGAATCTACCAAAAGTTTTGATTCGACTCCTAATGAATTCTTTAAATCATTTTTACATCGTGACGTGTTTGAAAGTTATGCAGAAATGGTGAGGAAGTACCGCATGGAAAGATTTACTTTGGAATCGATGATGAAGAAGATGAGAGTGTTGTAACTGATGAAGATCAAGTGGCTGCAAAGATTGAAGATAAGTGTGATGAATATGTTCCAGCTGAAAAAGTTCAAGAGACAGTTGATGTTGAAGTAGAGTCTACTAATCATGCATTCATGGTTGGACAAGTAAAATTTTCTACTAATGTTAACATTTTTGTGAATTATGTGATGAAAAGGATTTTGTGATTAACTCACATAAAACATATTATAAAAACATGTTTCAAGATTATAAAATAATTAAAGAAGCTTTTGATAAACTTCAAAAATGTGAGAAAAGCTTGTGGGTAAAAATCCTACAAGATGAGAAAACAATTTCTATGCTAACTCACACAGTTAAAGATAAACAAATTGCTATCAATAGGCATGTTAATGAGAAAGCAGAACTAAAAAAAGAACTTCAACTGATTAAAACTGAAACTGAATGAGTTGACACTAAACTTAAAAGCTACTCCGCCTCATCATATGTCCTTGATCACATTGTTCTGAAGCATTCGGTTGAAGACCCAAAGGATGATTCGAAATATCATGTTGTTCCGCCACCGATCTAGAGTTCTTATGTTCCAAAAGAACCTGAAGGGTTTCTTAAGGCGATGAATGTGGTGACTGGTTCACCACATCATGATGTTTCATCATCTGTTTCATGTGATAAGCAAAATGTTAAAACTTTCAACATCTCTTAATGTGAGAGCGAAGTGGGTAAGAAAGGTGCTGAATTTTTATTTTCTAAGGTAAAATCTAAAACATGTGATAAATCGGGTAACCAAAATGTTAAAACCAGATCTAAAACTCAACCATGTACTAAAACTGGTTAGTAGAACTCAAAATTTGCTAAAACCAGTTTTTATTACAAAAGAAAAGGTATTGGGTTTAAACGGAAGACAAAGCATCCGTAAAACCAATTGTGGGTTTTCAAAAGATTTCTTTCGTTAAAGGTCTGACCTATGAGGAGGAAAAATAAGCCATTTTTACAAGGCAATCAAATGATGAGTTTTATAGACTTAAAGCTGAAAGAGAGAAACAAGAGAATCATGTTCATCCTGTTAACAAGTTTGTTGATAGGAGGAAATATTTCTGTTGTAATGAAGAGGGACATTTATTTTATTCATGTTCTAAAAGATTCTCTCAAGAAAGGAAACATGTGGTGAACAAAAAACCATATGTGAATGTTCCTTTGGTAAGATCTACATCTCCACCTATCAAGATCTTATAAAAGGTGTAGATAAGGAACTTGTCAAAAAGATTTTTGAAGTGGGTGAATCTTCAAATGTTAAAAAAATGATGGTTTTTACAAGAAGACAAGTTTTGTTGGACAAAACTGGGTGGTTAAGGGTAAAATCAAAGATAAACCAGTTAATTCAACCACTAAGAATGAAATTGAGTCTTGTAAAATTGAGAAAGATAAAGATGTTGAACCTTTAAAATCTGAGTCTTCTAATTCGTTTAAATCATGCTCATTGGTTGAATCTTTGACTGATCATGAGGATGATAGTTTTGAAGATTGTTTGTATGAGAAATTGAAACAACCCAATAGACCAAGAAGGCTTGGGTTTCCTTGTTTCATTAACTTCTCACTTTTGTAGGAGCTTTCAAGATCCAATGGCTCACGTTGGATTATGGATAGTGGAGCCTCTCGAAACATGATAGGAACTCTTCATTTGCTAAAGAATGTTTAATCTATTCGAGGAGGATATGTGGGGTTTGCAGGAAATCAAGGAGAACAAATTGTTGGGGAGGGTACTTTATTGAATGAGAAAGTGATTTTCAAGAATGTGAATTACATCACAGAGCTTGAAAATAATTTGCTAAGTATCTCTCAGTGTATGAGGATCCTAAACCAAATGCAACTGATGAGGAAGTTGCTGATGATTTGCAAGCTGAATCAACTTGTGATTCATCACTTAACTGATTATTTTCTTTGATTTGTGTAGGAACAATCCAAAACAATGAATGATGTATGGTTTATGGATAGTGGGATGTTCCAGGCACATGACCTGTGATAAAAGATCATTGGCCAATTATGAAGAGAAGTTTGAAGGACCGATTGCCTTTGGTATTTATGAAAATGGAGAAAAGATTGTGGGCAAAGGCATTCTCGCCAATTGGAAAGTGTCTTTTGACAATTTTTTTTATGTGGAAGGATTACAATACAATTATTTGAGCATATCTCTGATGTGTGATAACGGTTATAAGGTTGGATTTAATGAATCCCATTGCTTCATGCTGAAACCTGAGTTTGTGATTCCTCTTGATATGATCATGATGATGACCCCTAGAAATGGAAATTTGTATAAACTGAGAATGAAGGATGCCATTTCTAGAGGTGGAACCTGTTTTGTCTAAAATGCCTCTAAAAATGAAACAAAGCTATGGCATAGAAAGTTATGTCATGTCAATCTCAAGAATATGAACAAACTTGTTAAGGGTGAATATGTCATTGGTTTACCAACAAGAGAGTTCAAGCCGCATGATAAATGTATTTATTGTCAAAAGGGGAAGCAGCACAAATCACCTCACAAAACAAAACTTATAAACTACATTAAACAAATACTTAAAATGCTTCATATGGGTCTCTTTTGTCTTGTGAGTGTTCCAAGCATTGGTAAAAATAGGTATTGTTTGGTGATTATTGATGATTATTCGAAATTTACATGGGTATACTTTCTGAACTAAAAGGATGAAGATGATGAAATGATTAAAAGTTGTGTAACCAGGATTGGGAATCAATTAGATGCAAGGGTGAAGGTCATGAGAAGTGATAATGGATTAGAGTTCAAGAATGGAAAGATGACTAAGTTTTGTCAAGCTAAGGAATATTTCAACAATTCAGTGCTTCTAAACCTCCTCAACAAAATGGTGTTGCAGAAATAAGGAACATAACGTTGATTGAAACTACAAGGACATTTTGGGCAGAAGAAATTAACACTGCTTGTCATGTTCAAAACCGGGTCCTTCTCAACAAAAGCCAAGACAAAACTCCTTATGAGATATTGTATAAAAGGAAGCCCTACATCAAGTTTCTCAAGCCTTTGGGCTATAAATTCTCTTAGTTGAACTCTAAAGATTACCTGAAAAAGTTTCAATCAAAATCTTTAAATTGTTTCTTTGTTGGATATTCCTCACACTCAAAAGCTTACAGAGTTTATGTGAAAGATCCTCTAAGTGTAATTGAATCTTCTGATATAATCTTTAATGAAACTCAAATCAATACTATTGATGAAGCATCATGGTTATTCGATCTAGAGAAGTTAATTAAATCCTTCAATATATATCATGAACAATTTGATGTAAACTTTTATAAAACAACTGTCCAGGAAGCTACTTCAGAAAAGAAAGTTGATTTGGACAGGTTGTGGTCCAAAGTTGCTGATAAAAATCCTGAGTTTTCTTTTGATAAAAATGCTTTTGAAGATGAATATGAAGATGAGCAGAATGAACATCTTGATTGTTCACATGATAAAGAAAATCATGTAATGAATGATAATCAAACCAATTACCTACAAGATCAAGACCAAGCTGAATGACATTTAAGATTTGAAACTTTATTTCAGAACTTGAATATGGGAAATGATGTTGCATCAACATCAAACTTCTTTTGTTCAAGAGATCATCCTGCTGAAAACATAATTAGTGACCTGCATGAAGGAGTGACTATAAGTGCATCTGAATCTGAAAACATTTGTTTGTACTCCTCCTTTCTATCTCAAATAGAACCCAAGAACATTGTTCAAGCATTGAAAAACAATAGTTGGGTAGAAGCTATGCAGGAAGAGTTAGCTCAATTCAGAAATCTACAAGTTTGGGAACTACTTGATAAGTCAAGAGGAAAGTTTGCAATTGTTAACAAGTGGGTTTTCAGAAATAAGAAGGATGAAAAAGGGATTGTAATGAAGAACAAAGCAAGACTAGTTGCACTAGGATGCTACAAGAAAAAGGGATTGACTTTGAATAGGTGTTTTCTCTAGTAGCAAGGCTAGACACAATAAGAATCTTCTTAGCCTATGCTGCCTTTAAAAATATAAGAGTGTTCCAATTGGATGTAAAATCTGGTTTCTTGAATAGAAAGATAGAAGAGGAGGTGTATGTCACTTAACCTCCAGGTTTTAAGGATCCTGATTATCCAAATACAGTATATAAACTTAACAAGGCTTTATATGGACTACATCAAGCTTCAAGAGCATGGTATGATGAGTTGTTTAATCATTTGCTTGTGAATGGTTCTCAAAAGGGAGCCATTGACAAGACCCTCTTCTACAAGAAAAGAGGAAGAGATTTGCTTCTAGTTCAAGTGTGTGTTGATGAATCATCTTCGGATATACAAATGAACATATATGTTTAGAGTTTGAAGAAGTAATGAAGCCTAAATACTGCATGAGCTCTATGGGAAAGATGAATTTCTTCCTTGGATTGCAAGTTCAACAGAAGATGGATGGAATATTCATATGTCAATCCATGTATGTACAAGACAACTTGAACAAGTTCAACTGCCAAGACTTGAATACGGCTTCTACTCCAATGGACACTCATGAGAAGATGGTAGCTGATGAAAAGGGAACGAATATAGAGCTAAGATTGGATCACTTATGTACCTGATTGCCTCAAGACAGACATTATCTTTGATGTATGTGTTTGGGCGAGATTCCAAGCAAATCCTAAACTTTCTAATATGACTACGGTCAAGAGAATCTTTAGATATCTGAAAGGAAAGCCTGACTTGGATTTGGTATCCCAAGAACAATACTTTTAATCTACTTGCATACACATATAGCGATTATGATGGATGCAATATGAAAAGAAAGTCTACATCAGGTGGTTGTCAATTCTTGGGAAACAAGCTGGTATCATGGCAATGCAAGAAGCATCTCCACTGCTGAAGCTGAATACCTTGCTACATCTGCTTGCTGTGCTCAAGTCCTCTAAATTCATAATCAACTTCTTGACTATGGTCTGAATTACTTGAACACTCCTATTTTCATTGATAATACTGCTGCATTGTTCATAGTTACGAGTCTAGTCCAACACTCAAAGACCAAGAATATTCAAATCAAACACCATTTTATCAGAGATTGCAATGAGAAAGGAGTAATAGAAATGAAAAAAGTTGACACTCGTGACAACTTGGCTGATTTGTTCACCAAGCCACTAGATAAAACAAGATTTCACTTTCTATTAAAAGCTTTTAGAATGATCAACTCTGATGAAGTCTGGTTGATGATATATGCTCAATTTGCTAACTGACTATCTGATATAAGGTCTTGAGTTAGTAAGTTGTGTTTTTGTGTCTGAATATGTGAATTTGAAATGTTCAATATGTGCTTTAATGAATATGTTTGACTTAGGTATCTATGATGCTTAGGTATGTTTATGTGATTGATCATGATTGCTTAATAAGTGTGATTACATCTGCTTTGAAATGTTTATATGCATGCTTATCTGATATATTGCTTATGATTTGATGATTTGAAATGATAATGTGCTTAGGACAGGATAAACTATGCATGATTTTTCTTGAGTAGAACTTTATGTTAGTCTTATTTTGTTAATGCATACCTTTCATTTTTTATTATTCTTGAGTATGTTATTTATTGCTTGTGTCAAAACTTTGCTTTGATTTCAAACTTTTTGTGCTTAAACGAACATTTTTCAAAGAATTTTTTCAAAGTAAAATATTTTTGATAAACTGAGCAAGTTAATTGGTGCTTAGACATGAAAAGATTGTTCAGTTCAAGCTTTAAAGAAACTTAAAAGGTTCTTCAATGAAAATTGACCCAACCTTTGTTGGAAATGATAGTAAATTAATTATTTATACCAATCATATGGATTTAATGGGCTGAAAAGACTATTAGGGCAATCATTGATATGTGTAGTAGCTTTCCATGATGTATAAAAACTGAGGTGATATAAAAATAATGAAAATGCTAAACTTAATGTGGAGATACATTGTTGGAATATGAATATTTCAAGATACATCTCTCTGATTGATATGTTTAACTACCCATTTATACACAAGCCTGTTGGTATTTGGTCACTCAAAACGAAACATTTTATATATATGACAAAGAACAAATTTGTGAAAAAGTATTATACATCAACCAGAAGTTGATAAATAGACAAACATCATGGTTTAAAGGTGGGGCATCAATATAAGTCTTAAACACCTCCAATGTAAGGAATGTAAGTCTGTATTGCGTAGCATGTAAATCCAACATTCAACCTCAAAGTTTGAAAAGTTTTGAAAAGATAAATCTTAAGAAATTTTAACTATTCTGTCATAAAAATATTTTGACCAAATATCAAGGGGTTGAAGTCAATTAGGAGTGATCTGGAGAAAGCCAAATAAGCCTCAGGAAGAGATATGGGAAATCATAGTGTAATAAGTGTTATCCATTTATGAATTATGCAACTAATTGAACCTTAAGCATATCACCAAAGTAATGAAATTCATGTTAAGTAAATACCTGCTATTAACATGCCTAATATGTCATAATAATGCTGAGAATGAAGTATTGGAAGTTGAATTAATCAATATGATTTCATGTTGAGATCTTTTCATAAAAGAGAAAAGGATTTAGATTGATTAAACTGAAATTTGATCTCATTATGCACCATTTGCTCTTAAACATTGAACTTAAATGAGAAAACTGTTTAAAGTATGGTTTAAGTCAAACAGTGTTTCATTTACACTCTGAATATGTAATTTCGAGTAAACTTTGATGTTTTTAACTTTCGAGTAAACTAAGCTGTTTTTCTTTGAAGTTTAACTCATTCGAGTATACTTAATACTTGTTTCTTATGCATATGTCTGATTATGTACTTTCGAGTAAAGTTTGATGTTTATGAACTTTCGAGTAAACTTAGGTGTTTTATTAGACGTTCAACTCATTAGAGTATAATTGATGAATGTGTGATATGAATGTGTCTAAATATGCTTTGAATAAGTGTTTCGAGTAAACTTGTGTGTTTAGTTGAAAGTTGTTTATTTCAAGCATACTTTATGATTTCTGATTGAACCTGATCAAAATGAATATTTTTTTAGTAATCTTGACTATTTATTTGTTGTTAAGCTCTATCACACATGGTATATTTTCAAGCATTCTTATTAAAATATTGATTTACTTAAGTGTTGAATATGTCTAAATAATTTCTCTAAAATTGCAAATGTTTTCGAGTAAACTTTCTTTATCGAGCAATTTTCATGCTCAGAGCACACTTGTATATTAAAATAATAGCTCAAGTGTCTCCAAGCATACCTGCATATTTCAAGTGCTTTCGAGCAATCTTTATTTCCTGAGTACACTTTATGCTTTGAGCACACTTGTATATTAAAAAATTAATAGATCAAGTATTCTCAAGCATACTCTGCACTTTTGAAGTATTGTCGAGTAAACTTTGTTTTCAAGTATAATTGAATGTATATCTCTGAATAATGTTAACTGTTTTTTCTTCTAAGTAGAATCGAGTAAACTTTGTACCGGTAAGGTATTCGAGTAAGGTTTGACATTTAGAAATATTTCAAAGTTACTATTTTCGGGATCTTTATTGATCTTGAGCAAGGTTGCCTATTTGATCAAATATACTTGATTATATGGCTTGTGATTAATTTCTCGAGCAATCTTGTATATCAGAGTAAGCTTATTTCATTTTATTTACTTAGTTTATTTCTAATAACTTTAAAATATGAGCAAACTCTGGGAATGAGCAAGCTAGGATAAAATACTTTACCGAGAAAGCTTTGTGCTTGAATATTTGAAATATGAGTTTTTGGCAATATTCATGTACTAAATGACTAAAATCATTTAAAACTCACTTTCAAATGCACAAAGCATACACTATAAAAGGGGAACTTAGAATAATTTTCATTTCATCTTTTCCCTCTCTCTCTCTCTCTCTATCTCACATTATAATCTGCTTGTTCGCAACCTAAGTCACCCAAACGTTGCTCCTTAATCCTACCCAAATATTGTCATCCACTTAATTTCGATTGGTAAGCTTCAATTGAATGATTTTAGACACTCATTATATGAGTTTAGGGTTTCAATTTTAATGTTTACTAACATCTCTTTTTTATGTGTAGGTTATAAAATTGTCGAAGAACAGGTTCATAAAGATTATCCTTTTATACTTTCTTCATCAATTATAACTCTTTGCATGTTCAATTGATGCTCATAATTGACTAATTATTGCTTTGAATGTGTATTTTTGTTTGCGTTTTTGCGTAAAATGGTGTATCCATTCAAACAAAGCACAATATGTGCACCTTTTTTCCAGATAAAAGAGGAGAATCGGCCACTAGAGCTAATGATACAATGGTTGCTGAGCTCCAACCTTCGTTTCACATTGGCTGAAAGCCCCATAAATTACAGAAATTATCACCTAGATTTCTAGAGGTCATCTCAACTTGAAGATGATATTAATGATCGACAGATTGAGGCACTTTGCTGGGTCGGGAGGTGGAAGTTACATAAAACTTGATTCATGTACGCCTCCAGTTACAGGACGACCTTGAAGTACAACTATCATACTCTACCCAAAGATTTTTGAGAATTTTTCAAGCGACAATGGGGTATCTGGGTAATATCAATGAAGGTCGATAGTTGATTGTGTTAATGAAGGAAATGACGATGTATTAACTGATGTTGAGTGTGACTAAACAGTTGTAGTTGAAGATGTCACTGAAGAAGTGACAATCTCTGGTGAGACTGTTATTTTATATGACAAGACAAAATATGTTAATGCTTATTTTTTATGAGGTGAGTTCTAAAGAAAGTAGTATATGAGGAGCTGGAGGAACTTTTAAAAGAATTGATGAAATTCCTACAACATTCATAAGGGAGATTGGTCCATCCAGATTAGAGGATGAGGAAGAAGAAAGAAGGAGGAGAAAAGGCAAAGATTTGGCTGAACATGAGAGCCACTTGCGGCCTTTAAAAAGAAAGGAAATTGAATCTAGTGACCAACACCTATTTGTTGATGAATCCGCATATGAGGGAAAAAGAAGACATGACCAGATCATACATGAATGCATTCAAAGAGACATTTTGAATAATTATATAACTAAGAAAGAGATGGAGGAGCAGAGAATAATGATGGAAGATGTTGAACTGAAAAAGAAAATAAGTGAAAAGAAAGGATAACTTGAGCAGGAGGTGATTGAAGGATTGTTATAATTACAACAAGCTGAGGATGCTCTGGCAATTGTCATTTATAAATTCCAACAAACAGTGAATCCTGAACAAACTATTCCAAGTGCTGAACCTGTGAACGAAGAAGTTGATAAGCAATTGGTAACAGATTTTGATGCAAATAGAATAAAAGAGGAGATGATTAAAAATGCAAATGATCAGGTTGTTGAAAGTTTATTGAAGGAGATTAGGTCAGATGAGAAAAGCTGGCCAGTTGATTTGATAAGATATACAAGAAAAAGAAAAAGGTTTGGAGAAGGAAATATTCCTGAGGAATTGATACCAAAGAACAAGGGAGAAATAAATGTTGTTTCTCTGCAATCTGTTAGGCATGAAGATTATGATGTGAATTAACCACATATTGAAGCTTTAAATGATTTGTCAGACACTGAAGATGAGGAGGAGGGAGAAGAATTGAAGGATAAAGAGGATGAACATGCTTCTCCTAAGTAAATTTGACTGATGTTCATATGGATAATATAAAGGCTAGAGTTGTTGAGTTAAAAAGAGAGGATCTGTAATAACTCGGGTTTTCACACTTATAATTTATATACGTTACCAGACCCGCTTTATTAATTATAATAATATTATTGTTTATTTAATATTATTTAATTATTATTAATTATTTTGTCAATAATATATCGCGTTTGTGGCTATTTTGACCCTAACTACAAATATTACCTCTTTATGTGTCTGCCCTCAAACTATAAGGACTTAGATGCAAACATTATGTCGATCCCTAATAGCTCACTCTATAGCTCACTAACTCAGTGTCGTAACCCACACCTAAGTGTTGACAAGAAGATTAACGACCTATTATTTTTGTAAAGAACAATAGAATATTAAAGGCAAAATCAATAACACTCTAAATGTTCCACAACGGACATGAAAGTAACAAACACACAAAGTAACTCAAATATTTACATTAATATTATGATCGATACAATGAAAACCAATTTAGGGTTTCAGTGTGGAATGTCAGGATTTATGGCAGCTTTCCGTATAGGAGGGAGACAGCCGTCAAATCATAATATTCGCTCTGGTCCGTATTTTGTCGTATATTGGATTTTCCACATCAAACAATCATTGATTCAGGTAATTAGAACATGTTTATAGTTCGCCTGAACCTACTTAATGAATGCCCTAACTTTAAATCAACAAACAAAGAACATATTCTTCAATTATAGATCTAGGGTTGTTGTTTGAAATTGGGTTTTCTACCTTATGTGTTTAAATATCAGTTATGGATGTTAACCAACAAACACACCAGCGCAAGTGGCTGGTGTGTGTGCGTGTTAACTTCATTTAGTCGGCTGCCAGCGTGGGTTCGAGTCCCGGCAGCCGAGCTTTTAGTTTTATTTTTTTCATTTCTTTCTTATTTGTTTCACTTGGTTAAAAGTTTATAAATCAATATTTATTAATATTAAAATATTAAATAAGCATTATCTATTAAAACCGACATCCTTGAGTACTTTCTTATCAATTAATCTCGCTAAGTTCGTATATATGTATGTGTGTGTGTGTGTGTGTGTCTATATATTTATATATATATATATATATATATATATGTAAGTATTGTAAACATATATTAATAATAAACTTTAACTTATTAAAACCCGAAATTTTTAAATCTCGTTTCTCGTTGTTGAACGTTTTATAAATTTGCTTATATTTATTTTATATCAAAAAATATATATTATATTTGTAATAAACATATTAAATAGATTTTTATTAAAAGATTCAAACAAAATATTTATTTACATATTACTACCTATTATAACTAAATAATTACGCATTATTATTATGATTATCTACTTATTTATACATTAGTATTTTATTTATTCGATTAATTATAAGTATATTCTACATCAAATTTAGTTATCTAAATTATTAGTTTATAAATTTGATTATATAATTTTCATCTAAAGTAAACAAGGGTAATTCTATAAATATAAAAAGTAATCACTTTAATAAGTAAAGGTGAAGCAATAATATTAATCTTTGCAATAATAATTATTAGAAAAATCCATCGATCAATTAATAAATATTCTAATCCCAAACCTAACTTAATCACATTGAAATCTTAATTTATCAAATCATGTTATATCTCTTATAATTAATTTAATATTATATTATTTAACTAGGAATCTTTGACGGTATATCCCGAAGGGTTCATCTCTCTCACATCATCTGTAACATCTCGTTTTTCGAGTTTCTTTTAATAAATTAAATATGAGTTATTATGGGTCGGGCTAGTGTTGGGTAAACGGATATGGGTTATGGACTTGGGTTATGAAGGAAAGAAGGAAAGACCATGGGCTTAAGCCCATGATCAATAAATATATATATATTTAATCACCCATTTAATTTCATTTCACACATATTCCATTCACTATCAAAACACACACTTAAGCTCTCTCTCTCAAGTTTCTCTCTCTACCCGAAATCACCAAGGAGAACCGATCCCGATCCAAGGAAATGATAGTATGTTGTTGTATAAGCTGAAACCCGTTAGATATGGTCACGAAACAACGAGCCGACACCGTTAAACCGTTTAAGTCACGAGATACGGGTGGAATCGGTATAAACCGAACGTAAGATGAGCTTAGGGGTCACCCTAAATCAGATCTGGAACAAATGGGACAAAAAATGATGAAAAACGAGTCAAAACACGTTTATCCGGCGAATCCGCGGTTTTCCGCCGGCGGCGCCGGAAAAGATAATACGATGTTAAGGATGTCAGAGAATGTTCTGACATTCTCTAACCCAACCCTAATTCGTTAACGGGAAGTTAACGAATTAGAGGTGATTCGTTAGCGGAGACTTAACGAATTAAAGGTGATTCGCTAGCTGATTCGTCTCTGGGAGCATAACGAACTAGCTACAGTTCGTGTTCAATTCTTTAACGGGAAAGGATGACGAATCACCCTTGGTTCGTTATAGCCAGTTCATTAGAAGAGATAACCAATTAGATGGACTAATTCGTTATATGGACTGGTTCACTATGGACTGATTCGTTAAGGAGTCCAGTTCGTTAAAGGGATCTATTCGTTATAGGAACCAGTTCGCTAAGATAAGCGAATTCGTTATGAACCAGTAACGAATAAGAAGTTTAACGAATGACAAGAACAGTCCCTGGACTTTGTAAAGAATGATATAATTACAAAGAAGCCCTTGAACCTTCTAGCTCGACCCCAGCCAGGGGCTCTGCCCCTTGGACCCTACTAGGGGCTGCCTCCACTAGACCCCGCTGCCAGGGGCGCTGCCCCCGGATCCCCATTCATTGAGGGTTATAATTGGACTAGAAATACTATATGGATAGTGATAGTAATTAATATGCGTAATTGTTGTACAGTTAGTTGTGCATAGCTAAAGAGGTGAATAACCGTAAAAGATGAACGCAACCGTTTTGAGGTGAGTTTCTAGCCCCACTTCCTTGTTATGTTTTTGGGGCTGTGTGCATACTCGATTTGATAGTTAATACACTTACCTTAGGTGGTAAGTGTATACCATGTATGATTTATGTATGATGATTTCTTGACGGTGCGTGAACGACCTTCAGATATTGCATGTGCCGTAAAGTGGTAGTTAAAGGTATGATTGATATGTATTATGTATGAATGATGTAGGTATGAATATGTATGATGTATGAATAATGTATGTTTGATATGTTGATGGTATGTGAACGCTCTTCGGAGATTGCACGTGTTGTCAAGGAAAGTATGTAAAGGACAGGTATGTTATAGTTGTACGAATATTGGGAACTGACCCTAATAGTATCGGCGAATGTAGGGAACCGACCCTAATAGTATCGGTGAATGTAAGGAACCGAACCTAATAATATCGGCGAAGTTAATAGGGCGAAATGTTCTTAAAAACGTATATGTACGTATGGAAGTATTACGTAAGTATGAAAGAAAGGATGAAAGTACGAATATATGTAAGCATGTAAGTAAATATGAAGGTATGTACCTTCAGGTGCATTTGTCAGTATGTGAATGTATTGTGTGTCGTCTGAGTAACTAGAACTCACTCAGCGTAGCTGACTTTTATTATGCACGCAGGTGAGTAAATGAGACAACTTGCTTGAGGGGAAGCACATGGCATGGTTTTGAAGACACTGGCATCTCAATGAAGTGTTATGTTATGATATTTTAAAGACAATGTTTTATGTTTAAACAAATTGAATTCTCGTTAAGACAAGGATTTATGGTCATGTAGTGTAATGATTTGAATGTTTTAATATTCCGTTAATGTTTTTATTAACTCTGATATTATGAACTATGTTTATGAGTAAATCCAACGTCCAAGTGTAGGGCACCGATAACGGGGCCTTACAAGTTGGTATCAGAGCTACGTTTAAGAGATTTAGGCATCTTACATGCTTAGACTCTAACAAAGAATGGGATAAAAATAAGAAAAGAAAGAAGATGCCAGTACGAGAATGCCATGTGTCACTCAAGCAAGCTAAGTAAAGGTAAAGTATGTGATTAAATTCACATGTAAAGTAGAATGATGATTAGATATTTGCGTAATTTCTAAATAAAGAATATATGAATGCTAGCTTAATGGATAGGGATAGGAGTATGTGATGATATGAGCTGTTGATTGTCTAACTGTTAGAAGTAGAATTAGCACAAATATACTCATAAGAGGAAGTGTATAGGACATGGAAAGTAACGTGAGCAGCTAATCACAGTTGGCCACTGTTATTACCTGTTAGCCTTACTATCCTTGTACTAAATGGTTCCTTAAGTGATGGCGTTTGTGTTTCCTTATAGAATACGAATGGCTGAAGCTAAGAAAGCTGCTGGAAAAGGAGGGCGTACAGGACGTCGTGGTAGGCCACGTGTTGTCCGAGAACCGTCAGTAGAGGCAGCCACTAACAATGAAGGCAAAGGAAGTGCAGCTGGTCGAAATTCGAGTAACAACGATGGAGTTCAACTGGATCCTGCAATTCAAACTGCCATTGCTCAGGCGGTAGCAGCTGCTGTGAAAAATATGAATCCCGATAAGTCTGCTGGAGGCCGAGAAGGAACCGCTGAGAGGGCGGAATGTGAGGGTAAGAAGGATGATGAAAGGGAGAGGGAAGAATCGAGCGTGGTTAAATCGATAAAGGTTGATGATAGGAAAGGGGCCGTGGTGGATGCAACTATAAGTCTTTCAATGGCTGTGATCCACCAAAGCTAACCGGCTTGGGAGACGCAATCGCTACTCTCCAATGGATAACCGCGATGGACAAAATTATCCGAATTAGCGAATGTCGTCCTGACCAAGCTGTGGGGTATGCTACCCAATCATTCAGTGAAGAGGCAATGTACTGGTTGGAGTCAGTTGACCAGAGGGAGAGTCAAGAAGAGATCAAGGCCTTGAGGTGGGACGATCT
Source organism: Bidens hawaiensis (assembly GCF_021521415.1). Taxonomy (NCBI): domain Eukaryota; kingdom Viridiplantae; phylum Streptophyta; class Magnoliopsida; order Asterales; family Asteraceae; genus Bidens; species Bidens hawaiensis. The sequence goes on from NW_027491034.1 coordinate 1,301,253, forward strand.
GAAGGAGTTAGTGATGAGACGATTCTGTGCTGATGCAGAGGTAGAGAAGGTTGAGATGAAGTTCTTGAGTCTGAAAGCGGGTAAGATGACACACCACGAATATCTCACTGAATTCAACCGTCTGTCAAGGTTGGTGCCAGATATGGTGGACACCGAAGCCAAGCGGATCAAATGTTACCTTAGGGGACTGCCACAGAATGGTAGCGTCTTGGTCAAGGCTGGTAGACCAGGTACTTTTGATTCTGCTGTGGGACTCGCGGAAACGGTTTATGAGGACTTGACAGATGTGGCGGCTATGGAAGAGAAGAAGGAGAAGAAGTGGGTCGTGCCTGCCAAACGACCTGGTACTCAGATGTGGAACCCCAAGGTCAAGTAACCGAGAGTGTGGGAGAAAAGGTCATGTAGGACGTGCGGAAAGATGCACGCTGGAGAGTGCAAGTGGGGCACAGGGTCTGAGGTGTGCCGCAAGTGTGGGAAGTCCCATGGTGAGGAGTGTAGATCAGGGTCAAATGCCTGCTAAAAATGTGGTAAGATGGGCACTTTGCTCAAGATTGCTATGCGAAGCCCGCGTGTTATAAGTGCGGACAAACATGTCACTTGGCGAGGACTTGTACAAGTGGTGAAGCTGGAGGGAGTGAGAAGAAAGATGCTGATCAAGCGAGGCCGAGACCTAGAGCCTACATGCTGCCCAAGGAACAAGCTAGGCAGATTCCTGATGTTGTGACGGGTACATTCTTAGTAAACGGTATTTCTGCTTCAGTATTATTTGATTCGGGTGTGAATAGAAGTTTTGTTGCTACGACGTTTAGTAAACTAGCTAGAATGAAAAACTTCCGAGTGTCTGAAACCTTCATAGTAGAAACCGCTAGTGACACCTCGGTGAAAATAACGAAAATGGTTAAGGATTGAAAGATAGAGTTAGAGGGACATGAGTTCCCTGTTACTTTGTATGTTATGACCTTAGGAGGGTTCGATGTAGTCTTGAGGATGGATTGGTTATCTGAATACGAAGCTCAGATAGTATGTAAGAGTAGAATAATAAAGCTAAAGTCTTTAGATGGTAGTGCGGTGACGGTTTATGGTGATAAGGATCAGGATTTAATGTCTTTTCAATAATGAAAGCCGAAGGTTTGTTAAGGTGAGGGTGCGTTGCCTACTTGGTGTATGTTGTCAACGCTACGACCGAGACAAAAGAAATGAAGGATGTCCCTATAGTGCACGATTACCCAGAAGTATTCCCAGAGGATCTTCTAGGGTTGCCACAGGAGCGAGAGATAGAATTCCAGATAATTTTAATACTAGGAGCCCTGCCCGTTGCGAAAGCACCTTACCATCTAGCGCCGTCTGAGATGAAAGAATTGATGTCCCAACTGCAAGAACTCCTCGATAAAGGTTTCATAAAACCAAGTGTTTCCCCTTGGGGCGCGCAAGTATTGTTCGTGAAGAAGAAGGATGGAAGTATGAGAATGTGCATAGACTATCGCGAGTTGAACAAGCTTACGGTAAAGAATAGATATACTTGGCCATGGATTGACGATCTGTTTGACCAACTGCAAGGGTCAAGTTGGTTCTCACGAATAGATCTCAAATCAAGCTATCATCAGTTGAAAGTGAAAGAGGCAGACATCCCTAAAACAACGTTTCGGACGCGGTATGGACACTACGAGTTCCTCGTAATGTCATTCGGTCTAACGAATGCTCCCGCAGCATTTATGGACATGATGAATAGGGTGTGTCGGCCAATGTTGGATAAGTAAGTTATCGTCTTCATCGATGATATATTGATTTATTCTAGAAGTGAGTCTGATCATGTTGAGCATCTGAGAGAGGTATTGGAAACTCTGAAGAAAGAGAAGTTGTATGCTAAGTTTTCGAAATGCGCGTTCTGGTTGCGAGAAGTGCAATTTCTAGGTCACGTGATTAATCCTAAAGAGATTACCGTGGACCCATCTAAGATTGAGGCGATAACTAATTATATGAAGCTTCCTAGGGTTAGCTGGCTACTATAGGAGATTCCTTGAAGGTTTCTCCAAGATAGCCGCACCATTGACCGGTATGACCCGAAAGTCGATAATATTAAGTTGGGGTATGTTTCATGAAGAGGCTTTTCAGGAGTTAAATAAGAGACTCACACAATCTTCAATCCTTGCTTTACCCGATGGTGACAATGATTTGGTTGTTTGTACTGATGCTTCGCATCTTGGGTTAGGTTGCGTGTTGATGCAACGAGAAAAGGTGATAGCTTACGCGTCTAGACAGTTGAAAGTCCATGAGAATAGTTATCTGACGCATGATTTGGAGCTAGCAGCAGTAGTGCATGCTCTCAGGATATGGAGACACTATCTGTATGGTACTAAGTGTACCATTTACACAAATCGTAAGAGTTTAAAGTACGTATTCGAGCAGAAGGAATTGAACATGAGGCAGAGAAGATGGTTAGAATTGATAAAGGATTAAGACTGTGATATTAAGTACTAACCTGCTAAATCTAACGTGGTCGCTGATGCGCTAAGCCGTAAGAATGAGGAAGTCATTGCAACAATAAAGTCATATCAGCTAATTATGAACTCAAGCTTATTTGAAGAAATCATCAAGGTGCAGTCAGAAGTGTTGGTAGATGAAGGGCTAGTAAAGAAAGAAAGGATTTTCGGTCAGCAGGACGAGTTGATGGAAAACACTCATGGTGTTAAGACTAGGTTTAACCGTATGTGGATTCCACGCCATGGAGATCTCAGAGGTCGAATCTTAAACAATGCCCATAAGTCAAGGTATTCGATTCATCCAGGAACTACTAAGATGTACCAAGATTTGAAAAGAGACTACTGGTGATCAGGAATGATAAATGATGTGGTAGAATATGTCAGTAAATGCTTAACTTGTTTACAAGTCAATGCAGAGCATCAGAAACCTTATGGAAAGATGCAACCTTTGGAGATACCAGAATGGAAATGGGAACACATCACCATGGATTTCATAACTAAGCTACCTCATACAACTAAGCATCATGATACCATCTGGGTGATTGTGGACCGTTTGACCAAGAGTGCTCACTTTCTGCCTAACGAGAGGCTATCTCGTCAGAAACGTTAGCCAGCTTGTTCATTAAAGAGGTTGTATCTAAGCATGGGGTACCGTTATCGATCGTGCCTGATAGAGATACTCATTTTACTTCTAGGTTTTGGAAGAAGATCCATGAAGCTATAGGAACAAGATTGAACATCAGTACGGCGTATCATCCTCAAACAGATGGACAGTCTGGAAGGACGATCCAAACCCTTGAGGATATGCTACGTGCTTGTGTTTTAGACTTTGGTGGAATTTGGGATGATCATCTGCACCTAGCAGAGTTCTCCTACAACAACAGTTACCATTCAAGTATTGGTATGCCACCATTCGAGATGTTATAAGGAAGACGCTGTAGAACTCCGGTATGTTGGGGAGAGATTGGTAAAAAGGAGATGGGAAGTTTGGAAGTTGTTTAAGAAACTTCTTCAAAGTTTGATCAGATTAAGGCAAGAATGAAAGCTGCTTAAGACAGACAGAAGTCGTATGCTGATAAGCGGCGACGACCGATTGAGTTTAACGTTGGTGACAATGTGATGCTCTAGGTGTCGCCTTGGAAGAAGGGAAAGTTGAGTCCGAGGTACATTTGACCGTTCATGATTTTAGAGCAGGTAGGTGAAGCGGCTTACAAGTTAGATTTGCCAGAAGAGTTAGAAGGAATTCACTCGACCTTCCATGTTTCCCATCTGAGAAAATGTCTGGCTGATGACACGTCGCACGTGCCATTAATGGAAATTGAGGTTGATGAACGGCTGAACTACATTAAGCAACCAATGGAGATAGTTGATCGCAAGGAAAAGCAACTTAGACACAAGGTTATATCCTTAGTGAAAGTGCTATGAAAGCATCACAAGGGATCGGACGCTACATGGGAAGTTGAGGAAGAGATGCGCAAATTTTATCCAAATTTGTATATGTAATAGTTAGGTTTCGGGGATGAAACCTCTTTAAGGACGAAACCTCTTTCGAGTTTTGGTTAATAAATGAAATATGAGTTATTATGAGTCGGGCTAGTGTTGGGTAAACGGATATGGGTTATGGACTTGGGTTATGAAGGAAAGAAGGAAAGACCATGGGCTTAATATATATACGTTTAATCACCCGTTTAATTTCATTTCACACATATTCCATACACCATCAAAACACACACTTAAGCTCTCTCTCTCTCTAGTTTCTCTCTCTAGCTGAAATCACCAAGGAGAACCAATCCCGATCCAAGGTAATGATAGTATGTTGTTGTATGAGCTTAAACCCGTTATATATGGTCACGAAACGACGAGCCGACACCGTTAAACCGTTTAAGTCACGAGATCTGGCTGAAATCGGGTATAAACCGAACCTAAGATGAGCTTAGGGGTCACCCCAGCTCATATCTGGATCAAACGGGACGAAAAACGGTGAAAAACGAGTCAAAACTCGTTTTCCGGTGAATCCGCGGTTTTTCGGCGGCGGCGCAGGAAAAGATAATACGAGGTTAAGGATATCAGAGAATGTTCTGGCATTCTCAGACCTAACCCTAATTCGTTAACAGGAAGTTAAAGAATTAGAGGTGATTCGTTAGGGGAGATTTAACGAATTAAAGGTGATTCGCTAGCTGATTCGTCTCTGGGGGCATAACGAACTAGCTAAAGTTCGTGTTCAATTCGTTAAGGGGAAAGGATGACGAATCACCCTTGACTCGTTATAGCCAGTTCGTTAGAAGAGATAACGAATTAGATGAACTAATTCGATATATGGACTGGTTCGCTATGGACTGATTCGTTAAGGAGTCCAGTTCGTTAAAGGGTTCAATTCGTTATAGGAACCAGTTCGCTAAGATAAGCCAATTCGTTATGAACCAGTAACGAATTAGAAGTTTAACGGAATGACAATAACAGTCCCTGAACTTAGTAAGGAATGATATAATTAAAAAGAAGCCCTTGAACCTTCTAGCTCGACCCCAGCCAGGGGCTCTGCCCCTTGGACCCTGCTAGGGGCTACCGCCCCTAAAAACCGCTGCCAGGGGCGCTGCCGCCGGAACCCCATTCGTTGAGGGTTATAATTGGACTAGATATACGATATGGATAGTGATAGTAATTAATATGCGTAATTGTTATACAGTTAGTCGTGCACAGATAAAGAGGGGAATAACCGTAAACGGTGAACGCAACCACTTTGAGGTGAGTTTCTAGCCCCACTTCCTTGTTATGTTTTCGGGGTTGTGTGCATACTCGATATGATAGTTAATACACTTACCTTAGGTGGTAAGTGTATGCCTTGTATGATTATGTATGATAATTGCTTGACGGTGCGTGAACGATCTTTAGATATTGATGTTCCGTCAAGTGGTAGTTAAAGGTATGATTGATATATTTGATGTATGAATGATGTAGGTATGAATATATATGATGTATGAATAATGTATGTATGATATGTTGATGGTACGTTAACGCTCTTCGGAGATTGCACCTGTTGTCAAGGAAAGTATGTAAAGGACAGGTATGTTATAGTAGTACGAATGTAGGGAACCGACCCTAATAGTATCGGCAAATGTAGGGAACCGACCCTAATAATATCGGCGAAGTTAATAGGGAGAAATGCCCTTAAAAACGTATATGTACAAATGGAAGTATTACGTAAGTATGAAAGAAAGGATGAAAGTGCGAATGTATGTAAGCATGTAAGAAAATATGAAGGTATGTACCTTCGGGTACATTTGTCAGCATGTGAATGTATTGTGTGTCGTCTGAGTAACTAGAACTCACTCAGCGTAGCTGACTTTTAGTATGCACGCAGGTGAGTAGAATGAGACAACTTGCTTGAGGGGAAGCACATGGCATGGTTTTGAAGACACTGGCATCTCAATGAAGTGATAGGTTATGATATTTTAAAGACAATGTTTTATGTTTAAACAAATTGAATACTCATTAAGACAAGGATTTATGGTCATGTAATGTAATGGTTTTAATGTTTTAATACTTCGCGAATGTTTTTATTAACTCTGATATTATGAACTGTGTTTATGAGTAAATCCAACGTCCAAATGTATGGCAACGGTAACGGGGCCTTACATCATCACTTATATTTCGTTTGTCCGATCAGGTGAGTATCACATTCCCCTTTTTACACTCATTTTATACTATTTTGGGGACGTATGTGTTACTATTTATTTCCTTATTATCTAACACGCAAATTGCAATTGTTGTCACTTGTGTTTAACAATTTATACCTTACTTGTTATGTGCCTATATGCTCTATTAGAATCAAATTCGGAGAGTTCCAACATAATCTCAGAAAAGTATGATCATACGACCGCCGTAATAGCCATCGTCCAATTTTTCTGGCATCGTGCTCATCGACGTCTCATTTACTTGCTCATTGGTTGAATTGCTTAACTCACTTGATATAGTTGCACATTTTTACCTATATTTATATATTCACAAAATATGGTGTTTTGCTCACTCAACCTCGTGTTGACAAAACCTATTGTATTTTTGACGCATATGCAGGTTACCGTATGTTATGATTATCAAGATTGTTTGAAGCAAATTAGGATGCATGTTTGAGAAGAATATACAAGAATTTAATTTTGGATGCTTATTTTACTTGTTTATTTATGAATTTTATATACTATGATTATTTGAATTTGTTGAACTATTTAAATTGGAATAATAGATATTATAAATTTTAATTTTGCATGATGGTACCTTGAGAGCTGTGACCAATCAGTTCACGCCCCGACATTTTCGCTGTAGGTTAGGGTGTGCCCTATTGGTATCAGAGCCGAAGGTTTAAGATAGGTCGTTAGTGGTGCCTTAGTAACATGCTTTGGAGCCCCATACATGCTTATTTGTTTACCTGATGTGTTCTATTTGATTGTTTACAGCTTACGTAATTACTTGCTAGAATAAGTACTTATCTAACTACTTAGTTAATTGTTTATTTTATTGTCATGCACACACAACTCCGAAGCTATGCTTCACTATAAAAAATATTATTGCTCTGAGACTATGTCTCATTCTCAAAATATTTTTATAACTATAAGACTATGTCTCACTCTCAAAATGTTTTACGACTCCTTTATTTAAAATTAGTTAATTGTTTTTCATTATTGGAAAAATCATTGAGAACTTCCTACCTTTGTTTTTTCTCTTTTTCACTTAAAACTAGGGAGTGTGACAAGATTCCCCGCCATAGTGGAAATTTTCATGCGATAGACACTTTAAGTGTTTAACGTAATCGGCTAAACAGCTACACTCTTTATTGTGTTTTATTGTTTTAAAATATCTAGTCGGGTGTAAAACCCATGGGACACCATGGACACGCCAACTGTACATTTGCATAATTCATTATACTGGAGATATTTTGTTGGAACATTATCATCCGTGGTGATACACGAGATGTTTCAACAACTTATACTTGAGTTCCTTTATTCGTTATTTAGTTTGGTGGGTTAAATCGCCATGTAACGCTCATGGGCCGACAAACTCAATTGATTCATTGATTCGATTATTACGTTGGGCCATTCAAATTGCCATGTAATGCTCATGGGAGGCCAACTCGTACATTTGTTTTGGTTTTGGTATGCTAATAAGTTGGGGAAACAAAATGCCATGGAAAGCTCATGGGAAACCCAACACATCGAAGAACATTGGTTATTTGTTTAATTGTTTGATTTTACGCGAAACAATTTATGATTTGATTTAAATATTAAATTCATTTTATTATTCAGTTTTGCAATTAATCAATTCCTTACTTATTAAATCATTTTTTAATCAAGATCTATTGATTCGATCTATTCATACACTCAAAACATTTTTATTCTCTTGATCGGATACAAATCCTTCATTCAATAAGATTCGGTTATCACGAGCCAATCAAAACAATTTACATTCTATTATTATATTATTGAAATATGGTAACTTAAATAATATTCTTGCACAATTTAATAATCGAATGGCTTTCTTATACTCATGGTATCATATATATAACTTATTTAAATATATTTCAAGGATTCAACCTCAAATTGTAATTTGTTAAAACATATTAAACTTTGATAAAACTTATTCATTCATCAAATTAACTCTTTGATTTTCAATTTATCCTTTAGTTATGAATAAACATAAACATAACTAATTTGTGTTCAGTTCTACACAATGACTCATATGAAATCTACACAACTATCCAATCTTTTCATTAAATCACACCTTTATTTATCGTAGAATGTTTTCTCAACATCAAACAACATCAATCATTTAATTTCTATGACCGCCTCATGCCCACATATTTAGTGATCAAGGAGATAGCTCATGCGATCTCTAAAATATAAACTCAATTTCCAAAACATAAATACATTCAACTCCATCTTGTTCATTAAATTAATTGTTGGAAATTTTAATTCATTTACCCATACGAATTCTCATAATAATAATAATAACAAACGCAAGTCTAAACATCAACTATATTCTGTTAATCAAATTAACAATTAATCTTATCAAAATCATAGCGTCTTAAACAATAAACTTTACGTTAAATTAACTCGTTATGCTTCACCTACAACTATCATCATTCAATTCAATGCTATTATTGCTTTTGCATCCGATGTATTTTCTTCGATCACCCCTGTTAACACTTTCCATACACCACTTAGTGTCCAAGCCATCTCGCAACGGTCTTTGCCTTCTACAAGTGCAATCCATGCTTTGTCTCTTGCTTAACCCTACGCACTCACTATCCATACTTGCTTCAATGGTAGAAATCCTAGTCACCTACGCCACGTGTGTTCTCGATTTAGTCATGTTCAACAAGCTCAAAATTTTAAACCTATTTTATTAAACCCTACTTTGCAACCTAATCAAAAATATATAATTTCACTTCAACCAATTTTAATTATTCAAATTTTTATAGATCTAATTAATATAGTTATTTCTGATTAGATTAATCAAATCAATCATAACTAAGTTTATCAAAGAATGTGTTTTTGTCATTTTTTATCTACACATATATTTTATCTTTCTCAATTAACAAATCTTTATTCAATTTTTGGATTTAAACAATTTCAATTCTAATAATTTATTCTAAGTGATTATGTTCATACAATAAAATCTATCTTTTCAAAAGACAAACGCCTATAATACCGTACTCCAAGTTTATCTCTTGTCCTCATTTATCCCAACTCGTTTCACTCACAACCCTAAGGAATCCTTTCCTTTTCAAACTCCCAAGATTTATAACTTTTATCAAAAGACGTTTTAGAAACATTAATATTTTATTAAATCAACTCTAGAGTTCAATTTATTTTTAGCAATATTCTACACAATGACTGTCTTCTATTCATCACCAAAATGTATTAAGATATTGGTTTTCTCTACAAATCATGTTTTGTAACCCACATGATGGGACGGGTTATGCGGACCATCTGACGATCTAGTTAATTACGGAGGCCAACATAATTATCGAAGTCCTCTCATGGAAATCATAATGCGTGCAATTGTGTGTCATAATATAGAATCGAAAGTAGTTGGGATAACGGTACAAATGTAGAGATGATAAGGATATGGTGGATACACCACTGGTACATCCTAAATCTAAGTGTCCTTATCGGATTTTCATTTGGAGCGTTGTTTTGACTATTCAAAGTTCTGTGTTATGATAAATTTTAAAAGTTATATATAACTTATTTTCCTCAAAATTTAATGGTGTTTTTATATTATTCTCTATTTTCGGGACGAAATTCCCTAAAGTAGGGGAGACTGTACCAACTCAGGTTTTCAAACTTATAATTTTATCCGTTACCCGACCCGCTATATATTCTGGAAATTTTATCAATAATATTATCGCGTTTATCGAGTAATCTAATTATTATAATATTTTTGTTTATTTAATTTTTTAAAATACATATTTACAACTTTCACTTTACGGTGATTTTAACTCAAACTACAAGTATTTCATCTTTATGTGTCTACCCTCTATCTATAGGGACTTAGATGCAAACATTATTATTTTTATCAACTATGACCTGTAATCCCTATCCAGGTACCAAACTTATGACCCATTTGGCAAACCCGGACCCAATTAGTTATCTCGAACCACAATCTTCATGCTAATCATGGAAATTATCTTTAAAGATCGTTGTATTTCATATTACGAACCTAACCGACGTTTCTAATTATGTTATATCGATCAATTTGATTCATTATGCCTATTATACACAGCAAACACAAACCCGATCTTGATTTACATGTAAACGATCATATTAATTCTATTGAACTTGCAGATAATATCCTTTACCCATCATAATCATAACCCCCTAAACGAATTGGATTACAACCGTCTAAGTATTATAGTTCTAGTAGCGTTTTTGGTCGTCTGTTCTGGTTCGCCATTCCACATCTAACAATCATTGTATCAGGGAACTAGAACATGTTTATAGTTCAGCTGAACCTACTTAGTGAAAGCCTAACCTTAAATTAACAGACAGCAACAGATTCTTCAATTGCAAATATAGGGTTCTTGTTGGAAATTGGTTTCTCTGACTTATGTATTTAAATATCAGTTAAGGATGTTAACCAACAAACACACCAGCGCAGGAGGCTGGTGTGTTTGCATGTTAACTTCGTTGAGCCGGCTGCTGGCGTGGGTTCGAGTCCCTACAGCCGAGCTTTTATTTTTTATTTCTTTCTTATTTGTTTAACTTGGTTTAAAGTTTATAAATCAATATTTATTAATATTAAATTATTACATAAACATTATTTTATTAAAACCGACATCCTTGAGTATGTTCTTATCAATTAATCTTGTTAAGTTTGTATATATGTAAGTATATATATATGTGTCTGTGTGTCTGTGTGTGTGTGTATCTATATATTTATATATATGTAAGTATTGTAAATATATATTAATAATAAACTTTAACTTAGTAAAGCCCGACATTTTTAACCCTCGTTCCTCGTCGTTGAACATTTTTATAAATTTACTTATATATATATATATATATATATATATATATATATATATATATATATATTTGTAATAAACATATTAAATAGATTTTTATTAAAAGATTTAAACAAAATATTTATTTACATATTACTACCTATTATAACTAAATAATTATGCATTATTATTATGATTATCTACTTATTTATACATTAGTATTTCATTTATTCAGATGATTATAAGTATATTCTACATCAAATTTAGTTATCTAAATTATTAGTTTATAAATTTATTATATACTTTTCATATAAAGTAAACAAGAGTAATTCTATAAATATAAAAATTAATCATTCTAATAAGTTAATGTGAAGCAATAATATTAATCTTTGCAATAATAATTAATGTTGAAATCCATCGATCAATTAATAAACATTCATCAAATCATGTTATATCACATCAAAATCTTAATTCATCAAATCATGTTACATCTCTTATAATTAATTTAATATTACATTATTTAACTAGGAATCCTTGACGGTATATCCCGAAGGGTTCATCTCTCTCACATCATCACGTATATTCCGTTCATCCGATCAGGTGAGTATAGCATTCCCTTTTTTACACTCATTTTATACTATTTTGGGGACTTATGTGTTACTATTTATTTCCCTATTATCTAATACGCAAATTGCAATCTTTGTCACTTGTTTTTAACAATTTATACCTTACTTGTTATGTTCATATATGCTTTATTTGAATCGCATTCAGAGAGGTCCAATATAATCTCAGAAAAGTATGATCATACGACCATCGTAATAGCCATCATCCAGTTTATCTGGCATCGTGCTCATCGACATTTCATTTACTTGCTCATTGGTTGAATTGGTTATCTCACTTGATAGAATTGCTCATTTTTAAATATATATATATATATTCACAAAATCTGGTGTTTTACTCACTCAACCTCGTGTTGATAACAGGTTACCGCATGTTATGATTATCAAGATTGTTTGAAGCAACTTAGGATGCATGTTAGTGAAGAAGACACAAGAATTTAATTTTGGATGTTTATTTTAGTTGTTTATTTATGAATTTTATGTAATATGATTATTTTAATTTGTTGAACTATTTAAATTGGAATAATAGATATTATTATTTTAGTTTTGCATGATGGTACCAAGCTGTGAGCAATCAGCTCAAGCCCCGACATTTTCCGCCGTAGGTTGGGGTGTGATAGGATCCAAGGATAATAAGTCTGATGGCCCAAGGTTTTAGTTTTGAAGAAGTTGATGAACTAACTGAAGAAAACCTTGATCTGTTATTTGAAAGGAAGAGGCATGACTTTAGAAAGACAAGGGACAAAAGGAAGAAACTTACAAAACAGTACCTTACTTATCTCAAACTTCATAAATACACTGAAAAACAACTACGCTACATGAGCTTTGAGGATTTGTAGAATTTAAACAAAGAAACACAGATAAAAGAAGAAGAGGAAGATACAGAAAAACTGATGATCACCTAAAAAAGAACAGATCAAATATTCAGCAGATTTGGGGTTAAATGTGTATTTCTCATGAAACATGGATATGATTATGAGATTGTGGACATAATAAGAAGAAAGGAAGTTGAGGATAAATTTTAAAGAATCTCACAAAGGCTGAAGGCTGAAGCTGACGCTGCTACTGAAGGGTTAAAACAAAAAAAACTAAGGGAGATGAAACAAGAGGAAGAAGAAAACATGGTGAGAAAGGAGAAGGCAGATAGGGCCAGGGCTTGGTTGGCCGAAAAGAAAATAAACGAATTATCAAAGGACAAAGAAACTCTTCTGGAAAGACTGATGTAAGCAAGGGGAGGTGAGAAAGTGAAAAACATGATTGTTGATCAAAAGAAGAAAATGCATGAGTCAGAACTGTAAAAATACATAAAGGAGTTGAAGGAACAATCCAAAAGAGATGTACCAATTAAAACTCCTTTCCTGTTGACTGAAGTGAAGAAAGAACCATTTGAGGTTGACTCGAGAACTAATCTGATGCCCTAGGAAGATGAAGAGAAAATAAGTACCCTCATGCAGGATATGTTGAAGAAAGGGATGCCTGAAGGAGTGTTTGATAACTTGGGCAAATCTCAACTGAAAGATTTATTCTATAAAGCGAAAGTTTACTAGGAACAGGTCGAAGAAGGACACAAAAGATTGATGTCTCTTCAATCTGGTCCAAGTAGGCAACCTTACAGGAGACCTAGAACACCTGTAGAGGATCAGATGGACAAGGAAAAAGTGGAGATGATCAAGATCTTGTCCATGGAAGGAAGTGATTACTTGAAACTAATTATGATGAGAAAGGATGAAATTGTGAATATTTTTTAATCTAAAAGGCATGTGAGATGACCCCAAGCACAAAGACAACATACATCAAGGGCTTTCATAGTAAGTGTCCCTATTCCAACCACCAAGTCCAGGCAGTAGAGAGAAAAAAGGCCACCTTCTAGTGTGGACCTACCAAAGAACTTGTACTTGGATTCAAGGACCAAAACCCTCAAGGTAATTATGTCTAGTGGTGAGTTGAGAACAATTGTGTTCAGAAATGATTTATGGGACTCTAACAGGGAACAGTTTGAAGAATTAGATAGTCTTCATTTATATGGCTATCAGCAAAGGAATAGGTATGCAGGACAACAGAGGAATGACCTTTCCAAATACTTAAAAGAAAAATCAAGAAAGATATTTCCTCTACTTAATAAGAAGAGAAAGCTGGAATACACAGAAGCTGAAAAGATTAAAAGGCAGAGGAGGATGAGCGACATAAGTATGACTGAACTATCCTATGGAAATCAAGAAAGCCCTCTAATCCTCTTGCCACAATAAAAGAGTGTATTAGCATGAGACAACAAATGACAAGGCCAAACTATGAAGTTCATAGGAATAGGAGAATTTCTAAGATACACAATGGATAGAATACTAAATCCATAATTCAGAAGGTGTGGCCATGGGAATAACTGAGGACGATACTGTTGTGGAATATCTCCATATGGAAGATCTTATTGACATCATAAGATGGAACCTTCCATTTCAACATCCACATCACAGGGATATTTCCTTATTTCAACAAAAGGCAACTAATGTGAAATTTGATAGAAGATATGAAGTAGGAAGCTCAAGGAGATAAAAGCCTTTTTATTTTAGTTTTAATTTTCAAAATGTATGCCTAGTGACAACATTTGAATATGTAACTTCTTTCTTTAAGTAATGTAATTTATTGCTTTAAAATTTCATGCATATTTTTGAAAATGTGTAAGTAACCTATAGGTGTTTTGGTGCATCTGAGTTTGCTCCAATCTTGGGGGAGATTGTTGGGATCAAGATTTGACAAAGGAAGATTAAAATCTTCTCAATCTCCTCAAAGAAATGGCTAAGTATGGAATACGAGCAAACTTGGCACTTCGAGCAATCCTAGAACTTACTCTTAAGGTATTTTTCTTTCGAGCAAAGTTATCTTATAGAAAGGTTGTTCTTCAGTTGAGCAAGGTTTGTTTCAGTGCAAACCCTTGACTTAACCAAGCTAAAACCAAGTATTTTGGTGGATCGAGCAAGGTTCAATAATTATGATCCAAGCACACTTAAAGGAAGTTATGACGAAATTATTCTAAGGACTTCCACAAGCAAGGTTCAATCTCGAGCAAGCTACAATGTAATCAGCAAACTTAGTTTGTTCAAATAAGTTAAGGACAAAAGGTTGAAGGGATCAAAGAAGAACATGTTTGCTCGTAGGATATTACCAAGCAAAGTTTGATATTATCATGAATATTGAAGTCCACTTGAAGAATATTTTCTCAGGAAAATATCCTAAGTAAAGCTTGCTCGGAGAACTGTTCCAAACACACTTATGGTTACATGGACTACTCAACAAGGATTATAGCTTACTCGAAGACCTTTTACACTTGTAATATTTTGAATACGGTTGAATATGTTTTGTAAAACTAATCAGGGTTTCTAGAAGGTGTCAGATGTGGCTATTTAAGAAAAGTTTAGGTCACATTTATGAGAACGGACCTAAGCAAATACTGAGAGATTTGACGGCTGACAACTTTCTTGTAAAAGAAATATGTTATAAGGAAAGTAGCCTCACACCTAACATTCAACCTAGGAACCCTAATAGATCTTCATGGTATTCTTAGATAATATTAATGGAAATATGTTAACTGACTTGTGTGTGTTTGTTTTATTTGTGTTCGTCTAGAAACACCTTGAATATCATTGATTCTGAATTTGATGTTCATTGGATATTCACACGAGCATTCTTCGTAACCGTCCTGTCAACACTCCGTAGTTGGTTACGAGACTGATTTGTGTTAGATCGGTTCTGACATGTTTGTTGTTTGTTTATGTGCCAGGTACCAATTGAGTCCCCGAGTGACTCATCTGGCGGCGGTTAAATATATATTTCACTATCTAAGGGGTAATCCTGAAACCGGGTTATGGCATCCCAAGAATTATAGCTTTCATCTCCCTGCGTTTTCCGATTCGGACTATGGAGGATGAGAGATCAACTTCAAGTTAACTACGGCGGGTTGTCAACTTCTAGGAAGCCGGCTTGTTTCCTGTCAGTATAAGAAGCAGAAAACGGTCTCTACTTTAACCGCAGAAGCTGAATATATGGCAGCCTCGAGTTCTGTTCACAGGTTCTTTGGACCTAGAAACATTTACGAGATTACGGTTTTGCTACTCCTATATATATTGATAACTCAGCTGCTATTTGTATCAAGAAGAACCCTGCTCACCACTCGAAAACAAAGCATACTGATATTAGATATCATTTCATTCATGATTTCTTTGAAAAGAAATTAACCGATCTAGAGAATGTGCATACGGATTTTCAGAAAGCTAATCTGTTTACCAAAGCTTTTAATAAAACAAGCTTTAAATTTTTGCTTGGTTTAAACGGATTGAAAACTCTTGTTGATATCTTTAAGCTCGAATTATCAACTTTTATTTGTATAGTTTTTATATTATTTTGGTTATTTCAATATTTTGGTTTTTGAGGGAGAAAAAGGGAAAAATACAAAAATAGTGTGCTTTTTGTTTGTACAGAGAAAAACCAAAAACATTCAAAAATCCCCAAAACATTAAAAAAAAATGCTCCTCGAAAACGAGTTTGTAGCAAAAAGAGAAGATGATAGTACATTGATCATACAGTCCCAAATCTAGAAAGAAACAAGTTTAAAAGACAGTGTGCTTAACTGCATTGGTGCATTGGTTGGTTTTAAACAAACCATTAGGGTAAAGTATGTGATATAAACATATGAATTACCAAGTTGAAAGACGTGTCTCTTCAAAACATCTTAGTAATGAAGGATGAAATGTAATAGCCTGTCACACACAAGCCTTACGTCTGTTTGATCACCAAATGTAAAAGTTTTAAATAAAATGCATCTATTTTACGGTTAACACTTCACTGGTGTATGGTCTTATGGCCTCAAATCCTATACTGATGAGATGCTTCCGGTTTCTGGACACTGTGAGTCTTTATGCGGTTTATTATCTAGATATTCATAATCTGAATATTTCCAATGCTTTAAGAGCGAATCCTAACTCAATAAACCCTATCACTACTGTACTTTGTACAGACTCATTGCTGATTTGATCAAAATCCATTGTGAGTCATATATTGTTTCTACCTTACGTGGGTCTTAATACTAGTAAGAAACAGACCCCAGGGGATACAATGCCTGTAAGCCTACACATGAACTCGTGCATACTCATTCACAGTAAAGGAAGCTTGGTGTATTACTTGATAACGGGTGTACACCTTGTAGTGGGGATTATGAGCTTAGATTTATTAATCAATATAAATAATAAATTTTGATCTTCATGCATAATGGTTTAAGTCAAGTTGGGGTGACATGGTAAAAGTCAAATTAAACCTGAACCGAGATTAGAGGCTGATAGTTTCTAATATTGTATGCTTTAATTGAAACTAAATCATATCACAAAATAGCTTGAAAGTTTGTTCTAAGATTAAATTTAAAAACAATAACAATGACCGACTTAACGCCAGTTAAAATATTCTTGAAATATAAAACTGAGATGGAAGGGCGATTTGGTAAATATGATTATTTACTCAACTCACAAAAATATGTAGTGCTTTCATAGAATAGATTTCAAATTTGTCTTTGTTTATAATTCGAAAATATACAAAATCCAAAAATATTTGTTTTTATTTTGATTTCTGCTTTATTTTCGATTTCCGAGCTAAAGGGTAAAAGTTTGAAAAAGATAACACCAAAAAGATTTTCCCACATTTTTATTTAATTCTTTTTACTTAATTATTCTAAGTTAATTTATTTAACTTATGTGTTTTGCACATAAAACACGTTAAGGTATTGGTTTTACCCCGAGCAATAAACATCTTAAGGTAAAGTTCATCGGGACACGGTTTTCAATGCATATTTATTCTTAAAAACGAAAAAGAAAATGGTTCATTATTAATTAGTTATTTAATTCCCATTCGCCACCCTAGTTGTAGAGAATGGAATCCATTCGCTGTCATTGGTGATAATGAATGAAGGTCATTCGTAATGTAAAAGAATAACGAATGTACTCATTCATTGAACCTATTCGCTTCCATTTCATTTGATAACGTATGACCTCGTTCGTCAATGATAAAGATAACGAATGAAAAACGAATCTTTGGTTATTCATTATGATCTTCAATTATTGTGTAATTCGTTGTTGATTCATTATAGATATGTAACGAACGTGTCAACGGATGAGGGCCATTCGTTAATTTTGAATTAACGAATGAGCTCATTCGTTTGCATAGGAAATGTGCAAATCTGAGAGTATATATTGGATAGTGGAGAACTGTAACGATTCCGGCAAATTCAGGTATACCCTAGCCGGAATATACTATTTACGTGTTATTCAATACTGAATATATGAATTATAATGTGTTTATACGAGTATATAAGATTCACAGTACGAATTATACTCGAATATACAGCTATTCGCATTGAAATTATGATTAATCGATGAACGATTATTGAAACCCGAACGAATCGGGGATTACATTATAGACGAAATATATAATGTTTAGTGATGTGTACGAAGTATTAAAGCTTCGGGATAAGTGAATTATAGCACAGAAAAAGGATTTCGATTTATTAGTACGTCGGTACGATAAACGAAACCTTTAACATCAAACCAAGCAAGAGACGATCGATCAAGCCGAAAAAGATGCACAATGACCGACAATATGATATGTTGAGACAATAAATGTCATGGTTTAAGTTTTTAAAGTTTTCGAATCGGTTTTATATAAATTTAAATTTTAAGCCGAAAAACGACCGTTTTAGCCTCGTTTTAAGCCGAATTAGGTGTTTAACCGAAAAACGAACTGAACCAGATTATCCACAACATTATCCGGATTACACAATCCAAATGTGTGGCCATGGTTTGAGAGGTGGGCTCCCCCCACACATACATGGACCGATCGGTCCATGGATACACACACACACACTTCATTTTCTTTTTTTTAACAATCCAACTCTCCAAATCCTCTCAACCCTTTACACATTCATCCAACCTCCTTTGATTTATACCAAGAAACCGAGGTAAAGATTGGATTATAGTCGTGTTAATCGTCTTTTCTCGAGTTATTTACAAGAAAATGAGGTTTCAAGTGAAAAATGGGTGAAAACCCGAGATGAAACCGATTCTTGCATGATCAAGTGATGTATACAAGTTATACAAGGGATCTTGGTCCAAGAAAGGAGTTAAAAGAGTCAAAAACGAATTTTTACGGTTAAAATCTTTGTTTTGATGTCTTAACCGAAACCATGAAAGAAATGGCTTGATTGTGGGTATAACTTGCTTGGTGTGGTGTTGTTGTGCTTGTAGGTGTTATATCTAGTTGCTAGCAAAGGCTAGAAAGCAAGATCTTTGCGATCTAACGCTAGAAACACAAGGTAGTTCGGTTTTTTTCGTATGATTTGTGTGATTTGGACAGATTGTGGTAGACTTAGAGTTGGGTCATGAAATTTCACAGAGATGATCTACACATGAAAATATGAGATCTGTGAAATTTTGGTAATTTTTGGATAAAGGATGAATATTTGGTGAATTTAATGCTCGGTTTTGGCTAAAAATGGTGAAAAATAGCTAAACATCATGAAAAATTCTGAAAACATTCAGATAAGCTTTTTATAACATATAAAAGTCACACACAAAATTTCAGGTCCATTGGAGAAGTCTAAGTAGGCTTTTCGGTAAAACGAGTTCTATGGTTTTTCTAGCTCGGTTTTGGTGAAAATGGCATGAATAATGAGTTTTTGGTTCTGTAAAAATTACTGGGAACTATGTGGATGGCAGGAGTCATCCCAGAAAAATTTGGGATTTTTCTAAGGTCGTTGTATTTTCGGCGTATTTGGTGTTTAAATGACGTTTAAAAATAGATAGATAAATGTTAAATATAAAAATTGTAACATCCTAAAATTTATAATGTTTAATAAAGAAAGTTATGATAGTGATTTCGCGTTTTTAATTATTAATATCGAGTAGGAGCGGGTCATGGACTTGGATTAATTGAGATAGGATAAATGAGAATGGGATTTCAGGGATATAAATACCCCCAAAATCCCAAAATATCCCATTTCTCACCAAACTACACACACACTCCACACACTCCTCAAAACACACACATACTAACCGATCAAGATTCGAAGCCGAAACCCGAGATTTTGTTGATAGATCTGAGTTGGTAAGGTAAGAACAATCCAACAAAGCTATATTACTGTAAATGGTTAGGATTGGATGGGTTAACCGGACCCGAAACCCAAACTGCCCAAATCGGACCCCTAAAACGTCGATTTTAGGCCGATTTGATGGTTGGGATTTGTAGGCGCCGATCATACGATTCCGTGGGTACCAAAATCGAGTTATTTGGCTAAGAAACGAAGGAGTTATGGGCAAACAGATCTGCAGCGCGATAACTTCGCCTGCAAGATTAAGTTCGCCTGATGAACTTCGCCTTCAAGCGTAACTTCGCCTTCAAGCGTAACTTCGCCTAAGGTTTAACTTCGCCTGAAGCCAAGTTCGCCTAAGGATTAACTTCGCCTGAAGCCAAGTTCGCCTAAGGTTTAACTTCGCCTGAAGCCAAGTTCGCCTAAGGTTTAACTTCGCCTGAAGCCAAGTTCGCCTAAGGATTAACTTCGCCTGAAGCCAAGTTCGCCTAAGGTTTAACTTCGCCTGAAGCCAAGTTCGCCTAAGGATTAACTTCGCCTGAAGCCAAGTTCGCCTAAGGTTTAACTTCGCCTGAAGCCAAGTTCGCCTAAGGTTTAACTTCGCCTGAAGTGAAGTTCTTTTATAAAATAATTTAAAAACCTAATGGAAAATGTGTTAAGGCAGTTATCGAAAATAAAATTTTTCCAAGCTGACCTGGCAGCTTAACCCCAGCCAGGGGCTCTGCCCCTTGGACCCCGCTAGGGGCTGCCGCCCCTAGAACCCCGCTGCCAGGGGCGCTGCCCCCGGACCCCCGTTCGTTGTGGGTCATATATAGATAGAAATACAAACGAGTAGTAGTAGTTAATTGATATGTGTAAATATTATACAGTTAGCCGAGCCCAGTTAAAGAAAGGAATTACGATCAACGGCGAGCGTAACAGGATCCAGGTGAGTTTCTAGCCCCATTCCTTGTTATGTTTTCGGGGCTGTGTGCATACTTGATGTGTTGTTAATACATTTATCCTAAGTGATAAGTGTATGCCATATGTGATATATGTGATATGTATGAGTGATTGCTTGATGGTACGTGAACGATCTTCGGATATTGCACGTACTGTCAGGTTGTAACGTTATAAATATGGTAAGTATGATATGTATGTTTATGTGTATGAACGTAATAAAGTTAATAATAGAAGGAAATGACGGTTGTATGGTTGTATGGTTACGAAAAGGGTACCGAGCCCTAATAATACTCGAGGTATGATGTATGGTTGTATGGTAACGAAGAGGGAATCGAACCCTACTAATATTCGAAAACAAGGGACCAGACCCTTATAATATCTGTGATGTTAGGGACCAGACCCTTATAATATCTGTGATGTTAGGGACCAGACCCTTACAATATCTGTGAGGATAGGGACCAGACCCTCATAATATCTGTGATGTTAGGGAGCAGACCCTTATAATATCTGTGATGATAGGGACCAGACCCTTATAATATCTGTGAGGTTATAGGGCGAAAGGCTCTTAAAAACGTATGATTATGAATGTAAAGAAAGTATGTAAGTAAGAAGGAAAGTATGTAAGTAAGAATGAAGGTATGAGTACTTATGTGTGTATGAAAGAAAGTTATGAGGTTAAGTACGTATGTATGTAATAAGGTATTGTATGGTATTGTATGATTAACTAGAACTCACTCAGCGTAGCTGACTTTTAGTATGCACGCAGGTGAGTAGGATGAGACAGCTGGCTTGAGTGGAGGACACATGGCAGAAGACTAAAGCCTGGCATCTGAAGATCTGATATGTTTTATAAGTTATGTTTTGATTTTGAAAGACAAGAGGAATGTTTTAAGACATGATTATGAATTGATATGTAATGTTTTATGAAAGTTTTATATTCCGCGTAAAGTTTTTAATTAACTCTGATATTTAGAACTGTGTTTATGAGAAAATCCAACACGAAAGTAGGGTTACCGGTAACGGGGCCTTACAAGTTGGTATCAGAGCAAAGTTCGAGAGATTTAAGCATCCTACATGCTTAGACTTGAACAAATAATGGGATTTAAGTAAGAAAAGAAAGAAGATGCCAGTTCAAGAATGCCATGTGTCGCTCAAGCAAGATCAGTAAAGGTGAAAGGTATGATTAAATGATATATGTTAATGAGAAAGAAAAGATATGAGAATGGTACGGATAGGAATAATTGATTGTTTGAATTGACTAACTGCTTAAGTAGAACCAGCACAAATAGACTCATAAAAGGAAGTGTATAGGACACGGAAAGTAACGTGATCAGCTAATCACAACTGGCCACTGTTATTACCTGTTAGCCTTACCATCCTTGTACTAAACGGTTCCTTGAGTGACGATGTTTGTGTTTTCCCCTTTAGAATACTAATGGCTGGAGCTGGAGAATTTGTTGAAACTGGGGGTCGCACTGGACGTCGTGGCAGGCCTCGTCTTGTCCGGCAACCTTCGGTAGAAGAAGCTTCCCACACCGAAGAAGAAGGAAGCGCAGCTGGAGGAGACCAGAACAACAACGAAGAAGTTCAACTTAGCCCCGCAGTTCAAGCAGCCATCGTTCAGGCTGTAGTTGCTGCTGTGAAGAACCTGAATCCCGAAGGATCTGCTGGAAGCCGTGAGCGAACTGCTGAAGGGGCGGGTGGTGATGGTAGAAAGGATGGGGAAGGTGAAAGAGGGGCCTCGAGTGGGGATAAGTCTGTGAAAGTCGATGATAGGAGAGGAGGACAAGGTGGGTGCAGCTATAAGTCCTTCAAAGGTTGTGACCCGCCTAAGCTGACTGGTTTAGGAGACGCAATCGCTACTCTCCAGTGGATAACCGCTATGGACAAGGTTATCCGCATTAGCGAATGCCGTCCCGACCAAGCTGTGGGTTATGCTACTCAGTCATTCGTAGATGAGGCTATGTATTGGTGGGAGAGTGTGGAGCAGAGGAAGACCCGTGAAGAGATCAAAGAGATGAAGTGGGAAGATTTGAAAGAGTTGGTAATGAAGAAGTTCTATGCAGATGCCGAGGTTGAAAGAACGGAGATGAAGTTCCAGAATTTAAAAGCCGGTATGATGACGCATCGTGAGTATACCACGGAGTTCAACCGACTATCTAGATTGGTGCCTGACATGGTTGACACTGAGGTCAAGAGAATCAAATGTTATGTGAGGGGGTTGCCACAAAAGGTCCGCATGTTAGTCAGGGCGATTCAACCTGCTACTTTTGATTCGGCTGTTGGACTCGCGGAAATGGTCTATGCTGACGTGGCCGCGGATGATAGGGTGGAAAGGGACGAAGAGAAAGAGAAGAAAGGGGTCACTCCTGCTAAACGACCCGGTACTCAGTTATGGAACTCCAAGGATAAGAAACAGAAAGTGTGGGAGAAGAGATCGTGTAAGACCTGCGGAAAGAGGCATGGTGGTGAGTGCAAGTAGGGTAAAAGTTCTAATGTTTGTCTCAAATGTGGAAAGGCTCATGGTGGAGAATGCAGAATGGGGTCGAATGCCTGTTATAAGTGCGGGAAGGTAGGGCATTATGCCAATGAGTGCAGTGCGAAGCCAGCATGTTACAAATGTGGCAAGATAGGCCATATGTCAAGGGAGTGCACTGAAGGTGTAGCTGGAGGTAGTGGAAAGAAGGATGCCGATCAAGCTAGGCCCAGAACTAGAGCCTACATGCTGACCCAGGAACAAGCCAGGCAGATTCCGGATGTCGTCACAGGTACGTTTCTAGTGAACGATGTTTCCGCTTCTGTATTATTTGATTCTGGTGCGAATAGAAGTTTTGTAGCTACGACGTTTAGTAAACTAGCTAAAATGAAAGGCTGCCGAGTGTCTGAAACTTTTGTAGTAGAAACCGCAAGTGACACTTCGGTGAAAATAACAAAAATGGTTAAGAATTGTAAGATAGAGTTAGAGGGACATGAGTTCCCTGTTACTTTGTATGTTATGGCCTTAGGAGGGTTCGATGTAGTCTTGGGTATGGATTGGTTGTCTGAGTTTGAGGCTCAGATAGTATGTAAAAGTAAGATGATAAGGTTAAAGTCATTGGATGGTAGTGCGGTGACGGTTTATGGTGATAAGGAGAGTTATGGACTTAATGTCATTTCGATGATAAAAGCCGAGGGTTTGTTAAGGCGAGGGTGCGGTGCCTACCTGGCGTATGTTGTCAACGCTACGGCCGAGACGAAAGAAATGAAAGATGTTCCTATTGTGCGCGACTACCCAGAAGTATTCCCTGAGGATCTTCCGGGGTTGCCACCGGAGCGAGAAATAGAATTTCAGATAGATTTAATACCAGGAGCCCAGCCCGTCGCGAAAGCGCCTTACCGTCTAGCACCATCCGAGATGAAGGAATTAATGTCCCAACTGCAAGAACTCCTCGACAAGGGTTTTATCAGACCGAGTGTTTCTCTGTGGGGCACACCGGTTTTGTTCGTGAAGAAAAAGGATGGAAGTATGAGAATGTGCATAGACTATCGTGAGTTGAATAAGCTTACGGTAAAGAATAGATACCCCTTGCCTAGGATTGACGATCTGTTTGACCAACTGCAAGGTTCGAATTGGTTCTCACGAATAGATCTCAGATCAGGCTACCATCAGCTGAAGGTGAAAGAGGTAGACATCCCTAAAACAGCGTTCCGAACGCGGTATGGACACTACGAGTTCCTTGTAATGTCATTCGGTCTAACAAATGCTCCTGCAGCATTTATGGACATGATGAATAGGGTGTGTCGACCGATGTTGGATAAGTCGGTTATCATCTTCATCGATGATATATTGATTTATTCAAAGAGTGAGTCTGACCATGCCGAGCATCTGAGAGAGGTATTGGAAGTTCTGAAGAAAGAAAGGTTGTACGCCAAGTTTTCGAAGTGCGCGTTCTGGTTAAGAGAAGTGCAATTTTTAGGTCATGTGGTTAATCCGGAGGGGATTACCGTGGACCCAGCTAAGATTGAAGCGATAACGAATTGGAAGACTCTCCAGAATCCGACTGATATACGAAGCTTCCTAGGGTTAGCTGGCTACTATAGGAGATTCATCGAAGGTTTCTCCAAGATAGCCGCACCGCTGACCGGTATGACCCGAAAGACGATAGTATTCAATTGGGGAAAGTTTCAGGAGGAAGCCTTTGAAGAATTGAAGAAGAGACTCACGCAAGCTCCAATCCTTACTTTACCCGATGGTGATGAGGATTTTGTTGTTTGTGCTGATGCCTCGCATCAAGGGTTAGGTTGCGTGTTGATGCAACGAGGGAAGGTGATAGCCTACGCGTCTAGACAGTTGAAGGTCCATGAGAGTACTTATCCGACGCATGATTTGGAGTTAGCAGCTGTAGTGCATGCTCTTAAGATATGGAGGCATTATCTGTACGGCACTAAGTGTACTATCTATACCGATCATAAGAGTTTAAAGTACTTTTTCGAGCAGAAAGAATTGAACATGAGGCAGAGAAGATGGTTAGAATTGATAAAGGATTACGACTGTGAGATTAAGTATTACCCCGGTAAAGCTAACGTGGTCGCTGATGCGTTAAGTCGTAAGAATGAGGAAGTCCTTGCAACCGTGAAGTCATACAAGTTGATCATGAACTCAAGTCTTTTTGAAGAAATCATCAAAGTGCAGTCCGAAGTGTTAGTAGACGAAGGGTTAGTAAAGAAAGAAAGGATTTATGGCCAGCAAGATGAGTTGATGGAAAACACTCATGGAGTTAAAACTAGATTTGACCGTATGTGGATTCCACGCCATGGTGATCTTAGAAGTCGAATCTTAGATGAAGCTCATAAGTCAAGGTACTCGATCCATCCTGGAGCTACAAAGATGTACCAAGACTTGAAAAGGGATTACTGGTGGCCTGGAATGAAGAATGATGTAGTAGATTATGTCGGTAAGTGCTTAACTTGCTTACAAGTCAAAGCCGAACATCAGAAGCCTTATGGGAAGATGCAACCGCTAGAGATACCTGAGTGGAAATGGGAACACATCACCATGGATTTCATAACTAAGCTACCTCGTACGGCTAAGCAACATGATACCATCTGGGTGATTGTGGACCGTTTGACCAAGAGTGCTCACTTTCTGCCCATACGAGAGGCCATCTCGTCAGAAACGTTAGCAAGCTTGTTCATTAAAGAAATTGTAACCAAGCATGGAGTACCGTTATCGATCGTGTCTGATAGAGATACATGGTTTACTTCAAGATTCTGGAAGAAATTCCATGAAGCTATGGGGACGAGGTTGAACATCAGTACGGCGTACCATCCTCAAACCGATGGACAGTCCGAAAGGACGATCCAAACCCTTGAGGATATGCTACGTGCTTGTGTTTTAGATTTTGGTGGAAGCTGGGATGATCATCTGCATCTGGCAGAGTTCTCCTATAACAACAGTTACCATTCGAGCATTGGTATGCCACCGTTTGAGATGCTTTACGGTCGACGATGTAGAACCCCGGTGTGTTGGGGTGAGATTGGTCAGAAGGAAATGGGAAGCCTAGAAGTGGTTCAAGAAACGTCTTCAAAGTTCGATCAGATCAAAGCAAGAATGAAAGCCGCTCAAGACAGACAAAAGTCTTATGCAGATAAGCGGCGACGACCAATTGAGTTTAACGTTGGCGACTATGTGATGCTTAAGGTCTCGCCTTGGAAAGGAATTATCCGTTTTAGAAAGAGAGGGAAGCTAAGTCCGAGGTATATTGGACCATTTAAAATTTTGTATCGTGTGGGGGAAGTAGCTTATAAGCTGGATTTACCCGATGAGTTAGAAGGAATTCATTCAACCTTCCATGTTTCTCATCTGAGGAAGTGTCTAGCTGATGACACGTCTCACGTGCCATTGATGGACATTGAGGTTGATGAACAATTGAACTACATCGAGCAACCGATAGAGATCGTTGATCGCAAGGAGAAGCAGCTTCGTCACAAAACTATACCTTTGGTAAAAGTAATATGGAAACACCGCAAGGGATCAGATGCTACTTGGGAAGCCGAGGATGAGATGCGCAAGTTTTACCCTAGTTTGTTTATGTAATAGTTAGGTTTCGGGGACGAAACCTCCTTAAGGGGGGAAGACTTGTAACATCCTAAAATTTATAATGTTTAATAAAGAAAGTTATGATAGTGATTTCGCGTTTTTAATTATTAATATCGAGTAGGAGCGGGTCATGGACTTGGATTAATTGAGATAGGATAAATGAGAATGGGATTTCAGGGATATAAATACCCCCAAAATCCCAAAATATCCCATTTCTCACCAAACTACACACACACTCCACACACTCCTCAAAACACACACATACTAACCGATCAAGATTCGAAGCCGAAACCCGAGATTTTGTTGATAGATCTGAGTTGGTAAGGTAAGAACAATCCAACAAAGCTATATTACTGTAAATGGTTAGGATTGGATGGGTTAACCGGACCCGAAACCCAAACTGCCCAAATCGGACCCCTAAAACGTCGATTTTAGGCCGATTTGATGGTTGGGATTTGTAGGCGCCGATCATACGATTCCGTGGGTACCAAAATCGAGTTATTTGGCTAAGAAACGAAGGAGTTATGGGCAAACAGATCTGCAGCGCGATAACTTCGCCTGCAAGATTAAGTTCGCCTGATGAACTTCGCCTTCAAGCGTAACTTCGCCTTCAAGCGTAACTTCGCCTAAGGTTTAACTTCGCCTGAAGCCAAGTTCGCCTAAGGATTAACTTCGCCTGAAGCCAAGTTCGCCTAAGGTTTAACTTCGCCTGAAGCCAAGTTCGCCTAAGGTTTAACTTCGCCTGAAGCCAAGTTCGCCTAAGGATTAACTTCGCCTGAAGCCAAGTTCGCCTAAGGTTTAACTTCGCCTGAAGCCAAGTTCGCCTAAGGATTAACTTCGCCTGAAGCCAAGTTCGCCTAAGGTTTAACTTCGCCTGAAGCCAAGTTCGCCTAAGGTTTAACTTCGCCTGAAGTGAAGTTCTTTTATAAAATAATTTAAAAACCTAATGGAAAATGTGTTAAGGCAGTTATCGAAAATAAAATTTTTCCAAGCTGACCTGGCAGCTTAACCCCAGCCAGGGGCTCTGCCCCTTGGACCCCGCTAGGGGCTGCCGCCCCTAGAACCCCGCTGCCAGGGGCGCTGCCCCCGGACCCCCGTTCGTTGTGGGTCATATATAGATAGAAATACAAACGAGTAGTAGTAGTTAATTGATATGTGTAAATATTATACAGTTAGCCGAGCCCAGTTAAAGAAAGGAATTACGATCAACGGCGAGCGTAACAGGATCCAGGTGAGTTTCTAGCCCCATTCCTTGTTATGTTTTCGGGGCTGTGTGCATACTTGATGTGTTGTTAATACATTTATCCTAAGTGATAAGTGTATGCCATATGTGATATATGTGATATGTATGAGTGATTGCTTGATGGTACGTGAACGATCTTCGGATATTGCACGTACTGTCAGGTTGTAACGTTATAAATATGGTAAGTATGATATGTATGTTTATGTGTATGAACGTAATAAAGTTAATAATAGAAGGAAATGACGGTTGTATGGTTGTATGGTTACGAAAAGGGTACCGAGCCCTAATAATACTCGAGGTATGATGTATGGTTGTATGGTAACGAAGAGGGAATCGAACCCTACTAATATTCGAAAACAAGGGACCAGACCCTTATAATATCTGTGATGTTAGGGACCAGACCCTTATAATATCTGTGATGTTAGGGACCAGACCCTTACAATATCTGTGAGGATAGGGACCAGACCCTCATAATATCTGTGATGTTAGGGACCAGACCCTTATAATATCTGTGATGATAGGGACCAGACCCTTATAATATCTGTGAGGTTATAGGGCGAAAGGCTCTTAAAAACGTATGATTATGAATGTAAAGAAAGTATGTAAGTAAGAAGGAAAGTATGTAAGTAAGAATGAAGGTATGAGTACTTATGTGTGTATGAAAGAAAGTTATGAGGTTAAGTACGTATGTATGTAATAAGGTATTGTATGGTATTGTATGATTAACTAGAACTCACTCAGCGTAGCTGACTTTTAGTATGCACGCAGGTGAGTAGGATGAGACAGCTGGCTTGAGTGGAGGACACATGGCAGAAGACTAAAGCCTGGCATCTGAAGATCTGATATGTTTTATAAGTTATGTTTTGATTTTGAAAGACAAGAGGAATGTTTTAAGACATGATTATGAATTGATATGTAATGTTTTATGAAAGTTTTATATTCCGCGTAAAGTTTTTAATTAACTCTGATATTTAGAACTGTGTTTATGAGAAAATCCAACACGAAAGTAGGGTTACCGGTAACGGGGCCTTACAAAAATTAATTCTAGAAATATTTTTATAAAATTCCTTACTGTCAAAAACTGAGTTGTGCAAAATTTCAAGATCCGAGACTAAACGGATATTTATTTGTGCTAAATGGAACTTAAAAACAAACTTTTAAAGCTTAAAACGTGTAAACCAGCAAAGTTCGCCTAAGCGAGCTGACTGGTGTATAAAAACCTTAAAAATGGACTATTTTCATGAAACTAAGTTAGTCAAGTAAAAATAAATCATCCGAAAATAATTCGGATGATTTGGGTAATTTTACCCGATTTAGTCGTTTCCGGTATATTAAAGACGGAAACGGACCCCGCGGCCAAACGGGGTGTCTAAACCGAGCTCTAATTTCACCACTTTAATTAAAATATCAATAACAACTATTTTCGGGCCGTATGTGGCCAAACTTATTTTTGAAAACATAAAGACGAATAACCGTGCTAGGCACGCAAAACGAGAAAACAAACTAATGGTAGTTTTGACTAAAGAACTCTAAGTGATATCACAATCTAAGTCCTGAGAAGTGTATCGGGGTTAACATTGTCCCCGGATCGTGTACGGTACTGGGTTAACAGTGTCCCCGGACGTACCGGTTAACACGAATTTAAGTTATATTAATAGAAATTGTGTAGTAACGACTTAGGGATCGTATTACAGATCCGGACAGGTAGCCGTGCCAGTATTACATCTCTGCTCACCAAAAAGGTGAGTTTTCACGAGCCCCTTTTTATTGAACTGTTTTAAATATTTTCCCGGGGCGGAAAGCATGTTTTTATCAAAGTGTTTAAGTACATGCCGATCGCATGGAAATGAATGTATTTATATAATGTTTATTGTACGGGAATCGTACGGTAATGTATTAAGATGGTAATTGTCTGAGTTGCTAATATTGTAAGGCCCGAAACAGTGTTCTGGGTTAACAGTGTCCCCAGAGGTTATTAAATGTATTTCTGGGTTAACAGTGTCCCCAGAGGCTATTAAATGTATTTCTGGGTTAATAGTGTCCCCAGAGGTTATTAAATGTATTTCTGGGTTAACATTGTCCCCAGAGGTTATTAAATGTGTTTTTTGGGTTAACAGTGTCCCCAGAGGTTATTAAATGTGTTTCTGGGTTAACAGAGTTTTCACTTATAGGCTCAGCATAATTACATCATTAATAACTGATTATTAAAATGATTTGTCATGGTTTACTTAAATTAGTGAAACTCACCAACTATTCGTAGTTGACCCGTTTTTTTACATGCTTTCTAGGTACACCCAAATTGGAATGAGTGATACGTGCTTGATGATGTGTGCTATTTTGTGGAAGCTTAAGGGTCTATATTTTGTTTTAAACATGTTAACGTACTATTGGTAAAACTTATGTGATAACGCCTTGTCGGTAACGAAACTCGGAACAATGTAATACGTTTAAATTATTGTAGTGGTGTTTTCTTTATAAGCAATGCTGTTGATATCAGATGTGTCTGTTGCATCCCGTGTACGTTTCAGCTGCGGTTACGGGGTGTTACAGAACTTGGTATCAAAGCCATTGGTTATAAAGAATTAGGATGTCTTTAAAAGATACCTAAAATATAACCAGTAGCTCAAGTATTATAGGATCTGAATATCAACTAATAATTTATTATGACGAGGTCTGGATGAACTTGGATGGACAAGTGAGTTATTATGGTCCGGAACATAATAACAGACTTGTCCGCACGAGGGAATTCAGGGGAAGTCACGGGGGACTTTAATAGGTAAAATTGGCAACATATGTGCAAATATATGATAATATTGTGTGTGGTCAAGTTGTATAAGTAAGTGTATATTAATTTGATTATGATTTACACTATGGAAGGAACTATATGTTTGTTAAATTGTGTGCAGGTTAGAATGTCAAGAACACCTAGTGTATCGATGGAGGAGGACCCGGAGGAAGTCGGCTCCGGGAACTCTGGGAGGCTCCCCGTATCATCCAGCTCTGAGCCTAGCGAGGCTAGTGTTAGGAGCTCTAGCCAGTCCTCCCCTGCCAGAATTGCTAGATCTCCTACCCCACCCGCACCACAGGCCGTCCCTATCCCTCCCGGATTCGGACCCCGCCTCACGGCGCGGATCAGTGTTCCGCAGGTCCCACCTACCTCGCCCCCACCCAGACCTGCTACCCGCAGGGGCGAGTCCTCCCGCTCCCAGCCCGAGCGTGTGACTCCACCTGTGTGGGGTCTCCCTAGGCAGGAGAGGGACGCGGCGGCGTGGCTACGAGTGCTCACCGAACAGGTAAATGAGCACTCCGTCGTCTTGACGGTGGGGGTACAGAGGCGGATGTACCTAGGGGACTGCATACTGGACCACCAGTATGCGATTTCGCAGCTGAAGAGGGAGTGCTCATACTCCCAGTGGATGATCGGCCGGATGGAGACGCGGATCCGGGTTATGCTGGCTGTGTTGGTGGTGTTGGTGGCGGTGTTAGTGGGTTTGGTATACCACCGTGTTTAGTTGTGTTAGGATGGGAGTAGACAGGGACCGCTTTTTGATACTCTGTGTAAGCAGTTAGTGGTGATGCTAACATAGAGTGAATCTTGGGTAGTTATAATACAACCACTGGCCCTTAGGGGGTCTCTTTTGGGGTATATCGTTATAGATACTTTTGGGTATCATTCAAGCACTGACCCATTGTGGGTTATGTCGAGATGATGCCGACATAGGCCCTATGTAGGAAAACTTAACTTATGTAATGATGACAGGAAACGTGTGTGAACTGATATGGATGTAAAATGTACTAATGTTTATTAATGAATGGAATGTTTGTTGTGTTTTATGATTGGAACTTGTATTAATTATATATATTTTCTTGATGTTGTGTAGAATGGCACCAAAACGTTCAGCCCAATTGTCGGAAGTGGACGTGAGCCGTTTGATTGCTCAACAGTTAGAGGCGGCGATACCGGATATAGTATCGCGCATCGCCGCCAGTATTAACAATTCGACCAATCCAGCCCCTCCGAGCAATCAAACGACCCCCAATAATGACGGGGAACAAAATGTTAATCCTCCACAGAATGATAACACGATTCCGAGTAATGACGCACCGCCTAGGGTGGTCGTTACAGACAGTAATGGCCCTATACATATGGTAGAGACGAACCGTACTGAACCGATTCGTGCATCCAGGGGATGTTCGATCAAAGACTTTATGTTGTACAAACCTCTAGAGTTTAGCGGGTCTGAAGGACCAAATGGGTTGGTTAAGTGGATGGAGAAAATAGAATCCGTTGTGAATATCAGCAACTGCCCCGAGGATTGTGTTGTTAAGTATGCTACCTGCACATTCACGGACCATGCCTTGACATGGTGGAACACGATAGTGCAGACCCGGGGTCAGGCGGCGACAAACCGCATGACCTGGATAGAGCTCAAGGCTCTTGTACTGGAACATTTCTGCCCGAAAAACGAATTAAAAAAATTAGAAAATGAATTGTGGAACCTGGAGATGCAGGGGGCAGACCATTTGGGTTATATGAACCGGTTTAATGAGTTGTCGCGATTGGTACCATGGTTGGTCACCCCAGAGTCGAAGAGGGTTGAGCGTTATATTTGGGGGCTGACTCCAGTTGTAAGGAGTATAGTCAATTCTGGGGGACACCAGACGTATGAGGGTGCGGTGACGCAAGCTGGTATCGTCACGTATGATTTCGTAAGGAGCGGGTCACTGAAGGTGGCGGGAGAGTCCGCTGGGGGAAAGCGGGGTACACATGACCATAGGGTCCAGGAAAAGCAGCAAGGTAAACGTGCTAGGCCCACTGCCCAGAACTACGCCATGACTAGTTCAGGCGGAAGGCAAGAACCGCAGAAGGGAACGTTTCCTAAGTGTGGGAAATGCGGTTACCACCATGGTGGCATGTGCAAAGAAGTGGTGTGCCACCGGTGTGGCAGGATTGGGCACTACGCACCAAGTTGTAGGACAAACCTGAACAACCTGAACCGACAACCGCAACCTATGGCGGCTGTTGCCGCGTTGGGAGAATGGTTGGCTTGCTTCCTTCTGAGTTGGCTTTCCTAGGGTGCCAGCTCGTACCGCATCTTCTGTCAGACTCAGACCTAGTTCAACAGCCTCGGCCATGGTCGCAGGCCTAGTGGCCGTGATTGGTCCCCTGATAACTGTTGCTAATCCCCAGATGTACCTTTCAACTCGCTTTTCTTCAGTGGTGGCCATATGAGGAACTATTCGGCATAGCTCATGAAATCGCGTGTTATATACTGTGATGTCGGCTCCCTTCATGGTGAGCGTCCAGAACTCATTTTCCAACTTCTGCATCTCAGTCCTTGGGCAATATTTCTTTTCCATCATCTCCTTTAACTCTTTCCAGGTCTTACCATAGGCCACGTCTCGGCCTAGGGTTTGTACTTGTAAATTCCACCACGATAGGGCTTCATCTTGAAACATACATGTCACGTACAACACTTTCTGTTTTTCTGTGCATCCACTGATTGCTATCACAGATTCTGTCTTCTCGATCCAACGAATAACTCCTATGGCTCCTTCCGTTCCCTTAAAGGACCACGGTTTGCATGTCATGAAAGTTTTGTAGGAACATCCTCGTTCCTCACCGCCAGTCTCTGGAGCTACATTTTCAGTGTTTGCGGAATTCCTTCGTTCTTGACTTGAGTCGCCCCTACTGGCTTCGTAGGCGGCTATCGCTTGTGCTATGACTTCTTGTAATTGCGCAGGTGTATTAGGTAAACTGTTGTTCCTTCTCCTTGGCATTTTCCTTCAAGTTGAGAATAAGAAGGATCGGTTAGTATTGGCATCACGCTTGTATGTAAGTAGTTGTAGGGTTCGATACTTATTACATTCACACCCATATATTTATTTATAGTCATACTTATTAATCATATACTCGCATAGATAGATTTTATTATTACATCTCATTATACCACATCGTATACTCATACTCATATATCATAAACATAACTTCATTACATCAAAAGAGTTGATTACATAAGTTTATGTTTAAGTCTACTACAAACTCCTACAACATACAAGCGTTTTGCCAAAAGATCGGATCGTAGTTCGTAATATATTACTTCCCATGCATATGATTACTACCCGCTAATACTAGTCTATAGTCGCTTCATGGCATCGGTGGTGGCGGTGGTGGAAACACGTCTCCCAAAAAGGCTTGAATTGTCTTAACCTCCTTCTCCAATTTCATCACCCTTCGTTCGGCGGCAGCGTCCCGCCTCGCTCCCACATCAGCTAAGTGCAATGCATCTCTTACCATATGCTCCAACTTTAGCACTCTCATCCTTGCATCCGAGATCAAGTCATAGTGGTTATCAAGGCGGAGACTGGTCTCACAGGCCTTGCCTTTCACGCTCTCCATAAACACCTCGACCCTCTGCTCCCAATCCATGAGCCATTCCTCAAGGGCCTTTCTCTCAGCCTCGGCGGCTGCTGTGGTCGGTGGTACGGGGACCTCTGTATCATCGGAGGTAGCGCGCCCTTGGGGGCGTGAGGACTCGCCTACCTCATGTATAGTCCGGGGCACCTCATCGTCGGAGTCCGTGGCATACCCTTTCAGCCCGGCGGCTCGCATCTCCTCGGAGGGCACTGCAGCCAGCTCCTCCATCTCCTCAAGGTCGTCGTCGTCATAAGTTACCTTGTCGTCCTCATCGAGCCTGATTACCTCGGTAGGCTCGTCATCGGAGATCTCTATAGGATCATCAGGAATTGGAACAACGTCGCTCATATGGACACTGCTGCTATCAGTGTTAGACTCAGAGCCGGAGTCGGAGTCAGTGATGGCAAGGCCATGATATGGATCATTGTTCGGGAAGGCCATCGCTGAAAGGATTAAGGTTTAATTAGTGATAATATCGCTTTTTTTTTTTTTTTCTATCCCTTATTTTGGTCATTCCTATACTAGACCATTAGTTGCGATAAAGGTGTCGTGAAGACACGTGCACTCTCGTGTAATGCATGTTTTGAAGACATGTCATGCATGAAAAACGTTTTCATGAGGGAATCTAAGGGGTTATAGCCTAGACTCAGGGTTGAATCCTAGTTCGCTATAACCTTGGCTCTGATACCAGTCTGTCACACCCGGTCCATAGGCGGAAACAACCGGTGTGCGACTCATGAAAGGTTTTTCGAGAGCGCGGTTAAGCAAACAACTATATGATAAAATACATGAGGATTTCATTCATAATATAAGTTTTACAAAATATCCATAAACAAAGTTTACATATAACATATTGAGATTTCACAGTTATGTCCTGCCGAAGGGAGATATAACCGTGAAAACTCCAAAATATAAAATCCTCATACATGAAATTTCCATAGTTAAACATAAAACCGTAGTGAGACACCGTGACCTCTCCACGTAGCTAAATACCTGAAAGACACGTAAAATAATTTAATCAGTATAAACTGAGTGAGTTCACAAGTTTTGTGACTCGATAAAATGCTTTATAATATAATTCTCATAACATCATGAATGCAGTATCCATGACTTGCAGTGTAACGTGAATACATGAGTTCGTAACCATTCCTTGACTATATATATACACCATAAAGCCCCACATAACATCCCACGAGTCCACGAGGGAATAAATAAATCGGAAAACTAAGCACCCGTCTTATAAAGTGGCGCGACCACTTACGAGTGGGTTGGTCAGACCAGTAGTACTACCCGTAGAGTTCCTCGGCTATAGTTTCCTATAGTTTATGGTTACAATATATACCGGGGACTTTATGTACCATGAGCGCGCCAAATATCTCATGTACACGCACATTGTAAATCAAGATATACACCATGATAAAACATATTTAAACACGTGTCCCTCGCCCCGAAAACAGTTTAAAACATAGTGAAAATAGTGAAAATAGGGGCTGTGAGACTCACCTTAAATGAGGAATAATGTTCCGTTATACTTGGTGAGTTTCCTGTATTATATCGTATACGTATGCACTTCAGTACATAATATATAACTATTAATACTTAGCCAGATACATACTTATGAGGTGACGGTATATATGTATACTTTTTATACATTAGCGATACGGACGTTAGACAACGTCTTATACTTGTTATGTATTTCCGTTATATCCTCTTTATATATATATCCTCCGAGCATTAGGGAATGCTCGATACAAATTATTCGTCGGTAATCATGACGTTCATGACATGCTTTAGCCTAATAGGTTTTGGAGCTCTCATCGTTAGTCCCCAGGTAGGTAACGGGCCCATCTATGATATATTCAGTTACCAGCCTAGACAGGACGTCCCGACTACCGGCACCTCCACCCTTCCAGTTACTCGCAATGTCCATCACAAAAACCCGTATTTTATATTTATACTTGTGGCACATATATAGGAATATATGTGTATTAATTGTATATATCATTTCTTCATGTATATGATAAGTATTATTAGTATTTTCGTCTTCGTAACATATAGTTATCTTTTACTTTTATAACTCTTATACACATCCTTTGTTTTTATAACATTATACATGGGTATTTTCATTTGCGTATATAGGAATATACGTGTACCTTGGATTTTTACCCGTACCATTGTCGTTATATTTATTTCCATGTTTTGGTGCAAGGGTTGCACTTCATGTTTAAGGTTCACTTTCATTTATACTTTCATTTTTTTATTACTAGTGTTCCTATTATTATTATTATTATTATTATTACTATTATTATTTTTACTTTTATGACAAACTCGATACGGTTTTTAATACGTTAGTTATACCCTTTTTAAAGTTTAACATAACCAAAATTCCATCTTTACATTTATATCATCTTGTTTATTTAAAAGTGGGTTTTACTACTCAAGATCATTTTTACCTTAACTAGGTGTTCTATTAACCTTAACCTTCCTTAAACACCCTTTAAATCCTTTATATCTTTTACTTAACATGATTTATCCTTAATTATATGTCATTTCAACACACTTCAAGTTTATGTTTATGTCTAATCACCTCATTATGTATACGTATCTTAGGCTTAGTCCATGTTTTTCTACTAAACATTTTATGGCATTAGTACCTTGGGAATGTCGGTTTTTGTGCGATTTAAGACGAGATCCAAGTTCCTTGACGTTAACCACGATGTTAAGAGTCTACATTATGTTCAAATAACATGAAATAGGTGGATTAGGGTCAAGTAAAATGATGAGACCGTGGCTGGACAGAATCTGTATTTTTCCAGCCACCATAAACTGTTACAACTCGAGTTTTCGGCTTACCTAATGCTGAAATGAAGCCGGAAATGGATGTTCAAAAGGTGGTTCGTGATCCTTGCGAGTTTCCTTGGATTCCTAAACGAGAATCACCAAAAAATACCAAGTGGTTTGTGAGATATGAACAAAAGAAGATAGGGGGGTACTGCTGGAAAATGCAGTTTCCA
This sequence comes from Bidens hawaiensis, assembly GCF_021521415.1. Lineage (NCBI taxonomy): Eukaryota > Viridiplantae > Streptophyta > Magnoliopsida > Asterales > Asteraceae > Bidens > Bidens hawaiensis. The sequence continues at coordinate 1,338,665 of NW_027491034.1, forward strand.
GTAGTGACCTTTGAAGGTTCAAAGCTTCTTACCGAGTCTTCCGGGCAGAGATCCGTTCAAGGCTTTCTACCACGGTTTAAGGATTTCTTCTAGCTTTCCAACGATATATAGGGTTCAAGATGTTCAGAGCAGCATTATAGAGAAAACGGGTTGCAAAGAGGCGGCTGTTTGGTGGCCTGCTGCTGTTCTTCGGCCGAGAGAGGAACAAGGGAGATTTGGATTGTGTTCTTGAATGTTTGTGGTGAATTTCAGCTGAAGATCTGATGGTGTATATTAATAATAGTGTAGGGGACATCATCCCTTAAGTTTAGGGATTGAAATCTTGCTAACTCCTCAAGATCTTGTCAAGTGAAATGGTCAAAGGTATGGTCTTTGTAATATTATAATGTGGGCAGATTTTGTGAAGGCTTTTAGGGACTTTGGTTGATCTTGCAAGTAACCAAGATTATGATGATGTTGGTGATGATGATGATACATGATCATGATACATATGGGTGCATGGATAATGGTTTATAAGATTTAATGTGGTGTTTGTTTCTTGTACATTAAAACTGAATGGGAAGAGGTTGGGGTTCGGCTTTGGGCTGCAAAAGGGAAGGTATTATGGTCATTTAATAAATATATTGGTTGTCCAAATGTAGTGCTAAGTTCAATCTTGGTTCGGGTCTTAAGTGGATAGTCGTTAGGACGAGTTGATCATCGAGTAAACAAGTTATGGAATTTATATTGAACTTGGGTATTATGAGCTTCTCTTAATTTATTTGGTCACCTATAAGGTATTATAGATGGTATGGAACCCGGTATTTATTTCGGTTCCCGGTATGATGTATATTTAAATTTAGCCCGGAGTTATATTCGGTTAAATAGTGCTCCATATTGTAATCCTTCATGGATTGTTTAAATTATTAACTTCATATTATTTTGACTAGTATACATTTAATTCCTTCATAGTTTCATATCTTGATCGTCTCACTGTATAATGTATCATTGATTTGGCCGGTTCGGCGACTATATTCTATTATTTAAACGTTTATGGCGTTTTGGTCCAAATTAGGGAATTAGGACATTACTGGGCATGGTCTTACCATTACCCCTTATATTGGATCATAGATATATATTTAGCTTGATATATTTGTCACCTCTAAACTATTACTGGGCTATCTTCATCATATAGCCGTTCTCATCGGCACTTTATACAATCCTATAGGCATTAACGACTGTTCTCGTCCACATTTCAAGTATACTATGGTTTATACCTCATATAAATTATATAAATGACACGTAATTTTGATCAATTATAAAGATTAAAGAATATGGAAAATTACCGGGTGTCACATTCTCCCCCTGTTGGAAGAATTTCGTCCCGAAATTTGTTGTTAGTTATCCGTTATAGTTGGGTCCGGGAAAAGGTGTGGGTACTTCTTTCGAATTTGATCTTCTCTTTCCCAGGTAAACTCGGGTCCTCTTTTAGATTTCCACTGTACCTTCACTAACTTAATCCGACTTCTTCGAAGTTTTTGTTCTTTCCAGTAGGTAACGGCTATCGGTTCTTCAACAAAATGTAATTGTTCTTCAATATGTACTTCGTCTAGGGGTACGACTAAAGATTCATCGGATAGACACTTTTTAAGGTTCGACACATGGAATGTGTCATGTACCCCGTTAAGTTCTTCAGGTAGCTTCAACTTATAGGCCACGGGACCTATCCTTTCCAGGATCTCAAATGGTCCGGTATATCTTGGGCTGAGCTTGCCCCGCTTTCCAAACCTCGGAACTCCTTTCCATGGCGAGACCTTTAAAAGAACTTTATCTCCCACTTGGAATTCCAAAGGCTTGCGTCTCACATCCGCATAACTTTTCTGTCGATCGCGGGCCGTTTTCAGTCGTTCTTTTATTTGAAATATGTTGTCAGTAGTTTCTTGAATTAGTTCGGGACCCGTCATTTGTCTATCGCCTATTTCCGCCCAGCACAAGGGCGACCTACACTTACGACCATACAAAGCTTCGAACGGTGCAGCCTTTATGCTCGTGTGGTAGCTATTATTATATGAAAATTCCACCAAAGGAAGGTGAACATCCCAGCTACCACCAAAATCAATTGCACACGCTCTTAGCATATCTTCCAATGCTTGTATAGTTCGCTCGCTTTGGCCGTCAGTCTGGGGATGGTAGGCGGTACTCATATCTAATCGTGTGCCCAAAGCTTTTTGTAACGACTTCCAAAAATGAGACGTAAATCGACTGTCGCGGTCGGAAATAATCGAGACTGGGACTCCATGTCTTGACACGATCTCTTTTATATATAGTTTAGCTAACCACTCCATCTTATCCGTTTCTTTGATAGCTAAGAACGCGGATTTGGTTAGCCGGTCGACTATCACCCATATGGTGTCATAACCACCTGGAGTCCTAGGTAACTTCGTAATGAAATCCATCGAGATTTGTTCCCATTTCCACATGGGAATCTCGGGCTGTTGTAATAATCCGGATGGTTTCTGATATTCCGCCTTGACTTTTGCGCAAGTTAAACATTTTCCCACATAATTTGCTATATCACCCTTAAGATTAGGCCACCAATAGTATCCCTTTACATCTTTATAAATTTTATCTGCACCGGGGTGCACGGAATACTTCGTCTTGTGGGCTTCATCAAGTATTCTTTCACATAATCCTCCCTTGAGAGGAACCCATATTCGGTTGACAAAGTACATGGTACCGTCTTCTTTGGATTCTAAGTTGTCAACCATACCACGGAGACTCTCATCTTTGATATTATCAGGTTTCAAAGCTTCTCGTTGGGCTTCGTGGATAAGGGTGGTGAGGTTCGTACTTATAGTTAACCCTAAGACTTTAACACGTGATGTCTTCACCCTTTCTTTCCTGCTTAAAGCGTCTGCTACAACGTTCGCCTTTCCAGGGTGGTACTTGATTACACAATCATAATCATTCAATAATTCAACCCACCATCGTTGCCTCATGTTTAATTCTTTTTGATCAAATATATGTTGTAGGCTTTTATGATCGGTGTAGATTGTGCAATGGGTGCTGTATAAGTAATGACGCCATATCTTAAGTGCAAACACCACTGCGCCCAATTCCAAATCGTGAGTGGTGTAATTTTTCTCGTGCACTTTGAGTTGTTGTGACGCATACGCGATGACTTGATTTCTTTGCATAAGGACACAACCAAGTCCTTGATGCGAAGCATCGCAATAAACTACGAAGTTATCCATCCCTTCTGGTAAGGCTAGAATAGGTGCACTGCAAAGTTTCTGTTTTAGCAACTGGAACGCCTTTTCTTGTTTATCTCCCCAATTAAACGACTTATCTTTCTGTGTGAGCGCAGTAAGGGGTTGTGCTATCTTCGAGAAATTTTCAATAAACCGTCGATAGTAGCCTGCCAGACCTAAAAATTGGCGTATTTCCGTCGGCGTCTTCGGCACTTCCCAGTTTTTAATGGCCTCTACTTTTGAAGGGTCAACATGAATTCCCTTCTCGTTGACGACATGGCCTAAAAAGTGTACTTCTCTTAGCCAAAAATCACACTTTGAAAACTTTGCATACAACTTCTCCTTTCTCAACAATTCTAAAATCAATCAAAGGTGTTGCTCGTGCTCTTCTTCGGTTCGGGAATAAATTAATATGTCATCTATAAAAACTATCACGAACTTGTCAAGGTAAGGTTTGCACACTCGATTCATTAAGTCCATGAACACGGCAGGTGCGTTCGTTAGCTCAAAAGGCATGACTAGAAATTCATAATGACCATACCTCGTTCGGAACGCAGTCTTTGGTACATCGTCCTCGTGTATCTTCAGCTGATGGTACCCGGATCGTAGATCTATCTTGGAATAGAAACTAGATCCCTGTAATTGGTCAAACAAATCATCAATCCTCGGTAAAGGGTACCGATTTTTGATGGTCAGTTTGTTAAGTTCCCTGTAATCAATACACATACGGAACGAACCGTCTTTCTTCTTGACAAATAGTACCGGGGCTCCCCAAGGTGAGTAGCTCGGGCGTATGAAACCCTTGTCTAGTAGCTCCGGTAATTGATTTGATAGTTCTCGCATTTCCGAGGGAGCTAATCGATAAGGTGCTCGCGCTACTGGTGCAGCTCCTGGTACTAGATCGATTCGAAACTCCACTTGTCTTTGAGGTGGTAACCCTGGTAGATCTTCTGGAAAGACATCGGGGAAATCTCTTACTATAGGTATACTTTCTATCTTCCTTTCTTCATCCTTCTTCTCCACCACGTGGGCTAAGAAAGCTTGACACTTCTTTCGCAAGCACTTTCGTGCTTTCATACACGAAATTAACTTCATCACAGTGCCAGGTCTTTCTCCTTGAATAGTCAGCGTTTCACCACTTGCCAAGGGTATGCGGATTTGCTTGTCATAACAATTAACTTCAGCATGGTTCTTTGCTAACCAATCCATGCCTAAAACGACATCAAAACTTCCTAAATCTATCGGCAACAAATCTACGTTAAATTCATGTTCTCCCATCACTAGTACGCAACTTTCCACTATATCGTCTGATCGTAACTGTTTGCCATTAGCTAATTCTATAGTATAGGGCGTTGCTAATTTACTAGGTGCTAAACCAAGTAGGTCTTTAAATTCAGTGGATATAAAACTTAAATCCGCACCAGTATCAAATAGCACAGACGCATAGTGGTTGTTAAGTAGGAACATACCAGTGACGACATTTGGGTCTTCCTTAGCTTCACCCGCCCCGATAACAAAAGCCCTAACTTGAGCTGTATTTTTCATCTGCGGACAGTTCTTGATAAAATGACCCGTATTTCCGCACCCATAACAAGCTCGTGGTGTCGTTTTCCCCGGTTCTTGCTTCACAACTACTGCACCATTCTTAATTCTACACTTAGCTTCCACATGCCCTCTCTTGTGACAATGCTTACACACAATACTTGAGCAGTCACCAACATGATAATACTTGCATTTGTCACACCACGGGTTTGACCCGCTATACGTCTTCCGTGGTTGATCCGTGGTCTGGGCGGCATACACTTTCACAGTTTCTTGTTTCTTGACAGGGGGTTCTTTGGGACTTGGCCCTTGATTACGAAAGGCCCAGCTCCTCTTGTGATTGTTATGGCAGCTGTTGCCGCGTTGGGAGAATGGTTGGCTTGCTTCCTTCTGGGTTGGCTTTCCTAGGGTGCCAGCTCGTACCGCATCTTCTGTCAGACTCAGACCTAGTTCAACAGCCTCGGCCATGGTCGAAGGCCTAGTGGCCGTGATTGGTCCCCTGATAACTGTTGCTAATCCCCATATGTACCTTTCAACTCTCTTTTCTTCAGTGGTGGCCATATGAGGAACTATTCGGCATAGCTCATGAAATCGCGTGTTATATGCTGTGATGTCGGCTCCCTTCATGGTGAGCGTCCAGAACTCATTTTCCAACTTCTGCATCTCAGTCCTTGGGCAATATTTCTTTTCCATCATCTCCTTTAACTCTTTCCAGGTCTTACCATAGGCCACGTCTCGGCCTAGGGTTTGTACTTGTAAATTCAACCACGATAGGGCTTCATCTTGAAACATACATGTCACGTACAACACTTTCTGTTTTTCTGTGCATCCACTGATTGCTATCACAGATTCTGTCTTCTCGATCCAACGGATAACTCCTATGGCTCCTTCCGTTCCCTTAAAGGACCACGGTTTGCATGTCATGAAAGTTTTGTAGGAACATCCTCGTTCCTCACCGCCAGTCTCTGGAGCTACATTTTCAGTGTTTGCGGAATTCCTTCGTTCTTGACTTGAGTCACCCCTACTGGCTTCGTAGGCGGCTATCGCTTGTGCTATGACTTCTTGTAATTGCGCAAGTGTATTAGGTAAACTGTCGTTCCTTCTCCTTGGCATTTTCCTTCAAGTTGAGAATAAGAAGGATCGGTTAGTATTGGCATCACGCTTGTATGTAAGTAGTTGTAGGGTTCGATACTTATTACATTCACACCCATATATTTGTTTATAGTCATACTTATTAATCATATTCTCGCATACATAGATTTTATTATTACATCTCATTATACCACATCGTATACTCATACTCATATATCATAAACATAACTTCATTACATCAAAAGAGTTGATTACATAAGTTTATGTTTAAGTCTACTACAAACTCCTACAACATACAAGCGTTTTGCCAAAAGATCGGATCGTAGTTCGTAATATATTACTTCCCATACATATGATTACTACCCGCTAATACTAGTCTATAGTCGCTTCATGGCATCGGTGGTGGCGGTGGTGGAAACACGTCTCCCAAAAAGGCTTGAATTGTCTTAACCTCCTTCTCCAATTTCATCACCCTTCGTTCGGCGGCAGCGGCCCGCCTCGCTCCCACATCAGCTAAGTGCAATGCATCTCTTACCATATGCTCCAACTTTAGCACTCTCATCCTTGCGTCCGAGATCAAGTCATAGTGGTTATCAAGGCGGAGACTGGTCTCACAGGCCTTGCCTTTCACGCTCTCCATAAACACCTCGACACTCTGCTCCCAATCCATGAGCCATTCCTCAAGGGCCTTTCTCTCAGCCTCGGCGGCTGCTGTGGTCGGTGGTACGGGGACCTCTGTATCATCGGAGGTAGCGCGCCCTTGGGGGCGTGAGGACTCGCCTACCTCATGTATAGTCCGGGGCACCTCATCGTCGGAGTCCGTGGCATACCTTTTCAGCCCGGCGGCTCGCATCTCCTCGGAGGGCACTGCAGCCAGCTCCTCCATCTCCTCAAGGTCGTCGTCGTCATAAGTTACCTTGTCGTCCTCATCGAGCCTGATTACCTCGGTAGGCTCGTCATCGGAGATCTCTATAGGATCATCAGGAATTGGAACAACGTCGCTCATATGGACACTGCTGCTATCAGTGTTAGAGTCAGAGCCGGAGTCGGAGTCAGTGATGGCTAGGCCATGATATGGATCATTGTTCGGGAAGGCCATCGCTGAAAGGATTAAGGTTTAATTAGTGATAATATCGCTTTTTTTTTTTTCTATCCCTTATTTTGGTCATTCCTATACTAGACCATTAGTTGCGATAAAGGTGTCGTGAAGACACGTGCACTCTCGTGTAATGCAAGTTTTGAAGACATGTCATGCATGAAAAACGTTTTCATGAGGGAATCTAAGGGGTTATAGCCTAGACTCAGGGTTGAATCCTAGTTCGCTATAACCTTGGCTCTGATACCAGTCTGTCACACCCGGTCCATAGGCGGAAACAACCGGTGTGCGACTCATGAAAGGTTTTTCGAGAGCGCGGTTAAGCAAACAACTATATGATAAAATACATGAGGATTTCATTCATAATATAAGTTTTACAAAATATCCATAAACAAAGTTTACATATAACATATTGAGATTTCACAGTTATGTCCTGCCGAAGGGAGATATAACCGTGAAAACTCCAAAATATAAAATCCTCATACATGAAATTTCCATAGTTAAACATAAAACCGTAGTGAGACACCGTGACCTCTCCACGTAGCTAAATACCTGAAAGACACGTAAAATAATTTAATCAGTATAAACTGAGTGAGTTCACAAGTTTTGTGACTCGATAAAATGCTTTATAATATAATTCTCATAACGTCATGAATGCAGTATCCATGACTTGCAGTGTAACGTGAATACATGAGTTCGTAACCATTCCTTGACTATATATATACACCATAAAGCCCCACATAACATCCCACGAGTCCACGAGGGAATAAATAAATCGGAAAACTAAGCACCCGTCTTATAAAGTGGCGCGACCACTTACGAGTGGGTTGGTCAGACCAGTAGTACTACCCGTAGAGTTCCTCGGCTATAGTTTCCTATAGTTTATGGTTACAATATATACCGGGGACTTTATGTACCATGAGCGCGCCAAATATCTCATGTACACGCACATTGTAAATCAAGATATACACCATGATAAAACATATTTAAACACGTGTCCCTCGCCCCGAAAACAGTTTAAAACATAGTGAAAATAGTGAAAATAGGGGCTGTGAGACTCACCTTAAATGAGGAATAATGTTCCGTTATACTTGGTGAGTTTCCTGTATTATATCGTATACGTATGCACTTCAGTACATAATATATAACTATTAATACTTAGCCCGATACATACTTATGAGGTGACGGTATATATGTATACTTTTTATACATTAGCGATACGGACGTTAGATAACGTCTTATACTTGTTATGTATTTCCGTTATATCCTCTTTATATATATATCCTCCGAGCATTAGGGATGCTCGATACAAATTATTCATCGGTAATCATGACGTTCATGACATGCTTTAGCCTAGTAGGTTTTGGAGCTCTCATCGTTAGTCCCCAGGTAGGTAACGGGCCCATCTATGATATATTCAGTTACCAGCCTAGACAGGACGTCCCGACTACCGGCACCTCCACCCTTCCAGTTACTCGCAATGTCCATCACAAAAACCCGTATTTTATATTTATACTTGTGGCACATATATAGGAATATATGTGTATTAATTGTATATATCATTTCTTCATGTATATGATAAGTATTATTAGTATTTTCGTCTTCGTAACATATAGTTATCTTTTACTTTTATAACTCTTATACACATCCTTTGTTTTTATAACATTATACATGGGTATTTTCATTTGCGTATATAGGAATATACGTGTACCTTGGATTTTTACCCGTACCATTGTCGTTATATTTATTTCCATGTTTTGGTGCAAGGGTTGCACTTTATGTTTAAGGTTCACTTTCATTTATACTTTCATTTTTTTATTACTAGTGTTCCTATTTTTATTATTATTATTATTATTATTATTATTATTATTATTATTATTTTTATTATTACTATTATTACTTTTACTTTTATGACAAACTCGATACGGTTTTTAATACGTTAGTTATACCCTTTTTAAAGTTTAACATAACCAAAATTCCATCTTTACATTTATATCATCTTGTTTATTTAAAAGTGGGTTTTACTACTCAAGATCATTTTTACCTTAACTAGGTGTTCTATTAACCTTAACCTTCCTTAAACACCCTTTAAATCATTTATATCTTTTACTTAACATGATTTATCCTTAATTATATGTCATTTCAACACACTTCAAGTTTATGTTTATGTCTAATCACCTCATTATGTATACGTATCTTAGGCTTAGTCCATGTTTTTCTACTAAACATTTTATGGCATTAGTACCTTGGGAATGTCGGTTTTTGAGCGATTTAAGACGAGATCCAAGTTCCTTGACGTTAACCACGATGTTAAGAGTCTACATTATGTTCAAATAACATGAAATAGGTGGATTAGGGTCAAGTAAAATGATGAGACCGTGGCTGGACAGAATCTGTATTTTTCCAGCCACCATAAACTGTTACAACTCGAGTTTTCGGCTTACCTAATGCTGAAATGAAGCCGAAAATGGATGTTCAAAATGTGGTTCGTGATCCTTGCGAGTTTCCTTGGATTCCTAAACGAGAATCACCAAAAAATACCAAGTGGTTTGTGAGATATGAACAAAAGAAGATAGGGGGGTACTGCTGGAAAATGCAGTTTCCAGTAGTGACCTTTGAAGGTTCAAAGCTTCTTACCGAGTCTTCCGGGCAGAGATCCGTTCAAGGCTTTCTACCACGGTTTAAGGATTTCTTCTAGCTTTCCAACGATATATAGGGTTCAAGATGTTCAGAGCAGCATTATAGAGAAAACGGGTTGCAAAGAGGCGGCTGTTTGGTGGCCTGCTGCTGTTCTTCGGCCGAGAGAGGAACAAGGGAGATTTGGATTGTGTTCTTGAATGTTTGTGGTGAATTTCAGCTGAAGATCTGATGGTGTATATTAATAATAGTGTAGGGGACATCATCCCTTAAGTTTAGGGATTGAAATCTTGCTAACTCCTCAAGATCTTGTCAAGTGAAATGGTCAAAGGTATGGTCTTTGTAATATTATAATGTGGGCAGATTTTGTGAAGGCTTTTAGGGACTTTGGTTGATCTTGCAAGTAACCAAGATTATGATGATGTTGGTGATGATGATGATACATGATCATCATACATATGTGTGCATGGATAATGGTTTATAAGATTTAATGTGGTGTTTGTTCCTTGTACATTAAAACTGAATGGGAAGAGGTTGGGGTTCGGCTTTGGGCTGCAAAAGGGAAGGTATTATGGTCATTTAATAAATATATTGGTTGTCCAAATGTAGTGCTAAGTTCAATCTTGGTTCGGGTCTTAAGTGGATAGTCGTTAGGACGAGTTGATCATCGAGTAAACAAGTTATGGAATTTATATTGAACTTGGGTATTATGAGCTTCTCTTAATTTATTTGGTCACCTATAAGGTATTATAGATGGTATGGAACCCGGTATTTATTTCGGTTCCCGGTATGATGTATATTTAAATTTAGCCCGGAGTTATATTCGGTTAAATAGTGCTCCATATTGTAATCCTTCATGGATTGTTTAAATTATTAACTTCATATTATTTTGACTAGTATACCTTTAATTCCTTCATAGTTTCATATCTTGATCGTCTCACTGTATAATGTATCATTGATTTGGCCGGTTCGGCGACTATATTCTATTATTTAAACGTTTATGGCGTTTTGGTCCAAATTAGGGAATTAGGACATTACTGGGCATGGTCTTACCATTACCCCTTATATTGGATCATAGATATATATTTAGCTTGATATATTTGTCACCTCTAAACTATTACTGGGCTATCTTCATCATATAGCCGTTCTCATCGGCACTTTATACAATCCTATAGGCATTAACGACTGTTCTCGTCCACATTTCAAGTATACTATGGTTTATACCTCATATAAATTATATAAATGACACGTAATTTTGATCAATTATAAAGATTAAAGAATATGGAAAATTACCGGGTGTCACACGCCGATAGAAGTTTTGTCTCCGTTAGATTCCTGTCGATAGCAAACCTCCCAATTGGTGAAACCATAGAACCTTACACCGTAGAAGTCGCCAACGGTAAAACCATGATAGTTAATCAGATAGTTCGGAATTGCCCTTTTCTTCTGAACGAACAATCCTTTCTGATTGACTTGTTACCGGTAGAATTGGGTAGTTTTGACGTGATAATGGGAATGGATTGGTTAGCATGTAACAAGGTAGAAATAAACTGTGAAAAGAAAATCGTCAAGATCCGGGTGTCGGATGACGAAGAGGTATTAGTGCAGGGTGAGAAGTCGGGCAATATGATACCGTTTATATCCCACCTCAAGGTGTTAAAATATATACGCCAGGGATGCGTGGCATACCTAGCGAGCCTGACGGCCACGGATCCTGAGGAAAAACGGGTGGACGATATCCCAGTGGTACGCGAATTCCCACAAGTTTTCCCAGAGGAACTTCCTGGATTACCGCCAACCCGACAGGTCGAATTCAGAATCGATCTATTACCTCAAGCTGGCCCTGTCGCTAAGGCACCCTACCGACTTGCACCATCAGAAATGCAAGAATTATCCAACCAATTGCAAGAATTGTTGGATAAAGGATTTATACGTCCTAGTTATTCCCCGTGGGGTGCACCAGTACTATTCGTGAAAAAGAAGGACGGAAGCCTTAGAATGTGCATTGATTACAGGGAGCTGAACAAGTTGACAATCAAAAATAGGTATTCTCTCCCCCGAATTGATGACCTGTTCGACCAACTGCAAGGTGCGAGCTACTTCTCAAAAATAGATCTTAGATCGGGATACCATCAGGTTAGAATTCAGGAGTAGGATATCCCAAAAACCGCATTCCGGACTCGCTACGGCCATTACGAGTTCTTAGTTATGCCTTTCAGGCTAACAAATGCGCCAGCAGTGTTCATGGATCTCATGAATCGAGTCTGTAAACCCTACCTCGATAAATTCGTCATCGTGTTTATTGACGATATTTTGATATACTCAAAGAGTAAAGAAGAGCACGAACAACACTTAAGATTAATTTTAGAGCTTCTAAATCAGGAGAAGTTGTATGCAAAACTCTCCAAGTGTAACTTTTGGTTACAATAAGTGCAATTCCTTGGTCACGTTATAAACCATCAAGGAATACACGTTGATCCAAGTAAGGTTGAAGCAGTTAAGAATTGGCAAGCGCCGAAATCGCCAAAGGAAATCCACCAATTCTTAGGCTTAGCTGGATATTATCGTCGATTTATAGAGAACTTTTCCAGCATCGCCCAACCTTTAACCCTTCTGACCCATAAAGATCGAAAGTATGAATGGGGTGAAGAGCAGGAAACGGCGTTTCAAACGCTAAAACAAAGATTGTGCCAAGCGCCGATCTTAAGTCTCCCCGACGGAGACGATGGTTTTGTCGTGTATTGTGACGCATCCCGGAGAGGGTTAGGATGCGTGTTGATGCAAAATAATAAGGTTATAGCCTATGCTTCTCGACAGTTAAAAATACACGAGAAAAATTACACTACTCATGACTTAGAACTGGGAGCAGTTATCTTTGCACTTAAAATCTGGAGACATTATCTCTACGGTACAAAGTGCACCATCTTCACCGATCATAAAAGTTTGCAACACATATTCGATCAGAAAGAACTGAATATGAGACAACGAAGATGGGTCGAGTTGTTAAGCGACTATGACTGTGACATCCGTTATCACCCCGGCAAGGCTAACGCCATAGCCGATGCCCTGAGTAGGAAGGATCGGGTTAAGCCATTGCGAGTGCGACCACTGGAAATGATAGTCCAGTCGAACCTTTCGGACCAGGTTCGAGTCGCTCAACGCGAGGCGTTGAAAGAGGAACAATTGGTAAAAGAGGGACTTTATGGTAACGAGAAGAATTTCGAACAGCGCGTGGACGAAATTCTCTATTTCAAAAATCGGATTTGGATACCGACCCTCCATGACCTTCGTGAATTAATCATGGACGAAGCGCATAAATCAAAATATTCCATACATCCGGTATCGGATAAGATATACAAGGATGTGAAGGAGTTCTACTGGTGGCCGGGTATGAAAAATGATATAGCCACATACGTCGGAAAGTGTACGACGTGTGCGAGGGTTAAGGCGGAGCACCAGAAACCTTCGGGAATGTTACAACAACCGGAAATTCCTGAATGGAAGTGGGAGCAGATCACGATGGATTTTGTGACACATCTCCCCAAGACGTCCCGAGGACATGATGCAATTTGGGTAGTCGTGGATCGATTAACCAAATCGGTACATTTTATTCCGATTAGAAATAATTAACACCGAGAGACTTGCGCAGATTTATATAAATGAAATTGTGTCTCGTCATAGGATACCCATCTCAATCATCTCCGACCGAGATAGCCATTTCACCTCCAATCTTTGGCAAGCTGTATAAGAAGCGCTGGGAACGCGTATTAACCTAAGCACAGCTTACCACCCTCAGACCGATGGTCAGTCTGAGAGGACCATCCAAACACTGGAGGATTTGCTTCGTGCATGCGTACTGGATTTTAAGGGAAATTGGGATCAACATCTCCCACTCGTTGAATTTTCCTATAATAACAGTTACCATAGCAGTATAAAGGTAGCACCTTACGAAGCATTGTATGGACGGAAGTGCCGATCACTACTTTGCTGGATTGAAGTGGGCGACACACAGGTTATTAGATCAGATCTGGTCCAGGAAACGACCAGCAAAATCCTTGAAATTAAGAACAATCTGAAGGCCGCACGGGATCGGCAGAAGAGTTATGCCGATACCCGTAGAAAACCGTTATCATTTGAGAAAGGTGATAAAGTGTATTTGAAAGTATCACGTTGGAAAGGAGTAGTCAGATTTGGAAAGGCGGGGAAGTTGGCCCCTAGATACATTGGACCATTCGACATTATTGCAAAAATCGGTCCTGTAGCATACCGATTAGAACTGCCTGATGAACTGAGTGCAGTTCACAACGTGTTTCACGTGTCGAACTTGAAAAGGTGTCTGTCGGATGAAACATCGGTGTTACCTTTAGAGGGTGTCCAAATAAATGATAAGCTCAACATTGTAGAGGAGCCCATAGAAATAGTAGACGTGAAAATCAAGCAACTTAGACACAATAAGATCTCGTTGGTCAAAGTTAGATGGAACTCGCAACGAGGCCCAGAATATACTTGGGAACGAAAGGACGAATTTCGGAAGAAATACCCCCACCTATTTCCGCAAAAGGAAGTAGTTGATGCGTAAAATTTCGAGGACGAAATTTTTGTAATGGGGGGAGAATGTAACGATTCCGGCAAATTCAGGTATACCCTAGCCGGAATATACTATTTACGTGTTATTCAATACTGAATATACGAATTATAATGTGTTTATACGAGTATATAAGATTCACAGTACGAATTATACTCGAATATACAGCTATTCGCATTGAAATTACGATTAATCGATGAACGATTATTGAAACCCGAACGAATCGGGGATTACATTATAGACGAAATATATAATGTTTAATGATGTGTACGAAGTATTAAAGCTTCGGGATAAGTGAATTATAGCACAGAAAAAGGATTTCGATTTATTAGTACGTTGGTACGATAAACGAAACCTTTAACATCAAACCAAGCAAGAGACGATCGATCAAGCCGAAAAAGATGCACAATGACCGACAATATGATGTGTTGAGTCAATAAATGTCATGGTTTAAGTTTTTAAAGTTTTCGAATCGGTTTTATATAAATTTAAATTTTAAGCCGAAAAACGACCGTTTTAGCCTCGTTTTAAGCCGAATTAATTGTTTAACCGAAAAACGAACTGAACCAGATTATCCACAACATTATCCGGATTACACAATCCAAATGTGTGGCCATGGTTTGAGAGGTGGGGCCCCCCCCCCACACATACATGGACCGATCGGTCCATGGATACACACACACACACTTCATTTTCTTTTTTTTAACAATCCAACTCTCCAAATCCTCTCAACCCTTTACACATTCATCCAACCTCCTTTAATTTATACCAAGAAACCGAGGTAAATATCGGATTATAGTCGTGTTCATCGTCTTTTCTCGAGTTATTTACAAGAAAATGAGGTTTCAAGTGAAAAATGGGTGAAAACCCGAGATGAAACCGATTCTTGCATGATCAAGTGATGTATACAAGTTATACAAGGGATCTTGGTCCAAGAAAGGAGTTAAAAGAGTCAAAAACGAATTTTTACGGTTAAAATCTTTGTTTTGATGTCTTAACCGAAACCATGAAAGAAATGGCTTGATTGTGGGTATAACTTGCTTGGTGTGGTGTTGTTGTTCTTGTAGGTGTTATATCTAGTTGCTAGCAAAGGCTAGAAAGCAAGATCTTTGCGATCTAACGCTAGAAACACAAGGTAGTTCGGTTTTTTTCGTATGATTTGTGTGATTTGGACAGATTGTGGTAGACTTAGAGTTGGGTCATGAAATTTCACAGAGATGATCTAAACATGAAAATATGAGATCTGTGAAATTTTGGTAATTTTTGGATAAAGGATGAATATTTGGTGAATTTAATGCTCGGTTTTGGCTAAAAATGGTGAAAAATAGCTAAACATCATGCAAAATTCTGAAAAAATTCAGATAAGCTTTTTATAACATATAAGAGTCACACACAAAATTTCAGGTCCATTGGAGAAGTCTAAGTAGGCTTTTCGGTAAAACAAGTTCTAGGGTTTTTCTAGCTCGGTTTTGGTGAAAATGGCATGAATAATGAGTTTTTGGTTCTGTAAAAATTACTGGGAACTATGTGGATGGCAGGAGTCATTCCAGAAAAATTTGGGATTTTTCTAAGGTCGTTTGGTATTTTCGGCGTATTTGGTGTTTAAATGACGTTTAAAAATAGATAGATAAATGTTAAATATAAAAATTAATTCTGGAAATATTTTTATAAAATTCCTTACTGTCAAAAACTGAGTTGTGCAAAATTTCAAGATCCGAGACTAAACGGATATTTATTTGTGCTAAATGGAACTTAAAAACAAACTTTTAAAGCTTAAAACGTGTAAACCGGCAAAGTTCGCCTAAGCGAGCTGACTGGTGTATAAAAACCTTAAAAATGGACTATTTTCATGAAACTAAGTTAGTCAAGTAAAAATAAATCATCCGAAAATAATTCGGATGATTTGGGTAATTTTACCCGATTTAGTCGTTTCCGCTATATTAAAGACGGAAACGGGCCCCGCGGCCAAACGGGGTGTCTAAACCGAGCTCTAATTTCACCACTTTAATTAAAATATCAATAACAACTATTTTCGGGCCGTATGTGGCCAAACTCATTTTTGAAAACATAAAGACGAATAACCGTGCTAGGCACTTTAAACGAGAAAACAAACTAATGTTAGTTTTGACTAAAGAACTCTAAGTGATATCACAATCTAAGTCCTGAGAAGTGTATCGGGGTTAACATTGTCCCCGGATCGTGTACGGTACTGGGTTAACAGTGTCCCCGGACGTACCGGTTAACACGAATTTAAGTTATATTAATAGAAATTGTGTAGTAACGACTTAGGGATTCGTATTACAGATCCGGACAGGTAGCCGTGCCAGTATTACATCTCTGCTCACCAAAAAGGTGAGTTTTCACGAGCCCCTTTTTATTGAACTGTTTTAAATATTCTCCCGGGGCGGAAAGCATGTTTTTATCAATGTGTTTAAGTACATGCCGATCGCATGGAAATGAATGTATTTATATAATGTTTATTGTACGGGAATCGTACGGTAATGTATTAAGATGGTAATTGTCTGAGTTGCTAATATTGTAAGGCCCGAAACAGTGTTCTGGGTTAACAGTGTTCCCAGAGGTTATTAAATGTATTTCTGGGTTAACAGTGTCCCCAGAGGCTATTAAATGTATTTCTGGCTTAACAGTGTCCCCAGAGGTTATTAAATGTATTTCTGGGTTAACAGTGTCACCAGAGGTTATTAAATGTGTTTCTGGGTTAACAGTGTCCCCAGAGGTTATTAAATGTGTTTCTGGGTTAACAGAGTTTTCACTTATAGGCTCAGCATAATTACATCATTAATAACAGATTATTAAAATGATTTGTCATGGTTTACTTAAATTAGTGAAACTCACCAACTATTCGTAGTTGACCCATTTTCTTTACATGCTTTCTAGGTACACCCAAATTGGAATGAGTGATACGTGCTTGATGATGTGTGCTATTTTGTGGAAGCTTAAGGGTCTATATTTTGTTTTAAACATGTTAACGTACTATTGGTAAAACTTATGTGATAACGCCTAGTCGGTAACGAAACTCGGAACAATGTAATACGTTTAAATTATTGTAGTGGTGTTTTCTTTATAAGCAATGCTGTTGATATCAGATGTGTCTGTTGCATCCCGTGTACGTTTCCGCTGTGGTTACGGGGTGTTACAAGAACGAATCGAACCATTCATTCACATTCAACTATCAACTTCCCTAAACAAACCTCTTGCAAAATGTTTCCAGATTCTGCAACCCTCGTTAAACTTTGATTTGTTGATCTTTAACAATCCTAAGGTATAGACGAATCTAACATAATGGTTTTCGTCAAAATTAATGGGCATTTGACAGGTTAATTTGATAATTCATTAACCGACTCTATATATATAATCAAATGAACAAATCGAACTTGATTGGCGTTTGACGACAATGTCATTACGAGTGTACCGATATAAATTTTGTGTAGATTCATCGTCGTGTTAGGTTTAATTGGTTAATATGGGTGCATGTTGACTGTTTGAGGTTCAATTAATTTTGAGTTTTACAATGAAGAGTCAAATTTGGATAATTATTTGTTCAATTCATTATGAACAACGAATGGATGCTCATTAATGTCTACAGTAGACGAATGAACCCATTCGTTGTAATTGCATAATGAATTGACACACTCATATGACTTAGTAAAGAATGAACCTTCATTCGTTCTACAAAATCTATGAATGGACTCATTCGTTCATATCCTTTCGCTATTCACTCATTCGTTATTGTAAGAATAACAAATTAACAAATTGTAAAGTGATTATTTATTTAAGTTATCTTTAAGTTCGGGTTTACTGATATTCAGGTTTTGGTGTTATAGAAATGGCAGATGAGATTATACCTGATACTCCAACAACCGTGATGTTCAAGAGGATCCTATTGTACAAGATCCTAAACCTCAAGTTGCCGAACCTCAAGCTGATGAAGCTCAAACACCACAACAACAAGCAGCACCGGTTGTTCCTGATCTTGCCTATGACAAGAAGCACAACTTTTGTGTGTTATTGTAGGAAGACTTTTCAGACCGAGCTATTTTGGAGACGTAATAGCATTTCTTCGTCGTTCACGTATCCATTATGCTATTTCCGCTAAGTTCTGAGTATATTTTAGCGTGATACGCCCGTTCTGGAATACCACTCGTTATGTGGAGGCTGAGAACAATATTTTTGTTGAACTAAAGAAGAAGACTATCACTATTACTGCTGATGTGATACGTCTGGTTGTCAGATTTTGTGATAATATGGATATTCCTTGTGAGTTTGACAAGACGTTTATACGTGGGTTGTTTTATCTATTATTTTATAAGGGTGACCTGGACCGTTCCCAGTATAATAAGGCCTACTTGTGAGAACAGTACAAGTACTTCCTGCATGTCCGTATTCACTGCCTTGGGGGACGTAACGATGGTTTTGATGAATGCAGGGTCATGTTGCAATCGGCATTCATCGCTATGATATTTAACAAAATGTTCAATTTCTCTGAGCTTATATTCTATCATCTCAAGGAGAACTGCCTGGTCAAGCATCATAAGAGCAAGTTTCTTATGTATCCATGATTCCTCCAGCTGATTATTCAGGACTTAATACCTGATATTGAGATTGATCAGACTTTGATGGATGATGTGTTAGTATTAGAACACATGAATGCTGACAAGATGAAGCACATAAAGACATCTCGTGAGTAGACGACTGAGAATAGACCGAGGGCCAAACGTTTGATTGGTCACCTAGCGAATCCAGATTATGAATGTCTCAAATGATCGTTGGATCCATGATGATTTGGATTCCAGACGAGAAGAGGGACCAGGTGGGAACGTTGGTGGTAATGATGTGGTGATGACGGTGAAGGTGGAGATGGTGCAAACGGGGAGATCATAAACATGTTGAAGTTGCGGCAGCTAGTTCGACAGCTGCTCAACGTAAATATAAAGGGAAGGCGATGATGAAAAAACAACCGCCGAAACTCCATGTTACAAGAGGGGATGGTGTGGAAACTGGTCCACAGATACCGAAGTAGTTAGTTCAACGAATGCCGGTGGTGTCGCTTACTGTTAGCACTCCGTTCATTACTCTTACGACAACATCATCGAATGACCCGAGGTTTGCTTCGATTCCACAATCGTTGCTAACTCTGATGCCGAAAAATCCAATTACCTCGATGATTACCTCCCCTAGTATTACAACAATGCAGACGCAGCCTTTGGCTTTGTCAATCATGTGGGTTATCCGTCCTTAGGGTCCAGTGCAGCCGGTACCTCCTACATTTCATTCTTTGCCTATTGCACATCAAATGGATATTCTACTGAGTTTGATTCATCTTCAAGAGAATCAAATGGCTACTGATCGTCATCCACAACGTCAACTACTGATGAATCAATGATGATTAGTCACATATCGTATTGCCAGAAGGAGAACAGAGAGCTCTGTGAGCTTGTTACAGCTCAGGGAGAGAAGATAAAGGATCTGGAGGAACACATTCTACAAATAACATGTAAAGATGATGCATTGAAGAAATAGAAGAACAATGATGATGATAGAGATCCTGATGCGGTTGGTTCTTTCGGTAGTGAGCCGAAACAAGTTCAAGGTACGTCTGCTGCTGGTACTAGTGGTGTTGGTGCTGGTGATGATCGACAAATGGTAGTCTATCAAGATAATACCAATTTCACTGCTATGGAGTCGATGAAAGCCAACACGATATTATTTATGGATTATAAAAAGGGAATCGTGATGAGCTCTATTAATGCTGACGAGATCAAGAAGGTGAGTTTGTGGACTATGGCCTGTCTCGTGATCAAATTTAATTATTATTGGGTTTGAATGATGAAGAGATGGATTCTTTGGAAGTAAAGGAAGATGTGGAAGTAATCAATGATGAGGAGGTTCAAGCTGATACTAGTATTCCACCTGGGGATACGTCGTTTATTTATGATGATATTGATATTGAAGATGTGATGGTAGAGGAATATCCTGATCTTTATACACGTTTTAATATTGATCAGGGTGTTCCATTCTTCACTGATGAACATGTTAAAGCTGCCGAAGAACATTTTGAGAAGACTACAAAGAAAAAGGGTAATGTATCAGACAAGGGATCAAGGTCAATGGATCCTGATGCTGAAGTGTGGTTTGGGACTCACAAAAAATCCCAAACCCCTAAGATTATTGAAGCCTATCATTATGTAGACAAAGAGCACCAGATCGAGGTCAAGGCACGTTCAAAGGCCAATCAAAAGACGACATTCAAGGCAGTGACAACCATCAACCGTGATATCTTTTCTTATTTATATGACTCGGATATGAGTATTTTTATAATTAAGTGGGAGAATGGTGTGCAGTATTATCAATATATTACTGACATTCTCTCAATGCCGAAGTGGGATGTGGACTCTGGCCAATCGGCTGTTTATCAACCGTGGTGGAAATCAACTAGCAGGATGGTTTCACCAGCATCTGCTTTTTGAGGTCAATCACGGGTTTTAAGATTTTTAAGCCGCAGGTACCAACCCGGAAATACATCGATGAGATTGATCCGCAAACTTGTTGGAAGAAGCTCGTATTAAAGTTTAAGCAACCAAAAATGATGAAATGAGTGCCTGCAAAGACATTTACGGAAAGTCTTTACAAGTCATTCAACATGTGATATTGCAACAATCGAATGGGCGAAGCAGTTATCGTTTTGGGAACAGGTTTGAAGACGGAGTTCATTCGAGTCATCGATCCACTGTGGCTTGTTAACTTATCAAATACTGACAACAATGTGCTGTTCTAGAACGAGATTCGTTTTGCAAACATTGAAGATTATGAACGCGCTATGCAATTCCAATACGTTTTTCGTGTTTGTCACGCCTTTGGAGTTTATAGATGTGCTGAATGAAAGTAGATGCAGTGCAAATAAAGTAAAGACAAAGAGCACGAGATGAGGTGGAGTTTTTTAGTGCACGCTTTTAGTCGTCTCGAGTCTTTGTAACTCATATAATTAATTATTATATTAATGTAAGGGCATTTTGGTATTTACCAGTCCCATTTGTTTGATAATTTATGCTCATTCGTTAAGTGTCTTTATCGTATGATACTATAATTTATATTTCATCTCAATTCGTTAAGGATGTTTAAAGAATGGACCTTATCGTTATTATTCTGTACCCATTCGTCATGGAACGTTGAAGAATGGGATATTGCAAATGTATTAAGTTATGTTTTGTAATGAAGACGAATGGCATTCATCTTCTATATATAGATTGTAATCAACTCATAATTTAATAAGTATTTTATAACTTATTCTCTCTAGCCGTTACTCTGTCCAAATTACTACTCTACACTTCTTTCACGCTAATCTATTTCCTAATAACCTACACATATCACATAACTTGATCCTATATCTATCAATCAGTATGAATTGATTAAAAATCTTAAGCTCAAGTATAAGCTTTCTCATCAGCTGACGTCATCATATTCTTCTTCAAAATCAAATAATAATCAGCAAAAAAGCTTTACAATAAGTCTTCTCAACAACAAATTGGTCTTCACAAGAGCAAAACGAAGCGCTGATACCACTTGTCTGGAACAATTTATCACTTTCAACCTCGTAACCAAAAACTAAGTGTTAACAAGACTATTACGGATATGCTTATGTAAAAACCCAACAAATACTAAAGGCAGAATAATAGTATTCAGATTGTTGCTCAGGGAATACAAAGATGACAAACACACAAGATACTGAAAACATTTCCATTGTTATTAATTCAAAATACAAAGGAAAATCTCTAATATTTCTAGGTGGAATGTTAGGAATGAATTTGTTAAGAAAATCTATTCAGCCGTCAAATCACCATACAAGAATATTTATTTGTTAAGAAAGTCTATTCAGCCGTCAAATCACCATATTCTTCGCTCTTTGTGCATTATCATAAATGTGGCCTAAGCTTTCCTTAAATAGGCACACTTGACACCTTCGAGAAACCCTAATGATTGTTACATAACATATTCAAACGTATTCAAAATATTACAAGTGTAAACAGGTCTTCGAGTAAGATTTTGTCTTTGTCGAGCAGACCTTGTAATCCATAAGTGTGTTGGAGCAGTTCTCCGTGCAAGCTTTAATTAGAATATTTTCCTTAGAAAATATTCTTCAAGCAAACTTCAATCTTCATGATAATATCAAACTTTGCTCGATAATAACCTACGAGCAAACTTGTTCTTCTTGATCTCTTCAACATTTTGTTGATAACTTATTCTAGCATGTTAAGTGTGCTGGTGACATTATAGCTTGCTCGAGGTTGAACTTTGCTCATAGAAGTCCTTCGAATAATTACATCGACTTCCTACAAGTGTGATTGAGATCACTAGTATTGAAACCTTGCTCGATCCACCAAATTACTTGGTTTATGCTTGGTTAAGTCAAGGGTTTGCTTTGAAACAAACATTCTCGACTGAAGAACAAACTTGCTTTATGAAGTGTGGTTTGCTCGAACTAAACACTTAGAAGAATTCTAGAAGATAACCTTGCTCAATTTAAGATAACATGCTTGAATAAGTTCTAGGATTGCTCAAAGTGCCTATTTTGCTCGTATTCCATACTTAGCGTATTTCTTGAAGAGGTTGAGAAGATTCCAATCTTCCTTGATCAATTCTTGATCCCAACACTTTCACAAGACAGTTGGAGAAGGTCTGCTCCTTGTCCAAATTTATGTCGATGATATTATATTTGGCTCAACAAACGACAAGTTACGTAAGGACTTCGAAAAGTCGATGCAAATCAAATTCGAAATGAGCTCGATGGGTGAAGTGAATTTCTTTTTAGGGTTGCAGGTTCTATAGTCTGAAGCCGGAATTTTTATTCTTCAAACGAAATATGTGAACGATGTCTTGGGCCGATTCAAGATAACCGCCAGAAAAATCTCTTCCTATTCCTCTTCCCGTGGGTCACAATTTGTCACTGGATGAACTGGAGGAGACCGTTGACCCACCCTTTACTGAGCTATGATTGGTTCTTTAATGTACTTAACTGCATCGCGTCCTGATATAATGTTTGTTATTCTTTATGTGCCAGGTATCAAGCGAGTCCCTGAGTCACTCATCTGGCGGCTATGAAGCGTATTTTAAATTATCCGAGGGGTAATTCTGACACCGAGTTATGGTATCTCAAGGATAATAGTTTCGATCTTAAATCTTTTTTGGATTCTGATTATGGAGGATGCACGATAAATTTCAAGTCTACAACCGTGGGTTTTCAATTCTTAGGAAACCGGCTTATTTCCTAGCAGCGTAAGAAGCAGACAACGGTCTTCATTTCAACCGTAGAAGCCGAATACATGGCAGCCTCGAGTTGCTGGATTACGGTTTGAAGTTTGTTACTACTCCTATCTTTATTAATAACTCTACTGCTATATGTAAAACGAAGAACCCTGTGCATCACTCTAAAGCGAAACACATTAAGATTCGTTATCATTTTATCCGTGATTTCTATGAAAAGAAACTAATTGACATAGAAAATGTGCACACGGATCACCAAAAGGCATACCTTTTTACCAAAGCATTTGATAAAACAAGAATTAATTTTTTTCTTGGTTTAAATGGTTTAAAATGTCTTGCTGATATACCTAAGCTTGGGTAATCATTTTATGTCTTTGTACTGTTTTCATTTTGGTATTTCTTTCTTTAATATTTTGATTTTTTGGGGAGAAAATGGGCGAATACAAAAATATTATGCTTTCTGTCAGTATAGATAAATCTAAAAACATTCAAATATTTCAAAAATCCAAAAAACATTAAAAAATGTGCTCTTCAACATGGGTTTTGAAACAAAAAGAGAAAATGATAGTACATTATTTATTCTAAAATTTCAGTATAAAAATAGGCATAAAAGACTTTGTGATTAATTGCATTGGTGCATTGATAGATCTTAACCAAACAAGTATGGTAGAGTATGTGATATAAACATAAAAATTGCCAAATTGAAAGAGGTGTTAGTCTCTTGCAAAAGTCTTGGTAATGAAGGCAGAAAAGTAATAGCCTATCATACTCAAGTCTTAATTCTGTTTGATCACCAAAAATCAAATATTCAAAACAAAAGCGTCTAGTTAATGGTTAACACTTCAATGGCGTACGGTCTTATGGCCTCAAATCTTGTATTGATGGGATGCGTCAGGTATCTGGAGACTATGAGTCTCCATGCAGTTTACCATCAGGGTATTCATAATCTGAATACAAAAATGCTTCAAGAGTGAACCCTTATAAGTCAATAAACTTGACCAATGTTATACTTCGTACAAATTCATTACAGACTTGATCAAACACGATGCTAGTCATACATTGTTTCTCTCTTGTGTGTCTTAATACCATTAAGGAAGGGAGCCCAGGGGATACAATGTCTGCGAGCCTTACCAATGAACTCGTGCATACTCATTCATAGTAAAGGAAACTTGGTGTATTGCTTGATAACGAGAGTATACCTTGTAGTGGGGATTATTGGCTAAGATTCTCAAAATTATAAAATCATATATTTTGATCAGCAGGCTTAATTGTTTATGTCATGTGGGGTGACATGGTAAAAATCAAATTAAGCCCGAACTTGGATTAGAGGCTGATATATATCGATATCGTGTGCTTTAATTGAGACTTAATTATATCACAGAAGTACTTGAAAACTTTGTTATAAGATTTAAATGGACAAAAATAGCAATGACTGACTTAACGTCAGTCATAATAAAAGCCAAAGAATAAACCTGTTATAGAGGGTTTCTTGATCAATATGATTCTATTCTTAATTCACATAAATATTAACTGCTTTCGTGGGTTACATTTCATATTTGTCTTAGCTTTAATTTTGTCTTTGTTTTTAATTCGAAAATATTCAAAATCCAAAGATTTTTGGTTTCTCCTTTATTTTCGATATCTGAACTATAGGGTACTATTTAAAAAGAAAAGGACAAAAAGAGTTTCTCACGGTTTTTAAGTTGTGTTTTTTTTTCACGTAAAAGCTTGATAAGTGTAAGACCCCAAACCCATACAGTTGGTAATCATTCCAAACAAATTCAAATATAAAAGATAATCTAGTTTCATATAATCTAAAAATTCAACATAGAGTATTCTTGCAGCAAAAAATTAAGAAAACAACCAAATGTTATTCTTAAGACGAAAATTGTGATGATCTTTTATTTGATTAAAATTATATCTTTCCATTTTATCAGATTCTTGTTTCCTATTTTAATAATTTCTCATTTCAATATATTAGCATATAGGGTTCGTTGTTTAAGGTAGTTTTTTAGTTTCTGAATAAGTGTGTAAACCTTGAAGGTTTAGAACCTTTTGGTTCCAAGCTTTTGGCTGATAATCATATGAGTTTCTTGATTGTCATTTGACATGCGCTTCTAACTGCATCATATATATATATATATATATATATATATATATATATATATGGGCGCCTTTGGGGCATTAAACCATAGCCAGACATTATTGGTTGGGGCTTCGATGCCCCTTGGTGCTTACGTGTCGTTGACGTGGCATTGCGGAGGGGCTTCGATGCCCCCACAATAGAGGATGGTCTTATTCTCATTTAAATGTGGTTTATTTTAACAGACACACTCAAACAATTAACATGATAATGCAAATTTTAATAAAATAAAAATAAAAAAATCTTTCTACTCTTTAAACAGTTATCTCGTTTCATTTTAATTGGATTTATGAAATATCAATTTTTTAATAAAATACTTTAGTTTCTCTCACAGTATAACTAAACTATTTAATTTGTAATTATGTTGGTAATATGGTTGGGGATCAAACCATATCTAAGCAAAACTTTAATTTTTTTTTTTTTTTTTTTGGATTCAAACCGGAGACCTTCTATATAATAACCAAATGACTTACCAATTCAACTAAAAAGAAGTTTATGTTATATTTTACAGTATATGAATTAAATATGCAAAATACTATACAAAAACCAACATACTTTATGTTTTTTCTTACAAAAATATCTTAAATTTTTTTACACGTTTAAGTCCCAACAAATATTAAATTTGAACAAAAAAGTAACGTAACTTATAAAAACAATATGAAACTCAATTTTAGAAACTTTACGAGTTGTTTTTTTTTTCAAAGTTTATGTTACGTGCTCCTTGTATAATGAATTTTTGAGAAGATATAGTTAAACAAAACCTTTTTCTATTCACCTATACTTTTTAATGTTTGTCCTTATTGGGCCATTAGGACAATAAGTGTCAGCCAGAGTCAATAATAGCATGTTAGACACATTAAAAGTCTATTATGGTCGTTGATAACTAGTTAAGGTAATTCAAGGTTAGTTTATGACCCACTATTATCATTGACAAAGTTTCGAATTTTATATAAGAGCCAAAACTCACGAACCCTATTTCATTCGTGTGTGTGTTGGGGTGGGAGAGCAGGTCGTTTCTATGCTTCGCACTTCGTTATTTAGTTGTGACCTACATTATATATAAATATAACTTTGGGTACTTATATTTATTATTTATTTGTTTTTACATAATATTTATAAAAATTATATAAGTATTTATATATTTTTAAAAATAAAAATACATATGCTTCTAATTTAGACATATTTTTAAGAACGACGATTTTTTTCTTGTGTGTTTAGACTATCACACTCTTTAAATTTGAGCCCTGTTGCACTACTCTAGCCAGACTATGTTGTTTTAACTGGGCTCACGTTGGCTTCAGAGTTTGGGTTGGACGTTCCTTTGAGAAACCATACCGCCAGATGTCACTTGACAATCGTTCTGCGGCAACAAGAGCAGAACTCTCTAACGTAACACAGGGACAAAAACCCAGGTGATCTCATGATCCAAACTGACAACCTCACAAGACTTCGCTAGAAACTTACTTTTTCGTTGTTAATATCCACCAAAAATATAACACGTGATTGGAACCCAAAGTCCCAAACCATCTTACAATGTTTATTATTTTCAATTTTCATTAAATCGAAATAGTAAAATCAACATTTTTCAATTTCCCGCCTCTAAATCACTATCCTAAAATCTGAATTGTTTGTTTCCCACCTAACCTTAATTTCATTCGCCTGCCGAATGGTTAAAAATTGTATATGATGTCCCTCCCTTTCAATTGATTATCTTCCCACTTCTTCCCTAGTGCCTACATCAATTTCCCTAGTTTGTTCGGTATAATGAAACTCAAGATGAGCAAAATGGGATTTCATATGAGAGGAAAGAGATGCGGCCGACTGTTTATGTTTATGTTGTTACTATCGAGGAGATTTCCATGAAATTTGTGGAGCTTGAGAAAACCTTTCCTTGAACATTGTGTAAGTTATGTTTTTTTTCCAAACTTAATTCAGATTAATATGCTACTACTGTTTTGACGCATAATGTTCAATTGAATAAAAGAGACTTGTGCTCACTCCATCTTGGTTTACACTTTACTTGTATGCTTGAATTTTTAGAGCGAAACACTTTATGCACACCAACTGTTTGATAAAAGCTATGTCATATTTTCGAGCATAAACTCTATATGGTTGGTTTTACATTTACATTGGGGACGAATTTAAAGTGTATACGATGTTGTTTTTCAGCGTAAAAAAACATTGGAAATAAGGCATTGTATTAGACACTAAAAAATAGTCACTGCAAAACCATACTACGACTCTTTTAAGAGATTGATTTTTAGTCTTTAAAACATCTTATTAGAGACTGATTTTATATAAAAATCAAGAATATAATAAAACGTATTAAGGACAAAGCATACATGTTTAGATGACTAATTTTTAGTTACTTAAGTTAATAAATTAGGGATTTAAATATCATAGTATTTGAGACTGATTTGCAGTCACTGAGTGATGTTTTGGAGACTGAAATGACATGGGAATAGGGGACAAACTGAAGACTGGATTTTGTGTATCGAAGACTGATCGTTAGTCCTTGTTGCTCCCGAACAATAAAGACTAATTTTTAGTTACTAAAACCACTATCTAGGACTAGACATCTGTCACTGGCCGATGACTGGCAAATCAGTCCTCAAAGCCCTTTAGATATTGAAAGAGAAGTATTATAGACTATTTTTTCAGTCCCAAATAACAATCTGTTTTGTAGTGCATGGACCTCCACGTTTACGAGTATTTTTCTTTATAAATCTTTAGTGTTCCACATTTTGTAAGTTATCATTTGTACTTCATCATATATATGTTATAAACAATAGGTACATCACTATATTTTGCACAATGTGCATGGTCAAAAGGAGGATTAATATGTAATTTGGATATTTTGTTAGACTTAGGATAGGTAGAAGCTGCGAAATAGAGGTAAATCTTTAGCTTGTATACTCATCCAAAAATTGATTGTAAGTTTGTGATTAAATAACGGTTACATTTGTGACACCCGGCTAAAAATTAGCCTAAACCGCGACTAATATAATATCGATTAGCAATAAAATTTCGTCATTATGAGAAAAATCTTCTTTATTAGTGATCTAGACGTTTCAAAGTCAACAAAAGGTGCAAAAATCGCCACGTAACGAGCCTGGCGTGGAATAACCTCTAGTAACGAGTCAAAAAGTAAATAAATCATTAACGAGGCTATATGAACTCGAAAAATTAAAATACTTATTAAAGTAGTCGAGACAATGTATAAACTTAATTTTAGAAGGCTCGAATCACAAAAATTTCAAAATACGTGACCAAGTGTCGGTGGACGACCCGGTAAGGACCCAACGTCAACTATTTCCAAAAAAAATAGTTTGTTAGGCTTGTATTATCAAGAATCCAATTTCGTTCAAAGTCTGACAAAAAATATTAGGAACCGGATTCGTTTGATTAGCTAAAATTCGTTAGACGTTAAAACAGAAACTTAAGATTATTGTTTAAACAACTACTTACTAAACCAATCCCATGTGCCATCACCCATTGTTTTCTCATTTGTAATCGTTACTATTATGTGGTGGATGCTCCAATTGTTGACAACTCACCTAACTAATCATTAAACCTTCTAGAAGTAAATGTGTTGTAACATTATCATCCACACACCATTCACCCCAATGATTACCCTAATCAATTCCTTTATGTGTTGGCATCCCCACCACCACATATCTTTCAACCCACTCACTCCCTTTCTCTCTATAAAACCCACAACACACCCACACATTTAAACACACACAAATCAAATTCGAATATTAAACACACATACATAATCATAATCAAGAAATCATGGAGGTTTAAAATCAAGAATAAGATCAAGAAAACTAGGAAGAAATTAATAATGAAGAACACCATTCTCACACCACTACACTCTCAATCTTATCTTTAGATCTTCAAGAACACAAGTAAGTTTTGTTTATGAGTTGATTTCTTGGGTTAACTATGTTAAATTAGGTGTTCTTGAGATAAGATTGAGCTTGAAAGTTTGAAATTATGGATGTGGTATGTGTGTATGTACGAACCGTAGGTATGTATGTATGTGTTGGTGGAATGATTAAACCCACTTACACATGCATACATTCATCTTAAAGATCATACATTGATTGCTAAGTTTGAGTAAAAGTATTGATGGATCTCTTGATTGTTTGTTATAAACTTGATATTAGGATTTGATATTAGAATAGATTTGGATTAATTAAGGAATTTGGATGGATTATTGAATTAAGAAATGATATGGAATAAATTAATTGAAAATAAGATAGGATATATGCTAGAATTAATAGTTGGTACTTGAAGATTAACAAAGATTGTTAAAGTTACTAAATAAGGAAACTTTAATTTAAGAAAAGTTGAAATTGGATTTTGATATAAATACTTGTAATGAATGAAATCAATGAGTGATTAGTAACAACTTGAAAAAAGACAGAATGTATAATTTGAAACTTGGATTAGTTAACTCATTGATTAAATAAACAACACCTAGCTAAAGTTAGAAACTTTGTTAAATGGTGAAATAAAAGAATAAAATGGAATAGATTATTTAGGATGTATGAAACCCTATCAAACTAATTGAATGAATTAAAACATAGAAATTGTATTTAATCAAAGTAGAAAATTTAGATTAATTAGAATTATATAAGAATAAAAGTTACTAAAATTGGAAACTTTTTTGGAACAACACTTAGAAAATTTTATCTATAATCCTTTAATTTGGATGAATGATTAAAAGTTAAAAAAGATGGGAATAATGTAAAAGTAATTATTTATAAAGGAATAGAATCATCTAAAAGCTAAAACATGAAAAATATTGAAAAGAACAAAGACTTGGATCAAGAACACATAGATTCTTCTAAAATAGAATAGAAACATTTTCTTAAAAGTAATATTTTATATTTATTAGAATCTTTGAAAAGAGGTTAAATATCTTGAGTTTTAAAGATATTTAATGATAATTGTATATGTAAAAGTAACAAGCTCAACTAGTAACATTGTTAAGACAATCTAAAATAAGAACTAGGAACCGAAAAACTCGATTAAGGCATCTTAGGAACATATATAGTCAAAACTGAAATTTATGGTAAAACTATATGTTATTATATGTGTGTATAGTTCATAGGATGATTAGTATAGACTTGTGTAAGTTATTTGACTAATCGGTAACTTAAACGGTAGAAAAATCGACTTTTTTAAACAAAACCGACACAACTATCAGGGACTGTTTTAGAACAGCCCCTAAAGTGGTAAAATACTCATGTATAACATAATTTAATACATGAGAAAAGGAAAAGATAATAAAAATTAGTCCTAAACGGTTCGTGTCGCCAAAACCGACACGAAAACGTTAAAAAGTTGCTATTTTAAGAAAATATTAACAAAAATAAAAATAATATATTTTCACAAGTTAACTCATTAAACTTTATAAAATACATGAAACAAGTATTCCATATGTATTATAAGTTACATTTTAAACGAAAAACCTAAGCGATTCATTTTAAGCATAAAACTGACAAAACCGACAAGAATTGTGAAAAATAAAATATTAATATTTTCTTAATACTTTCCAGCAACTAAAACTTAAAATATTATTATATATTTTAAGTTTTTATTTATTTGAAATAGTTATTTAAATAATAGCTAATCGAAAGCCAAACTGTGTGTACTCGCTTATGTGCTTATATGCTTATGTGCTTATGTGAACACTAAACTAGGATTAATAAACTAAAAAGGGCTTTAAATAAAAACTAAAACCAAGTTTTTATTAACAAAACGTGTACTAATATAGGACATGCAAATTCTGGAACGAAAAACTACAAACCGTGAGTTTCTCTATCGAACCCCCTCGATTATTAAGTGGAAATGTTTTCAAAACGATATTTAATTGTGGTTTGGGGAAAAAGCATATTCTTTATTACATATTATTTTCGTCGTTGTTTTATAAAGGCATTTTATTTTAGAAATTGATGTAAAATGCGGGATGAGTCTAGTTAGGATAAGTAACAGTTAACCCTAGAAAGGGGCACAGAAATATTAGTAGATCTATTGGGGTGACGCCCCCACTTCCATTCGTGTTGGGTTAAAAGTGGGAATATTTTGAGTATTGTATGTATCGGGTTATCAACTATGATAGTCATACGTAATGTTGTATTCTTTGCTCGTCTAAAACAACTCAATTTGTTTAAGAAATAAAATGCCTATTGTTTTGTGATGTAATGACGGTAGATCATTACACACGAATTTGTGATATAATGGCGGTAGATCATTATATACGGGATATTATGGATATAATTCGGGGTGTAGTGACAATTACACACGAATTGATATCGGATATAATGACGCAAGTTCATTATATGGATGTTGTTTTTGATTCATATATATATATATGGACTATTTTGATATAAAGGGAAACTCACCAACACATTGTGTTGACCGATATTTTAATATGCTTTTCAGGTAATTTAAATGAAATATGGAAGCTTTGCGAAGAGCACGGGAAAATAGTGACATGTGTTTGAATGTTAAATGTTGACTTGATGTTGAACTTTTAATTTGAATAAAAATCGTGTAATAACTCTCATGGTTAAATAAAGTTCAACTTTCATTAGAAATCTATTGATAAATGTGATTGGCTGAAACGGCGTCTGTCACCACCCGCAAAACTTGGTCAAGGTCTTTCGCTGTTTAAAATTAAGATTTTCGGGGTGTGATAACATTGGGCTACACTAGAAAACAACAATGTCTGTTGATGTTTTTTCAGATTATTTTTTCTAAAAAATGTTAGCCTCTAGTGTAAAACCTTTTTTTTGTAAAATGATTTTTGCACTATAACGACTCGAGTTTAATATATAACTGTTTTTTGAAAACTAAAATCTAGGTCGGAGATGAAGTTTTCCTCAAAACATTCTAAAACCTACTGAGCCTGTAGCTAGAGGATGGGTGAAAAGCCTGGATTTAAATGAGCTAGTTGGTGGTACAGAGATTGGACCAAAATGGTGTGAGGTAAACGTTCAAGTACCAATAAAAAATAGATGAAAATTTGATGAGACCATATGAGTTATTTTCCACAATTCAAGATTGTATTGGTGCATCCATCGTATGGCCTTGCCCATTCATCTCGGTATTTATTTGTTAAACTTGTGATACGAATAATTTTAATAACATGGAACTTAATGCTTATACATGGATGGTTTATTTGTAGGTAGTCCGTGAGGATTGAGGACACATGATGACTCAGGATTTTATGGTGCTCGTTTCTTTTATTGCTTTTAATTTTTTTGTTGATTGTTACAAGAGTTTATGTTGGATAATGTTATAACTTATTTATGTTTAGTGTTTTCGTTATCAACAAGCTTATTTAATATAATGAAGTTTTATTTCTTTCAATATTTAGATGTTCATAAACGTATTGTAAAATTGTG
Source organism: Bidens hawaiensis (assembly GCF_021521415.1). Lineage (NCBI taxonomy): Eukaryota > Viridiplantae > Streptophyta > Magnoliopsida > Asterales > Asteraceae > Bidens > Bidens hawaiensis. Next base: position 1,371,690 of record NW_027491034.1, read on the forward strand.
TGTGTGACGTTTAAAAAAGGGTTGTATAATATGATTTGTTATGACTTCAAAACTTTTGTCCTATTAAACGTTAGAACATTGTAAAAGTGTCATAATATGTTTGTTTAGGACGTTGTTTAAGTTGTTCATAGACATATTATGCAACCATAAAATTTAGTTTCATAATCTTGTTTGGGATATTAGGACCCTTTTCTTGGTACTATAATGTTCCATCAAAAGGGTCCTATAAATTATTTTTTAATGACACTTGTATGTGTGTCAAAAGTTTACAATTTGGTAAACACATGTCAAAACATTGTAAAAGTGTCCTAATATGTTTTTATTGGGACGCTTTTTTGGTTGTTAATGAATATTTTATGCGACCATAAAATTGGTTTCATAATCTTATTTGGGATATCAGGACTTCTTTCTTGGTACGAAAGTACCTATAATGTTACATCATAAGGGTCTTATAAGTTAATTTTTAAGGACGCTTGTATGTGTATTAAAAGATTAAAGGTAGGTAAGCACATGCTAAAACATTGTAAAAGTGTCCTAATATGTTTTTATTGGGACACTTTTTGGGTTGTTAATGGATATTTTATGCGACCATAAAATTGGTTTCATAATCTTATTTGGGATATCAGGACACTTTTTGAGTTCCAGGACTTATTACGACCCCTTTACATGAAATGCTTTTCTCGTTGGTTCTATTAAATGAAATGTCTTATAAAATAGCATTTTAGGACGCTTTTGTTCGTTCTAAAAATCTCTTTCTGTTGTAGTGAGCATCGACTAGAACAGCCTTGGGTAGTCTTGAGCACATCCAAGTAGTAATCCCAACCACACTCAACCTGAAATCAATCTAACATACACGCAAAGTCAGCTTGAGCTGAGGGAGTTCATATTTATATAAATAAAATCTATTATAGACTGACTAATATATGTAACGTACGACTTCCATAAAAAAATATAAATAATTTTCCTCTATTAAACACATAACACGGGTGACATCATCTCAAGTCCAAAACACAAAGTCAAGGACCCGAGTAAACATCCACCCCAAGGACTGATAAACTGCTAGGGGATTAGTAAACATCCTTTTGTCCCAAGGAAAATCAAACTATCCCGGGACACATCCACCTTAACTCCCAACAGGGAAAATAAGGTATTTAAGAACATCTGTTCGACCCGACACGGCTTAACTAAAACACTCACGTGGTGGCCACACACACATAGAGATTAGTCATACATCAAGTAAATTAAATCCTCAAGCATAGACAATAAACATATGTATAAGTATAAAATATACAAATATGGTAAAGTGCATGCAACATCATCTAAATAGTTTAAACGGGTAGTAATCTTAGTTAAGCGTGCATGCTAGCCCAAAGCATAAAAACATTTAAAAATGGGCATCATGAAACTCACCTGCGTGCAAATCTATCCTAACAATAAGCCAAGTGACCGTCATGCAACACACAGTCAATCAAAGACATGTAATGTGGTAATAACATATATTAATATATCACTAACTAGCCTTATGACACCTTCAAATAGTCAAACGGGCCAAACAGGTCAACAACACACAATAGAAGTCGGTATGGTTCTAACTTGTACAACTCGTGACCCGTTCCTTAATTAATGGCCTAAGGCTTCACTAAAACCAGTTTTAGTATCCTAAGGCCTGTTTTAAAATCGTTTGAGAGATATATGACCCGTTCCCATAATTAATTACATCTTACGGTTCTAACTCATCACAACGGGTTGTTAACCGTAATTAGCTTTTAGTATGGTAAAAATAGCCATACTCTTTCAAATTTCTTAGACATCAGCCCACAATTACATCATTACAGTCATAAACCATCAATAAATTCCCACGGGAAGCAACGTGATACAAAACTGCACCCGGTTCAATTCATAGATGTTACATTCGCGTGCTAAAAACTCAATAGCGTGATTAACAACCAATTCTGTCCCGAACCATGAAATTTCATAAAATATAATGCAATAGGTCATTAAAAGGGTTTAGGACCTGAAATTTTTGTCAAATCATTTCATGAAACAGAATTGCGAAATCCCTAAACTATCCCGAACCGAAACCATAAAGGATTTTTCTCACAAGATTAAACCAACCCGAAGCTCTCTCCACAAACAAATTAATTACAACGGCTCCTGTTATCATTTTATTATAGTCATCCTTCCACCAATTATGATCATTGAGAAACGGATTACAAAACTTCACCCGGTCCAATTCGAAGCTGCTGAATTCGTGCGTTAAGAATTCGATAGTGTGATAGCCAACCAATTCAGCCCCAAATCAAGAAAAAAATCATAAAATATCATACATTAAGTTACTATAAGAGTTTAGAAACTGAATCGGCTGTTAGTTTAGTCACATAACACACGAATAACAAAATCCCCAAATCTAGACAAACCGAAACCCTAATTTGAAATTATATGCAATTGACCAACCGTATCAAATCCAATTGTCATGAAACTTGAATATGTTGTTAATAACATACCATAGGAGCTATTAGAAGAAAAATCCCCAATCTTCCACATTCACCAATCTCCAATTCGGTTAAGTCTTGTAATTGCTCTAAACCGAAACTATGAGTCAAAAATCTATCATAGCCTCAGCCAATTGAACAAAAAACGAGAAAATTACATACACTACTATAGTCTTACCGTCAGCTAATTCAACAGGAAACTTAGCATCTAACGGAATTGGAGTTACGTCTAAGAGTTGACTAAAGGCTTTCGACACAAAACTCCTATCAGCACCAGTGTCAAACAATACAGAAGCAAAACAATCGTTTACAGGGAACTTACCAGTCACCACGTGCGGATCATTGCGGGCTTGACCCGACCCAATCACAAACGATCTTCCCTTGCCATTGCTTCCACCACTACTGCCACTTCCATTACCTCCATTGTTGTCATTCTGTTTCAGCTTGGGCAATCTTTTCTGAAATGACCTTCCTGTCCACATTCAAAGCATCCCTTCGTCGTCATAGGTGGCTTAGGAGCACCCTTTGCCGCAAGGTCTCCTTTACATTCTTTCGCTTGGTGACCCATCTTTCTGCATCTCTGACACTTGGCACGGTCACATTGGCCAACATGATGATAGTTGCACCTGTTGCACTTTGGGTATTTCCCAGCATATCCGCTCGAAACCTGCCCGCTACCGTTGTTGTTGTTGTGATTCTGAGTGTTAAAGATCCGAGTGAATTCGGGCTTACAGTAGCGTTGTTGCGGTGGGAGGTTCGAGGATGAAGATCTGGTGTTTTCAAACTTCCTCTTCCCTCTGTTCGGGTTGCTGTTGCTGTTATTGTCGTTACTCTGGTTGTCACGGGCTTTAACGGTCGAACCCCTAGGTGGTAACGCACCTTGGGTCACAGCCTGATCCGTCAGTTTGTGAGCTAAACGGATCGCTTGTTGGATCGTGGCTGGTCTGGAAGACGTCACCATGCCCTGAATCTGCGTTGCTAATCCATCAATGTACATTTCTATCCTCTTGCTCGGCGGATCCACCATCCGCGGACACATCACAGCCAACTCGTGCGAACGGGTAGTTTAGGCTTCGATTTCCGAACCCACCATCTTCAGTGACCAAAACTCCGACTCCAACTTTGAAATCTCTTCTCTCGGACAATACTCCTCTCGCATCATGTTTTTGAACTCCTCCCAGTTCATTGCGTTAGCCAGTTCCAATGCAAGAATTTGCACATCTGCACATCGTCTGGGGACACCTCTGAGTGTGCCTCTGGCTCAGCCGGTTCTTCCTCCGGTTCTCCTTCGGGTTCCTCCTCGGGATCTTCCTCGGGATCCTCCTCAGGCTCCTCTTCGGGATCTTCTTCAGGTTCGGCCTCAGGCTCCGCCTCAGGCTCGGCCTCAGGCTCGGCTGCGTTCTGAGCAAGTTGCATTTGCAAGACATCGCAACGCTACAACGCTATCTCAGTTCGGGTCCTTGCTTCTTGGAGTTGCTCTTGCAAGTCTATCATCTCAGCTTGCATCTTCATCATAACTTTCATTTGTTGATCACTAGCCTCTCGCATTTCCTTCATTGTCGCTGCCATGCGGGCAATCTCCTCCTTAGTCTCGGTTCCGTTTTTTAACATTCTGGAAACGTTCTCCCTCGTATAGCGCATGTAACCCACGTCACACTCCAAGCATGAAACAACAGCTGCGAGAACTCTCTCTACAGGTTCGGTTATGGGTGGTAGGGTGTTGGGATAAGCAGGGTGGTTCGGGTGAGGTAACGGGGAAACTTGTTCGCGATAGACCATACGTCTGATCATGTTAGGGTACCAATCCCAGCTAACGTCGTTTTCGTATATGCTTCCGGATAAGCGATACCTCTTCGGTGCGGGAGCTTCGAGTTCCGGGACTACTCGGGGTGGTGAGGCGGTAGGTAACTGCGGTTCCTTCCCGTGAGCATGCGTCATCGAATCGGATGATGATGAGGGTGGCGTCGACATTCCTACAGGTAAGCCATGGATGCGCGCGCGTATGAGTGAAAGAGGTAAAGAGATAAGATTACAAGACTACACAAACCTATGCAGTGCGTATCATTATAACTAATGGGTCGTCGCGGTTATAGTCTAGTATGCATGCAGCTTCTAGTTCGCTATAACCAATGGCTCTGATACCAATCTGTCACACCCTCAAAATCCACTAACGGAGTTTTACCGTCAGAGGGTGTGAACTGGCAGGATCGGAATCATCAGTTATAATCAAACCATAAAATAAAGTTTCAAAACCATGAAAACGTTTACGAGTAATTAAATGCGGAAGCGTAAAAACCTTTAATCAAAAGTTGCGTCACGCAGGACGACTTAAAACCAAAGATAATCGTTAAAAATAAGTTTGCAGGACAAAAGTGTTTTCAATCAATGCATGTTCCTAAACCGCGCGCCCGCCTCAGCTACCTGAGAATAACATACTAAAAGTGTCAACACAAGGTTGGTGAGTTCACAAGTTATATAAAATAAATCGTTTAGCGTTTGCGTTCAGCGTTTTACGTTAAGCGTTTTGCGTAACCACGTTACGGCGTTTTGCGTTAAGCGTTTTGCGTTAAGCGTTTTGCGTAACCATGTTACGGCGTTTTGCGTTACCAGATAGTGTTATGTCAAATTATATATCGATAGGTAGCTAATCTATACAACAAGTATTACTAAGTGTTCGACACCGAAGCTGACTCGTTTAGTAAGTGCCTTGTCACCAGGTCCTCCAGACCATGGTACGTGTTAGCCAAAATTACACCCGCTCGACCTCCAGTCGAGTTTAGCGTTGGGTGGGGTTTGTCAAACCCAGTAGTACTACTCAACAGTGACTCGCTATTCAAAATATTAACCGGTTCGATGTGTAGGACTTCAAATGTTTCGTTTGCCACTTAGCCTTTACAAGTGATATATAATTTATAACAAAATCTTAAATGCGTTGTGGAGTATGTTATCTCCCCCAAGTGAAAAGCGTTTGAAAACAGTTTAAAGAGGGGAAAGTGAAACTCACTGTTTGCGAAGAATTTCCCAAATTAAATCACCAAGATGCGCGTCACAGAAAAACTCTCTCTAGCGTTCTAAAACAACAAAGAGATTTTTCTAAGTGTCGGAATATTATCGAGTCTCTAGACCCGGCACACAATACCTATGCACATAACATGTTTCGTGTTTCGTTTGTGAATCGTGTGTGACTTTAACTATGTATTTGTGATACGTTACATGTGTAAGCAATCATATGCGTGTCATGTATTCATAACGTACACTACTAGCAATTATTCCCCGTAAGGGCATTTTGGTCAAAACACGATAATAAATTAGCAAGTATCATATTTCATGCATTTTCACAAAAACTCAGCAGCTATTTTCCACGAGACAGAAATCCTACTAGAAAGATTGAACTATTTCACCGATCATAGCAACTCAATTAATTTACCAAAAATCATCACAGAAGCACATATGTCTTAGGTTTCCAGAATATATTTTATTACATTTTTATTCCTAATAGTTTTCTCACAATCATCAAATCATTACAGCAAACTCATAACAGTCAGATTCATGCACAACATAATGTTATTTGCAATTCCCGTTAAACGAAAAATGCAATAAATGCAAGACCACTTGGGTTAGGTTCCTAACTCAATGAGTCAACTTCCAGAAGTGGAACCAACCCAATTGGTCTCGTAGTTCATGAGATATAACATTTACAACATAACCTAACAGCAGGTCTAACAGCTCAGCTTTGCACAACGTTTTTTGTAAAATCATAAAAGTTAACTTCTACTTGTCCAAAATTACAAACTTATACTTTATAGAAACTAGAGTCAACCTAGTTTACTGCAGTACCCACAATCTCAACCAACTTTCACGTTTACACTTCGTTACAGTCACTTAAACATCGTATACACATTCTGTCCAGAATCTGTTTGCATCCAAACTCAACATAATAACAATCTATGAACTATCATGCATCCATATAATCCTCTAGACTCCATAAACACCATTCATACACATCAATTACATATTACATACTTGATTAGGGTTTGTGTTTGAACTCAAATCGAAGACACAACAATCAACATGCAACAAGATTCAATCTACTTATCAAATCATCATTCAATCAACCACAATCATGTTAGCTATCTACATACACAAAATAGGCAGGTCTAGGGTTTGTGGTTAACCCACAAACATCAAAATTAAGCTACAAGAATGTAAAGGATGATCAATTATACCTTCCTAGCACCTAGTTCTTGGATTAAACACTTGATTTCTTGATGTATGTGTGTGTGGAAGTCGACGGCAGCAAGGAGCAAAGGGGAGGGGGGGGGGGGCGATCGGGTTGGGATTAATAATAATAATAGTTAGGGTTTAATTTTTAAGGTTATATTTATAGACACACAAGTTACACTCAAGTCCCTCTACTTTCAAGTGTTGTTTTTCTAACTTAACTAACTTAGTTCTTGTTTCTTGTTTAGCATTACACACAATATAATCAAGTAACACATATGTTAACACATAATTATCACATAATTATTATGTTGACGTTTTTCGTTTATTCCTCAATCGTTTGCGTCAACTTGTTTTTGTTTCGGTGCAAATCCCGAAAGACTACACATGTAGTAAGTGTTAAGCGTCGTTTAAACCCTAGTTTAAATGTAATGAAGTGTGCGTTATAGATTCAATGATCTTAAGTTTGAATTGACGAAGTTGAGTTAACGGAGTTAACCTGAAATTGACGATTGTCACAAGTTGTTACAAAATACAATAAGAAAAGAGAAAGAGTCTTGAAATTCATGTTTTGACCTTTGAAAGTCAAACTTGATAATAATGCAAAATTAGCTAGAAGAAAAACAACTCGAACTAACTTGACCCTAGTAACCCGAGCCCGAGAAAAGGTTAACCTGAATCCGAACCAAAGTAATTCGGGTTGGTGCTTAGGTCCTACTTCTAGGTTTCTGTCAACTTGAAAAACCAAATTAACTTTTAGCTTTAAAACCATATATATTTTTAGGTAATATAGGTTACGCCTTAGCCACTGACATTATCAAAATTTAGTTCAAATCAACTGTTATTATTATACTTATAATGAATCGATTGTTTACTGTTTATTAATGTTTCAAATTATAACTAAAATCAACTATAATCCAACACCCTAGTCATGGAATATCGAAGATGATTGTGTCGGTCTTTTTTGTTATGGTTGAACTTTGTTAAATTTTAGTTTTTTAAGGATGTTTTGTTGGTTTATTTTTGCTTTGTTATTGATTTATTTACATTACGAGTAAAGAAGAATATGTTACATTTAAGTTTAGCAATGCAGTTTGTTTTCCTAGGATACTCGAAACCCGATTAACCCAACCCGAAAAAACATGAAACCGAATTAACCAAACCTGAAGAAACCATGAGAGATTTGGGTTGGGTTTCGGGTCTAGATTTAAAACTTTGAAACGTGAAGAACCCGACCCGAAAAACCTGAAACCCGAAGAACACTCCTAGTCACATTAGATATGACCTCCTAAGATTTACTATATCGAGTAGGTTCCCTTGTTATCCAGAAGCTACGGTGATGAAACTTCAAGCTTCCCAGCTTAGAAGCTAGAGCTTGTGGCTTCTTAGCTGTTGGGCTTTTTTAGCTTGTGAGTAAGTAGTGGTACCCACATCATAACTAATCAACTCATTCCAAATGAAGTGGATGTTCTTCATGTTTTTCAAAAGAGCCCAAAGTTTGGTAACATGTCATTTCGGATAAAAACAAAACCTTATCTTGAGAAAGCCGACATATGTAATTCTAAATCCTAAATCCTTTTATTGCGATGAATCAAGGATTAATCGACTAATTACCAAAACATACACGCTTACTTGCCTAGAATCTAGTTCAAACCCAAGTGGTTAAAGACTCATATAAAACTTAGTAAATATTTAACCAGGATCGAAAATACAATGTCTAGTAGTTAGAAATCCGAGTATCAAAGAGAGTGAACTCATAGGAAAAAAAATCCTAGATCCATCATTGTGTGTGTCGTTAAGTAAAACTATGCACCTTCAAGAACAAAGTCAATTTTGTTGTAAGCAGTGACTACAGAAGTTGATAACTGAATGCTACTATAATAATCACAATATTAAAAAACTAAAGTAAAACTGAATTAAATTAATCTATTTCAATAAATAGGGTTAGCCATTTATAAAAGTAACTATACATGTGGTGGAGGTTCAAAGTGAAAAAGAATATCCTTTAAAAGAAATCGATATTTGCTATGTATCATACTCTTTAGAACATGGAAAACTTTTCCACATAATAAAATTCTTAGAGCATTTCCAGTCGATTCTCCGAATTATATGAGAGGGTTCTCTATTTTTTAAAGATAACTAAAAGTGTTTGTGAGAGGAAAAAAGAGAAAATGTTGTTAAATTTGGAGAAACACATTGTTCACCTCTATAATTTTTTAATATTTTTGAAAGTGGTTGTGAGTGAAAGAGAAAGAAAATGTAATAATAAAAAAATATTATTTAATTGAAAATGAGAGAGAAAATATGATGTTTTTAATGTAATTATAGAGATGGAGAATGGAGAATGGATTGAGAATGCACTTAATGGAGTTTGGGATAAGATCATGAAGATTGAAAAATCACTTGCAAACTCTCATATCTCGCTGGGAAAATTAATTAAAGGGGAAGTGGGAGACGGTTTAAATACTTGGTTTTGGCTGGACGTTGGCTTGATGATAGTGTTTTAAAATATCAGTTTCCAAAATTGTTTTCATTGGAAGCAGATAAAGCGTGTTTAGTTGTGAATCGTGTATTAGTACGAATGGGGTATATATGATGAACTGCCGTTTACGGGGAGGTGGTTAATGAATTAATGGAGCTGCTAAATCTTTTGTTTTATTTTAGTTATAAAGGTGGGCATGATAAATGGATTTGGGAAGGAGATGTCTTAGAAACGTTTCCGGTCATGTCAATGAAAAAACTTCTTTACAAGATCATCCTTCTCAATCTAGTATGTTTAAGTGGAATAGTTGGGTTCCATTGAAAATGAACGTGATTGCTTGGCGGGGCCTTCTGAATCAATTGCCCATGAGCGATAATTTGATCAAAAGAAACATTTTGTTTGGGCCGGATATCTCCAACAACTGTATGGAAGCGAGTGATTATGTGGACCATGTCTTCGCACATTGCTATATTGCGACTGTGGTGTGACAACACATTAGTGTGTGGTTTAATATCCAGCCCATTGATGTGCGGTCTATTAGAAAAGTTCTTACGGTTATCAAACAAGTTCCAGAAGAGGGCATAAAAGGAAAATGGTCCAAGTGATTATTATGGTGGTGGTTTGGTGTAGACGTACACAAAAAAACCGGTTCCGGAACCTAACTGGTGGAACCGAACCGGAACCGGTTCCAGTTCCAACCCGGTTGGAACAATACCCGGTTTGGGTATTTTTGTACCCGAAAATCGTACCCGGTTCTCCTATTTGTATGTCAGTACCAGTTCCAACCCGGTTCCTACCCAGTTCTTAATTGGAACCGGTTCGGTTCGTACCCGGAAAAACCGGTTCCGACGGGTTTTTTTTGAAGGGTCAAACAAAAGTCAAACTAGCCGTTGGAACCGGTTCCAACGGTAATATAGCCGTTGGAACTGGTTTTTTAGACACCAATTAGCCGTTGGAACCGGTTCCAACGGTAATATAGCCGTTGGAACCGGTTTTTGAGACAATAGATCCGTTGGAACCGGTTCCAACGGTAATATAGCCGTAGGAACCGGTTTTTGATGCCCAAACCTATATATAACTTGTTTCCATTACTTGTTTCACCACCAAACTCAAAAACAAACTAAAATACTACTCCTTTAGCAAACTCGTTCCTTTACCCGACCATCCAACTAAATATTATTATGGCACCCATAAAAAAAACTAACAACAAGGCTAAGAAGAGTGTTTTTGTTGCCCCCGTTCCTGTTACGGAGGACCCAAGGGTTGTTACGGTAGTCAACCATAACCGCAACCAAGACATATGGAAGAATTGGGATTTGATTGTGGATGACGAAGGTTATCAAAAGGCTCGTTGCAAACTATGTGGTTCAATATTAAAGCACGATTCCAACTCTACTTTGAGAAAGCACATCGAGAAGCCATATTGCAAGGCGTTGAAAGGGATTTGCGCGACCGATCAAATTGACTTGGGTAAAGATGGTACACTATTTCGTTACAACACGACTCAAGTTCAAGATAGAATGGCAAAGTTCGTTATTCAACGAGGTTTGCCGTTTAACCACTTTGATGACCCGGAGTTGACGTCGTTGATTCGCGAAACTCTACAACCGAGATACACACATGTAAGTCGTACTACCTTAAGACGTCATTGTATCAGGTTGTGGGAGTGTGCTAAAAAAGAGTTAATCGAGTCTTTTCATTCTTTAGAAGCCATGGTTAGTTTAACTACCGATGTTTGGTCGGCACCACACGGGTTGCCCGAATCATACATATGTGTCACCGCTCATTGGGTTGATCCGGTGACATGGCAATTGATGAAACGCACCATCGCTTTTGAAAACTTCCCGTTCCCACATACCGCCGAAAAATTGTTTGAATTACTTGATGAAGTTATAACGACTTACAACTTGAGAAATAAAATATTTTCGATTTAATTTGACAACGCTTCAAACAATACTAAGGCGGCTGAAAAATTTATCATTAAATATTCACCACCTTGTTTCGGGGATTTTTTTCATGTCCGATGTGTTGCACATATCATCAACTTGGTTGTTCAAATAGGTCTTGACAATGAACATATTTGTGATGATTTAAAATACTTTAGACTTATGTTACAAGATGTCTTCAAAAGTGGTAAAAGAAGACATCTTGAATATAAGAACTATTGCAAGTCGGTTGAAAGAAAGTATTTGGGGCCGAATTGGGACGTTCCAACCCGTTGGAACTCAACTTGTCATATGTTAAAGTGTGCTTTTGCCCAACGCCAAACTTTACAAGCTTTTCATAACAATCTTGTTGAAGAACGCGAGGCCGATATGTTTCCGGAAAGTGTTTGGGTCCAAGTCGGTTATTTGTTGGAGTATCTTGATGTGTTCAAAAAGTCAACAACAAAATTATCGGGAGTCTATTACCCTACTAGTTGTTGGGTTTTGCAAGAATTGTACTATATGTCTTGTGTTTTTAAAAGCTTTGCGGAGAAGAACAAACTCTTCGAAAATATTGTTGCGTTGATGAAAGAAAAGTTCATAAAATATTTTGAAATCATACCGCCGGTCTTTACTTGTGCCGCCGCATTAAACCCCTATTGGAATGTTAATGGGGTTGAAACAACGATTGAGGAAATGTAACACCCCGTGACCGCAGCGGAAACGTAAACGGGATGCGACAGACACCTCTGATATCAACCACATTGTTTATAAAGAAAATCGAATGTATTAATATACTTCAAAATTACATTGTCTCGTCTTTCATTATCGTCTAGGTGATACACACTTCATACAATACGATTCATAATTCTATCTGTTATAAAGTATCCTAACGTCCAGCACGCAAAACTTACTCACATCAAGCACTTAACACGTAATCAATCACTTTATCTTAGTTGTACCTGAAAAGCATGTGAGAAAACGGGTCAACTACGAATAGTTGGTGAGTTTCACAATTTTAGTAAACCATGATAAATCCATATCATAACATAATATTATCTGGGGACACTGTCAACCCATAAATACATTTAATAACCTCTGGGAACTCTGTTACCCCAGAAACATACTTCCAATAACCTCTGGGAACTCTGTTACCCCAGAAACACATTTAATAACCTCTGGGAACTCTGTTACCCCAGAAACATACTTCCAATAACCTCTGGGAACTTTGTTACCCCAGAAACACACTTCCAATAACCTCTGGGAACTCTGTTACCCCAGAAACACATTTAATAACCTCTGGGAACTCTGTTACCCCAGAAACATACTTCCAATAACCTCTGGGAACTCTGTTACCCCAGAAACTGTTGCGGGACCTTACAATATTAACAACTCAAACAATTACCATTTCAATACATTACCGTACGATTCCCGTACATTAAACATTATATAAATACATTCATTTCCATGCGTTCAGCACGTACTTAATCATTTTGATAAAAACATGCTTTCCGCCCCGGGAAAATATTTAAAACAGTTCAGTAAAAGGGGCTCGTGAAAACTCACCTTAGCACATGCAAGTAGGTAACAACAATCAATATCAGTTAACTCGTCCAATCTGTAATATGATCCCTACGATCATTATTATACAATTATTGTTTATATAATCTTTAATCTTATCAATCGGTACACCTGGGGACACTGTCAACCCAGCACTGTACCCGTTCTGGGGGCAAGGTTAACCCAGAAACACTTCTCCGGACTCAGATTGTGATGTCGTTTAGAGTTCCAAGGTCACAACTACTATTAGTCGTTTTTCTCGTTTTGCGTGCCTAGCACTGTTATCCGTTTTTATGTTTCAAAAATGAGTTTGGTCACACACGACCCGAAAATAGTGGTTGACGGATAATTTAATTAAAGATGTGAAATTATAGCTCGGTTTAGACGTCCCGATTGGCCGTGGGACCCGTTTCCGTCTTTGGCGTACCGGAAACTATTAAAATAGATTAAAATTACTCAAATCATCCGAATTATTTTCGGATGATTTATTTTTACTTGTTTAGCTCATTTATATGAAAATAGTTCGTTTTTAGGGTTTTTGTACACCAGTCAGCTCGCTTAAGCGAACTTCACCGGTTTACGCGTTTTACTTTAAAAGTTTGATAATTAGCACAAATAATTATCCGTTTACTCTCGGATCTTGAAATTTTGCACAAATCACTTTTTAACAGTGGGGAATTTTATAAAAAATATTTCCAGAATTAATTCTTATATTTAAAATTTACTTATCTATTTTTAAACACCATTTAAACACTAAATATGTCGTAATTACCAAACGATCTTAGAAAAATCCCAAATTTCTCCTGGATGTCCCCTGCCATCCACATAGTCCCCTGTAATTTTTCCAAAACCAAAATCTTCTTTTAAATGCCATTTTTACTAAAACCGAGCTAGAAATCCCTAGAACTCGTTTAACCGAAAAGCCTACTTAGTCTTCTCCAACGGACCTCAAAAATTGTGTGTGACTTATACATGATATGAAAAGCTTATCCACAATTTTCCAGAATTTGTCATGATATTTATCTATTTTTCACCATTTTTGGCCAAAACCGAGCATTAAATTCACCAAATATTCATCCTTCATCCAAAAATTACCAAAAATTCACAGAACTCATATTTCCATGAGTTTAACACCTCTGTAAAATTTTGTGACCTAACTCTAAACGACCAACAATCTGTCCAAAAACACATACACCGACAAAAACCGAATATACCTTTCGTTTTCCGCCACTACAAGCTACAAACTCATCTTTCCGCCTTATCTACCACTAAATACAGAGCCTACAAACAACATACCACAATACCAAGCAAGTTACACTCACGATCAAGCCATTTCTTTCATGGTTACGGTTATGATACTAAAACAAAGATTTAACCGTAAAAATTCGTTTTTGACTCGTTTAACTCATTTCTTGGACCAAGATCCCTTGTATAACTTGTATGCATCACTTGATCATGCAAGAATCGGTTTCATCTTGGGTTTCCACCCATTTTTCATTTGAAACCTCATTTTCTTGAAAGAAAACTCAAGAAGGAACTATGAAAACGATTATATCTCGATCTTTACCTTGGTTTCTTGATTAAAGACTTGGGTTTTTGTATGAAGGTTTGAAAGGTTGAGAGGATTTGGACTTGGTTGAATGAGAAAAAAAGAAAATGAATTGTGTTTTGGTGTCAAGTGGTCCGATCGGACATGGATGGAGGGTGGGGTGGGACCCACAAGTTCATTCATGGCCACACATTCGGATTACGCAATCTGGATAATGTTGTGGATAATCTGGTTCAGTTCGTTTTTCGGTTAAACGTTTAATTCGACTTAAAACGGTCGTTTTTCGGCTTAAAAACTGAAATTTATATAAAACCGATTTAAAACTTTTTAAAGACTTAAACCATGATGTTTATTAACTTAAAACATCATATCATTAATTATCGCGCATCTTTTTCGGCTTGATCGATCGTTTCTTGCTCGGTTTGGTATTAACGGTTTCGTTTAAGGTACCGACGTACCTTTAAATCGAAATTCTTTTTCTGTGCCGTAAATCACTTATCCCGAAGCTTTAATACTTCGTAGTCATTACTAAACATCATATATCTCGTCTATAATTGAACCCTCGATTCATTCGGGTTTCAATAACTATCGATCGTTTGATCGCATATTCAATACGGTGAATCATATATTCACGTACAATCAATACAATGAACCATGTATTCTCGTATAATTGCCATGGTAATTCATGTATCCGACATTACATATGACGTAGCTAACGCCTACCGGTTAGGGTATACTTGGTTTCGTCGGAATCGTTACATTCTCCCCCCGTTAAGAAATTTCGTCCTCGAAATTGTACACGCCCACTATCTCCTTTCGAGAGAAAGGTGGGGGGTTTTTCCTTCAGAATTCATCCTCGCGTTACCAAGTATAATCTGGTCTTCGCTGTGAATTCCACTTAATCTTAATTAATAAAGCTTGGTATGTCCAAACTGTTTAGTTTTCCCGTCTACTATCACTACGGAATTAGTTATGTTATCGAACATGTCTTCTATGAGTACTTCTATTACTCGTACTTTCGTTGCCTCATCGCTTAGGTACTATTCAATCCGTATACATGGCAAAACATCATGTATCGTACTTAGCCACTAGAATACTTTAATCGATAAACTAAATGACCAACCATGGAGATATTTCTCATGGGGTCCAAATTATTTAGAGGCTATTTTCGGTTTTGCCAAACTCATATCACCTCTCTAAGGTGACGCCTTAAAATACCTTGTCACCTCTCTCCGGCGACAATGGTTTCCTTTGAACGTTGGCATAACTCCTTTGCCAATCACACGCTGCTTTCAACTTGTCTTAAATATTATAAATCCGATTGGTTGTTTCTCGAATCAATTCCAATCTTATGGCTTGATTGACGCCCATTTTCAATTTAACAAATTGGTGATAATTACTTCACCCATAAAAAGCTTCAAGCTCTCGATGCTTCCTTCCCCGCCTTCCAATAATGGAAGTAGGGTGACTATTTTGATCTGAGATAATTGAAAATGGCACCCCACGGCGAGATACCATTTCACCATCAGGAATTTAGGCAAGAATTCATTGTGGTAATCGTCATAGATTGGAATGAAATGCGAGGATTGGTTAATCGATCCGCGATTACCCAATTTTCCTCATGCCTTTGATATATCTTGGGAATTTGCATCCCGAAATCCAATGTAATTTATTCCCACTATCATTGGCGACTTTTCTGTTATTGTGGCGTTCCCAAGGGTTTTCGGTATGCAGCCTTATCTCTTGCATAACTTAAATTTTCACCAACATACGTAACCATATCTTTCTCCACTCTCGGTCATTAACAACATCCTTTCAGAGATCTGTATCATCAATAGTCAAATCCAATCCCGGATGTATGGATTATTTCGATCTATGCGCTTCGTCAATGATTATTCACGAAGGTCATGGAGGGTCGGGATCCAAATCCGATTTTTGAAGTAGAGAATTTCGTGCACGCGTTGTTCGAAATTCTTCTCATTGCCGTAAAGTTCCTCATTTTCCAATTGTCCCTCTTTCAACGCCTCACGTTGAGCGACTCGAATCAGATCCGAAAAGTTCGACTGGACTATCATCCCCAACGCCCTCATTCGCAATGGCTTAACCCGATCTTTCCTACTAAAGGCATCGGTTACGACGTTAGCCCTGCCGGGTGGTAACGGATGTCACAGTCGTAATTGTTTAACAACTCAACCCATCTTCGTTGCCTCATATTTAGTTCTTTCTGATCGAATATGTGATGCAAACTTTTATGATCGGTGAAGATGGTGCACTTCGTATCGTAGAGACAATGTCTCCACATTTTAAGTGCATAGATAACCGCTCCCAGTTCTAAGTCGTGAGTAGTGTAATCTTACTCGTGTACTTTTAACTGTCGGGAAGTATAGGCTATAACCTTATTATACTGTGTCAACACGCATCCTAATCCTCTACGCGACGCGTCACAATACGCGACAAAACCATCGTCTCCATCGGGGAGACTTAAAATTGGCGCTCGGCACAATTTTAATGGTTTCTATCTTATTTGGTTCTATGTGAAATCCTTGTTGCTTTACAACATGACCGAGGAATTATGCCTTCTTTATTCAAAACCACATTTCGAAAACTTCGCGTATAGCTCGTCTTGCTTTAACACTTCCACAATTTTCCTTAACCGTCGTTCGTGCTCTTCTTTACGTTGTGAATATATTAAAATATCATCAGTGAATGTTATGACAAATTTGTCAAAATAAATTTACAGTCTCGGTTCATGAGTTCCATGAATGCTGCCGGCGCATTTGTTAGCCCGAAAGGCATATCTAAGAATTCATAATGGCCGAAGCGAGTCCGAAACACCGTTGTTGCAACGTCTTCCTCTTGGATCTCTCATTTGGCGATAACTATATTCAAGATCAACTTTTCTAAAATAAATCGTCCATTGCAGTTGGTTAAACAGATCATTCACTTCGAAGAAGTGAGCACCTACTCTTGATCGTCGCTTTATTCAATTCTCCCTAATCAGCGCATATCCTAACACTTCCGTCCTTCATTTCCCAATTAAAACTGGTGCACCCCATGGTGACTAACTAGGTCGTATAAAATCTTATCCCACAATTCTTGTAATTGATTGGTTAATTCTTGCATCTTGGACGGTGCAAGCCGGCAGGATACTTTAGCAACAGGGCCAGCTTGAGACATTAAATCGATTCTGAATTCGATCTGTCGGGTTGGCGGTAATCCAGGGAGTTCTTCTGGGAAAACTTGTGGAAATTTGAGCACCACCGGGATATCTTTTATATGTTTTCTTTTAAATACTTTGGCAATCATGTTTGTCAAATACACCACGTCTTCCTGTCGTAAATATTATAACATCTCAAGGTGAGATTAGAGTGGCAACATAATGCCGTACACTTTTCTCTGTATTTAATCGCTTCATCGTCCGAAAGAGAGCTTCTAATCATCTTCTTTTCATATTTGATTTCTGCTTCATGTTGAGTTAGCCAATCCATGCTAACCATTACGTCAAAACTTCTTTGCTTTACTGGTCGTAGGCCAATAAGGAAAGGTCAATCGTTCAGAATAATAGGACAATTCCGTACAATTTAGTTAACCATTAGGGATTTACCGTTAGCGATTCTACAGTATAGGGTTCTATAGTTTTACTTAATCGGTATCTTTCCAAAGGGTAGGAGATTAACAGGAATTAACTACTATCGACGACCGTAAAAATTATCACTGAAGTCTATTGATTTAAAACTACAACGTACTTATTACCACTGTTGGATCATGACGTGCTTTATTTGAATTACTCACAAAAGCACGGCTCCTTGCTTGATCAGAGGTTGATGCTTGTCATGAGGTTCATCCTCACTGCCACATTCATAGCAAGTACAACTGTTTGGCATAATTTGATTTCTTTGGGTGGATTGTTATTGAAGTTGTTGGGTTCGGAGTGGTCGTACAGTAATGGGCTGGGGGTTGCCGGTTCACAAGGCTTCAATTGGTTCTACAATTGGGGCATTACGTCCATCTTTACTACACCTGTGGCCCACTATCAATCGACATTCTTCTTCCTGCCGATAACCATATATTTTCCACATTCAGGGAAGGGCCCTTTATGCGGTTCATGGTTTCACAACAGAACTAGTCTTAGTATAATTCTGGGTTGTAGGACATACCTACTTATTCACAAGTCTATCTTGCACTATACCTTTATCATTTCCCTTCTTTAACACTCGACGTCTCACCTAACGTCCTTCCATTCCGCTTCCCATAAAGTCAAATATATCAATGCTGGCTTGTGCCACAACCCTTCCAAAGGTTGTATATATTTTACAGGGTTGGCTATACTCCTTATCGATGGAGTTAGTCCCCAATCTAGCACTCACTTTGCTTTGTTTCAGGAGTAATTAGCCATGTTACCAGACATGACAATTCCTTCAAACGATTTGCGTGTTCTAAGTGATCAGTACACAACATTTCTATCTTTCATAGCTCAGTTTCCAATCTCTGAGTTTAATTACTCGAATAAAAATGCTCTAGCACAAGAATTTTAAATCCTGACCATATCATCTGAGTAATAATTTTCCAACTATAATTTTTGTACCATCGTGTTCCATCACGATACAACATAATCTACCAACATATCTGTAGCATATTTCACTACACAATATTCTAGACTCTTACCAATATCCTTAACCATTTCGATCTTTTTCATCCACTCGCTAATCTATTCCTCCCTTTACCATCAGTAAACTATTAATAATTTCCTTACCACAAACAACAAACATATCCTTCATACCGGATCTAATTCATTACGACTACTATTCATGTTTAGTTTATAACTAATACTTGTAGTTATAATAGCATTCGGTGTAACATTTTCACTCTTAGTAATTACATTAAGAGTTGAAATATTCATAATCATGTGATTGCTCGATCTATAATTCCGC
Organism: Bidens hawaiensis; assembly: GCF_021521415.1. NCBI lineage: Eukaryota > Viridiplantae > Streptophyta > Magnoliopsida > Asterales > Asteraceae > Bidens > Bidens hawaiensis. Next base: position 1,390,850 of record NW_027491034.1, read on the forward strand.
GATCACATTTGCATCAACACTAGCAGTGAACAGTGATACGACATTCGGTATCATCATCTGCTATCTTTGAGCAATCAACTGAATCATATCAATCTCCATCATTGGAGTTACTCTTTTTATGTCATTCTGCCGTACTCATCCCGTACGCAGTAATCAATACTAATCTCACCATATAACTCGTTACCAGCTCAATCATAACAACAGGTACACATACACACCAAATATTATCACATATATTACACATACCGGCATCTAGTATATATATCCCACAAATATAATAACATATGGACTTAAACTGACATCGGTTAACGTTTAAATATGTTTCATAACCCTTGTCACCAACTGACATATAGACCTTTCTCAACAAAGATCAATGTTTAATATGCTTGATTTCAATATCCTTTTGCATGTCAGCATAACCGATACATGCTCACCGTGAGCACCGAACGATTACGTACCACGGAGTTATAATATCCGTGTCTATTCGTATATCCGGCATACACAGTATACCTCCTACGAACGAACAACCAACTATGCCATAATGATTCCAACACTTCTTTGTGTATAGGTAATCATTCTATTCGAGCATACATGGGTGTAAACATCTAACGGATGTAAGGATAACATAGGAAGTTATTAGAATAGGCGGTACCGGTGTTGGTAGGGTATGGGATTTATCAATTTTTGGTTGGGAGTGACGGTTACTAGACATTTCTGGTTAATGTCAAACGGGAGATTTGATTTGGTACCATCATAACTATAACCCGATAAGTCCGACTTATCACCAACCGATGCTCTAGAAATTTCAGCATCCTCGGTACTTTTTATTATCACATCCCCCGGTTCCTTATCCGGGTCTTATTTCCCAATACTTGAACCCACAAGATATGCACACGTATATATATATATACACATTAGCACATATAAATAATATTATATACTGTACACATATGTTGCCATTTTTACCTATTAATGTACCCCGTGACATTCCCCTGAATTCCCTCGTGCGGACAAGTCTGTTATTATGTTCCGGACCATAATAACTCACTTGTCCATCCAAGTTCATCCAGACCTCGTCACTATAAATTATTAGTTGATATTCAGATCCTATAACACTTGAGCTACTGGTTATATTTTAGGTATCTTTTAAAGACATCCTAATTCTTTTATAACCAATGGCTCTGATACCAAGTTCTGTAACACCCCGTGACCGCAGCGGAAACGTAAACGGGATGCGACAGACACCTCTGATATCAACCACATTGTTTATAAAGAAAATCGAATGTATTAATATACTTTAAAATTACATTGTCTCGTCTTTCATTATCGTCTAGTTGATACACACTTCATACAATACGATTCATAATTCTATCGTTATAAAGTATCCTAACGTCCATCACGCAAAACTTACACACATCAAGCACTTAGCACGTAATCAATCACTTTATCTTAGTTGTACCTGAAAAGCATGTGAGAAAACGGGTCAACTACGAATAGTTGGTGAGTTTCACAATTTTAGTAAACCATGATAAATCCATATCATAACATAATATTATCTGGGGACACTGTCAACCCATAAATACATTTAATAACCTCTGGGAACTCTGTTACCCCAGAAACATACTTCCAATAACCTCTGGGAACTCTGTTACCCCAGAAACACATTTAATAACCTCTGGGAACTCTGTTACCTCATAAACATACTTCCAATAACCTCTGGGAACTCTGTTACCCCAGAAACACACTTCCAATAACCTCTGGGAACTCTGTTACCCCAGAAACACATTTAATAACTTCTGGGAACTCTGTTACCCCAGAAACATACTTCCAATAACCTCTGGGAACTCTGTTACCCCAGAAACTGTTGCGGGACCTTACAATATTAACAACTCAAACAATTACCATTTCAATACATTACCGTACGATTCCCGTACATTAAACATTATATAAATACATTCATTTCCATGCGTTCAGCACGTACTTAATCATTTTGATAAAAACATGCTTTCCGCCCCGGGAAAATATTTAAAACAGTTCAGTAAAAGGGGCTCGTGAAAACTCACCTTAGCACATGCAAGTAGGTAACAACAATCAATATCAGTTAACTCGTCCAATCTGTAATATGATCCCTACGATCATTATTATACAATTATTGTTTATATAATCTTTAATCTTATCAATCGGTACACCTGGGGACACTGTCAACCCAGCACTGTACCCGTTCTGGGGGCAAGGTTAACCCAGAAACACTTCTCCGGACTCAGATTGTGATGTCGTTTAGAGTTCCAAGGTCACAACTACTATTAGTCGTTTTTCTCGTTTTGCGTGCCTAGCACTGTTATCCGTTTTTATGTTTCAAAAATGAGTTTGGTCACACACGACCCGAAAATAGTGGTTGACGGATAATTTAATTAAAGATGTGAAATTATAGCTCGGTTTAGACGTCCCGATTGGCCGTGGGACCCGTTTCCGTCTTTGGCGTACCGGAAACTATTAAAATAGATTAAAATTACTCAAATCATCCGAATTATTTTCGGATGATTTATTTTTACTTGTTTAGCTCATTTATATGAAAATAGTTCGTTTTTAGGGTTTTTGTACACCAGTCAGCTCGCTTAAGCGAACTTCACCGGTTTACGCGTTTTACTTTAAAAGTTTGATAATTAGCACAAATAATTATCCGTTTACTCTCGGATCTTGAAATTTTGCACAAATCACTTTTTAACAGTGGGGAATTTTATAAAAAATATTTCCAGAATTAATTCTTATATTTAAAATTTACTTATTTATTTTTAAACACCATTTAAACACTAAATATGTCGTAATTACCAAACGATCTTAGAAAAATCCCAAATTTCTCCTGGATGTCCCCTGCCATCCACATAGTCCCCTGTAATTTTTCCAAAACCAAAATCTTCTTTTAAATGCCATTTTTACTAAAACCGAGCTAGAAATCCCTAGAACTCGTTTAACCGAAAAGCCTACTTAGTCTTCTCCAACGGACCTCAAAAATTGTGTGTGACTTATACATGATATGAAAAGCTTATCCACAATTTTCCAGAATTTGTCATGATATTTATCTATTTTTCACCATTTTTGGCCAAAACCGAGCATTAAATTCACCAAATATTCATCCTTCATCCAAAAATTACCAAAAATTCACAGAACTCATATTTCCATGAGTTTAACACCTCTGTAAAATTTCGTGACCTAACTCTAAACGACCAACAATCTGTCCAAAAACACATACACCGACAAAAACCGAATATACCTTTCGTTTTCCGCCACTACAAGCTACAAACTCATCTTTACGCCTTATCTACCACTAAATACAGAGCCTACAAACAACATACCACAATACCAAGCAAGTTACACTCACGATCAAGCCATTTCTTTCATGGTTACGGTTATGATACTAAAACAAAGATTTAACCGTAAAAATTCGTTTTTGACTCGTTTAACTCATTTCTTGGACCAAGATCCCTTGTATAACTTGTATGCATCACTTGATCATGCAAGAATCGGTTTCATCTTGGGTTTCCACCCATTTTTCATTTGAAACCTCATTTTCTTGAAAGAAAACTCAAGAAGGAACTATGAAAACGATTATATCTCGATCTTTACCTTGGTTTCTTGATTAAAGACTTGGGTTTTTGTATGAAGGTTTGAAAGGTTGAGAGGATTTGGACTTGGTTGAATGAGAAAAAAAGAAAATGAATTGTGTTTTGGTGTCAAGTGGTCCGATCGGACATGGATGGAGGGTGGGGTGGGACCCACAAGTTCATTCATGGCCACACATTCGGATTACGCAATCTGGATAATGTTGTGGATAATCTGGTTCAGTTCGTTTTTCGGTTAAACGTTTAATTCGACTTAAAACGGTCGTTTTTCGGCTTAAAAACTGAAATTTATATAAAACCGATTTAAAACTTTTTAAAGACTTAAACCATGATGTTTATTAACTTAAAACATCATATCATTAATTATCGCGCATCTTTTTCGGCTTGATCGATCGTCTTTTGCTCGGTTTGGTATTAACGGTTTCGTTTAAGGTACCGACGTACCTTTAAATCGAAATTCTTTTTCTGTGCCGTAAATCACTTATCCCGAAGCTTTAATACTTCGTAGTCATTACTAAACATCATATATCTCGTCTATAATTGAACCCTCGATTCATTCGGGTTTCAATAACTATCGATCGTTTGATCGCATATTCAATACGGTGAATCATATATTCACGTACAATCAATACAATGAACCATGTATTCTCGTATAATTGCCATGGTAATTCATGTATCCGACATTACATATGACGTAGCTAACGCCTACCGGTTAGGGTATACTTGGTTTCGTCGGAATCGTTACAGGAAATATTCGACAACTTAGGTATGCACGAGATTGACCCGAAGTTGTCGACGGAAGCGAATGACAAGTTCAACAAAAACCTTCAAGACCTTTATGACCATTATTTTCAAATGTATGGTCCAAGCACGAGATCGTCTTTTGTGAAAAAAACAACTGGTAGGCCGTGCAATGACCCACTTATAAACTTGATGAATGGGATTCGTGAATCGGCATCTAAGAGGCAAAGAGGAAACACACCAAGTAGCGAACTTGGTCGATATAGTGGAGCAAACTATGTTGAGGGCGCAACGGTCGACGAAATTCGCAATATTGATTTGTTGGCTTGGTGGAAAGGTAAACAAAACGAATTTCCCATTCTATCCGCCATGGCTCGTGATTTGCTTGCCGTACAAGCCTCAACGGTTGCTTCCGAATCGGTTTTTTCTCTTAGTGGGAGGGTGTTATCTATGCGAAGAACAAAACTAACTCCCGAGTCTCTAGAGGTTTGCATTTGCCTAAAGGACCATTTGGATGCGGTGGATCGTGTACAACACAAGGCGAACTTTGAAGACGAAATACCAATAGAGCGTCATATTCATGATGAGGAGGCGGAGGACGGGGTTTCTTCCGATAACGAAGACGAGGGTGAAGACGAGAATGAAGACGAAGAAGAGTTGTAATTATTTGTTTTGGTAAAATTATTTGTAACTTGTTCAACTAATATTTAGTTTTGATTTGTTTTATTATAATTACTTTTGTTACTCATGATTAATTTTTGTTACTTTTTTAATAACGACGAACATTTTATTTATTTAAAAACTAACTATTACAAACATTATTAAAACATAAACGATACTAAACATAACAACTAAAACATAAAAAACAAAGTCCGTCGTTTTAATCCGGGAATACTTATTTTTGGGTTGTAGAGCCGGACGACTCTCCCACTTCCGTTTTTTTAGCTTCCAATGTTCTTTTCTCTCGACAATACTTATTCGTATGTTTTCGTAATGTCGAGTTGGACCCTGCTTTAAGAAACTTCGAGCAATATTTGCAACGTGCCAACTCATGTGAGTCGGTCATGAGACACAAATCGTAATGAACCCAAACATCGGGGCATCTTGTTGTTTCGATCACCATAACAACGTCATCATTGGTTGCCATTTGTTGTCGGTTTAAGGTTAATTGTAGTTTGGAGTGTGTTTTATAGTTTTGGAAGTGGTTTAACAAGTAAACAAACAAACCTTGCTATTTATAGTAAGAAAATAACCTATTTATAGTTAAAAAACCGGTTCCAACGGTCAAAAACGGCTATATAGCCGTTGGAACCGGTTCCTAACGGCTCTAATATTTAAATTTCAAAAAAAAACCGGTGGAACCGGTTTTTACGTAAAACCGGTTCCGGTTCATACCCTACCCGGTTCTTAAAAGTTCGCATATCTGGGCATCGGTTCGGGTCGGGAACCGAACCGGTTCTTGATTGGAACCGGTGCCATTTTACAACCCGGTGTGAAAAAACCGGTTTGGAACCGGTTCGGGTTTTCCATTTGAACCCGATTTGTGCACCTCTAGTTTGGTGTATATGGAAGGCCTGAAACAAGTCAATTTTTGAAAATGAGCCTTTAAAAGTCGGCAACATTCTTGGGACATTAAGGTCTAAGTTACTTATGGATTAAAAATAAGAATAAATGTTTGAATTTAGATTGGGATAGTTAAAATTTATGGCGTTGTAATTTGTTCTTGTTTTGCCAGCGCTTGCTATTAACTTGATATGAAGTGTTTTTGGTTGTGTACTTGTGTTAATGAAAGTTTGCGTTTAAAGGGAAAAAAAACTATGCAGGTTGACTTTTTATTCATCCTCGTTTTGGGATGGCAAGGCGTTGTTTAATAATCACGACACTATTTAATTTTGCGAACAATTAATTAGATTGGAATCTAATTTGATTTTATTATTCTTTTTTAACAAATGGAGTTGAAATATTCTATTACTATTTAATTGCCTATAATGAAGCCAATCCTTGTGCCGTCTTCTTTGAATATAACAATCCTTTCCGATTAGCACGCAATGCGTCACCAACTTCATCACCTTCTTTTATAAACCCTTGATTTTTATCTAAGGTTGTCAGGTCTTGTCTAAACGTGTTTAACATGTTAGAGACGACGCGATTAATAAAAGTATCAAACATGAAAATGTCTCTTTTAACAATTGACTTTGATGGTTTGAGCATGACAGTTAAACGTTTTTATGTACCAAGAAAGCAGGCCCGGCTCCGAGAATGGTTAAAAATTTTGGGCCGGAGGCGAAAACCTTTTTGGGCCTTAATAAAAAGGGTACCTTATTGGATTTAAACAATTTTATTTTTTAATAAGCCTTAATTTTTTGGGTCTTATGATTTGGTTGTGTAAAATATTTTTTTTAAATAAAAATAAGGTTAAAATGTCTCAAGTAAGATTATAACCCACAATCTTTTGGTTGAAAGCCAAACCCCTTACCACCAAACCAAACTAGTGGTTGTGGAATTTGGTTTAAGCATTATATATACATATTGTTTTTCACAAAAATATATTATATAATTTTTTTTTTCAAATCCGGGCCTATCCGGGTGTCGGGCCGGGGTCCGTCGACCACCCGGCCCTCCCATATAGCCGGCCCTGCAAGAAAGAGAAATGATGTACTCTAATGTCTTAATTATAATTATTTAAAAATATTACAAATTGCATAGCGCATTTTTTTGCTAAACAGATCTTATCGTGGCTAAACATGTGTCCATTATGACGGACCTCTTTTTATCCCGATATCCGTTACCGACCTAATAAAAAGGTTAGTAAAGCCTTTAGTTCATAAATCATTCGTAAACAAATGCCAATTTAACAAGAACTAGTATTCAGTACCCGGCGCAACGGTCAATAAATTCGGACTCGTTGTGCCGGATAAGGGTCTCGAAATTTGTGCCCACATCAGCGCGTTGCGACGGGTCTGTGAACGCATATAAACAAAGTATAAAGAACGCATATAAACAAAGTATAAAGAAATTTGTACCCACACCTTCACGTTGAAACAGGTCTGTGACGAAGTATATAAACAAAGTATACAAAAATCAACATGTAGATTAAAATTCGCAAGGGTCATATCAGCGCGTTACAACATTTGATCATACATAAGATGCTTTTAAGAGCGCCTTGCAGTGGAGTAACCGTGTGGGCGTTTAACCAGATGATAATTTCCTTGTGTCACTAATTTTATAGTTACAAAAGATTAGTTGTTATGGGCATCTGGTCACCATAACTACAAAAGAATCACATTTCTAGTTGATGTTTGGTAAAACAATTACATTAGATGATTGCAAAAGACGGTTCTATTGTAGCTTTCCTTTTGATGTTGGTTTTACATGTTACGCCATTACGGTTTGGTTTTTTAGCTCACAACTTCTGAACCTGCATTTGAGGAAGACTTATTGTAAGTGCAGTTAAGTTTTGGTAGGCATTTGTTGTTATAACAACATATACTATTGGCTTCATTTACTTCTTACCTGTACTTTGCAAAAGACATTTGCAGCACAAATACAGGTAATGTAGTTTACAAAAGAAAGTTTTAGTACAAAGCATTTGTAAAGTAACAGGTGAGCCTATGTTCTGTGTAGTCCGAAAATGAGAGTTTGTTCCTGCTTGTTAGATACTCTTTCTATATCATTGGTGCTGCATTACCAAAAAGGGCTGACTTTGTTGGGTCAGAAGTCAACTTTGGTTGTACGGACTTAGGGGACAGAAACTTGTAACAATTGAAAATCACATTTAGCCGAACTATCCACAAAATTACTAAGTAATTACCTTAAAACTCTAGGTAACTGATTGAAAACAATGTTAACGGAACATAACCAAGTAATAGCCGATGGCCAAAAACACACCACCAAAACAGTAATGCAAAAGCGAAACACTGCTGATGAAAAATCAAACCGCCAACGTACGATGTTAAGTCGTATTCTATATAATCAGTCCTGCTATTATAATTGTAAAAAACTGATTACCTAATTGTTGCAAATACTATAAGCACTGGATAGTTAGAGTTAGTACTTATATATTGTTGTTTTTCATAAATTAATTTTTTAACAGAAGTATACATGTATTTTGTTGGTTCAGTTTACCTACAGTCGTGCACCACACCACACAAAACTTTATTAAATTATGATTCTCAATTGTCAAAAACAATCAAGAATATATGTTGTAATAAAATCCCGAATCACTTTGTAGAATTTGACTCTAAACAACAGTAGTAATTGGCTTACAATTTGTCTTCAAACATAAACACGAAATATCAAACTCGACTACAAAAAATCACTTCCAAGTCTGCACTCTAGTAATCCAATAAGTGTAAAGCCTTTTCACCTGTCATGAAGAAGTAAGACACCAAGTGCCACAAAAATCTAAAAGGATCTACTGTTAATGATGCCCAAAATGGCAATAAGCATTTCACTGAACACCTTAGAGCACACTTAAAAGGCTAAAAATACAAAATAATATACAAAGAAATTGAATTCATGACGAGTACACAAACCTGTAATGATCGAAAATCACATTTAGCTAACAGTCCACAAAGTTACAAAGTGATTAATCATAATGCAAGATTACCTAATACTCCAAATAACTTATTGAAAACAACGCTATCCAGAACAGAACAACCAAAGCAATTGCCAATGTCAAAAAACACACCACCTAAATAATAATGCATAAGTGAAGCACCACTGACGCAAAATCAAACAGCCGATATACTTCACACACACACACTCGTCGATAAGATGTTAGAATACAATGAGCTGTAAAATGACCCGGACTATGCACACTCAATTAAACGCCAAAACCAAACGTTCATATAAACGATTAATAACATGATTATAATGTCACTAAGGCTCGTCACATGTACCCAACGACAACTACCTGCCTCAACACCACATATTCAAAACAGATTCATTATCAAAACTCATTACCAAAAACACTGTGAAATAAATTGACCTCTTGTATAATTGCTTTTTACTCAAGATTTGGTCAAATTTAGTAGACATGTATTGTGTGAAGCAGCTACAATTGTCAAATTTAGTAGACAACTTTAGGCTCAGATCATATTCATGGCTGCAAAGGTGGTTGCTAAATTTCAAGCACCACAGTTGCCACACCAAGAGTCCATCATCATAACCGCCCTACGTAGACCACCCAAGAGGTGTAGCAGAATCATCAAAGCATTTCTGAGACACCTTACACGACCATAACTAAGGTCACAAATGTTCACAATGGAGGCTCAGGAAACATTAATATTTCTAAAACTCAAAACGGACAAAGAGCATTTATATGTTTTCTTTCACAGATTGTTTTAAATTTACACACAAATATAAAACTTATATAACTGTTTAGTTTTTTGTATGTCGTTCGAGTTGAGTAAAATGTGTCAAGATCGTCTAAAATTAAAAGTTTGATAAGATTACATGTTTGAAACCGAAAAAAAAGTATGATAAAATGCATATAAGTTTATTAGTATTACACTTTCTTTGCCGATATTACCAAATATGCAGTTGCTCTTGCTTCTAATTTTATAACCTAAGGCATGAATAAGAAAAAAAAAGACATTTTTGGTACTTTTTTTTAGCGATAGAAACTCTTGCAACTGTTAGTTCAGTAGCAAGATATGTTGAAACTAATACAACAATATACTTAGGAACAATTTTTATTTACATTTTTCAGCTTTTGAGACTTTTCAACGGTTCTGATGTGATTTTTCAACATGATTATTGCAACTTGAAGAACCATAAACATATAATAAGATAATGAATGAGATTTAACTTTTAAAACCCATGTAATACACGGGTTTATAACTTAGTACATTTATAAGCAGAGAATAGAGGCTATACTTGTAGTTTCTCATACATAATTACCAAAGCTAAAATTTAAAGATAACTTAATAATGATTGAGGCAATATTATTTCCCCAATCACTAATAAGTTATGTATAATTTTTATCGTATTAGAGTAAATTTCCAATCATTAATGAGTTATGTATAAATGCTAGCTTTATCATAATTAATATGTATGAGAAAAAAAAACGAGTAGGTGTTTACTTTATCATAAATAATGTTAGCAATTGTGTAACAAGGATTCCCGATAACTATACTAGGATGGGATGTACAGTTCTACTAAACATAAATTTTCATTGTTTATTTTCTTTGAATACAAACGATTGCCTATTATTTTCATAATTATAATTATTTATAATTAGTACATCCTTTAACCAGTAATCAATTATTTTAAGGCTCACCCCTTGCGTTGTGATGGTAAAGATGTTGATGTTACCTAGCAAAGACTAAGGTTCAAGCCTCACTAGAGACAAAATATATGAAAAATAATATAAAAATAAAAATTTGGATGTTCAATCAGAAAAAAGTAATCAATTATTTTAATAAATTTAACAAGTACAATTACTAATAAAAAACCAGATATTAAAATGCATTTTAACGAATTTTATTTCTTGTCTTGGACGTCGCCTTATAAAAATAAAAATTTGGATGTTCAATCAGAAAAAAGTAATCAATTATTTTAATAAATTTAACAAGTACAATTACTAATAAAAAACCAGATATTAAAATGCATTTTAACGAATTTTATTTCTTGTCTTGGACGTCGCCTTATTGAATGCTCACAACATATAAAATACAAACACCCTTGATAGTTAAGTACTTGGAGGGACAATTGTGAGGTTTGTTTCATTTTTGGACTTGAATTGTTGTGCAAATTTTGGAGTAACATTCAAAGTCGCCTGTACAACCCCTGGAGACATTGCCTTCCATATCGATGTATTTCCAGCCAGTTGTCCAAACAAAGCCCTGCAAAATTAGCAAAATTATTTTTCAGACATAAATTTCAATTTTTTAGACAAATTAAAAAATTCATTTTTGACTTACTTTGATGTAGTTATGACTGAGAAAACTTCCAGTCCAGAGTCATCTGCAATATAAGCAAGCTCATAGAATTGAGGAACGATAAATAAATCACCTTCTTCAACTTTACTGTCCAATGCTGGCTTTCCTTGAAAACCACCCACTATCTTAATCTGACCACTTCCCTTGCAGACATAACAAATATGGACCGAACCATCGGCTACATAACTCGGTGTCAACATAGCATTACCTTCCAACTTTACAAATCTTGCACTCAGACAAAGCTCACTGAGCACGGGCAAGTTCTTTTCTGTCAAGTCATTGACAAATCCACCACATTTCACAACAACTGCATCCGATTCATCATCAATGGTTGCATATAATGTACCTTTGGTGTTGTTACTTGGTTATGGGAATTTGATCCCTTGATCAAGTAGAGTGACCATTAGACCTTGTTGGCTATTTATAAGATTTCCTGACTCGGTTTCATCCAGACCAAAGATTTTACTAACAAAATCAGACTGAAATCCAGCTAGATATCCAAGGGGTCCTGACGAAAGAAAGTATGTGAATAGGCCAGGGACTATGGCTTTGCTGCTCTCACCCAAATAGATAATAATTGCATCTGTGTCGCTTGCATCTGTGTCGCCTGCGTTAAACCACCAGGAAGCCAGCCCTGCTAAAGTTGGAACTGCATCCCCTTTCTTGACTATCAATACCTTTTCCTCTGAACTATTAGCTGAGATCAAACCAATTGTGACAGTACCTATACGTTCATGTTGAACGACTCATGTTAATCAAAGAATAACGACGTAAATAGTGACATAAGTAAACTATTTGAACAACGTATTAGAAAGCCAGTAAACTATTTGAACAACGTCTTAGAAAGCCAAATCGGGTGCCCTTTTTGGATCTTGACTTTTTTTTCCTTTTAAAAATCTCATATATATGCTTATTGATCCACTTTAGACAACATTTTTTTGTTAAATGAAAATTTCATATATTTTTTAAATTGGATATATATAGAAGACCTTCGTCATACCACTTATTATAGAAATTGACTATAATTCATGTATGTTTCAATGGTTAGGGAGGCTTCTAAAAGAGAATACTATATCTGTAAGAAGAGAGAAAAAATCTAAGACCTATATGATCAAATAGTACAAATTAATCAATAGTTGAATTTTATAAATAGTATAATTAGTTTTTTTAGCTTTAATATGTATGAGGTTTTTTGGATCCTTACTTTGGTGTGTTGAAACTTGAATAGATTTACATTTACACAGTATATATAGAATCAATCTATAGAGATTTTCTCCATATTAATCTGATACTAATTTTCTCTTCCAGATTTTCTTAAAAATAAGTTAAAACTTTCTAGCTTGTACTATACAAAATTATTTAGGTTAAAACTTTCGAAAAACTGTTTTGTTAAAAATTGTTCTATAAAACAATTGTGGAGGTTAAATATTGTGTTGTGTGGGAAGGTAAAAAAAACTTTTATTAAATTTGTGTAGTCTAAAAACTTAATTTGTTCTGTATAAAAGTTTATAAATGTGTTATGGTGAAAATTGTGAGACTCCTTAATATATTTAATTTATAACTTTAAACGTACACAAAACAGCCATGTAACCACTCATATTTGTATATGTCACTACCTCTAATAATAATTTATGTATTGTGTACGATATATTAGTGTGTGTGGAGAGAGAGAGAGGATATGAGAGAGATCCTAAAAAAATTCTTATTTTACGTGTTCAAAAAGTCTAGGAAAGACTTAGTTCTGACACATAAATCAATAAATCTACTGGTTGGTGACAAAAATATTTCCTAAAATGATGTACTTATGAGTAGATGTGGATAGAAGCAAATATACGGTCACAATAACGTTGTTCATGTGTACCAAGATGTAAAACAACGTACCTTCGAGTACGAAGCCAATTTTGCTGCAATCGGCATAGTGAGGAAGAGTAAAGCCAAGAGGTTGAAGAACAAGTCTCCCGGTACCGAGTTTTAAGTCACTTAACAACGGTACTTTAGAATTTGACCATACATAATATCCACCGCTGTCACCCTCAAATAACGTTTGATCGTACTTCTCCACCACCAATTTTGCGTCCATCTCGTAACCAAAAAGAAATATTAGAGAGAAAGAGGCAGTAGATGATTACCAATTGGGTTGCCTATTTATAGAATAAAAGTAGCCATACAAGTTGATAATTGGACATTATTATAATAATTGCAATTTAATCATGTTCTTTAATAATCAAATGGAGTTAAAATATTCTATTACATATACCAAACCTCATTATTAAATCAAGATAGATACAACGGAAAAAGGGAAGAAGATGGCCAAGTTGGTGATGGATTGCAATGTCGGCCCGACGAAGACTTCAAACCTTGTTCTATTCAAAGAAGATGACCCAACGTTAACTCATTAGTCGCGTTAATTATTTCTCCCAATAATTAGCCTCTATTTATTTATTTATTTATTTATCCACATAGTTAATCATAGATGTTAAATCCGTGTTTGATGAACTATAATATATAACTGTTAAATATTATTTTTTATTTGTTGTCCGAAGTTGTAACTCTCTGGCTCGTATCTTGTAGCAACGTTGAATAATCGATGATCAGACAACTAATATCCAACAAAATATGTTTGTTCCAAGCTTAGTAATTATGTACCAAGCTTTGTTATAGATAGTTGCAACATAAATTTAAATGTTCGAAGTTGGATAAAGAGGTATAAACGATTGAATGCAGGTATAAAATTTGGAAAAACACAAACATACAAGGTTTGGTTCGGTCAAAGCCGATTATCGGGTAATCATATTCACTTAACCATAAGCGTCTACAATTTACGGATTATGACTGTATCTTCATCTAACAGTAGTAAGATGTACTACTAATGCTAGTGTTACTAACTTACTGTTATTATCATCGCCGTCAGGGGGTGTTGTAAAATTGTCGAAAATTTTTTGACATATTATTGTCGGAAATGATTTTCCTACGGGTATTTTTTCCTGCGTATTGGTTTAATTGGAAAATCGAGAAAATCGGTTTCTAACAAATTTCATTGGCTAATGACTCAGTTCTCTATTCGTGTGTGTTGGATGGAGACATCACATTTTTCAAGCTTGTTTTCCAACTGGTTGCTTTGATGCAAATCTTGAGTATTTCCAAAACTTATGCGTCACAAAAATGGTTTTACTTTTTCTTTCTAATTAAATCATTATTATGTTTGGAGGATTTTTATGAAACGTTTTTCTTTAAATATAACTTTGTTTATTTGTTAAAACTAACACACAAAAAAGCATCCCCGTATCATTTGGTGTGATGATAAAGATGGTTTAGTGTTACGGCTTAGTTATGAATATCTCGTAAAAAGCAAAATCCATAACTGACCTCAAAAAAATAAATTTTTTTAATGTTTTATTAAAATTCATAACAATAAAAAGTAGATGCTTAAAAATTAATTATAAAGTAACTACTTTTTAGCCCCTCATGTTAACGGGGGTTTGTTTAGGATTTTATGTTTAATCGTTTTGCGTTTGTTTTTTCGTAATAATTTATTTTATTTTTCAATAGAGTTTTGTTTTGATTTAATACGTATATAATAATTTGTTACATTCATTATATTTTTTAACATTTAGGCTCTTTCAATTGAAATAAGTATTTACAATTTTTGTTTCTAATATTGTGAATATATTTTATTGGATTTTAATTTAATTTTAACCCGCGTTTGTATTAGAGAGAATTAACATCAAAAACTAAATCAGACATGCTTTTATAATTTTAAGTTGGTATATTATGTTACTAATCTGTCACCAATAACAACCGTTCTAGGCCTGGAATCAAGCTTGGCATGGTGGTGGTGGCAGTATAAAGGATGAAGATCAAAACTGGTTGACCCGAACATGGTTTTTTTTTAATAAAAAGAGGAGGTAAAGGGCGACCAAACCAAAACCAGTGCCCGAATAACAAGTGTCCATTGAGCGATTCAGGAGAAATCCATCAAAAAAGGGCGGTTGATGTAGGTTTCAATGGTGGTTGATGCATGAGATGGGAGATTGACAATGATGGATGGTAATTGAAAGTTAACCGGTGATGGAGATGATAAACAGCGACAGAGAATATGTAGAGGAGATAAATTAAATTAGGATTTGATGATGAAAATGTTTCACAAACAAATGATATGTTATAACATGTTTAAGAGCTATCAGGATTTGATTACTGTTTGATGATTAAGGAAATGATATGTTATAACCCATTTAAGGGCTATATAGGTCTCTTGATACACATGACCTGCAGAAATTATTGTTTGATGTTGAAAGAGTTTCACAAATAAACGAGATATTATAACCCATTTAAGGAGTATCATGGTTTGGTAAGACCCATACTAGAGAATTCGCGTCAAATGAATGAGAAGCATATAAATCACAAATCAGCAATGTGGCGCTGGGTCGATTTCTTCTTTTCATGATTGTATTTCATATATTTTCGGGTTCATTTTCATGTGATTTGGGTTTTTTTTTATCAAAAGTTCATTAGTGGTTCATTGTTGATACTTTGCAAGGTTAGGTAATGCTTTGTTCACTTGGTGATTGATTTAGGTAGTTGGTCTTACATTTGTTGGTTAAGGACTCTTAGAATGCTATTTTGTGATCTTAGCTTTGTCAAGGGGCCTAGATCTTACTATTGCGGACTTGGGATAAGCGTAATTAGGCATCATTTGATAAAATTGCACCTCTTTGAGGACATAGTCCAGGATATGAGTTCGTCGAGAATTAAGGTTAGAACTTTTAGGATGGTATTTTGTGGTCTTAACTTTTCTAGGGGCCTAGATCTTACTATAGTGTGGGTTACTACATGTGTTATTGCTCATCTCTTTTTACGTATATATGTTACATATGTTTTACTTTACCCTTTCTAATTTTTTCCGATTATTAGCACCCTCTCTCTCTCTCTCACACACACACACATTTATGTGTGTGTGTATATATATATATATAGTTTTGTTTGTTTGCATTGTTTGGCATAGAGCTGTGGCCTCTCTGGAAGCAACCTCTCTATCCAGGGGGTAAGGTTTACATATATCTCATCCTTCCCAGACCCTACTAGTAGTTTTTCTATGAGTGGGATGAGATTTACTGGGTATGGTTGTTGTTGTGTGGTTTTACATTTGCGGTACAATGTAGGTTTTGATAATTGGGGGTTTTAAACTATGTTGAAGTCTAGATATTTAAGGTTTTTTTTTGTGTGTTTAATTGTGACATTTTAGTTAGCAAAAGATATGTACTTTTAGTTAGTTGTTACCTGTGTATGTTCTGTTTTTAGCTGTTGTTTTTTGGGTGTGTAGTGGCGATGCTTTAGTTAGCAAAAGATATGTAGTTTTACTCATTCTGTACACATCAGTTCATTATTTAGCACCTTATGGTTGGTTTGTGACCGTTGTATGATCGGTTCTTATATATTATTAACTACTATTCGGTTTGGTTCTGGTTCAGTTTTTGGTTTGGTTCACTTCACCTTTTTTTTTTCTTATCTTTGACTGATAATTTTAGATATGCACCTATAGTTAGTGATTCATTTTTTTATAAACTTATGATTGGTTTGTGACCGGTGTATGATTGGTTTTTAGCTGCTATTGGCTACTAATCGATTTGATTTTGGTTTAGTTTTTGGGTTGCCTTACTTAATCTTTTTGTTTTGCCTAACTTTGACTGCTATTTTTTTTGCATTACATTTAATACCTATATTATGCAATGTAACATTACTCTTTAATATGTATTTTTTAGTGTTTAAGGAAACAATTGAAAGAAAATTTTCTGAACAAGGCAAAGTCATCAAATTCTCTGATATTGTTGGTATTCATGAAGCCAAAGAGGAACTTGAATAAATTGATGTAAGTTCATCACTTCTTAGTTTTAGACATTACAACTCATGTGTCTGTCTAATTATCCATTTTGTTGAGTGTCAATCGATTTAATCAAGAGTTTCTCATAAAACCAGACCGATATATACCACTTGGTGCTCACCCACCTCGAGGCATGTTCTTGGTGAGTTCAAATTGTTTATTTATAACTTTATAATATTATAAATGTGAACTAAAATCATGAATACAAAAAAATAATATGTGAAACGGATTTGGGTATTTTACAGGCTGGTCTTCCCAGTACGGGTTAGACATTATTGGCAAAGGCGGTAGTTGGGGAAGCTGAAGTACCATTCTTTAGTTGTTCTACAAGTGAGTGTAGAATTTGTTTAACAATAGCATGTTCGTGTTCACTCATCTAACTTTACACGAACATGGACACTTAATCGAACAAATAATTGTGTTCATTTTTGTATCATCTTGGATTTTCCGTATTTGAATTTGTATTCGTTTACTCGGCTAGAATATTTTTCGAACCTTTCGTATTAATAAAAACTTGTATTTAACTTTGTTTAACTAATTTATATTTTAATAATTTTTAAACTTGTCAAACAATACTTAGAAAACTTTAAAATTGTTTAAAATGGCTAAATAAATGCATTTATGGAACTTTAGGGACCAAAACATAAAGTGCAAGCATCCCCCCCCCCCCCCCCCCCCCCCCGCTGAGCCGTGCAGGGATGAAGACCTCAAGATTTTTGTTTAACTACGGGTTTAATGCAAAATCGGTTATTTTTGTTCAAATCTCGTGTTTTAAGCTCCAAGAAAACACCTTTAGTCATGGTGTATGTCCACATTCATGTTCCCCATCTACAAGAATCAATCTATGTGTTTTATGAGCCGATTTTGTCTTAATTACATTATTTGGTTACCTTAATCGAGTACTTTCTAAAACAATTAGTTATAATATCCGCATTCTTAACCACGACACAATCATAAACTCTAAAACCTTTTATCTCAGCCATATCAAGCAAAACCCACAAAATTCCTCTCTTCTCATCATCTTCTTCAAGAATTAATCTAGTTCATATTTCTTCAAGAATTGATCCAGTTCATATTTACTAAGTTGATTTTAAAGTTCAAGACATCTTTGACCACGTGCTTCTCCTAGTTCTAATCCTTGTTTGGGTAAGTTGTCTTCTACAATTTTGTTCACTTTTATTCAATAATCAATAACCCTCAATTAATTTCTGTTATTGAGGGGATTTACCATGTTAATTGGACTCCGAACCGTTTAAGGGCAAAACAGTCAACATGATTGACTTATCGATTTCTAACACTTATGGTCGGAATTAGCTTCCGACGCAGAAG
Organism: Bidens hawaiensis; assembly: GCF_021521415.1. Classification (NCBI taxonomy): domain Eukaryota; kingdom Viridiplantae; phylum Streptophyta; class Magnoliopsida; order Asterales; family Asteraceae; genus Bidens; species Bidens hawaiensis. Next base: position 1,409,362 of record NW_027491034.1, read on the forward strand.
ACTTTTATGTTTATTTTAAGATTTTGAGTGTATCATAACCGACTCATAGTTCTGATTCTGGTCAGTACCAGCTCGCTTATTTATTGGAAATATCATAACCGGAGTTCTATACATCCGTTTGGATTGCTTCCAGGTGATATGTTCTTGGTATTTACTATATTTTATTTGGTATAAGTCTCATGTTTGTTTGGATCAGAATTTGTCACTATAACCTTGCTCGTTTATTTTGTCTCACGGTTTACTCGCTTAATTGTCAAGGTGAGTAATCACTCCCCTATTTTCCGTGTTCAAATACTTTTGGAGACTTTATGCGTTTCTATTATTACTCTTCATACTACATATTATCAATACTAGAAAATAATGATTATTGTGTTGTTGATCGATTTAATGTTTATTTGCTAATTGCATACTTGTTTACCTGTTTATTTCTAGCATTCGGAGAGGTCCATCATTGATTCTAGCATGTCTTGATTCTAGAATGTTGTCTTAGTAGCCAAAGCTCGATTCGCTAGGCAATGACCAAATGACACGAATTACTTTATTTCATTAATTGTTGATACTCACAATATTGGTTTGCAGTTTTTATCTTATATTATATTTAGTGTCAAAAACTGGTGATTATCACACTCAACATATTGTTGAGAATATATATATATATATATATATATATATATATATATATATATATATATATTTACGCATATTGGAGGTTATACTTTAGTTTGAAGCAATGATGAAGAAACATTTGATGATGCCTTAAGATAAAATAAAAACAAGACTACTTGTGTTGATTTGGGATTAAACTGTAATTTGCTTTAAACTTGTGTACTTATATGAATTTTTAATTAAATAAATAAATTAGATATTGTCATGTTTAAATCGAATGATACTACCTTGTGAGTAGCGATCAATCAATTCACGCCCCAGCATTTCAACCGTAGGTTGGGGTGTGACAATGCTAGCATGTTCGTGTTCATTTATGTTCATTTAAAATGTAACAATGAAACATATTTGAACAAAGGTAAATGAGTATAAATAAACGTATATGAAAAAACGTAAACGAACACAAATGATGGTCATGTATAAATCATATATATATACATATATATATATATATTTAAATTGTTTAGATATGGTGAACACAATTACTTTGAGTTCTTTTATTATTGCAGGTGTTCGATGCTTAAACGAGCTAATTCAGAGCCATTAGAACGATGATTAAACAAGCTCCAAGATATAGAAAGCATAAGAAAGTGAATATGGATGATATAGAATTATTTGGGAAGAGTTTGGATGAGAAACCTGAAGCCGATGCAAAAACTAAACACGACGAGATGACAAAAAGTGACCAAGAAGTAAAACGAGCATATCTTGGGCTAGAAAATGAGTTATGGGACCCATAATATATGAATTTTGGGTTACTCGACGAGAGGGATCCAAAAATAAGGTTATGTTTTATCGCGTGTTGCCAAAACATGATTATATTGCCATCAAGACACACGACCGACTTAAAAAACGTGAAAAACATGTTTTGGTCTATATCTTCTGTTTTATGAACCCTAAACCATTATGATGACCTACCATCGCTGTTAGACGATTTGGGTGAACTCTTGGGCGACTAATAATCTCTTGATCAATCCTAATAGATTTCATCATAATTGAAGATTTATGAAGACAACGAGCCACTAATCTTCTCGTATCATACCCAAGATGTAGAGTATTGTAAGTTTATAGTTTTCTCATGTTTTAGTTACGAACTATTTGTAATTGTTTATGATTAATCTATGAGCATTGATGTTTTGTATTGTTGTGTATTCAAACGATATAGGTTTATTTCGATTAAAACGATTAGTTTTCCAATTGTTGTGATACTTGTCTATAGGGTTGTTTTGATTAGTCTGAATGTGATGAAGCATACAATTGCCCTTAGTTGAGTCACACTGGCAGGGACTGCTTGATAACCGGTGCCGTGTGTTAGCGATTGTTGATGCTTAAGGTTTAACTAGTTAACCAACCTGATTTTATTTCTAACAATTAATATATTAAATGACATGAGATTATTTTTTTGATGCATGCTTGAACCTCGGGTGTGATTTTCTTTTGTGAACTATGTGAAATTTTATTAATTTGCTTATTTGATTTTAAAACCAGTTATTTTCTAGTGTGATTCGCACTCATAACTACATACTTTATAATGCTATGAGTTAATTACACGTTGCACTGACCACATACTCTCCGTGGTTCAACACCTTACTTGACCCAAACTAGTCAAAGGTGATTAGGACACATGTTTAATATTGTTTTTACTAGATCACGACAATTTAGCATCAAAATAGCGCTGTTGCCGGCGAGTTAGTATGCTTAGTATTTTTTGTGATTTGATTTATGTGTTTATTTCAGTATTAGTCTTAGTTTTATTTTAGTTTTTATTTTATTTATATTTTCCTATTTTGCGTAGGGTGTGTTATTTGTGTAGGTAACATGTTTATGCACACCCACCACTCAGGTAGGAAATCCCCGCTTATCTTTGAGCTAAAACTTGAGAGATTAGCCTGGCAGAACCTGGCTCAGCATGGAGATTCAGAAATGGAAGGTTAACAGCAGAACCAAACCCAAAACCAGAACCATAATCAAAACCAAGAACTGAAGCCACTCAACAAAGACAACATATTCTACCCAAATCATAATAAGAACCAAGATGATTAGTCCGAGAATAACCCGAACCCACCAGTAAATTCCAACCAAAAACCAAAACTAAATAAATCAGCTCGCCTATCCCGAAAAGGAAACTAAAACAATCACCAACCAGGACCATCTGCGTCACACAACACCTTCCGTCACAGAGTTTAGTTGTATCCAGATGAAGATTATATTAGTATTCATACTGAGGATGAAAAGGTTGAAGGGGAATGAAATGATTCAGATCAGGGGCATAATGGTATCAATGAAACATACTGGCGGATCAGACAGGATACACAGTTTGAATAAGTTAATGAATTACATGATGGTTGGGATGAAGAAGAAGAGAAGAAGAGTCGGTGAATCAAAGAGGTGAAGGGTTTGTGAACAGAAACAGGGGAAGATGTGGTATTGGTAGGAACATAATTGATAGAGGTCAAAATATTTAGGTTAACAAAAGAGGATTGGTAAACAGAGAGAGGCGACAGAGAAATATTGCAGCAACGTTTCAGTGTGCTAACAGTCATTTCAGACCGACTATTTTAGATGGTGCCCACCCTATAGTTCCATTGGTGCCTATACCGGGACAACAGACGCACAAATCACGCCCGTCTTACATTAACATCGTGCCTCATCTTCACGGGATGGCCTCAGAGGACCCGTATTCCCATTTATCTGATTTTTTTGGCTATTTGCGGGTTGATTGGTGATGGTACTTATGACCAGAAGAAGTTCGGTTGAGACTTTTCTAGTTTTCATTGAAAAACAAGGCAAAAAATTGGTTCAACTCATTACCGATGTATAGTATTAGAAACTGGGCCTAGATGCATCAGATGTTCTTAAACGAGTATTATTCACAAGCGAAGATAGAAGAGGCCAGAATTGAGATTCGTCACTTTTCATAGTTACCGGGTGAGTTATTTCATGAGGCTTTCACCCTGTTTTAAAGAAATGATCAGAAAATGTCCGCACCATCCAATTGAGTTGTGGGAGTTAGTGAAGTGTTTTTTTAACGAGTTAACGTATGAAGATAGAAAGCATTTAAAGGCTTCTAGCAACAGTAAGATGTTAAATGAGCCCGAAAGAGATGACTGGGATTTCTTGGAATTTATGTGTCAAGATTCCAATGCCAAGGCCTCAACTAAGAGAAGAAGAAAACACTTGATAGCCAAATCAGATGAATTAGCATCTTGTGAATCAAATCGTATAGCAGCCTTAGAAGAGAACGGCCTTTATTGAAAAATGATACAAGTAAAAAAGAGGTTGGTAAATTCGGGGTTAAGTTCATGGTTTGTGAAGATTGTGGGGAATGGGGACACACAACAGATGATTGCCCCGAGAATGAAGATGAGGAGGAGCCCAAAGAGGTTAGTTATGCTTGTGGGGATTGCAAAGGCCAGGGGTTCAATTCCAACATATACCACCTCGGCTTGAGGAATCACCCGAATTTCAGATACGAAAAATGCAGCGAGCCAGTCAAACCCGAACTTTCAGGGTCCTGGTCAAAACCAACAGCAAATTGATTATCGTGAAAAAGGTTATCAACAGAATTCCTATAATCAGAACAACAGTCGGGAGTATAACAGAGATGGTTACAGGGGTAACAGCTTATTGGGTGACCAGAATCAGGACCAACAAAGAGGTCCTCGGGTAATTCAGATGAGTATGTGCACTCGAAATTGGATGCTTTGCTAAAGCTATTGATAGAAAATCAGAAAGACACTCAGAGACAATTCTAGTTAAGAGATAAATCTTCAGAAGCGATGGCAAAGCAGATTGGTCAGCTAGCCTCTGATATGGCTAAACCGTAGAAAAATGTGGGTTAGCTTCCTAGTGGCACCACAACCAAACCGCAACATCGCTACTCAAGCTCCAAGAAGGGAAACAATGTGCACATCAATGCGGTAAGTCTTCTTCCTCATTTTGAAATTTCTAGTGTTGAAGTTGATTCACCACCACAGTTTCTTGAGGGGGTGGTGGAAGATGTTAGTGATGAGAGTGACTGTGTCGGTCAAAATGAAACAATTTTCCAAAATGAATCAGAACTAAAAAACAATGAAATATCTTTTTGTAAAAAACGTTTAAATGGTAAATTGACCAATATGAGAGATGACGAAGTGGAAAATAATAAAACCCTAAGTAAACTCCAAGACCCGGGAGTTCCGCTTTTATCAATTCAAATTGAGGAATTTAAAACTGATCGGGTCCTTCTAGATCTTGAAGCACGTGTTATTATCATACCCGGCAGTTTATATGATCAGTATGAATTTCGCCAGTTAAAAAGGGTAAACACAACCGTGGTGCTGGTGGATCAAACTCATACACTCCCTCGGGGTATGGTGACTAATGTATTGGTTCAGATGGAGGAATTTTGCTAGTCAGTTGACTTTCTTGTACTTGACTATGCTAAACGTGTGAATACCTATAGTTATACTAGGTAGGCCATTCCTTACCACATCACATGCGATGATTGGTTGTGCTAAAGGGACATTAGGATTTAACTGTGGATATCGCGATAAACGGTTACCATCTTTTGAAAACGCTACTACCCCTTTTGACAATTGTTAATCCTTGAGAAAGGATCACACAAAAGAGAATTCTTTTGTGATTGACATGAATGAACTAAAGGGTAGCATGGAGGTGAAAGGATGGAATTAGATAATGCATGGGGTTAGAGATGGTGAGGAAGAAACAACAAGAAAGGAAAAAAGATGAGAAAGAAAGAGGTAAAGAAACCGCCCGAATTAAAAATAAAATAAAAAATGGACGAATCATGGCATGCCAAAAGGTTGGGACCAATCTCTTGAGGAGGAGCATGCATGTATGAGAAGGCAGCACAGGAGTGGGTCAGACGCCCAACATGAATGTCATAAAAGTTTCAAAAGGGTGGTAATTGTACATGTTGTATATTTTTAGTTTGCATTTCTTTAGTTTTTATATTACTGATGTATTTCAAGCGTACCATCGTTGCAAAAGCTAAGTGTGGGGATACCGCATGGGAAAAGTTGGGATTTTGATGTGTTCAGTAAAGTTTTTTGTCGAAAAACGTGGTTCCAGTTAAGCTACCCATAGTGCTTTCGTGTTCTTTTTGTTGTGGTTAATCTAGGTATGTGTATATATTGTTGTATTTGGAACTTTGTGGGTGTAGTTCATATAAACCCTCACGAGACCTCACTTGTCCACCCCGGGATAGCGGGGGGTTTAAAGGGCTTGTTACATATGCTAAATGCAACCGTGATTCCTACGAAAGTGAGTTTGGTCTTTTAGCACTTTAACTCGCATATCAAATTTATTATGAAGCTAAATAATTCGGCTTGGTAATTTTTTTATAAAATAAATTAATAATTCAGTTTTGCAAAATTCTTAAGAGACCTACGTCTTACACACGGTGTGAGCTTGCTTCTACACGTTTTGAGATTTAGTTTTAGTCTTTGGAGAAGACGAGTGTTCATGAGTGTTCACGAGCCATGTTTAGCACCGCATAGTCATCTATATCAGGTGATTTCGCTTTCATAGCTTATTTTGTTATTTTAGTTTATGTGACAATCGTCAATTTCAGGTTAACTCCGTTAACTCAACTCCGTCAATTCAAACTTAAGATCATTGAATCTATAACGCACACTTCATTACATTTAAACTAGGGTTTAAATGACGCTTAACACTTACTACATGTGTAGTCTTTCGGGAATTGCACCGAAACGCAAACGAGTTGACGCAAACGATTGGTGAATAAACGAAAAACGTCAAAACAGTAATTATGTGATAATTATGTGTTAGACTTATGTGTTATGTGATAACGTTGTTATAAACGTTAACTCAATGTACTAGAACTAGTTAATTAAGCTAGAAAAACAACAATTGAAAGTTGAGGGACTTGAGTGTAACATATATTATTATAAATAATACTAAACCTAAAACCCTAACTCATTATTTCTTTCTCTTCCAAAATCCCGATCGGAACTTTCCCCCCTTGGCTCCTTGGCTGCCGTCGACATACACACACATACATACAACAAATTTCAAGCTTTTGATTCATGATTAAGGTGCTAGGAAGGTATAATCAACTATCCTATGCATCCTTTATACTTAATCTTGACTTTTTTTGGGTTAATTACAAACCCTAGATGCCGATTTTTATATGTTAGTGTGTTCATATGATTTTGTTTGATTTGATGATGTATTGATGATGATTTGATAACTAGAATTGATATTGTTACATGTTAATTGTTGTGTCTTTGATTTGAGTTCAAAAAAAAACCCTAACCATGTATGTAATGTGTAATTTATGTGCATGGATAGTGATTATGGAGTCTAGAGTGTTATATGAATGAATTATGGTTCATAGATAGTTAATATGTTGAGTTTGGATGCAAACAGTTTCTGGACAGATTGTGTTATTGATGTTTAAGTGAATGTAACAAAGTGTAAATGTGAAAATTGGTTGAGATTATTGATAATACAGTAAACTAGGTTGAGTCTAGTTTCTAAAGAATATAAATTTGCAATTTTTGGACGTGGAAACGTTAACTTTTATGATTTTACAAAAACGTTGTGCAAAGCTGAGCTGTTAGACCTGCTGTTAGGTTTTTTTGTAAATGTTATATCTCATGAACTACGAGACCAATTGGGTTGGTTCCACTTCTGGAAGTTGACTCATTGAGTTAGGAACCTAACCCAAGTGGTCTTGCATTTATTGGATTTTTCTTTTAAAGGGAATTTTAAATAACATTCGGTTGCGCATGAATTTGACTGTTATGAGTTTGCTGTAATGATTTGATGATTGTGAGAAACCTATGTGGAATAAAAATATAATAAAATATGTTCTGGAAACCTATGACATATATGCTTTTGTGATGATTTTTGGTAAATTAATTGAGATGCTATGATCGGTGGAATAGCACAATCTTTCAAGTAGGATTTCTGTCTCGGTGAAACTAGCTGCTGAGTTTTGTGAAAATGCATGAAACATGATACTTGCTATATAATTGTTATGTTTTGACCAAATTGCCCTTGCGGGGAATAATTGCTAATTGATTGTCATGATTTGACCAAATTGCCCTCATGGGGAATGATGGCTAGTTAATTGTTATGTGTTGACCAAATTGCCCTTACGGGGAGTAATTGCTAGTGATGTACATTATGAATACATGACACGTAAATAATTGCTTACACATGTAACGTATCACAACTACACTTGTTAAAGTCACACACGATTCACAAACGAAACACGAAACATGTTGTGTGCATAGGTATTATGTGCCGGGTCTAGAGACTCGATAATATTCCGACACTTAGAAAAATCTCTTTGTTGTTTTAGAACGCTAGAGAGAGTTTTTCTGTGACGCGCATCTTGGTGAATTATTTTGGGAATACTTCGCAAACAGTGAGTTTCACTTTCCCCTTTTAAACTTTTTAAACGCTTTTCACTTGGGGGAGATAACATACTCCGAAACGCATTTATGTTTTGTTAATATAGATTATATATCACTTGTAAAGACTAAGTGGCAAACGCGTTAACTAAAGTCCTTCATTCACATCGAACCGTTTAATATTGGATAATAGCGAGTCATTGTTGAGTAGTACTACTGGGTTTGACAAACCCCATCCAACGCTAAACTCGACTGGAGGTCGAGTGGGTGTAATCTTGGCTAAACACATACCATGGTCTGGATGACCTGGTGGCAAGGCAAATGATAAACAGTCAGCTTCGGTGTCGAACACTTAGTGATACTTGTTTAATAGGCTAGCTACCTATAGATATATAATTGACATAACACTATCTGGTAACGCTTAACGCAAAACGCTGTAACGCAAAACGCTGAACGCAAACGCTAAACGCTTTCTTTTATATAAACTTGTGAACTCACCAACCTTGTGTTGACACTTTTAGTATGTTATTCTCAGGTAGCCGAGGCGGGCGCGCGGTTTAGGAACATGCATTGCTTGTAACATTCTAATTATGAAAAATTTATTTTAAACTATTATCATTGGGTTTTAAGTCGTCCTGCGTGACGTAACATTGTCTGCTATGGTTTTACGCTTCCGCATTTAACTACTCGTAAATGTTTTCATGGTTTTGAAACTTTGTTTTATGGTTTGATTATAACTAATGATTCCGATCCTGTTAGTTCACACCCTCTGACGGTAAAACTCCGTTAGTGGATTTTGAGGGTGTGACAGATTGGTATCAGAGCCATTGGTTATAGCGAACTAGAAGTTGCATGCATACTAGACTATAACCGTGACGACCCATTAGTTATAATGATACGCACTGCATAGATTTGTGTAGTCTTTGTTATCGATTCTCTTTACCTCTTTCACTCATACGCGCGCGCATACACGGCTTACCTGTAGGAATGTCGACGCCGCCACCCTCATCCTCATCTGATCCGATGACTCATGCTCACGGGAAGGAACCGCAGTTACCTATCGCATCGCCACCCCCGAGTAGTCCCGGAACTCGAAGCTCCCGCACCGAAGAGGTACCGCCTATCCGGAGGCATATACGAAAACGACGTTAGCTGGGATTGGTACCCTAACATGATCAGACGTATGGTCTATCGTGAACAAGTTCCCCCGTTACCTCACCCGAACCATCCTGCTTATCCCAACACCCTACCACCTATAACCGAACCTGTAGAGCGAGTTCTCGCAGCTGTTGTTTCATGTTTGGAGCGTGATGTGGGTTACATGCGCTATACGAGAGCCAACGTTTCCGGACTGTTAAAAGACGGAACCGAGACTAAGGAGGAGATTGCCCGCATGGCAGCGGCAATGAAGGATATGCAAGAGGCTAGTGATCAACAGATGAAGATTATGAGAAAGATGCAAGCTGAGATGATAGACTTGCAAGAGCAACTCCAAGTAGCAAGGACCCGAACCGAGATGGCTTTAGAGCGTTGCGATGTCTTACAAATGCAAATTGCTCAGATTGCAGCCGAACCTGAGGCAAAGCCCGAAGAGGGACCCGAAGAAGATCCCGAAGAGGAGCCTGAGGAGGATCCCGAGGAGGAACCCGAAGAGGAACCGGAAGAAGAACCGGCTGAGCCAGAGGCACATTCAGAGGTGTCCTCAGACGATGTGCAAATGTGCAAATTCTTGGATTGGAACTGGCTAACGCTATGAACTGGGAGGAGTTCAAGAACATGATGCGAGAAGAGTACTGTCCGAGAGAGGAGATTTCGAAGTTAGAGTCAGAATTTTGGTCACTGAAGATGGTGGGCTCAGAAATCGAAGCCTACACTACCCGTTCTCACGAGTTAGCGGTGATGTGTCCGCGGATGGTAGATCCGCCTAGTAAGAGGATTGAAATGTATATCGACGGGTTAGCACCACAAATTCAGGGCATGGTGACGTCTTCCAGACCAGCCACGATTCAACAAGCGATCCGTTTAGCTCACAAACTGACGGATCAAGCTGTGACCCAAGGTGCGTTACCACCTAGGGGTTCAACCGCGAAAGCCCGTGACAACCCGAGTAACGACAACAGCAACAACAACCCGAGCAGCGGAAAGAGAAAGTTTGACAACACCAGATCCTCATCCTCGAACCTCCCACTGCAACAACACTACCGTAAGCCCGAATTCACTCGGAGCTTCAACAATCAGAATCACAACAACAATAACAACGGTAGCGGGCAGGGTTCGAGCGGATATGCTGGGAAATATCTGAAGTGCAATAGGTGCAACTATCATCATGTTGGCCCATGTGACCGTGTCAAGTGTCAGAGATGCGGAAAGATGGGTCACCAGGCGAAGGAGTGTAGAGGAGACCTTGCGGCAAAGGGTGCTCCTAAGCCACCTATGACGACGAAGGGATGTTTCGAGTGTGGGCAGGAAGGTCATTTCAGGAAAGATTGTCCCAAGCTGAAACAGAACGACAACAATGGAGGTAATGGAAATGGCAGTAGTGGTGGAAGCAATGGCAAGGGAAGAGCTTTTGTGATTGGGTCGGGTCAAGCCCGCAATGATCCGCACGTGGTGACTGGTAAGTTCCCTGTGAACGATTGTTTTACTTCTGTATTGTTTGACACTGGAGCTGATAGGAGTTTTGTGTCGAAAGCCTTTAGCCAACTCTTAGACTTAACTCCAACTCCGTTAGATGCTAAGTTTCCTGTTGAATTAGCTGACGGTAAGACTATAGTAACGACTCATGTACTTGCGGGATGTAAGTTAAAACTGTCAGGTCATGTCTTTGATATCGACCTTATTCCTTTTTCGCTTAGTAGTTTCGATGTCGTTGTCGGCATGGACTGGTTATCCGAGAACCGAGCGGAGATTATATGTCACGACAAGATAGTTCACATTTCTACCCCTTCCGGCGAGATCATTTCGATCCGAGGTGGGCATGACCACCAGCGTCATTACCCTTATGAAGGCGCAGAAGTACCTACGAAAGGGTCATCCGGCAATTTTGGCGCAGATTGTTGAGAAACCTGCGGAGGAGAAGCGAATTGCAGATATACCGATTGTGCGAGATTTTCTGGAAGTTTTCCCGGAGAATTTGCCCGGACTCCCTCCTGTACGACAAGTCGAATTCCAAATCGAGTTGACACCCGGTGCAGCACCCATAGCACGAGCCCCGTATCGGCTCGCACCGGCGGAGCTTCAGGAACTGTCCACTCAGTTGCTAGATTTGTTGGATAAGGGTTTTATCCGACCTAGCTCATCACCATGGGGAGCCCCTGTCTTGTTTGTCCGAAAGAAGGACGAGACTTTCCGCATGTGTATCGACTACCGGGAGTTGAACAAGGTGACGGTCAAGAACCGTTATCCTTTACCCCGAATTAATGATTTGTTTGACCAGCTTCAAGGATCGAGTTACTACTCGAAGATCGATCTGCGATCTGGTTATCACCAACTGAGAGTGCGCGAAGAAGATATCTCAAAGACGGCTTTCAGAACACGGTATGGTCACTACGAGTTTTCGGTTATGCCTTTTGGACAAACCAACGCACCAGCCGTATTTATGGATCTCATGAATCGAGTATGCAAGGCGTACCTCGACAAGTTTGTGATTGTTTTCATTGATGATATTCTCGTCTACTCCAAGAACGAAGCTGACCATGAAGAACACTTATGGGTAATTCTGGAATTATTGAAGAAGGAACAACTGTATGCTAAACTCTCGAAATGTGAGTTTTGGCTTCGCGAGGTTCACTTTTTAGGACATGTGATCAACGAGAATGGTATCCATGTCGATCCCGGTAAGGTAGAGGCCATCAAAAACTGGGAAGCACCTAAGACTCCGACTGAGGTGCGGCAATTCCTAGGACTGGCCGGCTACTACCGACGTTTCATCGAGGGATTTTCAAAGATTGCTCAACCCCTCACCGCTTTGACTCACAAAGGCACTAAGTACAATTGGGGTGACACGCAAGAATCCGCTTTTCTACTATTGAAAACCAAACTCTGTAGCGCCCCTATTCTAGCCCTCTCCGAGGGAGCGGAAAATTTTGAGGTACACTGTGACGCATCAATACAAGGCCTCGGTTGTGTGCTGATGCAACTCAAGAAGGTTATAGCTTATGCCTCTCGACAACTACGGGTTCACGAGAAGAACTACACGACCCATGATTTGGAACTCGGAGCTGTGGTGTTTGCCCTTAAGATATGGAGGCATTACTTGTACGGTACCAAGTTTACCATTTACACCGACCACAAGAGTCTCCAACATATCTATGATCAGAAGGAGCTGAACATGCGACAGCGTCGTTGGGTCGAGCTGCTTAAGGATTATGATTGTGCCATCAAGTATCACCCTGGCAAGGCCAATGTAGTGGCCGATGCCCTCAGCAGAAAAGAAACAGATAAACCCAGACGAGTGCGAGCATTGCAACTCACGATTCATGCAAACTTACCCGACCAGATTCGCGAGGCGCAACACGAAGCTTTGAAAGATGATAATCTTCCATCGGAACTCATGCGGGGCATGAACAAGCAACTTGAAACCAGATCGGACGGGGTCCGATATTTTGAGAACCGGATTTGGGTTCCACGATACGGAGAGTTGAGAACTCTGGTGATGGACGAAGCACACAAGTCCCGATATTCTATCCACCCTGGCTCAGATAAAATGTATCATGATTTAAAGGCACTTTACTGGTGGCCGAACATGAAAGCCGACATTGCCACCTACGTGAGCAAGTGCTTGACTTGTGCCAGAGTCAAAATAGAATACCAGAAACCATCTGGTCTATTACAACAACCGGAACTCCCTATGTGGAAATGGGAACACATCTCAATGGATTTTAATACGGGTTTACCTAAGACACCGACGGGATGCGATACCATCTGGATGATCGTTGACCGGTTGACTAAGTCTGCACACTTCTTAGCGATTAAGGAATCAGACAAAATGGAAAGACTGACTCGTGTTTACATGAAAGAAGTGGTGTCTAGACACGGAGTGCCTGTCTCAATCATTTCTGATCGAGATTCTCATTTCACTTCGCACTTTTGGAAGTCGCTGCAAAGCGCACTAGGCACCCGTCTTGATATGAGCACAGCATACCATCCTCAGACGGATGGGCAAAGTGAACGAACTATTAAGACCCTGGAGGATATGTTGCGTGCATGCGTGTTGGATTTCGGAAAAAGTTGGGAACCTCACTTACCTTTGGTAGAGTTTTCGTATAATAACAGCTACCACGCAAGTATTAAAGCAGCGCCGTTTGAAGCGCTGTACGGACGGAAGTGTCGATCACCACTCTGCTGGGCAGAGGTGGGTGACAGCCAAATCACTGGTCCAGAACTGGTACTCTAAACTTCGGAAAAGATTATACAAATCCGAAATCGCATGGCAGCAGCACGAGATCGCCAAAAGAGTTACGCCGACAAGCGCCGAAAACCTCTCGAATTTCAAGTGAATGACCAAGTGTTACTTAAAGTCTCACCTTGGAAAGGTGTGGTTCGCTTTGGTAAGCGAAACAAACTCAACCCATGATATGTTGGTCCCTAACGGATAACTGAGCGCATTGGTCCGGTGGCGTACCGGCTGGACCTACCAACGGAACTCAGTGGCGTACACAATGTATTCCACGTATCCAATTTGAAGAAATGCTTATCCGATGAAACCCAAGTAGTCCCTTTGGATGAACTACAACTTGATGAACAGTTACGTTTCATTGAGGAACCAGTCGAGGTTTTGGATTGGGAAACCAAAACGCTCAAGCACAGCAAAATTCCAATCGTTAAGGTTCGTTGGAACTCGAGACGTGGACCGGAGTTCACGTGGGAATGCGAGGATCAAATGATGAAAAAGTATCCTCACCTTTTTGAAGGGCTGACCAAACACAGAAAACCGCGAAACCCGACAAACCGTCAGAAATCACCGGAGGTATGAATTAAATTTCGGGACGAAATTTCTTTCTACTAGGGGATGATATGACAAACTGAAAATTTTTCTTACTTTTTCAGACACTAATCACGACTTGACTCAAATTTTCGGGATGAAAATTCTTTGACATGGGAATGAGGTGACAATCGTCAATTTCAGGTTAACTCCGTTAACTCAACTCCGTCAATTCAAACTTAAGATCATTGAATCTATAACGCACACTTCATTACATTTAAACTAGGGTTTAAATGACGCTTAACACTTACTACATGTGTAGTCTTTCGGGAATTGCACCGAAACGCAAACGAGTTGACGCAAACGATTGGTGAATAAACGAAAAACGTCAAAACAGTAATTATGTGATAATTATGTGTTAGACTTATGTGTTATGTGATAACGTTGTTATAAACGTTAACTCAATGTACTAGAACTAGTTAATTAAGCTAGAAAAACAACAATTGAAAGTTGAGGGACTTGAGTGTAACATATATTATTATAAATAATACTAAACCTAAAACCCTAACTCATTATTTCTTTCTCTTCCAAAATCCCGATCGGAACTTTCCCCCCTTGGCTCCTTGGCTGCCGTCGACATACACACACATACATACAACAAATTTCAAGCTTTTGATTCAAGATTAAGGTGCTAGGAAGGTATAATCAACTATCCTATGCATCCTTTATACTTAATCTTGACTTTTATTGGGTTAATTACAAACCCTAGATGCCGATTTTTATATGTTAGTGTGTTCATATGATTTTGTTTGATTTGATGATGTATTGATGATGATTTGATAACAAGAATTGATATTGTTACAAGTTAATTGTTGTGTCTTTGATTTGAGTTAAAAAAAAAACCCTAACCATGTATGTAATGTGTAATTGATGTGCATGGTAGTGATTATGGAGTCTAGAGTGTTATATGAATGAATTATGGTTCATAGATAGTTAATATGTTGAGTTTGGATGCAAACAGTTTCTGGACAGATTGTGTTATTGATGTTTAAGTGACTGTAACGAAGTGTAAATGTGAAAATTGGTTGAGATTATTGATAATACAGTAAACTAGGTTGAGTCTAGTTTCTAAAGAATATAAATTTGCAATTTTTGGACGTGGAAAAGTTAACTTTTATGATTTTACAAAAACGTTGTGCAAATCTGAGCTGTTAGACCTGCTGTTAGGTTTTTTTGTAAATGTTATATCTCATGAACTACGAGACCAATTAGGTTGGTTCCACTTCTGGAAGTTGAATCATTGAGTTAGGAACCTAACCCAAGTGGTCTTGCATTTATTGGATTTTTCTTTTAACAGGAATTTTAAATAACATTCGGTTGCGCATGAATTTGACTGTTATGAGTTTGCTGTAATGATTTGATGATTGTGAGAAACCTATGTGCAATAAAAATATAATAAAATATGTTCTGGAAACCTAAGACATATATGCTTTTGTGATGATTTTTGGTAAATTAATTGAGATGCTATGATCGGTGGAATAGCACAATCTTTCAAGTAGGATTTCTGTCTCGGTGAAACTAGCTGCTGAGTTTTGTGAAAATGCATGAAACATGATACTTGCTATATAATTGTTATGTTTTGACCAAATTGCCCTTGCGGGGAATAATTGCTAATTGATTGTCATGATTTGACCAAATTGCCCTCATGGGGAATGATGGCTAGTTAATTGTTATGTGTTGACCAAATTGCCCTTACGTGGAGTAATTGCTAGTGATGTACATTATGAATACATGACACGTAAATAATTGCTTACACATGTAACATATCACAACTACACTTGTTAAAGTCACACACGATTCACAAACGAAACACGAAACATGTTGTGTGCATAGGTATTATGTGCCGGGTCTAGAGACTCGATAATATTCCGACACTTAGAAAAATCTCTTTGTTGTTTTAGAACGCTAGAGAGAGTTTTTCTGTGACGCGCATCTTGGTGAATTATTTTGGGAATACTTCGCAAACAGTGAGTTTCACTTTCCCCTTTTAAACTTTTTAAACGCTTTTCACTTGGGGGAGATAACATACTCCGAAACGCATTTAAGTTTTGTTAATATAGATTATATATCACTTGTAAAGACTAAGTGGCAAACGCGTTAACTAAAGTCCTTCATTCACATCGAACCGTTTAATATTGGATAATAGCGAGTCATTGTTGAGTAGTACTACTGGGTTTGACAAACCCCACCCAACGCTAAACTCGACTGGAGGTCGAGTGGGTGTAATCTTGGCTAAACACATACCATGGTCTGGATGACCTGGTGGCAAGGCAAATGATAAACAGTCAGCTTCGGTGTCGAACACTTAGTGATACTTGTTTAATAGGCTAGCTACCTATAGATATATAATTGACATAACACTATCTGGTAACGCTTAACGCAAAACGCTGTAACGCAAAACGCTGTAACGCAAAATGCTGAACGCAAACGTTAAACGCTTTCTTTTATATAAACTTGTGAACTCACCAAACTTGTGTTGACACTTTTAGTATGTTATTCTCAGGTAGCCGAGGCGGGCGCGCGGTTTAGGAACATGCATTGGTTGAAACATTCTAATTATGAAAAATTTATTTTAAACTATTATCATTGGGTTTTAAGTCGTCCTGCGTGACGTAACATTGTCTGCTATGGTTTTACGCTTCCGCATTTGACTACTCGTAAATGTTTTCATGGTTTTGAAACTTTGTTTTATGGTTTGATTATAACTAATGATTCCGATCCTGTTAGTTCACACCCTGTGATGGTAAAACTCCGTTAGTGGATTTTGAGGGTGTGACAGTTTAAGTGTTAAAAGTGTAATTGTAGATTTGAGTGTTAGAACCATCACAATAGAGCCCCAATTTTTAAATTGTTGAATAGTCAATTTCAACCCCGTCCTCTAAATGTTCTTTAAAAGTTTAAAATTTTTAACATTGAGGATATGAGAATTCTTAGAGCTTCAATACGTTAATACATTCATACCAATTGACTATAGGATCTGGTTATGTGATATGTGTAAGTGATAGGTAATAGATTAATTCTGAACGAAGTGTTCAGTAGATATTTTGGCAGAGGAACGGCTTAAGAGGAAATAATCAAAACACTTGTTAAATTAATGAGACTATAACAGTCTATATATAGAAGACGAGTGCCATTCGTTACACATCCCGTAACGAATGGCCTCATTCATCTTTGTTACATTACATAACATAATAGGTATAGAGAATGACTCATTCACTATACCCCATTCGTCAACATTACGAATGGATATAGAATAATAACGATAAGGTCCATTCGTTAAACATCCTTAACGAATGGATACTAATAAACATGAATAGCATTGTTCGTTAAACAATCTTAACGAATGAGCATAGTTAACTTAACGAATGGGACTGGTAATTACCAAAATGCCGTTACATTAATATAGTAATAAATTACATAAGTTACAAAGACTCGAGACGACCAAAACCGTGCACTAACAAACTCTCCTCGTGTCATGCTCTTTGTCTTTAATTTATTTGAAACGCTTCGTCTTCCAGTCAGCACAACTATGAATTCCAAATGCATGACAAACACGAATGATGCGTTGGAATTGCATAACGCGGTCATAATCTTCAATGTTGGCAAAGAGAGTTTTGTTCTGGAACAATACGTCGTTGTCGGTCTTGAATAAGTTAACGAGCCACATTGGATCAATGACTCTTATAAACTCCATCTTCAAACCACTTCACCCGTTCGGTTGTCGTAATACCACCCGTTGAATGACAAGTAAAGATTTTGTGGAAGCGTCTTCATTAGCACTCTTTTCATCGTTCTTGGTGGCTTAACCTTCAATACGAGTTTCCTCCAACCAGTTTTCGGATCAATCTCATTGATGTATTTCTGGTTGGTACTTGTGGTTTAAAAAACTAAAACCCGTGATTGACCTCAAAAAGCCGATGTTGGTGAGAACATCCTGCTAGTTGATTTCCACAACAGTTGATGAATGGCCGATTGGCGAGAGTTCGCATGTCCCACCCCGGCAATGAGAGAACGTCAGTAATATATTGATTATACTGCACGTCGTTCTCCCACTTAGTAATACACACCCTCAGATCCGAGTCGTATAGCCAAGAAACGATATCACCTTTGACGCTAGTCAAAACCTTAAATGTCGTCTTTTGATTGGCCTTTGAACGTGCCTTGACCTCGATCTGGTGCTCTTTGTCAACATAACGATAAACTTAGATAATCTTAGAGGTTTGGGATTTGTTATGAGTCCCAAACCACGCTTCAGCATCAGATCCATTAATCTCGATCCCTTGTCTGATACTTTACCCTTTTTCTTTGTAGTTTTCTCCAAATGTTCTTCGGCAGCTTTGACATGTTCATCGGTGAAGAATGGAACACCCTAATCAATATTAGAACGCGTGTAACGATCAGGATATTACTCTGTCGTCACATCTTCAATATCAATATCCTCATAAATAGACGATATATCCCCAGGTGGAATACTCATATCAGCTTCAACCCTCTCATCATTAATTACCTCAACATCCTCCTCTACTTCCAAAGCATCCATTTCTTCATCATTCAAACCCAATAATAATGAAATTTGATCACGAGAAATGGCATGATCCACGAACTCACCCTCCTCGATCTCATCAGCATTAGCTGAACTCATCACGATACCCTTCTTGTAATCTATAAATAAAATTGTGATGGCTTTGATCGACTCGACAGGAGTGACATTGGTAGTATCTTGATAGACTGCCATTTATCGATCATCACCAGCACCAACACCACTAGTACCCGCAGCAGACGAACCTTGAGCTTGTTTCGGCTCACTACCACCAGAACCAGCCGCGTCAGGATCTTTGTCATTATCATTATTCCTCAATTTCTTCAATGCATCATCTTTACACGTTAATTGAAGAATGAGTTCCTCTTGACCCTTGATCTTCTCCCCCCTGAGCTGTAACAAGATCACGAAGATCCTTAGTCTCCTTTTTAGCCATAGGAGATGTAGCTCATCAACCATCGTTGATTGAATCAACATTTGATCTTGTTGTTGATGATCGACTGCCATCTGATTCTTATAAAGATGAATCAAACTGAGTAGCATATCCATTTTTGTGCAAGCGGCAAGGTATGAAATGCAGGAGGTACAAGCTGCACCGGACCTTGTGGATGGGTAACCATCATAAATGATAAGGTCGGAGGCTGTATCTGCATCGTTTTTGTAGCTGGAGAAGTCACCATTGATGTAACAGAAGATGTTGGCATCGGAGATAGCAACGATTGTGGAATCGAAGCAAATCTCGGGTCAGTCGATGCTGTCATTGTGAGATTATTGACCAGGGTGCTAACAATAGGCGACACCACCGGCATTCGTTGAATTGACGACCTCGGGATTTGTGGACCAATTTCCACACCAGAACCTCTTCGAACTTGACACTTTGGTGGTGGTTCTTGAATCATTGCCTTACTCTTCTGTTTATGTTAAGAAGCTTCAGAACTTGCTGTTTGAACTTCAACATATCGATGATCTCTACCGTTTCCACAATCTCCGTCATCATTGTCATCACCACCATCATTACCACCAACGTTCCCACCTGGTCCCACTTCTCGTCCGGAATCCGAATCATCGTGGATATAACGGTCACTAGAAGGACATTCTTAATCTGGATTCTCCCGACGACCAATCAACCGTTTGGCCCTCGGTCGACCCTCAACCGTTTGCTTACGATATGTGTTAATTCGCTTCATCGTGTCGGCTGTCATGCGTTCTAGTTTCAACACATCGTCTTTTATTGTCTGATTAACCTCAACATCATGTATTAAATACTGTATATTTAACTGTAGGAAGCGCGGATACATAAGAAACTTGTTCTTACGATGCTTGACCAGGAAGTTCTCCTTAAGATGATAAAATATGAGCTCGGAGAAATTGAACGGTTTATTAAATATTAACGCGACGAATGCAGATTGAAGCATAATCCTACACTCGTTGAAACCACCTTTACGTCCCATAAGGCAGTGGATAAGAACATGCAACAAGTACTTGTAATGTTCGCACAAGTAGGCCTTGTTGTACTAGGAACGGTCCAGGTCACCCTTATAAAATAATCGCCGAAATAATCCACGGATCAACGTCTTGTCAACTCACAAGGAATATCCATGTTATCAACAAATCTGATAAACCGATGTATCACACCACGAGTAATAGTGATAGTCTTCTTCTTTATCTCAGCAACAATGTGGTTCTCAACTTCCACATAACGAGCAATATCACAAAACGGACGTATCATGCTAAAATGTAAGGGGAAATTAGTAGATATAGCATAATTAATACGATATCGATGTAAAAACGCTATAATGTCTCCAAGCATATCTTGATTAGCAAAGTTGTCTTGTAAGAATGTACAAATATTGTGCTTTCTGTCAAAAGCGAGATCAGGAACAGCCGGTGCTGCTTGTTTTTGTGGTGCTTGAGCTTCCGCAGAGGTTCGGCAACTTAAGGTTTGGCAAGTTGAGGTTCAGCATCTTGTACAATAGGATCCTCTTGAATATTGGGATTCTACGGTGCCAGAGTATTCAGGGATAATCTCATCTGTCATTTCTGTAACACCAAAACCCGAATATTAGTAAACCCGAACTTAAAGATAATTTAAATCAATATTCAATTTATACCAAATTGAATTATGTTTAAAAAATTATAAGGCTCATACGCTATCTCATTCATTATGACAAATGGTGTCATTCGTTATGACGAATAGACTGATCTGTATTCTTACAATAAAAAATGAGTGAATAGCGAAGGGCTATGAACGAATGTGTCCATTCGTATATTTTATGGGGTGAATGAAGGTTCATTCATTGTACCTGCATAATGAATGTGTCTTATTCATTATGCAGGTACAACGAATGTGTTCATTCGTTACTTTAGACAAGAATGATCAGCCATTCATTGTCCATAACGAATTAGAACAATAATTATCCAACTTTGACCCTTGAATGTCAAAGTCAAAATTAAATGAACTTCAACAATCAACATGCAAGCAGATAAGTTAACCCATAAACGACGATGAATCAATACGAAACTTGTATCAACAATCTCGTAATAACATTGGTAAACAGCCCCAATCAACAAATAAATCAATTAAGCAGTTTTAAAGTGTTCATAGAAACCCGGTTAAAGAATGAACTAATTAACCCATCAAATGACTATATATTTTGACGAAAATCATTGCGATAGTGTCATCTATACCTTAGGAATCACAAACAATCAACAAAAACTGGTTTAATGATGGTTGAAAAATTTTTGCAAGAGTTTTTCTTAGGCTGGTGTGATAAACGAGGTGAACGAATGAGCGATTCATTAACCCACTGTTCTTTAAATATAACAGATTTGCACACTTCCCTATGAAAACGAATAGACTCATTCATTAATACATAATTAACGAATGACTCACATACGTTGTCTCATTCGTTAACCAACATTAACAAATCAATAATAAATTAAGAATCCTAACGTATAGCCAAAGATTGACATTCATTCGTTATCAATAATGATTGCCAATGGGTTCCATTCATTACACTCATTGTAGTGCATGGGTATTAAATAATCTATTAAAAATGAAAGTTTTATATTTTCAATTTCCAAAAATTAAATATGCATCGAATCCCGTGTCCCGATGAACTTTATATTAGGATGTTTACCACTTGGGGTAAAACCAATACCTTGACGTGTTTTACGTGAAAAAACATAAGTTAAATATTGAATTAACTTAAACCAATTAACTAAAAGAACTAAATAAATAAATTAAATAAAAATGTGGGAAAATCTTTTGGTATTTTCTTTTTCAAACTTGTACCCATTAGCTCGGAAATCGAAAATAAAGCAGAAATTAAAATACAAACACAATATTTTTGGATTTTGTATATTTTTGAATTAATAACAAATAAATCTAAGACAATATGAAATCTATTCTACGAAAGTAATACATATTTTGTGAGTTGAGCAGAGAATCATATTGACCAAATCGCCATTCCATCTCAGTTTTATATTTCAAAGTTATTATGACTGGTGTTAAGTCAGTCATTGATATTGTTGTTCACTTAAATCTTATAATAAACTTTCAATTATTTTTGTGATATTGTTTAGATTCAATAAAGCACAGAATATCAGAAACTATCAGCCTTCAATTTTGGTTCAGGCTTAATTTGACTTATACCGTGTCATCACAACTTGACTTAAACTATCATGCCTGAAGATCAAAGTTTAAGATTTATATTGATTAATCAATCTAATCTTATAATCCCCACTATATGGTATACCCCCGTTATCAAGCAATACAACAAGATTCCTTTATTGTGAATGAGTATGCATGAGTTCATCTGTAGGCTTACAGACATTGTATCCCCTGGGGTCTGTTTCTTACTGGTATTAAGACGCACACAAGGGAGGAACGATGTATGACTCACAACGGATTTTGATAAAGTCAGTAATGAGTTTATACGAAGTACAGCAGTGATCAAGTTTATTGACTTAGGGTTTGCTCTTAAAGCATTTGAAATATTCAGATTATGAATATCCAGATAATAAACCGCATAAAGACTCATAGTGTCCAGAAACCGGATGCATCCCATCAATACAAGATTAGAGGACATAAGAACATATACCATTGAAGTGTTAATCATAAACTAGATGCATTTTATTAGAAGTTTTGTTTATCGTGATCAAACAGACAAAAGGCTTGAGTATGACAGGCAATTACATTTCTCCCTGTATTACCGAGACTTTTGGAAGAGACTGACACCTCTTTTAATTTAGCAATTCTTATGTTTATATCACATACTTTACTCTATTAGTTTGTTTAAGACCTACCAATGCACCAATGTAGTTAAGCACACAGTCTTTTAAGCTTAGTTTTTTAGGGATTTAGGACTTGATGATCAATGTACTATCATCTTCTCATTTTGCTTCAAAACTCGTTTTTGAGGAGAAATTTTTAATGTTTTTGTATTTTTGAAATATTTGAATATTCTTGGTTTTTATCTATACAAACAAAAATCACAATACTTTTGTATTTTTCCCTTTTTCTCACCCAAAAATCAAAATATTAAAATAACCAAAATAAAACAAAAACTGTACAAACCAAAAGTTGATTATCCGAGCTTAAGGATATCAGCAAGAGTTTTAAACCAAGCAAAAAGTTAAAGTGTGTTTTATCAAAAGGTTTGGTAAACAGATCAGCCTTTTGAAAATCCGTGTGCACTTTCTCTAAATCAATTAATTTCTTTTCAAAGCAATTACAGATGAAATGATATCTAATATCAATATGTTTTGTTTTTGAGTGGTGAACAGGGTTCTTCGTGATACAAATAGCAGCTGAATTATCAATATATATGGGACTAGTAAGAAACTTCAAACCGTAATCCCGCAAGTGTTGCTGGATCCAAGGAACCTGTGAATAGCAACTCGAGGCTGCCACATATTCAGCTTTTTCCGTTGAAGTAGATATCGTTGTCTGCTTCTTACACTGTCAGGAAACAAGCCGACTTCCTAGAAATTGACAACCTGCCGTAGTTGACTTGAAGTTGATCTTGCATCCTCCATAGTCGATGTTGGGATGAGAAAAAAACTTAAGGAAGATTGGAATCTTCTCAACCTCCCTGAACATGGCTATGTATGGACATCGGGCACACTTAGGCCTCCGAGCAAGCTTTTACTTATCCTAGCAAGGTATTTTGCATTCCGGGCAAGGTTATCTTCTTGAAGTCTTCTTAAGTGTCAATCTGAGCAGGGTTCACTTTGTCTAGAAAGGTTGTTCTTCAAAGCCAAGCAAGGATTGCTTCCCAGCAAGCTCTTGGCTAAAACAAGCTAAAAAAACCAAGTATTATGGTAGATCTAGCAAGATTATTCATTAATAAATAGTGGTCCAAGCATGCTTGAAGAAAGTTGATAAAGAATTATCTTAAGGACTTTGTCGGGCAAGTTTCAACTCCGAGCAAGCTACAGTGTTACTAGCACACTTGTGTTTGTTCAATAAGTTATTCTTAACAATGAGTCGAAGGGATCTCTGAAGAACAAGTTTGCTCGTAGGACCATATCGAGCAAATTTTTCTATGGTCAAGAAGATTTAAGTATGCTAGGTGAATATTTTCTTAGGAAAATATTCTAAGTAAAGTCTACCCGGAGAACTGTTCCCCAGCACACATTGGTTACCAGGTCTGATCGAAGAAGACAAAAGCTGCAAAGCTTACCCGAAGATCTGTTTTACACTTAGAATCTTTTGTAATTTGATTTACTGAATATGTATCATTAATTAGGGTTTCTAGAAAGAATGACAGCTGTCAGGCAGGCCTATAAAAGGAATAATTAGGGCACGTCTAAAAAGAGACGAGATATACAATTAAGACAGCCAATATAATTCCTGAATTTAATAGCGACCACTGTTCTTTATTATATCCTGACAAAAACATTCCCTTTCTGTTAACCCGGATTGATTCTCGTTTGTAATAATCTTTCTATAAATGGAAATCTTTTGAGTGACAGTCTGTGTTTGTTTACTTTAGTATTTTGAAGCAACATATATTGTGTTAGTGATTCCGCCGTTAATACGATATTTGTTCTTACCCTAAATTGTAAGTCGTTAACCCGTGGGTTGCGACAATTGTGTAGTGATAGTTATACGGGACCGACAAGTGGTATCAGAGCAGATTCTGCTATTTGGGTGAAGAATCGTATCTTGCTGTTGAAGATTTGAAGATGAAGAATGACGTCAGCTGAAGTGCTGTTTCATTGATCTGTGACGTCAGTAGCTCTGCTTCTTCATTTTACTTCCAGATCTACAAGATTTGGTGTTTTCTTTCTCTCGTTTATATTAAAGTTTACATTTTTATTTTAGATCTTGCTCTTATTTGACCAGATACATCAGATCTGAGAATGTCATCCACAGATCTGATTAATTTTTCAAAAGAGTTTTAAAAGTTTATTAAGTTTTACAACTATTATTATCTCTTTTTCAAAAATCTTCTAAAAAAATATCCAAAAAGATGTATGGTTACGAAGAGCAAGAAGTTTCCACTAACAAGATTCAAAGACTGTATGGATAGGAAAATTTCATCAAGTGGAAGGTGCTCTTTGAAGCTGTTGTTTGCTATAATGATGTTGAAATGTGGACTTCTATCAAAAACTTGTTGAAGCAAACAACAATCTTGGAACAAACAACAACAATCTAACTGTTAAAGCACGGATGAAGAAATAACAATCTAACTATCGAAGCACGGATGAAGAAGGTGGATGATAGAGCACTGGCCATGTTAAAACTTGGTTTATCTTAGGAGATCCTCACAAAAGTTGATCACCATCAGACTGCAAAGGCCATGTATGATGCTATACTAGAGATGTTTGAAGGCAACTCAGAACTGAAGAATATCAAAAAGGAGAGGCTGATGCAGCAACTTGCAGGTTCAAATACAAGGATGGTGAGAGACTCAAATATGTGCTGGAGAGGTTCTTAGCAATTGTGAATGAGATAAGAACAACTGATTATGTTGTTTTTGACTCTGACTTGAATACAAATCTGTTGTCATTATTGTCAAAGGAATGGTACACTGCAAGCAAGTTTATCAGGCAGAAACCAAATTATGACACATTGAAGCACACATTGAAGCTTGATGATGTGATTTGCTTTTTACAATCTACAGAGATTGAGATGATAGAGAATGAAATGATCAGGGAAGACAAGCCTTGCTCCAAGTATCAAATGTTCTTATTGCTCCAATGGGTAATTTGTCTACTAAGAACTAACAGCAAATCCCAATTATTGAATAATCAAGTGAGCATGGTGGTGAAACACCAAGAGGATTTGTTGCTGGAAGCTCAAGTAATCAAGGAAGTCAGTCAAGGTTTAATGTTCAGCTTACTGATGATGGCTTTGCCTCAATGGCAAGTGGACATGCACCTTTTGTTGGTGGAAGTGGAACTCAAGGAAATGAGTACCAAGCCTTGTTTTCAATGTTCATAGACTCCTATAATGCTTTTGTAGCCAAGAACATGATCCATACTAGTTTTAGTTCAAGATGATCTTGAGCAGATTGATGTTGATGATCTAGAGGACTTGGACTTGAAGTGGCAGACAACAATGTTGGCATTAAGAAGTTAGAGGCTGTACAATAGGACTGGTATATCTCTTGTATCAGGTCCAAATGAAAGAATTGGGTTTGACAAGTTAAAATCCATATGCTATAACTGTCAACAACCTGGAAATTTTGCAAGAGAATGCAACCTGCATAGACATTTCAACAACAATCCAGGTCAACAGTATCAGCCCATAAATTAGAACCAATACCAGCAAGGCCAGTCAAGAACCTGCAACAACAACTTCAACAATAACCCCAACTTCAACAACACCTACCAACAGCCACAACAGAACAATCAACAAGTTGTCCCTCAAAACCAGAACTACCAAAGAAATAACAATCAAAACCCTCCACATACTCCCAACAACACCAACAGGATCAACAGCAATCAGCCTAGAAATCAAGGAAATGTTGCTCTGGCTGCCAACCAACAAGATGGTGATTTTCACTGGATTAATCATGCGGATGACATGAGCAAAGCGAATATGGCACTGATGGCTCAAACAGAGAATGAAGCTTCTTTCTCTTCTTCAACACAGGTACATTCAAACTCAACACTTGAATTACTTGAAATCATTGAATCTCTTAAGTTGAAGATAGAAAAACATGAAAGTGATTGCTTCAGAAAGCAAAGCATGATTAATGTATATGAATCAAATGATCTGTCTTATGAAGATAGAATCAAGAGCCTTGAACAAGACTGTATGGATAGCTACAGAATACAGTCAAGATATGAGACATAAATTGAAGGATTGAAAAGGATGGTTGTTGAGGAGAAGGTGAAGTATACCACACTTCAAGTGGAGAATAAATTCTTGAAAAACCTTGTCTCAATTGGAAACATTTGTGTGATTCTGAACAAGATGAAAGAAGAAGATAACTATAAGGTAGTTCCTCCATCATTCAATGACAACTACTCTTTGAAAATTGACAAAGAGAAAAGGGAGGCTTACCTTAATCATTTCAGAAATGTTTTTCAAGATAAGGAGGAATTTATTTACAACTACAAGATGGTTGAAGTGACTGAAGATGGAGAGTTTGTATTGAAAGAAGATGTGAAAGATGAGAAATCAGTGGGAATTCAAGTCTCTGAGGATGACTTTGATGATGAATGTTTGAATGTGGATGATTTAAGTGATACAAGTGATCAAAGTTCAATTGATGATCGTGTCAAGAGACAAAGAAATTGAAAACCTAGCTCAATTGACCAACTTCCATTGTTACCACCTATTACACCAAAGATGAGAAGACATAACGAGAAAATGAGAAGAGAACATGTGTCATTTGACATATGACATATGTGAATGTTCAAAAATGTCAAAGGTTACTTATAATGTAGTGAAGCCACCAAGCAAGTAAGTTTTAAGGAAGATCAAGATCAATAACAGAACGAAGCCAAAGGAGACTCTTTCAAGTGATCAATTCATTCCTGTGTACCCTATTTTCTCCAGTCAGGAATTATTTGATATTGGTGAGGTTGAAACTGTTGAAGAATATGAGAGGAGGCAGGCAAGGTACAAAGAAAATTTGGATGAGGTTCCAATCAAGATGGAGAAAATAATCTCTGTGAAATGAAAGGTGGAAAGGAAAGATATCAAGATTGAAGAGTTTGTGCCTTTGTCTATTAATTTTGATGGGCTCAAATCTCAGAAGACCATTGGCATTGAACCACCTAGACCAAGTGAAAGGTTCAAGAAAGGAAAGTCACATGAAAGTTTCAAAGGAATAGTATGGTGCAAGAAATGTGATGAGTATGGTCACCACACAGATTCCTACCATGAAAGGTTTACGTACAAACCATTTTTTGTTCCAACTAAAACCAAGTTTGGGCAAGATTTTGGTATGTACAAGAAGAAGTATGATGAATGCTTGGGCAAAGGGAAGAAGTGTGAGGTAGGTGATACAAAAGGTGAAAGCTCAAAAGTTGTGAAGAATGAAAAAGTTATTGCGGCAGTTGATGAGAAGATGAAAAGGACTACTAGTACATCAAGTGAAAAGAAACAATTAACACGAAAAAACTGAAGTTGTCATGAAAAAGAATACACAACCTATCAGGATTGTTCCAAGAAGTGATTCTAGATCAGTAAAGTCTGATGATTCAGAAAAATCACCAAGAGATGAAAAGAAAGGTGTTAAGGGTGTGTTCTCTAGGAAGAAATCAAGAGAACTTAATGGTGATGACAAGTTTCTTTTGAAACATGGATTTGAACCCCATGGTTTTCTATGGAAACCAAGGAGTGAGGTTCAAATGTCAAGAGGAACAGATGTGAGAGATGAAAGAAATGAAAAGGATTATGTGGTTCAAGAATGCAAAAACATTATTTCATATGTGAAAAGCCCAATTGACAGTGGCTATGAATCAGATGAATCTGATAGTTGTGAAGTAGTTTATGAAGATCCTAGCCTATTCCCAATTCTAATGCAGCACCTGTCCATGTCACTGATGATTTGCAAGTTGCTTCAGCTTGCATTTCATTTCCTAACTGATCATTTTTCTTTGATATGTGCAGGGATAGTCCACACCAGTCAATGAAGTATGATATATGGACTGTGGATGTTCCAGGCACATAACATGTGACAAGAGGTTACTGGTGAACTATGAAGAGAAGTTTGAAGGCCCAGTTGCATTTGGGAGTGATGAGAATGAAGGAAAGATTGTAGGCAAAGGAATATTGACTAATGGGAAAGTCACTTTTGATAATGTGTTTTATGTGGAAGGATTGCAATATAACCTTTTGAGCATCTCACAAATGTGTGATAAAGGTTATAAGGTTGGGTTTGATGACACTCATTGCTTTATTCTCAAACCTGACTTTGTGATTCCTCAAGATAAGATTATGATGATGGCTCCAAGAAATGGGAACTTGTATGAACTGAACATGAAAGATGCCATTTCAAGGAGAGGAACTTGTTTTGTATCCAAGGCCACTGAAAATGAATCCAAATCGTGGCATAGAAAGCTTTGTCATGTAAATCTAAAGAACACGAACAAACTTGTGAAGGGTGAGCATGTAATTGGTTTACCCACAAGTGTTAGTGCACCGTTTTGCGTCTAGAGTCTTTGTATTTATCGTTAATGTTTTATTTATTAATTAATGTAATATTTAATGTTTATTATTAACTAGGTCGTTAAGGTTAAGTCTAGTTCGCTAGGGATGTTAGCGAACTAAGACTAGTTCGTTAAAGTTAAGTGTAGTTCGCTAGGGATGTTAGCGAACTAAGACATTATAATGTATTCCCTCCTGATTTGTTTGGGGATGTTAACGAATCAGGGGGTGGTTCGCTATGTTAAATTATGTTACGAAGGGGAAGCTGGTTCGCTAGGGGATGTTAGCGAACCAGGTCGCCTTCTATATATAGTGAACTACTGTTCACTTTAATGTAAGTTTTTGGAGAAAAGTTTTCAAAAGGAATTTTGAGTAATTGCTCTCTCTCAAGCTTCACCTTAACATTATTCGTTTAATCTATTGATAATATATACACATACATAACACTAAATAAAGGTTAATTATGAGCTAGATCTTTAATAGTGGTAATCGGATATTCACAGATCTGAGATCTGTTTATTGTTATCGACTGTTAATCCGGGATCCAACAAGTGGTATCAGAGCTGTTGGTGTTCTTTACACTTGATTTGGTGTTTTAATTGTTATGTTTATTAAGTTTTTCGATTTTGTTTGGTTTTGAATTAATTTTGATTTGAATTGATTGAATTATGGATAATTTGGATTGAGTTTGTGTTGGTTAAGGTATTGGATATGTGTGGATTAAAGGAATTGAGGTGTGGATTGGATTTGTGTGTTTTGGATTTGGATTCGGTTGAAGTCCGAAACAGGGGTGTGTTGTTGGTCAAATTGATTTGGTTTAAGGTGTTAATTGGTTACGAGGTTATGAGTATTGGATTTGGATTTGATTTACGAGTAGATTGGTAGGTTATTTGTACATTTTGGTTGAGTAACGAGGTTGTATTACAAATCTGGTATTGTTGAGTTTCTGGGTTTGATCTTCAAAATTTCTGGAAAAATCGTTTGAAGTTTTGAAGATTTGAAGATGAATGTAATTCGTTATCTTCTTCCTGGTGATTCGCTATATGTTTCTTGGTGATTCGTTATCAACAGTGTTACTTCGCTACCTAGTTCGTTAAGCAATTCGTGTGAGTTATTGGTTCGTGTTATATAGTTCGTTAACTAGATTAACCGATTCTTGTGACACGTGTTCTACTTGGGATTTGTGTCATAACAACCTTTGCCACGTGGCATAAGGTGTCAGAATTTGTTACAAACGGTTGTAACAACCTGATTCGCTATAGTGTGATTCGCTAATCAACTGTAGCTGATTCGTTATATTAATTCGCTAAGCATTTCTTAGTGATTCGTTACTGATTATCTTTGTGCTTCATTAAACTAATCCTTTGTGCTTCGCTAAACTAATCCTTTGTGTTTCGTTTGGTCAATTCGTTAAGTTGACTTGTGATTCGCTAAATCTTCATCTCATTCGTTATCTGTTTCGCCATTTGGTTGATTCATTAACTTTATTTGTGATTCGTTAAGTTGACTCGTTAGGTTGACTTTTGATTCGCTAAATCTTCATCTCATTCGTTATCCGTTTCGCTATTTGGTTGATTCATTAACTTTATTTGTGTCACACCCTCAAAATCCACTAACGGAGTTTTACCGTCAGAGGGTGTGAACTAACAGGTTCGGAATCATTAGTTATAATCAAACCATAAAAACGTTTAAATGAAAATAAGTGCGGAAGCGTAAAAACCAAAAGACAAAAGTTACGTCACGCAGGACGACTTAAAAACCCTAGTAATAATAGTTAAAAACATGTTTGCATATCAGAATGTTCAAAAACCATGCATGATCCTATACCGCGCGCCCGCCTCGGCTACCTGAGAATAACATATTAAAAGTGTCAACACGAGGTTGGTGAGTTCACAAGTTTATATAAAATAAAGCGTTTATCGTTTGCGTTCAGCGTTTTGCGTTCAGCGTTTTGCGTTACCAGATAGTGTTAAATCAATTATATATCGATAGGTAGCTAGCCTATACAACAAGTATTACTAAGTGTTCGACACCGAAGCTGACTGTTTATCAAGTGCCTTGTCACCAGGTCATCCAGACCATGGTACGTGTTAGCCAAAATTACACCCGCTCGACCTCCAGTCGAGTTTAGCGTTGGGTGGGGTTTGTCAAACCCAGTAGTACTACTCAACAGTGACTCGCTATTATCCAAATATTAACCGGTTCGATGTGTAGGACTTCAATTGTTTCGTTGCCACTTAGCCTTTACAAGTGATATATAATTTACTAACAAAATCTTAAATGCGTTTTCGGAGTATGTTATCTCCCCCAAGTGAAAAGCATTTAAAACAGTTTAAAGGGGTAAGTGAAACTCACTGTTTGCGAAGAATTCCCAAAATAAATCACCAAAGGATGCGCGTCACCGAAAAACTCTCTCTAGCGTTCTAAAACAACAAAGAGATTTTTCTAAGTGTCGGAACTATTATCGAGTCTCTAGACTCGGCACATAATACCTATGCACACAATATGTTTCGTGTTTCGTTTGTGAATCGTGTGTGACTTTAACAAGTACATTTGTGATACATTACATGTGTGAGCAATTATTTACGTGTCATCTATTAATAATGTACATCACTAGCAATTACTCCCCGTGAGGGCAATTTAGTCACACATAACAATTAACTAGCAATTATTCCCTGCAAGGGCAATTTGGTCACTTAACTAGCAATTATTCCCCGCAAGGGAAATTTGGTCAAAACACGACAAATAATTAGCAATCATTCCCCTCATGGGCAATTTGGTCAAAACACGACAAGTAGCTAGCAATTACCATGTTTCATGCAACTTTTACAAAATTCAGCAACTAGTTTCTTAACGACAGAATTCTACTTGTAAAACTAGTCTATTCCACCGATCATAGCATCTCAATTAATTTACCAAAAATCATCACAAAAGCATGTATGTATTAGGTTTCCAGAACATATTTTTTTGTATTTTTATTCCATATATATTTTTCACAAGGATCAATTTACCACAACAAACTCATAACAGTCAAATTTATGCGCAACAGAATTTTATTTGAAATTCCTGTTAAACGAAAAATCCAACAAATGCAAGACCACTTGGGTTAGGTTCCTAACTAAACAAGTCAACTTCCAGAAGTGAAACAAACCCAATTGGTCTCGTAGTTCATGAGATATAACATTTACAAAACAACCTAACAGCAGGTCTAACAACTCAGGTTTGCACAACGTTTTTGTAAAATCATAAAGGTTAACTTTTACACGTCCAAAAATTGCAAATTTATATTCTTTAGAAACTAGACTCAACCTAGTTTACTGTAGTATCAATAATCTCAACCAAGCTTTACATTTACACCCTGTTACAGTCAATTGAACATCAACAACACAATCTGTCCAGAAACTGTTTGCAACAAAACTCAACCTATTAACTATCTATGGACCATAATCCGTTCATATGACCTTATAGACACCATAATCATTATCCATGTACATCAAATACACATTACATCCATGATTAGGGTTTTACTTGAACTAAAAATCAAGAAACAAACGATTAACATGCAATAACACCAATACTAGCTATCAATTCAACAATCAATACATCTTTCAATCAAAACAAGACATATGAACATCATGTATATAATTTCCAGATTCTAGGGTTTATAATTATACCTTCCAAAGCATAAAAATAAGCAAGGGGAAGGTAGAAGATGACTAGAATCGGGTGTAGGATGCTTCAATTGTGAAAGATGAGATCAAACAATGGTAGTATGTGTGTGTATGAGGGCCGATCGCAAGGAGAGGGGGGGGGGGTAGGCTGCCGTCGGGTATGAGAGGAAGAGAGAAGAGAGTTTAGGGTTTAGGTTAATATTAATAATAATAATATAATACACTTTGGTCCCTTAACTTTCAAATGTTACTTTTCTAGCTTAATTAACTAGTTCTAGCACATTGAGTTAACGTTTATACAAATGTTATCACATAACACATAGGTCTAACACATAATTATCACATATTTATTGTTTTGACGTTTTTCGTTTATTCACCAATTGTTTGCGTCAACTCGTTTGCGTTTCGGTGCAAATTCCCGAAAGACTACACATGTAGTAATTGTCAAGCATCATTTAAACCCTAGTTTAAATGTAGTGAGGTGTGCGTTATAGATTCAATGATCTTAAGTTTGAATTGACGGAGTTGAGTTAACGGAGTTAACCTGAAATTGACGATTGTCACAATTTGTGATTCGTTAAGTTGACTCGTTAGGTTGACTTTTGATTCGCTAAAACACTCATCTCATTCGTTAAGGTACTTCGTTGCTGATCAGTCTTAACTTCGTTAAGAGTTGATTCGCTATAACTGTTCATAGTTCGCTATAACTGTTCATAGTTCGCTATAACTGTTCATAGTTTGCTATAACTGTTCACTGATTCGTTAAGCTATTTCACTCTTTGATTCGTTATATTCTTAAATTTAAAAAAAAAAAATGGCTGGTATGTATGCATTAGCGTCTCAAAACATGTTGATGCAACAGATGTTGCAACTTGATACCGAGATAGGTTCACATTCTGAATGTCCAAGATTGATGAAGTTCAGTGACTTTGCCAAGTGGGAACCTCGGTTTCGTGCACATTTGGGATCTGTCTGCTCATATTGTCTTGATGAAGTTTATGTTGCACCAATGATTGGTGATGATACTATTGGATATACTCCTAAAGCTGTTTCTCAATGCTCACAAGAAGAGAAGAAAGCTTTAGAAATCAAGATAAAAGCATATTCTACTTTGACTATGGCATTACCAGAAAATATCTTTCATCAAGTTGGTAGTATCAAGAGATGTGCGTCTTTATTTCAACATCTGCGTATGAGAAGCATGGGAAACACAGCTGAGAGTAAGAAAGTGATGCTCAAGTTTCAGTTTCGAAACTTTAATTTACTGAAAGGAGAAACAGTTGAAGAGATGACTACAAGATTTAGTCATTTAATTGCTGAAATGGACAAGATGAAAATGGAAATTTCTGAAAGAGATAAAATTGACACTATTAAAAGTGTGCTTCCAAGTTCCTACTCAACATTTCTAATGGTTTTGAAAGAGAATGATTATTTTCTGAATGAAGACTTGACGGCACTTGAATTTCTACAAAAGATCAAAGCGAGAGAATATGATCTTAAGTGTCAAAAATCCTCCAAAGAAAATCAAGATCCAGCTTTCTATGGTGGAAGTATGCCTCTTAGTTCAACAATCTCTCCAATCACTGCTTTTCTTACTCAGAAAATAATACCAATCCATTTGCTATACCACCTAGTGTTAATATGAAGGAAGCTGAGCAAAACTTTGCTTTTCTGACGGCTTTTATGTCTTCATATGAAAACTTAGTGAGTAGTAAAATTGCCACAAGTGATTTAACAGATGAGGACTATGATCAGATAGATCCAGATGATCTAGAAATCATGGATTTGAAATGGAACATGGCTATGATCGTTCGTAAAGTTAAAAAATTCATGCAGAGAACTGGAAAAGATCTTCCAGCTTTAAACAAGAAGTTGGGTTTTGACAAATTAAAAGTAAAGTGTTATAATTGTCAAGAATTTAGGCATTTCGCGAAGGAATGTGACAAACCAAGGAAAGAATACACTGGACCTCGTGGTCAAAGTTAAAATGCTTCTACACCACGAGGAAGTGATGCTGAAAAGAAACCATCTTCTTCTACAACACAAGCAATGTTAGCAGATGGAACTGATTGGTCACAACGGTTACTATGCAATGATGTTCAAGTAAATTTGGTTATGTTTGGGTTACATAAAGATTGTCAAGATGCTACTGGTAGTGAGATGTCTTCCGATAATGATTCTGGATCTGATTCTGACGACTCTTGCGACAAGCCTTCTGAATCAATGTTTGCTTGCATGGCCAAGATCAATGAGGTTAGTAACTCTATTTCTGCTACTTCATTTGTTAAAGCATCATGATTTGACTGTGAATCTAACAAATCTAAGTTAGAAGCATTGAAAAATTAAAATGATAATCTTATAAGAGAAATTGTTTCTCTTAAGGATACTTATCGACAATCTCTTGAATATCAAAGGAGATCTCGAGAAAAGATTGAAGCATTGTCGACAAGTAACCATGATCTCAAAGCCGAGTTATCTGTGAAAATGACCATTAATGACCAAAATTTTCAGGAAATTTTGAAACATCATTCTAAGATAACTGAGCTTTAGAATGAGGTTCTTGAATTGAAGAACAAATTGGGAAAATTTAGGAATTCATCTTTTCTGTTGAATGAAATTATTGAAGTATCTGGAAAACAAAAAGATTCTAAGAAAGGTATTGGTTTTGTTGAAATTCCACCACCTTTTCATAATGATTATAAAATTAACCCTTTTGCAAGAAAAGAAGAGGATTTGATTCAAAAAGAATCTGTGATTTCTGAAAAACCTAAATTGGTTAAACCTGAAATTGTCAAACCCCAAGTTGCTCCTCAAAAACCTCATGTGGAAAGTAAAAAGGTCTTTGTTGAAAATGTTGATAAAGTGATTATTGAAGATGTGTTTGAACCTGAGATAATACACAAGAATAAGAACATTCCTAGTTCTAATCATATTCTTTGTGAACCTCAAGAGTTTGAAGAAGCTGTGTATGGTTCATTCAAATCTCAAATGAACAAGGAAGAAACTGTGAAAACCAAACCAGTGAGGACAAAGAAGTCAGTTAAACCAAAGATTTCTGACGAGGACTTAATTCGTTTCATTAATCCTCCGAGTTCAAGTCTTCATCGGCTAGAGTTTTTAAGTTAAAGGGAATGGATACGATGTTCACTGAAAAAGATATTCCAATAAGTATTATCAAACCTGAACTTATTGAGAGTGTTTTTGTTAATGAAACTTCAAAAATTCAAGAACTTGAACGTGTGTATGTTCAAACAAAAACATCAGTTCAATCTGATCCATTGAATAAGGCAAAACAATTTTTAAAATTAGCTAAGAAGATTAACTTTGTGAAGTCAACTGGGACAGATACACTAAAAGGCTTTTCGAACTGTTCTAATTTAGATTTTTATTTAAAGAAGAAATCTGAATTATCTGATGAGTTTGCTAAGAGCATGACTAAAAATGTGAGTCATCATCAAACATCTGCATCATTTATTCCAATTACTACTAAACATCATCATGTAGACATGCGAACTTGTTTTTTATGCGGTCAACAAGGTCATGTTGTGAGGAATTGTAGTCAGCAGAACTATCAGAATCTTCATCCTTTTATCAAGGACAAATCTAAGCCAATTCCATTGGTCAAGGAGATCCTGAAACGACCTGTGTCGTAAGCTGATGATACTCATATTTTGTTCTCTGATGTGAATCCTCGGAAGGTTCTTCATGTCAATGAGACACACGGTCAAGTGAAACCAAAATTCATTCCAACTGAACCTATATGTCAAAACAAGAGTTCAAACATTGTTCAGGCAGCTTACTTAAGACGAAAGTCTAGGAAGCCGGTAACTTATTCACAAGTGGCTGAACAACAATTGAAATCTGTTAAAGTTAATGATCAAAGAGAAAACCAAAAGGTGCCCAAGACTGAGGCCTGGGCTGCCTTTTTGAACCAATCACTTTTGTTTGTGTGTAGGGTTCATTCAAGACCATTTCTGGTGAAAACTGGATCATGGATAGCGGATGTTCTCGTCATATCACTGGGAATCTCGACCTATTAACCAACGTCAGAAATATTCAAGGGGGTTATGTAGCGTTTGCTGGGAATTCTGGGGGCATGATCACACAAGAGGGTGAAGTTTCAAATGGTTACATTACGTTTGAGAAAGTGAATTATTGCGACAAGGTTGATCATAATTTATTGAGTGTATCGCAGATTTGTGATAAAAAATACACTACGATATTTACTGACAAAGAATGTCTTATCTTGAAACCGGGTTATGTTATCCCCGAGGACATGGTTGTCATGCGATCACCACGATCAAATGATATTTATGTCTTAAATATGAGATCTAAGGTATCCACATCAATCGAAACATGTTTTGTCTCGAAAGCAACCGAGAAAGACTTGATTCTATGGCATCGTAGAATGGGTCACATACATGTCAGAAAGATGAATTATTTAATGGCAAATGACTTAGTTGAGGGTGTCTTGTTAAGGAATTTTAAGTTATCTGATCACTGCGTTGCATGCAATAAGGGCAAGCAGAAGAAGAAGACACATCCCTCTATGTTATTGAATTCCATTAATACTCCTCTTGAACGACTTCATATGAATTTGTTTGGTCCAGTGAATCGTCTAGTATTTCTGGAGACTGGTATTGTCTTGTAGTGACAGATGATTATTCAAGATATTCATGGGTGTTATTTATGAGTTCAAAAGATCAAACACTGGTTTTGGTACAAAATCTTATTACTAAGATTGAATCGCTGTATAAACAAAAGGTGAGGAGAATCCGTAGTGATAATGGTACTGAATTTAAAAACACTATATTGGATTTCTTTTGTATTCAAAATGGAATTCACCGAGAATATAGTGCACCTTATGTACCTCAACAAAATGGTGCTGCTGAAAGGAAAAATAGAACTCTGATTGAAGCTGCACGCACAATGCTCGCTGATTCAAAGCTTCCTGTCCAATTTTGGAATGAGGCAGTGAATACAGCTTGTTATACGCTTAATCGAGTTCTAACAGTGAAACGACTCAAGAAGACAAGCTACGAGATCTTAAATAATAGAAAACCTAATTTAAAGTACCTGGAACCATTTGGGTGTTCGTGTACAATGTTGAAGAAGGATTCGGGTAAATTTGAAGAAAAAGCTATCGAAGGGTATTTCTTGGGATATGCATCTCCAAAGAAAAGGGTTTTTAATTTCACATCTGGTTGTGTTGAAGAATGGTACCATGTGGACTGTCAAAAGTACACAACTCCTCCTCAAGGGAAAGGTCCAGACTGGATGTTTGACTACGATAGTTTATTTAATTCTTTTACTCCTTCGACTGAACACATCGATGAAGATCTGGTTCGAGCATACTTTGAAGATCATTTGTCCATTCCAAGATCTTCAAGATCTAATGAAGTTGAAGCTAAACCAGATGCTCCAACTGAAGAATCTCAAGTTGTTTCTCCCGTTGCTATTGATAATGTTTCTACTTCTTCTAATGATGATCAAGCTGAAATTCAAGTTATTGATCTTGACAGTGATAATGTTTCATCTCCCGAGTTGGGTGAACATTACACTAACTTATTTGATAATGTTGTTGTTCCTGAGAATCCCACTCTTCGGATTCATGGATATCATCCATAGGAAAATATCATTGGAGAACTTGATGTGGGCGTTCGTACACGTCATCAAGTTGCTTTGTCAAGTGATAATAACATATTGTGTGCTTACACTAACTTACATTCTTCGGGAATTATGAATATTGCTAAATTCAATTGCTTTCTATCTCAAGTTGAGCCAATGACAGCTCGTAAGGCACTTGAAGATCCTTCTTGGGTAGAAGCTATGCAAGAAGAATTGCAGCAGTTTGCACGTTTGGGTGTTTGGGATTTAATATCCAAACCCGCTAGAGTCAAGAAAGCCATTCCGACTAAGTGGGTATTTATGTGTAAGAAGGATGATCGAGGGGTGATTGTCAGAAACAAAGCACGTCTAGTGGTGCAAGGTTTTCATCAGCAAGAGGGTATTGATTACACAGAGGTATATGCTCAAGTTGCAAGATTCGAGTCGATTCGAATCTTCCTGGCTTATGCAGCTTATAAGAATATCAAGGTCTATCAAATGGATGTTAAAAGTGCTTTTCTCAATGGTGAATTACACGAGGAAGTGTTTGTCCAACAACCACCTGGTTTTGAAGATCCTGATTATCCAGACCGTGTTTACCGATTAAACAAGGCCCTGTATGGTCTACATCAAGCCCCGAGAGCTTGGTATGGCACGCTCGCCGACCATCTGACTGATAATGGCTTCAAACGAGGAACTGTTGACTGCACTTTATTTCATAAAACTGTTGGTGACGATCTTCTTCTAGTCTAGATTTATGTTGACGATATTATTTTTGGGTCTACAAACGACACATTGTGTAAGGAGTTCGAGAAGTCCATGCAAACAAAGTTTGATATGAGCACTATGGGAGAGATGAATTTCTTTTTAAGGTTGCAGGTTCACCAGTCTGCTCATGGAATTTTTATTCACCAGACTAAATATGTGAACGACGTCTTGAGCCGATTCAAGATTTCTGCCGGAAAAATCCCTTCAACTCCTCTTCCAGTAGGGCACAATTTATCACCGGATGAATTGGAGGATTCCGTTGATTATACCCTCTATCGTGCCATGATTGGTTCTTTAATGTATTTAACGGCTTCTCGCCCTGATATTATGTTTGCTGTTTGTCTTTGTGCTAGGTATCAAGCAAGTCCACGAGTGACTCACCTAGCTGCAGTCAAGAGAATTCTTCAGTATTTGAGGGGAAATCCAGACATCGGGTTGTGGTACCCCAAGGATGATACTTTCGTTCTTACTGCCTACTCAGACTCAGATTATGGAGGATGCAAGATCAACTTCAAATCAACAACTGCATGATGTCAATTTTTAGGAAACCGGCTTGTTTCCTGGCAGTGTAAGAAGCAGACAACGGTCTCCACTTCAACCGTAGAAGCTGAGTATGTTGCAGCCTCGAGTTGCTGTTCCCAGGTTTTGTGGATACAACAACATCTTCGCGACTACTGTTTGAAGTTTTTTACTACTCCTATTTTGATTGATAATTCTGTTGCTATTAGTATCACCAAGAATCCCGTACAACATTCTAAAACGAAACATATCGAAATTCGATATCATTTTATACGGTATTGCTATGAAAAGAAATTAATCGATCTTGAGAAAGTACGTACTGATTTTCAGAAAGCCGATCTGTTTACTAAAGCTTTTGACAAAACACGTTTTAAATTTTTGCTTGATTTAAACGGTTTGAAGACCCTTGCTGATATCCTTAAACAAGGATGACTATCTTTATTTTCTGTCATATCTTTCTTTTAAAATTTATTTTTGTTTTAGGGGGTGAAAATCTAGAAAATACAAAAAGAGTGTGTTTTCGTTTGTTTAGATAAAATCCAAAAACATTAAAAAATTCCAAAATTTTAAAAAAATATTGTGATTTTTTTCTTTAATGTTTTTCTCTTCAAATATTTAGAAAAACCAAAAACTTTTTAAATTTTTGAAAACAAAAAAAAAATGTGACTAATGTTTTGTACAGAAAAATCCGAAAATCCAAAAAGATTGTGAAAGTGATTTTGTTTATAAAAATTTTTTTGAAAAAAAAAATATTGTGTTTTTAAAGTTTGTACAGAGAAAAACCAAAAAGATTTTTGCAGACGTTTTTAGATTATTTTCTCGCTGAAAATTACGTCGGTTATTTAAGTTTGTGAAGCATGCTTGCATGTCTTGGTCCTATGATTCACTTGTGAATTGATGGTTAGCTATTTAATTATAAACTTAAGTTAACTGGGGCGATTAAATTTATCTTTTCTTTATTTTATGCTCCTTAAAATTTTGAGTTTTTGAAGCAAAAAGGGAACATGATAGTACATTGATTACCTTGACCCCAAATTCAGCAAAAAGTAATGTAAGGCCCCGTTACCGGTAACCCTACTTTCGTGTTGGATTTACTCATAAACACAGTTCTAAATATCAGAGTTAATTAAAAACTTTACGCGGAATATAAAACTTTCATGAAACATTACATATCGATTCATAATCATGTCTTAAAACATTCCTCTTGTCTTTCAAAATCAAAACATA
The DNA here is from genome assembly GCF_021521415.1 of Bidens hawaiensis. Lineage (NCBI taxonomy): Eukaryota > Viridiplantae > Streptophyta > Magnoliopsida > Asterales > Asteraceae > Bidens > Bidens hawaiensis. Next base: position 1,450,340 of record NW_027491034.1, read on the forward strand.
ACTTATAAAACATATCAGATCTTCAGATGCCAGGCTTTAGTCTTCTGCCATGTGTCCTCCACTCAAGCCAGCTGTCTCAACCTACTCACCTGCGTGCATACTAAAAGTCAGCTACGCTGAGTGAGTTCTAGTTAATCATACAATACCATACAATACCTTATTACATACATACGTACTTAACCTCATAACTTTCTTTCATACACACATAAGTACTCATACCTTCATTCTTACTTACATACTTTCTTTCTTACTTACATACTTTCTTTTCATTCATAATCATACGTTTTAAAGAGCCTTTCGCCCTATAACCTCACAGATATTATAAGGGTCTGGTCCCTAACATCACATATATTATAAGGGTCTGGTCCCTAACATCACATATATTATAAGGGTCTGGTCCCTAACATCACAGATATTATGAGGGTCTGGTCCCTAACATCACAGATATTATTAGGGTCTGGTCCCTAACATCACATATATTATTAGGGTCTGGTCCCTTGTTTTCGAATATTAGTAGGGTTCGATTCCCTCTTCGTTACCATACAACCATACATCATACCTCGAGTATTATTAGGGCTCGGTACCCTTTTCGTAACCATACAACCATACAACCGTCATTTCCTTCTTTTATTAACTTTATTACGTTCATACACATAAACATACATATCATACTTGCCATATTTATAACGTTACAACCTGACAGTACGTGCAATATCCGAAGATCGTTCACGAACCATCAAGCAATCATTCATACATATCACATATATCACATATGGCTTTATAACGTTACAACCTGACAGTACGTGCAATATCCGAAGATCGTTCACGAACCATCAAGCAATAATTCATACATATCACATATATCACATATGGCATACACTTATCACTTAGGATAAATGTATTAACAACACATCAAGTATGCACACAGCCCCGAAAATATAACAAGGAATGGGGCTAGAAACTCACCTGGATCCTGTTACGCTCGCCGTTGATCGTAATTCCTTTCTTTAACTGGGCTCGGCTAACTGTATAATATTTACACATATCAATTAACTACTACTACTACTCGTTTTGTATTTCTATCTATATATGACCCACAACGAACGGGGGTCCGGGGGCAGCGCCCCTGGCAGCGGGGTTCTAGGGGCGGCAGCCCCTAGCGGGGTCCAAGGGCAGAGCCCCTGGCTGGGGTTAAGCTGCCAGGTCAGCTTGGAAAAATTTTATTTTCGATAACTGCCTTAACACATTTTCCATTAGGTTTTTAATTTATTTTATAAACGAACTTCACTTCAGGCGAAGTTAAACCTTAGGCGAACTTGGCTTCAGGCGAAGTTATACCTTAGGCGAACTTGGCTTCAGGCGAAGTTGTACCTTAGGCGAACTTGACTTCAGGCGAAGTTATACCTTAGGCGAACTTGGCTTCAGGCGAAGTTGTACCTTAGGCGAACTTGGCTTCAGGCGAAGTTATACCTTAGGCGAACTTGGCTTCAGGCGAAGTTATACCTTAGGCGAACTTGGCTTCAGGCGAAGTTATACCTTAGGCGAACTTGGCTTCAGGCGAAGTTAAACCTTAGGCGAAGTTACGCTTGAAGGCGAAGTTACGCTTGAAGGCGAAGTTCATCAGGCGAACTTAATCTTGCAGGCGAAGTTATCGCGCTGCAGATCTGTTTGCCCATAACTCCTTCGTTTCTTAGCCAAATCACTCGATTTTGGTACCCACGGAATCGTATGATCGGCGCCTACAAATCCCAACCATCAAATCGGCCTAAAATCGACGTTTTAGGGGTCCGATTTGGGCAGTTAGGGTTTCGGGTTCGGTTAACCCATCAAATCCTAACCATTTTCAGTAATATAAGCTTTGGTGGATTTGTTCTTACCTTACCAACTCAGATCTATCAACAAAAACTCGGGTCTCGGCTTCGAATCTTGATCGGTTAGTATGTGTGTGTTTTGAGTGTGTGAAAAAAGAAGGTGGAAATGAAAGATTGGGTTTGGGATGGGATATTTATATCCCTCTAAGCCCACGGACCCGAGGCCCATTCTCATTTAACCCATCTTACGCAATCTAAGCCCAACTCCCTCCTTACTCGACATTAAATAATTAACAACGTGAAATCACTAAACATAACTTTCTTTATTTATAATTAAAATTTAGGATGTTACAAGTCTTCCCCCCTTAAAGAGGTTTCGTCCCCGAAACCTAACTATTACATAAACAAACTAGGGTAAAACTTGCGCATCTCATCCTCGACTTCCCAAGTAGCATCTGATCCCTTGCGGTGTTTCCATATTACTTTTACCAAAGGTATAGTTTTGTGACGAAGCTGCTTCTCCTTGCGATCAACGATCTTTATCGGTTGCTCGATGTAGTTCAATTGTTCATCAACCTCAATGTCCATTAATGGCACGTGAGACGTGTCATCAGCTAGACACTTCCTCAGATGAGAAACATGGAAGGTTGAATGAATTCCTTCTAACTCATCGGGTAAATCCAGCTTATAAGCTACTTCCCCCACACGATACAAAATTTTAAATGGTCCAATGTACCTCGGACTTAGCTTCCCTCTCTTTCTAAAACGGATAATTCCTTTCCAAGGCGAGACCTTAAGCATCACATAGTCGCCAACTTTAAACTCAATTGGTCGTCGCCGCTTATCTGCATAAGACTTTTGTCTGTCTTGAGCGGCTTTCATTCTTGCTTTGATCTGATCGAACTTTGAAGACGTTTCTTGAACCACTTCTAGGCTTCCCATTTCTTTCTGACCAATCTCACCCCAACACACCGGGGTTCTACATCGTCTACTGTAAAGCATCTCAAACGGTGGCATACCAATACTCGAATGGTAACTGTTGTTATAGGAGAACTCTGCCAGATGCAGATGATCATCCCAACTTCCACCAAAATCTAAAACGCAAGCACGTAGCATATCCTCAAGGGTTTGGATCGTCCTTTCAGACTGTCCATCGGTTTGAGGATGATACGCCGTACTGATGTTCAACCTCGTCCCCATAGCTTCATGAAATTTCTTCCAGAACCTCGAAGTAAACCGTGTGTCCCTATCAGACACGATCGATAACGGTACTCCATGCTTGGTTACCACTTCCTTGATGAACAAGCTTGCTAACATTTCTGACGAGATGGCCTCTCGTATGGGCAGAAAGTGAGCACTCTTGGTCAAACGGTCCACAATCACCCAGATGGTATCATGTTGCTTAGCTGTACGAGGTAGCTTAGTTATGAAATCCATGGTGATGTGTTCCCATTTCCACTCAGGTATCTCTAGCGGTTGCATCTTCCCATAAGGCTTTTGGTGCTCGGCTTTGACTTGTAAGCAAGTTAAGCACTTACTAACATAATCCACTACATCGTTCTTCATTCCTGGCCACCAGTAATCTCTTTTCAAGTCTTGGTACATCTTTGTAGCTCCAGGATGGATTGAGTACCTTGACTTATGAGCTTCATCTAAGATTCGACTTCTAAGATCACCATGGCGTGGAATCCACATACGGTCAAATCTAGTTTTAACTCCATGAGTGTTTTCCATCAACTCATCTTGCTGGCCATAAATCCTTTCTTTCTTTACTAACCCTTCGTTTACTAACACCTCTGACTGCACTTTGATGATTTCTTCAAAAAGACTTGAGTTCATGATCAACTTATATGACTTCACGGTTGCAAGGACTTCCTCATTCTTACGACTTAGCGCATCAGCGACCACGTTAGCTTTACCGGGGTAATACTTAATCTCACAGTCGTAATCCTTTATCAATTCTAACCATCTTCTCTGCCTCATGTTCAATTCTTTCTGCTCGAAGAAGTACTTTAAACTCTTATGATCTGTATAGATAGTGCACTTAGTACCGTACAGGTAATGCCTCCATATCTTAAGAGCATGCACTACAGCTGCTAACTCCAAATCATGCGTCGGATAAGTACTCTCATGGACTTTCAACTGTCTAGACGCGTAGGCTATCACCTTCCCTCGTTGCATCAACACGCAACCTAACCCTTAATGCGAGGCATCAGCACAAACAACAAAATCCTCATCACCATCGGGTAAAGTAAGGATTGGAGCTTGCGTGAGTCTCTTCTTCAATTCTTCAAAGGCTTCCTCCTGAAACTTCCCCCAACTGAATACTATCGACTTTCGGGTCATACCGGTCAGCGGTGCGGCTATCTTGGAGAAACCTTCGATGAATCTCCTATAGTAGCCAGCTAACCCTAGGAAGCTTCGTATATCAGTCGGATTCTGCGGAGTCTTCCAATTCGTTATCGCTTCAATCTTAGCTGGGTCCACGGTAATCCCCTCCGGATTAACCACATGACCTAAAAATTGCACTTCTCTTAACCAGAACGCGCACTTCGAAAACTTGGCATACAACTTCTCTTTCTTCAGAACTTCCAATACTTCTCTCAAATGCTCCGCATGGTCAGACTCGCTCCTTGAATATATTAATATGTCATCAATGAAAACGATAACTGACTTATCCAACATTGGTCGACACACCCTGTTCATCATGTCCATAAATGCTGCAGGAGCATTTGTTAGACCGAATGACATTACGAGGAACTCGTAGTGTCCATACCGCGTTCGGAACGCTGTTTTAGGGATGTCTACCTCTTTCACCTTCAGCTGATGGTAGCCTGATCTGAGATCTATTCGTGAGAACCAACTCGAACCTTGCAGTTGGTCAAACAGATCGTCAATCCTAGGCAAGGGGTATCTATTCTTTACCGTAAGCTTATTCAACTCACGATAGTCTATGCACATTCTCATACTTCCATCCTTTTTCTTCACAAACAAAACCGGTGCGCCCCACGGAGAAACACTCGGTCTGATAAAACCCTTGTCGAGGAGTTCTTGCAGTTGGGACATCAATTCCTTCATCTCGGACGGTGCTAGACGGTAAGGCGCCTTCGCGACGGGCTGGGCTCCTGGTACTATATCTATCTGAAATTCTATCTCTCGCTCAGGTGGCAACCCCGGAAGATCCTCAGGGAATACTTCTGGGTAGTCGCGCACAATAGGAACATTCTTCATTTCTTTCGTCTCGGCCGTAGCGTTGACAACATACGCCAGGTAGGCACCGCACCCTCGCCTTAACAAACCCTCGGCTTTTATCATCGAAATGACATTAAGCCCATAACTCTCCTTATCACCATAAACCGTCACCGCACTACCATCCAATGACTTTAACCTTATCATCTTACTTTTAAATACTATCTGAGCCTCAAACTCAGACAACCAATCCATACCCAAGACTACATCGAACCCTCCTAAGGCCATAACATACAAAGTAACAGGGAACTCATGTCCCTCTAACTCTATCTTACAATTCTTAACCATTTTTGTTATTTTCACCGAAGTGTCACTTGCGGTTTCTACTACAAAAGTTTCAGACACTCGGCAGCCTTTCATTTTAGCTAGTTTACTAAACGTCGTAGCTACAAAACTTCTATTCGCACCAGAATCAAATAATACAGAAGCGGAAACATCGTTCACTAGAAACGTACCTGTGACGACATCCGGAATCTGCCTGGCTTGTTCCTGGGTCAGCATGTAGGCTCTAGTTCTGGGCCTAGCTTGATCGGCATCCTTCTTTCCACTACCTCCAGCTACACCTTCAGTGCACTCCCTTGACATATGGCCTGTCTTGCCACATTTGTAACATGCTGGCTTCGCACTGCACTCATTGGCATAATGCCCTACCTTCCCGCACTTATAACAGGCATTCGACCCCATCCTGCATTCTCCACCATGAGCCTTTCCACATTTGAGACAAACATTAGAACTTTTACCCCACTTGCACTCACCACCATGCCTCTTTCCGCAGGTCTTACACGATCTCTTCTCCCACACTTTCTGTTTCTTATCCTTGGAGTTCCATAACTGAGTACCGGGTCGTTTAGCAGGAGTGACCCCTTTCTTCTCTATCTCTTCGTCCCTTTCCACCCTATCATCCGCGGCCACGTCAGCATAGACCATTTCCGCGAGTCCAACAGCCGAATCAAAAGTAGCAGGTTGAATCGCCCTGACTAACATGCGGACCTTTTGTGGCAACCCCCTCACATAACATTTGATTCTCTTGACCTCAGTGTCAACCATGTCAGGCACCAACCTAGATAGTCGGTTGAACTCCGTGGTATACTCACGATGCGTCATCATACCGGCTTTTAAATTCTGGAACTTCATCTCCGTTCTTTCAACCTCGGCATCTGCACAGAACTTCTTCATTACCAACTCTTTCAAATCTTCCCACTTCATCTCTTTGATCTCTTCACGGGTCTTCCTCTGCTCCACACTCTCCCACCAATACATAGCCTCATCTACGAATGACTGAGTAGCATAACCCACAGCTTGGTCGGGACGGCAGTCGCTAATGCGGATAACCTTGTCCATAGCGGTTATCCACTGGAGAGTAGCGATTGCGTCTCCTAAACCAGTCAGCTTAGGCGGGTCACAACCTTTGAAGGACTTATAGCTGCACCCACCTTGTCCTCCTCTCCTATCATCGACTTTCACAGACTTATCCCCACTCGAGGCCCCTCTTTCACCTTCCCCATCCTTTCTACCATCACCACCCGCCCCTTCAGCAGTTCGCTCACGGCTTCCAGCAGATCCTTCGGGATTCAGGTTCTTCACAGCAGCAACTACAGCCTGAACGATGGCTGCTTGAACTGCGGGGCTAAGTTGAACTTCTTCGTTGTTGTTCTGGTCTCCTCCAGCTGCGCTTCCTTCATCTTCGGTGTGGGAAGCTTCTTCTACCGAAGGTTGCCGGACATGACGAGGCCTGCCACGACGTCCAGCGCGACCCCCAGTTTCAACAAATTCTCCAGCTCCAGCCATTAGTATTCTAAAGGGGAAAACACAAACATCATCACTCAAGGAACTATCTAGTACAAGGATAGTAAGGCTAACAGGTAATAACAGTGGCCAGTTGTGATTAGCTGATCACGTTACTTTCCGTGTCCTATACACTTCCTTTTATGAGTCTATTTGTGCTGGTTCTACTTAAGTAGTTAGTCAATTCAAACAATCAATTATTCCTATCCGTACCATTCTCATATATTTTCTTTCTCATTAACATATATCATTTAATCATACCTTTCACCTTTACTGATCTTGCTTGAGCGACACATGGCATTCTTGAACTGGCATCTTCTTTCTTTTCTTACTTAAATCCCATTCTCTGTTCAAGTCTAAGCATGTAGGATGCTTAAATCTCTTGAACTTTGCTCTGATACCAACTTGTAAGGCCCCGTTACCGGTAACCCTACTTTCGTGTTGGATTTACTCATAAACACAGTTCTAAATATCAGAGTTAATTAAAAACTTTACGCGGAATATAAAACTTTCATGAAACATTACATATCGATTCATAATCATGTCTTAAAACATTCCTCTTGTCTTTTAAAATCAAAACATAACTTATAAAACATATCAGATCTTCAGATGCCAGGCTTTAGTCTTCTGCCATGTGTCCTCCACTCAAGCCAGCTGTCTCAACCTACTCACATGCGTGCATACTAAAAGTCAGCTACGCTGAGTGAGTTCTAGTTAATCATACAATACCATACAATACCTTATTACATACATACGTACTTAACCTCATAACTTTCTTTCATACACACATAAGTACTCATACCTTCATTCTTACTTACATACTTTCTTTCTTACTTACATACTTTCTTTTCATTCATAATCATACGTTTTAAAGAGCCTTTCGCCCTATAACCTCACAGATATTATAAGGGTCTGGTCCCTAACATCACAGATATTATAAGGGTCTGGTCCCTAACATCACAGATATTATAAGGGTCTGGTCCCTAACATCACAGATATTATGAGGGTCTGGTCCCTAACATCACAGATATTATTAGGGTCTGGTCCCTAACATCACAGATATTATTAGGGTCTGGTCCCTTGTTTTCGAATATTAGTAGGGTTCGATTCCCTCTTCGTTACCATACAACCATACATCATACCTCGAGTATTATTAGGGCTCGGTACCCTTTTCGTAACCATACAACCATACAACCGTCATTTCCTTCTTTTATTAACTTTATTACGTTCATACACATAAACATACATATCATACTTGCCATATTTATAACGTTACAACCTGACAGTACGTGCAATATCCGAAGATCGTTCACGAACCATCAAGCAATCATTCATACATATCACATATATCACATATGGCTTTATAACGTTACAACCTGACAGTACGTGCAATATCCGAAGATCGTTCACGAACCATCAAGCAATCATTCATACATATCACATATATCACATATGGCATACACTTATCACTTAGGATAAATGTATTAACAACACATCAAGTATGCACACAGCCCCGAAAATATAACAAGGAATGGGGCTAGAAACTCACCTGGATCCTGTTACGCTCGCCGTTGATCGTAATTCCTTTCTTTAACTGGGCTCGGCTAACTGTATAATATTTACACATATCAATTAACTACTACTACTCGTTTTGTATTTCTATCTATATATGACCCACAACGAACGGGGGTCCGGGGGCAGCGCCCCTGGCAGCGGGGTTCTAGGGGCGGCAGCCCCTAGCGGGGTCCAAGGGCAGAGCCCCTGGCTGGGGTTAAGCTGCCAGGTCAGCTTGGAAAAATTTTATTTTCGATAACTGCCTTAACACATTTTCCATTAGGTTTTTAATTTATTTTATAAACGAACTTCACTTCAGGCGAAGTTAAACCTTAGGCGAACTTGGCTTCAGGCGAAGTTATACCTTAGGCGAACTTGGCTTCAGGCGAAGTTGTACCTTAGGCGAACTTGGCTTCAGGCGAAGTTATACCTTAGGCGAACTTGGCTTCAGGCGAAGTTGTACCTTAGGCGAACTTGGCTTCAGGCGAAGTTATACCTTAGGCGAACTTGGCTTCAGGCGAAGTTATACCTTAGGCGAACTTGGCTTCAGGCGAAGTTATACCTTAGGCGAACTTGGCTTCAGGCGAAGTTATACCTTAGGCGAACTTGGCTTCAGGCGAAGTTAAACCTTAGGCGAAGTTACGCTTGAAGGCGAAGTTACGCTTGAAGGCGAAGTTCATCAGGCGAACTTAATCTTGCAGGCGAAGTTATCGCGCTGCAGATCTGTTTGCCCATAACTCCTTCGTTTCTTAGCCAAATCACTCGATTTTGGTACCCACGGAATCGTATGATCGGCGCCTACAAATCCCAACCATCAAGTCGGCCTAAAATCGACGTTTTAGGGGTCCGATTTGGGCAGTTAGGGTTTCGGGTTCGGTTAACCCATCAAATCCTAACCATTTTCAGTAATATAAGCTTTGGTGGATTTGTTCTTACCTTACCAACTCAGATCTATCAACAAAAACTCGGGTCTCGGATTCGAATCTTGATCGGTTAGTATGTGTGTGTTTTGAGTGTGTGAAGAAAGAAGGTGGAAATGAAAGATTGGGTTTGGGATGGGATATTTATATCCCTCTAAGCCCACGGACCCGAGGCCCATTCTCATTTAACCCATCTTACGCAATCTAAGCCCAACTCCCTCCTTACTCGACATTAAATAATTAACAACGTGAAATCACTAAACATAACTTTCTTTATTTATAATTAAAATTTAGGATGTTACAAGTAAGCTTAAAAGACTGTGTGCTTAATTGCATTGGTGCATTGGTAGGTCTTAAAACAACCCAGTAGAGTAAAGTATGTGATATAAACATAAAGAAAAGCCAAATTGAAAGGGGTGTTAGTCTCTAGAAAAAGTCTCGGTGAGGATGGCAGAAATGTAATAGCCAGTCATACTCAAGCCTTATATTTGTTGATCACCCAAAAATAAAATAAAGCAAATAACAAGCGTTAAGATTCTGGACACTGTGAGTCTTTATGCGGCTTAACCATCTGGGTATTCATAAGAATGAATATTTTACTCGCCTTCTAGAGCAAACCCAAAGTCATTAAACTTGATCACCGCTGTACTTCGTACAATTAAATTACTGACTTGATCAAAATCCGCTGTTAGTCATACAATTGTTCCTCCCTTGCGTGCGTCTTAATACCATTAAGAAACGGACCCCAGGGGATACAATGTATGTAAGCCGACAGATGGACTCGTGCATACTCACTCACAGTAAAGGAAACTTGATGCATTGCTTAAAATTTCAAAATAGGTATCAAAATTTTGATTAACAATATAATGGTTTAAGTCAAGTTGGGGTGATTTGGCAAAAATCAAATTAAGCTTGAACCGAGATTAGAGGCTGATAGTTTCTGATATTCTGTGTTTTAATTGAACTATTTAATCATATCACAAAAATACTTGAATGTGTGTTATTAGATTTATGTGGATAACAATACCAATGACCGACTTATCGCCAGTCATAATATCGCTGACATATAAAACTGTGATGGAATGGCAATTTGGTCAATATGATTCTCTGTTCAAACTCAACAATAAATACAAAAATATGTACTGTTTTTGATAAAATCATTGAAAAACACAAAAAGATTGTCTATTTTTTAGCGGACCGGATATTTTTTAAAAATACATTCTTTAAATTTTTGCAAAATACCAAAAATATTTTCGTCTTCTTTGTACAAAATACTTAAATAATTTTAAGTTATGGTTGTCGGGATAAAAGGGTTTCTCGATAACCTAATTTATTTATTTATTTAATTCTTTATTTAATTCTTTAATTTAAAATTAAATAAAAGAGTTTATTTCGTTAAAATCCAATTCGTTATTTATGGATAACGAACTAGGTGATTCTTTAGCGAACTAGCTTCTGGTTCGCTAACCTAATTCGCTTCCGCACTCTGTAACGAATCATCCCTTCGTTATGTATATTTAAAGAATCGCGTCACGAATCAAGACTTGATTCGCTACTTTAATTTAACGAATCAAGTAGCGATTCGCCAACATAAGGTAACGAATTGAGTTAGCGAATGGACCAATACGTTAACTTTAATTTAAACGAATCGTCTGATTCGTCCAAGCTGTACCTTGAGTTGCGTGCTATGTTATATAAGACAAGAAAATGAACAGGCGTTCACTGTTCGCCTTCTTCCTTCATTTTTAAGAAACCCTGTTCAAATTTTCTCTGAAATCTCGACTTTCTTGTTTGGATATTTCAAAGATATATTTGGGTATCTAAGGTATAGCCGATCCCGGCAATATAATTTTCGTCAAAAATGGCTAAGAGTTGATAGTTAAATTATAAACTTTAAGAGTTTAAGGGTTTCCGAAGTTTTGAAACCTATTTGTGTGTAATTTATGTTAATAACTGTATGTTTTTGATGTCATTGTTATCGGAATCATATTCCGATACCCTTGGTGGACTTCAATCATGTTTTGATTGTTGTTTGCCGCGTTAATTATTGTTTCGTGTTATTGGTGTTTACTGTGGGTTCGTCTAACCTATGTACTTAGAGATTTCGAGTCTTAATCTCATACATCTTCGATTATGTATGTAATTCCGAGTACAACGAGCTCATTATTGTGATGATTCGACGATAGTTATGGCCTAATCGTCCCCGGGTTCATATTGTTGACTATCTGTGTTCATCCTAATTTTGACCTTGACTTTGTGAAGTCAAAGAACAAGTCTTAATTATGACCATTCGTTAGTCTTAGCGAATTGGAACTGTTTTGTGTCCAATTCGTTAAGATTTTACACGAACTAGATAAGCGAATAAGATGTTACACGAATCAGATTTGAATTCGCTTAAAATATAACGAACTAGCGTGTAGTTCGTTAAAATTAAATAGTAATTCGCTATGTTCAGTTCGTTAAAACATTTACTTGATAGCGAATCGCCTTATTCGTTATCTTATTATAACGAATTAGTGTGATTCCCAACGAAATGACAATTTAAAAAAAAAATTAAAATTAATTAATTTAAATTAATTTCAATATTCATTTATTTTAATTATAGGATTTAAATCGTCTAATACGTAAATATATTAATTACACATATCTTTTGATTATATATTCTGATATCTATTCTCATATTCGGTTTTATTTATACAGTAAAACATGGCTGATCAAGAATAACAAAATCAACCGCCACAGGAACAAGCTCCACAAGGACAACCACAACAACAAGATCAACAAGCTGAAGTGATCTTATTGCCGTTCGATAAGAAGCACAACATTTGTGCTTATGTTGATCAAGATGTGACTGATTTGAGAACGTTTGGAGCTATGTTGACTTTCTTACGACGTTGAAAGATACACTATTCAATCACTGCTAAACCTAAAGTGTATCTTAGTATAATCAGGCAGTTTTGGAACACGACGGAATATGTTGAGGAAGATAACTGGGTTCGAGCTACAATTAATCAGATTCCAATTACGATTGATGTTGAGGTCATTCGTCGGGTACTTCAATTTGACGATAATGATGATAACCCGAGTGAATTTGACAGGACATTGGTTAGGGGTTTATTCACACGCTTGAATTATGGAGGTGATATTCGTAAATCTATGTTGAACAAGAATGGGTTGTGTCCACCATACAAGTATCTGCTGCATGTTTTACTTCACTGTATGAGTGGACGTCGCGGTGGTTTTGATGAGTGTAGACTAAGTTTGCAATCGGCATTTGTTGCTCTAATCCTGAACAAGCCCTTCAACTACTCAGAACTCATCTTTGATCATCTGAAAGAGCAAGTTCAGCAAACTCTACCGTCAAAGAATTTCTTGATGTACCCTCGCTTTTTACAGCTAATTATTCAGGATTTGATTCCGAATTTAGTGATTGATCGATCGTTGGTGAACGATGTTCTTGATATGGAACATATGAAAGCTGAAACGGTGCATCGTATGTTAATCTATAGAAAAGAAAAGCCACAGGATAAACGGATGATTGGTCATATAATCAATCCGGATTACGTATGTCCTCCTAATGAGCGCTGGATCCACGATGATTCGGATTCCGAGCGTGAAGGGGGAGAAGGTGGGAACAATGATGGTGGAGATGATGTGGTGACAATGATGATGGTGATGGTGATGGTGGAGCTGGTGAACGAGCTCTTAAAGAACAACAGGATGCAGTCGATGCTGCTCTAGCTGCCACCATGAAAGCACAGCTGGAAAGAAAAAGAAAGGGTAAAGATGTGGCTACTGGTGAACCATCAAAGAAGCCCCGTGTGTCTGCTGGGGCTGGGGTAATCATTGGAACCCCATCACCACGTCAATCAACTACTCAAAGCTCGGCGGTGCCGCTAACTACTAGCACTCCGATGCTTACCTTGACAATGACGTTGGTGTCACATGAGAGGCTCGGTCTAATTCCTCAAATGGCGTTGACCGAGATACCGAGGCCTTCTGCTGCATTGTCTACAGTATCTCCTATCACATCAATGAGACCTCCTCCTCCGCCAACAACTACTCTTCCTCCACCTCCGCCTAGTGATATCTCTTTCATGAGAATTACTCGGCCTCAAGGACCTGTTCAACCTGTTCATCCATCCGTATACAACTTGCCACCAGGTCGTCAAACTGAAATGCTGCTAAATCTGCTACATCTATATGAAAATCAAATGGCAGCTGACCGTCAAACTCAAGAACGACTCATGGAGAATCAACGACGAATGATGAGTTATATTTCTTTCTGTCAGAAGGAGACTAAATCGTTGCGTACGATTGTTGAGTCTCAGGGGGTGAAATTAAAGGAACAAGAAGAGTTGATTTTACAATTAACTTGTAAAGAAGATGCCCTCAAGAAACTTAAGAATGACGATGATGATCCTGACGAATCTGATGCAGGAGTTGAGCCTAAACAATCGCATGGTTCATCCTCTGGTCCTGGTGTTAGTGGCGGTGAGGATTCGAGCAAGCAGATAATTACCTATCAAGATCCAACAGCTGCCAAGCCAATTGAAATGATTGCAGCTAACACAGTGATTTTTTTTGATGGATCAGGGGTGGTTCGTAGTGTGGTAAACAGAGATGAGATAGAGGTTGGTGAGTTTGTGGTTAGATCCTTGACACGGGAGCAGATTTCGATTCTGCTTGGGATGAATGACGATCAGTTGACTGCTTTAGAGACTGAGCCCGATGTCGAAGTGATCACTGAGGAAGAATTGGAAGTTGATCCGTTGTGTATGGATACGGATTTTATTTACGAGGATGAAGAGATTGAGATGGAGGATGTGACAGCTGAAGAGTACCCGGACTTGTATCAACACGCAAACGTTGATCAAGGTGCTCCGGTATTTCATGAAGATGTAATTAAAGAGACTGAGGATGAACTGGAAAAGGTTGTGCAGCCAACAGTTCCTTCACTCAAAGAAGGGACTGATGATGACGTAGAAAGATGGTTCAAACGTCATAAAGTGGGTAAAATTATCAGTGCTTATCATTATGTAGATCAAGAAAGAAAAGATACTGCTGCTGCTTGGATTGAGACTAATCAGGTGACTACCTTCAAGACTGTTTCAAAGGTACACTGTGATATTTTTTTATGGGCTTATGACTCTGACCTTAAAGTATGTATAGTCAAGTGGGAAAAGGGTGTCCAGTATTACGAGAGGATAATGGATGTTTTAACTCTACCGCGTTGGGATGTACGTACCCTCGCGAGACGTCCATTTATCAATCGTGGGGGTCACCGAACGGCTGAGTGGTTTCATCAACACTTACTGTTCGAGGTCAATCATGGCTTCAAATTCTTCAAGCCCAGGTCCAAAGACGTATGGGCATTGATGAGATTGATCCAAGGACCGGCTGGAAGAAACTTGTCTTGAAAGTGAAGCCGCCAAAGACAATGAAAAAGGTTCCCGCGAAGACAATGCCTCAAGATATTTATCTGTCTTTCAACCGTTGGTACTATGACAATCGTACTGGCGAGGCCGTTATTGTTCGTGGTTGAGGACTGCAGGCCGAGCTCATCAAGATAATCGACCCGATGTGGTTGGTTAATTTATCAGAGACAGACAACGACGTGCTACACAGGAAGCAGATTTTGTTTAAACGCCAAGAAGATTACGACCTGGCTATGCAATTCCAACGAGTCGTTCGTGTGTGTCACGAACATGGAATTCATAGTTGCAGAGACTGGCAGTCCAAGTGCTTCAAATAAGTTAAACACAAAGAGCTCAAGACGAGGGGGTGTCTGTTAGTGCACGGTTTTGCGTTTAGAGTCTTTGTATTTATCGTTAATGTTTTATTTATTAATTAATGTAATATTTAATGTTTATTATTAACTAGGTCGTTAAGGTTAAGTCTAGTTCGCTACGGATGTTAGCGAACTAAGACTAGTTCGTTAAAGTTAAGTCTAGTTCGCTAGGGATGTTAGCGAACTAAGACATTATAACGTATTCCCTCCTGATTCGTTAGGGGATGTTAACGAATCAGGGGGTGGTTCGCTATGTTAAATTATGTAACGAAGTGGAAGCTGGTTCCCTAGGGGATGTTAGCGAACCAGGTCGCCTTCTATATAGTGAACTACTGTTCACTTTAATGTAAGTTTTTGGAGAAAAGTTTTCAAAAGGAATTTTGAGTAATTGCTCTCTCTCAAGCTTCACCTTAACATTATTCGTTTAATCTATTGATAATATATACATATACATAACATTAAATCAAGGTTAATTATGAGCTAGATCTTTAATAGTGGTAATCGGATATTCACAGATCTGAGATCTGTTTATTGTTATCGACTGTTAATCCGGGATCCAACAACAAGAGAGTTCAAACTTGATAACAAATGCATTTTTTGTCAAAAGGGTAAGCAACACAAGTCATCTCACAAACCAATGCTCATAAACTCAATTGATCAAGTACTTGAAATGCTTCATATGGATCTTTTTGGTCCTATGAGCGTACCAAGTCCGGTAAAAAGAGATATTGTTTGGTGATCATAGATGATTTTTCAAGATTTACTTGGGTTTATTTCCTAAGTACCAAAGATAAAGCTGCTGAGTTGATTAAAAGATGTGTAACAAGGGTTGAGAACTAATTGGATGCAAGGGTGAAGGTAATGAGAAGTGATAATGAGACTGAGTTCAAGAATGGAGTAATGGAAGAATTTTGTAATACAAAAGGAATTATTCAATAGTTTTCTGCTCCTAGAAATCCTGAACAGAATGGGGTTGCAGAAAGAAGAAATAGAACACTTATTGAAGGTGCAAAGACCATGTTAGCAGATGCTTTCTTGACTGTTACATTTTGGGCAGAAGCTATCGATACTGCTTGCTATGTTCAGAATAGGGTCCTTCTCAACAAAAGTCAAGACAAGACTCCTTATGAATTTTTGTTTAAAAGAAAGCCCTACATCAAGTTTCTCAAGCCTTTTGGCTGCAAATGTTCACTATTGAACACCAAGGATTATCTCAACAAGTTTCAGTCAAAATCCTTGGATTTCTTCTTTGTTGGATATTCAACACCCTCAAAAGCCTACAGAGTCTAGGTAACAGACTATTTGAGTGTAATTGAATCTTCTGATGTTGTTTTTAATGAGAATCAATTTAATACTGTTGATGGAGCAGCATGGCTATTTGATCTTGAGAAGTTAATCAAGTCCTTCAAGATTTATCCTGAGGACTTTGATAAAACTTTACACAAAACTAGTGTGCATATGGAAGAATCTTCAAAGAAAATTGATTTGGACAAGTTGTGGTCCAAGGTTGCTGGTAAAAGACCTGAATACAGATTTATAAAAGATCCCTCAACTGCTCAAAATGAACAAGTTCATGATCAAGTTCAAGATCAAGAGCAAGGTCCCAATCAAGAACATGATTAAGCACATGGAAACCAAGACAATCAAGATGATCATGTATTGAATGAGGATGATCCTAGCAACCAAAATGAAGTTCAGACACAAGCTAGAAGAGAAGAAAGATTTGAACAATTGTCTCAAAGCTTGAATATGGGAAACAATGATGCTTCTACTTCACAACAGAATAATGAAGAAGCACCTGAATTTCATAATGCAACAACTGATTTGATCATTGATGAACCTGATCTCAATGACACAAATCTTGATTCTACTATATCTACTGATGTGATAGTTCAATCCTCATATGTTGAAAACAATCATCCACCTGAGAACATCATTGGAAACATAAATGAACAAGTAACAAGAAGTGCTTCTGAATCTGCAAACATTTGTTTATACTCCTGCTTTCTATCCCAAATAGAACCCAAGAACATTGATCAAGCATTGAAAGACAAAAGTAGGGTAGAAGCTATGCAAGAGGAGTTGGCTTAATTCAGAGATCTACAAGTGTGGGAACTTGTAGATAAGCCAAGAAACAGATATGCCACTGGAACCACGTGGGTTTTCAGGAACAAAAGGGATGAGAGGGGGATTGTGATTAAGAATAAAGAAAGACTTGTTGCATTGGGATGCTTACAAGAATAAGGGATTGACTTTGAGGAAGTCTTTGCACTAGTTGCAACACTTGAAGCTATAAGAATTTTCTTAACTTATGTTGCCTCAAAGAACATAAGAGTATTCCAATTGGATGTCAAATCTGCATTTTTGAATGGAAAAATAGAGGAGGAGGTGTATGTGACTCAACCACCAGTATTTGAGGACACTGATTATCCTAACAGAGTGTATAAGTTAAACAAAGCTTTGTATGGATTACATCAAGCTCCAAAAGCTTGGTATGATGAGTTATCAAATCATCTGCTTGATAATGGTTTCCAAAGGGAGCTATTGACAAGACCCTCTTTTATAAGAAAAGAGGAAAAGATTTGCTGATGTTACAAGTCTATGTTGATGACATTATTTTTGGTTCAACCAATGAACAAATGTGTATGGAGTTTGAGGAAGTGATGAAGTCCAAGTACAACATGAGCTCTATGGGAGAAATGAACTTCTTTCTTGGATTGCAAGTGCAACAGAAGGCGGATGGAATTTTCATATACTAGTCTAAATATGTGCAGGACATATTGAACAAGTTCAAGTGTCAAGACCTCAAAACTGCTTCAACTCCTATGGATACACATGAAAAGATGATTGTAGATGAAAAGGAGGAGCCAGTAGATGAACATGAATACCGAGCAAAGATTGGATCTCTGATGTATCTGATTGCTTCAAGGCCAGACATCATGTTTGCTGTGTGTGGTTGTGCAAGATTCTTGATCCTAAGGTCTCTCATATGACTGCTGTCAAGAGGATCTTTAGATATTTGAAAGGAAAACCTGATCTGGGAATTTGGTACCCAAAGAACCAATTCTTTGATCTAATTGCTTATACTGACAATGACTATAATGGCTGTAATATGAGCAGAAAGTCCACTTCTGGAGGTTGTCAATTTTTGGGTGAGAGGCTAGTGTCCTGGCAGTGCAAGAAACAGACTACAGTGTCTATCTAAACTGCTGAAGCTGAGTATATTGCTGCATCTGCGTGCTGTACAAGTTCTCTGGATTCATAACCAAATGCTGGATTATGGTTTGAATTTTCTAAACACCCCTATTTTCATTGATAACACTGCTGCATCATTTATTGTTAAAAATCCTATAGAACATTTCAAGACAAAGCACATTGAAATCAGATATCATTTTATTAGGTATTGTAGTGAAAAAGGTCTAACTGAAGTAAAAAGAGTTGACACAAGTGACAATTTGGCTGACCTATTCATCAAGCCACTTGATAGAACCATATTCAACTTTCTTCTGAAAGCCCTGGAATGATCAACTCTAATGAGGTCTGATTAATGATGTGTGCTTGTTGGGCAAACTGCCTATCTTTTCAAAGTCTTGTTGAATGTGTGTTTGATTGATATATGAATTTGTGTTTACTATTTGCTGATTTGTTATCTAAATGACTATTTGTGTATCTTATATGTCTTTGATACTTATGATAATGATCAGTGAATGTGTGATGTCAGAATAAGTATTTGATTTGATCTATTTGTATGTTCTTATATGATATCTTGATTATGTGAATTATCTGATATGATGATATTGTTAGGATATGCTAGACTATACATTTTGTGATGTCTGCTTGTTTTGATTATGTCATTTATATTAAGATTTGAATGTAAATATGCTTTAATATGTTTGTGTCAAAATGTGTTTTTGTGACAAAATTGGCCGCTCAAATGAACTTTATAAATAAATTTTTTCTCAAAACACTTTTATCAAAACAGACAAATTTAATGGTGTTGAGACATGATAAGATTATTCAGTTCAATCTTTGTAGAAGCTTAGAAGGTTGAAAGTGAAAATTGATCCAATCTCCTAGGAAATGATAGTACATTGGTTATTTATGCTAATCTTATGGATTTAATAGGCTAAAAAGACAGTTAGTACAATCATTATCATGTATGGTTGCTTTCCATGATTTGTAAAATTTGAGGTGATATAAACATAATGTAAATGCTAAAATTTATTTGGAGATGCATTGTTATCTATGCATGTTCCAATATACATTTTTCCGCATGATGGGAAGAAAAGTGATTATCCAATCATACACGAGCCCGTTGGTATTTGGTCACCTAAAATGAAGTATCTTATTAAGAATGACAATGAACAAATGTGAACTAAACCATTTTAATATTTATTCAACCAAATGTGTTCACAATTTTTTATGAAAAATGCAAACATGAGGGTTAATTCTAGAACTACAGGGGTGGAGACAATCATATAAGACCTTTAAATATTTCGAATGAAAGGCCTGTAAGTCCGACTTGCATGGCCTGTAAGTCCAACATTCAACCTCACATATGTTTGTAAACTTGAAAAGAAAAATCTAATTCTTTTAAACCATTAAAATTTTGACCATATATCCGGGGGTCGGAGTCAATTCAGGGTGATCTGGAGAAAGCCAAATAAGCCTTGAGAATAGATATGGAGCATCATAACATAATAAGTGTTATCCATTTCAGTCTTATGCAATATAATTGAACCGTAATGCATATCACCAAAGCAATGAAAATCATGCTAAGTCTAGACCTGCTGGTAACCTGTCTGATATGTCATAATGATGCTGAGAATGAATTAATGAGAGGCAACTTAACCAATATGATCCCATGTTGAGATCTTTTCAAAGGAAAAAGGAAGGAATATAACTGAAATTTGATCTCTTAATGCACCATTTTCTCTTAAACACTGATTCTAAATGATAAATTTGTATGAAACATGGTTTAAGTCAAAAAGAGTTGCATTTTTCCTTAGAAATGCCTGAATATGTATTTTCGAGTAATTTTCATCCTTTTCGGGCAGACTTAGACATTTGTGTCTAAGTTCATCCATTTCAGGCATGCTTTGAAGTTTTACTTATTTTCGGGTAAACTTAACCTTTTATTTGAAGTTTAACTCTATCGGGCAAGCTTAAAATTTGAATATGTTTGTTTATGTTGATTCGAGCAAGCTTTGATGATTTCTGAACTTTCTAGCAAACTTAACAGTTTTATAGGATTTTCCGGTCATCCTAGCATGCTTTTTGGTTGGATATGATATTTCGAGCAAGCCACAAGTTTAATTTATTCTAGCAAACTTAGCTGTTTTATCGGATTTTTGACTTATTCTAGCAAGCTTTACTTTTGATTATGTCTGAATATGTGATTCCTTGCAAGCTTTGATATTCTTAGGCAATTATAGCAAACTTTGTTGTTTTGTTCAGCTGGTTGAGATATCTGGGCAATTTATTCATATATTTTCGAGTACACATTGTTTTTAGAGTATACTTTTACATCTTAGGATAGATAAGTCTTCTCTAGCACACTTTGCACTTCTGAATTGTTTTCGGGCACACTTTGCTATGAGAATGAACTTAATTGAATATTTGTTAACTGTTTTTCAGTTTTTCGAGTAAGGTGTATGATATGTTTAGTTTTTCGGGCATGGTTGACTATTAGAAGTATTTCTAAGATGTTATTTTGGGTGTGTTTGTTGATTCCTAGCAAGGTTGCGTATTTGATGATTTATAGTTGATTATTTGTCTTGTGATTTATTTCTCGAGAAATCTTGTATTTCGAGTAAGCTTCATTCACTTTATTCTTTTAGATTTATTTTTAACTTTATAATTTCTAAACAAATTCTGGAATGGGTAAGGTTAATAAAATACTTTATACCTAGCAAGCTTTGTTAAATTAACTTTTTCGGGTAAGCTTTGCTAAATGTGCTTTATCGAGCAAAGTTTTAAACGGGAAGATTTTTAAATGAGATATTTTCACTGTTTGACAGCTTTTTTTCACAAAAAGACAAACTGCATTTAAAACCCACTTTCAAAAGTTATATAAGAAGAAGTTAGTGAAATTTCATGCCTCACTTCTCTCTCCAAACACACTATAGTTTCTCTTTTGCTCTCATTTCCAGAATACCAACCACTTAATTATTTTTCCAAACCCTAATCAACCAGCCCTCAAATTCTGACTCGGTAAGCATAAATTGATTGATTTTCAACACTGATTATATGGAATTGGGTAGTTAATTTTTCATTTGAACTAACTCCCTATTTTATTATGAGTTATTAATTTGTCGAAGAACAGGTTCTTAAAAACATTTCTTTTCTTTATTTTCTTAAAATTATGACCTCAAATTTGTCAAAGTTATGAACTTTATGACTAACTTTTTCTTTGTATATGTTTATATTTGTGTATATACAGATATGGATGCCGAACCTAAATATCCATCTGAGAAGAAGCATAACATGTGTGCTCTTCTCCAAGTAACTGTTGATAATGAAGAGGTGGCACACATGATTAGATGGCTTCAGAGATCTAATCTGCGATTCTCGTTGACTGAGTGCCCGGTGATTTATAGAAACCACCAGTTGGTTTGTGGCACTCAGCCGAACTTCATGACGATCAAAATTGTAAGCGATTAGAGGCTATTGCGGCAAATCATGAGATCCGAATTACTGAAAGATTATTTCGACAAAGCCTACAATTACATGATGATGAAATTAACCCTATCTACTTCACTACTGATCACTTGTTGAAGATACTTCAATGGAGAATGGGTTACCAATGAAATATCCATGAGGGACAATTTAAAAAGGGGATGTTCCCAAATATTTACAGGTTTTTGATTCACCATATAATTCAGGTATATGCCCCTCGGAAAGGCTCTAGGACATTGATGAGCTGTTATTTGGCTAATGCTACTGTAGACGTTGTGTATGATCTGCCATTTAATTTCTCCAAAATGATTTTTTAAGGAATTGTTGGCAACTTGAGGAAGCCAAACAAAGACTAATTTCTAGCTTACCCAAGATTTCTACAGATCATTTTTAAACGGGTATTACAATATCTGCCAACCTTAGGCACAACACATTTATTGCTAGATCTGAATGTGTATAAACGAATTGCAAATTTGTCTTCTACAAGCCACTTTAACCCTCGGGCAGAGTTTAACATTTTGCCATGGTTAGTTGATCACAATGTAGAGATTATGGTTGTACCAGAACTGACCTCTGAGGAGGAAGACAGTGAAAAGGAGGATGTTGAGGATGATGACTCAGATGATAATGGAGGTGGATTTGATGATCAAAGAGATGGATGTGTTGGACATGCTGAAGGACAGGATGTTGATGTTGAGATGGTTGATGCACAAGCACAGGGGGAGACACAACACCAACCCTTACCTAAACCACCAGCCTCACCACCAAGCCCACCCCATCAACACATCCAAACACCACCCCAATAACAAACACCATCCCCACCACCACAAACTAACCCATATATTCCATCCCCACCAACCACACCTATAACCCACAACCCACCTCAAACCATTAACCAACCACTTACCCAAACCCTTATCCATGACTAAAACCAAGATATTCATGAACCCTACATCCCACAGTCAGTACCAGCCCACTTACTAAACCTTCCAAACACACCATTCCAATCCACAACCCATCACAAACCTTAGACCAACCCAACCAACAAACATTTAGAATTATTCACACACACTTCCCATCACCAAGAAACATAAACCCTTTACCCTCAACAAGTGAAAAAATTTTTGACAGCCCAAGCCCACCCACTGAACCAACCCAAACCCAAACCAACATACCTGATCCTTTACATGAACCACAAACCCATACCTCTTCCCCTGGTGATTATATATTCAGAAGGAACTTGGATTTGTTAGTGTAAAATGTGAATCTGAGGGGGAGAAATGAGGCATTGAGGAAAGAGAATGATGATTTAAAAGCTCAGTTGGCACATACCTTGAACAAAATTCAAGCCTTGGAGGCTGAGGTTAAGAAGACCTCAACTGTACCAAAACAGGGGGAGAATATTAATGTTGAAACTGATGCTGCTATAGTTGGAATGAAGGAGGAGAATGTGGTAGTAAATACTGATGACGATGGCTTGAAAACATTGTTAAGTGCTTTTGGTGATAGTGATGTTTAGGATGATAGTGAGGAAAGAGGTTTTGATGATGATCGTTATGAAGGTGATTATTCTAATATGGGTGAACAGGAGTATGATGCCCATGATACAATTACAAAGATGACAAATTTGAATGAGGAGAGGGAGATTGAGGTAGATAAGGAAACTGATGTTGAGGTGAATGTGCAAACAACTGACAATGTCTTGACAAATGAGGACATGATTCTATTGGTACTGAAACATTGACTGGTGAAATTTTGCATGAAGGTGCTGATGATGCTTAGGAAGTGATGTGTGGGTAAAAGTACATGCTTTAAGTGATTTATATTGTGTGTTTTACTTGTTTATATGTATCGAACACAAATACTTTGATAGGTTTTATGTTTACAGGTGTGCGGAGCTTAAAGAAGCTAACTTGGAGCATTCATGATAGAGTGAAAAAGAATGTAATGATGTATGATATGATAGAAAATTGAAATACAAAGATGTGGCCGCAAACAGGGAGGAATACGGAGTTGAAACGAAGATTTTATGAAGAAAACAGTTTTGGCCCAGCAGTATCGTAAAGCAGTGGGTGCAGACCGTAAGCTACGGTGGCCAGACTGTAGCTTACGGTCTGGTCTGATGGAAAATGGGTTTTTTTTTTGTGATTTTCTTCCATATTTAAAGCCCAAAAACCCTAAGGTCGATTCCATTCAATTATAATCAGTTTTGGGACTTCTTGGAGGCTATCTTACACCACCATAACACATCCTAATCACAAGATTGATCCATGAACATCTTCTCCAACATCAAAATCAAGAATATGAAGATCAAGATGCAAGGCTAAAGGCTTCATAACCATCTCCGGGTGTAGGGTTGAGTTGCTTGTTAGGTTTTGTTTATTCTATACCTTGACTTTGGATTTGTAATTGATTAATCATACGATTAATCAATTCTTTGTGTTTGCTTTTGTGCTTAAACAGTTTTAATTAATTGATTACTTAATCTTTTGTCAGTTAATTGATTTGTGGTCATCAACAATTAGGATTAAGTTCTTTCGTCATTGACCCGTTTATCGTTAACCATATTATTGATTTTGTGTTTCAACAAGTAAAATCGATTATCAAATAGATTTTCATTTAACTTTGTCAATTGTTCGGATTCAGTTATGACGATCAACACAGTCAATCGTTAAGTCTTTTGATTTACATATTTTATAAGAAACCGTCCAAAGAAGTTATCAATTCCTTAACTTGTTGCAAAACCCGAACCCTGGAGTTTGGTTATTTTCACACAATTGTTTACAAACTACTCTTTTAAACCACTTGTCATCGTTTGTCCACTTTAATTATTTTAATAATAAAATTTGAGTTCCACTTACACTTTCCACTGATTCCCTGTGGATTCGACACCTTACTTGCCCTAGCTAGTAAAGGTATTTTTATAAGTATTTTTGATTGACCTTTCGACATCGATCAAAATGGCGCCATTGACGGGGAATCAACGCGCAAAGTGCTAGTTTAGCTTAGTTTTAGTTTTTGTTTTTAATTTTTCTTCGTTGATTTTACGTGGGGTGTTAGTGTTTGTGTCTGTGCAGGTAACTCCACAAGTTGATGCAAACGAGATATTCCCACAAGAAATAGCTGGTCCAATTTGAACACGAAATCGAGAAAACAGCAAGACGAAATTGAGCAGCTCAGAAACCCATACTAAACCAAATACCCAAAATCACAACACCAAAAGAAGAGACCATGAGTAACCGAAGCCGAAGAGACCCAAATGTTTATCAGCCACAAAACCAAGAACAACCAGTTCCACAAAACCAAAATGTTGACCGTGACTGAAACCACAATCTGTTTGACCAAAGAGATGTTAACCGTAATCACAGGCGGCGGTTTTACGGGGATGACAACTTTTCAATCAGATCCGCCCCAGTGAACCGCCAAAGACAAGATGGTTTGAGAGAGGAAAGATCCGAGGTTAATCGTGCTCGTGCACGAGTGGAAAATTGGCAGATTGGAGACGACGTTGGTTCCGATTATGAGGATGAAGAGGAGTTTATAGATGGACAGGGGAGTCGACATCAGCAACAAGATCCCCGTGATGACCAAGAAATTCGACAGAATCATCCAGAAAATCAACATAGAGATCGAGAAACGAGACACCAGCAAGATCATGAACAACGGGCACCGTATTACGAGTTTAATGATGGAGTGTCGAGAGCATATGTCCCACCACCAGTCAGAGGAGTTCAAAGTCACTTCACTCCACAAGTGGCCACAAACCCTCTACCAATCATTATCCTGGACAGAAATGGAAGCACTTTTTCGGTAAGGCAGAATAGTTTGACGGGGTTACCTACATTACATGGGAAGGCTACAGAAGAACCATACCTACACTTGAGTGATTTTAACTCGATATGCGCACTCATCTCAAGTCAAGGATTTACTGCGGAAGAGGTAAAGATGGTAGTCTTCCAGTTTAGTTTGAAAGATACGGCAAAACAGTGGTTTCTATCGTTGCCATCAGCTAGTATTTTCACTTGGGGAGATTTGGCACAACAATTTTTAGACGAGTTTTATACTCCACAGAGAACTACAGAGGCCCGCAACAACATTCGAAACTTTCAGTAGATCACTGGTGAAACTTTTTATGAATCATTCCAAAGGTTTAAATGATTGTTGAGGACTTGTCCACATCATGGGATTGCCTTATGGGAATCGATAAAGGCATTCCATGACTGTCTCTCAAATGATGATGTTCGTGACCTCCAAGCCACAACGAATGGATCTTTTCTTGCAAATGACGAAAACGAGGATTGGGTACATTTGGAGAGACATGCGAGTAATTCAAAGAGACAAGCATAGTCGAACAGGATGTCAAAAAGGTTAGTGGTAAAAGTAGTTGAAAGTCATGGGTCAGATGATAGAATGGATAGACTGGAAAAGAAGATGGATAGGTTGTTGGTTGCAGGTGTACAAGGAGCTGGAAAGTCGGGAAAAACATATCCGGTATGTGAAGGTTGTGGTGAATTGGGACATGAAGTTGCGAGTTGTGGGGTTGTGCAAGATGAAGAAACTGAAGAAGAAGAAGAGGTCTACTATGTCCAGGGTGAACATAGATACAATAACAACATAAACTCAAACAATTACCATCCGGGCCTCCGAAATCATCCAAACTTCAGTTATGGAAACCCGAATACACAACAGAACCTGAATTTTCAGGGCAGTTCTCAGCAGACAGGTTATCAGTCAAACCAAAAACAGTATGGTAATAGTTCTGGTAGCGGGCAGAGTGGGTACAATCAAAGAGATTCTGGGGGTTATAACAAGAGTTATCAAAAGAACTATCACAAGGGCAAGGAAATATTTTGGGTTACAAAGACGAGTCTATGAAATATGTTATGGATATTTTGAAGGAGATGAAGAGAGACCAAGAAGCTCAAAATACGGTTTTAAATCAAATGAAGGCAGATCAAGAGACTCTATTTTTAAAGCATTGAATCAGAGGTTGGAGCTTCAAGAGAAGGCAAATGCTGCAAGAGATAAACAGGTGAGTCAACTGGCTGAAGAAATGGCAAGCCTAAAGAGAAATCCATCTAGACTACCAAGTGACACTTTGAAGAATCCAAGCCATCAAATTAGTAGTTCGTCAAACTCCAAAAATGCACACGTCAGTGCCATCAAAATCGAAGATAGTGTAGAGAATGACACGGTTGAAGAATTTGAAACGGGGGCACCACTCATCTCTATTCAGATTGGTGAGTTCAAGACCACCAAGGCACTTGTTGATTATGGTGCGAGTGTGAGTGTTCTACCGGGGAGTGTGTATGAGCGGTTTGATTTTGGACCTTTACAAGAAGTTGATACCACCTTGGTTTTAGCTGATTTCACTCGAAGACGACCTCGGGGGAAGCTGGTTGGTGTTGCGGTAAAGGTTGGTGATTTTTACTACCCTGAGTATTTCTTGGTACTTTATTATGCACCGGCTGAGAAGGAAGAAGAACCCCGTGTGATATTGGGGAGACCGTTTTTGGCTACTTCAAATGCTCAGATTAACTGTCGAGACGGAACAGTTTGCATGACCTTCAGTAACCGTAAGTTAATTTTAAGCATATTTTCAAATTCATATGATTATTCTTTTGAAAATAATTATTCTAGGTCTTCTGCTACTAATGGGTGTTTTCCTCGTACGTGTGAGGATGACAACAAAAAGGAGAAAAGTGTTGTTTTTGACAGGTCTAAGCGTGAACGAGAGAAGGAAGAGTTAAATGCAGTAGATGTAAAGAGTGGAGCAACAATAACTTCAACAAACAATACTAAGATGGTGATGGAAGTAGTGGTCAATGAAGAAAAGGATGGAACATACAAGAAGAAACCACCAAAGAAGGAGAAGGTAAAGAAGCCACCAGGATTTTAGAATGAACGTAGGAGGCTGGCATGCTTTGGTTCAAGATGGGAAGCATTAGAGCTACCATTGTGTTGGAGAAATAAGAAGAATGAGGTGGAGGAAGGCAAGCACTCCATTAGACAACCATAACTGCAAAATGAGGTAACGGTCTGGCTGAAGACCTTAACAAAAACATAGCGTTGACCGGGAGGCACCCCGACCTTTTTGTTTTGCTTTCTTTATTTTTGGTTTTCTTTTTGCGTGTTACTTTTTGTTTGTGTTTTGTGGTCATAGTGAACCCTAAGTGTGGGGAAGCTCATGGTGGTTGTGTCAACATTCAGTGAAGTAGATATTGGCATATCATATTCAAGAAGTGTGGGTCAAGGTTGCAAAAGTACTCATCAGCAGGACCCGTTTGACATAAGCGATTTGAATCATGTCCGTGTGTCTCTACCTATATTTTATTTGTTGTTGACTGTTTAATATTTGTATTTATGGTGGTTGGGTGGTGTGATGAACTTTTGGTTCGTGTGGGTGGTGTTTATATTTATGTTTTTGTTTAAAACTTTATGTGTTTTATTCTATGGTGTGTAACTTTATTTGAATCCGGAGATGGGTAATTGGTTGTCATTTGAATTTCAATTGGTATGAATAAGCCGTGTTTGCATCTGTTTTTGAAAATCTGAGTTACATTGAGGGAAATGTAAATCTCAAGTGTGGGGATGGAAAAATATGGAGTAATTAAAAATTTTTAGCCTTAAGAGTAGCTTGATTGTGCGCAAAAGCCAAAATTGTAATTTGTTAATTGTTAGTATTAATGACAAGTAAAGGTCTTTGGTCATGGTCAATTTTTAAGCTTCTCGAAAGTCTTCCCATGCAAATGTTTTTCAAAAATTGGACAATTAAAATGAACCGTTTAGATGGGGATAATGAGTCATAGGGACATGTACACATGTTTCATGTCGGCTGCCTAATTCCTCTGGTACGTGTGTAAGATTTGCCTTATATATAATACACATATAATATATAGTATATACACATGTCATTTGAGTGTTATTATCGAGAGTAACCGATATGTCCATGATATCTAGAACTTGGTTGTCTCATGCATTTAGAGATCTTAATACCACCACTTGTATGGAGAAATAGGACTGTAGAAAACCTACTTTATATTGGCCTTATATAAAAAAATTTTAAAAATAAAATAATACTCCCTACCCTACATTATCCCTTAGGAGTCAAGTTTGTGCCTTTTCCCTTTCGTTTGTTTAAACCTACATTACAAGCCGTGTTAGCCTTGGCCTTTTGTTTTAACCTTGTGGATGAAACTTGGTATGTTAAGAGTTGTATTTAGGTTGTTTGTCGAGCATAGTACACAATGTATGTATGTCTCGGGTCAGTTGTTTGTGTATATTGATGTTAGTATTTGTTTTTTTTAAAGAAAAAAAAAAGAAAATGAAAAAAAAGAAAAAAAAAGAAAAATCAAAGAAAAACTCAAAAAGAGTTCGTGTTTAAAGTCGTTATTGGTTGTAAATAATAATTAGTGAGTTTGTTTGTTCGTTTGTTTGTTGGTGTCAATAAATTGGGTTTCATCCACCATAAGTCACTAAATAAATCCACTTCCACAACCTAACCTAAGCCACAGCAAAACCCTTAGTTCTTTTCTCTATGCAACCGGTGGGTAATGGATGGAGATATGACTTACTTCCAAGCTTATTACATTGTGTTCATACTTGGTATTGAGGGCAGAGAGATACTAGCACATTTTTTGCTGGTCAAGATATTAAACCGAGAGGAGATGTTATATTATGAGGGGTATGAACATGTGTGCCTTAATAGGAAACAAAGCACACTCGTTTGGGCGGTTTCATAGTTTTAAAATGTATCATTAAATTATTTGGTGGGTTATCAACCATGACAGTGTCAGTTCTTGGGGTGGGTGTGACCTTATACCTCATTAGTATTAATACTGATGATTGATGAACCATCAATCGAGGTGTATGTGTTGCATGAGAGTTTGCTTGAGGGCAAGCAAATGATAAGTGTGGGGATGTGATGTGCGGGTAAAAGTACATGCTTTAAGTGATTTATATTGTGTGTTTTACTTGTTTATATGTATCGAACACAAATACTTTGATAGGTTTTATGTTTACAGGTGTGTGGAGCTTAAAGAAGCTTAAAAAAGTTTATTTGGAGCATTCATGATGGAGTGAAAATGAAAGTAATGATGTATGAGATGATAGAGAATTGAAATACGAAGACGTGGCCGCAAACGGGGAGGAAAACAGAGTTGAAACGAAGATTTTATGAAGAAAACAGTTTTGGCCCAGCAGTACCGTAAGGCAGTGGGTGCAGACCGTAAGCTACGGTATGACCGTAAGCTACGGTGCCTAGACCGTAGCTTGCGGTCTGGTCTGACGGAAAATGGGTTTTTGGTGATTTCTTCCATATTTAAAACAAAAACCCTAAGGTCGATTACATTCAATTATAATCAGTTTTGGGACTTCTTGGAGGCTATCTTACACCACCATAACACATCCTAATCACAAGATTGATCCATGAACATCTTCTCCAACATCATAATCAAGAACATGAAGATCAAGATGCAAGGCTAAAGGCTTCATAACCATCTCCGGGTGTAGGGTTGAGTTGCTTGTTAGGTTTTGTTTATTCTATACCTTGACTTTGGATTTGTAATTGATTAATCATTCGATTAATCAATTCTTTGTGTTTGCTTTTGTGCTTAAACGGTTTTAATTAATTTATTACTTAATATTCTATCAGTTAATTGATTTGTGGTCGTCAACAATTATGATTAAGTTCTTTCGTCATTGACCTGTTTATCGTTAACCATATTATTGATTTTGTGTTTCAACAAGTAAAACCGATTATCAAATAGATTTTCATTTAACTTTGTCAATTGTTCAGATTCAGTTATGACGATCAAGACAGTCAATCGTTAAGTCTTTTGATTTGTATATTTTATAAGAAACCGTCCAAAGAAGTTATCAATTCCTTAACTTGTTGTAAAACCCGAACCCTGAAGTTTGGTTATTTTCACACAATTGTTTACAAACTACTATTTTAAACCTCTTGACATCGTTTGTCCACTTTAATTATTTTTACAATAAAATTTGAGTTCCACTTGCAATTTCCGCTGATTCCCTATGTATTCGACCCCTTACTTGCCCTAGCTAGTAAATGTATTTTTATAAGTATTTTTGATTGACCTTTCGACATCGACCAGGAAGTTGTCTTAACTAAAGATACTGAGACCTCCAAGAAAGTTGTTGAGGATGATGATGAGATGAGGAGTCTGATACACAAAATTGAAAACTTTCCAACTGAATCTAGGGAAGAAAGAAAGAGGAAAGAAAAAAGGAAAGCTATTGTTGAATCTGATGAAGAGCCACCTATTGATATACAGGAGAAGTCTGATGATTATATGGCTGATGAAGATGAACTGGCTTAACAGGCTCCAAGAGGCAAGCTGATATTGTGCTTGAAACATTGGAGAGGGAAATAATTGCCCAATCCATGACTACTGGAGAATTTGAAGAGCAGGAAACCTTGTTTGAACAAGCCCATATTGCTAAAACATTAAATCAAGAATGTGATGTTGAGCAGGAACTGATTGAGGTGTTGATTAAATGAAGCAAGTTGAAGAAGTTGACAACACCTTGGCACGTGTTATTCATAAGTTCAAGCAGGCTCAACCTGAAACTGAAACTCCAACCACTACTGAGCACGCTAAAAATGATTCAGTATAGCTGAAGGTACCTGATGAGATTGGCGAGTCTATTACAGGAATAGCCTCAAAAATATGGGTTGAACAAGTAGAAAAAGATTTTGAGGAAAATCACGATAAATACAATTATGATGAGGAGTACAAAAGAAAATTTGGAAAAAAGTATACAAGGAAGAGATATAGATTTGATGGCCGAGATTACAGTGAGGATGAGATGGAGAAGAAAAGGGCAAAAAGGTCAAATGAACCTGAGTACACTGTTAGAGCCCAAAGGAACATGAAAGCCCTGTGATGGCTGTTCATATACAGGTTGTTATGCCAGAAGCTGAACCTGATTTAAATGAGCCAAGAATCGAAGCATTGGATGAATCAACTGAAAATAAGATGACACTGAAGATGATGACAATGCTAATGATGATAATGATGATGATAAAGCTGCAAATGCTGAAACTGTTGACTCCCCATATATTGAAATGACTGGTGAACAAATGGAGAGCATACAACAAAGTTTGGACAATGCAAAGAGAAATAATCGTTCGGTTATAAGCCTAATTAAACATGGTTACAAATTTGAGACTTTGGCTCAAAAAACAGATGAGGAGCTACAAAGTATGATTGATAGAGAGGCTGATGAAATCAAAAGAAGAATTGAAAAGAAGAACCGTGATTCCATCAAATTCAAAAATTACTTAAGAATGCAAGGTTTATATGATATAGATTTTAGTAGAATGAAATTTGGTGAGTTGGCACATCATTATAATACAAATGTTGAAAGAGTTGAGAGTAAAAAAAATGAAAGATTGAAAAGAGAAACAACATAGCAAAAAAAGATTGATGAGTTGATGAAGAGATTTGAAGGCAAATGCAAGTACTTGATTGATATAGGCATAGCAATGGAGAGATTTGATGGCCTTATAAAAGCTCAAGTTGAATCCTATTCCAAAAATCTGTTAATGAAAGATGATACTGATAAAACAACAAAAAGGCCAAGAGTTGTGACTTTGGATGAAAAAGAGAAGGATGAGAAGAAAAGGAAATAGGAGGATGAATAGCTCAAATTACTTGAAATATTAATGGAAGCAAGAGGGAGCTTGAATGTGATTCAGGGGATGAATAGAAGTGAGAGGTTAGAACTTATCAGTCTGAACTTAATAAGATTAATAAGGAAAGGCTGAATCTTCAAAGGCTGCCCAAGTCCCTACTGTTGTGTAAGTGAAGCATGAGCAAGTTGAATACAGGGATCCATGGGAAGATGAGAACAGAATCAGAACCCTTAAAGGGTTAATGATGAGCAAATGAATGGAAGGAAGTGTGTTTGAACTCCTGGGGAAAGGTCAATTGAAACAACTATTCTATGAATAGAAGGATGAATGGGAGAGAGTGGAGGCTGAACAGAGAAATCCTTAAAACATTGAAGTTGGACCAGGTGGAGTTAGATTTGTTCCTGCCGGTCAACTTGGTGATGAAAGAGTATTGAGAATGATTGACAGACTAGCCAGAGAAGGTGGTGAGAACTTCTTGGACTTGATGGATATGCCAGTGGAGAGGGTAATTTCCATGTTTATACAGAAATTGTGGTAATTGAGGGCCACTAAACCCAAAAAGGCAATTCCGTCTAAGCCCTTAGCCTCAAGAGTCCATATTCCAACAATAAGAGCTGCACAAAAACGACAAAATAGGCCACCATCTGATGTGGACCTACCAAAAAGGCTCTTTTATGACTTTATCTGAATCATAGAAGGTGATAATGAGGAGTGGAGATCTGAGGGAAATCATCTTCAAGGATGATTTTGCGGAATTTAATAGGGAACAACTGGAAGAGATGGCAAGTCTAGATCTGTATGACTATCATGACAGGAATAGACTTGCAGGAAGGCAAAAGAATGAACTATTTAAACATCTGAAGGAGGCCAGGATTGGATTCCCTTTGTTGAATAAGAAGAGGAAGTGGAGATTGTCTGAATACGAAAAGACCAGAAGGGCTAAAAGGATGCAAGATATTAAATTTGCTGAGATTGACAATATTTCGAAGGTGAGGAACAAAGACCCTCTGGCTAACATGATGGTCTGTATAAGTATGAGAAGGAAGATGACAAGGCCTAATCTGGAAGTCCAGAGAAATGGTAGGATTGCTCGAATTGATTACAAAGAAGAATATGAATCCTACATTCTCATAAATTCGGATGGACTTGCGTTGGGGATTATCAGAACAGATGAAGACTTAACATTCCTGCATGATGATGATTTAAGGGACATTATGGAGTGGACTTTGCCTGAAAACCACCCTCATCATCAGCTATTATTCATGTTCAAGGAAAAAGCAGGAAGTGCTAAGTTGGCAAGATGACAAGTAGCCTCAAGCTCCAGAAGATGAGAATGCGTTTCTAGCTTAGGTTTTGTTTTGTAATGTCCACTGGACAAAATTTCCACTTGTAATACTTTTGATTATGTTATGTAATTTGACTTTAAAATTTGATGTGTATTTTTACTAAGTGTATGTATCCATAGAAGTGTTTTGGTACAGCTGAGGGTGTTCCAATCTAGGGGGAGATTGTTGGGATGAGAAAAAGGCTTAAGGAAGATTGGAATCTTCTCAACCTCCCTAAACATGGCAAAGTATGCACATCGGGCACACTTAGGCCTCCGAGCAAGCTTTTACTTATCCTAGCAAGGTATTTTGCCTTCTGGGCAAGATTATCTTCTTGAAGTCTTCTTAAGTGTCAATCCGAGCAGGGTTCACTTTGTCTAGCAAGGTTGTTCTTCAAAGCCAAGCAAGGTTTGCTTCCCAGCAAGCTCTTGGCTAAACCAAGCTAAAGAAACCAAGTATTTTGGAAGATGAAGAAAGGTTATTCATTAATAAACAGTCGTTCGATCATGCTTGAAGAAAGTTGATAAAGAATTATCTTAAGGACTTTGTCGGGCAAGGTTCAACTCCGAGCAAGCCACAGTGTTACCAGCACACTTGTGTTTTCTCAATAAGTTATATATTAATAAGAGTTGAAGGGATATCTAAAGAACAAGTTTGCTCATAGGACCATATCGTGCAAAGTTTGCTATGGTCAAGAAGATTGAAGTCTGCTAGGTGAATATTTTCTAAGGAAAATATTATAAGTAAAGTTTACCCGAAGAACTGTTCCCCAGCACACTTTGGTTACCGGGTCTGCTCTTAGAAGACAAAAGTTGCAAAGCTTACCCGAAGACCTGTTTTACACTTAGAATCTTTTGTAATATGTTTTTCTGATTATGTATCATTAATTAGAGTTTCTAGAAGGAATAACAGTTGTCAGGGTAGGCCTTTAAATAGAATAATTAGGGCACGCCTAAAAAGAGGACGAGAGATACGTTAAAGACAGCCTGATATTATTCCTGACTTTGATTGAGACGCCTGTTCTTTATTACGTCCTAACAAAAACATCCATTTCTGAAACCTTGATTGATTCTCATTTGTATTAATATTTCTATAAATGGAAATCTTTTGAGTGATAGTCTATGTTTGTTTACTTTATTATTTTCAAGCTATAGTGTTACTAGCACACTTGTGTTTGTTCAATAAGTTATTCATTAACAATGAGTTGAAGGGATCTCTGAAGAACAAGTTTGCTCGTAGGTCTATATCGGGAAAAGTTTGCTATGGTCAAGAAGATTGAAGTCTGCTAGGTGAATCTTTTCTTAGGAAAATATTCTATGTAAAGTCTACTCAGAGAACTGTTCCCCAGCACACTTTGGTTACCAGGTATGCTCGAAGAAGACAAAAGTTGCAAAATTTTACCCGAAGAACTGTTTTACACTTAGAATCGTTTGTAATTTGATTTAAAAAATATGTATCATTAATTAGGGTTTCTAGAAGGAATGATAGCTGTCAGGTAGGCCTATAAAAGGAATAATTAGGGCACGCCTAAAAAGAGACGAGAGATACGATTAAGACAGCCGATATAATTCCTGACTTTAATAGCGACGAATGTTCTTTATTACGTCCCGACAAAAAAATTCCTTTTCTGTTAACCCTGATTGAAATCCGTTTGTAATAATCTTTCTATAAATGGAAATATTTTGAGTGACAGTCTGTGTTTGTTTACTTAAGTATATTTTGAAGCAACATATATTATGTTAGTGATTCCGCCATTAATACGATATTTGTTCTTACCCTAAATAGTAAGTCGTTAACCTGTCTTGTCAACACCTCACAGTGTGGGTTGCGACAGTTGTGAAGTGATCGTTATACGGGACCGACAGTCCGAATTGGAAAACGTAGTGAGATCAAAGCTATCATCTTTGGGATACCATAACTCGGTGTGAGGATTACCCCTCAGATAGATAAGTATATGTTATGACGCAACCAGATGAGTCACTCGGGGACTCGATTGGTACCTGGCACATTAACAAACAACAAACATGGTATCAGGACGAGAAGCAGTTAGATACATTAAAGAACCTACCTGTAGCTTGGTATAGGGTAGGATCAACGGTATACTCCAATTCTTCCGGTGACAAATTGTGACCCATGGGGAGAGGGGTCGAAGGGATTTTTCCGGTAGTTATCTTGAATCGGCTCAAGACGTCGTTCACATATTTCATCTGATGAATGAAAATTTCATCTTTAGATTGATGAACCGGAAACCTTATAAAGAAATTCATCTCCCCCATCGAGCTCATCTCGAATTTTTTCTGCATCGATTTCTCAAAGTCATTACACATCTTGTCATTTGTAGAACCAAATATGATTTCATCAACATATATCTGGAAAGGAGCAAATATTCTCCGACAGTCTTGTAGAAAAGGGTACAATCCACAGTCCCTCATTTGAAACCACTATCCGTAAGATGGTCAGCAAGCTTGCCGTACCAAGGTCTCAGGGCTTGGTGTAGACCATAAAGTGCCTTGTTTAAACGACAAACAGGGCCAGGATAGTCCGGATCTTCAAAACCAAGAGGCTGTTTCACGAACACCTCTTCATGAAGTTCCCCGTTAAGAAACACACTCTTAACATCCATTTGATGAAGTTTAATGTTCTTAAAAGTTGCATAGGCTAAGAATATGCGTATAGCTCTTGCAAAAGAAGCATATAACTCCGTGTAATCTATGCATTCTTGCTGATTAAATCCTTGCATGAAAAAACGCGCTTTATTCCCTACGATGACCCCGCGATCATCCTTGTACATTTATAGACCCGTTTGGTCGGAATAGGCTTCTTAACTCTATCAGGTTTATTTATAAGATTCCATACACCCAGTCGACTAAACTTTTGCAACTCTTATTGCATAGCTTCTACCCATGATGAATCTTCAAGCTCCATACAAACACTCGTCGGTTCCATTTGAGAAATAAAGCAGGTGTACTTTGCGAGATTCATGATTCCTGAGGAATGCATATCAGCATACGCTCACAATACATTAGACTCATTTGCAATAGCAACCTGATGACGTGTCTGAACACCAGTTTCAAGATCACCAATGTTGTTGTCATGAGGATGATACGTGTGAATCTGAAGAGTTGGATTCTCAGGTACAACAACATTATCACTTAAATCAGTGAGGTTCTCTTCAACATCATGAGATGATTCTCCAACCTCATGATTATAAGTAAATGGTACTAAAGAAAAATCAATAAAATAACCATCATCCGACGAAATAGAAATAACATCAAAAGTATTAAGATGATTATCTTGTGGTATATCATCATAATTAGAAGTCAAAGATCTTGGTGTGGAAAACATTTGATCTTCCAAATACGCACAAACCAAGTCTTCATCAGGGAGATCAACTATTGGAGTAAAGGAATTAAATAAACCCTCTTAGTCGAACATCCAATCAGGACCCTTGCCGGCATGAGGTGTTGTGTTACTCTGGCAGTCAACATGATACCATTATTCAACACAACCTGAAGTGAAGTTGAAGACACGTTTCTTAGGCGATGTATGGCCCGAGAAGTAACCCTCAATAGCCTTCTCCTCGATCTTTCCCGCACCTCTTTTCAACATTGTGCAAGGACACCCGAAAGGTTCAAGAAACTTTAAACTAGGTTTGCGGTTATTCAGAAGCTCATAACTCGTCTTATTCAGCTTCCAAACCATCAGAACACGATTGAGCGTGTAGCAAGCAGTGTTCACTGCCTCATTCCAAAATTGGACAGGAAGCTTTGAATCTGCAAGCATTGTTCGAGCTAAAATCAATGTTCGGTTCTTCCGTTCAGCAACACCATTCTATTTTGGTACATATGGAGCAATATATTCTCGATGGATTCCCTTTTGGATACAAAATAAGTCCAAGATAGTATTTTTGAACTCCATACCATTGTCACCCCGAATACGGTTCACCTTGTGTTTGTAAAGTGATTCGATCTTTCTGATTAAATTCTGAACAAGAACTGGTGTATGATCTTTAGAACTCATAAATAACACCCACGAGTACCTCGAATAGTCATCGGTGACAACTAGACAATACCAATCTCCAACAATACTCGTACGATTCACAGGACCAAAAAATCCAAATGAAGTCGTTCCAGTGGGGTATCAATGGAATTAAATAATGTCCTTGGGTGCGACTTCTTCTTCTGTATGCCCTTCTTGCATGCAACAAAATGATCGGTCTTCATGAAGTGCTTCAGGGAAACCTCATCCACCAAATCATTTGCCATCAAATAGTTCATCTTTCTGACCTGAATGTGATCCATACGCCTATGCCACATAATCGAGTCTTTCGCAGTTTCTTTTGAGACAAAACACGTTTCAACATTCATAGAAGTCCATACCTTAGTACTCATGTTTAGTACATAAATATCATTTGACCGAGGAGACCGCATAACAACCATGTCTTCTAGAATGACATATCCTGGTTTGAGTATCTTTCACTCATTGTCAGTAAATACGGTGGTTTACTTCTTATCACAAATCTGAGATACACGAAGCAAATTGTGATCCGCCTTGTCACAATAAATAACTTTCTCGAATGTAATACTACCATTCGAAACATCTCCTTCCTTTGTAATCATGCCCCCCCAGAATTATCTGCGAAGACTACATAACCCCCTTGAATATTCTTGACATTGGTTAGTATATCGATATTGCCGGTAATATGACAAGAGCATCCACTATCCTTGATCCAATTTTCTCCCGATATAGTCTTGAATAAGCTCTACACATACACAAAACATGATTAGACCAAAAAGGCAGCTCATGCCTCAGTCTTGGGCACCTCTTTCACTTCAATAGTAGGTTTACTAAATCCAAATGTGGTTTAGATGCCTATGAATATGTCACTGGTCTCTTAGACTTTCGTCTTAGATACGAATCCTGAACCACGTTAGTGTTCAAAATTTTTGAAAATTTGTTGCATAGGAACAAACAATTTGGGCTTTAAATTAACTGAATTTTCATTAACACAAACCACCTTGCGTGGATTCACGTTCTAAAACATGATGTGAGACTCATCAACATAAGACATGGGTCTCTTGAGAATTTCCTTAACCACATGAACTGGTTTGGATTGTTCATTGGTAAATGGATGAATATTCTACACTTTCTTCGTTCGACAGTTTCTTACAGCGTGCCCTCGTTCACCACATAAGAAGAATGTTCTCATATCAATTAACGCACGTGGTGATTTGACAGAAACTGGTGCAACAGAAGGTTGACGAGAAACACTTGACATTTTGACAATATCTTCATCATTAAACGTTACAGCCTTTTTCTTTTTGTAAAACTCTAGGTTTGAGCAGTTTGAAAAACTTTGTAACGTCTCGGTTCTAGTCAAACATTACTGGTTTAATAATAATGAAAGATTGTTCCAAACTTGGTTTAATGATAGGCTTGTTTAACGACTTGGATCTTGCAAAAGCTTGTTCATGATCATTCAATTTGAAAGATGCTTTCAATCAACTTAGGTTTGATTAGATTAAGCGAAACGTCTTTCTCAGTGAAAACTTTGCTAAGACCTTTCAACTTAATCACATGTCCTGTGTTTATATTAGCAGAGGTAGGATTGATGAAGCGCATCAGATCCTCATCAGAAACTTTGGGTTTTTCTGATTTCTTAGCTTTAACTTTAGCTGGTTTTGTCTCATTCACTTTAGATGTACTTGAACCGTACACAGCCTCCTCAAAATCTTGAGGTTCACATAATATGTGATTTGAACGTGGAATGTTCGCTTCCTTGTCTACAATTTCCGGTTCAACTACATCCTTTATGATGACTTTCACAACAAAGACATTGTTTCTTTGAATGTTTGGTTCTTGAGTTGACGATTTGGCAGTAAATTTTTATTTGTCACTTAGTCTTAGTTTCTCCACATGAATGACTGGTTCGTTAACAACTTCTCCTTTTCCCGTAAACGGATTTTGGGAATAGTGATCATGAAATGGTGGAGGCACTTTAATAAAGTCTAAACCATTTTTAGAACCCTTTTGTTTACCAGATACTTCGATTATTTCATTCTAAAGGTTAAATTTTTAAATTTGTCTAGTTTGCTTTTCAACTCCGGAACTTCATTTTCAAGCTCAGTTATTTTAGTTCTTTGTTTGAGAATTTCGTGAATCTGTTTTTCATTCATGGTCATTTTACAGAAAGTTCTGCGTTCAGATAATGATTACTCACTGATAATCCATCAATTTTATCCTTAAATATCTTTTGTGACTCTAGTGATTGTCTGTGGTTAGCTTTCACTGAAGCAATCAAGATGTACAGATCCTAGATGTGCTCGGAATCTTGGTTCCCGTTTTGTAAAATCGCTAAACTTAATCAATCGGGGACATTTTGAATGTGACCTGATTGCATCAACATTCTGAGATGCTAATGCGTGATAACCAGTCATTTCAGAATATAGGTTAAATGATCACAAATTAAGGTTTTAAGTGAAAATTGTTCAAAATTTGAAACTTAAAGGTTCAAAATGTAAATTCCAGTAACGAAAGGATGTAAATTGTAACGAATGAATCGTAGTGGATGATGAATAGTAACACGAATGAGTTATGTTAACGAATGGTTATCACGAATCAAGTGACGAATGACACCCCAGTCCACACGAATGGTTATAACGAATGACTACCACGAATGAAGATTCAATGATGATGAGTCACCACATGAATAGGAAAACGAATGGCTTAACGGATGTATGATGAATATGGTAACGAATAGGGTAACGGATGGAATAATGTTTCTGTAGCGAATGGTCTTATCACGAAAGTGCTTCTCTAACGAATGAGGATTCACTTGATGACGAATGAATGATGACGAATCAGTGACGAATGGATGGTTATTCTGTTACAACAACCTTGACAAGTGGCAGATTCAGTTATAACTTCATAGCGAATGGCTATCAACAGTATAACGAATGAGCAGTTATCATGTAACGAATGTGTTCTTTGAATTTTTCAAATCTTCATAAACAGTTATCCAAATCTGAATTTGCAGATCCAAACAACAATCCAGACGAACACAAACTGATGGATTAATCAGCCAACTCTTAACCAAATTTCACTAACTATAGCTTAAACTTCTTGTCTATTCCTCACAAACAAACCTAAACCAATCCAAACCTACAATTCCAATCCAAACTCAGTCCGAAATCCAACACAAACACAAACCTCTATTTCCTTCAAACATACAATCAATCCAATTCCATTCCAAAAGCACACAATAACACAATTAACCTTCCACGAAGCTTACAAATCCGATAACTAATTGATTATCAATCCATTTAGTAACAAATTAACATCTCATCATGTTAATTGAACCAAAATCGATAAAACCAGTTTCTGATCAAAAATTAAACAATTATACAGCGAATTATCAGTCAATTCACCATAGTAATACCTTAAATCACGAACACAATCTAACGTATAGCTCTGATACCACTTGAGAATGCATAGAGCTTCAATACGTTAATCAATTCATACTGATTGACTATAAGATCTA
Organism: Bidens hawaiensis; assembly: GCF_021521415.1. Classification (NCBI taxonomy): domain Eukaryota; kingdom Viridiplantae; phylum Streptophyta; class Magnoliopsida; order Asterales; family Asteraceae; genus Bidens; species Bidens hawaiensis. Next base: position 1,491,653 of record NW_027491034.1, read on the forward strand.
GTTATGTGATATGTGTAAGTTATAGGTAATAGATTAATTATGAACGAAGTGTTGAGTAGAGATTTTGGCAGATTAACGGCTTGAGAGGAAATAATCAAAACACTTGTTAAATTAATGACACTATAACAGTCTATATATAGAGGATGAGTGTCATTCGTTACACATCCCGTAACTAATGGCCTCATTCGTCTTCATTACATTACATAAGATAATAGGTATAGCGAATGACTCATTCGCTATATCTCATTCGTGAACATTCCATGAGGAATGTATACTGAATAATAACGATAAGGTCCATTCGTTAAACAACCTTAATGAATGGACACTAATAAACACGAATAGCCTCATCCGATAAAAAATCTTAACGAATTAGCATAGTCAACTTAGCGAATGGGACTGGTAATAACCAAAATGGCCTTACACTAATATAATTATAAATTACATGATTTGAAAAGACTCAAGACGACCAAAACCATGCACCAACAGAATAATGTCAACCTCAAGTGTGGTGATAAAGGAAAGTTGAAAAATTTTTATACCCGATAGTACCTTGAGGGTGTTCAAAGACCAAAGTTATTAATGTTAATTACTATTATTAATGCCAGGTTAGAGGTTTTGTCATGGCTAGTTTTTTAGCTTCTCGATAATTTTCCAAACAATTTTTTTTCCAAATAGGAGTTAAAAATTGGGTCGTTTAGGTGGGGATAACGAGTCAAGGGGACGTGTATACATGTTTCATACCGGCAACCTTAATATCCATACATATTTTGAGATAGTCCCTTATACTTAATACACATACTACATGTCATATTTTGATTTGAGTGTAACCTTAATATCCATATATATTTCTAGATAGCCCTCTTATACTTAATACACATACTATATATATGTGTGTGTGTGTGTGTGTGTGTGTGTGTACGCATGTATATAAATCAAAGCATGCCATATTTTGATTTGAGTGTAGCCGGTATGTTCCATAGAATTAGAACTTTCTTGTCTTTTGAATGTCGAGATCTTAATACCACCACTTGTATGGAGATTAGGACTCTAGAAAACCCTTACATATATTCCCTCACTAAATAAAACTCCTTACCTAACATTATCCCTTAGGAACCGGTTTGGACTTTGTTCCTTTTTGTTTTTTAGACCCTATATTACAAACCATGTTAGCCTTGGCTTTTGTCACACCCTCAAAATCCACTAACGGAGTTTTACCGTCAGAGGGTGTGAACTAACAGGATCAGAATCATTAGTTATAATCAAACCATAAGTAAAGTTTTCAAACCACGAAAACATTTAAGTGTAAATAAGTGCGGAAGCGTAAAATCATAAACAAAGTGTTGCGTCACGCAGGACGACTTAAAACCCAATTAATAACAGTTTAAAAATAAGTTTGCAAAAACGATAGAGTTCAATGATGCATGATCCTATACCGCGCGCCCGCCTCGGCTATCTGAGAATAACATACTAAAAGTGTCAACACGAGGTTGGTGAGTTCACAGGTTTATATAAAATAAAGCGTTTGCGTTTACGTTTTGCGTTTTGCGTTTGCGTTACCAGATAGTGTTAAATCAATTATATATCTATAGGTAGCTAGCCTATAAAGCAAGTATTACTAAGTGTTCGACACCGAAGCTGACTGTTTATCATTTGCCTTGCCACCGGTCTATCCCGACCATGGTGATGTGTTAGCCAAGATTACACCCACTCGACCTCCAGTCGAGTTTAGCGTTGGGTGGGGTTTGTCAAAGCCAGTAGTACTACTCAACAGTGACTCGCTATTATCCAATACTAAACGGTTCGATGTGTATGAAGGACTTTTGTTGTTTCGTTTGCCACTTAGCCTTTACAAGTGATATATAACTAAATAACAAAATCTAAAGCGTTTTGGAGTATGTATTCTCCCCCAAGTGAAAAGCGTTTAAAAGATTTAAAAGGGGAACGTGAAACTCACTGTTTGCGAAGAATTCAAAAACAAGTCACCCAAGTGATGCGCGTCACAGAAAATCCTCGCTAGCGTTCTAAAACAACAAATGAGATTTTCTAAGTGTTGGAACTACAATCGAGTCTCTAGACTCGGCACATAACACCTATGCATAAGATACGTTTCGTGTTTCGTTTGTGAATTGTGTGTGTCTCAACAAACACATTGGTGATACGTTACATGTGTGAACAACTACTTACGTGTCAAGTATTAATAGTGTACATTACTAGCAATTATTCCCCACAAGGGCAATTTAGTCAAAAACAAAGCAATTATCGAGCAACAAGCCGGCTTCATGTATTTTCACATACTTCAGCAGCTAGTTTTATCAAGACAGAATCCTACTTGAAATATTACTATATTCAATAGATCACAACATATCAAATAATTCACCAAAAAACGTCACAAAATCATATATGAGTTAGGTTTCCAGAACTATTTTTATTGCATTTTTATTCCACATAGTTTACTCACAATGATCAAAACATTACAGTAAACTCACAGCAGTCAAAATCATGTGCAACAGAATTTTATTTGTTATTTTCGTTAAATGAAAAATCTAATTAATGCAAGACCAATTGGGTTAGGTTCTTAACTCAACATGTTAACCTCCAGAAGTGGAACCAACCCATTTGGTCTTGTGGTTCATGAGATATGATAATTACAAAACAGCCTAACAGCAGGTCTCAAAATTCAGATTTGCACTTCAGTTTTGTAAAATAATAAAAGTTAACTTTTACACGTCCAAAAATTACAAACTTGGACTTTATAGAAACTAGACTCAACCTAGTACACTGTAGTGTTAAGAATTTCGACCAATTACCAAATTAACATTCAGTTACAGTCGTCTAAACATAAAATTAACAATCTGTCCAGTACCAGTCCAGTTTACATCAAAACTCAACATAACAACAATCTATGAACCATAATTCATGCATATGACACTCTAGACACAATATTTACCAACCATGCATATCAATCTCACATTACACACATAGTTAGGGTTTTTCTTGAAAGTTTAAAATCAAAGAACAATGATTAACAACAACAATAACACAACTAGTTATCAATTTCATTAGCAAATCATCATCAAGCTTATAATCAAACCCTAGTTCATCTTACTCATCAATTTCGTGACTTAGGGTTTTGGATTAACCCATTCAAAATCAAAATTAACCATATATAATGCATAGAATAGTTGTTTATACCTTCCTAGCACCTTAATTCTTCAACAAACTTGAAAAATCCTTGTGTGTATGTGTGTGTATGTTGACGGCAGCCAAGGGAGCAAGGGGAGTGGGGGGGGGGGGGCGATCGGTTGTGAGGAGAGGGAAGAGGTTAGGGTTTTGTATTATTATTAATAATAATATGTTACACCAAGGCCCCTCAACTTCTAATTATTACTTTTCTAGCATAAGTAACTTGTTTGCATCTTGAGTTAATGTTTTATACAATATTATCAAATAGCACGTAAGCCTAACACATAATTATCAAATAATTATTGTTTGGATGTTTTTCGTTTATTGACCAATGGTTTGCGTCAACTCGTTTGCATTTCGGTGCAATCCCGAAAGACTACACATGTAGTAATTATCAAGCGTCATTTAAAACCCTAGTTTAAATGTAATGAGATGTGCGTTATAGGTCAAGTGATCTTAAGTTTGAATTGACGGAGTTTGGATTAACGGAGTTAACCTGAAATTGACGAGTGTCACATCATTCCCATGTTGAAAGAATTTTCGTCCCGAAAATTTGAGTCAAGTCGCGATGGGTGTCTGAAAAAGCAAGAAAAATTTTCAGTTTGTCATATCATCCCCTAGTAGAAAGAAATTTCGTCCTGAAATTTAATTCATACCTCTGGTGATTTCTGACGGTTTGACGGGTTTCGCGGTTTTCGGTGTTTGGTCAACCCTTCAAAAAGGTGAGGATACTTTTTCATCATTTGATCCTCGCGATCCCACGTGAACTCCGGTCCGCGTCTCGAGTTCCAACGAACCTTAACGATTGGAATTTTGCTGTGCTTGAGTGTTTTGGTTTCCCAATCCAAAACTTCGACTGGTTTTTCAATAAAACGTAGCTGTTCATCAACTTGCAATTCGTCCAAGGGACTGCTTGGGTTTCATCGGAAAGGCATTTCTTCAAATTGGATACGTGGAATACATTGTGTACGCTACTGAGTTCCGTTGGTAGATCCAGTCGGTACGCCACCGGACCAATGCGCTCAGTTATCCGGTAAGGGCCAATGTATCGTGGATTGAGTTTGTTTTGCTTCCCGAAGCGAACCACACCTTTCCAAGGTGAGACTTTGAGTAACACTTGGTCGTTCACTTGAAATTCAAGGGGTTTTCGGCGCTTGTCGGCGTAACTCTTTTGGCGATCTCGTGCTGCTGCCATGCGGTTGCGGATTTTAACAATCTTTTCAGAGGTTTCAAGTACTAATTCTGGACCAGTGATTTGGCTATCACCCACCTCTGCCCAGCAGAGAGGTGATCGACACTTCCGTCCGTACAACGTTTCAAACGGCGCTGCTTTAATGCTTGCGTGGTAGCTGTTATTATACGAAAACTCTACCAAAGGTAAGTGAGGTTCCCAACTTTTTCCGAAATCCAATACGCATGCACGCAACATGTCCTCCAAGGTCTGAATGGTGCGCTCACTTTTCCCATCCGTCTGAGGATGGTATGCTGTGCTCATATCAAGGCGGGTGCCTAGTGCACTCTGTAGTGACTTCCAGAAGTGCGAAGTGAAACGGGAATCTCGATCAGATATGATTGAGACAGGCACTCCGTGTGAGACACTACTTCTTTCATGTAGATGCGAGTCAGTCTTTCCATTTTTCCCGATTCTTTGATTTCTAAGAAGTGCGCAGACTTAGTCAACCGGTCAACAATCACCCAGATGGTGTCGCATCCCGTCGGTGTTTTGGGTAATCCCGTGATGAATTCCATTGAAATGTGTTCCCATTTCCACGTTGGAAGTTCCGGTTGCTGTAGCAGACCAGATGGTTTCTGATATTCTATTTTGACTCTTGCACAAGTCAAGTATTTGCTAACGTAGGTGGCAATGTCGGCTTTCATGTCCGGCCACCAGTAAAGTGCCTTCAGGTCATGGTACATTTTATCTGAGCCTGGGTGGATGGAATATCGGGACTTGTGTGCTTCGTCCATCACTAGAGTTCTTAACTCTCCGTATTGTGGGACCCAAATCCGGTTCTCGAAATATCGGACCCCGTCCGATTTGGTTTCAAGTTGCTTGTTCATGCCCCGCATGAGTTCTGATGGGAGATTATCATCTTTCAAGGCTCCGAGTTGCGCCTCGCGAATCTGATCGGGTAAGTTGGTGTGAATCGTGAGTTGTAATGCTCGCACTCACCTAGGTTTATCAGTTTCTTTTCTGGTGAGAGCGTCGGCCACTACATTGGCCTTGCCAGGGTGGTACTTGATTGCACAATCATAATCCTTAAGCAGCTCGACCCAACGACGCTGTCGCATGTTCAGCTCCTTCTGATCGTAGATATGTTGGTGACTCTTGTGGTCGGTGTAAATGGTAAACCTGGTACCGTACAAGTAATGCCTCCATATCTTAAGAGCAAACACCACAGCTCCGAGTTCCAAGTCATGGGTCGTGTAGTTCTTCTCGTGAATCCGTAGTTGTCGAGAGGCATAGGCTATAACCTTCTCGAGTTGCATCAGCACGCAACCGAGACCTTGTATCTATGCTTCACAATATACCTCAAAATTTTCTGTTCCCTCGGGAAGGGCTAGGATAGGGGCGCTACAGAGTTTGGTTTTCAACAGTTGGAAAGCAGATTCTTGTGCATCTCCCCAATTGTACTTAGTACCCTTGTGAGTCAAAGCGGTGAGGGGTTGAGCAATCTTTGAAAATCCCTCGATAAAACGTCGGTAGTAGCCAGCCAGTCTTAGGAATTGTCGCACCTCAGTCGGAGTTTAGGTGCTTCCCAGTTTTTGATGGCTTCTACCTTACCGGGATCGACATGGATACCATTCTCATTGATCACATGTCCTAAGCAGTGAACCTCGCGAAGCCAAAATTCACATTTTGAGAGTTTAGCGTACAGTTGTTCCTTCTTCAGTAGTTCTAAGATCAATCTCAGGTGTTCTTCGTGGTCGGCCTTGTTCTTGGAGTAGACGAGGATATCATCAATAAAAACAATCACAAACTTGTCAAGGTACGCCTTGCATACTCGATTCATGAGATCCATAAATACGGCTGGTGCGTTGGTTAAGCCAAAAGGCATAACCGAAAACTCGTAGTGACCATACCGAGTTCTTAAAGCCGTCTTTGAAATATCTTCTTCGCGCACTTTTAATTGATGGTAACCAGATCTCAGATCGATCTTCTAGTAGTAACTCGATCCTTGCAGCTGGTTGAACAGATCATCAATTCGGGGTAAGGGATAACGGTTCTTGATCGTCACCTTGTTCAGCTCTCGGTAGTCTATGCACATGCGGAAAGTCCCGTCCTTCTTTCGAACAAATAAGACAGGGGCTCTCCATGGTGATGAGCTAGGTCGGATAAAACCTTTATCCAACAAATCTTGCAATTGAGTGGACAACTCCTGAAGCTCCGCCGGTGCGAGCCGATACGGGGCTCGTGCTATGGGTGCTGCACCGGGGGTCAATTCGATTTGGAACTCAACTTGTCGAATAGGAGGGAGTCCAGGCAAATCCTGCGGGAAGACTTCCGGAAAATCTCGCACAATCGGTATGTCTTCGATTCGCTTATCCTCTGCGGGTTTCTCGACAATATGGGCTAAAATTGTTGGATGACCCTTTCGTAAATATTTCTGCGCCTTCATGAGGGTGATGATGCTGGTGGTCATGCCGCTCTTCTCGCCCTGGATCAAAATGATCTCGCCGGAAGGGGTAGTGATGTGGACTATCTTGTCGTGACATATAATCTCAGCTCGGTTCTCGGATAGCCAGTCCATGCCGACAACGACATCGAAACTACCAAGCGTAAAGGGTATAAGGTCGATATCGAAGGTATGACCTGACAATCTCAACTTACATCCCGCTAGTACATGAGTTGTTTCTATAGACTTACCGTCAGCTAATTCAACAGGAAACTTAGCATCTAACGGGGTTGGAGTTAAGTCTAAGAGTTTACTAAAGGCTTTCGATACAAAACTCCTATCAGCTCCAGTGTCAAACAAAACAGAAGCAAAACAGTCGTTCACAGGAAACTTACCGGTCACCACATATGGATCGCTGCGGGCCTGGCCCGACCGAATGACGAAAGCTCTTCCTTTACCACTGCTTCTGCCACCGCTGCTGCCTCCATTGTTCTCATTCTGCTTTAGTTTGGGGCAATCCTTCTTGAAATGACCCTCTTGACCACACTCGAAACACCCTTTAGTCGCCATAGGTGGTTTAGGAGCACCCTTTGCCGCTAGGTCTCCCCTACATTCTTTGGCCTGATGACCCATTTTTCCGCATCTCAGGCATTTGATACGGTCGCATGGCCCAGCATGGTGATAGTTGCATATGTTGCATTTCGGGTGTTTCCCAGCATAGCCGCTCAAACCCTGCCCGCCATTGTTGTTGTTATTGTTGGGACCCTGATTATTGAAGCTCCGAGTGAGTTCGGGCTTACGGTAGTGTTGTTGCTGTGGGAGGTTCGAGGATGAGGACCAGGTGTTGTCGAATTTTCTCTTTCCATTGCTCGGGTTGTTGTTGTTGTCAATGCTCGGGTTATCACGGGTTTTAGAGGTTGAACCTCTAGGTGGTAACGCACCTTGGGTCACTGCCTGATCCGTCAGTTTGTGAGCTAACCGGATCGTTTGTTGAATTGTAGCCAGTTTAGAAGACGTCACCATACCCTGAATTTGTGGTATCAACCCATCGATATACATCTCGATCCTCTTACTTGGCGGGTCTACCATCCGTTGACACATCACTGCTAGCTCATGAGAACGGGTGGTGTAAGCTTCAATCTCGGAACCCACCATTTTCAACGACCAAAACTCAGATTCCAACTTCGCGATCTCCTCTCTAGGACAATACTCTTCCCGCATCATATTCTTGAACTCTTCCCAGTTCATAGCGTTCGCCAATTTCAATCCAAGAATTTGCACATTGGAGTTCCACCAAGTGAGAGCAGAATCTTCCAGTGTTCCAGCAGGAAACCATCTCAAAAGCTGATTCGGCCTTCTCAGCCCAACGCAGGAAACCTATGGCTCCCTCAGTGCCCTTAAACGAATTGGGCTTGCAATCCAGATAGTTCTTGAAAGTACACGTTCCAGCTGGACCTCTGGCTTGATTCTGAACATGTGCGGCTAGAGCTGCCGCCGCATGGTCATTCTATAGGGTTTGGAGTTCCGCTACGGTTAAGTTGATGTTACCGCGACCGTGTCCAGCGTTTCTTCCAGCCATTTCCTAGAATCACAGCATAAAATGTTAGACATGAATTCTCGGTTTCATATGCAACACACCATACATGTAATAAAAAGATAGGTAAGAAAGAAATATAAAAGAAGTAAACATCACATCACAACCATGTAATAATCCAAATAATAATTCATGATCAAAACCATTGTATCCGCTACAAAGTATTTAAAACCAATCCTTAAAATCATAGAAAATAATAGTTTGGATGGAGACAACCCCTCCATCTAGGTGTTATCATCCTTAGATGTCATCGTCTGAGGACACCTCTGAGTGTGCCTCTGGCTCAGCCGGTTCTCCCTCCGGTTCCTCCTCGGGATCTTCCTCGAAATCTTCCTCGGGTTCTTCCTCAGGTTCTGCTGCATTCTGAGCAATTTGCGTCTGTAAGACATCACAACGCTCTAGAGCTATCTCTGTCCGGGTTCTCGCCACAAGAAGTTGCTCTTGCAAGTCGATCATCTCTGCTTGCTTTTTTCTCATAATCTTCATCTGCTGATCATTAGCATCCTGCATTTCCTTCATAGCCGCTGTCAGGCGGGAAATTTCCTCCATAGCCTCAGTTCCATCTCTTATCAATCCGGAAACGTTCGCTCTCGCCGAGCGCATAAAATCCACGTCACGCTCTAAACAGGAAACAACAGCTGCGAGAACACGCTCCATAGGTTCGGTTATGGGTGGTAGGGTGTTGGGGTAAGCAGGATGACTCGGGTGAGGTAGTGGGGGAACTTGTTCGCGATAAACCATACGCCTGTTCAGACTCGGGTACCAATCCCAGCTAACGTCGTCGTCGTACATGCCTCCAGACAGGCGATACCTCTTCGGTGCAGGGGCTTCTAGTTCCGGGACTACTCGGGGTGGCGATGAGGTAGGTAGCTGCGGTTCCTTTCCATGAGCATGAGTCATCTGGTCGGATGATGATGATGGTGGCATCGACATCCCTACAGGTAAGTCGTGTATGCGCGTATGAGTGAATGGGTAAAGAAATAAGATAACGAGAGACTAAGCAAAATATATATGCAGTGCGTATAATTATAACTAATGGGTCATTGCGGTTATAGTCTAGTATGCATGCAATTTCTAGTTCGCTATAACCAATGGCTCTGATACCAATCTGTCACACCCTCAAAATCCACTAACGGAGTTTTACCGTCAGAGGGTGTGAACTAACAGGATCGGAATCATTAGTTATAATCAAACCATAAGTAGAGCTTTCAAACCACGAAAACATTTAAGTGTAAATAAGTGCGGAAGCGTAAAATCATAAACAAAGTGTTGCGTCACGCAGGACGACTTAAAACCCAATTAATAACAGTTTAAACATAAGTTTGCAAAAACGATAGAGTTCAATGATGCATGATCCTATGCCGCGCGCCCGCCTCGGCTATCTGAGAATAACATACTAAAAGTGTCAACACGAGGTTGGTGAGTTCACAGGTTTATATAAAATAAAGCGTTTGCGTTTACGTTTTGCGTTTTGCGTTTGCGTTTACGTTTTGCGTTTTGCGTTTGCGTTACCAGGTAGTGTTAAATCAATTATATATATATAGGTAGCTAGCCTATAAAGCAAGTATTACTAAGTGTTCGACACCGAAGCTTACTGTTTATCATTTGCCTTACCACCAGGTCTATCCCGACCATGGTAATGTGTTAGCCAAGATTACACCCACTCGATCTCCAGTCGAGTTTAACGTTGGGTGGGGTTTGTCAAACCCAGTAGTACCACTCAACAGTGACTCGCTATTATCCAATACTAAACGGTTCGATGTGTATGAAGGACTTTTGTTGTTTCGTTTGCCACTTAGCCTTTATAAGTGATATATAACTAAATAACAAAATCTAAAGCGTTTTGGAGTATGTATTCTCCCCCAAGTGAAAAGCGTTTAAAAGAGTTAAAAGGGGAACGTGAAACTCACTGTTTGCGAAGAATTCAAAAACAAGTCACCCAAGTGATGCGCGTCACAGAAAATCCTCGCTAGCGTTCTAAAACAACAAATAAGATTTTCTAAGTGTTGGAACTACAATCGAGTCTCTAGACTCGGCACATAACACCTATGCATAAGATACGTTTCGTGTTTCATTTGTGAATTGTGTGTGTCTCAACAAACACATTGGTGATACATTACATGTGTGAACAACTACTTACGTGTCAAGTATTAATAGTGTACATTACTAGCAATTATTCCCCACAAAGGCAATTTAGTCAAAAACATAGCAATTATCTAGCAACAAGCACGTTTCATGTATTTTCACATAGTTCAGCAGCTAGTTTTATCAAGACAGAATCCTACTTGAAAGATTACTATATTCAATAGATCACAACATATCAAATAATTTACCAAAAATCGTCACAAAAGCATACATGAGTTAGGTTTCCAGAACTATTTTTATTGTATTTTTATTCCACGTAGTTTACTCACAATGATCAAAACAATACAGTAAACTCACAGCAGTCAAAATCAAGCGCAACAGAATGTTATTTGTTATTCCCGTTAAATGAAAAATCCAATTAATGCAAGACCAATTTTTTTAGGTTCTTAACTCAACATGTTAACCTCCAGAAATGGAACCAACCCATTTGGTCTTGTGGTTCATGAGATATGATAATTACAAAACAGCCTAACAGCAGGTCTCACAATTCAGATTTGCACTTCAGATTTGTAAAATAATAAAGGTTAACTTTTACACATCCAAAAATTACAAACTTGGACTTTATAGAAACTAGACTCAACCTACTACACAGTAGTGTTAAGAATTTCGACCAATTACCACATTAACATTCAGTTACAGTCGTCTAAACATAAAATTAACAATCTGTCCAGTACCAGTTTACATCAAAACTCAACATAACAACAATCTATGAACCATAATTCATGCATATGACACTCTAGACACAATATTTACCAACCATGTATATCAATCTCACATTACACACATAGTTAGGGTTTTCCTTGAATGTTTAAAATCAAAGAACAATACTTAACAACAACAATAACACAACTAGTTATCAATTTCATTAGCAAATCATCATCAAGCGTATAATCAAACCCTAGTTTATCTTACTCATCAATTTCGTGACTTAGGGTTTTGGATTAACCCATTCAAAATCAAAATTAACCATATAGAATGCATAGAATAGTTGTTTATACCTTCCTAGCACCTTAATTCTTCAACAAACTTGAAAAATCCTTGTGTGTATGTGTGTGTATGTTGACGACAGCCAAGAGAGCAAGGGGAGGGGGGGCCGATCGGTTGTGAGGGAGAGGGAAGAGGTTAGGGTTTTGTTTTATTATTAATAATAATATGCTACACCAAGGCCCCTCAACTTCTAATTATTACTTTTCTAGCATAAGTAACTTGTTTGAATCTTGAGTTAATGTTTTATACAATATTATCAAATAGCACGTAAGCCTAACACATAATTATCAAATAATTATTGTTTGGATGTTTTTCGTTTATTCACCAATGGTTTGCGTCAACTCGTTTGCGTTTCGGTGCAATCCCGAAAGACTATACATGTAGTAATTGTCAAGCGTCATTTAAAACCCTAGTTTAAATGTAATGAGATGTGCGTTATAGGTCAAGTGATCTTAAGTTTGAATTGACGGAGTTTGGATTAACGGAGTTAACCTGAAATTGACGAGTGTCACAGCTTTTATTTTATTTTAACCATGTGTGATGAAATCCAGTTCATTATAGTTGTATATATAGTCAGTTGATGAGCATAGTATACACAATATACACATGTCGCAATTCAAAGTTGTATATATTTGATTCGGTGCTGTTTATCACTTTGGCAAAAACCAAAAAAAGAAAAATTAAAAAAGCCAAAAGGAGTTATTATTTTTATTTATTTGCAAATAGTTGTTTTTTTAGTTGTTTGTTTGTTTGTTTAAATAAACTGGGTTTCATCTATCTTAGTCATTAAATATTCCTATTCGCACTCGAACCTAAGTGATATACATCTATTTATACATCTTGAATCCCTTGTAAACTTATGTTTATTTAATGTTTTGAGTTCTGTTTAGTTTGTGTTTTGTTTATCTTTAATTAATTTAGGTTTTGAGTCAAATATTATATGTTTATCGTGTTTTATATCGTTTGGTGTCGTGCATGTTAAGCTTTAATTCTTTCTATCATTTTATAAGAAGTTTGAGTTCGTTTTGCTCGTTAATGATTACATGATTATTCCACTTAGCGTTTCGATTTGTTTTTATGTAGATGGTGATTTGTAAGTCAAGAAAAAGAAGGTCTAGAAGCTTCTCATCGTTACTTGGAGTTCAAGAAAGAGTTCTAACAAGATTAATCAAGAAATAACAACAAAAATCCAGAACCCCTCCCTAAAGCACGCCGCGCTGCGCGACGGGGGTGGCCAGGCCCGGTCGCGCGGTGCCTAGGCCTTCTGGTCAACATATTTATACAATTCCAAGCCCGGTCGCGCGGTGCCTAGGCCTTCTGGTCAACATATTTATACAATTCCAAGCCCGTTTCTCGCTATATAAACTTAAGATTGCAAACCTAGCCGATTCTAAGCTTATTTCCAGCCAATTTTCCAAGGTTTTGAGCTAAGATTGAAGGTGTTTTGGAGGATAGGAAGAAGGAGGATCATAGAGCTTCCGTACAAGTGTTCAAGGATCAATTGCAAAGGGTTTTATCGCTCTAACTTTCATTCCTTGTTCATTATTTGTCTTGTCTTTCCTCTTTGTTTTTAAGACTTGTTTAGGATTGTTTTTAATAATGATTCTAGGATAGACTTCATGTCTACCTAGGTTTAATGAACATGTTTTGATTTGAATCTTGCTTTGCACAATTGATTTGATTATGGTTTCATTATATTAATAGTAAAGACTTGATTTTGCTTTCATGATGCATATGAATGTTTGTTATCATGATTAATTGTTAACTATTGCTTCACATAGATCTTTTATCTTTTGATTGTGTTCTTTAGATTTAGGGTTTATGTTTAATCATTACTTGGTGTTTTGATTATTATGGTTGAATAGGCCTATTAGATCATAGAAGCTAGTTGATAGTTGATTAGGGTATTAAATGTACTGCTAAATTCCAATAGCTGTAAGGTGAGGAGTTGTTCATGTGTCTTGGTCAATCGCATGCTAGGATATATTAGTGACAATATTCTTGCTTATTGTGTTGATCCTTGTTCATGATGTCGTGTTTGGCTTATCAATATCTAGGGTTTAGTGTTTCGTAAGATTGCTTGATTTAGATACTATTAATTAACCCTAATTGATAACTGTAAGGAAATCAATATTACTGATTGCTTAATAATCTAATAATTATTCTTTAGGATTTTACTTGATGCGATCAAGGGTTCTTTAGGGTTTGTTAGATGAATATATTTAGAAATCAGTTTCCCTATCATATTAGTTGTCCATTTCTTGATGATTGTTGATGCATCATGAGAGTCTTACCTTGGTAGATTCCTTCTCTGATTGGTTTCGATCTTGTGATTAATTTCTTGTTTTCTAGTTTGTTCGTTCATTTAATTTCTTACTTTAATATTTGTTTGAAAGCCCCCTTAAAACATTTATAATAAATAGTCGTGTCGTAAGTCGAATCTAATTAGCTAATTAACGTTATTTATAGAGTCATGTGGGTTCGATATTCCAGACTTACTTAGCTTTAGTACAATTGATCGGTTCACTTGCCGGTGTTTTGTGTAGATGAGTCTTAAGTCTAGTTTTTATTACTTGTTTAGTTAATATTTAATTGACTGTTTTCACCACATCAAGTTTTTGGCGCCATTGCCGGGGACTCTTGGCAATTGCGTTATTATTAATTGGACTTATTTGCTACATTCGTGCTATTTGTTTATTTTTGTTTGAGTCGTATGAGTCTAATTTAAGTTTTAGTTTATTTTTATTTATTTTTAAGTTTTCAAGTCTACTCACTTGGTATTTTGCGTTTTTCAGGTTTATCCCAAATCTTCGTTCGCAAGGACCACCGCTGGAAAATCTGGAATTTTCTCCGTTGAAGACCGAGGCTAGCTCGTCAGCAGAGAAACAATAGTCAGAAGCCAGTTCTACACCAAAGTCGTCACCAACCAGTTCACCGCCTGAAAGTCTGAGAAGTCAACCAGACGTTCAGATGGCCGACGATAGGACAATTGGTGCTCAAGCCTTCGATGGCTTAACCTGAAACCAGTCATGCATCGTCGTTCCCGCAATCAACAATCCCAACTCGTGGCAGATTCCGTCATACATCATGAACAACATCGTTCAAACTAATCAGTTCACGGGGCGTGATGACGAGGATGCACCGGCTCACATTAACCGACTTTACCGTGTTCTTAAAACTTTTAATTTACAAGGTGCTACCGAAGATGCTATTTTCTTACATCTGTTTCCGTTTTCACTTGCAGGTAAAGCAGCTACTTTGTCTTGACACGCAGCCACCTGGCACGTTCACCGCTAGAGAAGCACTACGTTCTGCATTTATCAAGAGATACTTCCCACCGGCTAAAGAGGCTATTCTTCGCGATCAGATTAACTCGTTTCACATGGAGCCGGGGGAGCAATATTGTGATGCTTGGGAGCGTTTTCAGAACATGCTAGCTCGTTGCTCACAGAATGGTCTCACACCATGGGCTCTCTTGGAGAAATTTTACAATGGGTTGAACTACGAAACCCAAGTTCGGTTCGACATGGCCGCGGGAGGAAGTTTATTGGCGAGGAAAAATGTCACCGAGTATAATGAGATGTTTGAGAGCTTCGCTCAGTCGGACCTTTCCAAAGAGCCACATCGCGGGAATTCCACTCCCGTCAGCAGTACGTCCTCATCCGCTCGAGGTGTACACCAGGTTAATCTGGAAACTAGTGTGGCTGCTGCTTTGGAATCACTAACAAGAGAGGTTAAGGAGCTGAAGGCCAAGGTGGATAGGTGTGAATTTTTTAGAGGTGGACATGGTACGTTGGAGTTCCCGGTGATGAATCAACAGGTCGATTTTGTTGCTGGTCAAAACAAGTTTCCCAACAATTATAACAACAACAGTCAGAGTTGGAGCACTTACAAGAACCCGAATCAAAATAATTCTAACTGGCGTCCGTCGGGTGCACCACCCGGGTTTCAAAATTCTTTTGCTCCAGGACAAGGTCGGTATTTTAATAATAATAACACTAATGGTACTAATGTTCAAAATAATTTGCAGGATTCGAACGGTGAAATTAGGCGTTTAGAAGTGATGATGAAGCTAATCTTGGAGAGAGATCAAGTTACATAGAAGAAGTTTTCCGAACATGATTTGCTCTTCAAGAATCAACAATCTTCTATTCTCGATATTCAAAGAACTGTTGGTGATTTGCTCTTCAGTTTTCGGGTATCCCTCAAACTAATCCGGCGCTCAATTGAAAGCCATCTCCACTCGTAGTGGTAGGGTTTTTGGTCCGGAGGTAGTTAGTAGAGAAATTAGGGAAGATGGGGACGATGAGTTGATAGATGAGAAGATAGAGGTAGAGGCTCCAGGTAAGTCACAAAATACAACACCAATCATAGAGCGCAAGTTAAGAAAATCACCGAGAAGAACCAGTGAATCAGAGACGGGTTGAAGCGGTTAACAGAAACATGGGAAGGATTGATTTGGGTCAGAACAGGGTTAATCGGGTGGAAAGGCCTGAAAGTGTTCGAAACATTCAGTAGAACAGGGGTGGTATGGTAAATTCCGTGGGGCGAAGGAATTTTGTAGTCCCGGTTCATGGTGTTAACAGTCGGTTCAGACCGGCTATCTCAGATGAAACATCCCCGTTGGTTCCACAGGTGTGAGTGCAGGGTCAACTGACTTTTAAGTCCCGGCCGTAATACATCAACATCGTACCTCATTTTCACGGGATAGCTTTTGAGGAACCGTATTCTCATTTGACTAATTTTTAGGCTATCTGCGGGTCGATTGGTGATGGTACTTATGATCAAGATGTGGTTCGGTTGCGGTTGTTCCTGTTTTCGTTGAAAGACAAAGCAAAGAACTGGTTTAACTCTCTATCGATGCACAGTATTGGGAACTGGGCCGAGATGCAGTAGCTGTTCTTAAACGAGTATTATTCGCAGTCTAAGACTAGTGAGGCCCGAATGGAGATCCGCAACTTTTCACAGTTATCTGGCGAGTTATTTCACGAGGCATTTACCAGGTATAAGGAGATGATCAGAAAATTCCCACACCACCAGATCGAATTGTGGGAATTGGTGAAATGCTTTGTAGACGGGTAAACATACGAGGACCGAAAACATCTGAAAGCCTCGTGTAATGGTCAGTTGCTGAATCAATCTGAGGAAGATGATTGGGATTTCTTAGAGTTCATGTGTGAGGACTCTAAATCAGAAGCAACAGCTGAAAGGCGAAGACGTAGTTCTCCTTCCAGGTCAGTTAAGTCAGTCACGAGTGAGTCTGAACGAATTGCTGAATTGGAACGAGAACTGTCTGGGTTAAGAAAGGATAAGAAGAAGGAAGTCGGGAAAGTTGGAGTTAAATTCCCGGTTTGTGATGATTGTGGTGAACTCGGGCAAAAGGCAGAAAATTTCCCCGAGTTCTATGATGACGAGGAGGATGATACTGAAGAGCTTAACTATGCTTACGGGGATTCCAAGGGTCAAGGGTTCAATTCAAACACTTATCACCCGGGCCTGAGGAGTCACCCGAACTTTCATTACGGTAACACGTCTACACAGTTGAACCTGAACTTTAAAGGAACGAGCCAGAGCCAGAGCAGGTCGCATGGTAGTTACCGCCAGGGCAGTTATCAGCATCAGGGTTCGTATAAACCAGAATCGGGGGTATAACAGAGATGGTAACCGAGGTGGAAATTCTTCGGGTAATCCGGACCAACATAAATGATCTTCAGGAAATTCGGATGAATCGGTGCACTCAAAGTTGGACGTGTTGTTGAAAGTCATGACTGATCACAAGGCTGAAACGAAACAACAGTTCGAGTTGCGAGATAAATCTTCAGAGACGATGTTGAAGCAGATTGTTCAGCTCGCTGCAGATGTGGCAAAGTTACAGAAGAATGCAGGCCAACTCCCGAGTGACACCACAGTCAACCCAAACCACTACAGCTCCATTTCGAAAACGCACGTCAATCAGGTGAGTATTTTACATAGTGGTAAGAATTATGATAATAAGGTTGGGGTTCCACCACCATTGGTTGATGGGTTGGTGGAAGACATTGATGAAAATCTCGTCAGTGATGACGAGCCGGAACCGGATAAAGTAATTGAACCTAAGAAAAGTGAAATTAATAAAAACAAACCGGTTTCGAGAGATGACACCAACAACTTAAGGACAAGGAAAAGGTGAAAACCGTCCCCTATCCCGATGCTTTATTGGCGTCATCTAAGGCGAATAGGGCATCAAAAAGGGGCCCACAATAAGAGGAAATGTGGGAGATGTTTAAACAGGTTAAAATCAATATACCCCTCTTAGATGCCATAAAACATATTCCCGCCTATGCTAAGCACTTGAAGTAATTGTGCACACAGAAAATGAGTCATTAGAATCCTAAATAGATTGACTTTACTGATAATGTGAGTGCAATTCTTTAGGGTTCGCTTCAACCGAAGCTAAAAGATCCGGGAACGCCCATTTATACCCATTCAATTGGGTGATTTTAAAATGACTCGGGCGCTTTTAGATCTTGGATCTAGCATCAGTATTCTTCCGGGAAGTCTATACGACCAGTATTACTTTCGGCCGCTTCGGGCAGCCGCCACCACAGTTGTCTTGGCTGATCATACACCGAAACTTCCACAAGGAATACTGACTGATGTTATCGTTAAGGTGGAACATCTTTATTTTCCAGTTGTCTTTTTGGTCCTCGATTATGTTTCGGGTGAAAAGACCAAAAAGCCTACGGCTATCCTCGGTGCACCATTCTTGGCTACCACAAATGCCAACACTAATTGCAGAAATGGTACTGTTGACATGTCATTTGGTAACCGTAAGTTGAGGATTAATGTTTTCACATGTGGAGATAATTCTCCGGTTGGTGACGAGTTTTTTATGGCTAATGTCATTGACGAGTGCATCCCGCTATACGACTCTGTCTTCAGCACGAATGGCACAGCGTAGATGTGTTTTTTGTTTGACAGGTTACAAGTGGAAACAGACCGGATGTTGGAAGAGGAGGAGAAACAAATGGAGATCGCAGCTGTGCGAGGGGACCGTCCACCATGGTCAGTTCAAGTGGAACCACTTCCAGAGAAGATCAATACCGGGCTGAAACCGTCAATGTTGGAAGCACTGAAAGTCGAGCTGAAAGAGATCCCAAAGCATTTAAAATATGCTTTCCTTGGTAAGAATAATACTTTGCCTGATATTATAGCTTTTAACTTATCTCTTGAACTGGAAAATGCTTTAATGGCGGTGCTGGTTGCGAACAAGGAAGCAATCGGATGGACGATAGTGGATTTGAAGGGAATCGGTCCCTCAATTGTGATGCACAAGATTTTAACAGACCCGACTGTCAAACCCACACACGATGCTCAGCGGAGACTGAACTCGAACATGAGGGAAGTGGTGAAGAAAGAAGTGCTGAAGTGGTTGGATGCTGGCATTATCTTTGCCATATCAGACAGCACGCGGGTGAGCCCGACACAGACAGTACCGAAAAAAACGGGCAATCAAGTCGTAAAGGACAACTCAGGTAACGAGGTCGCCACCCGGCCAGTAACTGGGTGGCGCATTTGTATTGATTATCGAAAACTGAACGCGGAAACATCGAAAGATCACTTTCCGCTTCCTTTTATTGATCAAATTGTTGAAAAACTATCTGGTCAAAAATTTTATTGCTTTTTAAACGGTTATTCCGGGTATAACCAGATAGCTATCCATCATGAGGATCAGAAGAAGACTATGTTTACATGCTCGTATGGTACATTCGCGTTTACACGAATACCATTCGGACAATGTAACGCCCCCGCCACCTTTCAAAGGTGCATGATGAGTATTTTATCCGATATGGTGGGGGAGTCTTTAGAAATCTTCATGGATGATTTTGCGATTTTCGGGACATCTTTTGATTCATGTTTAAATCAACTCGAAAGAGTTTTGAAAAGATGTGTTGAAATGAACTTG
Source organism: Bidens hawaiensis (assembly GCF_021521415.1). Lineage (NCBI taxonomy): Eukaryota > Viridiplantae > Streptophyta > Magnoliopsida > Asterales > Asteraceae > Bidens > Bidens hawaiensis. Next base: position 1,511,124 of record NW_027491034.1, read on the forward strand.
GTTCTTAGTTGGGAGAAGAGCCATTTTATGGTCCAAGAGGGAATTGTTTTGGGCCATGTTGTGTCGATTCGTGGGATTAAGGTGGACCGAGCTAAGGTTTAAGTTATTTCCACTCTACCTCATCCCATGAATGTCAAAGGCATTAGATCATTTTTGGGGCATGTCGGGTTTTACAGACGGTTTATTAATGGTTTTAGTGACATTACCAAACCCTTATGTAATTTAATGCTTAATGATGCCCTGTTTGACTTTAGTGATGAATGTGCTAAAGCCTTTGACATTTTGAAGTGAAAGTTAGTTGAAGCCCCGATCTTGCAATCACCCGATTGGATCTTACCTTTTGAAATAATATGTGATGAAAGTGATTATGCGGTCGGGGATGTTTTGGGACAACGGGTGGACAAGAAACCCGTTGCCATATACTATGTGAGTAAAACTCTCTCGGATGCTCAATTGAATTACACAACAACCGAGAAAGAGTTACTAGCAGTAGTATATGCTCTAGACAAATTCAGGTCATATATTTGGGGAAGTAAAGTAATCATTTATTCTGAACACTCTACAGTTAGGTACCTCATGGACAAAAAGGATGCAAAACCGAGGCTCATCAGATGGGTTTTGCTGCTGCAGGAGTTGGATCTAGAGATGCGGGACAAGAAAGAAAGTGAAAATGTTGTTGCAGATCACTTGTCCCGGATTATGGTGGAAGATGGGAACATAGACGGTCCCATTAACGAGTCCTTCCCCGACGAGCACATCCTGGCAGTCTCCAAAATCCCTGGTTTTCTCATATTGTTAATTTTAAAGTTTCTGGTGACATACCGGAGCATTGTCCAAGGAGAAAGAAGAAACAGTTGATGTCCCAAGCTAAACAATACATTTGGGATGATCCAGACTTGATCAAGATTGGTACAGATCAGATGATCAGATGATGCATACCCGAGGAGGATGCCAGATCTGTGTTGGAACACGCACATTCGTCTACGTGTGGTGGTCATTTTATTGGCAAGAAAACTGCTCGAAAAGTCCTAACAAGTGGTTTCTTTTGGCCATCATTGTTTAAGGATGCTCGGGAGTTCGCGGCACACTGTTTTAAGTGTCAACAACTAGAAAGCATTTCTAAGAGGGATGAGATGCCCTTGAACCCGATCCTTAGAGTTGATATTTTTTATGTTTGGGGGATCGATTTCATGGCCCCATTCCAAAATCGCACGGTAATTTGTATATCCTAGTGGCCGTCGACTACGTTTCTAGATGGGTTGAGGCGATAGCCACTAGGAGGAATGATCACATAATCGTTTGCAATTTTGTTCAAAGTAACATTTTTTCGAGATTTGGAGTCCCCCGAACCATCATAAGTGATGGGGGATCTCATTTTAAGAACTTTAAATTCGGTTAATTGCTTAAATGATATGGTGTTGATCATAGGATTGCAACTCCTTGCCATCCACAAACGAGTGGACAAGTTGAGGTTTCCAATAGGCAAATCAAACAGATTTTACAAAAAACCGTTCGGACGGACCGAAAGGATTGGTCAACCAAGTTGACCGATGCTCTATGGGCCTACCGAACCCCTTATAAAACGCCAATTGGAACCATTCCTTATAGACTTGTGTATGGAAAGGATTGCCATTTACCAGTAGAAATTGCACAAATAGCATTTTGGGCTACTAAACAGGTGAATACGGATTATGATGATGCAGGTAAGGCAAGAAAGTTGGCTTTGTGCGAAATAGAAGAGTTAAGAGACGAAGCGTACGATTGTGCGTCCGCTTACAAGGAAAAGATGAAGAAAGTGCATGATGCTAACATCTGGTTGAAGAATTTTGAAGTTGGTCAAAGAGTTTTGTTATAAAACACAAGAATGAAGCTCTACCGGGGTAAGTTGAAAAGTTATTGAACGGGCCCGTATTTAATTGTACGAGTTGGGAATCATGATCAGTACGAGATTGAGGATTTCGATTATCATTTGAGGCTGGTGGTAAATGGCTATAGATTGAAGCCATATTTGGAGATGAAAGATATACACGAGATGGATGAGGAATCGGTGAGTTTCATTATGACTTCACCGGTATATGAAGAGAATTGAGTTCGAGGCACTGTCAAACTGTAGACTTTAAATTAAGCGCTTACGGGAGGCAGCCCAGGGTTTGTATGTGTCTATCCAGTTTGTTTTCATTTTGTTGAGTCTTGTACTTATTGTTGTTTCGAGTTTTGTGCAGCAAACACCAAGTGTGGGGAAGCTTTTTAGAAGAGTTGGAAGTCAAGAATTTTGGTAAGCGTTTGGTCAATTACTCGTTTTTCCAGGTACGTAACGTATGTTTCGAGTTCGGAAACGTGTTCAGGGTGATGTCGGGATGCCGAAAAGTGGTCAGGTCGGAAAATTTCAGGATCCGTTTTGGTAAAAAACATTATGTTAACAGAGCCCATCGTGGTACGCGATGGGCTTATTATCAACTCCATCGCGTACCGCGATGGAGTAAGAGAATCAGGCGTCAGTGACGTCATCGCGATATGGGAAGACGTCACTAACCACCCCATCGCGATACGCGATGGGGTGAAACCCTAATTGAAATTCAATTGGGTGGCAATACGTGATCGCCACCCATTTGACCCATCGCGTATCACGATGGGTCGTGGATAATCCGAATTTTTTTATATTATAAACGCATCTTCTTCTTCTTTCCTCTTTCTTCTTCTTCTTCTTTTTCTCACTCTTTCTCTTCTTTTTCTTCCCCCGTTCCTTCTTCTCCGGCGAAACCCCACCATCTCCGTACCACCATCATCATTACTATCCAACACCACCATAACCACCCCACTGCCATAATCACCACCGTTACTCGCTATCATCTTCCCTTCACCACAGTCACCACCCATCTCCGCTGTCACAGTCACCACCGCCGTCCATTCACCTCTCACCATCATCTTCGCCATCCACAGTAACCACCGCCAACGTCATCTCTTTTCGTTATCATCTTGTGTTTCCGACATCGAGGTACGTGTTTAGATTATTAAATTTTGTCGGGTGGTTATTATTGGGATATTTTTGGTCACTGGGTTGTCGGGTTGGTTTGGTTTTGAGTTCGGGTTAGTTTGTAAGTTTAGTATCATTTGAAACTTAGAAGGGTTTGTTGGGTATTATGAGTTGATAATCTGTTAATTTGTTAACTATGATTTCCGGGTTAATCGGGGATATTGGTGGATTATCGAGGGCGGTTTTCGTTAAACGTGAAGGTGTGACGAAACGGGTTTTTGAAGTTCAAATTTTAAAATCATTTATTTTATTATTAATTTAATGATGGTGAATTTTCGTAATTAAAAAGAATACTTTTGAACTTAATTTGCAAATATGTTATATCCAAAACCCGACACGTCACGTAAGTTTTTCGCCGACAGTTTAGTTGTTTTGTTGCACGTTTTTCGAGACAGTCTGTCAGTTTGTTTGGTTGTTTGAGTCAGTTTGTCCGTAGTCGTCTGTTTGTTAATACTCGAGACGTGTCGTTGTGAGTATGTAAATCAAGTCGTGGGGATCATTTGTAAGTTTGATATTATGTGGGTTGAATTGCAATTTGATTACCCACCCGTACTCAATCTCCATTCGGGCGGGATAATCTGATTTTGTGAAATACGCAAAGGGTGTCCCCGAATTTTTCGTCTTTATTTTTTTTCTTATTTTATTAATATTGTAATATTATTTTATTAACCATGGGACAACCGCGACCGAAATGCTATACGGTTGTCGCCACAGTCCGTGTTGACATATCTGACTTGATTGTTTGATTTTGCATTTATCTCTGATCGCGCCATGGGGCGCAAGAGACAGCGGGGTGAGCCCCGCCCTATTTAGCAGCACATCCCTCGCACTATACAGTACAATGATCAGGAGTTGCAGCCCACTCCTGACATCGATCTAGAGGAGATTATGGGCGATGGACGCCGCACGTAACACCAGGTGCTCAGATTTAGCATCAGGTCTGATGAGTACACCAGGTTCTCCCGCATTCGCGGTATGCAGCTACTAGGCCTGAGGACATTTGATTGGGTTTTATTGGGTACCTTGGAGGTGGAGATCAGGCTTCAGGGGATAATATCGGGTCGATGGTTGCGAGTTCTCGAGTGTGACTCAATTTCGTACGTCGAGCTCACACGCGAATTTTATTCGACGTTCCAATATACGACCCTCGATTTTGACGAGCCACGTGTCGTGTCGTTCTCACTCGGACGACACATGTATAAGATGTCGGTCCCGGATTTTGCTGTGGCTACTGGATTTTAACGCGGGTGGATGTTTAGACTCCCGTGTTTTTGCAGAGTGTCCGTGGTTACACAATGCACTCCTAGGCAGGCCGACAGTTTTGGCTCACTGAGGCTCAGTTAGCTCAGTTCTGGAGACAGATCGCGGACGGGGCCCACTCGAGCTCTGTAGTGGCGTCTTCCATGAGGGACCTCGTCCATCGCTATATACACCGTATAGTTGCCTACACTATCGTCGGCCGCCATTCGGGCCGCGACAAGTGTAGCAACTTCGATATGTTGTGCTTCCTTTCTATCATCACTAGCAGGGAGGCAAACATTGTGATGCTGCTCCTCACATCTTTTGGTAGAGGTCGGAGTCTATAGGGGGCGACGGCCCAGTTAGCACTGGGGTCGTATATCACTAGGATTGCACATAGGCCAGTAAATGAACTGAACGTTCGGTGAACTGTTCGTGAACCGTTCGGCAGGAAGTTCGTTTATGTTCGTTTATTTAATAAACGAACGAACATGAACACAAAATTTGTGTTCGTTTAATTAAATGAACGAACATGAACAAATGTTCCGTTCGTGCATTTATGTTCATGAACGTTCGTTTATGTTCGTTTATGTATTAATAGAAAATAATTAAATATTATCTGGATATGTCATCCGCTTAAAGGTTTTATATTTGTTAATTTATGTTCATTTATGTGTTTTCAGATTTTAGTTTGTTTGTGTTCATTCACATTGGTTCATATATGTTTATTTATGTTCGTTTATCTTTGTTTAGTTACGTTTGTTTAGATTTTAAACAAACGGACACAAATGTCCATTTTTAAATAAACGCACATGAACATAAATTTTTGTTCGATTAATTATAAAGTTAAATGAACGAACACGAATATGACCTTGTTCGTGTTCATTTGGTTCATTTACGGGCTTTCAATATTCACATAGATGAATACATCGGTCTTATTATCTAGCCTCTACTGATTTTATTTGTGTTCGTTTGTGTTCGTGAACCGTTCGTGAACACAATATTTTCTTAACGAACGAATATGAACAAGGCCTTGCTCATGTTCGATCAGTTCGTTTACAGCCCTAATTGCACAGAGCCTGGGAGTTTTTGACAGATATCTGGTCGGGTACTTCAACCCGGGACCGGCTACACAGAGGTTTGAGTTGGTGGATGCTCGGAGATCCGGGATTTGTGAGATACACGATCCACCCATGCTCATCCCGATCCGAGAGGGACCACAGTTACCGCCACCAGAGGGTAGTGCTGCTGCCGTTTCACTACCGAGGGGGATCCCGACACATAGGCAGCATGCTCCGATCCCGCGCATTGAGCGCCCTCAGCAGCAGCAGCATCCCCTGAGACAGGCCTCATCATCCTCACCATCACAGCAGCCACCACAGCCGCATGTCACACTTCACATGTTATTTTAGCAACAACGGCATATATTGGAGGAGGCTCGGGCCGAGAGGGAGGAGGCTCGAGCTCATCGACAAAAGGTTCGGGCCAATTTGGAGGAGGCTCGAGCTCATCGACCGAAGACGAGGGCCCACCAGGCTCATCATGATGATTACTTTCGTTTGTTATTTGTTGCTTCACAGGTACCGCTCCCACCTTCATTGACTATTCCAGTGGAGCAGCCGGTGGACCCGCTTGATGATGCTGATGATACTCCACCTGCACAGTAGACTTCTGCTTTCCTTTTGACTTTATTTTGTTTTTATTCTCATGGTCTGTATTATATTAATATTACATTATTCGGAATATTGTATGGGTAACAGGTTGGGCGTCTATGTATATATATCTTTCGAGATCTGCTGTGTTTGATTCATTTATATATTATGTTGTAACCGAAATTTGTGGGTGTTGTTCGCTATAAACCCTCACGAGACCCCACTCGTCCTCCCGGGCTACCGGGAGGTTTAAAGGGCTTGTTGCATACGCTAAATGCAATCGTGATTCCTACGAAAGTGAGTTAGGTCTTTTAACATTTTTAACTTATTTAACAAAATTTATTATGAAACTACTTAATTCGACTCGGTAATTGTTTTAATAAAAATTAACAGAAAATCATTTTCGTAACTCGTAAAAGACCTACGTCTTACACTTGTGAGAAGCTTCCTTCTACACGTCTCAAGAATTTGCAGGTTTGGTTGTTAGTTTGGTACTCCTTCGAGACGAGATTATACGAGTGTTTATGAGAGTTCGCGAGCCGACTGGTCCTTTTTCCAGTCTCATTGATATCAGGTGATTTAAATTTCATAATTTATTTTGTATTATTAGTTTAAATGTTAAAAATGTAATTGTATAATTGTTAGTAGAGCCATCACATTTGAGCCCCGAGTTTTTAAATGCTTAACAGTCAAAAAGTCAATTTCAACCCCATCCCTCCAATGTTCATTAATTGTTTAACTATTTTAACATTGAGGAGAATGTAAACCTCAAGTGTGGGGATTTGGAAAATTTGAAAATTTTAACCCGATAGTACCTCGAAGAGTGTTCAAAAACCAAAGTTGTTAACTGTTAATTATTGCCATTAACGCTAAGTTATAGGTTTCTGGTCATGGTTGGTTTTTCAGCTTCTCGATAGTATTACTCATAAATGTTTTGATAACGAGAAGTTGAAAATGGGGTCGTTTAGGCGGGGATAACGAGTCATGGGGACAGGTACACATGTTTATATTGGCAACCTAATTCCTCTGGTAGGTGTGAGTTGACCACAAATATATAATACACATATAATATATAGTACACACATGTCATTTGAGTGCTTTCATCGAGAGTGATTTGATGATTTCATGGATCGGGATCATAGTTGGCATAAATGCAAAAGTGATTGAGGCAATTAGGTTAAGCCTCATCTGGATGAGTGAGAGTGTGGGTACTGGGGGTAAGGCCTCATATATTATACATATGAGCGTGGGTAATAAGAGGGGGGGTTGGTTCCCTTAGAAAACATTTCTCGGACCTATTATGTCATTCGATTAACCCCGACATTATATTACGAGATGATCCAGCTTAATAGGTTTCTTTGTATTTGTATTTGTTTTTTTTTTTTGTATTTTTATTTGTCCAGTATTAAGAATCACGTTTATTATGCTTATAAAAAATAATAATAATGATAATGATAATAATATAATAATAATAATAATAATAATAGCAAAAGGCCAAAAAGATGTCTGTTTATATTCAGTTATGTAATTAGTAGTTCGCTTGTTTCTGCTAAAAAAATGATGAAATCCGTATTTATGTTAATATTGTTTAATTAGTTGTTATGTAATAAGCTGGTTCAGATCGTTTGAGCTACTTGAAAATTTCCCTTCCATACCCTTACACCTAGCCCTGTTACAATCCATTTTAAGTCCTCTTGATTTGAATTTGTGTCAAAGCAGTATATGGATGAACAGTTGTTTGTACAAAGTGGTATTGAGAGCAGAGTGATACTAGCACATCTTTGTTAGTCCACATATTACACCGAGAGAAGAGATGTTATATTATGAGGGGTATGAGCATGCGTGCCTTGACCGGAAACAAAGTACACTTGTCTGGGTGGCTCTATTGTTTTTATTATAGCACTTAACCTTATTTGTGGGATGTCAATCTAGAAAATGTCAGTTTGAGAAACTGGGTATGACCTTAAACCTTACTAGTATTAATGGCGATAATTTACATACCTATGATGGATGTTGATGTTTGCTTTAGAGTTTTCTTGAGGGAAAGCAAAAGATAAGTGTGGGGATGTGATGGTTGGTTATTTTGTATATTGTTTAGTTCGTTTATTTCTTAGTTTCAATTGTATATTGAAGGACTTCGATACTTCATACGTGTATTATTGTATTTCAGGTCACAGGCGTTGAAGTACTTAATTTGGACCTGTCGATGCATGTATTGAAGACCCGGGATGTCCAGCACGCAAAACGAGAAATATAAATGAAGTTTGATGGTGACATGTCCCATCGCGATACGCGATGGGCATGCTTAGAGACCCATCGCGTATCGCGATGGGTGGTTAAATGAGATGTTTACTTTCTGGTCCATCACGATACGCGATGGACCAATGAAGACCCCATCGCGTACCGCGATGGGAGGTGCAGACGGGCAGCTAGGGTTATATCATATTTTTCATCATAAACGACCCTAACTTATTTTTGATAAAAGGAGGAGATTTCCAAAGCTTGCATAGGGCGATTCCATCATTCCATCTTGTGTCAAGATCATATACATGCTCCATATCATTCATACTGAGGACCTATCAATGTCCGGGAATGTACAGTTTGTAACTCTTTCGGTTTTCTCATCTAACTAAGAATACTTTTGTATAATTGTTTACGGTTGATATATGATTATTGATGTTTGGTATTTTTGTGTGTTCAATTGGTTTAGATTTATGTTGATCTGAACGATTCGTTACTAGTTGATATAATAATTGATCATATGACTATTTGATTAGATTGAATACGATAAAACATATAATTGCCCTTAACTAAGTCACATTGGTAGGGACTGTTTGATAACCAGTGTTGTGTGTAAAGCGATTGTTGATGTCTATGGTTTTGTCTGATTGATTAGTCTATAGTTAACCTGTAATAATTAATCTGTGAGGTTGCATGAGATCACTGTAGATTACTTACTTGAATTCTCGGGTGTGTTTTTCTTTTGTTAATTGATTGAAATTTGTTACTTGATTGTTTGCTTACTTTTAAACTCAACTTATTTGCTTGTGTGATCAGCACTAAAATCTGTTACTTCATAATATTGAAACTGTTTACACGATTACATTGACCACATACTCTTGGTGGATACGATACCTTATTTACCCTATATACTTAAGTTATTTAGGTTTTTGCATGACTTGAACGACAGTCATCAAATTTGACAACTCTTTTGTAGTTTTTAATAGTCTCCAATCTCAACAAAGTTTCCATCTTTTATATTTGAACAATTTTTAATTACGCATAAATGTGAAGATTAGTGTATACAATTGAAAAAAGAATTATAAAATGAAATTAATTTTAAATAAAGTAATGTTGTTAATGAGTTTGAAACATAATTTACTGTAGATTGCAGTCACTTTAATAAAATTTTAATTAGGGAATGACTTCTATGTAATAAAATTAAAATTAACCGGTTTAATTTTAATTATCTCTATATTGGTTTAGTTATACTTAATTAGTGAAATTAGTAGAATAAATCTTTATTGGTTAAATTTAACTTAATACATTTAACTAAAAGGTCTTTGAATCGAAATAAAACAAAAGTTTAAACTTACAAAATAATTTATAATAAAATATACCTTTATTTATTTATTAATGTTGAAATTAAACTCATAATACCTTAAGACTTTAATTTTATATTTATTCAGGTTGCTATAATTTATTTTGTTTTTTATATTGTGAAGCAAACTGATTTTTTTTATGAAATGTCTAAGATGTTGATGGTGGGCTAATATGATGATAACATGTTCATGTCTTCGTTTGGTTTTTTAATTTAGGTGTATATTAAGTTTGTGTAAGTATTACCATTTTATGTACACAATCTAAATGTTTAATATTTTGGTTACAAACTTATGTTAATTTTTTGTGTTGGTTTAATATGTTAGTTATGAAATTTTATGGTTGTCTATATTTATATTGTTGTTTCTATGTTTTCAACACATGTGTAACATGAGCTACTATTATAGAAATATATTGGTGAGTAAGATACTTTTACATAAATGAATTTATGATAATCTATGTCGATTCAAGTTAGCTGATAGTCTTCGTATCCAGTTGATTAAGTTGTGTTGTTGTTTCTTGTGTAATATTTCTAATTTTCATGTCTTTAATTTCTCTGTGAACACAAAATATAAATAACCTACAATTGTCACTAAAGTTAATAGTACTTGGTTTCCTGGTTTATAATTTTTCATTTTTGTGTATTAAAATCATTCATTAATTCTGCAAAATTGAACATCATGCCATATAAAATTCAGTTTTTATATTTATGTTGTTCATCTTTTTCATATACTAACCATATCAAATTATGTTATAGATGTCTTTAAAATTAAAGAAAACGTAATATTTGGTCAATCAACGTCTTCCAATAAAAGGGGTATTTCAGTAAGTCATTTTAATATTTTTTTAGTTACCCTTTAAATGTTTTTTAATAATTCATTTTTTTTGTAAACGTGTAGCTTCAACGCCAAGAGAACTACTTACTAGCATTTTGAACGGGAATATTTTATTTTAAACGCGTTAATACATTATATTTTATTAAAATATAATTTTTTTTATTAACTAAAATATAGTAAATAAAAATTAATATGCTATTAATTAAAAATTAGGTATTTGTAACAGAAAATTGTAAACGATTTTTAATATATTTATTATTAACTACATTATACCTTTTTGATAAACAAATTTTTAATAACATTAAATGTATGTTTAAACATTTCTTTTTTCTATTTTCTTTATTATAAATTATACGAAACATAATTTTCAGTTACCAACACTATTTTATTTTCTTAAAACCAATTAAATATATATTTAAATTAAGATATGTATACGAATCAATTTATAGTAATTAGAGGCGCACAGATATTTCTTCATTATTTTTTTTACTTATATTTGGTTAACTTAGTTTATATTGTTTTCATACTTTGCAACAAAATTCACAAATTTAGTTGTGGTCTATATAAAAAAAATCAGTTTTTTGGTTTTAAGTAAGATAATACCAATTATTTTTTTATATTTTATTTTTAAACTAAAATTTTCATAAACACATTATGCTAAATAAAATCAAAAGGACCAAAATTATTTTGACTTATAGATTGGTTCTTAAATTCGGTGTGCCAATAATGTTACTAAGGAATATGGATCAGAAGAACGGTTTGTGTGATGGAGCTAGATTGCGAGTAATTAATTTGGGTATACGTTTTGTTGTAGTAAAAGTTATTTCAGGTACTAATACTGGTTATCGCACTTAAATAATTCGTTGTGGTCTAACACCTTCAGACAAGAAACTTTCGTTTAAATTTAAGAGAATGTAGTTTTTTCCAGTTGTATTCTGTTTTGCATTGACCATTAACAAAAGTGAAGGTCAATCTATATCAAGAGTTGATATATATCTCAGAGACCCGGTGTTTACACATAGACAACTCTATGTAGTTTTATCAAGAACGAAGAGTGGTGTTAAAATTATTATATTAATCAAGAAAGACAAAGTTACAAATAAATAATAAATATGGTTTATAAGGAAGTCTTTTTAGTAACTTATGAATTTTACATTTTTAACTTTTGATTATGTTTTCAAATATTGTAATTTGAATGTTGTTTGGGTTTATCTTTGTATTTCACAATAATTGGTTTACGTACCAACATTAATTACAACTTAAATTATGTTGTCGTCCCGAATAACATATAACAACTTATGTTGTTTTTTCAAATGACATGTGTTTGTTCGAAAATTTCAATATTTTTACCCGTGTCATACACGGGTTAATAACCTACTACTACTACTACTACTAATAATAATAATAATAATAATAATAATAATAATAAGGTTGGCTTTGGATATGATAAAAGTTTCTACAAGGTGATAGTTGGATTTTTATTAACTGTAAATTTGTAATAATCACAATATTACGTTATATTCAACCATTTACGTATAACTCAAGAATAGTAACATGTGTACATGAATTGTCACATGGTCACAACTCACAGTTACTTCATTTATTATTTAATTTATTTATGAACTTGCTTCATTAACGGAAAAAACATGAAATACGAACTCGTGTTATTTTTTTTTTAAACATTTCGATAAAAATTTTATTAAAAACAAAGTTGCACTAAAATAGAAAAATTTGATATCATAAACTATACCGAGTAAACGGTGTTGATATGAGTACCTTAAAGAACTGAACTAATACGGATCGAATAACATTGGTATTAGTATTTTGAACCCAAAATGAACTAACGAGTTAAAGATCAAACAACTGATCAACAAAGATTTGTCTTTTTCTTCTTTTATCAATAAATAAAGAAATAAAGAATGAGATGATAAAAGACTATTTTCCCCTCTCGACGGTTGATGCCTATAGAAATGTTTATACAAGAACTGTAACACTCCCGCGCTAGGGATAATGTGCTAAACATAATGTTGGTCAGAATACATTACGTCAATTTTCATTAATGATTAAGACATTACATTTATAAAAAAAATGTCAAAATTAAATACCTGACATCATTTACTTTCTTCATTTGTAAAAATAACTCTTGAATCTTAATTGTTCCCTTGAACCATCAATCAATTCTTCCCTCGAAAACCTAACGTGCACAAAAGCAACAAAATAAAAGCACGTCTGAGCATAATGCTTAGTGGGCGGATAACAAAATAATATACATCATAACTTATTAACTTCTAACAAGTAACATATCATATCATAATGTAACTAGTAAAATATCAATATGTAACGTTCAATATACCAACTTATAACCTTGATCAATCCTATAAACTTGTAATCATAAATCAAACAAGATATAAATAATACTTTACAACAATAAATACAAATATATAATCAATGAACGGTTTCATAAGGTTACGTGATAACGTGGTAGATAAGAAATTTCTTCTCGCCACTATATAACTCATTAGCTCTCCGTCTCTGGACATTGTCGCTAAAGTCGCCAGAAAACCCAAACAGTCTTCGGAAAACTTTATTTTTCACTGTTACGGCTTCCTTGATATAGACTGGACTGCCCGACCTCTGATATAAGATCTGATAAGTGGGAAGCTTCGTTTATGTATCATGAACACATTTTCAAAATTTGAGACCGATCCGACGATTAGACCTCTGGGAATCGTCAGTTCTTTGTTAGTTGTTTTTCTCAAAAAACGGGAATCACTAAAGAAGGAGGTTTAGATGTGAAGATGATTATAAAATGAGATGGTGACTACTTTTATAAGATAGTGGTAGGATTTCATGTTTAACGTTTTACCTAATGACACTTATTCTCTTTATACTTTAGATAATTGCATTTATCTTCTATAATTTAGTTAAACCCAATTCATTTAAATACCGACGAAACTTGAGATGTTACATTCCATCAGTTAATTGAGTTGTTATCTTCAAAATAAGAAAGAACAATTATATAACATGAGAGTTTATCACATATGGTGAAAATAAAAAGGAAGATGAGATACCAATACGTAGAACATTAATAACTTTCTAAATAACGTAGACAAATTAAATACCTAACTTAACTACAAAACCTATTGAAATAAAAACAAATCAGTATCAGTTACATCATTATCTATAAAAACTCAACAACAGTGAATAGAAGTTGGATATATTATTCTATAAAAACTCAATAATTATAAACAATACGTCTATTGCAAGGCTATGCGTTATATCAAAGTATATTTTTTCTCTCCGTAACAAAAAGAATTTTTTTTTTTAAATAAACGTGTTTTCTTTTCTCAAAACACTAGTTGTTATTTAGTTGGAAAATTCCTTAAGAAATCCACCATTTTTTTCTCTCCCATCTCATTGAGGATGAGTCGTGTGATGGACATGTAGTAACTCGAAAGGGGAGACACTTGTTCTCCGAACCCTTGACACCGAGGCTTGCGAGCCAAAGGAAACGCAAAGCGCATAAATCTTAATCAACCTCGAGACCTAGTTGCTTTCCTGGAGGGGTCCGCGAGATTCTAAAACCTATTATGCCAAAGCATATCACACCAAACGCCTACGAATCTACTAAACTCATTGTATAAAACGTGATCATGTGACGATCACATACCTTAGTTATAGCCAAATTCACGGTGGTTCGTGGCTTATAAACTCGGTTTTTCCTTATGATGTTTTAGTTGAAAGGATAGGTGGGAAAAACCATGGTGATACAAGGATACCCCAAACATTCACCTCAACGCCCTCATCTCAATTTTAATCGTCTATTGTTGAAAATTAGGCCATGGTGGTAAATGGTATTTCAACAATGAGATTTTTGTATTAATTATTGATTTTTGTTATGAAAGGTAATTTTCTCATTTTGTTGGACATGCTCATAGTAAATTCATGCATATCTCAACACTTAATATAATTTTTTAAATGTTTTAGTTAACTAGCAACCTCCTTAATACTCCAAGTTAAGGTTAATAAAAAAAATTCTCATAGTTACACAATTTACCCAAAATCTCATAAATTTTTACATTTCTTCCTTGTAGCATGCCTTCCTCCCGTCGAGCCCATCGTCGCACAAGCAACTATGGCCGTAGTATGTAATCCCACATTGCTAAGGGAATTGTGGAAGCCATTCCAACAATCATTTCCCAGCTTCAAACCGTGAATGTCGCTATCGCACACGTAAATCCAAACTTAATTGCTTGCTCCTTCAAACAATTCATGAACACTAACCCATCTGAATACGTTGGGGAGAGGGTGCTACCGTCCTCCTCAAGTGGTTCGAGGAGATGGAAAGCGTGCTCCTTCATTGTGCATGCCTAGAGGATATAAACACCACATACGCCTCGAGTGTCTTTGAACTAGAGACCCTCACTAGATTAATGAAAAGCACTCTCTTCGGGCTGATATTTCCATGGCATTTTAATGGGTTAATCTAAAGAAGATCTTGCTCAAACCTTTTGTCCGAAGTTTGAGCTCTGGAAGTTGGAAGAAGAATTTTGGAATTTGAAGCAAGAAGGTGGTGATAATGTAACTTATAATGAGCACTCCACGAAGTAAGCCTCCTCATACCGCATATGGTCACTCCACTCGTGCGTGCCATAGATAAGTACATCTCGGGTTTTCCCATGCAAATCCTAGATTTTGTTCTAAGCCATGACCCGAAAATCCTCCATGATGCCATCACTTTAGCTGGTACCCTCACCAAGAACCATGTTCAGTCCAGGACCTTAATGCGGAAATTTCTGAGAAGCCTAATGATAAGCCTTCACATGGGCCCACTAAAGAATGAAAGCCCAAAGCCTCTAATCCCAAATCCACCAAGCACAATAACAACTCCTCTTCCCACTACCGCAACAATAAAAGAAAGTTCAATTCCCAAAACTATGTAACGGCTCAATTACAAGCCCAACAAGCTCCTACCAACAAGAATTCCTACACATGTACCCATCATTTGCATAGCACGTGCAAGTTTCACCATGTCGTTACATTGAAGTGCCTTTAATACAATCATTGTGGTCGTTTTGGTCACCTCATTACCACATGCTGTAAACTCAACCAACCCATTGTTCAACCATTTACCTCACCTCTTACCAAACCCCATGTTTTACCTTATGCTCAATCAGTTATTCAAGCACCCTCAACTATTAGAGTTTGTTACAATTGTGGAGACCCTAGCCATTTTCGTAATGCATGCCCAAGACTCGCATATATGAACCACATTTCATCTTACCCAACCCAAGCCGCTCAATATAAAGCTTACTAAGCCCAAGTCTACCCAACTCAAGTCACTCAAGCCGAATTCAACCAAGCCCAAGTGAATCAGCTTCAACCAATCAAAGCTCAACTCATTCAAGCCCAACCTAATCAAACTATCTAAGACAACCAAGACCCAATAAAACAACTTCATGTTAGCCAAATTACGCAAGGACATGCATGTTACATCAACGAATCTAAGTCTAAGCCTCACCCTTTAAGAAGACATGCTACGCAAGGGGCATTTTTTATCTAGTTCTTTTCATTTAAATCTAGTGTAATGACCTAATTTAATTTCAAGTTTTGGGATGAACGAGAATCATGGTATTTTATAATTGATTTTCACATGTATTTCTATTATATCGTTTATTGCACTATTTATTACTATGCAATTAATAATCACAATTCAAGTGATCTATGAGCGGTTATTTACCGGGACTATGTATATGGTGATGTGCATGGTTATCTAATAGTTCCACATTTGTAATATGAACTACCTATGAACAATTTCCAATAAACATTTTGTTTTTAGAGAATGGGACTAAGAATATGTGTTATTCATAGTTATCTAATAGGAGCACAAGTACAAATTTTATTTTGATATTTTTTATAAACATAGCTACCCAAATTCCCGAAAACTCACCATATTCCCGTGGCACTCCTTCCTTATCTTATCCAATTATACTATCTTGATCTCAAGCATCATCTTATAATCATGTGACTTGTTCGTTGTGTGAACTTGTGTACGTGGATATTTATATTTGAACTTTGTTTTCATCTCCTTGCACGTAACTCATATTGAATATGTTTGTGTGTCATACCTCAAACCTAGGGTGATTTTGGGTAACGACACAAATATCGATGTGATAAGGTGTAACATCCTACTTTTGGTAATAATAATAAATAAAAGGAAATGTGTTTGTTTAAAAGTGTGTTAATATTTAATTAAGTTAAATAAAAGAGTATGGACTTGGTTAATGAAAGATGGAATAAAGGGTGGTGATGGGCCTTAGGTCCATGGGTTTAAGAGAGTATAAATACTCCTTAAACCTCCCTAAAACCTTAAAACCCTCATTCTTATCTTCTAGTCTCCTACACACTCAAAAACACACACAAACACTCTCTAGTATTTTGGCCAACGTTCATGACCAAGAACCGAGCTTGGATTTTGATAGATCTTGATTATACAAGCTAGATGCGAGTCCTTAGTTGCACATCAAAGCTATCCGTAGCCTAAAAACGTAAAAATGTATGTTCTTTACACATAAAGGTTACGTTTTTAAGAATGGTTTGCCTCAAGACTTGGTACTAAGGCAAATCGGGTGTAGTTATACCATAAAGATACAAACTTGACGTTAAAAATGGACTTATTAAACCTGTTAGTATATACGGTTCACTTAGAAACCCTAGATCTAGCTCAAATATGTTTAAAAACCAATAAAGGTTCAAGCTTATTGAATGAGCGGACTAGATCTTAGTCAAGGATAGAAAAGGAAATGTTTAAAAGGTGATACCAAACCATAATAGGAGATTGGATACTAATATATTTATAATGATAATGGTAAGGATGGTATGGACAACCTACAGTGGGTGTATTCGAATGGGGCTACCATTCTAATGCAAGATCACAAGAGGGGGTATTCTAATCCTCTCCTTCCATTCGAATTCAGAAAAGAAATAAAGACAAAAAAGAAAGGATACAAGTGTTCTATTCGAATTCTTGGCCCTTCAAATACAATGCAAGTTGGATAAATGGCCATTCGAATACAATGTTATTTACAAGTCCCAATTGAATACAAGTCTATCCAAGGCATATTCAAATACATGTCCATTCGAATACATGTCCATTCAAATACATGTTGTATTCGAATACATGTCCGTTCGAATACATGTTCTATTCGATTACATGTCCATTCGAATACATGTTGTAATCTAACACAAATTCCATTCGCATACAACCTCAATTCGAATACAATCCCCTTGATCCCTTTAATGCAACCCTATTCTAATACAGGGGTATTCGAATACAAGGGTGATTGAATAAGTTGGAACATTGGAATACAATCTCAATTCGAATTCAATTCCCTTGATCCCTCGAATACAATCCTATTCAAATACAAGGGTATTCGAATACAAAAGTGTACAAATGAGGAGGACCATTTGTATACAATTCCTTACAAGGCTATTTGAATAAACCAGACTTAACAATGTGTTTAAGGTTAGGTATTTAATACATATAATTGATATACAGTTAGCTGAGCCCAGTTAAAGAAAGGAATCGGTATTAACTCAGAGAGAAACAGGAAACAGGTGAGTTTCTAGCCCCATTTTCTTTTTATGTTTTCGGGGTTGTTTGCATACTCAATGTGAATGTTAGTACACTTACCTTGAACGGTAAGTGTATGCTATGATGATTGATGTGATAGTATGTATGAATGTTATGAATGAATGTTTGTCGGCGCGTGAAAAATCTTCGGATATTGCACGTATTGACAGGGAAAGTAATGTATAGAATGCCCAATATGAGATATGTATATGCCTGAAGGTATGTAATAAATGAGTTTGTACAAGGGTATGATTTTATAAAGAAAGGTATGGCATGGTTAAGAGGGAACATACCCTAATAATATCTGTGAATGTAGGGAACATACCTTAATAATATATGCGAATGTAGGGAACAGACTCTAATAATATCTGCGAATGTAGGGAACAGACCCTAATAATATCTACGAATGTTGGGAACATACCCTAATAATATATGCAAATGTAGGGAACATGCCCTAATAATATCTACGAATTTTATAGGACATTATGCTCTTTAAAACATATATGAATGAAGGAAAGAATGTATGTATGTAAGAATGAATGTATGTATGTAAGAATGAAAGAAATAATGAATGTATGTATGTTGTATGTAAGTATGTAAGTAAAAATTAAGTTATGTATCTTCGAATATGTAATTATGTAGGTATGTGAATGAAATGTATGTTGCCTAATTAACTAGAACTCATTCGGCGTAGCTAACTTTTAGTAGCACGCAGGTGAGTAGGATAAGACAGCTAGCTTGAGAAGGACACAAGGCAGGAAAATAAGAAGCTTGCATCCGAAGATTTATGAAATATTTATGAATGATGTTTTACTATGAAAGACACAAAATGTTTGTTTAAAACAAGTTGTTGAAATAATATGAAATGTTTATTGAAGTTTTATATCACGCGAAAGTTTTAATTAACTCTGATTTGTAGAACTGTGTTTATGAGTAATTCCGATGCTAACGTAGGGCACCGGGATCGGGGCCTTACAAGTTGGTATCAAAGCATAAGTTCGAGAGAACTAAGCATCCCGCATGCTTAGACTCGAACAAAGAATGAGTTTTAAGTAAGAAAAGAAAGAAAATGCCAGTTCAAGATAGCCATGTGTCACTCAAGCAAGCTAAGTAAAGGTAAAGTATATGATTAATTAATATGTAATGATGTTAGATTGAATGCTAAAGAAAGAATATGTGTGTATTAGAGATAGGGTTAATTGAGTGTTTGATTGATTAACTATTTGATAGTAGAACATAGCACAAGTGAAGTCACAAAAGGAAGTATATAGGACACGGAGAGTAACGTGATCAGCTAATCACAGCTAGCAACTGTTATTACCTGTTAGCCTTACTATCCTTGTACTTAATAGTTCCTTGAGTGATGTCGTTTGTGTTTCCTTATAGAATACCAATCTAACAACATGGCAGGCCGCGCATCGTCCGAGACCATTTTGTAGAATCAGCCACTAACACCAGAGGACAATGAGGTCGAACTGGACATCGTGGCAGGCCGCGCATCGTCCGAGAACCTTTTGTACAATCAGCCACTAACACCGGGGAAGAAGGAAGTGTAGCTGGATGAAATCCGAGCAACAATGAGGGATATCAACTCAACCCTGTTGTTCAAGCTGCCATTGCTCAAGCTGTAGCAACTGTAGTGAAGAATTTGCAACCTGAAAGGTCTGCTGGAAGCCACGTAAGGACCGCTGAGAAAGCAGGAGATGAAGGTAAGAAAGCTGATGATGGGGAAGGTGAATCGAGTGAAGTTCGATCGGTAAAGACTGATGAGAGAAAGAGAGGCCGCAGTGGGTGTAACTACAAGTCGTTCAAAGGTTGCGACCCACCGAAGCTGACCGGTTTGGGGGATGCAATCACTACTCTTCAATGGATAACCGCCATGGACAAGGTTATCCGAATTAGTGAGTGCCATCCAGATCAAGCTGTGGGTTATGTTACCCAATAATTCGGTGACGAGGCCATATACTGGTGGGAGTCTGTAGAGCATAGGAAGAGTCGAGATGAGATCAAAGCATTGAGGTGGGATGACTTGAAGGAGATCGTCATGAAGCGTTTTTGTGTTTATGCTGAGGTAGAAAGGGCTGAAATGAAGTTTCTGAACTTGAAGGCGGGTAAGATGACACACCGCGAGTACACTATCGAATTCAACCGCATGCATAGGTTGGTGCCTCACACAGTGAATACCGAAGCCAAAAGAATCAAGTACTACATAAGGGGTCTGCCTCAGAATGTCCGCACATTAGACACGGCTAATAAACTGAATACATTCGAATCTACTGTGGAACTCGCAGAGATGGTTTATGATGATCTGGCTACGGATGATGTCGGGGTGGTGGAAGAGAAGAAGGAGAAGAAGTGGTTTTTCTTGCCAAGAGACCCGGTACCCAGGCATGGAACCCTAGAGGTAAGCGACAGAGGGTGTGGGAGAAGAAGTCGTGTAAGACTTGCGGGAAGATGCACGTTGGGGAGTGCAAGTGGGGCATTGGTTCTGATGTGTGCCATAAATGCGGGAAGTCCCATGGTGGGGAATGCAGGTTAGGATCAAATGCTTGTTATAAATGTGGCAAGATGGGGCACTTTGCTCAGGATTGCCAGGAAAAGCCCTCGTGTTATAGGTGCGGGCAGACATGCCACTTAGCGAGGGCTTGTACTGGTGATGGAGCTGAAGAAAAGGAGAAAAAGGATGCTGAGCAGGCTAGGCCTAAGACTAGAGCTTACATGTTGAATCAAGAGAAAGTTAGACAGATTCCTGATGTTGTGACAGGTACGTTTCTAGTAAACAGTATTCCTGCTTCCGCATTATTTGATTCAGGTGCGAATAGAAGTTTTGTAGCCATGACATTTAGTACGTTAGCAAAAATGAAAAGTTGTCGTGTGCCTGAAACTTTTATAGTAGAAACCACTAGTGAAACCTCGGTTAGGATAACGAGAATGGTTAAGGATTGTAAGATAGAGTTAGAAGGACGTGAGTTCCCTGTGACCCTGTATGTTATGACCTTTGGAGGGTTCGATGTGGTATTGGGGATGTATTGGCTATCTGAGTTTGAGGCTCGGATAGCGTGTAAGAGTAGGTTGATAAGGTTAAAGTCCTTGGATGGTAATACATTGACGGTTTATGGTGATAAAGAAAGTTCAGGGCTTAATGTAATTTCGATGATAAAAGCCGAAGGTTTGTTACGACGAGGGTGCGGTGCTTACCTGGCGTATGTTGTCAAAGCTACGGCCGAGGTGAAAGAAGTGAAAGATGTTCCTGTTGTGTGCGACTACCCATAAGTGTTCCCTGTGGATCTTCCGGGGTTGCCACCGTAACGAGAGATAGAATTCCATATAGACTTAATACTAGGAGCCCAACCCGTCGCGAAAGCACCTTACCGTTTGGCGCCGTCTAAAATGAAATAATTGATGTCCCAACGAAAAGAACTCTTCGATAAAGGTTTTATAAGACCAAGTGTTTCCCCGTGAGGCGGATCGGTGTTGTTCGTTAAGAAGAAAGATGGAAGCATGAGAATACGTATAAACTATCGAGAGTTGAACAAGCTTATGGTTAAGAACAGGTATCCGTTGCCGCGGATTGATGATTTGTTTGATCAAGTAAAAGGTTCAAGCTGGTTCTCGTGCATAGACTTTAGATCAGGTTATCATCACCTGAAGGTGAAAGAGGCAGACATCCCTAAAACAACGTTTCGGACGCGGTATGGACACTACGTGTTCCTCGTTATATCATTCGATCTAACGAATACTCCTGCAACATTTATGGACTTGACAACCGATGTTAGATAAGTCGGTTATCATTTTCATCAACGATATATTGATATATTCAAAGAGCGAGTATGACCATGCAAACCATCTAAGAGAAGTATTGGAGATTTTGAAGAAAGAAAAGTTGTACGCTAATTTTTCAAAATGCGCATTCTGGTTGCGTGAAGTGCAGTTTTTAGGCCACGTGATTAATCCTGAAGGGATCACCGTGGACCCAACTAAGATTGAGGCCATAACGAATTGGAAAACTCTGCAGAACCCGACTGATATACGGAGCTTCTTAGGGTTGGCAGGCTATTATAGGAGATTCATCGAAGGCTTCTCCAAGATAGCTGCACCATTGACCGGAATGACCTGAAAGACAGTAGTACTCATCTGGGGTAATTTTCAAGAGGAGGCTTTTGAGGAATTAAAGATAAGACTCACACAAGCTCCAATCATTGCTCTACCCTATGGGGATGAGGATTTGGTCGTTTGTACTGATGCCTCGCATCGTGGGTTAGGTTGCGTGTTGATGCAACGAGGAAAAAAGATAGCCTATGCGTCCAGACAATTGAAGGTTCATGAGAGTACTTATCCGACGCATGATCTAGAGCTAGAAGCAGTAGTACATGCTCTCAATATATGGAGACATTATATGTATGGTAATAAGTGTACTATCTACACAGATCATAAGAGCTTAAAGTATTTCTTTGAGCAGAAAGAGCTGAATATGAGACAAAGAAGATGGTTGAAGTTGATAAAGCACTACAATTGTGATATCAAATATCATCCTGGTAAGGGTAAGTGGTCGCTGGCGCGCTAAGCCGTAAGAATGAAGAAGTCATTGCAACAATGAAGTCGTATAAGTTGATTGTTAACTCAGATCTCTTTGAAGAAATCATCAAGGCGCAGTCTGAGGTGCTTGCAGATGAAGGACTAATGAAGAAGGAAAGAATTGTCGGTTAGCAAGATGAGTTGATGGAAAACACTCATGGCATTTAGACTAGGTTTGACCGTATGTGGATTTCACGTCATGGAAATCTTAGGGGTTGAATCTTAGGTGAAGCTCATAAGTCAAGATACTCAATTCATCCGATATCCACTAAGATGTATCAAGATCTGAAGAGAGAATACTGGTGGCCAGGGATGAAGAATGATGTAGTGGAATATGTTAGTAAGTGCTTACCCTATGGGAAAATGCAGCCATTAGAGATACCTAAATGGAATGGGAACACATCACCATGAATTTCATAACTAAGCTACCACGTACAGCTAAACATCATGATACCATTTGGGTGATTGTGGACCGTTTAACAAAAATTGCTCACTTTCTGCCTATACGAGAAGCCATCTCATCATAAATATTAGCAAATTTGTTCATAAAAGAAGTTGTGACTAAGCATGGAGTGCCAATGTCAATAGTGTCTGATAGAGATACTCGTTTTACTTCAAGATTTTGGAAGAAGTTCTATGAAGCTATGGGAACAAGATTGAACATCAGTACGGCGTATCATCCTCAAATAGATGGCCGGTCTGAAAGGACTATCCAAACCCTTGAGGATATGCTACGTGCTTGTGTGTTAGATTTGGAGGAAGTTGGGATGACCATCTCGCATATGGCATATTCTCCTATAACAACAACTACCATTCAAGTATTGGTATGCCACCGTTTGAGATGTAGTATGGAAGACGATGTAGAACGCTTTTATGTTGGGGAGAGATTGGTCAAAAGGAGATTGTAAGTTGGAAGTTGTTCAAGAAACCTTTTCAATGTTTGATCAGATCAAGGCAAGAATGAAAGCTGCTCAAGTCAGACAGATGTCATATGCTGATAAGCGGCGACAACCAATTGAGTTTGGCATTGGAGACAATGTGATACTCAAGGTCTCGCCTTGGAAGGGAATCATTCGTTTCAGGAAAAAAGGGGAAGCTGAGTCCAAGGTACATTGGACCATTTAAGATTATATATCGTGTGGGTGAGGTGGCTTACAAGCTAGATTTACTCGAAGAGTTGGAAGGAATTCATTCAACCTTTCATGTTTCTCACCTAAGGAAATGTCTAGCTGATGACACGTCTCATGTGCCATTGGTAGACATCGAGGTTAATGAACAGCTGAACTAAATTGAGCAACCTATAAAGATAGTCGACCGCAAGGAAAAGCAATTTCGTCATAAAGTTATTCCATTAGTGAAAGTGATATGGAAGCATCGTAAAGGATCAGAAGTCACTTAGGAAGTTGAGGAAGAAATGCGCAAAATTTTCCCCAGAATTGTTTAAGTGATAGTTAGGTTTCGGGGACGAAACCTCTTTAAGGAGGGAAGACTTGTAACATCCTACTTTTGATAGTAATAAATAAAAGGAAATGTGTTTGTTTAAAAGTGTGTAAATATTTAATTAAGTTAAATAAAAGAGTATGGACTTGGTTAATGAAAGATGGAATAAGGGGTGGTGATGGGCCTTAGGTTCATGGGCTTAAATGAGTATAAATACTCCTTAAACCTCCCTAAAACCCTAAAACCTTCATTCTTATCTTCTAGCCTCCTACACACTCAAAAACACACACTAACACTCTCTAGTATTTCGGCCAAAGTTCAAGACCAAGAACCGAGCTTGGATTTTGATAGATCTTGACAATACAAGCTAGATACGAGTCCTTAGTTGCACATCGAAGCTAGCTGTAGCCTAAAAACGTAAAAATGTATGTTCTTTACACATAAAGGTTACGTTTTTAAGAACGGTTGCCTCAAGACTTGGTACTAAGGCAAATCAGGTGTAGTTATACGATAAATATACAAACTTGACGTTAAAAATGGACTTATTATACCCGTTAGTATATATGGTTCACTTAGAAACCTTAGATCTAGCTCAAATACGTTTAAAACCCAATAAAGGTTCAAGCTTTGTGAATAAACGGTACTCCTTCCGGGACTATGACCGGTACTCCTTCTGGCACCCTAGATCTAGCAATTCAAGTGGTCTATGACCGGTTATTTATCGGGACTATGTATATGGTGATGTGCATGGTTATCTAATAGTTCCGCATTTGTAATATGAACTACCTGTGAACAAGTTCCTACAAACATTTTGTTTTTAGAGAATGGGACTAAGAACATGTGTTATACATAGTTATCTAATAGGAGCACATGTACAATTTTATTTTGATAATTTTTTTAAACATAGCTACCCAAATTCCCCAAAACTCACCATATTCTCATGGTACTCCATCCTCATCTTATCCAATTATACTATCTTGATCTCAAGCATCATCTTATAATCATGTGATTTGTTCGTTGTGTGAACTTGTGTACGTGGATATTTATCTCTGTACTTTGTTTTCATCTCAAGTAATTCTATGCATCGGATGTGCAATTTACTTATTTAATTTCAAGATTTCATCCATCTATTTAGTTCATTTTGGTTGATATTGTTTTCGATGGTTAAATTCAACAATTTTGTTTTATTTTTAAAGTTTATGTTTATTTACTTGTTATTTATGGTCATCAAATTTCACTTATATATTTTAGTTTCATTTTATTGCTCTTGACCAAATAATTCCATTTAAATATCAAATTAAAAAGTTTTATTTTACCTTGTTTTCGAACTATATGCATCATGCGACGATCTAAATAATTATGAGTGCACACATAATTATCGAAGACCTTGCATGAAACTCATATTGAATACGGTTGTGTGTCATAACTCAAACCTAGGGTAATTTTGGGTAACGACACAAATATCGATGTGATAAGGTGTAACATCCTACTTTTGATAATAATAAATAAAAGGACATTCGTTTGTTTAAAAGTGTGTTAATATTTAATTAAGTTAAATAAAAGAGTATGGACTAGGTTAATGAAAGATAGAATAAGGGGTGGTGATTGGCCTTAGGTCCATGGGTTTAAGAGAGTATAAATACTCCTTAAACCTCCCTGAAACCCTAAAACCCTCATTATTATCTTTTAGCCTCCTACACACTCAAAAACACACACAAACACTCTCTAATAGTTCGGCCAAGGTTCAAGACCAAGAACCGAGCTTGGATTTTGATAGATCTTGACTATACAAGCTAGATACGAGTCCTTAGTTGCACATCGAAGCTAGCCGTAGCCTAAAAACGTAAAAAGGTATGTTCTTTACACATAAAGGTTACGTTTTTAAGAACGATTTGCCTCAAGACTTGGTACAAAGGCAAATCGGGGGTAGTCTTACCATAAAGATACAAACTTGACGTTAAAAATGGACTTATTAAACCCGTTAGTATATGCGGTTCACTTAGAAACCCTATATCTAGCTCAAATACGTTTAAACACCAATAAAGGTTCAGGGTTTGTGAATGAACGGACAAGATCTTAGTCAAGGATAGAAAAGGAAATGTTTAAAAGGTGATATGAAACCATACTAGGAGATTGGATACTAATATATTTATAGTGATAATGGTAAAGATGGTATGGACAACCAATAGTGGGTGTATTCGAATGGGGCTACCATTCGAATACAAGATAACAAGTGGGGGTATTCGAATCCTCTCCTTCCATTCGAATGCAGAAAAGAAAGGACACAAGTGTTCTATTAGAAGATTTGGCCCTTCGAATACAATTCAAATTGGATAAAGGGCCATTCGAATACAATGTCATTTACAAGTCCCAATTGAATACAAATCTGTAAAAATATAAGCAGGCCAATTCAAATACATGTCCATTCGAATACATGTTGTAATCTAACACAAATTCCATTCGCATACAACCTCAATTCTAATACAATCCCCTTGATCCCTTGAATGCAACCCTATTCGAATACAGGGTTATTCGAATATAAGGGTGATTGAATAAGGTGGACCGTTGGAATACAATCTCAATTCGAATACAATTCCTTTGATCCCGCGAATACAATCCTATTCTAATACTAGAAAAAATTGTACAAATGAGGAGGACCATTTGTATACAATGCCTTACAAGGCTATTTGAATAAACCAGACTTAACAATGTGTTTAAGGTTAGGTATTTAATACATATAATTGATATACAGTTAGCTGAGCCCAGTTAAAGAAAGGAATCGGTATTAACTCAGAGAGAAACAGGAAACAGGTGAGTTTCTAGCCCCATTTTCTTTTTATGTTTTCGGGGTTGTTTGCATACTCAATGTGAATGTTAGTACACTTACCTTGAACGGTAAGTGTATGCTATGATGATTGATGTGATAGTATGTATGAATGTTATGAATGAATGTTTGTCGGCGCGTGAAAAATCTTCGGATATTGCACGTATTGACAGGGAAAGTAATGTATAGAATGCCCAATATGAGATATGTATATGCCTGAAGGTATGTAATAAATGAGTTTGTACAAGGGTATGATTTTATAAAGAAAGGTATGGCATGGTTAAGAGGGAACATACCCTAATAATATCTGTGAATGTAGGGAACATATATGAATGAAGAAAAGAATGTATGTATGTAAGAATGAAAGAAAGAATGTATGTATGTATGTAAGAATGAAAGAAAGAATGTATGTATGTATGTATGTATGTATGTATGTATGTATGTATGTATGTATGTATGTATGTATGTATGTAAGTATGTAAGTAAAAATGAAGTTATGTATCTTGGAATATGTAATTACATAAGTATGTGAATGAAATGTATGTTGCCTAATTAACTAAAACTCACTCAGCATAGCTGACTTTTAGCATGCACGCAGGTGAGTAGGATGAGGCAGCTAGCTTGAGAAGGACACATGGCTGGAGAATAAGAAGCTGGCATCCGAAGATTTATGAAATATTTATGAATGATGTTTTACTATGAAAGACACATGATGTTTGTTTAAGACAAGTTGTTGAAATAATATGAAATGTTTAGTGAAGTTTTATATTTCGCGAAAGTTTTAATTAACTCTGATTTGTAGAACTGTGGTTATGAGTAAATTCGACGCTAACGTCGGGCACCGGGACCGGGGCCTTACATAGGGGCATGGTGGATACGCCGCTGATAAATATTATATATATGTGTCGTTATTATATTTTCTATTAGTAGCGTTATTCGGGTTTTTATGTTATTTTTATTAAAAACATTCTCCATTGACTTTTATTTCTTCCATTATGTTATGGTTTTTCCTTAATTTCGAGGCGGAATTTTAAAAATTGTGAATACTGTGACATTTGTCATATTTCGAACCCGGAAATCCCATCCCTTTAAAATTTTATTTTCTTTATTCAGATGCCGATTGTTAATAGAAACGACGGCCATTTTTAATATTTATAATGTAGGTTACATGTCACCCGTAAACGAAAATGTAAAGTATTACACTTGCAACCCAAAGTTCAATTTTTGCATCCTTTATATCTATCCTCAAATTCCAATGACCCCTTATACCAAAAACCCAAACGTTTTCCATCCTTCTCCCTACCCCTCGTCGATATCCAGATCCCCCCTTTCCTTTGCTTCAAATCTTGACCCATAAAGGAATTTGAATTCGACTGATTGATTCTTAATAAACACGCTAATTATCTATATAGTAAGCTCAGGTAATTGATAACTAAACTTTAAAGAATTTGTTTAATTTTCCTTGACTTGAACACAAACTGTACCGACCTCGTTACCCTATATAAACTCATCCAAAATCAAATAAACTGACCCATATCATCCTCACATCATCTTGACGCAAAACCCTATAACAATTTTGTCTCAGAAGCTGTTCTTGTTTGATTTTTGATCTCATGTTCAAACGAAAACCCTAGTTCACGGTCCTTTTTCAATTCGATCTCATTTGAGGTAATTGATTTCGGATTTTAGGTAGACTTCTGATGCTATGCAAAACCCCTCTATCAATTTTAATCGATAGGGGTGGTATAAGACATATCCAAGACAAACACACTTCAAAAATAGAATGATCGAAACATTAAGAGGAAGAAGAACTAGAAGAAAAGAAGTTTACTCAAATCATCTATATCATTCACATTTTGACAAATTATTGTATTTTTAACGCATATGCATGTCACCGTATGATATGATGATCAAGTTTGTTCGAAGAAACTTAGGGTTGCATGTTTGAGAGAAGATACATGAACTTAAATTTTTATTTTGTTTTTACTTATTTTATTTATGAATTGTATACTTTGGTATTTGAAGTTGGATTATATGAATTGGAATAATATATATAATCATTTTATGTTTTTTGCATGATAGTACCTTGAGAGCTGTGAGCAATCAGCTCGCGCCCTGGCATTTCCACATTAGGTTAGGGCGTGACACCCTTCATACAAATAAGACCATGGTTGTCTTAAATCGGTTTTCACGCTTTTCCCCAAATCACCAAAATTCTTTTGGTAGTCAACTAAAACCTAAAAACATTAAATCAAATTTTAAGTTACTAACTGAAACAACAATCCTCATCAAAAGCTAGTTTTGCAAAGTGTTCATTTCCTCTAAGAGAATTTTTGAACTCAAAGTGGTTATCGCAATCCTCATCAAATCTAACCTGGATATCTACGCATGTTTATAAGAGATCACAAATTTAATTTAAACGTGCAATCACAATAAGAAATAGTAAACTGGTATAACTGATGTCATCAATAACAACCTGCATCATCTTTACTATCCTTGGCCTGTCTAGGAATGCTTTACCAGCAGTCGAGCAAAGTAAATAGCCATCCGGTAACCTACAAGATCACTAAGTAATTAAGATTAAAACCATAATAAAAAATAATGACTTGAGCTTTAACATCTGAAATCCAATTTAAATATGTCTAGCCTAAAAATTAGCATTCAAAAAGTCAACATACGTGGGTATGAGAGGTTAAATATTAAAATCTAACAAGTCAATTTGCTCATACACAAAAGGGGTGTCTATTAATACATAACAATCTTTGAAATTGCATTTACATTATATAAGGCCCCGATCCCGATGCCCTACTTGGACGTTGGATTTACTCATAAACACAGTTATAAACATCAGAGTTAATTAAAACTTTTCGTGGAATAGATAAATGTCAACCATTCATTACATAAGTCTTAAATTAATATAATTTAAAACATGTATTTTAGTTCAAACATTAACAACTAAGTCTTCAGATGCCATCTTCTTTATTCATCTACCATGTGTCCCCCTTCAAGCCAGCTGTCTCATCCTACTCACCTGCGTGCATACTAAAAGTCAGCTATGTTGAGTGAGTTCTAGTTAATCAGGTAACATACATTTATACACTCACTTTCATATACGCATCCGAAGATACATATTTTATACTTTACCTGTTACCTTTCTTTCGTACATTCATACATTCATAAATACATTCTTTCATACCATCACACTTTCATACTTCATTCAAAACTATCTTTACCATCTCAGATATTAGTAGGGTCTGGTCCCTTTCTTTTCTATCTCAGATATTATTAGGGTCTGGTCCCTTCTATCTCAGATATTAGTTGGGCCTGGTCCCTTTCTTTTCTATCTCAGATATTATTAGGGTCTGGTCCCTTCTATCTCATATATTAGTAGGGTCTGGTCCCTTCATTTCATACAACCATACATACACTCCTTTACACGTACATTTTATTATATAGTTCCATACATACTCGTATTCATTCATGTATCATTCATACATTTGTTATAAAACTCACCTTCCCTGGAGATACGTGCAATATCCAAAGATCGTTCACGTACCGACAAGCATTTGTTCATAACCTCAATACTATCACATAAATTATATAAGGCATACACTTACCACTTAGGGTAAGTGTGTTAACTAATCATATTGAGTATGCACACAACCCCGAAAACATGACAAGGAAATGGGGCTAGAAACTCACTTGAACTCGGTTCCTCTCAGAGTTAATGGTAACTCCTTTCTTTAACTGGACACGGCTAACTGTATAACAATTATACGTGTCAATTAACTATCACTACCCATATCATATTTCTAGTTTATTATAACCGTCAACGAACGGGGTTCCGGGGGCAGCACCCCTGGCAGCAGGGTTCTAGGGGCGGGAGCCCCTAGCGGGGTCCAAGGGGAAGAGCCCCTGGCTGGGGTTAAAATAGAATTATTAAATTATTGTTTTATTCTATCCCATCGCTATAACGAATGGTCTCTGGCTAAGACTAATTCTCTACCCCATTCATTATGATGAATGGATTCTGGGTATGTATCATTCGCTATGCTATTTTTCTAGGACGAATGGCTTCATTCGTTATAACGTATTGCTTGGTCTGAGACGAGTGTGCACATAACGAATAACTAAGGCCATTCGTGCATCCTTTGAGACGAATGAAGGGCTCATTCATTATAGGAGAAACTATAACGAATGGCTTCATTCGTTGTCTTCTCATGATGAATGAACGGATCACGAATGAATAAGGTCATTCGTGACTCCTATAGGACGAATGAGGGATAATTTCTCATGCCTGCATTCTCGTTCGTTATGATTGCTTAACGAATGACCAGCGATTTGTTCAATCATAATGTATGAGCATCACCTCTTATCTAAATCTTTGACTCTGGGGTCAAAGTCAAAATCGTCAAGAAGAACGACAGTCAACAGACCCTAGAATTTCAATTAACCTTCGAAACACGATGAAACAACACGAATTTGGTGTCACTGAGATCGTATTCCTAGCGCCTGCAAACCCTACCCATCAAATCACCCAAAAATCATGTCTAAATGGTGTGTTTGATATATATATGTAACCGGCTCTTAATACCCTTGATTAACATATCAAATGTTAATGGATTGCACTATGAATCAGTTCGTTTGATTCGTTTTTACCATATTCATATAGATCTAGGATTACTTAAACGAACCGAATGTAAATGAACAACTTACCGTTAATGAATCGGTTTTCGCGAATACGATCTAGGTTTGGTGTCGGTTTTGGCTCGTTACAACGTTCTAGCACCAACAAGCTCGGGTTTTGATGCGTACGTGCGGTGCTAGTAAAATATATGGATTGGAGTTTTAGCTTTTGCACATGATCATGTTTTAAATTTAAAAAAGTGATTTCTGTTAAAACTAAACACACACAAAATAGGGAAGTGTACCTATCGTATATGTAGGATAGTATTGGTAAGAACCAAGTACCGATCCGTGGACACAAATGTTTTCCAGTAATGAATCTTCGTTTTAGTTTAATCGGAGTT
Source organism: Bidens hawaiensis (assembly GCF_021521415.1). Classification (NCBI taxonomy): domain Eukaryota; kingdom Viridiplantae; phylum Streptophyta; class Magnoliopsida; order Asterales; family Asteraceae; genus Bidens; species Bidens hawaiensis. Next base: position 1,542,987 of record NW_027491034.1, read on the forward strand.
TTTTAATCATTTTGGGGTTGATTTTTAAACTTTTTATAAAATAGAAATACTTATATAAAATACGTTGGTGACAAGAAGAGAAATTCTAAATGAGTAATTCAATTATATGAAGGTTACCATCTAAGATCAAGAATACACTCCATTATTCCTTGATGATTATTAAGTAAACATGTGATAAACTTGTCCTAATAATATATGATAGAAACATAAAAGAAGGTAGCATGCGTATTTTCAAGTCCATCCTATGCTTAATATCATGCTACCACGAGAATGTCAACTTAAGTAGACAAGTAGTTTGGTAAAGTAGAACGATTAGGATTGACTTCGATTTCTCAAATACCAATCCTAACAACTTCGAGTGGTTGTAATTAACTCACACAACCTCCCCTTTGTTGATTTAAAATGGTTTTAGTTACACATTCCATTAACATATGATTTCCTTTATCTAGCATGATAATCTAAGCAATCGTTTTAACAATGTTATTTTAGAATTATCAAAACTAGAGAAATAGATCATAACTTATATCTCATCATTTCTAAGTACAACATAAGGATTTATATCTTAAATAAGTTATCAATGTATTCTTTTTACCATTTCTAGCCTCCAAGAACATGAGTGAACATGAATGATTTTTAGTCATCAACCTTGAAGTACTGAGTTAAAGTGATAAAACATTTCTTCATCAAAGGATAATTGCAAAATAACCATGTACTTTACCAAATTAAATCACATTTAAACATAATTATTGAGTAAAACAAAGCTTCTTCATAAATTTTAGATGGTAAATAGAGTTTAACTCATAATGAGCATGGTTATGAACATCAAAAGAGATGGAGATAACAAGCACATGATTAAAATAGAACAATCTAACGAAATATAGATGAATCTTCCTTTTTTGATGGTGATGGATGATGATGATGATAGCCTCCAAGCCTTCAAACTCTTCACAAGATCTTCAATATGAGTGTAATGTGAGTGTTTTTATAAGAGAAACCCATATGGAACTTTTCTTCAAGCACACTTGATTAATGCAACATTCTTCTCTATTTATAAGCAGTCTGGGGAATCAGGCATGACCCTATGCTTCTAGGGGCATGCCCCCGTGTACATGTGTCTAGTTGCATTAAATGCTATGTTAGATTGCACATGATGACTCACCACGGGGGCGTTCTCTCTGAGGCACGACCCCGTGCTTTTGGTGACATGTTATATTTCTTTTGTCTTCTTCTGAAAGGTGACTACGGCCCCATGGTTAATAAAGCACGGCCCCGTGCTTCTGGGTCCATTGTTTGTCTTTTCTTGCTGATTCTTGTCTTTTCATGTGTTCAGAAGCATGGGGGTGTGTCTAAATGTTTTCTTGGGTTTTCTGTCATTTTTCTTCGTCTTTCACTTGGTTCTTCGTTTAAGGCTTGGGTTTACCTGAAATTGCATTTTAATGTTGTAAGTAGCCTTCTGAGCTATATTATTTGATAGAAGTTGCGATTTTTAGAGATTATTTGATGCTAAAAAGATATATAATTTTATGTACATCAAATATTCTCACACTTGAACCTTGTTTGTCCTCAAGCAAGCTACTTAACAATATTCTATAAAAATAGCAAGTAAGGACCACACCTTAAACATCCCCAAACAAGTTCCAAGAAAATGGAAACAAATTAACCAACCTTAAATCATAGGAATATATGTGGTGCTATATAAAAAGGTGATTTGTTTTTATGAGCTTCTGTTTATGCAAAACGTCACGTTCTTACAATGTTCACTCACACTCAGTTTTATATCTAATCATACATGTGATGTATGTATGTGAACACTCTTAGCCAAAATGTGACATGTGATAAATAATCTTGTAACAAGTTCAAATCTCCACCTTTGTAAAGGGTTGCATAGATCAGAAGGTAATATGGGTTGGTTTTGTCTAAATAGGGATTGGTATTTGTCGGTTCAAGGGTTTAGTTTAATGAGGATGAGGATGGTAAATACAACTTCTGTTGATTGTCAGGAATCTTAAGATGTCTTCAATGGTTAGCTTCTTTTCTCCCGATTGTTTTTTTTAAACAAACCTAGTGACTATTTTAAGGTCATATCGTCAACACCAGTTTTTTCGAGGATGTGGATCAGCTCTTCCTCAATCCTGCTCTAAACATAAACTCCCAACTCTAATGGATCGTTTGGCTTTGAGCCCAATAGCCCCCACCCTCATTAGTTCGGTATATTCATGTTGAGACTGATTTGACTTTTTCTATATCTTCCTTACCAGTTTCCGCATCCTAAGCATCGTTTGTATCTTTTTGCTCTTCTTTTAATTGCGCTTTTGTAAACACCACAAAATGGTGGCCTTTGTTCGTCTTGGCGCCACTTTTTCCTCACCTAGGTGCTAAAGAGAAAAATTCTCTCCCTATGTTCTGGAGGCAACCTAGGTTTTTCGAAATGTATGCAGCAAAGGAAATTGAAATCAAAAGAATGCATTTCCAATTCTTTAGGGTCTGCCGGTAAAATACCAGTGTTGTATTTTACTGGGGAGATGGATAAAGTGGTATGGTTTTTGGATAAGGTTTTTGGGTTTTGTGATTTGGAGAATGGTTTTGAGGGAATGGTGACAATAGTACCTTCTTTCTTATACAACACTTTGTACTGTCTTGAAATGAATAATTAAGACAAGTTCTAAATCACATGAAACATATGACTCACTCAGAGCTTCCAAAAAATTATTTATATGACATGATGTTTATCTCACAGTAATGGAGGGATTAAGAATAAACGCCATATTTTGCACAAATTTATTCTCAATATTACAAAACTTCTTTTTTACCTTTTCACCTTTTGGTTTATAGTAGATTTTTAGTTGGTTATTTGCAAAAAATTTTCTTATATTTTCTTTTGGTTTAGTCATAAAAATAGTCTTTGTTTGCTACAAAAATTTTTGTTTAATAGAGAATCTTATAATTAGTTGAACAAACAATTGGTCAAGTAATTCCCCTTCCCACACTTGAATCTCACATTGTCCTCAATGTGAAAATATTCATAATAAGATTCATGTGAAGTATGGTGGGTAAAATGGAAAGGAACTTCCCTACGATTTAACGAAATTTCGACAGAGCCTCCCTCTATTTTTCATCCGTTTTTCTGTTTTGTACTTGAATACTAAAAAACTGCAAACAACCACCAACAACCAAGCATAATACTATTGAAAATCGGGTATGGGATCATCTACACCCTGCCCACACGAGCTAAATAAGTACCTACTAAAATGTCTTGGGACCCACGGCCATAAAAAGTACTAAAAAAACAAACCAACGACAGAATGTAAATTGTCTCAACAAACATGATAATAATGTCATAAAGGTACTATCGCCCATACCTATGCCCATACCAGACCTACCAGTGCCGCTGCTAGTAAGTTACCCATGTCCGAGTCGAAGGGTCCCCACGACCTGTCCACGCTCACTCAAACGGTTGATTTCATGCCTCGTTTCTGTATAGTCTGTGGCCCTTTGAGCGTTTGAGTCCGCAATCTATCCTAATAACCTGTCAAAAGAGGTTGTAGTGTGAGTCTGGAACTAGTCAATGAGCCCGTATATGCCCTCAAACGAGTATTGGATGTGGTATGACGAGCTGGGGCCAGCTCCTAATGATGATGGGCCGCTTTGCGGAGAGTAAGTGCGGCGGCGGGTCAGTCGGGGTGGTGATCCTCCTCTTCTCTTGGGTATGTCCTGGATCGTCACCTTAGTCGGGTCCTCAAGATCCCAGATCTGGGTCAGGGCATCCTGAAACCTCCACATGTCCGAGTTCCTATCAATCTGTTGGACCATTTGCATGTTGATACAGAAGCTGAGGTTGAGAGCGATCGGGTTTGGGCTTCGGGTTCCTTCTGTGTCTGCACCGTAAGCTTTGTAAAGCTTGTAGATCCATGCCCAACCTAAGATCGGGGTATTTAGGCTCTTTGCATTTGCATTGGTTCTGAACAGTTGAATGAACAGATAAGTGATGTTGCAAGATATGCCATTCTTTATGCAATAAATGGCCCACAAATCCCTCAAGTTCATGACCCCCTCACTCTGACCACGTGCAATAATTGTGTGGCTCAGTAATCGATGAATGTATCTCATCAGTGGGTCGCGTAAGGCGGTGCTTTTTGTGCTACTTTCACAGTAAGTTTCTTCCCCATAACTCAATTGTTCCCACGCGTTGTACTCTGGTATCACCTGCCTCTACTGACTCGGCAGCATCCTCATATGCAAATGTAGTCATGGAATCGAACAAGATGGGTCCGTTGATTTCATAACTCGTGTAAATACCCGAATCGATCCCGAGCTGGGTGATCGATGTCATGTACCACTCTCCCCCACACCTAAACTCAACAGCATCTTCGTCCCAAATATACAAATTTCCCGTCTTGAAAGAGAATCAGACTAAAAACACCTTGGTCAGTTTGGTTACTGCATTACCCTTTTGATTTAAAACACGCTACTACGGTCCTTTCACAAACTTGTTGTATCTCTCCCATTGGTTTACTTGCTTTAGCGTTTCCTAGCAAGCATTGAAATTTTGTTCTGGGAGGCGGTTGTTAAGGTAGCCCATTCGTTGTCGGGTCCGTTCATCTCTTTCGGTATTTTTGTGGAAGATTAAGAAAGCGTGTTCGTCTTCACCGTATTTAGCCATCTGCATTTTTATAGCCAGATTAGTTTAACTTTATCAAAAATTTCTGAGAACCTAGAACAGAAGGTAAACCACGGTGTCGTGTTTCTAGAAGCACGGCCCCATGCCAAGGAATAGCACGGCACCGTGATTTTAGAAGCACGACCCCATGCTGCAGGTGTTTGGCAGTTTGACCAGTTTTTGATTTTGACTTATGTTGACCTATGGTTGACCATGGGTCGTGTTTTGCAAAGCACAGCCCGTGTTTTTAATCCTAAATCTACAATAGTCAAGACTCGAACTTGCAATTCCAACTGGTTCTATATATCATTCGGGTTTGATTTGTTATATGAATTATCCAAGATCCGAACCCGAATGATTTTTCCCAACAAAACTTAAGTGAAAATCTATCTTAACAAATCAATATACTAGATTTAAACAATTGACCCATCTATTTTCCTGGTTTATACCTGATTTCATAAATTGGTGAGATTTGGGGTTTGTTTTAGACCTAGAATGATGAATTTGAACAATAGATTCACTAAATTAACATACCTTAGGTTGGAAATCGAATATTTGAGGCAACGAATCAAGTAATAGGCAAAGAGGGGTCGGCTTTTGGTTGTAGACGAAGTTATTTTAGGGTTAAGTGAGTGGAAAATGTTATTTTATTGGCAAAATACGTAACTGTACTGTAGTCAGGGGCACGGCCCGTGCTTTTTGAAGCACGGTACTGTGCTGCTGGTAGCAGTTAGGTTTTTCTTTGTTATTTATTTGTCGAGCTGGTTCGTCTTTTTAACTAGTTTTCTTTGAGGATTAAGGTTCAGATAGAAATAAAAAGTCCTAAACTTCATTAAACATTAAACATAATTAAACATCATAAAGAAAAACTAACAATTCCGAACACTAAAAACAGGAAACTAGCAACATTAAATCCTAACATGAAAAAGTCTGAGCTACTAGTGACCACCATTCCCGAACAAGTGTTGAATGTGTGGCGGGGCTCTTTTTGCTTCCAAGAGCTCAGAAAGCATTTTTTCTAGTTTTGCGATCTCTCGGTTAAGATAATTGATCTTGAAATCCACATCTTTGTTGTGACTCTCGACGATGTGGAAATTCTCGAACCTAAGCAGTTCGACTTTGTTGGTCAGCTCGATTAGGCGAGCTTCGGCTTGGATGTTACTTTCGACTTGGTCTCTAACAATGCTTTGGAGCCTAATGATTTCTTCCTCATGGTGTGAGGAAGAATCACCATTCTTGCTCCTTCTCACTGGTCTCCATTCCATCTTTTTGTTTTCCATTTCAGTAAACTTTTGTTTGGTATGAATGGAATAGTGAGTTTTGCATGCATTATATAGAGACTATAACGTCGAGCACAGCCCCATGCTGCTAGGGGAATACATGTTTTTTATTCAGAGAACTGTACAGAGTCAGCGCATATCATGCTGAAGATTCTAGGGTGACCACGCCCCCATGCTTCTTGAAGCACGGCCCCATGCTTTTTGTCACTGAAATTTTTCTTTGATTTTTCAACAAAACGTGAGAGCCAAAATTCTTGGATTGATGCTTAACATGTTAATTAGGAAGAATCACCATTCTTGCTCCTTCTCACTGGTCTCCATTCCATCTTTTTGTTTTCCATTTCAGTAAACTTTTGTTTGGTATGAATGGAATAGTGAGTTTTGCATGCATTATATAGAGACTGTAACGTCGAGCATAGACCCGTGCTGCTAGGGGAATAAATGTTTTTGATTCAGAGAACTGTACGGAGTCAGCGTGTATCATGTTGAAGATTCTTGGTGACCACGCCCCCATGTTTCTTGAAACACGGCCCCATGCTTTTTGTCACTGAAATTTTTCTTTGATTTTTCAACAAAACGCGAGAGACAAAATTCTTGGAATGATGCTTAACATGTTAATTGAACTGTTTAATTATCATAAATTACATTTCATTAATTTAAAAGGTCCTAAAAAATACGGGATAAGCCCGGTTTTCCTAAAAACACAGATTTTGATCGGGTTAAGCCCGAGGGTCCTAAAACATTGTGCCCATTGCTCTTGTTTACACATGAATACATAAAAACTAACGTCTCTACATCCCACCGAAAGACTCTCCTTTGTCGAATGGTCCGAGATGAGGAAAGTACGTGAAACTAAGAACTTGAAATTGGAGTTGTTCATTGATGTCTCAAAGCTCCATTTTCATGCTCTCCACCAATTCGTTGAGTTGGATGAGACGCATCTCCATAAGGAGATTCATCTCGGTGAGTTCCTTGACGAGTTCTTAAAGTTTCATTGGAAGCTCGGTTTTGGAAACGTTTCGGGTTTCGTTCCTCGGTTGACGAGGAACGGAAATTTCTTCGATCATCTTAGTAGGCATTTTGTATTCTCAGGAGAGAGTGTTTGGTTTGGTGCAATAAATGCATTGGCAAGAGGTGTAATTTATAGCCAAGCAGTTTTCAAGCATGACCCCGGCTTTTGGCATGATAATTCTGTTACAAACTAGTCTGACTGAGATTTTTGCAGCGAAGATTCTGGCCCGCACATGGTGGCACGGGACCGTGCTTCTAGGAGCACGCCCCTGTGTTTTGAGACACTAATATATATATATATATATATATATATATATATATATATATATATATATATATATATTCAAGTAAAACAAAGGAACATATTTACAAGGCCTAGTTTAAGGAGGGTCTTGGCCAGACCCTTCTTCTTGAATGCTCATTGGCTTTTGCGGAGGATTTCTACCTCCGAAACATCTTTGAATAGCCCATAGATGAATGGCTTAATCGATGTCCATTAAATTTGAACTTGTGGTCGTTAGAATGTGAGATCTCGACTGTCCCATAATCAAAAACTGATTCGACTATGTATGGTCCTGTTCAACGAGATTTCAGTTTTCTTGGGTAAAGACGTAAACGTGTGTTATATAATAGTACTCGGTCACCAACTTGAAACTTTTTGTTTCCCTTCAAATGGGCGTCGTGTAAACGTTTAGTCTTTCTTTGTAAGCCTAGGAGCTTTCGTAGGCCAGTGCTCTTGGTTCTTTTAACTCGTGAATCTGATCTACACGGTTTTTACTAGCGGATGTTAGATCAAAATTTACTGCTCTAAGAGCCCATTAAGCTTTGTGCTTTAGTTCTACTAGTAGATGACATGCTTTCTCATAAACAAGTTTTAATGGTGTTGTTCCGATGGGGGTTTTGTAGGTTGTCCTAAGGGCCCACAAAGCGTCATCTAACATTTCTGCCCAGTTTTTGCGATTCATTCCTATAGTTCTTTCGAGAATCCTTTTTATTCCTCGATTCGAGACATCTACTTGCCCACTAGTTTGAAGGTGATATGGTGGTTCCAATCGGTGGTGAACTCCATATCGTGCTAAGACTTTGTCCATTAGAGCGTTGCAAAAGTGAGTACCTCTGTCACTAATTAGGGCTTTCGGAGTACCGAAATGTGAAAATAACTTTTTCAGAAAACGAACAACAACTCGAGCGTCATTAGTGGGAAGAGCTTATGCTTCTACTCATTTAGACACGTAGTCGACTGCTACAAAGATGTACTTATTCCCGAATGAGTTAGGAAATGGGTCCATGAAATCTATTCCCCATACATCAAAGACTTCACATATTTGAATGCCCTTTTGAGCCATCTAATTTTTGCCTGAGATGTTTCCGGCTCTTTGAAAAGCATCGCATGCTTGGATCAAAGCATGTGTGTCCTTATACATGGTGGGCCAGCAAAATCCTTCTTCAAACACTTTTCTGACCGTGGTGGCAGTACCGTGGTGTCCTCCAGTAGGTCCTTCATGGCAATTTTTAAGGATATCTAAGGCTTCCTTTCCTGATACACACCTACGAACAACCTGATCGACACCTATCCTAAACAAGTACGGATATTCCCAATAATAGAACTTAAGGTCGGAGAAGAATTTCTTCCGCTGCTGATGAGTTAGCCCTTTCCTTAGGATTCTACAGGCTAAATAGTTCGCAAAATCGGCAAACCAAGGACTTTCATCTTCCTCTTTCATTAGTGCTTGGATATGCATGAGAACTTCGTGTGGAAATTTATCATCGATAATTTTCTCATGATGTTCTTCTGAAGCTGGGCATTCTAAGCGTGAAAGATGGTTTGCAGCTACATTCTCTGCTCCTTGCTGGTCCTTGACTTCTATGTCGAACTCTTGGAGTAATAGAATCCAACGGATAAGTCTGGGTTTGTCATCCTGCTTGTTGAAGAGGTATCGTATGGCGACATGGTCGGTGTAAACTATGGTTTTGGAAAGAATTAGGTAGTATTTAAATTTTTCAAAGGCCAAAACTACCGTTAATAACTCTTTTTCATTTGTGGTGTAATTTTTCTGTGCATCATTAAGAACTTTACTAGCATAGTAAATTGGGTGAAAATTTTTTCTTTGCGTTGTTCGAGTATGGCTTCAACTTCAAAGTCACTTGCATCGCACATGATCTCGAATGGAATGATCCAATCGGGTGTAGTCATGATTGGTGCATTGACAAGCTTGTCTTTTAATATGTTGAATGATTCAACACATTCTTCAGAGAAGACGAATGGTGTGTCTTTCTCCAGAAGTTTGGTCATACGTCTAGCAATTTTGGAAAAGTGCGATAGAATCCTGCATGACCTAGAAAACTTCTAATGGCTCTAACTGAAGTTGGTGGTGGAAGTTTGGATATGGTTTTGATTTTTGCCCTATCAACTTCTAGTCCTGCTTGGATATCTTGTGACCGAGAAAAATGTCTTCTTTAACCATAAAGTGGCATTTTTCCCAGTTTAGTACTAAATTTACTTCTTCACACCTAGACAACATTTTGACTAGGTTCTTCAGACAATGATCGAAAGAGTCTCCAAAGACTGAGAAGTCGTCCATGAAAACTTCCATTGAGTGTTTGATCATTTCATGAAAAATGGCCACCATGCAACGTTGGAAGGTGGCCGGAGCATTACATAGTCCAAATGGCATTCTTCGGTAGGCAAAGGTTCCATACGGACATGTAAAGGTGGTTTTTCAGGAGCAATGGGAATCTGAAAATATCCGGAGAATTCATCAAGAAAACAGTAGAACATTTTTCCATATAAACTTTCAGGTATTTGATCGGTAAAAGTAAGTGGAAAATGATCTTTTCTTGTGGCGTCATTAAGCTTCCGGTAATCGATGCAAACTCGCCAGCCTGTGATGGTCCCCATTGGTATTAGCTCGTCCTTCTCGTTCATTACAACTGTCATTCCTTCCTTCTTGGGTACTACTGGCACTGGACTAACCCAAGGTGAATATGAGATTGGGTAGATTAATCCGGCATCAAGGAGTTTGATTACTTCCTTCTTCACCACATCTTGCATGTTGGGATTGAGACGTCTTTGATGTTGGACCACGAGCTTGTATTCTTCCTCCATGAGGATTTTGTGAGTACAAAAGGAAGGACTAATGCCCTTAATATCCTTGATCTTCCATGCGATAGCCTTCTTATGGTTTTTGGGAACCTAAAGAAGTTCGTCTTTCTCTTCTTTAGAAAGGTGAGATGAAATAGTTACTAGGAGTTGAGAGTCTTTTTCTAGAAAGGCGAATTCAATATGGTTTGGTAGTTCTTTTAGCTCTAAGGCTGGTGGTTCTTCGATTGATGGTTTTGATATTTCATTGCATTTGGTAATCTCACATACTACTTATGATGTTTCTTTATAGTTATTGATATTAAGATTATCGTGTTCTAAAGTGGGTTTAGTGATGATATCAGTTAAGATTTGTGTTTCTAATTGGGTGTTAATGGAAGATTTTCGTACATAGCAACTCATGATAGAATCGATGACGTCAACAAAGTATAATGTGTCATCGTGATTTTGCGGATGTTTCATAGATTTTCTTATGTCAAAAGTGATAGCCTCGTCATTAACCCTGAGAGTGAGCTTTCCGGTGCAAACATTAATAATAGCCTTTGTAGTGGCTAAAACGGGTCTTCCTAGTATCAGATGTACACTTTTGTCTTCTTCCATGTCTAGAATTACAAAATCTACTAAGAAAACAAATTTGTCAATTTTTACAATCATGTTTTCAACAATGCCCCGAGGGTATTTAACGGATCGGCTAGCTAACTGAGTGCTCATGCGGGTGGGTTTTGGTTCTTCTATCCCTAGTTTTGCAAAACCCGCATAAGGTATTAAATTAATACTAGCTCCTAGGTCAGCCAGGCATTGCTAATAGACAAATTTCCTAGGAGACAAGGGATAGTAAAGCTCCCTGGATCGGTCATTTTTGGTGGCAGCTTGTTTTGGAGGACAGCAGAACATTCTTCACTCAGGGTGACATGTGAGAGCTCCTCCAGCTTCCTTTTGTTTATTAGCACTTCTTTGAGAAACTTTGCATATTTCGGCATCTGAAGAATGGCTTCGACGAAAGGGATGATGATGTGGAGTTGTTTGAAAAGTTGTAAAAACTTCCCGTACTGTGCTTCCAATCTCTTCTATTTCAGCTGTCCAGGGTATTGAATAGGTGGAACATAAGTGCGGACTGGTTCCTTAGGTAGTACAATGCCTGTTGGAACTGGTATCTCATGTGTTTTGCCAGGGGCTTCCTTCTCCATAACTGGTTCTGAAGTTGGTGAGGCAACAGTGGTCATGCTACTTCTTAGTGTAACAGTGTTGGCTGTCGCATTTGGATTTGTGATTGTGTTGCTTGGAAAAGTGCCAGGTGGTCCTTTAGAAAATTGTCGGGCAATTTGTCCGATCTGTGTTTCTAGATTCTGCAATGATGCTTGTTGACTTTTAATATTAGCTTCATGCTTTAATATTACTCCGCTGATATCAACAGCTCTTGATTCGGCCTTATTTTCTGCTTCATTTGTCTTGGTCATGATTTGGATCAACATTTCTTCAATCTTAGAGTAACTTGGATTCTGATGGCTACTGGAACTTTGTTCTTTGAATTGAGGTTTAGGTTGGAAGGATTGATTTTTCGGCCTCTTTTCGAATCCGGTTAGATTTTGAGTGTTATCTCCGTCCCTCCGTCCTTCCAGCTGAAATTCGGGTGGTTTCTCCATCCTGGATTGTAGTTGTTGCTGAAAGCGTTGTTTTGATGGGCGATGAAGTCAACTTCTTCCATGGCCATAATGACTTGTTTGCAGTCAGTTGTTTTATGAGTTCTTCCACAAGTGTCACAGGTGATCTTGGTTTTTGATAGTTCGGCTTGAAGTTGTTCGATTTTTTTAGAAAGGGCTTCAAGCTGTGCGGTGACAAGAGTGTTGGAATCGACGTGGTGCATTCCTTTATGTGTTGGTGTAGATCTTGGTGGATTGTAAGCAAAACTCTTCTTTGCTGCCTTCTCCATGATTTCAAATGCTCCGTTAGGCGATTTGGATCCTAGGTCTCCATCGCCGACTTGGTCGATGGCCTGTTTGTTTTGACTGGATTGTGCGTCAAAGCAAGTTTGTACTTGTAACCTTACGCTCAGTTCGTGATGTGGGCATCTTCTCATAAGACTTTTGTATCTCTCCCTGCTGCGTGTAACGACTCATCATCATCGATCCGGAATCTGGTAACGCTGGCTCGGCATTTGGCAGTTTTACCAAGCGGAAAGTATTTAAGGAGAAACTGTTCAACCATCTGGTCCCAGTTGGTCATGGAACCAGAAGGAAGGGATTCTACCCATTCTAGGGCTTGACCCCTTAGATTTCAAATATTCAAGCACAAATCTTGCTCGATAAAGTGTATTATCCAAGCTTGCTCGTTCCAAAAGTGTTCTCATGTTTTAAAGTTATTAGAAATAAACTAAGTAAATAAAATGAAGGAAGCTTACTCGGATATACAAGATTGCTCGAGAAATTAATCACAAGCTATGTAATCAAGTATATCTTATCAAATAGGCAACCTTACTCGAGATCAGTAAAGATCCCAAAATAGTAACTTAGAAATAGTTCTAAATGTCTAGATTACTCGAATACCTTACCAATACAAAGTTTACTCGATTCTACTTAGAAAAACACATAGTTAACAATATTTAGATATATACATTCAAGTATACTTGTAAACAAAGTTTACTCGACAATAAACGTACAAAATATGCTTGAGAGGACTTGATCTATTAATTTTTAATATACAAGTGTGCTCAAAGCAAGTGTACTCGTGGTGTAATGTTTGCTCGAAAGCACTTAAATATGCAAGTATGCTTGAAGAACACATAAAATATTATTTAATATACAAGTGTGCTCAAAGCATGAAGTTTGTTCGATAAACAAAGTTTACTTGAAAACACTTGCAATTTTAGAGAAAATTTTTAGACATATTCAACACTTAAATAAATCAATATTTTAATAAGTATGCTTGAAGATATACTATGTTTACTCGATAGAGCTAAACAGCAGGTAAATAGTCAAGATTACTCGAAAAATATTCATTTTGATCAAATTCAATCCAAAGTCATAAATTGTGCTTGAAATAAACAAGTTTCAACAAAAAAACACATAAGTTTACTCGAAAAACATATTCAAAGAATATTTAGACACATTCATATCATACATTCATCAAGTATGCTCAACGAGTTGAACTTCTAGTAAAACACCTAAGTTTACTCGAAAGTTCAAAAAATATCAAAGTTTACTCGAAAGTACATATTCATACATATGCATAAGTATCAAGTATACCCAAATGATTTAAACTTCTAATAAAACACCTAAGTTTACTTGAAAGTTTAAAAACATCAAAATTTACTCGAAATTACATATTCAGATTAAAAATGCAACACTTTTTGACTTAAACCATCCTTTAAATAGTGCTCTCATTTTGTTTCAAAGTTTAAGAGAAAATGGTGCATAATGAGATCAAATTTCAGTTTAATCTATTTATATCCTTTTCTCTTTTCTGAAAATATCTCAGCATGGGATCATATTAACTAAGTCACCTTTCAATACTTCGTTCTCAACATTATTCTGACACATTAGGTAGGTTAATAGCAGGTAATCACTTAGAATAAATTTAATTACTCTGGTGATATGCTTAAGGTTCAATTAGTTGTATAATACATAAATGGATAACACTTATTGCACTATGATATTCTATATCTCTTCTCAATGCTTATTTGGCTTTCCCCAGATCATCCCAATTTGACTTCCACCCCAATGATATTTGGTCAAAAACCTTTTATGACATAACATATTAAATATCTTAAGATTTATCTTTTCAAAAACTTTTCAAACTTTGAAGTTGAACGTTGGACTTACATGCCACGCAATACGGACTTACATGCCTTCTATTCAAGGTGTTTAGGACTTATAATGATGCCCCACCTCTGTAGTTCTAGTTTAAACCCTCATGTTTGTTTTCTTTATAAATTTTGGAATTTGATCAACTTTTGGTTAATGATAATCCTTTTGCTCAAATTTGTTCTTTGTCATATTTATAAAATGTTTCATTTTGAGTAACCAAATACCAACAGGCTTGTGTATGATCGGATAGTTACTTTTCTGCCTATCATTCCGAGAGATGTATCTTGAAACATGCATATTTCAAAAATGTATCTCCACAATTTAGTCTAGCATATTTATTATGTTTATATCACCTCATTTTTAAGCTACCATACATATCAATGACTGCACTAACAGTCTTTTCAGCCTATTAAATCCATATGATTGGTATTAATAATCAATCTACTATCATTTCCCATAAGGTTGGATCAATTTTCAATGAAAACCTTTTAAAAGTTCATTTTAGCACACAGGTTTGAAATCAAAGCAAATTTTTGACACAAGCAGTTAATAACATACTCAAGAGTAACAAAAAATGAGGGGTATGCATTAACACAATCAGACTAACATGAAGTTCTATTCAAGATAATTTATGCATAGTCTATCCTGTCCTAAGCACATTATCATTTCAGATCATCAATCAATTAAGATATCTGATCAGCATGCATATAAACATTTCAAAGCAGATGTAACCACACTTATCAAGATATCATAATCAATCGCAGAAACAGACCTAAGCATCATGAATACCTAAGTTAGACATATTCATTTAAGCACACATCAGTCATAATAGATTCACATATTCAGACACAAAACACAACTTACTCGCTCAAGAACTTTTATCAGATAGTCACTTAGCATATTGAGCATATATCATTAATTAGACATCATCAGAGTAAATCATGCCTAAAGCTTTTAATAGAAAGTGAAATCTTGTTTTATCTAGTGGCTTGGTGATCAAATCAGCCAAGTTGTCACTAATGTCAACTCTTTTCATTTCTATTAGACCTTTCTCACTGCAATCTCTGATAAAATGGTGTCTAATTTCAATATGCTTGGTCTTTGAGTGTTAGACTGGATTCTTAACTATGAACAATGTAGCAGTATTATCAATGTAAATAGAAGTGTTCAAGTAATTCAGACCATAGTCTAGAAGTTGATTTTGAATCCGGAGGACTTGAGCACAGCAAGCAGAGGCAGCAATGTATTCAGCTTCAGCAGTGGAGATTGAAACAGTTGTTTGCTTCTTGAATTACCATGATACCAGCCTGTCTCCCAAGAATTGACAACCACCTGATGTAGACTTCCTGCTCATATGACAACCATCATAATCGCAGTTTGTGTAGGCAAATAGATGAAAAGCATTGTTCTTGGGATACCAAATACCCAAGTTAGGCTTTCCATTTAGATATCTAAAGATTCTGTTGACAGCAGTCAAGTGAGAACACATGCAACAAACATAATGTCTGGTCTTGAAACAGTCAGGTACATAAGTGATCCAATCTTAGCTCTATATTTATGTTCATCCACAGGCTCCCCCTTTTCACCAGCTACCATCTTCTCATGTGTGTCCATTGGAGTAGAAGCAGTCTTCAAGTCTTGACATTTGAACTTGTTCAGGATGTCTTGTACATACTTGGATTGACAAATGAATATTCCATCTTTTTTCTGTTTAACTTGCAATCCTAGAAAAAGATTAATCTCTCCCATAGAGCTTATACAATACATAGACTTCATAACCTCCTCAAACTCTAAAAACATATGTTCATTTGAAGATCCGAAGATGATATCATCAACATATACTTGAACCAGAAGCAAATCTCTTCGCCTTTTCTTGTAGAAGAGGTTCTTATCAATGTCTCCCCTTTGAAAGCCATTAACAAGTAGATGATTTGAAAACTCATCATACCAATCTCTTAGAGCTTGATGTAGTCAATATAGAGCCTTGTTAAGTTTGTATACTCTATTGATACTCAGGATCCTCAAAACCTGGAGGTTGAGTTACATACACCTCCTCTTTTATTTTGAATTCAAGAAAGCAGATTTAACATCTAATTGGAACACTCTGATATTTTTAGAGGCAACATAGGCTAAGAAGATTCGTATTGCTTCTAGCCTTGCTACTGGAGCAAACACCTCTTCGAAATCAATCCCTTCTTCTTATAGGAAACCTCGTGCAACTAATTTTGCTTTGTTCTTCATCACAATCCCTCTTTCATCCTTCTTATTTCTGAAAACCCACTTGGTTCCAATTGCAAATTTTTCTCTTGCCTTATCAACAAGTTCCCAGACTTGCAAATTTCTGAATTAAGCTAACTCTTGCTACATAGCTTCTACCCAATTGTTGTCTTTTAATGCTTGAACAATGTTCTTGGGTTCTATTTGAGATAGAAAGCAGGAGTATAACCAGTTGTTAGCAGATCCAGATGCACTTCTGGTCACTCTTTCATGCAAGTCACCAATTATATTTTCAGCATGATGATCTCTTTGCACTGAAGAAGTTTGGATTATTTGGGTAGAAGTAATGTTTGAATCAAGATTTGAGTCATTGAGATCTTGTTCTTCAATTATCAAATCTGATGATTCATTATAGCTTCTTCAAAATTTTGATTTGATGTTGATGCAACATCATTACCCATATTCAAGTTTTGAAACAAGGTTTCAAATCTTGATTGTCTTTCAACTTGGTCTTGATCTTGCTAGTCATCATTGGCTTGATTATCATTCATAACAAGATTTTCTTGATCATGTGGATGATCAATATTTTCATTCTGCTCATCTTCATATTCATCTTCAGAAGCATTCATATAAAAGGAAAACTCAGGATTTTTATCAGCAACCTTGGACCACAACTTGTCCAAATCAACATTCTTTTCTGAAGTAGTTTCAGGGATACTTGTTCTATAAACGTTTTCATCAAAATATTCAGGATATATCTTGGATGATTTTATCAAATTCTCAAGATCAAATAACCATGATGTTCCATCCACAGTATTGAATTGATTTTCATTAAAGATTATGTCAGAAGATTCAATCATACTAAAATTATCTTTCACATAGACTCTGTAAGATTTTGAGTGTGTGGAGTATCCATCAAAGAAACAATCTAATGATTTTGATTGAACTTGTTCAAATAATCTCATAAGGAGATTATCTCATAAGGATTTTTCAACAAAGAGCACTTGCAACCAAAGGGCTTGAGGAACTTTATGTAGGGCTTCCTTTAATATAAAATCTCATAAGGAGTTTTCTCTTGGCTTTTGTTGAGAAAGACTCTGTTCTGAACATAACAAGCAGTGTTAGTTGCTTCTTCCCAAAAAGTCACAGGAAAGTAAGCATCTGCCAGGATGGTTCTTGCAGCCTCAGTTAATGTTCTATTCCTTCTTTCTGCAGCCCCATTTTGTTCAGCAGTTCCAGGGTCACTTAATTATTGAAATATTCCTTTAGCTTGACAAAATTCAGTCATTATCCCATTCTTGAACTCAGTTCCATTATCACTTCTCATGACCTTCACCCTGGCATCTAATTAGTTCTCAATCCTTGTTACACAGCTTTTATACATTTTTGCAGCTTCATCCTTTGAGCTTAGAAAGTATACCCAAGTAAATCTTGAATAATCATCAACAAACACCAAATAATGCCTCTTCTTTCCAAAGCTTGGAACAATCAAAGGACCAAAGAGATCCATATGAAGCATTTAAAGTATTTTTTTAATGGAGTTTATGAGTTTTGTTTTTAGCGACAATTTTTTTTGCTACCCCTTTTGACAAGAAATACAATTGTCATCCAGCTTGAACTCTCTTATGGGTAAACTAATGACATGTTCACCTTTAATTTAAATTGTTCATATTCTTCAAATTGACATGACAATGTTTTTTGTGCTAAAGTTTTATTTCATTCTCAGATGCTTTGGAAATAAAGCATGTTCCACCTCCAGAAATGGCATCTTTCATTCTTAATTCATACAAATTTCCATTTCTAGGGGCTATTGACGTGAGGTCGAAGACTCACTCAAAAATAAACCAAATACAACTAATTAGATAGTAGTAAATGCGTGTCGAACATAGGGAGTTTGTGGAAAATGTGTTACTAGGTAGTTTGTAATTTAACTATATTAAACTAAATTCAGAAAATAAATTCAAAGAGTTGGTTATTTGATTTGATTAACAAAAAGAACTGAAAACAAATAACGAGTTTCAACTGATTAAATAAACATAATGCTCTCTCCCGATTTCAGGTTTCCAAGATTGATAATGTTATTTTTTTTTTACTTTTGGGAGGAACTACATAGACATAGTTCGTGAGTATGTGTTTGATTGTAATAAAAGAGGACTAAGTACTTGGGTTGTAAAAACGTAACGTTGTCACTCGATAATCAGTTTAATATAGCCAACCCTAATTCCCTTCCAGTAAATCCCGATTTCCTGTGGCACCAAGAACTGATAGTCAACAACATGAATTACGCTATATTAACAATTACTAATCAAACTCATAATCACCATAACAATATAATCATAAGATCAAATTACTATCCCACAAATAACATAAACAATTAATAAACATTCAATTGAAAACCTTACAATTCGGGAGAGAACACAAAAGAAATTAGCCAGACATTCATCATCACATCAATTAGATTATGCATATGAATCAAAAACACCAAATCATTGATTGGAATCACCAAACTATTGTTCTTGAGCCCAAAAATCGCCTCTAGGTCGTCTCCAAATGATATATATATATATATATATATATATGTGTGTGTGTGTGTGTGTGTGTGTGTGAAAAGACAGGTAAATCCGCAATAAAATTTAAAAATTCGACAGTTACAATCTCGGACCGTGGCCCACGATGGCCACCATGGGCCATGGTGGTCTCCACGGTGGACCAGAACTCCACGGTACGGTGGGTTCTGGTTTGCTATGATCAGTTGGACCGTGGCCCACGGTCTACCGTGGGCCACAGTGGTCTTCAGCCAATTTCTTTTTTCTTTGGTCTCTTTTATCCCCTCGACTCTCCGGTTCCTTCGGTTTTCTCCTTGTGCTCCATAGATGATCCAGAACCTCTGTTTAACCTGCAGTTAACCACACAACAGTAGTTATCTAGTCCCATGAATTTAACACTTACTACATAGGTTTTTATATCATTTAAGCTTAATTACAGGTCATACTCCGATGCACCCGTCACATTCCCACACTTAAACGTTGTTTGCCCCCAAGCAACACTCAAATAACATATTTTTCATTTTTAACTTATAATCACCAAACATACCACAATTCTGATTTAGTCAAGGTCCTAAGTCATACCCTATTCCCTCTTTATTATAGGGTTGCACTATGCTACATTTTTTTCATTTTTTTCACTACATAATACTTTGAACGTTGCATCTCTAACACAAGTTTTTTTAAGCATAATAAACATAATTCTTAATACATCTTATTGATGAATACTAAAACAAATACAAATAAACCTACTTAGCCAGATAATCTCGCAATTTAACATCGGGGTTGATTGAATAAATAGGTTCAGTCCAAATTTGTTTTCTAAGGGAACCAACCCCCCACCCCTCTTATTATCCACGCTCATATATGTAATGTATGAGGCCCAACCCCCCAAAACCCACATTCGCACTCATCCATACGAGGCTTTACCTAATTGCCTCTATCACTTTTGCAGTCATGCCAAGCTAAGGTCTCGAAATGCACTAATTGCACAAGTTCTATCGGAGAATATCAAGTTTCTCACAAATCTTTACTTTCTCAATGGTCAAGTGTAAATGAATATGTTATGCAAGTTATTGCACCGAAAACATGCTAAACTTAATCAAAATACTACATAACCTCTTTTTTTAAAAAAAACCAACTAGGCACAGATGTACTTGAGGGAATTGTGACCATGAAAAGGGACCTGAACCTTAGCCCGCCATCTTAACTTTTTAACAAATTTTTTATTCTTTTTAATTTTTTTTTATTTTTTTTCCATAAACGAAACGAAAAATTTTCCCTCATTCCCACACTTGGGATACATAGTCCCCAATGTATGGTTTTGTGAAAATGAAAACAAACAAACTACTACTTAAAAACACCCTTCTTCCTTCATAACCAACAACACTTAATCATAAGTGCTTCATCCTCCTCCCATCCACCCAAAAATAATTAACACAAAAGATAAACAACTATACAAAAAAATACAAAACAATGTTCACCTGACATGACGAGACTCAATCAGTAGTAAGGCGGTTAGGCCGGCCCGAAGATGGACGTCATGAAATCCGAAAATTCCCCAAAGTTAAATGCCATGCTGCCTCCGCTACTACCTTCTCCTGATTGTGGTGGTGGTGGTGGTGCCATTGACTTCATCGTTTCAACCCACATTGAGTGATGGAAGGTGGTTCATCATAGCGCACTGAACCGTCACACTTGGTGGATCCGGTACCACTGGTTCACCTGCATGTCATTGATCATGCATTCATATATTTCTATCATCCAAATACGACATGTTTATTTCGTGCTCCCGCCCATAAGCTTGAGCATGGTTTCACATATCCAATCTATCATGTCTCTCTTTCTCAGCCCGTTCAGCATAAGCCCCCATGAATGTTTGATGGTCGAATAAGGTACGAGACTCTTCCAACCAATTTCCGTATATTGAAGGCCTATTCATTTCTACCACCTCGTTCATTGACCCCCATATGGGCCCAATTGCTACCATAAAAATCATAACCCGAAAAATAATCCCAACCCCCATGATGGGAACTACTACCACCACCCATCTCTATGCCCTCCGGTTCACCCATGTCTTCCACTGCTTCTCTTAATACCCTCTATCTCACATTATCATTTACAGTATGATGATGTCTATCCCCTGGAGTATATGTCCATCCTAGCAGATCCTTCAACTTGAGTTCCTTAAAAATTTTGGTCATCCCCACAGAATCCTCATTAATCACACCATGAAACTTCAATAGTGCGGTGATCAGTTGACAATGCGGTATTAACTTCCGCTTGTTGCTCTCGTGACTGATTTAAATGTTGTGCGTGACCAAATAGCGAAAAGAGAAGAGTTGTTTCCCGCATATCAATGCGCACAAAACGGGAATATCACTATTCCTCACAATTGAAATGTCCCCCGAAGGGGCACCACATTAGACAAACAAATCGTCATCAACAGCGTTGCTTTAATCTTCAGGTCATTTCTCCTAATCTGTGGGTTCAAACCCAGACTCCCTTTTAGAACCTTTTCCAACATGTTGTGCCATTGTGGATGTTTTTTGGGGCATTCCTCAATCTCCCTGTCATACAAAGTATTACACTCTCCATCATAACACTTAAGCGTTGCTTCCCAACCTAATGCTTAAAATTTATCAAATAACCCAAACACCTCAAAACCGGGATCAGTAACCTCCTTTTCGCACATAAAACCCTCAATTATATTCTACAAGGTGCTCAGTTTATCTTTGAACAATTCCGATTGGCATTCTAACGCGTACTTTGACAACACCCCCGCCCCTCCAATTGGGTTTTTTCAGTTGGCACATGCACTCGTGCTTGTTCTTCCTGCATTCTCTGCCTCTTAGCATGGGCTGCTCGACCACTAGAAGATGTTGCCTTCCCTTTTCATTTGTCCGAATTTCTACCCATCAACACACAAAAATCACCCCAAAAAACCAAGTTAATTCAACATATTCATCCCCACACTTGCTTGTTACTATGGTTGTGGATATTCAACTCATTATTCACTTCACCACAATCCAACAACTTAAGTAAACACTTGATTTCCAATTTCTCAATAAAAAAACCATATGTTCAAAACACTTATCTACTATCCACAACCGTAATGTACAACCGTTATACTAATTAACCAAACCAGCAAGTGGGTATAGTTAAAATCAATTCTACCTTGACAATTTTTTTCTTTCATTGTATACAAGAAAATTGAAAAAAAAAAACATACCATGGTTGTTGAATAAGATGAAAACTAATTCTTTATTCACAAAATGGTAAAAAAAACCCCAAATTTCTTAAGAAATTCGTCACCCCCAATGCTCAAAAAATGGATTAACACTTAGAAATTAGTGGAATTACACTTGATATTGTTAATCCTCACGAAGATCCATCAAAATAGGGTTAAAATCTTGGAAATTGATGGTTATATAAGAAAGTTATAAGATGAAAGTTAGGGTTTGTAGAGGGAATTTGTGAAGAAGAAAAAGGTAAATTAATAAGAATGGAGGTTAAAGGATGGAAGTAGGTGTAATTGGTGGTTAGAATTGAGTTAAAATAGTTTTTATTTTCATTTTTATTAACAAAAACCCGGTTTCCCTTGTTACAAATCTGCGCACCGTGGGCCTCGGCTTCCACCGTGGTCCACGGTTCTTGATATCCTCTGATCGACGGAGTCGGACCGTGGCCCACGGTTCACACCGTGAGCCACTGTCAAATGGCCTCTGGGTGGACAGACCACATTGTACCGTGGTGTGGTCGTCCACCATTGACCCCACCGTGGTCCACGGTCAACCCAAAATATTTTTATTTATTTATTTTTTATTTTTTTATCAACTAAGTGAAACAAGACCAAAAACTTACTTAAAATTAAAAATTAAACATAAATTACCCTACCCCCCAATGAAAAACCCGACTTGTCCCAAACACGGTAAGGAAATTCATAAAAATTTCCCCACACTTGATTTGGACACATTCTAAAGCGAGAAAGGTAATTTTTAAAATCAAACTTGAACAAAAAGCTAAACTAAATTATACAACATACCTGGACCTTTACGAAGAGGAAACATCCGGTGAGCTTAGGAAGAAACTCACCTTGTCATCTTCAAGTATATTAACATCTTTACCTTCTAAGTATGGTTTGAGGCGATGTCCATTCACAACTTGTTTAACTTGATTTTGCATATCTTCAATCTCAACAACACCCAACCTCCCTACTCTTGTGATGAAATAAGGACCCATCCACTTGCTTTTTAGCTTCCTGGGAAACAACTTGAGTCTCGAATTGTACAACCGTACTTTTTGAGCAACTTAAAATGTTCTCTTATTTATCTTAGCATCATGCACCCTTTTTAATTTTTCTTTATAAGACGAGGCACATTCATACGCTTCATCCCGGATTTCCTCTAGTTCACTCAACTTCAACTTCCTCAACTTGCCGGCTTCATGATAATCCATATTAACACTCTTAATTACCCATAATGTCCAGTGAGCCAACTCCATTAGCAAATGACAACTCTTTCCATACACCAACCGATAAGGAGTGGTACCAATCGGTGTCTTATAAGCGGTTCGATATGCACATAATGCATCATCCAACTTAACCGACCAATCTTTCCTATCAACCCGAACCATTTTCATCAAAATCTCCTTAATTTAGTGATTGGAAACTTCAACTTGGCCACTCGTTTAAGGGTGGTAAGGTGTTGCAATTCAATGATTAACACCATAACATTTTAACAACTTACCAAAAGTGAAGTTCTTGAAGTGTGATCCACCATCACTTATAATTACTCTTGGGATACCAAATCATGAGAAAATGTTGTATTGTACAAACTTACACACCATGGAGTGATCATTAGCTCTTGTTGCAACCGCTTCAACCCATTTCAATACGTAATCAACGTCAACAAGAATGTATAGATACCCACACGAGTTCGGAAATGGGCCAATGAAATCAATGCCCCAAACATCAAAAATGTCAACCACCAGAATGGGTTGTAAAGTCATTTCATTCCTTTTTGATATACCCCCCGTTCGTTGACAATTCAAGCAATGCCGGGCATATTCATTAGCATCTTTGAAAAGTGTTGGCCAATAAAACCCGCATGTGAGTACTTTATACCACGTTTTAGAGCCACTAAAATGGCCCCCACATGCTAAAGAATGAGCATGCGTCAAAATCTCGTGCACTTCATTCTCGGGTACGCATCTTCTATGAACTTGATCCCCTTCAACCTTGAAAAGGTCCGGTTTATCCCAAATGTATTGCTTGACTTGGGACCAATGTTCCGGAATCGCTCATGTGG
Source organism: Bidens hawaiensis (assembly GCF_021521415.1). NCBI lineage: Eukaryota > Viridiplantae > Streptophyta > Magnoliopsida > Asterales > Asteraceae > Bidens > Bidens hawaiensis. Next base: position 1,566,907 of record NW_027491034.1, read on the forward strand.
CTAAATAATTAACATAGTGGGCATACCACGGTGCGGTTGAAACTGCGAGCAACTGTTCATCCGGAAACTTTTCATTTATCTCCATTGGATCATCGACACCTTCAAGTGGAATCCGAGACAAGTGATCCGCCACTACTTTCTCATAACCTTTCTTGTCCCGGATTTCAATATCAAACTCTTGTAACAATAACACCTATTGAATGAAATGCGGTTTTACGTCTTTCTTTTCCATTAAATATCGAACTGTGCTATGATCCGAATAAACCACAACTTTACTTCCCAAAACATACGAACGAAATTTGTCCAAGGCATACACCACCGCAAGCAACTCTTTTTCAGTAGTGGTGTAATTCAATTGCGCCTCAGATAAAGTTTTGCTCAAATAATAAATCACCACCGGCTTTTTATCCACTCTTTGACCCAATACCGCTCCAACTGTGTTATCGCTAGCATCACGCATGATTTCAAATGGATTGACCAATCTGGTGATTGTAAAAATGAGTGCTCGCACTAACTTTTCCTTCAAGTTGTCAAAAGTTTGTCTCAACACGTCGCTTTAAAACCTTTTCTAAATCATTGAGACAAGACTCGAACGTTGAGCCAAAAATGGAAAATTCGTCCATAAAAACATCAAGTGAATCCCGAACCATGTCTAAAAAGATGCTCATCATGCATCTTTGAAAAGTGGCTGGTCAATTATTTGATCAATGAATGGTAACTGAAAATGGTCTTTTGAGGTTGCATTATTTAATTTTCTATAATCGGGATGCACACTCACCACCCGGTTACCGGTTGGGTGGCGATTTGTTCACCATTATCATCTTTTATTACCTAGATGTTGGCTTTCTTGGGCACTACCTGTGTCGGGCTCACCCATGCACTGTCTGATATGGGATAAATGATCCCTGCATCCATCCACTTATTCACCTCCTTTTTCACCACTTCTCGCAAATTCCGGTTCAATCTTCTTTGAGTCTCCCTTGCTGGCTTAGCCTCCTCATCCGTAATTATTTTATGCATAACAATATAAGAACTAAAACCCTTTAAATCTGCAAGCATCCATCCAATGGCTGCCTTATGTGCTTCCAAAACCTTTACCAACGCCCGTTCTTGATCTTCCTCCAAGTTAAAAGCAATGATAACCGGAAGGGTTTCATTATCCCCTAAAGATGCATACTTCAGATGGCTTGGAAGTTCCTTCAATTCAACCTTTGGTGGGAACTCCAAGGATGGTTTTGTGTACAAGTTGATCTCCGTTGCCAAGCTCTCAAAATGTCGTGTCCATGGTGGTCTTCCCTCTTGCATATCTAAAGCATTTTGTTTTTGTTCTTCCATCCGAAAATCACACACGTGTACATGTTCAGAATCATCACAAATACAAGCTTCCACACAATCTTCATCATATTCATGCGGAATACAATGATCCACCACATCTGCCATAAAACATTCTTCACCACTCAAAGAATTAGCAACATTAGTAAAAACATTAAGGCCCATTTTTCGATTACCAAATGTCATGTCAACGGTACCAAATCTACAATCAATGAATGCATGTGCAGTGTTCAAAAATGGTCGACCCAATATAACATTTCGTTGTTGACTTGGGTCACCCGATGAATAATTTAACACCAGAAAATCCACAGGATAATAAAAATCATCCACTTTCACAATACATCTCGCACGATCCCACGGGGAAGTTTGTGGGACAAATCCGCCAATACAACTGTGGTCTCAACACGTTTCAAAGGACCAAAGTCATACTGGTCATATAACCCCCCCGGGAGAATGCTTACTCCGGCCCCAAGATCTAGTAACACCCTAGACATTTGAAAATCGCCAACTTGAATATTAATTAAGGGTATTCCCGGATCTTGGAGCTTAGGAGGAAGATCTCCTTTTAAAGCCGCACTTAACCGCTTGGTTAAATCCACTCATTTAGGAACTTTTTGTTGCCTCTTTTGAGTGCATAATTCTTTTAAAAACTTAGCATACGCGGGCACTTGTTTAATTGCCTCAAGTAGAGGTAAATTCACTTTTACTTATTTAAACACCTCCCACATTTCCTCCTTTTGAGGACCCCGGGTCAAGCAAAGCCGAAGGAAATGGAACAGCATTTGGTTCGACTTCTTTATTTTATCTTTTGAATTTGAAGCTTGACCCGAAGTTTGTAACGGTTTTTCAAAAGTGACATGTTTAGTGGGTTTATTAATTTCAGTTTCATCATCACTTTCATTACCTGTAATGTCATCAACTTTCCCATCGACCAATCCCGGTGTTAAATTAATTTTATATTCCTTACCACTTCTCAAAACACTAACATGGTTAATAGGAACATTACGAGAAGAGCTATGAAACGGATTTACCTTTGTGTCGCTTGGAAGTTGACCCTTGTTTTTCTTCAAGTCCGAAACTTCGGTTGCAAGTTGACACATTTGAGTGGTCAAAGATTGAATAGCTTTGTCACGGACCTCATCCTTTTGCATGCGAATTTCATCAAGTTGATTTCTTCTTTGCATGTCTTGTTGCATCATTTTGAGCATCTCCATAACTTCATTGCCACATGATGAACTTTGACCCGCGGACCCACTTTGACGACCACCCCTTGACCTTGAAACCCTTGATTATTCCTGCCATGAAAATTACTTTGATTGTTATATTGTTGGTGAGGAACATAATTTCCTTGATTCACTTGGAAATTTGGGTTGGATTGAGTGGCAGGATTTCCATAGTGAAAATTTGGATGATTTCTAAACCCGGGGTGGTAAGTGTTTGAGTTCATATTGTAATTTCTACCATCTCCCCCCTAGAAGTGCATTCACCTCCACCTGCACTTGTCCCACTGTACACACTTTTGATGCATGACCCAACTCATAACAATTAGTGCAAACATCGATTACTTAATTAGTGGTTTGTACCCCTCCATCTTCCACAGCTTGTACTTGTGGTCTTCCTATTGCCAGTCTTGCTCTTCTTTCGGCCTTGCTCTTGCTCCAATTATGCCCAATCATCTCGTTCATAATTAGTACCAAATGTACCATTTGTGATTGACCTCCAATCTCGTTCATCTTCCATACTCAACCCCTCATGAAAATCATTCAACAATTCCCAAAGAGCAATACCATAGTGAGGAAAATTCTTGATCATCATGTTAAACCTCTCAAATGCTTCATGAAACATCTCACCTGATTGTTGTTGGAAAGTTCTCAAACTCCTTCTTGCGTCATTGGTCTTTTGAGTCATTAAAAATTCTTCCAAGAATCTTTGTTGCATCTCGGCCCAAGTATAAATGTATGCGGAAGGGAACATGTAAAACCATCTCTTTGCCTTATCTTCCAAAAAAATTGAAATAAGACTAACTTAACTTCATCCGATGAAAAACCTTGACTCCCAATCATGTTGCAAATGGAGTCATACGCCTCTAAGTGGAAATAAGGCTCTTCCGTAGCTAGACCCTTATACTTTGGTAAACTTTAGAGTGAATTGGTTCTCACCTCAAATGTTCTTCCAAGTTGATTTTGAGGAATAACCACCGGAGATGGATTATTAGTTATGACCGGTCGAAAGTGAGCTTCAATCCCCCTTACCATCTCTCTAGCATGCCTTCTTGGTACCCTATTAGTACTCTTGGTTGACCCATTTGCCTATAAATGGGCCTTGGAGGTGCTAATTATTGAAATTATGGTTGGGGAATTTGTTGTTTAAATTGTTTCCCTTGTGGATGAACTTGTTGTGGAGCTTGTTGTTGTTGAATAACCGGTGGCGGTTGAACTTGTTGTTGAACAACTAGTGGTGGTTGTCTATTAAGTTCTTGTACCAGTTCCGTTTGTTGCCAATGAGCATAGGCAAAGTTCCCTTGATTCACCCTTTGACTTCCATCCCACACCATGTAGTAACCTTCCATTTCATACCCCTCAAACTCCCTGTTAAACCCGTCACCATAACCATCACCTTGTGTTCTTGAATAATGCATGAAAGATGGTGGTTGATATTGGTAGCTTGATTTTGGTTGTTGAAAACTTGGTTGTTGGTTTTATTGAGAAGATGATGGACAAAAGGTAGGAAAAAGATTGGAAATAGGTGGAAATGTTGATGATATTGAGTAAGTGATTTGAGTGTTCATAGGCTTGGTCGTGTAAGTTGGTTTTACTTCACTCGATGAAGCAGGTATGGTAGTAGAAATTGATGGAGGTGGATTCAGTGGAGGTTGAATTGGTGGAGGTGTAGATGGAAATTTTTGCCCGGAGTAGGGATAGGTGAATCCATGGTGTTGTTTGATGCAGCTAGAGAACCAAGCAGCTTGTTCTCCCTAAGTAAGACTCAGTTTCTTCGCAGTGTTCGTTCAATCTCGAGATCAAAAACTAGTGGTGATGACCTGTTAGAGCCTCTAGTATGCATACACATGTAAGTACCTGCACACTAACACAACCTGTGTAAACCCGAAAATAACAAACAAAACTACAAAAGCTAACACACGTTGCACACTACTCCCCAGCAACGGTGCCAAAATTTTGACGTGAGGTCGAAGACTCACTCAAAAATAAACCAAATACAAATAATTAGATAGCGGTAAGTGGGTGTCGAACACATGGAGTTTGTGGAAAACGTGTTACTAGGTAGTTTGTAATTTAACTATATTAAACTAAATGCCGAAGATAAATTCAAAGAGTTAGTTGTTTGATTTGATTAAAAAAAGAACTAAAAACAAATAACGAGTTTAACAGATTCAATAAAAAATGCTCTCTCCCGATTTCAGGTTTCCAAGATTGATAATGTTAATTTTTTACTTTTGGGATGAACTACATAGACATAGTTCGTGAGTATGTGTTTGATTGTGATAAAAGAGGACTAAGTACTTGGGTTATAAAAACACAAGGTTGTCACTCGATAATCAGTTTAATATAGCCAACCCTAAATCCCTTCCAATAAATCTCGATTGCCTATGGCACCAAGAACTGATAGTCATGAACACGAATTACACTATATTAACAATTACTAATCAAACTCACAATCACCATAGCAATATAATCATAAGATCAAATTACTATCCCACAAATAACATAAACAATTAACAAACGTTCAATTGAAAACCTTACAATTCGGGAGAGAACACAAAAGAAATTAGCCACACATAATTCGGTTCATCATCACATCAATTAGATTATGCATACGAATTAAAAACACCAAATCAACTATTGGAATCACCAAACTATTGTTCTTGAGCCCAAAAATCGCCTCTAGGTTGTCTCAAAATGATATCTATGTGAGAAAACAAGGAAATCCGCAATAAAAACTTAAAAAATTCGGCAGTTACAATCTCCGACCGTGGCCCACTGTGACCACCATGGGCCACAGTGGTCTCCACGGTGGACCAGAACTCCACGGTACGATGCGTTCTTGTCTGCTATGATCAGTTGGACCATGGACCACAGTTCAGACTGTGAGCCACGGTGGTCTTCAGCCAATTTCTTCTTTCTTTTGTCTCTTTTATCCCATCGACTCTCCGTTCGGTTTTCTCCTTGTGCTCCATAGATGCTCAGGAACCTCTGTTTAACCTGCAGTTAACCACACAATAATAGTTATCTAGTCCCATGAAGTTAACACTTACTACCTAGGTTTTTATATCATTTAAGCTCAATTACGGGTCATACTCTGATGCACCCGTTAGCTATCATCATGATCATATAAGGAAGAATCACAAATTCAGGTTTTAGAATAAAACAATGAGATTCATGAAATCCAACCTTGTAACTCTTATCACACATCTGAGATATGCTTAAAAGATTATATTGTAATCCTTCCAGATAAAACAGATTATCAAAAGACATTTTGTCATTAGTGAGAATGCCTTTCCCCACAATCTTCACTCCATTTTCATCACTACCAAATGCAACTGGTCCTTCAAACTTCTCTTCATAATTGACCAGTGATGTTTTACCACATGTCATGCGCCTGGAACATCCACTATCCATATTACATCATTTACTTTTGTGGATTGTTCCTGCACAATTTAAAAAAAAAAGCCCAGACAGTTGATGAATCACCAGCTGATTCAGCTTGCAAATCATTAGCAACATTATTATCAATCGAATTTGGTTTTGGATCCTCATACACTAGCTCACATAAATCATATGTCTCATAACCAGTTTGATATAAGTTTCCAGCATAGGGAATTATGGTAGTGCATTCTTCAATGACTGTATCCCTTTTCATGAAAGTCACTTGAGTTTCAGATTTTGGCTTCCATAGGAATCCATGTGGTTAATAGCCATTCTTCAAGAGAAACTTCTCATATTCAATGAGCTCTTTTGATTTCTTTATGTTGAATATTTTCTTCTTAAGCTTGCTCTATTTTTCACAACTTGTTTACTTTTCAGGGTCAACAAATTTCTCAGAAACTTGAGACTTAACAGATTGGCTTCTATTTAGTTTCTTGATCATTGGACCATTATACTTCTCTTCAAAATCACTTTTCTTATCAACCTCTTTGTCACTCTTGACTTGATCATCAACAATCTTCTTGCCCTTACTCAAGTACTCATTGTACCTCCTTTTGTAAAATGTAAAGTCCTATCTAAAATTTGTATGGACAGGGACATGAAATGGTTCAAGAGATAACCTTTCTTGACATGAGTCAGCGTGATAACCATAGGCATCACAAACTTTGCACCATACTTGTCCTTTAAACTTTTCACTTGAGTTACCCCTCTTGTATCTTTCACTTGGTCTAGAGGGTTCAACTCCAATGGTCTTGTGATGTGTAATAAGACCATCAAAGTTGATTGAAAATGGCAGAAATTGTTCAATTTATATGTTCGGGTATGAGACTCGAGATATACAAGTGTTCACGTTGAAGAAGAACATAGACAAAAATGTTACGTATACGTTGTCCTTACTTGCTTATTAATGATTCAACGATACGTGTTGGAGATAAGAACTTGAAATTCGATGATTGGAATGCGATAGTAGTGAAAAATGGATGTTTTAATAGTCATTCAAGGAGGTTTCGAAGATCTTATCTTTGCCGTGGAAAGTATTCAATGTTAAATCTGATTGGAAAAGCTTCAATATCAAGAGATCTTTATTTTGGACGATCAAGTTTAACCATTATTATTGAAGGTTCGAAAATGGCAAGCGTTTAAACAAACAAGACGAAGAAAAATCAGAGGGGAAGTCTGTTGGTACATGAAACAATTTTCACTTTCGTCTTGTTAGTGATCGGTTGATAGTAGTGTTAGAACGTATTAACGGGTTTTGCAAAAATCATAGGCAGCGGATATGATCATGACCAGCGCATATGTTCACATGACCGTATATGATATCCGTTAATGTAGGATCCGTATAGGTATCTTATACGGATTACAATGTCATATGCGTTGCTGAATTTTGGACATATACCCTGGTGATATGTTGGTCCCTTATATGTATGTGGAGAATACGGCTTCTTTTCTCCACGTATTGATTGATATATGAACATATGCGGCTGCTGGTAGATGTGGACAATTGTTGCTGCTATTGATTACTTATGCGGCTACTTGTTGCCGCATATTGATTGAGATGTGGTCATATACGCGGCTGATGGGGGACGTATAAGTTGATGGGTTATACGCTGACTTTTGCATGAGACTTATATGGTGAACTCATACTGGACGTATATGATATATTAGTATAAATAGGTGTTTGGTATTTTCACTTGTAGTGCGGAATCCCTAAACGTGATCGAAAATAACAAGATTTCTCATTATATTCTCTTTATTTCTCATATATCTCAATTTTAATCTTTATGATATGACAATTATATAACATGTACAAGTTGGACTCAAAAACTCAATGAATGTATATGCCTAAAAACCTATTTATAGACATAAAAAAACCATATATGGTGTATATGTATTATCCGCTATATATGTGACTTACACGTTCTAAAACATTAAAATATATTCCAACTTCACAAGACCTACGCGATAGACATTTTATGTACTAACAGACTGCCCCTTGAATATTGCTTGGTCTTAGTGTCTAAGAAATAAACATTCATGCTCCAACAAACTCCCCTTCGTATATTGCTTAGAATAGATTTTCCAAAACTTCAATCAATAAGTCATCTTCAATAATTATCCCCCTCAAGTCTTGATAGTCTAACAAACTCCTCCTCAAGCTTCTCATGTCATGATGAGACCGTAATGAGCTCCATCCAGATTTCCAGTGTATGCCCCACCCTCCATTGATTTGATAGAGTATAGCACAACCATGCTCCAATGATAGACATTATGAATTGTTCGGGAGCCCCTTCACAAACACGGTTTAAGAAAACAAAAAATCCAAGCCCCCTTGATCTTGGATCTTTTGATATCTTCAAAAATCTCAACAGTTTTAGAATCTTCAGGCATATTCGTTAAAATAGAACTATTGCCATCTGAACTTCCAAAATTGACATGTAAAACCGTTGCATTTTCTGAACTTTCGAATTAGATTGATATGACATTATTATCCGGACTTTCAGAACATGACTCTTATTCAACACAAACTTGATCAGATGTGTCCTTTTTCTTAATGATCCAATGATATAACTTTGATCTGGATCTTTTCACAATTTATTTCAAACTTTCAAACCTTTTTAAATCACAATCTTTCAAATCAACAATTTCAAATATTTTTGGTTTCCCCAAATTTTTAACGGTATCATCTTTTCTTTTGAAAGTTTGTTTCAGAGGATCCATTGGAATAATTTATTTGACGTTTGAGCTTGTATTTTTAGATTTTGAATTTTGAAATTTTGGTTTATCTGTTTTAAAAACATCTTGGTTGCCTTTAGATGTAACATCTTATTTTGGCATGTAAGCAAACTTAGGACTATTCTTATAACAAGAAGGTTCCTCAGTTTGTCTACGTTTTTCTTCTTTAATAACGAAATTCTTATTGAATTGATTTCGATACTGATTTCTTTCTCGCTCTCAGATGTTATACCATGTACGAGTTCAACCCTATTAACCATTTTTTTGTCGTTTCCAAAAACCCAATTACCATGCTCATGCTTATACCCAATACCATGATCATTATATCTAAGATTTCTCATTATATTCTCTCTATTTTTCATATATCTCAATCTTAGTAAAGTACAATATAATATGACAGTTATTGAACAAGTACAAGTTGGACTCAAAAAACTCAATGAATGTATTAGCCTAAAAACCTTTTTATAGACATGAAAAACAACATATATGGCGTATAGGTATTATCATGCGTATATGTACATATACGCCGTATAAGTACTTCCAAATTATATGTTATATAAATGACTTATACGTTCTAAAACATTAAAGTAATTCCAACTTCACAAGACCTTAGTGATAGACAATTTATGTACTAACATACTAACACACAACTCTTAACGTTACTTAGTCAGTTCCTAATCAATTGAACATATCAAGGACTAGATCTATAATATATTCGTATTGATTTGTAATCGTAATCACACGACAGTGTTTCTTAAGTGGTATCAGTGTTAGACTCGGTCTACCCAAGACACATATTATAACTGATGTGACTAGTATGTTATGATCCAAGTCAGCTCATACCCAATAACAAGTTAGACAACACCACGATATCTATTTGAGATATGATCTAACAAATAAATAATAACACTTAGAATATTTGGAAATTGGGTTTCTAAATATTTGTACTTATAAAGTAAATAATTTATATAGATAATTTATACTTGAGAGAAGATATTTTATAATGTTAGTTTAGTTGATTAAATAAGAATATGCAAGACTTATTTGCATTTTGCATGTTACTTGAAATATGTTATGTTATAAACATAACATAAGTATGATAATATAAAGATTTTAAGTTTGAAATGTTTGGGTGGGAACCCATTAGGGCCAGCCACCCTTCCTCCCCCCCCCCCCCCTCTTTCTCGTCACTTAAATGTTTTATTTATATCAAGAAAATGCATCATAGTTGATTGGATAACAAGGGTGGTGCATTGGTTGCACACTTGAAACTTCTCACACACACACAAGTAAACATAAATTCTCTCTCTTTTCTCTTCAAAATTTCGGCCAAGGGAAGGAGGAACAAGAAGGAGTTTTGAGTGTAAATCCTAGCCTAACAAGGGTGTTTGTTGGTGGCTTGAGGGTATACAAGCTTGATGATCTTCTATCTTGAAGACTAGCTATTCATATCTTCATCATTTTCATCTTTCTTAGCATCTTGAACGTAGTATGCTAAAACACCATATGGTTGTTTTGCTAGCATGTCGTTTCGTATATGGATCCGGGTTTTGGGTTTTATATAAAATCGGTTTTTATATTCATCTAAATAACAAGATTTAAATCTATTTTATCCACTACGTTTTTCATATAAATGAGGTTATATGACTTTGATAATCTTGTTAAAACCTAACAATGACATCAAGAGCCGCTTATACGAATACATGCTTCAATAGATCTAACATTTTCGGGTTTGATGGTGTGGTTCACCATATGGCCGAAAGGTTTAGGGCTTTTGGTTACCCCTTGGTTTTTCAAGATTATACTTTACATGCATGTGGTAATCTTGAGAAATTAAGTCATTTGGATGATTGGTTATTTTGTTTGGACAAAACCCAAAGTTTTCGGTTTGCTTAACCTTGGCCGAAAACTTTGAGGGTTAAAAGGGGAACCATTTTGGATTTGCACCATTTGCATATTTGGATGTGAAATTTCATGTTCATAACCTAGCCATAACCTTGTGTTTGGATGTGTGTTTGTGTTGTGATTTATTCGGTTATTCAATATGGTTGTAATATTCATTTATTTGAGTTTGTAATCTATTTATTTATTTCACATTGGTTTGTAATAATAAGTAGATTAGTTATATTTCTTTTACTAGAAAAATATATTAGGATATATTTTTTGTAAAAGAAGATGCACAAGAAATTAGGATTTTGGTTTTGGGCCTTAATGGACCTCATAGTCCACGATGGGATTTTAGCTCAATGACTAAAACCCAAACTTGGAACCCCAAGAAAGCTAGGAGCTGAAGTTGGAGCCCAAATAAAATGGATGAGTCACAACACAAGGTGAACACTTGAGGCATTTGGATGCATGGTCAAGTGGGAATTCTCCGACACAAGCCAAGTGTCATTTTGTCCCTTAGAGAGACCTTATGGCACACTTGTTTCGGTCAACAAGTGTTTTTATGATTATATGGCTATGTGTTAGTGAATTAGTGTCTAATGCTAGGTCTTATGGGCTTATTATGTCATATTTGCATTAGTGTTAAGGACGTATAAGACTTATACATGACGTATAAGTCTTACACGCCAGGAGGACTTATACGATCCATAGGAACATGTATCAATAGTGCTTTCATGTTGTATTTTGATAACAGTTCTGAAAAATCTGATTACACAATGTACTTTCATTGTTATACCAATGCATGATGTTTATGAGTGATTGTGTTAGCAATTCCTTTATGATATGTTTCCGCAATATTATTTAGTATAGTAAACACAATATAATCGATCCGTATCATAACGTTTTACATGTACATGATGTTATACATGATCAGGGTCACGTTCTTTCAAGTGGTATGCTCATGTTTACTACTGAATTGAACACATTCACTTGGTTAAAGTTGAAGATTAGAGGATTTGAATGTCAAAGTTTTAAGCCGATCACTATTTCTTCAGTTACTCTGTTAGAGCATTAATGTCTAATGATAGGTCTTATGGGCTTATTATATAATATTTGTATTGTAAAGGGCTAAAATTGTCAAGTGTATAAAGATGTAATGAATGTATAAGTCATATCCAATGTATAAGACTTATACGGAGCGTATAAGTCTTATACGCTAATATTAGACTTATACGTTTCACAGTTAGTATAAATAGGTTGATCATGTCATTATTTGTAACAGTTTTGATAATTTTGTACTCACTTTGTTATATCAATATATTGGAGCTTATATGTGAATGTGTTGTTATTCCTTTATGATATAATTCCGTGATATCGTATAGTGTAGCAAATATATGTTAATTGATCCTAATCATATCGTTTACACGGACATGATGACTTGCATGATCGGGAACATGTTCTTTCAAGTGGTATCAGGGCAGTAGGCTCATATTTGCTACTGATTGCAACACATTCATTGGTTAATTGATGAAGATTTGAAGATTCAAAGTAAAAGTCTTAGACGTTCACATATTCTTTAATTAAACACTCGTTTATGGATCAACTATCAATTTCTTTGGTGAATATGTTCGTTGTTACATGACAATCATTTCTACATGATTAGTTTTGATTAATTCAAGATCAAATTCGAGTTTTTGATCATAATTGATACACAGTGGTTACGGCGTATAAGTTGATCTGTTTCACGTATAAGTTGATATCCGGCCGTATAAGGTGTTTTGACGTATAATCTGGTTACACATAGTGGTTTTGATCATATAAGTGGGTTACACGTGGAGTTGGTTTATACGCTACAGCTGTATTGTCTCCATATAAGATTTGTGACGTATAAGTCAATTGTCCGTATAAGTGAGTTATACGTCTGTATAAGAAGTTACACGTTTGATTGTGTTGATTTCTTGGTTTTTGTGCAAAGATTGCAAATATGGAAGATTTAAATGCGTTTGTGACACACACGTCACCAATTATTCAGAATATCACTTGGAAAACGAAATGGGAACATCAACCAAACCCCTGAAACTACTTAGGATAGAAGACTATCCTAGTTGGGCAGATAAGTTTGAAACTTATGTACAAGCAATGAACTATGACACTTGGAAGCTGTTGAGGTTGAATATATCATTCCAAGAAATGAGAATGGTACAAGTCATAGATTATCTCAAATTCCTGAAGCTGACAAAGCAAGATTTATTCGTGAGAAAAAGATGATGAATTTGTTTCAACAAGCAATCAAGTCTGAGATCTTTCAATTATTGCAACACAATGGATCATGTCATTCAATATGGGAAGAATTACTGAATAAAGACAGAGGAAATCCCGATATGATAAAGTCGAAGATGGGTCTGTTAAAGAAAGAGTTTGACATTTTTACCATGGTCAAAGGTGAAACGATACCTCAATTGATAGAGAGATACTGTCATCTTGTGAATGAGATGAAAATATTGGGAATTGATAAAGATGAGTATGAATACATTGACAAGCTTGTTGATTCTTTGTATGATGACTGGAAAACTTTCGTTATGATTCAACAATCAAACCCGATCAATTATGCAAGATTGTGTCGGTTCCTATTATCTCACGTAATCACTCTCGTAACCCACACAAACGTGTCGACAAGAAGGTTGCGCAATACTGCTTTTGTGAACAACCAATAAGTATTAATGGCGGAAACACTAATACTTAAGTTATTGCTAAACGGAAAGAAATGTAACACACACAAAGAGAATCAAAAGATTTCCATTTAATATTATGAAGGATACAAATGAGAAATTAGTTAGGGTTTTTAGGTGGAATTTTTGTATTTATGGCAGCTTTTCCATACAAGATAAAGACAGCCGTCAAATCACAATATTCGCCCATTGTCCGTTGTGTCATAGGCGTGCCCTAAAGTTTCCTTAAATAGGCATGCCCTGACACCTTCTAGAAACCCTAATCATTTATTCTTAACATATTCAAACATATTACAAAATATTATAAGTGTAAATAGGTCTTCGAGTAAGCTTGTAGCTTTTGTCTTTATCGAGCAGACCTGATAACCATTAAGTGTGCTCGGGAACAGTTCTTCGAGTATGCTTTACTTAGAATATTTTCCTTAGATAATATTTATCAATCAGACTTCAAACTTCATGATAATATCAAACTTTGCTCGATATGTATCCTACGAGCAAACATGTTCTTCTTGGGTCCCTTCAACCTTTTTGTCTTTTAATTTATTAGACAAGTTCAAGTGTTCTGGTGACACTGTAGCTTACTCGAGGTTGAACCTTGCTCGTTAGAAGTCCTTAGAGTAATTTCTTTATTAACTTCCTTCAAGTTTGCTTGAACCATTTTTATTAACAAACCTTGCTCGATCCACCAAATTACTTGGTTTAGTCAAGGGTTTGCTCAGAAACCAATCTTGCTTGACTTGAAGAACAACCTTGCTTGATGAAGTGTAGCTTGGTTTAGTCAAAGGTTTCATCATCACCAATCTCTTCCTCTTCATCTTCCTCCTCTTCACTTACATACAAATCACCAAGAGTTTTAAGCAATTATTATCAGCCACATTGACAGCATGTGAATTCTCCCCTGTTTTGGTACAGCTGAGGTCTTCTCTTGGACACGAAGAACACCATCTCAAATCTGAATCATATCTTAAGTTGATGCATCGAGAGCAATCGTCTGATCTGATACCAATTGTGAAACGCTATGAGAGCCAAGATCTAGCCGCTAACATCGATACATCCATTATGTTACGAATACGAATATGTTAAAGGAATACTTTATTGATAAATTAAGGATGAATACATTATGGTGGATACAGTAAGGATAAGTTATGGAGAGAATCTGGCATGGTAACGGTATGGATTAACTTAAGGCTCAGATCTCTCTTTCATTCAATGAATAGGATAAGCCTATTTATAAGCATGGACCCCATTCATTATATAAGACTAATGATGGGGTGATCCTATTCACGAATGGCTTCCCATTCGTTAACTTACTCTCATTCGTGAGTGGCCATGTTGTGACATAAATTTCTTTTTTCCTTTTCTTTTTATTGAATTTGGCAACCGACCTCTCCAAGAGGTCGATGTGGGTAGTCTTAACGCTCATTTACACAACATATTTCTATAACTAGCAATTTTGTTTTGGTCTTTTAATTACTAAATCAGTCTCTGATAATCGTGAAAATGTTTTGGTTGAAGACGAATTAAATTTGGGCGTTAAATTAGTTGAGTAATTGGTGTTGAACATTAAGAATACATATTTTTTCAAAAAAAAATATAAATTTTAATTTAAAAATTAATTTAGTCCTATGGGGATGTCGGGTCGGGTCGTTGACCACCTAACCCTGCCTCATAGTCGGCTTTGTTCACTACTATAAATTTGGTTAAGTGTTTCTTTTGCCACAGTGAACGCTCAAATTCTACTAGTTGCTATAAAGTTATTTAATAATAACTAACAATTTAAAGAATTTGTGTATTGCGCCGGCTCAAACTTGATTCGTGAAGGAACCCCAACGCCTCTGTTGTTTACCTTAGCGTGAACTTGAAAGGATCCAAACCCAATCTATGTAGTTGTTTAAAACCCTACATTACGGTGGGAACACGACAGTAACTCGGTCAACATCGGTTCGTTGTTGTACAGTTAATAAAAATATTTTTTAACGAGAGTTTAAGTTGAAAAGTGTTAGGCCTAAAAGTGGAAAACAAAATTGTGACCAATTTGAAAAAGTCCAAAAGTTTGGTGACAAAGTTGAAAGACAAAAAGTTTTATGTAATTTGTAAGTATTGTGGCTAATGTGAAAGCTTAAATGTTTTGCGCCAAAAAAGTAAAGGTGATAAAATTTGGTCGCAAAAGTTTGAAAGTCAATTTTCTGGTGGCAAAAGTTCAAAAACAAATTTTTAATTTGAAAGTTTTACGTAAAAAGGTGCAAATGTGTGAAATTTTGGTTGTAAAGATTTGAAGAATAAACTTGTGTGACAAAACAAATAAAAAACTTGTGATGACCAAAATATAAATAATCAAGCTTTAATTTAAGTATAAGGAACAAATCCTTGATGGTGAAAGTATAAAAAATCAAACTTTGTCAAAATAAAAAGCAAACTTTTGGTGGCCAATAATAAAGAATTAAACTTAAGCTGTCTATAAATCTTAAATATATATATAAATGGAAACTCCTTAAATTCTCTCAAGCCACCAAATTGTTTTATTTTTAAATGAATGTTTCTCATACATTTGACCTGAATTCATGGGTATGGATCTCACCAAACCCAGATAACCCTTAAACGGGTTATAACATCTTTTATATTAAAAATTATTTTTATCAAATATTTAATATGAAAATCTTATAAAATAGGGATATATTAAAAATTAATATCCAGTTTTTAAAGCAATATATTACTTATTTTAAAAAAAATTGTAGTAAAAAATAAATGAGTGGTCACGGGTCTCACTAAACCCAAATAGCTTTCAAACCGAGTATAACATCCCATTTATTTATAAAACCCTTTTATCATCAAATCCTAAGTATATTATTAAATTTCTTACAATAAATGAAATTAAAATTCAAAAAAATATATAAATATTATAAACGAATAATCTAAAACAACATATGGGGATGTAGATAAATTATAATATATGTTGCGCGCAAAAAAATAAAAAGAAAAGAAAGAAAAATTATAGAACGAAGAATCTTAATTTTATATATATATATATATATATATATATATATATATATATGAAACCTTTAAAAGCTCTCTGTTTGCTAAGAACATTCTCTTAAGCCAACAGATTGTTTTATTTGTAAATGAAGATTTCTCATGCATTGAACCCGGATTCACGAGTATAAGTCTTAATAAACCCCTATAACCTTAAACGGCTTATAACATCTCATTATATTAAAAATTAATATCACCAATTATTTGATATGAAAATCCATAAAATATGAATATACTAAAAATTAATATCCAATTTTTATAAGAAAAATATATTGTTTATATTAATAAACAATTTTGTAGTAAAAAAATAAGCGGGACATGGGTCTCAAACCCATAACTTTTAAACGGGTTATAACAGATAAATATCTCATTTATTAAAACCCTTTCATTATCAATCCCTAAGTAAATTATTAACTTTGTTACAATAAATAAAATTAAAATTTAAAAACATATAAATATTAGACACGAAAAAGAAACACAACCTTCGTAATAAGCAGTGGCGAAGCTTGGACTGAGGCACCGGGGGGGGGGGGGGGGTGAGCTCAAAATGTATACAAAATTTCACAAACGATGGGGGGCGGGCTCAAATTTTCGGCCGAAAAGGGCTAAACTTACACTACGTATAAAAATTTTCGGCCGAAGACGGGTAAATTTACAATACTGCGTAAAAAAACAGGAAGTGTCGGGGTTATTTCGGGCCTCAATGAAGCTTCGCCAGTGATAATAAGAGGGATAAAAAACAAGTAATAGTATAATGCAATAAAAACTAATTCAAATATGGTAGGTTAGAAAAAATAAAATAATACATAAGTAGATGCAATCTCATAATAATATTATATAAAAAATTTATTTTAATAAAATATACATATTTTAATATAAAGATTCATCTTCTTTTGAAAGGGGCATTTTTTAAAATGTTAAGGAGCGTGATTTCATACATTTGACTTTTTTTATAGCCAAACATTATCTGGACAAAAAGTATATTGTCAAAACAAGATTTAGTGGGTGTTCGGAATTGCTTATTTTCATCAACTTATAACTTATAAACTTTTTAAAAAGTAATAAGATATTTGGGATTGCTTATATTGTTAGAGGAAAAGTTCCATAAGTTACACTTTTGTAACTTATTAAGTTAATGAAAAGTTATAAGGAGGCAAAATAAGGAATCCCAAACCCCCCCTTATAGGCGATGTATGAGTTAACAAGTCTTAAAAAACTTAGACATTTTCAATAAAAATAGTCACGATATTTACATAAATGTATTAATGAGGGTGGTCGGTAGATGGGCAAAAGTCTGTTTGGTCGCGGTAAACAGGTTTCTGACCTGACCCGACGTCACACCAAAAGCGGTTCCATCCCCACCTTTAACCAACAGTTTGTCGAACAATTCGTATTCTTGCGCCTTAAACATGTTTAAACTTAACAGCTTTGTAAAAAACGGTTAATCGGTTTTAACCCTACCTTGATCGTTTTATATAGGCTCAAGAATTTTCCTCTAAAAATCATTTCCAACCCGAACTAATTTCTAGCTAAAGCTTTGTTTTGTTTGTTTTTTTTTACTAAAGTTAAATCAAACCGATTCAGTTTATAACTCAAAACTGGTTTGAGCCCATAAACCATTATGTCCAAACCGACTTGTTATGAGCAGCACCGTCACCTATAGGTGATCAAATCGGGTTGGTCAAAGGAACCGGAACCGGTTCAGAACCGGTTCCATTAGTCAACATCACTGTTTAAACCGGTTCCATGTTCGAACCGGTTAGGGAACCGAACCGGTTCCCCAACCCTCGGACCCGGAACCGGTGGAACCGGTTCTGACCGGTTCCTAAACCGGTTCTTACACTGTAACCGGTTCCAACCGGTTACAGTGTAAAAAATAATTTTTTTTTTCATTTTTCGTTTCCGCTGCTCGTATTTGTATAACATGTTAAATAAAAAAAACAATTAACATAAAATTCATTTTATTTACTTTAAGAAGTTCAAAAAAAAAAGGTTACATGTTTTAAAATATTCAAAAACAAACTAACAAAATATTAAACTTATAAATATAAAGTTGTGACATATTATTTCTATAAAAGCCTTCTTGTTCGTCGTAATTATTGAGTGGCGACTTATTCATCAGAATTACTTGTAGAAACGCCTTCTTGTTCGTCGTGCACTCGAACATCAAGTGGTGTTTCGTCTTCCAGAGTGGTTACGTGTTGAACACGATCGATTGAGTCCAAGTGATCCTTCAAGCAAATGCACATCTCCACCGACTCCGAATTCAGTCTTGTTCTTCTCACCGATATTACCCTGCCACTAAGAGAAAAAGCAGATTCCGAAGCTACCGTAGAAGCTTGGGCGGTTAGTAAATCACGGGCCATGGTGGCAAGAATCGGAAACTCGGTTTCCTTTACCTTCCACCAAGCCAAAACATCAAAAGTGCCATATTCCTCTTCGGATAAACCGGTAGAGAAATCATATGCACTATACCTTCCTAGTTCGCTTGAAGGGGTGTTACCCCTTTGTTTTTTAGCCGTTACGTTGCGAACGGTGTTCATAAGGCTAATAATGGGGTCTCGTACTCTAGGAGCACTTGAACTTGATGAAGACCCCCCCGGCGTAGGCATGTGTATGTTTGACCCATATTTATTTATATAAAAGTCATACATAAATTTAAAATTCAAGTTAAAATCATTTTGTGCCTCTGTTGAAAAGTTTGGGTCAACTTCATGCATATCTAAGGCTGAAAAAATTTCGTCTATCACACATTCAACCCCCGTAACATTTAACATTGGGTTTAAAGCGGCGGCGCAAGTAAAAATCGGTGGCAATTCAAGAAAGTATTTTTTTAATTTAAACTTCATTGGTAATATGATGTTTGAAAACATTGGACTTTTATTTTCAAATTCTTTAAGATTGTTAACGATTAAAAATAACTCCGAAAGAACCAAGGGACTTGTCGGATAATACGTTCCCGATAGTTTCGTAGTTGATGTTTTAAAAACTTCAAGAAAAGTCGATAAGTCATTGATAATTTCCCATTTCTCATTTGAAAAGGGGATTGCCAAATCATTCTCGGCAAGACTAGAATGAAACATTTGTAAAGTGTCTCTTTGTTTCAAAGCACTTTGAAACATTATGCAAGTGGAATTCCATCGATGAGGTACATCCCAATTAGCTCCCAAAGCTTTTCTTCCCGTATCTTTACAAAATTTTCTATAATCCATTTGTCTTTTTTTACTTTTCTTAAAAACTTCATGTAGCATTACTCTAAAATCGTTTATAACCGATGTAACCTCATCCGAAGCAAGTCCGTCTTGCACGATTAAATTAATGATATGTGCAACACACCTTGAGTGAAAAAATACACCATTGCAAATCGGCGTATATTTTAATTTTAATTTATCAACCGCCGATGTATTATTCGACGCGTTATCAAATGCAATTGAAAATATTTTATTTTCTAGTTTATAAGTTTTTATAACATAATCTAAAATTTCAAACAAATTATCTCCCGTATGTGGATACTCAAAGAGTTCGAAAGCAATGGTGCGTTTCATCATTTCCCACGATGACGGGTCTACCCAATGAGCGGTG
This sequence comes from Bidens hawaiensis, assembly GCF_021521415.1. Classification (NCBI taxonomy): domain Eukaryota; kingdom Viridiplantae; phylum Streptophyta; class Magnoliopsida; order Asterales; family Asteraceae; genus Bidens; species Bidens hawaiensis. The sequence goes on from NW_027491034.1 coordinate 1,586,867, forward strand.
ACACAAAGATAAGATTCGGGTAGACCATGTGGAGCCGTCCAAACATCAGTAGTTAAGTTTATTCCCGTATTTATATTTTCAAAATATGCAATTAGTACCTCTTTGGCCTTCTTCCACAATTTTAAACAATAACGTTTAAGAGTATGACGACTTACGTGAGTGTATTGTGGTTGAAGCGTATCTCGAATCATGGCGGTTAAGCGAGGGTTGTCGAAGTGGCTAAACGGCAAAGCTTCTTGAATCACAAACTTCGCCATACGATCTTGAACTCGATCAATTTGGTATGTAAATATTCCGCCTTCACTATCCATTTGCGTTTGTTGCGACTCGACGTTCTGTTTCAACGCCCTGCAATACGGTCTTTCGATGTGTTTCTTCAAATTTGAATTCGAAAGTGGGTTTAAATAAATCCCACAAAACTTGCACCGAGCCTTCAATGAATGGTCACTCAATTCAACCAAATCCCAATTGCACCAAATCTCTTGATTACGATTATGAGGTACAATACGAACGAAACTTGGTCCGGCGGTGGAACCTTGACCAACCGATGATTGTGAGGCAGCCATAACAACAAATATGAATATAGAAGAAGAGAAAACAAGAGATTAGAGAACTCAGAACGTTGTAATAGCGTTTTTTTGTATTTTTTTGCGTTCGGGTTTGCGTTTTGAGTGTTGTGATGAACCCATTACACCAAATACCTATTTATACTAATAGTGGGGGTGTTTGGGGAGCCAAAAAACGGCCATTTTTGACCCCAACGGTCAAAAAACGGCCATAAAACCGTTTCCCAACGGCTAGAACCACTCCAACGGCTATAACCGGTTCCGAACCGGTTCCGGTCTAACCGGTTCCAGAACCGGTTCCGGTTCGGTTCCGGTTCCTACCCGGTCCACCTCCAAACATGTCAAACCGGTCCCGGATCGTCGGGTTGAAACGGAACCGAACCGTTCCTACGAAAAACGGGTAGGAACCGGTTCGGTTCCGGTTCCGGTTCGGTTCCGCCGAACCGGTTCCAGGAACCGGTTTTGTTGTCCACCTCTACCGTCACCCATTCTATCCCTTATTTATGTTTGTGAAGTGCGAATAATATAACGAAATTAAAAACCAGCTAGACGGATGGGTAGAATTCTAATTCTAGAAGGTTTTGAAAATATCCTGTTCTATTCCAGCCCGTGACTTTTCTAGAGCACGTTCACTCAACCATTTCATTTCCATACAAGTACAACCATGGCTGCTTTGAATTTATAAACCTTTTTATTAATTTACCTTTTTTTTTAATATTAATAAATAAACTTAGACACAAGTTTTCTATTATTACTTTTGAAATATCATGTGTTATAAATTTCAGAAACTTTTAAAATATCATGTGTCATAAATTTCCGGATGTAGCATTTTTTTTAAACGATCAACTAAATAACGTCGGGTACTTCGTACGCGGCCCTCATTGGCTAAAGGTAGCCCGAGCCGGCCATTAGTCCGGACGGACGGAGCCCCTAGCGGTCCACCTATTGAGGGATTCACCGGATAAAACCCGACCCCCACGTCCGTTAAATGGCACGACAACGAGGAGCCGGTAAAACCGGGTGAGATCAGGACTCGAACCCTGGCAAACCAGAGTCGTCCCTCATATCTCTCATATAAATTGGTGATAGTGAGGTTTGAACCTCCTACCTCTCACTAGTAAAGTGAGTGCTTTACCATTGAACCACAACCAAATTATTTCCGGATGTAGCATTACAACGCACATCTACGCTCATATGTAAATTCCATTTAAAACCGAATTACCGTGATAATATGCAACTCAATGAAATGCAAACGTGCAAGCAGTTGAAACTGTTTCAAGTTTTCTTTTTTATTTTATTAACTGTTTATTGTGTTCTTTTTTCGTTCCAGATTTTTTGTTTCGACATGAACTTTTTCTCGGAGTCAATAACCACGTACAGGTCGTCGAAACCAGGCCTTATAAATTTTAACACCTCCCAATGCAAGTTCCATTTAAAATCAGGTTTTCACAATAATGTACATGTTTTTGAAGCATAAGTGTACAACCTATCTAAGCTACTTCAAAGATTTTGTATTTGTTTATTTTTTTCTCTTACATTCGGGATTGTAGTTTCGATGTGAATCCTTTTGCAGGGTGAATGGCAATGTACATGTCGTCGAAACCAAGACTTGGGCTAAGCGTAGTGGAGTGGCTACAAATTGGAGCGTTTTGTGCCGTGTGGCGCTCAGTCAGCAAGGGGTGAGAATTTATTTTTAGAGTGTAATGGTGTAGGGACTACAATAGTAATATATATATATATATATATATATATATATATATATATATATATATATATATATATATATATATATATCACCTACACACATTAGAGTATAATAATAATAAAAAGAAAGGAAGAACAGGCGATAAAAGAACCCTGCCCCCGCCCCATTTCGCCCACATATCGTTGGGGAGGCGGTGTTCGCGCCCTTCTAGCCAATTGTCGCTCAAACTCTCGCCCCATTACATATAGCCTTATAACCTTTAAGTGTTGATTTCCGTTTCATCGTACGTATACGTGACTAGTTTTTATAATATTTAAAAGATGATTGCTTTAAGAAAAAGTTGTTTATCTCGAATAAAAAAGTTGTTAAACGTTATTAATAAAGTCAAAAGATTCCGCCGGGAAATAAGTTTGTCGCCTCAAATAAAAAAAAAGTAAAACCTTGTTATTGTTACGCGTGTTTTAAATGCCTTGGCAGTTTAGATATTCTTCTATTTTTGACGGTATTAAAGACTTCTAAATTTCAAAAATTCAACGCTGAGTTGATACTTTTTTAAACGTGAACCGTCACCTTGAATTTTAAAAAAAGTTTCAGGATCTGGAACATGTAAAATAAAGGGCCGAAAATAAAAACTTAATAATTCTTTGGATAATTGTAACAACAATAAACCAAACTAAAATATTTTAGTAAAAATAAATACTAACTAAACAGTGATCAAGTATGTTTAGTTAGTGGAGTTGAATATAAAAAGAAAAATGAGAGTGGAGTTGAATAAAAAGAATAATAAAGAAAATAAAAAACATTCATATAATTGATATTAATCATAATTTTTAATAATATTAATTAGTTTAATAATTACGTATATTATTTTATAAATAATGTCTTTTCACAAATTAAAATAAAAGTAATAAACATATTGAATATAAAAAGAAAAATGAGAGTGGAGTTGTCAATCAAATGTTCGAAGCAGTTGGCTACCGTTCACACCTGCTATTTGAAATGGCGGATGTTCAGAAGACACATGCCATTTCAAATGACGAATGTCTGTCAAAAAGTTTATTGACATATAGGGGTAAGCTAGTTTGGGTATCGTGAACTGCCAGTCAAAGTGGCGGATCAGAAAGTGTGACATCCGTCATTTGAAATAGCGGAACAACTGCTAATTATCCAACTCAGCCAATAAAAACTGGCAGACCCTATATATCATCCTAGAAGCCGTTACTGCACTTTCTCTCTCCTAGAAACCATTTCACCCATATTAATTTTTCTATTTTGAAAAAGAAATCTAAAACGAAATGTAAAGCTCATCTAGCGTTTTTGAAAGCAAAGCCCTTGATCGACTCTTTATAATTCTTGGTCTCCTCGCATAACGTAAGGTTTATTTTTTAGTTTTTTATTGTTAAATGATAATAAGTGTTTGACTATTGGTTTTAAATCATTCAATAGCCTTATTTAATAAAACTCAAATTGTTGATTAATTTTATAAAAGGGGCGGTTCATGTACTCGAGCAGGTTCATTGGTTTGGTTCAAGCCTCTTGTCTTGGGCCTACTGAACCATATGGGCCACTGAACCTTATTAAGCCTAAATATGCTTAACTTATTTTGATAATATAGCTTATAGAGCATTCACGTTCAATCCACCATATTACGTGAATGGAGTTTTTATAATGTAGGTAGTGATTTATGTATTGTGAGTGAAGAGAAGAGAAATGCGGTGATTTTTCTCTATATTTGGAAAGAAACTGTTCACACCTTATAATTTTTTAATATATTTTGAAAGTGGTTGTGAGTAAAAAAAAGAGAAATAGTAATGATAAAGTTAAAAGAATATCATTTAATTGAAATGAGAACGAATATATAGTGATTTTTAGCGTAATTTTATATTTGGAGACATGTGATTGGATGCGAATGCTTTTAGTGCTAGTTATACTAACTGGGTTTTTAATGGTTTGGCCCGATTCTTTTGGGCCTCTTGGTGTTTCATTTGTCTATTAGGCCTAGCCTATTAACACTCTAGTTTTGTTCTACGAAACTTTGTTGGGTAAAAAATAATCTATCCAAGCCAATGTTTATTGGAAAATGAAAAATGTTAACCCTATTTTTAGCGTTCTTAAACATACAAGCATATAAGATATGTATTGCATAAATTTTGTAAGGGTATACATTTTTAATAGCATGCATGCACGTAAGTTTTAAAAAGGGGTAACGTAACATAGGGGAGGGTTCAAATGAGACGGTCAAGTTATTCTACAAAGGGTAACCAAAATTAAAATTGTGAGAAACCATAAATAATTGATATATGTCAAGTGAGGACCAAGAGGAAAAGGGTATAGAGGTATTTGTACACATTTTTTCTCTCCTCATGCAAGACACATGTTAATACCCCATCATTTTAGAATGTCAATAACTTTTTTGTATGATATTTTTTTAAAAAAAAAATTCATCATAATAACAAGCGTTTTTTATCTTTAATATGGGTATGATTTTTGTTATATAAAATTTAAAACAAAAATTACGTCATTGTGTCTTTTTGCACACCATTGTGTCTTTTCGCTTATCATTGTGTCTTTTTTCGTCATTGTGTCTTTTCGCACACCATTGTGTCTTTTTTCGTCACTGTGTCTTTTCGCACACCATTGTGTCTTTTTTCGTCACTGTGTCTTTTCGCACACCATTGTGTCTTTTCGCTTATCATTGTATCTTTTTTCGTCAATGTGTCTTCTCGCACATCATTGTGTCTTTCGCTTATCATTGTGTCTTTTTTCGCACGCCATTGTGTCTTTTCGCTTATCATTATGTCTTTTTTTGTCATTGTGTCTTTTCGCACACCATTGTGTCTTTTCACTTATCATTGCGTCTTTTTTCGTCAACGTGTCTTTTGGTACACCATTGTGTCTTTTCGCTTATCATTGTGTCTTTTTTCGTCATTGTGTCTTTTTTCGCACACCATTGTGTCTTTTTTCGTCACTGTGTCTTTTTTCGCACACCATTGTGTCTTTTTTCGTCACTGTGTCTTTTTTCGCACACCATTGTGTCTTTTTTCGTTACTGTGTCTTTTCACACACCATTGTGTCTTATCGCTTATCATTGTGTCATTTTTCGTCATTGTGTCTTTTCGCACACCATTGTGTCTTTTCGCTTATCATTGTGTCTTTTTTCGTCATTGTGTCTTTTTTCGCACACCATTGTGTCTTTTCGCTTATCATTGTGTCTTTTTTCGTCATTGTGTCTTTTTTCGCACACCATTGTGTCTTTTCGCTTATCATTGTGTCGTTTTTCGCACACCATTGTGTCTTTTCGCACACCATTGTGTCTTTTCGCTTATCATTGTGTCTTTTTCGCACGCCATTATGTCTTTTCGCTTATCATTGTGTCTTCTTTCGCACACCATTGTGTCTTTTTTAGCTCACTATTGTGTTTTTTCGCTTATCATTGTGTCTTTTTTCGTCATTGTGTCTTTTCGCACACCATTGTGTTTTTCCGCTTATCATTGTGTCTTTTTTCGTCATTGTGTCTTTTTTCGCACACCATTGTGTCTTTTCGCTTATCATTGTCTCTTTTTTCGTCATTGTGTCTTTTCGCACGCCATTGTGTCTTTTCGCTTATCATTGTGTCTTTTTTCATCATTGTCTTTTCGCACACCATTGTGTCTTTTCGCTTATCATTGTGTCTTTTTTCGTCATTGTGTTTTTTTTGTCATTGTGTCTTTCAACTCATCATTATGTTTTTTTAATTACTAATAACACCGTTGTATAATAATAATATATAAAAATAATGATAAAATAACAAAAAATTATCTAATACATAAAACACAATGATTATTATATGTTACACAATAACTTGAAACGTAAAACACAATGGTGAATACGTATAACACAATGACCTAAAACGTAAGACACAATGGTGAATATATATAACACAATAACTTGAGACGTAAAACACAGTGAACAACAAAAAACAAAATTAAAAAAACCAAATAATTTTTTTTTATCTTTATATAACAATATGATACTCATATTAAAGATAAAAAACGCTTATTATTATGGTGATTTTTTTTTAAAAAATAATGTCGTAAGAAAAAGTTATGGACATTTTAAAATGATGGAGGAATTGACATGTGCCTTGCATGTGGAGAGAGAAAGTCATCAAAGGTGAGTTATTACCTTCATGCCCTTTCTATCAATTTTTATTTATTAAATTAATCTCAGTTTTTCAAATTTAAAATCAATGGACTGGATTTCTTCTCACCCTTCTTATTTTTTTGTCCTTTGTATTTTAACTTTACCCTCAAATGAGAACCACTCTTAAAAAAAACAACCTAGTTTCAACCAATCACATAATTAAGAATTCTTTTAAGTTTATTTTAATTTAAAGGGCATCTTAGTTAATGTGAACCCTACTAATTAATTAGGAAATTAACTGAATTCCCCGATTATCTCATAAATCTATTTGTTTAATTCTAGCCTACCAGCAATTCTCAAAGTCCATGGCCATCGGACTTTGATTATTGGAACATCCTAATCAGGTTGTTGAGATTGTTGATATAAATATCGATAAAATGGGAGGGGTTAGGCGAATTAGGGATCTGCCATCATTCTATTTTTTTTTCTTTTTTTTTTTTTGCAATTAACTTCATCACACGTCACTAATGGCTGTGATTTAATCCATTCGTTTTATGTGAAGAAAATATATAGAAGACATATGTTTCTTGTATTAGTGAATTGGATCTTATTTATCAAAAACCATGTCTTATCCTTTGTTACGGCACGGAGGACGAAGAACACAATTTATATTTTATTTACTTTTAATAAAACTCATTTATCATTAAATATTTTACATGCTATGGATGTTAAAGATTCTTGCATATTTCTTAAATAAATTTCATTCTAGATAAGTCCATGTTTAGCCATCATGCATATTTAATGATAATAAATTGAGTCTTTTTTAATATTATGTTACTAGGTTATTGACTCGTGGGCGCCACGGGTGGAAAAATATAAATCATGTAACATCAACACGTTTCTAGCATTAATTGATATATAAATCATATAAAAACATAATACTCAACTAAAATAATATCCATTTTACAATTATAAATTAGTAAATAGTTTCTTATAAACCACATTTGTAGTTTTATTTATAACTTTACCTTCATTGTCTAATATAAGCATTTTAACACCGTCTCTACTCTTCATTGGTGATAAAGCCACATATAGTTGACCATGTGTAGACACCGGTTCTCGCAGGTATATGCCAACTCTTGCTAGTGATTGGCCTTGACTTTTAGTAATGGTCATTGCAAAACAATCCGCAACAGGAAATTGTCTTTGTTTCAATATGAATGGCAGTTTCTTATCTGAACGAGCTAGACCACTACGAGTTATATAAGTGCGAAACTTAATATTTGTACCTGAAATACCCTTTACTTCTATAAAACGTCTCCCCAAGTTAATTACTTGTAATCTGGTTCCATTGCATAAACCGTTCTTCTGATCAATATTTCTTAGTAACATTATTGGCACACCAACTTTTAGAACCAATCTATGATTAGGCATATCAGGCATCTTTAAACCATTTAGAAAATCCGGTGAGTGTAATGCTGGATCGAAACCATGACCAACACTATCAGACTTGTCTATATAATCAGAAAGATATTTAACTTCTTCTCCGGGAAAAAAAGATAAATATTTGTCATTAATATCTTGGACGACCTCGTTTAAAGATGCAAGTATGGCCCTTTCTTGAAAATATGTAATATCATTAAAATTTTCCAATAATGTTGGATATACAAAATCAATCAGATCAAAAATAGGATCGGATGAATCACCAATCATAAGATCATTTGGTATATCTATAATGGCGTTGTTGTATTTATAAATAATGAAATGCAAATGTTGTATTTATAAATATGTAACATCCCGATTTTTCATTCGGTTAAAATATAATAATATTGTTATGAGAGGGGCTTGTGTTGGGTTAAGTAATATGGGTGATGTATTTGGGTTATTAAAGGAAAGACCATGGGCTTAAGCCCATGACCCATAATATAAATACTTTAATTATGCCTTAATCCATTCATTTCCATTCCATTCCATTCCATACACCACCCAAAACACACACTTAGCTATCTCTCATCCTACTTTCTCTCAATACCCAAAACCAAGAAGAAGAATCGATTTCCGACCCGAGGTAATGATAGTATGATATTTTAGAGATCCAACCCCGTTATATCTAGTCGTGGAACGATGAGCCGACACCCTAAACGGTTAAAGTTATGAGATCCGGATGGAATCGGGTATAAACCGATCAAAAGATGAGCTTAGGGATCACCCTAGCTCATATATGGATCAAACAGGACGAAAAACGATGAAAACGGTGGTGAAACAAGTGAGACCTCGCTTTTCCGGCGAGATCCCGTTTTTCCGGCAAATGCGGCGCCGGAAAGGCAGAGCCGGAACAGTGGAGAATGTTTCTGACCTAACCCTAATTCGTTAACAGAGGTTTAACGAACTAGCCTAATTCGTTATGATGATGACCAGTTCGTTAAGGTCCAATTCGTTATGATGATGACCAATTCGCTAAGGTCCAGTTCGTTATGTTAAGATAACGAATCAAGTGATTCGTTACCCGTCCAGTTCGTTATGTTAAGATAACGAATCAAGTGATTCGTTACTCGTCCAGTTCGTTATGTTAGGATAACGAATCAAGTGATTCGTTACTCACCAATTCACTAAGTTCAGATAACGAATCAGGCTGTGATCAAATAACAAATTAGTTCATCAATTCGTTATGCAGGATAACGAATTAAGTTTAAATGATGACAGAAATGGTCCCTGGACTTAGGGAAGAATTATTTAATTACAAAATAGCCCTTAAACTTTATTAATTAATAGAAGATACCTTAAAGGATTAAGAGGTTAACAATAAAATATTATCATTAAATCCTAATGAAAAATGTGTTAAAATAGTTAATGAAAATAAAATTTTTCCCACCTGACCTGGCAGCTTAACCCCAGCCAGGGGCCAGTGACGGAACTTCAACTATTAAATTGGGGGGGGGGGGGGGGGGGGCGATTCTAGTGGAGGAACAAAAAGTTTTAATTCGATGATCGCACATAAATATTTATATTCATTACCGTACACGATAAATTTTTTTCCTTAGAAAAAATAAAAATGACTTCAAATAACATATCATGAAATTGTTATAAATAACTTTATTTAAAAAATAAATTATTTGAATAAAGCAAATAATACTAAAGTTAAAAGTAAATACTATCTTAATAACAAAATAAAAGCAATATACAGCTACACAAAAACTGAGTGTATGGGTTAGACTTAGAGTAGGTGTTAGGTTGTACTATAGTTTTAATTCTCAGCCATAAATAAGATAAATAAAAGAGTAAAACAATCAAAAGCAATTATCACTATTTATCTTCTTCCTCCCATTTCAAGCTACATAAATACCACCGCCTCCTCCGTCGGTTGTGGCCGGAAAAACCAAGACTGATCTTACTCCATTTTTCTCCCCTTGCTTCAACCATGCTACCGGTAAAAGCCTAAAATCAGAAGTTCTAAGCCTTAAACCAAGGGGGCCATGACCCCTCCCCGCCTTTAATAAGGTCCGCCCTTGCCAGGGGCTCTGCCCCTTAGACCCCGCTAGAGGCTGCCGCCCCTAAAACCCCGCTGCCAGGGGCGCTCCCCCTGGACCCGCGTTCGTTGAGGGTAATAATTAAACTAGAAACACGATATGGGTAGTGATAGATAAATTGATGTGTAATTGTTATACAGTTAGTCGCGCACAGCTAAAGAAGGAATAACCATAAATGGTGAACGTAACCAGTTCAGGTGAGTTTCTAGCCCCACTTCCTTATTATGTTTTCGGGGCTGTGTGCAAACTCGATGTGATAGCTAATACATTTACCTTAAGTGGTAAGTGTATACCTTGTGTGATTCATGTATGATGAATGCTTGACGGTGCATGAACGATCTTCGGATATTGCATGTACCGCCAGGTGGTAGTTTAAAGATATGATTGCTATATGTAATGTATGAATGATAAGAGTATGCCATGTATGATATATGTGGTAGATACGAAAGATTGCTTGTCGGTACGTGAACAATCTTCGGATATTGAACGTATTGCCGAGGGAAGTGATTAGCTCCTTACATGGACATGAAATAATAACTTATATATAGTTTTCCTCCTATGGATAATATATAGAGTTTCTTCTATGGATAATGTATAATGTTCCTTCTATGGATAGTGTATTGTTCCTTCTATGGATAGCAAAGTGTTCCTTCTATGGAAAGTATATAGGGTGTTCCTTCTATGAAAAGTATATAGAGTGTTCCTTCTATGAATAACATACATAGATTGTTCCTTCTATGGAGAATATATAGCATGGGCAATAGTAATAGTTCTTTTAATAGATATTATGTGACGTTCCTCCTATGGATATTTATATAAGGTTAAGATATATATGTACGTACGGTATGTGTATGTATTGTATGTCGCCTGATTAACTAGAACTCACTCAGCGTAGCTGACTTTTAGTATGCACGAAGGTGAATATGTTTAATGAGCTAGCATGAGAAGGGCACATGGCATGGATTGAACGGCTGACATCTGTATATGGAAGAAATGATTTTTTAAATATGATGTTTCATGTTATGATTTCAAAGAAAAGATTAATGTTTTGTATCGAATGATTAAAGTTAACGTTTCCGCAAAAGTTTTAATTAACTCTGATTTGTAAGAACTATGTTTATGAGTAAATCCAACGTCCAATGGAGGGCTACCGGGTTTGGGGCCTTACAAAATAAATGATAATTTTATATGAATTATAAAACATCATAACTTATTTGAATCAAATATAAAAACATACAAAGACTAAAAAAGATAAATGAAAAATTAAAATATTTTATAACTTATATCATGAGTACAATAATAAGTAAACAAAGAAATTAGTCTCTAAATCAAAAAAACAATTTTATAATTTTGATTCAACAAAACTTCTATCTTAATGTTGATTCAAAACATGAACTTTATCTAAGACATTTGTTACACATCAATAACTGTAATGTTTATTACTCTAAGATAGTACCCATTTTTATTTACACATCAATTTAAATATTTGTTGCACATCAATGTTAAAAGATGAACAATATCTAAGACATTTCTTTTTATAAGTATATTTTAAATTTATGTTACAAAACAAACTGTTATGACAATCTAAAATCTAAATTTAGTCTTTCATAATACTATAATTAACTGATCTTCAAAATAAAGTCTTAATCAATATTCAATAACATATTAATTTTCATTCATATATAGTTGGCATATAGTTGATTCCTAATATATATCATTTAGGAAATTAGGCAAAGCTTTCTCGTCCATTTTTTATAACTCCTTTGTAGATAAATTATGTTAAATAGTTATTGAATACAGATAATAATAACAATCTAATATTGTTTTAATAAATTGTGCTCTGTAGCTGTATTGTTTTACCCATTTAGACAAATTGCATCTACTCGGGAGATTAAACTTTTCGCCATATTTCGTACATGCTAATTTGGTGGTGATGAAAATATAAATTTAATTTTGTTAAAACTTAAACATATGGTCAACTATATGTTGCTTTATCACGAGTGAAGAGTAGAGACGGTGTTAAAATGGTTATACTAGACAAGGAAGAAAAATTACAATTAAAACTACAAATGTTGTTTATAAGGAACTATTTTGTAATTTATGAAATTCTCAATTTTAATCTATCTAATGAATGTAAAATGCATGTTATTTTCGTTTGAAAGTTAAGTTTGATAAAGTTTTATTTTGTTACAGCATTATTAACAATTGTATATCATCTTCTCGTCTCTACATGTATGTATGAAATTATGTTTTCCACTTTCATATTACCGGTGGATGTTACATGATTTATATGTTTCCACCTGTGGTGCCCACGGGTCAATAACCTAGTAGATAATATACATCTTTGATTCTTTAAATGCATAATGTATGAATCTTGCAAGTTATAAAAACAACGGTATATTCACTTTAAAAAGCGTTGTATGTAACAATATAACAATCAAAAATCTAAATTTAGTCTTTCATAATACTATAATTAATTGATCTTTAAAACAAAGTCTTAATCAATATTCGATAACATATTAATTCTCATTCAAGTGTAGTTGACATATAGTTGATTCCTAATATATAGTATTCAGGAAATTAGCCAAAGCTTTCGCATCTAGTTTTTTTTATAACTCTTTGGTGGATAAATTATGTTAAATAATTATTAAATACATATAATAATAATATAATATTGTTTTAATAGATTGTGTTCTTTAGCTTTTATGTTTCTTTCAATGTGTATCCATTTAACTCGTTTCCTTTGTAGCTATATATTTTTTACTCATTTAGACAATTGTATCTACTCAGGAGATTAAATTTTTTGTCATATTCCGTATATGCTACCTTAGTAGTGATTAAAATAGAAATTTAAATAAAGAGTTCATTAATACCAGTAAATTTAATAGTGTAACATAATTTAAGTAATTTTATTTAATATAACGATAATTTTGGTAATACGATTATTATTGATATAAAATGAAAAATTAAAATTTAGTATATTTAAGGGAACGATTATTATTGATATAATCGTTATTATTGATATCTATATTAGAGCCCGTGTTACACACGGTTGAAAATATAAAAATATTCACATAAGAACTTGTAAACAATATACTTAATTTTTTCAAACCCGAGTCATAGTTCCAAATCCATAATAATCTAGCTAGTATTTAAACTAATAATATACCAAAGCATATTTATAATCTAATAGTACAAAAGAACAATATTGTACCAAACTATCAACTAAAAGTAAACTATAACCCACAACCTTCATCTCCTTCAAACAATATAAAATTTGAAATGAATGATCAACTTTGTATTGTGAGTCTCTTGGACTTGCTTGGCTGCTACAAATTCGAATTATAAGGTATTACGTCATAAATATTAGTTAAACGGCAATTGCATAATTTGAAATTAAAAGTACAACTCTAATATAACTAATACGTTATAAATAAAATGGATTCATATGTTAGAAAAAAATACAAAAGTTTAAATAAACATATATGTTATAATAATAACATATAAAATGATTCATAAGATTTTATTTCCGATTCCAACATCACCTATAACATCTTTTGTCTTAGACTTAGTAACTAATTTTGAAACTGCACCATCAACACTGTCATAAATATCCTTGATGTTCCTCTTTAGATTTGTTAACAAAGTTTTCCTCAACAATTTTCATATGAGTAGTACTATGCTTACCAAAGGATATCATCTCCTTCATAACAAACGAGAAGTTAAAAAAAATAAAAAAGTAACAGTCTCATATCACATATATTAAACATACAAATTAAAAGTTTCCAATATTGCATTGACGGTATCTTAGGATTGGATATCACCATTGCTAATCTGGTTTAATTCAGACATTTCAACCATTCAAGTAACAAAAAATAAGCAAGTATTTTAATTAATAAACAAATAATATGATAACATTTATAATATTACTAATACCAGTTCGTTGTTAAACCTCTGTTCCAAACATTCCAGAAACAATATATCATTAGCAAACTTATCAATATTAAAACACGTTGTTCTTTCAAAATCGTTGTTGAGAGGAGTAAGTATTCCTTTCAAAACATAGCATTCCCAAACTGATGTAATTTCATATAGTTTAAAAACCGTATGAGTTATTTTTTAAACAATATTAAAGGAATCTAATTTGTGAATTATGAAAATGTCAGAAGTCATTTGTTTAAAAACCATTACATAAAACTAAATTTAAGAAAATGTTTATTTATGGATTATGTATTAATTTAATATATAATAAATAATTAACTTGTTTATTATATATTAAAATTTATATCGCTAGATAGTTTTACAAAAATAATACATCTTTATTTTAAAATTTAAAGTGCCATTAATTTGGATGCATATTTTGATAAATATTATTGATTAACATTTAATAGTATTAAATGTGGGTGATGTGTATTATAGAAATTTTTTGAAAATATCATTATGTATTTTGGAAAAGGGACAACTGTGTAGAATAGTAACCAAGTTTCAAGTTTGTTCTAGTTAAGTAACTTATATATTTTTTTGTCTTAATTAGGTTACTCAACTTTCACTTTTGTCTCAACTAGGTCACTCAACTTTCAATGTGTCTCAATTAGGTCACTCAACTTTCAATTTTAAAACAATTAGGTCACTCAACTTTTAATAAATATTCTAATACTATTAACTTTACCTTCATATTATGTTCATAAATAACTAAAACGTCATTAAACCAACATTTTTTTATTTTTTATTAGTAAACGTATCAATTACGATAATATAGTAGTTGTCCCTCTCGTTTTAAAACACAAATTGAAATTTAGGTGACCTAATTGGACAAACTGAAAGTTGAGTGACCTGATTGAGACAAAACAAAATTTGAGTGACTTAATTGGAATAAATTTGAAATTTGGTTACTATTCTATAGTGTTTTCCCTTTGGAAAACTGTAATATATATTTATAAAAATTATATAGACTTGATCAATATATTAAAGTTTGAGAAAACATTCTATATTAATATTGAATAAAAACTTAAACGAAAAAATATGCAAAAAATCTATACTAATATTGAATAATAATAATGTTTTAAACAATATATGTAAAGTAAATAATATGAATGCATAAAAAGACATTGTAATGTTTTTCGTTACAAATATTCCATTAAAATGAATTTAGTTTGAATTTAAGCTATTTAAGTTATTCAAATTCGGTTTTTTAACAAATAAGGAAAGTCAAACTATATAATTGTAATAATGAGATTTTTAGACTAAGATAAATATATATATATATATATATATATATATATATATATATATATTAAATTGTACTTTTTCAGACTAAGATATAATAATAAATTTTTGTAAACTAATTTAGATGAGTAATAATCGGTTTCTATAATACCATATTAAATGTGTATAAATCTAAAAATGTAAATTAGAAAATATGAGAATATTTTTCATCCTGATTTTAAGCAAATAATTATGCGTATGAGATCTTTTCTTTTTTTTCTCATCCAAAAAATTCCTAAAATTAAAAATAAAACAAATCAAAACTATGAATGTGTAGATTTGACATACATTACGACAACCTAAATCAAGTTGATCATCCGTATAAAAAATATATAAAAACACAATAAAATTAAATGTATAATATTAATCAAGGGGAACTTGTGTTTACAACTTACAAATGTAAATTAGAAAAACAAAATGAGAATATTGTTTTGAGTCATCCTCATTTCAAGCAAAGAATCATGCTCATGAGATCTTTTACTTCTTTCATAAAATTAAAAAAAATCATAAAACTAAAACACAAATCAAAACTATTAATATACAGATTTAGTTTTCCTTTGATCATGACCATAATACCAAAGATACCACTTAACAAACTTATTCAACCCGGTCGTCAAATCCGTCGTCGGCCTATACCCAAGTACCCGTCTAGCCAAACTTATATTTGTGCGCGTAAATGGAACATCAATATAACAATCAACGACCTATTCTCACCAAGCCACACATCATGCTTGGGGATGCAAGCCTTCCTTACATAAGCTTGAATTCTGTTACCATGTTAGATTATTATTAACATTAGTACAAAATTGTATAAATAATATAGTAAAATTAATGAATGTGCAACAATACCATTTCGTCTTGCAAAATCATTTCTATCGACCAATCTTCTCCGGGCTTTGAATTGTCCTTGAGACGCCATAGTTTCAAAATATGCACCTTGAGGACATAGTCACTGTTTAGCACATCCAATTGGTTCAACATTGTGATGCTTTCTGGCTCCATTTTCCTAGTGGTGACAAATTAAAAATAAACAAATTATTAATTTAGGAACAATAACACCAAAACTAAAAAACACAATGAATTATATAAGCACGACAAAAAATATAAATCTTACAAACAAACAAATTCGTTTTTTGCTAAATATGCTGTGATAGTGTAAGAATTCTTGTGTCAAAGTCATATTGTTTATAAATAAGTAGTAAAGGATTGAATTTTTGGAGAGTTGAATAAACAAGGAAAGTATAAATGCAATTAATTAAAAACATAAAATTAGGGATTTTGAATTAGCATAAATTATGGACGAAAATTAGGGGATTTTCAAAATTTAAAATACTTAAATGTAATTATAAATACAAAATAGTTAAAATTGATATCTTTAAATCTACACCATAATTTCAGCCTACATCATTAAATTATTAATTTAGAAAACTAACTTACTAATTTATTTATTAACATTAATACAATTTATCATCAATTCAATGATTTCGTATATGTAAAATTGATTATCAATTACCGTATATCTAAAATTATAATAAATTATGATATATTTAAAGCCTTAACCATATGATTGAAATTTATAAAAATAGTCAACATAATATAATTAATCAGCAAATCAATAGTTAAATAATTGATATAAGTTTTGCAAAAATAACTTACTAATTTTTTTTTTATTTGTTACCATTAATATAGTTTCAATTGAATCAAAATACAAAAAATAATACCTGATGATTTAAGTGACCGGTGGTAATGTTGATGAATTGTGAACACAGTGGTAGGTCGATCTGTAGATTAAATGTCCGGCTGGTGAAAAGCTTCATCTATGGTGGACGGTGAATTGGCCGCATAATTGAGTTGAAGGTTGAGATTGGCGGAAGAGGATGGATGCGTGAAAGAGAAAATAACTGATGGGTTTTTAGGTTAAAATATCTTATAATGAAAAATGAATACATAATAATAGAAATAATATAAATAATAGAAATTCATTATTAATAATTATAATTATTAATCATTAAAGAGAATTGATTGTAGATTATTTTAATTTATTTTATTCAAATGAAAATTAGATAAGTGCTAGATATAGATGGAAAGTTTAGGAAACAATCAGTAGGAGTAAACCAAGTTGACTTAAAGTATATTGTTTTAATAGTATAGTTAGATTAAAATGGAGTGTATAGTTGCATATATGTATTTTGTTATAATGTGTTTTGTTTCTTCTTTAAAGGAATACACTAACAATATGAACATGATGAATCACGATGAAGATGAGGTTCATAATGAACTCGATTACATATATGTAAACAAGATGAATATGACGATAACGTACTGGATTAGATATATGTATGAAGATGATCAAGACGATGAACTCATTACATGTATGAACTGGATTACTTGTTTGTATTTTTGTAGAATGATTAGCTACAAACATGAAGATGTTGATTTTGTTACGAAGACACGACAAACGGGAACATTGTTTGTTACATACATGTAACCCCACATCTACACAAAAAACCCGTTTACTTAACATATATGTAACTCCGTAATTTAGTTTTACATATATGAAAATCAATAAGTTACATATGCGTATTTTAGTATGACTACTTTCAAAATGCGTAACTCCATAATTTAGTTTTACATATATGAAAATCATTAAGTTATATATACGAATGTAATGTATCTTAGTATAACGAGTTTAAAACTGAAAAATATACTGGAGCTACATATATGAACTACATATATGTATATGAAAAACACATATAATTTGAATAATATAAAGAAAACGAGATACGTAGAATATGGATAAAAAATATCTATGTGAAGAGTGAATAAAATATGAAAATAATATATGCAGTGACAAAGAAATGAAAATAAATTATATAAGAGATACGTATAAACGGGCCCAACGTTATCGTCATCTTCATCTTTTAATTACGTATAAGAGAGACATATATGTAATCCAGTACGTTATCGTCATCTTCATCTTGTTTACATATATGTAATCGAGTTCATTATGAACCTCATCTTCATTGAGATTCCTTGATTAGTCGGAAGATTTTAAACGGTCTGATACGTGCACCCATACCCACGTTCACATGTTTATGCATTGTATCTTTAGTAATGTTTATTTAACTTGTGTTTCTTTATTTAGTCTAGGATAGTGGCTTAGTGGTTAGTACCCACTAACTGGTAGTTTACTTGTTCTTGGCCTATATAATGTCACTAGCTTTTGAACTCGTGTATTACACGGGATTTGTAAATAATAAAAATAAATTAGATCTTTTATTTCAATTGTGATTCTCAAAATATTTATAAATTAATTTTAAGTAGATTTAATGGAAAAAAAACAAACGAGTGGTTAACAAAAAGTACTAAAATAGCATTGTTTTAATAGAATCGTCAAGAAATTTAAAAAAAAAGTATTAAATTTGTGTAATTGATCAAACCTCAAGTATGAAAATGAAACTTAATTCAATAATGAATAAAATCCACACTATGTTATAACCCACTTAACAAAATTGTTTTGACCCATGACCCATGAATAGCTAGAATGAATGAGATGAGAGATTAAGAATTAGAAGAAATATAGGCTTGACACATAAGCTTCAACATTTTCTTTTATTAGTTTTGTAAGATTTTAATTATGAATGAAAAGTAGAAAAGTTATAAAGTAAAATGTCTTGTTCTCTCTATTTCTTTCGAGTCTAACCTGCTCAAATGGTCACTATCTTGGGAGATTAGCCATCTCGAATCGGCTTACTATCAATGGTGCTTTCATTCTCGTCTCAATCCTCCGCCATGCCGCCCCGCGAAGACTCCACTTCTTCCGATGACCTTCCATCCTCCATTACCGACCAGCTTAATCAACTCATTGTCATCACCACGGCGGCTTTCACATCGCAAGCCAAAATCAACAATCAACTAGCCGCTCTCATCAAAGCCACACAAACTCTTACTACCAAAATCGATGCTCAAATGGAAACCACCGCCCGCCCTTTTAACCATGTCACCCAATTCTCCGACAAACAAACCGACACGTACGATTCACCACCAAAGTATACACCGAAATCACTTAGCAACACATATCCACCATCAACAAGAACACCAACAATCGCGCCCCAACCCGTAACTGTCACGCCAACACCACAAGCTTCTACAGCCTCTCCAACACCAAAACCGGTGTCTATCCATAACCCTCAAACCTTGCACCACACCTACCACATTGCAAACCACAATTACAAAACCACCACGTCTACTCCCAACCTTAAATTCCCTTTACTGCCAATGCAAACCATACCATTAGCAGACCCATTTGCACCAACACGGTCACAAAACCCACCCCCACCATTGGGCGTATTCAGCTCTATCCATTTACTCAATTCGATCACCAAATTAACAACCACTACAGATGGACAAATTTTTGGTTTAGACGTTAAAGTCCTACAAGATAAATCAAGAGAATGTGAGTTACGATCACCATGGCGCCCTACTAATACGTCCCCGAATGCATTTGGACGAGTCGAATGGCGACCGCCATGGCGACATTCTGTCCTTGAGGACAAGGACAATTTTTAGGGCAGTAGTATTGATACGTGCACCCACACCCACACCCACGTTCACATGTTTATGCATTGTTTCTTTAGTTATGTTTATTTAACTTGTGTTTCTTTATTTAGTCTAGAATAGTGGCTTAGTGGTTAGTACCCACTAACTATTAGTTTACTTGTTCTTGGCCTATATAATGTCATTTTAATTATGAATGAAAAGTAGAAAAGTTATAAAGTAAAATGTCTTGTTCTCTCTATTTTTTTGGAGTTTAACTCGCTCAAAGGGTCACTATTTGGGAGATTAGTCATCTCGAATCGGCTTACTATCACGGTCCCAATGTTTGTTGCCTTTGTTGGTCAGCAGCGGAATCAACTGATCATCTATTCACATGGTGTTTTGTGGCTTCGATTGTGTGGCAACAAATTAGTAGGTGGTGTTATAACATCCACCTATCTTCTCGTTTTCGATTGCCGACCTCCTTAAAATCCACAATCATGTTACGGGCCATGACATTAAAAAAAGGTTGGTGCACTCAGTTGTGTTGGTGGCTTGTTGGAGCTTATGGTGTACCCGCAATAATTTCATCTTCTCCAATCACCCTGTCTCGATTGAAAATATTATAGGCGAGATCAAATACATGTCGTATTTTTGGATCGCTAATAGAGCCAAGAGTTTGAACTTAAACTAGATAAAGTGGTGAAAATTTGATTTGTAATCCCTGTTTTGTTACTACTGGAGTCCCCCCCCTGCTAGCTACTTGCTGGCAGTGTGGGTGGCCTTGTTTGGTTTAATGAAATTTACTTTTTGAAAAAAAAAGAGATAAGAGAGAATGAGAATTTTTAGGATTTTCTATAGAGTTAATATTTTTACTTACCCAATTTGCCCTTTTCTTTTAAATAAAACTCCCTCAAAGTTCACTTATTTACCAAACTGCCATTAAGTATATCAACCATTGATCTATTAGATCAATGGTTTAAATTAATTTATTTGGTTTTCAAGAAAACTATGGTTCTCATTTGAACCCTCCTCCTCCTCTCTCTCTCTCTCTCTCTATATATATATATAAGGTGAGGTTAGAATAAGAAGTGAGTTATTTGTAAGAAGTGTGTGAAGTAATATCAGGCGTTGGATGTGATCATCTGATGGTGGATATTGTTAGTGTGTTTTTATTTCGGTGTGTTTTATTTTGTTAGTTTGGTGTTTTTTTGTTCGGTGTGTTTTATTTTTTAAGGGTAAAAAACACTTCTTACACTTCTTAGGATACTTTTACTTCTTATTTTAACCTTGCTATATATATATATATATATATATATAATATGTGTGTGTGTGGGGGGGGGGTAAAATAAGAAGTGGAGTGTGTTTAAGAAGTGTAAGAAGTAATCTGGTACGTTAGATATGTTGATCTGACAGTAGATATGAAAAGTGTGTTTTTTGTGCGGTGTGTTTTATTTTAGTGGTGGTGTATTTATTTTGCGGTGTGTTTTATTAGATCTAATGGTAAAAACATATTTTCTACATTTCTTAGGAAAAATCTACTAATAAGAAGTAGATTTATCCTAAGAAGTGTAGAAAGTGTGTTTTCACCACTATATCTATTAAAACACACCGAACAAAAAACACACCACAACTAAAATGAAACACACCGAACAAAAAACAAATTTTCCATATCCACCGTCAGATCAACATATCTAACGCACCAGATTACTTCTTACACTTCTTAGACAAACTCCACTTCTTATTTTAACCCCACCCTATATATATATATTTATATATATATATATAATGGTTCAAATTAAAATAAAGAGCTTCCTAAGAATGGTAAGAACCAATATATTTTTGATATGTGGCATTACAAATTATGGTGAAAGAACAATTCTAAAAAACTATGCCGGTTAGAATTGTGAAAGAGTAATTATAGGAAACTATGTCGGTTTTTGGTAAATTTAGATCTCAACAATTGATTAACATAATCCAATGGCTATGATTTATTCCTAGAAAAATACTTCTTTTTAGAATAACCCTCCCCTATATATATATATATATATATATATATTTCAACAATATCTTTGAAAAAAAAAGCAAAATGTTCATTCCTTCTTCCACCATATCCACCGTCATGGTCACTTAAAACGTATCAAGATCACCACCTGAAACCAGTTGTCACCTCACCTGATCTGAAGTCGTCGGAGATGGTGGTCGCATGGTAAAAACGTTTAGTTATCGCCTGATCTGAACTCGCCGGTGATGTCGATGGCAACTCAACATGAAGTCTTTAATTTGATGGAGATGATGATTGTGGATTTATGGCATGACGACAACGCCACGGCTAGGGAGGTCAAGATCTTCTTTCCAATGGTAGAAAATTAAAATGGGGTGATGAGAAGTACATGTTGTTAATTCAATAATAACTGTTTTCAAAAATTCTTTGTATGATAATTGTAGTTTAATAATAATGTAGTATTTCTCTTGAAACTATCACATGAAATCATTCCATCTTCTTCGAATGATACATTGCCGGCCCAATATAACTGAGAGCTTGAAAGATAAATTTATTGTGTGCAAAGGTTAAGAAAACTAACATTTTGAGAGCAACATAAAATATATATTACAAACAAGGGATTACACTTTATATTTATTAATCAACATATAAGAAAGAATCAATAAAGATTTGTTAAACGCCCGCCGACAAATGAGTAAGTCTCATATCTAACGTTACAACTCCCCCAACAACCCTTCCACCTTCCTCCCATCACAACAACTTGGAAGATCGTTGATTGCACCATCCAAACAAGTCTTGCAGTCGTCACTTGAAAGATCCCTAGTGCATTGAACCAACCGGTAAAGTTTTTTTGAATCGTCAAGGTCTATAACGCCAGCAGCGTACATTTTTGGGTCAGTGTAAGCTGTGTATGCCAAATCACTCGAGTCTTTTGGTTGCTAGGTTAAATAAAGTTGGATTACTTACGCTGTTTATGTTCAACAAGTAAAACTTATTATCTTCGTCTATTTGGCCAAAGAAGCTACTATTGGAATATTTCAAGAGACATTGGCCATACCATATTGTCGCAGCCTTGTTGTATGGGCAACGTTTACGAATTTCAGCACTAGCATTAGCAACACAAGACTTGCAATCTTCACTTGACACGTCACCCCGATACAAAGATAGGCCAAAGGTTGAGCTTGGTATTGATCCAAAGCCATTTGGAGGGGTTTTGTAGTACAAGTTACCTAGGAGTGTGTCGAGGCTTTGATCATAAGCAACGTTTTTAGACCTGGACATCTTACCGGGTTAAAGGTCAGACCGACTCGGGAGGGCGGACCAGTGTTTGACCCGGATGACGCCATAAATAAATGACAGAATTACAAATTTTGTCCTTTAAAAAAACCAAATTACGGATCGTGTCCTTTTTTTAGTTTCTTTGTAGGCGGTGTACTTTAAACTTTTTTTCTACATGTTATGTCCTTTACGCTAGCTGGATTAAAAAAACTCAGTTAAATGTCCTCATGTAAGGGCATATTAGTCTTTTCGTCTACACCTGCAAAAACTTTATATAACACTCTGTTTCTTCCATAACTCATCCACCACCACCAACACCCACCATCAACACCCACCTTCAACCACCACCAAACCCACCAACCTCCCCTACGGTTAGTGATGTATCAGACCCACCCACCTTCAACCACCACAAAGGTTCAGACCCAAACCCACCACCAAATCCACCACCACCAAGCCCACCACCAACACCCACCAAAAACCCTAATTCCATCACCTCCGGCGACAGACCACGATGGTGATATTCACCTTCTCCGGCGCCGTCTACGGACCACGATAGTTGCATTTAACTATTCTCCGGCACCGTCAACGGACCACGATGGTTGCATTTAATATCCACCACCAACCCCACCTCCGGTTTCCGGCCACCTGAACTAGCACCTCCGGTTTCCGGCCACCTGAACCACCACCTCCGTTTCCGGCCACCTGAACCATCACCTCCGATTTCCGGCCACCTGAATCACCGCCTCCTTTTTCCGACCACCTGAACCACTACCATCTTTTTTCGGGCCAGATCTGAACACACCGTTCAGATCTTAACCTCGTTCTTTCTTGTGTCAATCTTGCTAATTTAGGTATTATTATTATTATTATTACTTTTATTATTATTCACTGATTAGGCGTTTTTGCTTGAATGATTGCACTTTACTGGAGTTCTGTCTCATATGTTGAAATAACACTAGTAATCTATGATATTTGTGAAGTTTATGTATCCTAGATTGTTTTAACATCCAGCTTATATATTGTAGGAATCTGTATATTATGATGCATAGTGAACTTAAGGAAGACTGAAGCACCTTATATTGATAGAACCAATTGCAGTCGGTTTTTTAATCGTTTGAAAATTAGAATGGATGTAACAACTGAAGAGCAAAATAATATAGACCAAGCGACCGATAGTTATCCATTGCTAGTGGAAACTCGAGAACACCGTGAGGAGGTGGTGATCTAAACGAGGTTAAGATCTGAACGGTGTGTTCAGATCTGACGACGGAGGAGTAGGCGGAGATCCGGTTAACAGCGGAGGTGATGGAATTGGGGTTTTTGGTTTGGTCTGGAAGATGGAATTGGGTTTTGGAGGGGAGGTTGGCGCGTTTGGTGGTGGTTGCTGGAGGTTGAAGGTGGGTGTTGATGGTGGGTGTTGGTGGTGGGTTTGGTGGTGGTGGATGAGTTCTGGAAGAAAGAAAGTGTTATATAAAGGTTTTGCAGGTGCAGAGGAAAAGACAAATATGCCCTCACATGCGCCTTACGTGAGGGCATTTAACTGAGTTTTCTAACCCTGTTAGCGTAAAGGACATAACGTGTAGAAAAAAAAGTTTAAAGTACACCGCCTGCAAAGAAACTAAAAAAAGGACACGAACCGTAATTTGGCTTTTTAAAGGACAAAATTTGTAATTCTGTCTAAATAATTTAAATATATAATTGCATATATATATAATTCATATACATATAAAAATAATGATATCAAAAAATAATAATAAGAACAAACTTTAATTTATCTATGTTCTATGTTTTTAAATATGTATGATTTATGTTTGATCAATATAGGCATCAATGAAACTTGGTTGGTTAGTTCATGGATAATTATTAAAGCTTCTATCTCCAAAATGACCAAAGTTCGAATCCCGGTATGCACATTTCATTTTGGATTTAATGAAAAAATGGGTTTTACTGGTTCACTTGCCGGGTCAACCGGTCCAACCGGTCTGGGCCGACCGCTCACTCGCAAAACCGGCCGGGTTTTTCGTAAACGGGCCAAATACATTGACCCGAACCAGTATAGGGACTGGGTCCCGGCCGGGCCGGGTTTCAAAACACTGATCATAAGGACTATAAGGTGTAAAGTAACCAGAACTTATAGAGCAAAAGTGGTATAGGGGGTCAACCCCAATAACCATTTGCACAAAGATAAAAAACGAAAGGACACCGGTGGTGAAGGATGATGACATCTTGTTGTATGAAAAAAGAAGATTGATGAGTATGTATGTTTTGTTATAACTTGCGTGCTAAGTTGCTCGGTATGCATGTTATATATATATGTGTGTGTATAGGAGGTGAACATCGTAACCAAGAAACCAACAAAGTTAACTGTAATAGGTTAGACGTTTTCAACTTATGAAGCTTTCAATTAAACGATTTTTTGGAAATTATTGTGTATAATAAAACGTTATTATACACGTGCAATAATTTTAGTTATTCTTAACATAATCTTTATAATTATATATTTTATATTCTATACTTTGTAAAAAACGTTATATAAATAATAGGCTTTTTAGCCTCGCGATCCACACTTGTGCTTGTTTGTTAAATGATTTTATTTTTAGGCTTGAGTTGTTTTTTGAGCCAATTCTGAGTAGTAACTCATGAGGAGCTTGCCTCTTTTACATCCTTAAGAAAATCTACTAGCGAAGAGGTTTGGTCCAATTGCCAAATGAACAACCTAAGAACTTAAGGGCTATGAATGCTCACTAGGAACACAAGATAGAAGTTTATTTAGTGTTGTTGTAAACCTTTATATAGTGGTATAAGCTTGTAGAATAACATCACACGCTTAATTGTCATTTCATTTGACAAGTTGAGAAAGGCTCATGTGATGCTTGATGGAGACCAAAAGCAAACACAATGTATCGATTAATCATTAATGTAAAATCTTCAAATGAGGACGATTACAAATGGTTATTCGTTTGCTTTTAGCTTCTTGGGAAACAATTCAATTCATGTGATGCTCAATGCATATCACATGTAAACATAATCTTTGCCTCAAATAAGACATTGGCTTTTAAGTAAATACAAAGTATGTTATGTGTCCGGATTCAGAAGTGGATAATTTGTGGTCTACTCACACTTGCTTAAGAGGTACAAGAAGAGCCAATGAATTAAACAAGGTGGATGATCAACATATAGAATCTCTTTGGGTTGTATAGTAAACAAATAAGAAAACTAGAAGGATTACTATACAATATATCGCGAGATTGTTGAAAAGTTAACATAAACGAGTGCCGCCTTTTAAATTGTCTTGTGTTGACCTTAAAAGCAACTTAACCTCTTTGTCTCATTACTGTTGTTTTTTTACTTAACCTCCACTAAGATATCTTGCGTTAACGTATAGATAAGTAGGGTACAGTCACTAATCATACTGATGTCATCAAATTACAACCACATCTCCACCACAAACCCAACCCATACCCAATGAATTCTCATTGTCCTCGCCGCTACGCGTGGATCACATACTAGTTATTATATATTAGTTTACTTCCAAACTCATGTTTATTCTTTAATTTTATTTGTGCCTATTTGTGTTTGAAGCAGCTGCTATTATTGTTAAGGTTTACAGATGACAACTCAAGATCTATCAGAGGTTCCTATTTCCACAAAAGTTGAAGAGGGGTTGGATCTACCTGATATACCAACAAAAACACCTTAGATTATTGCTGATAAATCTCAAGGTATGTAAACAAAAGGTCATTTCTTATTTCTTATGTCATCAATTTGTTTTATATATATTTTTCTATCTAACCATATTAAAAAATAAATATCACCCACAACCCATATATTAAAAATACTAAAATTTAGTTGTTCAATAACGTGTCTACATTCTGATTTTGAGTATGTTCTTTACTTCTTTATTTCAATATCCACATGTTTTTGTTTGGAGATAACAGTTGTAATTTTGTGTATTTCCATTTGTAGGCTTCAAGAGTTATAACGCTTTTTAGTGGTATTTGATCAATGTTGAATTTCTTTTGTTTGAAAGTACAACAGATGGTTTTTGCTTATTTTGTACTTTGGTAGGTTATACAAATTGTTCTTATGCTTTCATTGTATATTTCTTCTTTTCATTTATGTTTAGACCAGTGTTAACATTTTCTATGAGTTAGTTTCCTTTGTCACATAGTGCTATTTAAATGTTTTCCAAGCAGAGTAGTTAAATTATTTAGGGCATTACTTGGAACACATGAAAGTTTTTTCTTCCAACTTTATCGGAGGGTTTAAATAGTAGTTCACATAATTTTGGTTATGTTTGGTATTGTTTTTCAAAATATAAGCTTCTCCGACTAAGTAGGCTTTATAGCGTCATCGGTATAGGGACTATAGTTCACAAAGAAGAATTTGATGATCCTATAATAATGCAAACATATTTAGCGTATGAACCTTGATAGAACCACATCAGCAATGTTGGGATTTTTGAAAATTTCCATTCATTCATATGGAGCCCATACATCGAATCAATGCTTTTATGGATCGGGTTCTTCTTGATCAATATAAAACACACCATATAATAAAAACATACTAGTGATAGGTATAATATCTTTAACAGTAACAAGTAAATGTATAAACATGTTTGAGTTCATCAATTTCGATACAAATAAGTATAGATATTGAATCAGGTTTATAAAAATTGCCATGAGGAATTTCATGATATTAAGATCTCATTATAAGTGACTTTCTTATTACGAAGTTATTAGATAGATGGATTAAATATTCCGAAATTCAACAAGGGTATCGACAATCACATATAGTTGGACTAGTGCATTTTGCTTTAGCGAGGCTTCCCTAAAAGAAGAAACAAAATCTTTTGCATTTTATATCAACACAAGGAGCATCTCTCCATGATACATTCACCAAACATGCATGTAATTTATTCGTCATTCCCAATTCTTTATCGCCTAAAACATGCAAAAATAATTAATTTTACTTGCATCATAATAAAAGACACAACAAATGCGATGAATAACAAAAATATGCATGAAAAACCGACCATTTATTGACTTCATCATTGTTGATGCTAAGACGAGCAATAGAAGGTGTCACACCCCAACTTATGGCCTAGAAGTGTGACCAATAGTTTATACATATTTTGTGAATATATCAAAGTTTAAGGTTGTAAAGCGAAAGTCTTGATTTTAATTATTAATATAATTCAAAGGTCGGGATATAAGTATGAAACATGAAACCATAATTTACATTATTTTAATATTAAAACTTCATGTAAGCGGCTATCCTCCATCCCCAATCACATACTCATGATTACATGTAAAACAGTTTAAAAATTATATCAGCAATGCATGCTGTTAGTACACATTTTGGCGTCTCGGTCTTTGTATATTTATGTAATTGGTCTTTTATTAATGTAACATTTTGGTAACTGTTTTATGCCATTCGTTAATGTACAAGGACCATTCGTTATGTTATGTTTAACGAATGAGTCCATACTTATTATTAAGCCATTCATTAAGCCTTTTTAACGAGTGACTCATTCATTGTATCTTAAAGTATTGATAGGGAATGATGACGAATGGTCCCCATTCGTTATGTGATGTATAACGGATGGGGTCGTCATCCATATATATGTGTACCCTGTTAAAGTATTAATCGAGTGTGTTATTATTATTGAATCATGTCATTACTCTGCCCAAATTCACACTCGCACACGATCCTTAACGTAATTCAATCAACGTATAATCACCAGAGCATATCAATAACTAGATACATAAAGTATACGTATTGACTAGTAATTGTAATCGTACGACCGTGGTTTCTCAAGTGGTATCAGAGCCACTGTTCGATTGTTCAGGTAATTTAGAGCTGAATTAACATCAGTTGATGGTTAATTGAGTATTAATAGTATTAGTTTGGTTTCTAAAACTGTACGGAATAATTTTGATCAATTACTCAGTAATTCAACGTTAATTGATATCAAAATGAGTTGATAATAGTTCGTAATCAGATCCTGTAGGTTTGGTTGCGTTTAATTGTATTGAATTGATTCAATTCAACGGAATTGATAGTTTGATAGTGTTTGGCGGGAACAAAGGTGTACGAAATTGGTTTTGTGTGAAATTGGACTGGTTTTGATTATTGGATGTTCGGATTGGTTTGTAGAGGTTCGGATTGTTGAGATGAGTATTTTGGTTGTTTTTGTGAAATTTGGTTAAGTTTTGGATAAATAATTCATGTTTGAATCTGAGTTTGAATTTGAAAAATTGATGATTGTTTGCAGATATGATTGGCTATTCATTACTGATGAATGCTCAATCGTTAATCGTAACTAACCATTCGCATGAATAGTAATAAATGCTTTTTGACACGTGTCATTCTGTTACAACTGATCATTCGTTATATTAGTTCATGCGATATATCTACAGTAACCTCATTCGTGATTGAACTTACCATTCGTATTGCCAATCGTTTTTTATCATTCGTTACTTGATCATTCTTGTGAACAGTATACTTATTATGTACCATTCGTTACCAAAACCATCCATCCATTAGTTACTAAATTATCTTTCATTCATTTCAAAACCAGGACTTCATTCGTTACCAAAATCATTTTCCAATTCAACAATTTTAACCCAAATCATTCATTACTTGACAATTTCCACCCATAACTTTTCAAGTTTGAAAGTTTAAACCCCATATTTTCTTAAAATGGCTAATTTCTACGCGTTAGCTTCCCAAATATGATTATGCAACAGATGCTTCATCTGGATGCTGAGATTGGATCACACTCTAAGTGTCCAGGATTGATGAAATTAAGTGACTTTGCTAAATGGGAGCCAGGGTTTAGGGCTCATTTAGGATCCGTTCATCATGATTGTTCTCGAAACCTTGATAACGTTTATCGTCCTCCTAAGATTGGTGATCCAAGTATATGAGGAAAAAACGTTTGATGGTTACAGTCAAGATGAGAAGAAAGCCTTAGAAATTGAGAATAAAGCTTATCGACGTTAACCATAGCTTTACCTGATAATATTTTCCATCAAGTTGAGGTATTAAGATATATGCTTCACTTTTTCAACAATTGAGAATGAAAAGTATGGTAAACACGTTGGAAAGTAAAAAGGTTATGTTGAAGTTTCAATAACGAAATTCCTGTTTATTAAAGGGAGAGACCTTTGAAGAAATGTTAACAAGATTCAATCATCTCATTGCCGAAATGAAAAAATTAAAGATGGAACCTACTCATTTTGACCAAATTGATACGGTTAAGAACTCGTTATCAAATTTGTGACAATTGCAAATTTCAGGTTAACTCTGTTAACTAAACCCAGTTAAATCCTGTTGACTGTGTCAGTAAACTCAGTTAGTTCTGTTAACTATGAGTATGAACTCTTGTATCATGTGGTGTCATGTATGCGTATATTTAAATCAACGTGTCATTGGTGACTTAAACAAGGATAAGTGACTAATTATAACTAGGATAATAAACTCGTCTTGCATGTTATAATAAACATGTCATATAACATGTATGATAAGTATAATGTGCTATGTGATTAATATGTTATATTATGGTTATTACATGATGATGTGATTGTAAGTAAGCTAAATGATTAAATAGGTTATATTGTATGTCATGTAACATGTTTATTATTTAAATGGAACCTTAGTTTATGTTACATAGGAAATGTTTATTAAATTATGTACCATGTCACAAATAAATAAATAAAAGATAACCTAAGTATCATATTCATTAAATCAATCATAAAGGGGTTGTTAATAACAAGGAGGTTACAACTATTGGATGCCAACACCTTTTCCTTTCCCTTTTCCTCTCTCTTTGGCCGTGATACTCACACACACACACATACTCTCATTTTCTTTCATACAAACAATCATCTTCAAGTATCATCTTCAAAACAAACAAGTTGGTGATTATTAGTAAACAAGGGTTTAAGCATTTGATCAAGCAAAGTGAGTAGATTATTATGTTTATATGTTTCTTTTTCTTTTAATTCATATGAACCTTGTATCCAAATGGTTGGATCATGAAAGGGGATGATCAAAGTTTGACAAATAAAAAGGATTTTTGTATGAGTCTTGATTAATATTTTGAGTCCTTTATAAATACTTGTGTTCTTATTATGAAATCAAATGGATAAAAATAATACATGCAATTTGATTTGGTAAGAATGTTTCTTGATGATTGTTGAATCAAAGGATAGAAAAGTTGTGATTTGTAGTTGATTATGGTTAAAACTGTTTATTGGCAGATTAGATGTTACGGATTTGGATTGTTGATAACTTGATGATATGTTTGAGTTTTTGATCGATTTTTGATTCTATGAACATATACTTTGAATCTAGTTTTCAGAAAGTCTAAAATCTTAATTTTTGGACACTGTTTGAATACTTTTTATTAATTTACAAAATCAGGATGCAAATCTAAATTAGAGAAAATAATTCTGAGTTGAGTTGTAAATTTCATAACTTGATGATAAAAATAGATATGGATATAATTCTACTTCTAGGATGTCCTAAATTGAATTAGGAATCTAGTCCAATTGGTCTTGCATCAATTGGACAAATATGGAATTTTTGACAAATTTTTGATTACTGCTGTGTTGTTGTAGAAATATAAATCATGTTGTTGTAGTATATGAATATTCTGGACGAATTGGTAAATCCAAAAATTGTGAGAAAAATATATGTTGAACCTAGTACTGATGTGTACATGTGTGATTTATTTGGTAATTTAAGTGTGAGTTTTGATTGATGAGAAAAATCAGCTTAGGTGGTATAAATTGTTAAAGGTGATAAAGGTGTTGGTTGAATTGAGATAATTGCAAATTGTGATATGTTAGTTGTGGTAAATTAGAACTTTGACTTTTTAAGTCAACTTAGAACTAGTTGCCTAAATAGTTAGTCTTGCTTGTGATGTTGTGAAAGTGTATTGATCATAGAATTGCAAGGAATTTGGCTAAGTGTGTATACTTGATGATTGATTAAGTGTGACTAGAATGATAAGGTAAACATTCTAAGTCCAACCTTTTAGTCAAAGGTCAATATTTTAGTCAAAGGTCAATACTTTAGTCAAAGTCAACTTTAGTCAAAGTCAACAAAAGTCAAACTTTGGTCAAAAGTCTTTTTAAAAACAATGGGAGATTGTTGGATACTAGTGGTTCTAGGAATCATCCCACAAGTTACTTACGTACTTGCATTTTTAGGGTCTTAGCACGTGACGCATTTACTTCGGTCGGATTTGTGTAATACCCGAAGCACCAGCAAGGTGAGTTTACGGCCCCACTTTTATACCTTTCCTTTGGGGGAGGAAACATGCAAAACTGTTTTACTTTACTTGCTCTAAATCTTTACACAACCGTTTGGTTGCTTATAACGTAGTGTTTCTTTGCCATGGAAAGTCCTCACGAACATCGGACCGTTAACTAAGGTTAACTGGCGTGGTAAATTTAAATAGTACTATTGGGTTTGACAAACCCCACCCTGCATTATTCTCGACTGGAGGTCGAATGGGGTGTAACTTTGACAAAACATTGTTAAGTTTTGGCAATGCTTGACTTGAGGCAATAACTAGTCAGCTTCGGTCGTGATGGAAACATAACACTATGCGGCAACGAGTTAACTAAGTGTATTTAACCATGGGCCACTTTTATTTATAAATGTTTATGAACTGATAGAGCATAACTTACTTTGAAAACCTGTGAACTCACCAACCATATGTGTTGACTCTTTTTAGCATGTTTTCCTCAGGTCACTAGCAAGCACTTGGAATAGGATAGCATTGCATGCATGGACTCGCATTGGTTTAAGTTTGAAAACATTTACTTGATATTGGTTTTGCGCTTGTAGCGCCATGAATTATTTAAACTTGTTTGGGAGATGGCTCCCGCACTTTGTTTAGCTTCCGCACTAGCACTTAAGTACTCTGAACATTTTATTTTGATTTGTTAAAACTTTTAAGACCATGTAGATGTCGTTTGGTGTGATTAATGTGTTCGGATCCTGGTTTGTCACCCGCCTTACGGTAAAACTCCGTTAGTGGAAATTTGGGGGTGTGACAAAATTCATATTCCACATTATTGCTTGTGTTGAAGGAGATCAACTTCTTTAAGAATGAAGAGTTGACTGCATTGGAGTTTATTCAGAAGATTCATGAAAGGGAATATGATTTGAGATGCCAAATTTTTTTAAAGGATAATCAAGATCCTACTCCCTATGGTCGTTCTTTATCAATGAGTAGCAGTTCGATTCCAATATCTGCTTTCTATTATCAGAATCAAGAAGTTCCTCAAGCTGTTAATGAGTCTATGCCAAACATTTGCTTTATGGCATCAGGTTCCAACAACACATCTGGTGGGTCAAGCACATCATTTGCTAGTGCTGGTAATTCTTCTTCAACTCAACCACTGAATGTTAACATGAAGGAAGCAGAATAACACTTTGCTTTCTTAAGTGCATTTATGAGTTCCTATGAGCAATTGGTGGGTGGTAGAATTGCCACAAGTGATTAAACTGATGAAGACTACAACCAGATAGACCCGGATGACCTGGAACAGATGGATCTTAAATGGAATATGACCAATTGTCAGGAAGGCTAAAAGGTTCATGCAGAAGACTGGAAAAGATCTGCCCACTCTAAACAAAAGAGTCAGTTTGATAAGTTAAAGGTGCGATGCAACAATTTCCAAGGTTTTAGACATTTTTCTAAAGAATGTGGTAAACCCAAGAAAGAATACACTAGACCCCGTAGTCAAGATCGAAGTGTTTGAAAAAAGTATTCTGATTCCAAAAAAAAAGACTTATGGGGGAGAATTTGTGAAACCGGGTGGATCACAAGCGTTATTGACTTCTGAGGGCATTGACTGGAACCAAAGACTTTTGGGAAGTTCTTCTAATGGTAACTAGGCAAATCTTGCAATGTTCGAGTCTACTAAGCATTTTCAAGAAGCAAGAGGTGAAGGATTGATTGCTGATAGTTATGAATCAGAAACCAAGGCTTATTCTGATGTGTCTAGCCACGAGCCAAAAAGTTCTTTTTCTTGCATGACTAAGATTGAAGAGGTTAGTACCAATCCATCTTGTGTTTAATTTGATAATGTAAAAGGTGAAAATGTGATTGAAGTTGAAAATTCATCTAGTGCTCAATGTAAAGAATTTATGTCTAAATTTGACTTAATTCGTGTTCACAATGAGAGCTTAATGAAAGATTTAGCGATAGTTTGTGAGAACTATCGAAAAGCCTCGGATTTGGAACAAAAATCTAAATTAAAAATTGAGGGGCTGTTTAATACTAATCATGATCTTAAGGCTGGAATTTAGGGAAAGTTAATTATAATTGATGGACACTTTCAAGAAATTCTTAAGCCAAGAAAAAAAATTATTGAACTTGAGAACGAAGTACTTGAGTTGAAAAAAAAGTTGCGAAAGTTTAGAAATTCATCGTTTCTGTTGAATGAAATCATCGAAGTATCCGGTAAACAGAAAAATTCTAAAACTGGCTTAGGATTTGTAAAGGTTCCTCCACCGTTTCATAATGATTATTCAAATAACCCATTTTCAAGAGATTAAGAAAAGGTTGTTAATGACAGTTCTTCAACTATTAATTCTCCTCAAATGGTTGAACCAATAATTACTGAGGAGAAACCAAAAAAACATTAATCAAGAAAAACCTGTTTTCCAATCATCAACTCAAGGAACTTAAGTTCAAAGTAACAAAGTATTTGTTTAAACCGCTGATGAAGTAGTAATTGAGGATGTGTTTGAACTAGAAGAAGTACACAAAGAAAAGAACATTCCTTGTTCTAATAACATTTTATGTGAACCTCATGAATTTGACGAGGCTATATATGGTTCTAATACATTTAAAGTAAACAAATCAAAGGTAAACACCAAGAAATCAGAAAAACCTACTATTTTTTATGAGGATTTAATGAATTTCATTAATCCATCTGCTAGTAAAGAAAAATAAGGAAGGGTTTTTAAATTAATGGGTGTTAACAAGGTTTTCGATGAGAAAGACATTCCACTACACTTGATCAAACTGGAATTGATTGAGAGTTTACATGATCTTGAAAAGCCTATTCAAAATCCAAATCATTGAACAAGCCAGTTTCTAAACTCATTTTAAAACAAAATGTGAAACTTGTTAAACCTGTAAAGTTTGTTAGTTCTACTGGAACTGATACTTTACAAAGTTTTTCAAATTGTTCAAACCTTGAGTTTTACATGAAAAAAAATCTGTTAACTTTGATGGTTTGGATGAAGTTAATGTAAAGGTTGTTGCACGTTAGTGTGGAACTAGGGTACCACAAGATTGCAAAATCTGTAACCAAGGACCAATCATCAAAGGTTCCTTTGGTTAAAGAAATTTTGAAAAGACAACCAAATCAAGTCAAGCTGGATGATACACATATCATGTTTCATGATGTTAACCCATGAAAGGTGGTTCATGTTCATGTAAACAAGATTAATTTACAAAACAAGTTGTTTGAATCGATTCAACTAATTTGTAAAAGTCATGATACAAATGTTATTAAGGATGGTTACTTACGAAGAAAGTCAAAGAGACCTATGATGTATTCTCAAGTGCATAAATCACAATTGGAATCTAATGTTATTAAATTTTCAATATCAAAAGAAAGAGGTGCCCAAGACTGAGGCCTGGGCAGCCTTTTTGGTCTAATCATTTTTCTTGATTGTGCAGGGTTCATCCAAAACTATCTCTAGAGACAACTGGATCATGGATAGTGGGTGTTCTCGATAATCTCAATCTTCTTACAAACGCTAAAAATATTCAAGGAGGTTATGTTGCATTTGCTAGGAATCAGGGTGGAATGACTACCAAAGAGGGTGATGTTTCAAATGGTAGCTTTACATTTGAAAAAAGTAAATTATTGTGATAAGGTGGATCACAATCTACTAAGTGTTTCTCAGATTTTTGATAAGAAGTTCACCATTGTATTCACTGATAAGGGGTGCATGATCCTGAAACCGAGTTATGTTATTACTGAAGATATGGTTGTCATGAGATCTCCTCGATCGAATGATATGTATGTGCTGAATATGAGTACTAAAGTATCATCGTAATCTACTTCTGTTGAAACTTGTTTCGTCTCAAAAGAATCCGAGAATGACTCTATCTTGTGGCACAAGCGTATGAGTCATATTCATGTTTGAAAGATGAATCATTTAACGCAAATAATTTGGTAGACGGTGTTTCACTAAAGCATTTCAAGTTGATCAATTCCATTGATACTCCATTGGAACGCCTTCACAAGGATTTATTCGGTTCGATGAATCGTTCGTGTATTTCTGGTGATTAGTATTGTTTAGTTGTGACTGACAACTATTCACCGTATTCATGGGTTTCATTTATGAGTTCTAAAGATCAGACACTGATTCTCGTGCAGAACTTGATCACTAAGATCGAATCACTTTACAAATAGAAAGTGAGGCAAATTCGAAGTGATAATGGTACGATGTTTAAGAACAACATTTTATACTTTTTTTGTATTCAAAAGGGAATTCATCTAGAATACCGTGCTCCATACATACCACAGTAGAATGGTGTTGCTGAGCGGAAGAACCGAACAGGGATTGAAGCATCAATAACGATGTTAGCGGATTCAAAACTTCTCGTTCAATTCTGGAACGAAGCTGTGAACATTGCTTGTTATTCGCTTAATCAAGTTCTAACGGTTAAAAATCTCAAGAAGACGAGTTATGAGCATCCCAACAACCGTAAGCCTAACTTAAAGTTTCTCGAACCATTTGGGTGTCTTTGTACGATGCTTAAACGTGATGCGGGTAACTTCGATGAGAAGGCGATCAAAGGTTACTTTATGGGTGATGCTTCGCCTAAGAAACGAGTCTTTAACTTTTCTTCGGGTTGTGTAAAAGAACAGTATCATGTAGATTGTCAAAGCTACACTACACCACCTGCCGTCAAAAGATCTGATTGGAGATTTGACTATGAGGAAGTCATTTACTCCATTGGTTGAGGTACCTAGTGAAGACTTGGTTCGTGCTTATTTGTAAAAAGAAATGTTTTCCATACCAATATCTTCTAATTATGATGATAATGCGGTACAAGATCAACCTGAGACGTCTGATAATGTTTCCATCTCGTCGGATCATGCTCATTTTGAAGATTCTTCTTCTTCTCCATTTGTTGAGAATTCAGAAGTTACTAAGGTACTTGCTGAAGACTCTTCTCATACAGATGAAGTAGCAGCCAAAGAAAATCTTACTAAATTAAATGATAATGTTGTTGTTCCTGAGATTTCTAATCTTAGGATTAACACGTATCATCCTTAAGACAACACCATTGGTGATCTTAATGTAGGTGCTCGTATGTGACATTAAGCTGCGAATGAATGTAATGATAATGTATTGTGTGCATATACTGACATGCATGCTTCGTAAATCATGAGTATTTCCTGATATACTTGTTTCATATATCAAGTTGAGCCGAAAAGTGTCCCAATGGACCTTCAACATTCTTCATGCAACAGTTTATGCGATTGGGTGTATGGGATCTCAATGATAGCATGAAAGGGTTAAGAAGCCTATCCTGACAAAATGGGTGTTTAAATGTAAGAATAATGATCATGGGGTCATTGTTAGGAACAAGGCACTGTTAGTTGTGCAAGGTTTTAATCAGCAAGAAGGCGTGGATTATACTGAAGTATATGTTCTTGTTGCAAGATTGGAGGCTGTACGTATTTTTCTAGCCTATGCAGCCTTTAAGAGCTTTAAAGTTTACTAAATGGACGTTAATAGTGCGTATCTGTCACACCCCGACTAGGTAGTTGCGGAAGCGTAATACGGGAATGTAACAGATAACACTGGTATCAACCACATTGTTTATAAAGAAATTCAACAAACTAATTTACATCATATTACATTGGTAGGTACTAAGTTTACAAACTAGATGAAAATCAAATAACCAGTTCACGGGCTTCTTATTCATTACTACGTATTTGCATCTATTCAAAGCTATTCAACTTTCCTTCTAACACCAAGCACGTAAGCAAATCATTCCAACTTCGGCTTACCTTAAAAGAATGTTAAAACGGGTCAACTACATCTAGTTGGTGAGTTTCAAGTTTCACGAGTACGAACAAAATCAGTATACGAATTCGTAAAATTCACAATATGTATGTATATAAGTATGTGTATGATGTATTATACTAAGCCACAAGTGAACCCAAGACAGCTCGCACTGCATGGCCACCCTTGCCCATGTACTCCCGTTGGCATTTAATAACCACTTTGCCCCAAGTATGTACTATGTCTAACACCACATAGCAGAATGTAATAAGTATAAATGACAATGTGCAACTGCGTAAACAAGTATATCCGGCATACCTCACCGGCGCCTTCAGTTGGGTTTGTCAAACCGATAGTACTATCCACACGTCACTGGCACGAAGTTAATCACTTGTGTTTGTGGGGACTTTCAAGTGTTAGTACTTAGATAATTCACATCACCACACGTTTTCAAGTATATAAGTATATGTAAACATGCTTTCCACCCTAAAAGTTAGTAAAACAGTTTAGAAAGTGGGTCGTGAAACTCACCTTATTGTAGTTCGAGCAGGTAATATACGTCAATAAGTGTTATGCCTCGATTATAACTCGTATCCTTTAATCGGTATCGTACTGTTAATACTAGTACAGTTTTTAAACCAAATCGGGCTGTATAACTAGTCTGGTTATAGCTGTTAGGCCCAAAACATGACCATAGTCTTAGATTGTGACGTTGTACACTATGAAATGTTCGAAACCAGATTTGGCTCAGTTTCACCGTTTCCCGAGCCTAACCAAGTTGATCGTTTACGCGTTTAGGGAATAGGTAAGATCACACAAACTTAAGTAAACATGTTGATTGTTAAAATGATTTGATTTATGAAAGCATCTTGAGGTTTTGGTATCTGGATTGATCGCAGGGTTCGTTTCCGTTTTCACACGGGTTTGATTATACAAAACGCGTACAATCCACCCGAATTGTCCGGAATTCTCGTAAAAAAAGTTCGTTTTTATCAATTTCATTCAAAAATACGATATTTGACCACTTTTGACATTTTGACATACCAGTCACTCCGTTAAACACAAAACTGCCGGTTTCGTTAAAACAATTATAGTTTAAATCTTTGATTAATCATAACTAATTATGTACTCATATATAAATTATGGAAATTTTTGTAAAAATAAATTAAAATATGGATAATTTTATAAAAATATTTTCAGAAATTTTATGATTAATTATCTATTTATAAAAATTCATTTAATGTGCTATAATTGAGTAATAAATAGCCTGTTTATACCAAACGATATCCGAAAAATCCGATAATTTTTCAAAGTGATCTCAATATCATTACATAGACACTGAAAAATCTCTAGAATCTAAATCTTTGGCCAAAATGCCTTTTTGCGCGTTTTTCGGCTATTAAAACTCGGTTAAAACACAATTGCACAATTAATACTTATACATCTACAAATGTTCTCAAACTTTACCAGTGATATTAATATATCATTTATGGGTTCCAAACCAAGTTTCATAATTTTTCATGAAGTTTACCTATTTTTACCGAATAAACGCCAATAAACGGTAATAAATTAGTCAAATATTCTCCGTTTATCAAAAAATTACCAAATTTGAAAAGGGACTCATTTAAATGATCCCTAATGTCCCTGCAAATATTCACAAGCAAACAACAAGCACGTCACAACCTAATACTAAACAGCCCCTAAACGAGTGTTACGGGTTTACCTTGTAGGTTTTCGATGAGTTTTGCTAGCATAAACGACTTTCCGGGTCTCGGGTTGCAAACTCAGTGTATCTACATATCATATAACATCAAAACAAGCATAAATCATCCATGTAACAGCCTTGATAATTAGGGTTTCGGTTTGGGGTTCAAACCGAACTTTCAAACCGGAAAAACGTTGTATTCATGTTCTAATCCGCGTTTTTGACCAAAAAATTATATGTTCCTAGTTTGTAAACATGTTTAACATCAAAACATAAATTTACTTGATTTTTTATGATTTTTGAATGGTTAAACATGTTTAAAACTAAACAAGACTTAATTTTTCATGCTTAAACTTTGTTAATCAAGCATGAAATGGATGAAAATTTGAAGATTACCTTTAGGGTTTTGGCAGGATAATGAAGAACTCAGCTGTGATTTCTTATCTAGGTTGAAGTTTGTGTGAAAATATCAAGTAACAAGCTTGTATAACAAGCCTTATACAAGGGGTCCCACCCCATTTTTTGTGGTTGGCCCATAAAGGGGCCCATTGGGCCTCCTTTTGGCCCATTAATGCCTCGGTTTCCGTGCCATGCGTAAATATCGGTCCAAAATTTATTTCGGATTCTGTTTTTCTCAAGAAAACTAGTTCGAGTGCGAAAAACAGCGCGAAAACGAGTTTTTTTTAGCATATTTTTGTAAAATAAGAAAAACGTACTGACTCGTTGTAAAAATCCAAAATATTTTCAGGGATTGCTTACAACATGTCATATAAGTGTTTTATAAATCTTTTTCGGTTTAACGGATGCTACGATGCTCGTTTTGATATTAACGATTGCGTTTAAGCTTATAGCGTATCGATAGACGAAACCTTTTTCGTTTAAATAGTTTTAAACGTACTGAGACCTAAATATCAATATGTTAGCAACTATAATATATATATATATATAACTCGTATATTACCCCTCAGTATATATACGGGTCATAATTAGTATCGGTCGGTTACTCGTTTAAGCACTACGAATTAACCGATTTATCGTTTACTCGCTACGTAATGAATAAGGTATACCTTGTTTTGTCACGAATGTCACATTCTCCCCCCGTTAAGAAATTTCGTCCCCGAAATTTAATGTGTCATCGGTTTTCTTTTTAGGGAAAAGGTGTGGGTATTTCTTTCGGAATTCGTCCTTTCGTTCCCAAGTATATTCGGGTCCTTGTTTTGAATTCGACCGAACTTTTACCAGAGATATTTTGTTGTGTCGTAACTGTTTGGTTTTCCCGTCCACCATTTCTACCGGTTCCTCTACGAAGTTGAGCTTTTCATTGATCTGAACATCTTCTATTGGTACTATTGTCTTTTCCTCAGTCAAACACTTTTTTAGATTCGATACGTGAAACACACGTGAATAGTGTAGTTTTAATTGGTAAGCTACGGGACCAATTTTTGTAATAATCTCAAAAGGACCAATGTATCTCGGGGCTAATTTACCGGTCTTTCCAAACCTTATAACTCCTTTCCACGGTGATACTTTTAAAAACACCTTGTCGCATATTTCAAAAGATAACAGTTTTCTACGAATATCGGCATAACTCTTTTGTCGGTCCCGGGCGGCTTTCAACTTTTGTTTAATCTTATAAATTTTATCGGTTGTTTCTTGAATCAAATCGGATCTTGATATTTGAGTATCACCCACCTCTGTCCAACAAAGTGGTGATCTACATTTTCGCCCGTATAAGGCTTCATAAGGTGCTGCTCGTATACTGCTATGGTAACTATTATTGTAAGAGAATTCAATGAGCGGGAGGTGTTGATCCCAATTCCCTTTGAAGTCCAGTACACAAGCACGAAGTAAATCTTCTAAGGTTTGGATGGTTCGTTCGGATTGACCATCTGTTTGGGGATGGTAAGCGGTACTCAGGTCTATTCGGGTTCCTAGAGCTTCTTGTACTGCTTTCCAGAAATGTGAAGTAAAGTGACTATCCCGATCGGAAATAATCGAAAGAGGTACTCCGTGTCGAGATACAATTTCATCGATGTAAATTTGGGCGAGTTTTTCGGTAGAGTAATTGTTACGGATTGGGATAAAGTGTGCGGATTTGGTTAATCGATCCACAATTACCCAAATTGCATTATGTCCTCGGGAGGTTTTAGGTAGATGTGTTACAAAATCCATGGTTATTTGTTCCCATTTCCACTGTGGGATTTCGGGTTGTTGTAACATTCCCGAAGGTTTTTAATATTCCGCTTTCACCCTTGCACATGTTACACACTTACTTACATACAAGGCTACATCCTTTTTCATACCAGGCCACCAGTAAAATTTCTTAACATCTTTATACATCTTATTAGTACCTGGATGAATAGAATATTTGGATTTGTGTGCTTCATCAAGAATCAGTTCGCGAAGTTTATGAAGTG
Source organism: Bidens hawaiensis (assembly GCF_021521415.1). Classification (NCBI taxonomy): domain Eukaryota; kingdom Viridiplantae; phylum Streptophyta; class Magnoliopsida; order Asterales; family Asteraceae; genus Bidens; species Bidens hawaiensis. The sequence continues at coordinate 1,629,059 of NW_027491034.1, forward strand.
TTGGAATCCAGACCCGGTTTTTATAATAGAATATTTCATCAATTTTCTTCTCAAAATTCTTTTCGTTCCCGTGTAGTTCTTCCTTTTCTAACTGATCTGCTTTTAAGGCTTTGTCTTGTGCAACACGAACTTGTTCGATTAGGCTACTTTGAACAATCATTCCGAGTGCTCGTACCCTCAACGGTTTAACTCTGTCCTTTCGAATTAAAGCATCAGCTACTATATTGGCCTTTCCCGGATGGTATTTAATCTCACAATCATAATCATTTAAGAGTTCTACCCATCTTCTTTGCCTCATGTTCAGTTCATTCTGATCGAATATGTGTTGTAAGCTTTTGTGATCAGTATAGATGATACATTTGGTGCCGTACAAGTAATGTCTCCAGATTTTCAATGCAAAGATAACTGCTCCCAATTCCAAATCATGGGTCGTATAATTCTTCTCATGTATTTTTAATTGTCGGGAAGCATATGCTATTACTTTCTTTCTTTGCATCAGTACGCATCCTAAACCTTTACGAGATGCGTCACAATAGATCACCAATTCATCAGTTCCATCTGGGAGACTTAATATTGGAGCTTCACATAACTTTTGTTTTAACGTTTGGAAGGCCATTTCTTGTTCTTCTCCCCAGTTATACGTTTGATCTTTCTGAGTTAGGAGAGTTAAAGGTTGAGCAATACTTGAAAAGTTTTCAATAAGTCGTCGGTAATACCCGGCTAATCCCAAAAATTGGCGAATTTCTTTCGGCGATTTAGGAACTTGCCAATTCTTAATGGCCTCAATTTTACCGGAGTCTACTTGGATTCCTTGTTGATTCACAATGTGTCCTAAGAACTGTACTTCTCGTGACCAGAATTCACATTTTGGACAACTTGGCATATAACTTTTCTTGCCTCAGTAGTTCCAAGATTAACCGCAAATGTTGTTCGTGTTCCTCCTTACTTCTAGAATATATCAAAATGTCATTGATAAACACTATCACGAACTTGTCAAGGTATGGTTTACAAACTCGGTTCATAAGATCCATAAACACTGCAGGTGCATTTGTCAACCCAAACGACATAACCAAAAATTCATAATGACCATACTAAGTTCGAAATGCTGTTTTTGGGATATCTTCTTCCTGAATTCTTACTTGATGATAACCCGATCTGAGATCAATTTTGAAAAAATACTTCGCACCCTGGGTATCTATTCTTTATAGTTACTTTATTCAATTCCCGGTAATCAATACACATCCGAAAACTTCTGTCCTTCTTTTTCACGAATAACACTGGTGCTCCCCACGGCGAGTAACTAGGTCGGATAAAACCCCTATCCAGTAATTCTTGTAACTGGTTGGACAGTTCTTGCATTTCAGAAGGTGCAAGTCGATAAGGTGCCTTAGCAATGGGTGCTGCTCCCGGTATCAAGTTAATACGGAATTCAACTTGTCGGGTCGGTGGTAAACCAGGCAACTCGTCGGGAAATACATCTGAATACTCGTGTACCACTGGGATGTCATCTATTCGCTTTTCGTCAGGGTCTTTGACTGTTACGCTCGCCAAGTATAATGCACAAACTTGGCGCAAATACTTTAATGCCTTAAGTTGGGATACGAGAGGCAACATAGTACCAAATTTCTCACCTTGAACAATCATCGCCTCATCATTCGGAAGAGGTATCCTAACAGTCTTATCCTTACAAACAATTTCAGCTTTAAACTTAGATAGCCAGTCCATACCGACTATAACATCGAAACTTCCTAATTCCACTGGAAGTAAATCAATAAGGAATGGGTGGTCGTTTAGGATGAGGGAACAGTTTCGGACTATTCGGTTAACAAGTATAAACTTACCGTTAGCGAGTTCTATAGTATATGGTTTTGTTAGTTCACTAACCGGCATATTTTCTAAGGGTAAGAAGTTAACAGATACGAAACTTCTATCGGCGTCCGTATCAAACAAAACTGAAGCATACTGACCGGAAACTAAGAATGTACCTGTCACCACATTCGGATCATGACGCGCTTCACCCGATCCTAATACAAACGCGCGTCCCCTAGCTGCGTTGGAGGTTGATGCTTGTGCTTGGTTCTGCCTTCTCACTGCACCCTGGTTCAGCTTGGGGCAGTATCTCCAAAAATGATCCGTACTACCACATTCGTAGCAAGTACGGAGGTTCATGGTGGGTGGGGTTTGTTAATTGAGTTGTGGTCGGGTTGGTTGAGGTCGAGATAGCTGGGTTGGTTGTTGTGGTCGGTTTACATTGTTGGCGGGGGTTTCACAACTAGGGGCATAATGTCCAGTTTTTCCACACTTGTAACAAACTACCGGTTTACAATCGCCCATATGGTGAAGATTACATTTTCCACATTTCGGTAGTGTCCCTTTATAAGCTTCTTGTTTCACGTTCGAACTGGTCATGGCATAATTTCGAGTATTCGGACCGGCTCGTTTATTTTGAGGGTTCTCTTGCATCCTAGTCCCATAATCAGATTGTTTCAAACTCGATGTTTCCCCCGGCATTCTTATCACACCACTTCTCATAAGATCAAAAGTAACAACACCCGCTTGAGATACAGCACTTTCCAATGTCGGGTGGGCTACTGAATTAACTATACTCCTCACGGCAGGAGTCAATCCCCAGATGTAGCGTTCAATACGTTTAGCTTCCGGGGTAACTAACCACGGTACTAAGCGAGAGAGTTCATTAAAATGGTTTGTGTAACCCACGTGGTCAGCACCTTTCATTTCCAAATTCCACAATTCATGTTCCAGTCTTTGAATCTCACTTTTCGGGCAAAAATGCTCTAACGTAAGGGTTTTCAGTTCGGTACATGACATACGGTTTATAGCATCCCGTCCCCTTATTTGTACCACTGTGTTCCACCACATCAAAGCATGATCCAGAAACATACTCGTAGCGAATTTGACTATACGGTCTGGTGGACATTCACTAATATTAATTACGGACTCGATCTTTTCAATCCATTCGGTCCCTCAATACCTTTGAATTCAGTTGGTTTACACGATGTGAACTGTTTATAAGCGTAATCCTGACGTGGGGGTTCGGGATTATTACGATCATTACCAGTATTTGGTTGAGTGTTATTATTAACAGTTGGGTTGATAACCGGTACGGGGTTTGGATTCGTGACATTATTTGGGTTCAAAACGGTTTCAGGGTTCCCAACAACATTAACAGTCGGGAGAGTATTATTAGTGTTTATAACATTATCAGTATTCACCGGGGTAGTAACACCTGAGGCTACATTAGTGTCCGGCGGAGGTATATTAGCAATGGTCGTGGTGGTGCTCGTAGGTTGATTAACAGTATTGTTAGCACGTATTCCTGCAGTGACTTGTGCTACAATTGTTGGTATCATTGCTTGTAGGTGACGAGCAATCATTGCGGCCACTTCCGCCTCAGACAAAGGGTTTGCTTTCTTCGGGGCCATTCTATAAAATAATCAATTATATAATAATTAATATCGTTTCACTATAACCAGCACAACTTTACGATATTACAATTTCACAACACACAACTATGCCAAAGAAAACACATTTGTATTAATTATAATCATTACTGTACACATGCATCCAAAATTAGCGCATAGGCTTAACCTGGTATAGGTCAGCGCTTATATATGCGTATCAAAATTTGTCACTAAGTGACATATAGACTTAACCCGATAAGGGCCAGTGCTTGTAATAGTACTAAACTATAAACAACTCCCAAGCTAGCTCAACATGTTGTTACAAAATTGCTGCATGGGATATCAAAAGACTATATACATGAAACTATACTACTATGTCATATCCATTCTTTGTAACATGAAGCCACAACCAAACAACAGCAGCCACTAGGGCTGCATTAACCACTAAACATGCTCCTAGCAGTATCATTGCCGGATCCTGACGCCCGTGGCTGTGAGCACTAGATCTTTGCACATTTCTAATTTCTTGCTGCATGTACCACATGTGATCTTGCATATCATGTCTATGCTGGTTAACGTTATTTATCGAATGTGATTGTTCTAAGATCTGATCAGTCACAAAACCCAACCATGCTGAATCAGACAGAAGAGGTGGCTCTGGTACCGGGGCGGGTAGACCCCAGATGGGAATGGGTATTTCAGTGACCTGGACACGTGATGTTTCTCCCCTGTAGTATGTAGATCGAGGTGGGGGAGAGGTGTGCTCAGGTGGCCACACTGAAATACGAGTGGTCCGACGGTTTCTAATAGTGGGTGGGGTATTGGTGTATGCTGTACGGGTGGAGTAGGGGGTCTGGGTGCCCTAATCGGTGAATGATAAGCACTAGTAGTTCCCTGTCCTGCAACATTCCTAGGGGATTCCCTAGGGGGATAGGTGTCACAACGGTAACCCAATAAGTCGGGTTGATCTGCGGGTACCTCGTGGGGAACCACCGTGTCTCCAAAACTCTCGCTCATCTCCTCCTCCGGTTCCTCCTCCTCTTCAGGTAATGCTAGTGCCGCAATAGGTGAACGATCCGTAGACCTCGACATGTTCCTGCACAATGGTTAGTAATAAGAATAACATCCTTCGATTATATTAATCATAATAAAACACATGCAGATATTTATACACATAAGCACAAATAATCGTTTATATACATATATATTATTTATTATTATTATATTTTATACACATATGTTGCTGTTTTTACCTTTTGGGTTGTTCATCGACTTCTTCTCGGATTCCCTCGTACAAACAAGTCCATTATTATGTTCCGGACCATAATAACCCACTTGTCCATTCAAGTTCATCACGAGAATTGCCTGTATATATTATTTAATATTATTTTATTCCTAGAACTAATCGAGCCTAAGGTTATCTTAGGGTATCCTAAGGGACATCCTAATTCTTTATAACCAATGGCTCTGATACCAACTTCTGTCACACCACGACTAGGTAGTTGCGGAAGCGTAATACGGGAATGTAACAGATAACACTGGTATCAACCACATTGTTTATAAAGAAATTCAACAAACTAATTTACATCATATTACATTGGTAGGTACTAAGTTTACAAACTAGATGAAAATCACATAACCAGTTCACAGGCTTCTTATTCATTACTACGTATTTGCATCTATTCACAGATATTCAACTTTCCTTCTAACACCAAGCACGTAAGCAAATCATTCCAACTTCGGCTTACCTGAAAAGAATGTTAAAACGGGTCAACTACATCTAGTTGGTGAGTTTCAAGTTTCACGAGTACGAACAAAATCAGTATACGAATTCGTAAAATTCACAGTACGTATGTATATAAGTATGTGTATGATGTATTATACTAAGCCACAAGTGAACCCAAGACAGCTCGCACTACATGGCCACCCTTGCCCATGTACTCCCGTTGGCATTTAATAACCACTTTGCCCCAAGTATGTACTATGTCTAACACCACATAGCAGAATGTAATAAGTATAAATGACAATGTGCAACTGCGTAAACAAGTATATCCGGCATACCCCACCGGCGCCTTCAGTTGGGTTTGTCAAACCGATAGTACTATACAAACGTCACTGGCACGAAGTTAATCACTTGTGTTTGTGGGGACTTTTAAGTGTTAGTACTTAGATAATTCACATCACCACACGTTTTCAAGTATATAAGTATATGTAAACATGCTTTCCACCCTAAAAGTTCGTTAAACAGTTTAGAAAGTGGGTCGTGAAACTCACCTTATTGTAGTTCGAGCAGGTAATATACGTCAATAAGTGTTATGCCTCGATTATAACTCGTATCCTTTAATCGGTATCGTACTGTTAATACTAGTACAGTGTTTAAACCAAATCGGGCTGTATAACTAGTCTGGTTATAGCTGTTAGGCCCAAAACATGACCATAGTCTTAGATTGTGACGTTGTACACTATGAAATGTTCAAAACCAGATTTGACTCAGTTTCACCGTTTCCCGAGCCTAACCAAGTTGATCGTTTACACGTTTAGGGAATAGGTAAGATCACACAAACTTAAGTAAACATGTTGATTGTTAAAATGATTTGATTTATGAAAGCATCTTGAGGTTTTGGTATCTGGATTGATCGCAGGGTTCGTTTCCGTTTTCACACGGGTTTGATTATACAAAACGCGTACAATCCACCCGAATTGTCCGGAATTCTCGTAAAAAGTTCGTTTTTATCAATTTCATTCAAAAATACGATATTTGACCACTTTTGACATTTTGACATACCAGTCAGTCCGTTAAACACAAAACTGCCGGTTTCGTTAAAACAATTATAGTTTAAATCTTTGATTAATCATAACTAATTATGTACTCATATATAAATTATGAAAATTTTTGTAAAAATAAATTAAAATATGGATAATTTTATAAAAATATTTTCAGAAATTTTATGATTAATTATCTATTTATAAAAATTCATTTAATGTGCTATAATTGAGTAATAAATAGCCCGTTTATACCAAACGATATCCAAAAAATCCGATAAATTTTCCAAGTGATCTCAATATCATTACATAGCCCCTGAAAAAATCTCTAGAATCTAAATCTTTGGCCAAAATGCCTTTTTGCGCGTTTTTCGGCTATTAAAACTCGGTTAAAACACAATTGAATAATTAATACTTATACATCTCCAAATGTTCTCAAACTTTACCAGTGATATTAATATATCATTTATGGGTTCCAAACCAAGTTTCATAATTTTTCATGAAGTTTACCTATTTTTCCCGAATAAACGCCAATAAACGGCAATAAATTAGTCAAATATTCTCCGTTTATCAAACAATTACCAAATTTGAACAGGGACTCATTTAAATGATCCCTAATGTCCCTGATAATTTTCACAATCTAACAACAACCACGTCACAACCTAATACTAAACAGCCCCTAAACGAGTGTTACGGGTTTACCTTGTCGGTTTTCGATGAGTTTTGCTAGCTTAAACGACTTTCCGGGTCTCGGGTTGCAAACTCAGTGTATCTACATATCATATAACATCAAACCAAGCATAAATCATCCATATAACAGCCTTGATAATTAGGGTTTCGGTTTTGGGTTCAAACCGAACTTTCAAACCGGAAAAACATTGTATTCATGTTCTAATCCGCGTTTTTGACCAAAAAAGTATATGTTCCTGGTTTGTAAACATGTTTAACATCAAAACATAATTTTACTTGATTTTTATGATTTTTGAATGGTTAAACATGTTTAAAACTAAACAAAACTTAATTTTTCATGCTTAAACTTTGTTAATCAAGCATGAAATGGATGAAAATTTGAAAATTACCTTTAGGGTTTTGGCTGGATAATGAAGAACTCAGCTGTGATTTCTTATCTAGGTTGAAGTTTGTGTGAAAATATCAAGTAACAAGCTTGTATAACAAGCGTTATACAAGGGGTCCCACCCCATTTTTTGTGGTCGGCCCATAAAGGGGCCCATTGGGCCTCCTTTTGGCCCATTAATGCCTCGGTTTCCGTGCCATGCGTAAATATCGGTCCAAAATTTATTTCGGATTCGGTTTTTCGCAAGAAAACTAGTTCGAGTGCGAAAAACAGCGCGAAAACGAGTGTTTTTCAGCTTATTTTTGTAAATAAGAAAAACGTACTGACTCGTTGTAAAAATCCAAAATATTTTCACGGATTGCTTAGAACATGTCATATAAGTGTTTTATAAATCTTTTTTGGTTTAACGGATGCTACGATGCTCGTTTTGATATTAACGATTGCGTTTAAGCTTTTAGCGTATCGATAGACGAAACCTTTTTCGTTTAAATAGTTTTAAACGTACTGAGACCTAAATATCAATATGTTAGCCACTATAATATATATATATATATAACTCGTATATGACCCCTCCGTATATATACAGGTCATAATTAGTATCGGTCGGTTACTCGTTTAATCACTACGAATTAATCGATTTATCGTTTACTCGCTACGTAATGAATAAGGTATACCTTGTTTTGTCACGAATGTCACAGTTTCTTAACGGGGAACTACACGAAGAGGTGTATGTGAAGCAACCTCCTGGTTTTGAAGATCAGTACTATCCAAACCGTGTTTATCGTTTAAACAAGGCTCCATATGGTCTTCACCAAGCCCCGAAAGCTTGGTGCAGCATGCTTGCTGACCATCATATTGATAGTGGCTTCAAACGAGATACTGTAGATTGTACTCTTTTTTACAAAACTGTCGGAGAATATTTGCTTCTTGTCCAGATCTATGTCGATGACATTATATTTGGCTCGACAAATGACACGTTATGTAAGGACTTCGAGAAGCCGATGCAAACCAAGTTTTGAGATGAGCTCGATGGGAGAAATGAGTTTCTTTTTAGGGTTGCAGGTTCAACAAATATTTATTCATCAGACGAAATACGTGAACGATGTCTTGATCCGATTCAAGATAACTACCCGAAAAATTTTCCTTATACTCCTCTTCCCGTGGGTCACAATTTGTCATCGGACGAAATGGAGGATACCGTTGATCCTACCCTTTACCGAGCGATGATTGGTTTGTTAATGTACTTAACTACATCACACCCTTATATAATTTTTGCTGCTTGTTTATGTTTCAGGTATCAAGCGAGTCCCTCGAGTGACTCATCTGGCGGCTGTGAAGCGTATTTTTCACTATCTGATGGGTAATCCTGACATTGGGTTATGGTATTCCAAGGATGATAGTTTTGATCTTACCGCTTTCTGATATTTCCTACGATAGAGGATTCAATATCAACTTCAAGTCTACGACGACGGGTTGTCAGTTCTTAGGAAACCGGCTTATTTTCTGGCAGTATAAGAAGCAGACAACGTCTACATTTCAACCGAAGAAGCCGAATATGTGGCAGCCTCGAGTTGTTGTCCACAAGTTTTATGGATCCAACAACACTGGTGGGATTACGGTTTGAAGTTTCTTACTACTCCTATCTTTATTGATAACTCTGCTGCCATTTGTATCACGAAGAACCCCGTGCACAACTCTAAAATGAAACATATTGAAATTTGTTAATGTTAGTGCACGGTTTTGCGTCTCGAGTCTTTGTATTTATCTTTAACGTATTTGACGTTTTGTTTAATGTAATAAAATATTATTGTTTAAGTTAGTTCATTATATGTAAGGTCTAGTTTGCTAAGGATGTTTAGCGAACTAGAATTAAGTTAAGATCTCCCTGATTCGTTAAGGATGTATAACGAATCATGAGATGATTCGTTAGTTTATTTATCTGTTTATGTATGTAACGAACTAGTGTCTAGTTCGCTAGGGAATGTTAGCGAACTATACCTATCTTCTATTTATAGTGAACTCTGTTCACAATTAATGTTAAGTTTTGAGAGTTAATTAACGAAGTTCTGCCCAATCTCTCTCTTGATCTTCATCTTAATTATATATACACATACAAATATATATATATATATATATATATATATATATATATATATATATATATATATATCTAATCCTAATAATAACAACATATAACATACAATCAAGAGTAATCATGAACTAGATCCGTGTTAGATTAATTGCATCTCAGATCTGTGATCTGTGTGAGATTAACGAGTTCAAACAAGTGGTATCAGAGCTTTCGGTGCTCTTTTACTCTTGAATTTGATAGTTAATTTGTTATTATCGACGTTTAATTATTATTGTGGTACAAGTTGTGTTTCCGGTTTGATTTAGAACAGTTAGGTGTTAATTGGACTGGTTATGGATTGAATTGGATCCGATTTGGTTTTGGTAAGGTTATTGTGAGCTGTGTTTGATTGGAATTGATTGTTGGTTTGAGTTTGGAGTGTTGGTTTAGATCTGAGTTTGACCGAGAAACAGAGGGTTGTTATGGTCAAATTGGATTTGTGATAAGTATAATTGGATTACGGGATCGATACGAGTGTAATCGTGTTTGATTCGCGAGTAGTTTGATAGTTTATTTGTGGAATTTGGTTAACAATTAAGATTGTATGACAAATCTTCAAATCTGGGTTTCTGGTTTGGTGTTCATCATTTCTAGAAAATCTGGAAATAATCTTTGAAGATTTGAAGATTTGAACATGAGTCTGATTCGTCATCTTATTCATGTTATTTCGTTAACTGATTCAGTCAATTCGTTATAAAGTCTTTGTGATTCGTTAAACAGATTCGTTTCATCTTTTGATCCGTGTTGTGACACGTGTCTACCTTGGGATTTGTGTTATAACAACCTTTGCCACGTGGCATTAGGTGTCAGAGTTTGTTACAAACGGTTGTAACTACCTGATTCACTATAGGTTGATTCGCTATCAATTGTAGCTGGTTCGTCAGCTTATTCGCTAAGTTTGTCTTAGTCATTGCAGAATACTCTTTAATTCGCTAAGCCTGTACTTCGTGCTTTACTTTGTCAATTCGTTAGTTTGACTGATTCGTTGACCATCTGATTCGTTAACCATCATATTCGTTACATTAATTCGTTAAATTTCAATTCTGATTCGTTACCTGATAAACCTCAACTTCGTTAAGGTTTAATTCGCTACAACTGTTCACAGTTCGTTATACTGTTTATAGTTCGTTAAACTCTTTTAATTTTAATCCTTAAGGTTTCAAATTTTACAAAAATGGCTGGTATGTATGCACTAGCTTCTCAAAACATGTTGATGCAACAAATGTTGCAACTTGATACCGAGATAGGTTCACATTCGAAATGTCCAAGGTTGATGAAATTTAGCGATTTTGCTAAATGGGAACCCCGTTTTCGTGCTCACTTGGGTTCCGTTCACCCTGACTGCTCATATTGCCTAGATGAGGTATATGTTGCACCAATGATTGGTGATGACACTATTAGGTATACTCCTAAAGCTGTTTCTCAATATTCACAAGAATAGAAGAAAGCTTTAGAGATCGAGATAAAAGCTTATTCTACTCTTACTATGGCATTACCCGAAAATATCTTTCACCAAGTGGGTAGCTGAAAGAGATGTGCTTCTTTATTTCAACATCTGCGTATGAGAAGTATGGGAAATACCACTGAAAGTAAGAAAGTGATGCTTAAGTTTCAATTTCGGAACTTTAATTTGTTGAAGGGAGAAACAGTTGAAGAAATGATTACAAGGTTCAATCACTTAATTGCTGAGATGGACAAAATGAAACTGGAAATTTCTGAGACTGATAAAATTGACACTATTAAGAGTGTGCTACCAAGTTCTTACTCAACATTCCTAATGGTTTTGAAAGAGAATGACTATTTCTTGAATGAAGACTTGACTGCACTTGAATTTTTACAAAAGATTGAAGCCAGAGAATATGATCTTAAGTGTCAAAAATCCTCCAAGGAAAGTCAAGATCCTGCTTTCTATGGTGGAAGTATGCCTCTAAGTTCAACGACCTCTCCAATAACTGCTTTCCTTACTCAAGCTGCAAGTGTAAAAGAATCAACTATGTTTAATGATCTAAAAGCATGTTTTTACTCTACTGGTAATTCTGGATCGTCTGGTGGTTCTGGAAGTTCAACTACTACTAATCCATTTGCTTCACCACCTAGTGTCAATAAGAAGGAAGCTGAGCAAAACTTTGCTTTTCTGACAGCTTTCATGTCTTCATATGAAAACTTGGTGAGTAGTAAGATTGCCACAAGTGATCTAACTGATGAGGATTATGATCAGATTGATCCAGATGATTTGAAAATCATGGATTTAAAGTGGAACATGGCTATGATTGTCCGTAAAGTTAAAAGATTCATGCAGAGAACTGGAAAAGATCTCCTGGCCTTAAACAATAAATTGGGTTTTGACAAGTTGAAAGTAAAATGCTATAATTGTCAAGAATTTGGGCATTTTGCAAAGGAATGTGACAAACCAAAGAAAGAGTATACTGGTCCTCGTGGTCAACATCAAAATTCTTCTACACCACGAGGTAGTGATGCTGAAAAGAAACCATCTACTTCTACATCACAAGCATTGTTATTAGATGGAAATGATTGGTCACAACGGTTACTGTGTAATGACATTCAAGCAAATTAGGCTATGTTTGGGTTACATAAAGACTGTCAAGATGCAAGTGAAAGTGAGCTGTCTTCTGATAATGATTCTGAATCTGAGTCTGACAATTCATGTGACAAGTCTCCAACTGTATTTTCTTGCATGGCTAAAATCAATGAGGTTAATCATTCTATTTCTGCTACTTCATCTGTTAAAGTATCATGTGTTGACTGTGAATCTAACAAACCTAAGTTGGAAGCTTTGAAAAATCATAATGATAATCTAGTAAGAGAAATTTCTTCTCTAAAGGATACTTATCGACAATCTCTTGAATCTCAAATGAGATCTCGAGAAAAGATCAAAGCATTGTCGACAAGTAACCACGATCTCAAGGCTGAGTTATCTGTGAAAATGACAATTAATAACCAAAAGTTTCAAGAAATATTGAAACATCGTTCAAATATAACCGAGCTTGAGAATGAGGTTCTTGAGTTGAAGAACAAATTGGGTAAATTTAGAAATTATTCTTTTCTGTTGAACGAAAATTTGAAGTGTTTGGAAAACAAAAGGACTCAAAGAAAGGTATTGGTTTGGTTGAGATTCCGCCGCCTTTTCATAATGATTATAAAATTAATCCTTTTGCTAGAAAATAATAGGATTTGATTGAAAAAGAATCTGGGATTTCTGAAAAATCTAAACCGGTTAAAACAGAAACTATTAAAACTCAAGTTGGTCCTCAAAAACCTCATGTTCAAAGCAACAAAGTCTTTGTTGAAGATGTTGACAAAGTAATTATCGAAGACGTGTTTGAACCTGAGGTAATACATAAGAATAAGAACATCCCAAGTTCTAATCATATTCTTTTTGAGCCTCAAGAATTTGAGGAAGCTGTGCATGGTTCATTCAAGTCTCAAATGAAAAAGGAAGAAACTGTGAAAACTAAACCAGTGAGGGCAAAGAAGTCAGATAAACCAAAGATTTCTGATGAGGACTTAATGCGTTTTATTAATCCTCCTAGTTCTGAGCCATCATCTGCTAGGGTTTTCAAGTTGAAAGGAATTGACACGATGTTTACTGAGAAAGACATTCCAATTAGTATCATTAAACCAGAACTGATTGAGAGTGTATTTCACAATGAAACGCCACAGATTCTAGAACTTGAACGTCTGTATGCTCAAGCAAAAACATCAGTCTCTTCTGATCCATTGACTAAAGTCAAGCACGTTTTAACACATGCTAAAAAGATTAAATTTGTAAAGTCAACTGGCACAGATACTCTGAAAAGTTTCTCAAATAGCTCTAACTTAGATTTTTACTTGAAAAAGAAATCTGAGTTATCTGATGAGTTTGCTAAGAGCATGACCAAAAATGTGAGCCATCATCAATCTTCTGCATCATTTGCTCCAAATAATTCTCAACATCATCATGTGGACATGCGAAGTTGTTTCTTTGCGGTCAGCATGGTCATGTAGTGAGAAATTGTAGTCAGAAGAGCTATCAGAATCTTCATCCTTTTATCAAAGACCATTCCAAACCGATTCCTTTGGTAAAGGAGATTCTGAAACGACCTGTGTCATATGCTGATGATACTCATATTATGTTCTCTAATGTGAATCCTCGGAAGGTTATTCATGTTAATGAGACACATGGTCAGGTAAAACCAAAGTTTGTTCCAATTGAGCCCATTTGTAGGAACACGAATTCAAATATTGTTCAAGCTGCTTATCTGAGACGAAAGCCTGAAACATATTCTCAGGTTGCTGAACAACAGTTGAAGTCTGTTCAAGTTAATGATCAAAGAGAAAACCAAAAGGTGCCCAAGACTGAGGCCTGGGCTGCCTTTTTGAACTAATTATCTTTACTTTGTGTGTATGGTACATCCAAGACTGTGTCTGGTGAAAACTGGATAATGGATAGTGGATTTTCTCGTCATATCACTGGGAATCTCGACCTATTAAACAACGTGAGAAATTTATAAGGGGGTTATGTAGCTTTTGCTGGGACATCTGGGGGCATGATCACACAAGAAGGTGACGTTTCAAATGGTCACATTACTTTTGAAAAGGTCAATTATTGTGACAAGGTGGATCATAACTTATTGAGTGTATCGCAGATTTGCGATAAAAAGTACACTACAATATTTACTAACAAAGAATGTCTTATCTTGAAACCGGTTATGTGATTCCTGAGGACATGGTTGTCATGCGATCACCACGGTCGAATGATATTTATGTCTTAAACATGACCTCTAAAGTATCCACATCGATCGAAACATGTTTTATCTCGAAAGCAACCGAGAAAGATTCGATTCTATGGCATCGTAGAATGGGTCACATACATGTTCGAAAGATGAATTATTTAATGGCTAATGACTTAGTTTAGGGTGTCTCGTTGAAGAATTTTAAGTTATCTGATCACTGCATTGCATGTAAAAAGGGCAAGCAGAAGAAGAAGTCACATTCCTCTAAGTTATTGAATTCCATAAATACTCCTCTTGAACGACTTCATATGGATTTGTTTGGTCCTGTGAATCGTGCGAGTATTTCTGGGGATTGGTATTGTTTGTAGTGACTGATGATTATTCAAGATACTCATGGGTGTTATTTATGAGTTCGAAAGATCAAACACCGGTTTTGGTACAAAACCTTATCACTAAGATCGAATCACTATACAAACAAAAGGTGAGGAGAATCTGAAGTGATAATGGTACTGAATTCAAAAACACTGTATTGGATTTCTTTTGTATTCAAAAAGGAATTCATCGAGAATATAGTGCACCTTATGTATCTCAACAAAATGGTGTTGCTGAACGAAAGAATAGAACCTTGATTGAAGCTGCACGAACTATGCTCGCTGATTCTAAGCTTCCCGTTCAATTTTGGAATGAGGCGGTGAATACAGCTTGCTATACGCTTAATCGGGTTCTAACCGTTAAAAGACTCAAGAAGACAAGTTATGAGCTATTGAATAATAGAAAACCTAACTTAAAGTACCTGGAACCTTTTGGGTGTCCATGTAAATTGTTGAAGAAGGATACGGGTAAATTTGAAGAAAAAGCTATTGAAGGGTATTTCTTGGGATATGCATCTCCAAAGAAACGGGTACTTAACTTCACATCTGGTTGTGTTGAGGAATGGTACCATGTGGATTGTCAAAAGTACACAACGCCTCCTCAAGGGAAAGGTCCCGACTGGATGTTTGACTATGATAGTTTATTTAATTCATTTACTCCATCGACTGAACACATAGACGAAGATCTGGTTCGAGCATACTTTGAAGATCATTTGGCAATTCCAAGATTTTCAAGTTCTAATGATGTTGAAGCTCCACCTATAACTCCAACTGAGGAACCTCATGTTGCTTCTTTAGCTTCCTTTGATAATGTATCTACTTCTTCTGATGATGAGCAAGTTAATGATCAAGTTATTGAACTTGATAGTGATGTTTCATCTCCCGAGCTTGGTGAACATTATACTAATTTATTTGATAATGTTGTTGTTCCTGAGAATCCAACTCGTCGGATTCATGGTTATCATCCACAGGAAAACATTATTGGATAACTTGATGTGGGCGTTCGTACACGTCATCAAGTTGCTTCGTCAAGTGATAATAATGTATTGTATGCATATGCTGATTTACATTTATCGGGAATTGTAAATCTTGCAACATTCACTTGCTTTCTATCACAAGTTGAGCCAACGACGGCTCACAAGGCACTTGAAGATCCTTATTGGGTAGAAGCTATGCAAGAAGAATTACAACAATTTAATCGACAAGCCTGCTAGAGTCAAGAAAGCGATTCCAACTAAGTGGGTATTTAAGTGTAAGAAAGACGATCGAGGGGTGATTGTCAGAAACAAAGCACGTCTAGTGGTGCAAGGTTTTCATCAGCAAAAGGGTGTTGATTACACAGAAGTATATGCTCCAGCTGCAAGATTAGAGTCAATTCGAATATTCCTGGCATATGCTGCTTATAAGAATATCAAGGTCTATCAAATGGATGTTAAAAGTGCTTTTCTCAATGGTGAACTACACAAGGAAGTTTTTGGTATACAGCCTCCTGGTTTTGAAGTTCCTGATTATCCAGACCGAGTTTACCGATTAAACAAGGCCCTGTATGGTCTACATCAAGCCCCGAGAGCTTGGTATGGCACGCTCGCCGACCATCTGACTGATAACGACTTCAAACGAGGGACTGTCGACTGCACTTTGTTTCCTAAAACTGTTGGTGACGATCTTCTCCTAGTTCAGATCTATGTCTACGACATTATTTTTGGGTCTGCAAACGATACCTTGTGTAAGGAGTTCGAGAAGTCCATGCAAACAAAGTTCGAGATGAGCTCGATGGGAGAGATGAATTTCTTCTTAGGGTTGCAAGTTCACCAGTCTACTAACGGAATCTTTATTCATCAGACAATGTATGTGAACGATGTCTTGAGCCGATTCAACATATCTACCGGAAAAATCCCTTCTACTCATCTCCCCGTGGGTCACAATTTATCGCCGGATGAATTGGAGGATACCGTTTATCCTACCCTCTATCGTGCCATGATCGGTTCTCTAATGTATCTAACGGCTTCTCGCCCCGATATTATGTTTGCTGTTTGTCTTTGTTCTAGGTTTCAAGCAAGTCCACGAGTGACTCACCTAGCTGCAGTTAAGAGAATTCTTCAGTATTTGAGGAGAAATCCAGACATCGGGTTGTGGTACCCCAAGGATGATACTTTTGATCTTACTGCTTATTCAGACTCGGACTATGGAGGTTGCAAGATCAATTTCGAATCAACGACTACAGGATGTCAATTTTTAGGAAACCGGCTTGTTTCCTGGCAGTGTAAAAAGCAGACAACGGTCTCCACTTCAACCGTAGAAGCTGAGTATGTTGCAGCCTCGAGTTGCTGTTCCCAGGTTTTGTGGATACAACAACATCTTTGCGACTACGGTTTGAAGTTTCTTACTACTCCTATTTTGATTGATAACTCTGCTGCAATTTCTATCACAAAGAATCCCGTACAACATTCAAAAACAAAACATATCGAAATTCGATATCACTTTATACGGGATTGCTTTGAGATGAAGTTGATTGACCTTGAGAAAGTACATACTGACTTTCAGAAAGCCGATCTGTTTACCAAAGCTTTTGACAAAACGCGTTTTCAGTTTTTGCTTGGTTTAAATGGATTATAGACCCTTGTTGATATCCTTAAACAAGGATAACTATCTTTATTTTATGTCATTTTTCTTTTAAATTTTATTTTGGTTTTAGGGGGTGAAAAACTTGAAAATACAAAAAGATTGTGCTTTTCGTTTGTATAGATAAAACCCAAAAACATTAAAAATTCTTAAAATCCAAAAAATATTGTGATTCCTTTTCTTTAATGTTTTCTTTAAAATATTTTGAAAACCAAAAACATTTTAAAATTTAAAAATCCAAAAATCCAAAATCCAAAAATTTTAAATATGTTTTCTTTACTGAGATTGTAATTTCAGTTTGTACAGAAAAATCCGAAAATCCAAAAAGATTGTGAAGTTTATTTTTGTTTATAAGAAAGAGAAAAAGACAAAAATATTGTGTTTTTAATGAATGTATAGAGAAAACCCAAAAAGATTTTTGCATGTGTTTGCTGAAAATTATGTCAATTATTTACATTTGAAGGACATGTACATGCATATGTTTGGTCCTGACATTTACTTAAATGATCGGGTTAGCCATTCACCTGATAATGGAAAATAGTTGGGGTATTCGTTATGCGTTTTTAGATTATTTTCTCGCTGAAAATTATGTCGGTTATTTAAGTTTGTGAAGCATGCTTGCATGTCTTGGTCCTATTATTCACTTGTTGAGTTGATAGAACAACCATTTATTTATAGACTTAAGTTAACTGGGGCGATTAAATTTATCTTTATTTTTATTTTAAGCTCCTCAAAATTTTGAGTTTTTGAAGCAAAAAGAGAAAATGATAGTACATTGACTATCTTGATTCCAAATCCAGCAAGAAGTAAGCTTAAAGGACTGTGTGCTTAATTGCATTGGTGCATTGGTAGGTCTTAAAACAAACAAGTAGAGTAAAGTATGTGATATAAACATAAAGAAACACCAAATTAAAAGGGGTGTTAGTCTCTAGAAAAGTCTCGGTGAGGATGGCAGAAATGTAATAACTTGTCATACTCAAGCCTTATATTTGTTTGATCAACCAAAAATAAAATAAAGCATATAACAAGCTTTGAGGTTCTGGACACTGTGAGTCTTTATGCGGCTTAATCATCTGGGTATTCATATGCATGAATATTTCATTCGCTTTAGAGCAAACCCAAAGTCATTAAACTTGATCACTGGTGTGCTTCGTACAAATTTCCAAATTACTGACTTGATCAAAATCCGCTGTTAGTCATACGTTGTTCCTCCCTCACGCGCGTCTTAATACCATTAAGAAACGGACCCCATGGGATACAATGTATGTAAGCCGACAGATGGACTCGTGCATACTCACTCATAGTAACAGAAAATCAATGCATTGCTCATAAATTTCTATAAAAAAAACAAATTTTGATCAACAATATAATGGTTTAAGTCAAGTTGGGGTGATATGGCAAAAATCAAATTAAGCTTGAACCGAGATTAGAGGCTGATAATTTCTGATATTCTGTACTCTAATTTAACCAATTAATCATATCACAAAAACACTTGAAAGTTTGTTATTAGATTTAAGTGGACAACAATACCAATGATAATTTCTGATATTCTGTGCTCTAATTGAACCAATTAATCATATCACAAAAACACTTGAAAGTTTGTTATTAGGTTTAAGTGGACAACAATACCAATGACCGACTTAACGCCAGTCATGATATCGCTGAAATATAAAACTGTGATGCAAGGGCAACTTGGTCAATATGATTCTCCGCTCAAACTCAACAAAACAAAATACCTAAAATATGTACTGATTTTGCAAAACATATAAAACACAAAAAGATTTTATTTCTTGTTTCGGATTCTTTTCATGAAAATACATTCTTTATATATTACAAAATATCAAAAATATTTTTATTTTGTTTTTATATATTATTTTAATGATTTATTTATCGGTTTCAAAGGGTGAAACGTTTTTTTTAAAGTATAGATTTATCGGGATAAAGGTCCTCGGTAATTCCTCTTTAAGATTAATTAATTTGTTTATTTGGATAATAATTAATAAATTCATCATTTTATTCGTTTAATTATTTATTTATTTAAAATTAAATAATGTTAAATTCGTTAATTATGGATAACGAATTAAGTGTTGTTTTAACGAACTACAATCTAGTTCGTTCACCTAATTCGCTTCCGCACTCTGTAACGAAACACCTCTTGTTCGTTATACATTCTTAACGAATCAAAACACGATTCAAGTCTTATTCACTATTTTGCAATAACGAATTGCTTGATTCGTTAGTTTAAAATTAAACGAATCCGTTTGATTCGTACAGAGGGTACATCGGGAAACGTGTAAGTTTATAAAGGACAGATGAAACGAACCGTCCTTCACTATTCACCTTTCTTCCTTATATCTAAAGAAACCCTGTTCAAATTTTCTCTGATTTTTCGACTTTTGAAATCCGAACTTTTGAATACATCAGTGTGTTATTAAGGTACAGATGATCACTTCTATGTGATTTTCGTCAAAAATGTCACAATATAGATAGGTTCCTTAGCCACTTTTGCTATGAGGGTTTTTACGAGGTTTAAACCCTGTGTAATCTAGGCTATACTGTGTTAAACTAACTCATTTTGTTATCATTGTGATCGGAATGTGATTCAGAGACTCTTGGTGGACTTTAATCAAGGTTTGATTATTGTTTGCCGGGTTGATTAATTGTTTATGTTTTCGGGGGTTTATGCTCTGTTAACACTCCGATTAAACCTAACTTATTTCACGGTATTGAACTTCAATTTCAACTCTGTGTGCTTCGTATTGTGTTTCCGAGATCACTACGTCTGTTGATTCGGTTATTCATCGATGATTATGGATAAATTGATACTGGTTTCATATTGTGACTTTTAGTGTTCTTAATCGAATTTTGACTTTGACTATGAGAGTCAAAGATCAAGTCATTATTGACCATTCGTTATTTATAACGAATTGGAACTATTTAGTGTTCAATTCGTTAATAAGTTACACGAACTAGTTTAGCGAATAAGTTAATCAACGAATCAGATTTGAATTCGTTAAATCATAATGAACTAGATTTTAGTTCGCTCTTTTGAATAGTAATTCGCTAACTCTATTTTGTTAATATATTTACCTGATAGCGAATCAGTTGATTTGTTATGTCTTTGTAACGAATCAGATTGATAATCAAACGAATGACATTTCAATTTTAATTATTTAATTATATTTACTAACCATTGTAAAGTAATCAAATATTCCAAAGGTCTAAACGCGTCGATACATCGACTACACACAAAATTAAATACACCATCTATAATAGGATACATCAACACGAAATTGATACATTAAATATAAACTTTACTTATCACTACTAAATGCATATTACATTTTCTCATAACTTATACTCATTTATATTTATTTAGTGAAATGGCTGATCAAATGGATCAAGATCCACCCGTTTCTCCTCAAGAACAAGAACAACCCCAAGATCAAGAACAACCTCAGGAACAAGAAGAAGTCCAATTGCTGTCATTTGACAAGAAGCACAACATCTGTGCCTATGTTGATTCAGACGTTGCTGATGAAGCTCTGTTTAGGGATATGTTAGCTTTTCTACGTCGTTCGGTGATACATTATGCTATAACTGCCAAACCTAAGGTTTATCTGAGTATTATTTGGCAGTTCTGGAATACTGCTGAGTTCGTTGACACCGAGAATCATATTCGTGCAACAATCAATCAAACTCCTATTACTGTGGATGTTGAAGTGATTAGGAGGGTTCTTCGGTTTGGGGATAATGATGATAATCCAAGTGAGTTTGATAAGAGGTTAATCAAGGGCCTATTTACAAGGGTATTTTATGGTAGAAATATTGACGATTCAATGTTCAACAAGAACGGACTGTGCCCACCTTACATGTATCTTTTACACGTACTGATTCATTGCATGGGTGGTCGTAAAGGTGGTTTTGATGAATGCCGTATAAGTTTGCAATCGGCTTTTGTGGCTCTTATTCTCAACCAGCCACTACTCATAAATGGTTTTCGATCATCTGAAAGAACAAGTTCAGCAGACGACTTAGAAAAAGAAGTTCTTGATGTATCCCAGATTTCTACAGTTAAATATTCAAGACCTTATCCCAAACTTGGTGATTGATCGAATGTTAATGAACAATGTCCTTGATCTAGAACATATGAAGGCTGACGCGGTGCGTAGAATGACGCTTTATTATAAGGAGAGGCCACGGGACAAACGAATGATTGGTCATATAATTAATCCTGATTATGTATGTCCTCCCGAGGATCGCTGGATCCATGATGACTCGGATTCCGAGCGAGAGGGAGGAGAAGGTGGGAACGATGGTGATGATGGAGGTGATGGAGGTAATGGAGGAGATGGAGATGGTGAAAACGGTGGTAGTGGTGATGCAGCTCTGCGAGAACAACAAGCTGTTGTCGAAGCTGCGTTAGCTGCTACCATTGCAGCTCAACGTGAAAGGAAACGAAAGGGTAAAGCACCAGCTTCTGAAGTTCCAGCAAAGAGACGAGTATCAGCTGGAGCTGGTGTGATTATTGGAGTTCCACTGCCTCGTCAACCCATGTCTCAACGCCCGGTAGTGCCGTTTACTACTAGCACTCCGGCTCTCACTTTAACAACAACAATGGTTCCTCATGAGCAGTTAGGTATGATTCCACAATCGGCCTTAACTGAAATACCATTGCCGTATGACACACTTTCTACTGTTCCTATAACACCGTCTATGAGGCCTCCTCCACCTAGTGATCTCTCATTTATGAGAATTACAAGGCCTCAGGGACCAATTCAACCTGTTCATCCCTCTTTTTTTGCTATGCCACAAAACCGTCAGACAGACATGCTTTTGAATCTTCTTCATTTGTATGAAAACCAAATGTCTGCTGATCGGATGAATCAAGAACGCTTGATGGAGAACCAGAAGAAGCTACTCAGTTATGTTTCTTTCTGTCAAAAAGAAACAAAGGCCCTACGTGAGATTGTTGAGTCTCAGGGGGTGAAACTTAAAGAACAAGAGGATCTGATCTTGCAATTGACTTGCAAAGATGATGCTTTAAAGAAGATCAAGAATGATGAGGAAGATCCTGATGAGTCTGGTGCTGGTGGTGAGCCTAAACAAACTCAAGACCCAGCTTCTGGTGCGGGTACGAGTTCTGTTGATGATTCGGGCAAACAGATCATTGTTTATCATGCTCATTTGGCTGCCAAACCAATTGAGATGATTGAGGCCGATACGGTTATATTTATGGATGGTCAGGGGGTGATTAGGAGCATGGTGAATGCTGATGAGATAGATGTGTGGCAGTTTGTTGATAGGTCGCTGACACGAGAGCAGATTGCAATCTTGCTTGGTTTAAATGAAGATGAGATGACCGTGTTAGAGACTGAGCATGATGCTGAGGTAATCAATAATGACGAGATCTTGAATGATCCTACTGTGGATATGAGGACGGATTTTATTTATGAAAATGAGGAAGTTGAGATAGAGGATGTGACTGCTGAGGATTACCCTGATCAGGTTTCAACACACCAATGTTGATCAGGGTGCTCCAATGTTTAATGAGAGTATTGTAAAAGAAGCAGAAGACCATCTTGAGAATAATTCTAAGGGCAAAAATGTCTATTCTGATTCGCTTCTCGACCCGTCTCTTGAGGAGATTAACAGTTGGTTCAGACACAATCAAGCAAGTAAGATTATCAAAGCATTCAGATTTGTTGATCAAGAACAGAAAGACGAAGCTATTGCACCAGAAGACTTCATTTAAGGCCGTGTCAAAGGTGCAAGGTAATATTATTTCTTGGATGTTTGAGTCTGATCTTAAAGTATGCATTGTCAAATGGGAGAAAGATGTCCAGTACTACGAAAGGATGTCTGATGTTCTTTCATTACTGAGATGGGGCGTATGTACTCTGGCGTACCGTCCATTCATTAATAGAGATGGGAATAAACATGCAAGTTGGTTTCACCAACATCTGCTGTTTGAAGTGAACCACAGGTTCAAATTTTTTAAACCACGGATTCCCATCCGTAAGCGTCTCAATGAAATTAACCCAAGGACTGGTTGGAAGAAGTTGGTTCTTAAAGTAAAGCCGCCAAAAACGATGAAGCGGGTGCCAGTGAAGACAATGAACCAACACATGCATCTATCTTTCAACCGCTGGTACTACGATAATCGTACTGGCGAGGCCGTCATTGTTCTTGGTACAGGGTTGAAGACTGAGCTGATAAAGATCATTGACCCGATGTGGTTGTTGAATTTAACCGAGACCGACAATGATGTGCTACACAAGAACATGATTTTGTTTGAGCGCAATAAGACTATGATCTGGCTATGCAATTCCAACGCGTTGTGCGTGTTTGTTATGAAAACGGAATTCATTGTTGCAGAGACTGGCAGTCCAAGCGCTTCAAGTAATTTAAAGACAAAGAGCTCAAGACGAGGGGGTGTCTGTTAGTTCACGGTTTTGCGTCTCGAGTCTTTGTATTTATCTTTAACGTATTTGACGTTTTGTTTAATGTAATAAATTAATATTGTTTAAGTTAGTTCGTTATATGTAAGGTCTAGTTCGCTAAGGATGTTTAGCGAACTAGAATTAAGTTAAGATCTCCCTGATTCGTTAAGGATGTATAACGAATCAGGAGATGATTCGTTAGTTTATTTATCTGTTTATTTATGTAACGAAGTAGTGTCTAGTTCGCTAGGGAATGTTAGCGAACTAGACCTATCTTCTATTTATAGTGAACTCTGTTCACAATTAATGTTAAGTTTTGAGAATTAATTAACGAAGTTCTGCCCAATCTCTCTCTCGATCTTCATCTTAATTATATACATACATACAAATATATATATATATAATCCTAATAATAATAACATATAACATACAATCAAGTGTAATCATGAACTAGATCCGTGCTAGATTAATTGCATCTCAGATCTATGATATGTGTGAGATTAACGAGTTCAAACAGTTATCATTTTATACGTGATTGCTACGAAAAGAAATTAATTGACATTGAAAAGGTGCACACGGATCATCAAAAGGCAGACCATTTTACCAAAGCGTTTAATAAAACAAGATTTAAGTTTTTGCTTGGTTTAAATGGTTTAAATTCACTTGTTGATATTCCAAAGCTCGGGTAATCATTTTATGTTTTTGTACAGTTTTGTTTGTATTTTTGTTTCTTTAATTTTTGGTTTTTATGGGGAGATTGGGAAATATATAAAACTATTGTGCTTTCTGAGTGTACGGATAACAACAAAAAAACATTCAAATATTTTGAAAATTCAAAAACATTATAAAATTGTGATCCTCAAAATGAGTTTTGAAGAAAAAAGAGAAAATTATAATACATTGATCATTTATATTCTATATTTCAGTATAAAAATAGACGTAAAAGACTGTGTGTTTAATTTCATGGGTGTATTGGAAGGTCTTAAACAAAAACGTATGGTAGAGTATGTGATAAAAACATAAAAAATTTGTAAAACTGAAAGAGGTGTTAGTCTCTTGAAAAAGTCTTAGTAATGAAGGCAGCAAAGTAATAATATGTCATACTCAGGATTTAAATCTGTTTGATCACCAAAAATCAAAAAATAAAAATAAAGCGTCTAGTTAATGGTTAACACTTCAAAGATGTATGGTCTTATGGTCTCAAATCTTGTATTGACGGGATGCTCCAAGTTTCTGGATATTATGAGTCTTTATGTGGTTTATCAACTGGGTATTCACAAATTTGAATATTAAAATGCTTCAAGAGCGAACCCTTTATAAGTCAATAAACTTGATCACTGCTGTACTTCGTACAAATTCATTACTGACTTGATCAAACATGATGTTAGTCATGCATTGTTCCTTCTTTGTGTGTGTCTTAATACCAATAAAAAATGGACCCTAGGGGATACAATGCCTGCAAGCCTTACAGATGAAATCGTGTATACTCATTCATGGTAAAAGAAACTTGGGGTATTGCTTGATAACGGGGGTATACCTTGTAGGGGATTATTTTCTAGTTTGCTGAAAACTATAAAATCATATATTTGATCAAGTGGTTTAATGGTTTAAGTCAAATTGGGGTGATATGGTGAAAGTCAAATTAAGTCTAAACTGAGATTAGAGGCTGATAGTTTCTGATATTTTGTGCCCTAATTAAAAAACTAAGCATTCACATAAATACTTGAAAAATTTGTTATAAGATTTAAGTGGATAACAATATCTATGACCGACATAATTCCAGTCATAATAAAGCCGAAGAATAAACTTTCTATGGAGGATTTCTTGATCAATATGATTGTATGGTTGACTCACAAAAATATGTACTATTTTCATAGTTTATAATTTATTTTAGTTTTAGTTTTAATTTTTTGTTTAGTTTTTAGTTCGAAAATAATCAAAAATTTAAAAGATTTTATTTCTGCTTTATTTTCGATTGCCAAGCTATGTGGATAAAGATTTGAAAAGAAAAACAAATATATTTTCCACATTTTTTTAAGTTAAGTGTTTTTAACGTAAGCACGTTAAAGTAATGCTTTTACCTTTTGGGGTAAAATGTTAAAGTAAATGTGTATCAAAACATGGTTTTGATAGTTATTTATTTGGGTAAAATGGTATATTTTCCATTTTTAATTTAATGCTTCCATTTGATACAATGTTGTAACGAATGGGATCACATTCGTTAAATGTATACAGCGAATGAAGGTCATTCGCAAATGTAAGATAAAGAATGATACATATGTTAGTTATTCACATTCGCTTCCATTGATCTAATAACGAATTAACATTTATTGGTTGCTACAGGATAAAGAACGGCTAACGAATACAAGTCTATTCGTTAGTATTTAACTTATAAGTTTATTCGTTGAGTTTCTTAATGAATTAGCTTACGAATGGGTGCTCATTCTTATACCTAAGGGTAACGAATGGACCTATTCGTGCACCTAGGTTTGTGTGCATATGTATAACGATAAGAGGCCAGTTCAAACGAATGGATCTCATTTGTTTAGATCTGATTGTCTAGAAAAGAGAGAAAACAGAGAGAAACGTTGTAAAAGTTTTCTAAAATCATAAACATAATCAAAACAAGTTTTGATTGTCTGGATAGTGTTTAGAAGGTAATAACGAGTTCAGTGAGCTTTAAATCATCGTTTTTTGAACCATATTTGATAAGGTAATTAGATCTATAACTGAATCGGCCTAAAATATGACTAATTGATGGTTTAAATGATAAAATCTAATTAATTGGATTGTCAGGGTTATTATAGTTGATAATCCGGTCATAATGGTATAACTTTTAGGGTTTAACATGATGTTTTGAGCTTGATTGTAATTTTAAAACTGCATGTTGATTGTTATCTGTTTTTCACAATTTTGACTTTGACATTTGGAGGTCAAACATCACATTCATCTGTTCATATTCGTTGTATATAACGAATGGAATTATCATTCGTGAAGGTTGATGACGAATGAGATAATTCATATACATTCATAATGAATGAAATCATTCGTATATATTCATGACGAATGGGAACATTCGTTAATATTACACATGAAGAATGGCTTCATTCGTTAATTTAAAATGATGAATGAATAATGAATGAAATTTGGTAAAATTAAACAGAATGTTATTTTTACTAAGTTTTAGTGAAAATTCATATGACTTTAATGTACTGTTTGGATTCTAACGTTCGGTTTTTACAGAAACGTTTGATGGACAGATTGTCGAGGCACCAGCTTAGGAGCAACATGTAGAACAAGTTCAAGTTAAACCTCAACAAGCTGCTAAGGAAGTTCAAGTTAACTTACTTATGTGCTTTCTTGGTCGATGATTTCTTCGGTTGAGCGATGTTTGGAGATATGATAGCATTCCTTAGACGCTCGTGGACCCATTATGCCCTTTCAGCCGATGTTCCTGTATACTTTAGCATTACCCGCCCATTATGGGATTCTGCTAAGTTTAAGGATGTCGAGAAATAGAGTAAAGTCAAGGTCGAAAACAAGAAGATAATTATAGACATGGATGTGATACGCAAGGTACTATAGTTTCCCAATACTATAGATGACTGTGGCGAGTTCGACATAGTTTTGATTAAGGGATTATTCAAGAGGTTGAAGTATAAGGGTGAGTTGGACAAGTCGCAGTACAACAAGGCCTATCTCTGCGAGCATTATAAGTACTTACTTCATGTGCTTATACACTATCTCGGTGGCAGAAAAGGTGGTTTTGATGAACACCGGATTATGCTTCAATATGCTTTTGTGGCTTTAGTGCTCAACAAGCCATTCAACTTCTTCGAGTTACATCTAAAGGAGAACTGTACTACTCGTCATCGAAAGAACAAATTCCTCATGTATCTGAGGTTCTTGCATTTACTTATTGATCACTTAGAGCCTGATTTGACACGTGATCTGGAGCAGATGAACGATGTCATGGTTTTAGAACGCATGACTGAAGAGACTATGAAGCGTATTCGAACGTATTGTAATCAAACAACGGAGAACATGCCAAAGTTTAAGCGATTGATAGGTCATATCGTGAGACCTGATTATGTATGTCCACCTAAAGATCGTTGGATTCACGACGATTCAGATTCTTAATGTGAAGGTGGAGATGGTGGTGATGGTGGTAATGGAGGTAATGGTGGTGATGGTGATGATGTTGCTTGTTAAGTTGCCTAGCGTAAGCGTAAGGTCAAGTCTAAAGTTGTTGCTAAGCCGTCGAGGTTCGGGTGTAGAGATTGTTGAGTTTATTCCACGTTCTACTGCAGCACATCAAGAACCAGTGGTGACCAGTCTTGTTAGTACCCTGGTTGTTACATTATCGACGACTATGCCATCTAATCCGAGGTTCGCATCAATTCCTCAACACATTATATATCCGATGTCGACACCTCATATTACTTCTTTTGCTACAAGGCCTACGCCGATGCCAATGGCTATGCAACCAATGAATTTCTAGTTTATGTCATTTAACCGTCCTTAGGGTCCTATGCAAGTGGCTCCTCGGTCCTTTCATAATATGTATGTTCAACAACAAATGCATATGTTGTTGAACTTGGTACATTTATAGGAGAACCATATGACCGTTGATCGACAATTTCAAGAACATATGCGGTTAGATAAGAGGAAAAGGTGAGTAATATCTCCTACTGCCAACGCGAAAATAGTGGGTTGCGGGCGTTGGTTTCTGCTCAGGGAGAGAAGAAAAAGAAACAGGACGAGATCGTTCTTCATATTACTTGAAAAGAAGTCATGTTGAAGAAGCTGAAAGGAAATGACGATGTTAAAGACCCTGATGTAGGAGCTGGTGGTAGTGAGCAGCAACCAAAGACCGGTACGTCTGGTGGTTCTGTTGGTGCTGGTGTTGAAGGTTCTGATAGGAAAATGGTGGTGTATCAAGACACTACTAATGTGTAGCCTATTAAGTCTGTAAAGGCTAATATGGTATTATTTATGGATAACAGAAAGAGAGTTTGTAGATTATGCGTTGTCAAGAGATCAAATCGCGTTGTTGCTCAGGTTAAATGATGAGAATATGGATAAGCTGGAGAACGATGAGGATGTGGAGGTTATCAATGATGATGAGATTA
The DNA here is from genome assembly GCF_021521415.1 of Bidens hawaiensis. Classification (NCBI taxonomy): domain Eukaryota; kingdom Viridiplantae; phylum Streptophyta; class Magnoliopsida; order Asterales; family Asteraceae; genus Bidens; species Bidens hawaiensis. The sequence goes on from NW_027491034.1 coordinate 1,657,751, forward strand.
GATTTGACACAATTATACCATCCCGGAATATGTCGTTTGATTTTGATGAGGTCGAGATAGAAGATGTGACAGCTGAGGAATATCCTGATCTGTATACACGTTCGTATACAAATGAATAAGTTCCATTTTTCACGACCGCGTACGTTCAAGTATCTGAAGAGCGTCTAGGAAAGATAAAGAGAAGGGTAAAGTAAGTGAAGTTCGATCGGGTTCGAAGGATCCAATGGATAACGTATTCGAGGTGTAACATCCTACTTTTGGTTATATTAATAAAATAAATTTCGTTTATTTTATTGTGAGGCGTTATCGGTTTAGATGAATAGAATATGAGTTGGGCTAGTGTTGGGTGAATGGATATGGGTTATGGGATTGGGTTATGAAAAGAAAGAAGGAAAGACCATGGGCTTAAGCCCATGATCCCTAAATATATAAACCATAATCACCATTTAATTCCTCATTTACACATATTCCATCCACGATCCAAACACACACTTAAGCTCTCTCTCTAGTTCTCTCCTTGCCTAAGCCGAAACCAAGAAGGAAACCGAGCACCGATCCAAGGTAATGATACTATGATCTTGTATGAGCTTTAACCGATAGATATAGTCACGAAACAACGAGCCAACAACGTTAAACCATTTGAGTCACGAGATCCGGGTGGAATCGGGTATAAACTGAACCTATGATGAGTTTAGGGGTCACCCTAGCTCAGATCTCGATCGAACGGGACGAAAAACGGTGAAAAACAAGTTAAAACTCATTTTTCCGGCGAATCCGCGGTTTTCCAGCAGCCTTCCGGCCGCGGCGCCGGAAAAGTTAATACGAGGATTGAATGTAAAAACAGTGACATTCCCTGACCTAACCCTAGTTCGCTAAGGAGTAATTAGCGAATTAGAAGCAATTCGCCTGGTGATTCGCTAAGTAGGAGATAACGAACTAGCTTCTTATTCGTGATAGTCCATTCGCTAAAGGAGATAATGAATTAGCTCATCCAGTTCGCTATGTCAGATAGCGAATTGGGCTAAAGAACTAGGATAGCGAACTGGTTAACGAATCAAGTCAGATTCAGATGACGAATTAGATGCTGATCAGATGACGAATCAGTTAACGAGTCGGATCACAGAAGATAACGAATTGGCTAGCGAATTAGGCTTAATTCGTTATAAGAAATGGGTTAGCGAATTAGAAGACAATTTAAAATGCTAATGGAAAATGTGATAAGACAGTTAATAGAAATAAATTTTTTCCAAGCTGACCTGGAAACTTAACCCCAGCCAGGGGCTCTGCCCCTTGGACCCTGCTAGAGGCTGCCGCCCCTAGAACCCTGCTGCCAGGGGCGCTGCCCCCGGACCCCCGTTCGTCGGGGGTAATAATTAAACTAGAAAGACGATATGTGTAGTGATAGTTATTGATACGTATAATTATTATACAGTTAGTCGTGCACAGCTAAAGAAGGGGATAACCGTAAACGGTGAACGCAACCGCCTTGAGGTGAGTTTCTAGCCCCACTTCCTTGTTATGTTTTCGGGGCTGTGTGCATACTTGATGTGATAGTTAATACACTTACCTTAAGTGGTAAGTGTATGCCTTGTATGATTTATGTATGATGATTGCTTGACGGTGCGTGAACGATCTTCGGATATTGCATGTACCGTCAGGTGGTAGTTAAAGATATGATTGATAAGTATGATGAAAGATATGATGTATGTATGAATATATGATGTATGCATAATGTATGTATGTTATGTTGATGGTACGTGAACGCTCTTCGGAGATTGCACGTATTGTCAAGGAAAGTATGTATGAACAGGTACGGTACAGTTGCATGAAACAAAGGGACCAGACCCTAATAATATATGTGATGACCCTAATAATATATGTGATGTTGGGGACCAGACCCTTTATAATATCTGTGATGTTAGGGACCAGACCCTTATAATATCTGTGAGGTTATAGAGCGGAAGGCTCTTTAAATAGGATGGATAGTTACGTATGAAAAGTAAGTATGAATAATGTACACTCCTTCGGGCATGTGTGCAAGTATGTGAACAGATTGTATGTTGTATGATTAACTAGAACTCACTCAGCATAGCTGACTTTTAGTATGCAGGCAGGTGAGTAGATTGAGGCAGCTTGCATAAGAGGAAGCACATGGCATGAACTTGAAGACAGCTGGCATCTCAAGAAATGTTATGTTATTCTAAAGACAATGTTTTATGTTTTAAATAATTTGAATGCCCGTTAAGACAACAAAGTATGCTTTTGTAATATGATGGTTTGAATGTGTAATATTCCGCGAATGTTTTTATTAACTCTGATATTATGAACTGTGTTTATGAGTAAATCCAACATGCAAAGTAGGGCACCGGTAACGGGGCCTTACACGAGGGTATGTTTGAATACAATAAGGCTTGGTTCTCAAAGCTTATCAATGTTTTTAAGGTATGCTGAGAAAGAGGACGATGCACAGATAATATCTCGTGCCACTACTCATCAGATGACTTCGTTCAAAGCTTCAAAGACGGTTAAAGGTGATATCGTCTCATGGCTTTATGATTCTGAGCTGAAGGTATGTATTATTAAATGGAAACATGACATACAATATTTTAAACATATTGCTGATGTTCTTAATTTGCAGAGATGGGAATTATGAACATTGATGAATAGACCGTTCATCAATGGAGGTGGTAATCAGATGGCGGGCTGGTTCTATCAACAGCTACTGTTTGAGGTACGTCACAGTTTTAAATTTTTCAAGCCTCATGTTCCAACACGTAAGTATATAGACGAGATTGATCCTAAAACTTGTTGGAGGAAGCTCGTGCTTAAAGTAAAACCGCTCCACACGTTAAAGCGAGTTCATGTGAAGACTTTTCCCCAAAGTCTTTACAAGACATTCAATCGGTGATACTATGATAACCGCACTAGTGAAGCCGTTATTGTGCTTGGATCAGGATTAAAGACGGAGTTGATTCGCGTGATCAACCTAATGTGGTTGGTTAACTTATCTGAGTCTGATAATGATGCGCTATTCAACAATCAGATCAGGTGGGCCGAGATGAAGGATTACGATCTTGCTATGCAATTACAGCGTCTGGTACGTGTTTGCCATGCGTTCGAGATTCATAGCTGTGCCGACTGGAATACCAAGAGATTCAAGTAATCATGACAAAGAGCTCGAGACAAGGGGGAGTTTGTTGGTACACGTTTTGGTATCTCGGTCTTTGTATATTTATGTAATTGGTTTTTTATTAATATAAGGGCATTTTGGTAATTACGTTATGACATTCGTTAATGTATAAGGACCTTTCCTTATGTTATGTATAACGAATGAGTCCATACGTATTATTATTAAGTCATTCGTTTGATAGGGAATGATAACAAATGGTCCCCATTCTTTATGTGATGTATAATGAATGGGCTCGTCATCTATATATATATATATATATGTGTGTACCATGTTAAAGTATTAATTGAGTGTGTTATTATTATTGAATCTTGTCGTTACTGTTAGTGCACGGTTTTGCGTCTAGAGTCTTTGTATTTATCATTAATGTTTATTTGGTATTTAAATATAATATTTAATGTTTATTTTAGACTAATTCGTTATGTTTAAGTCTAGTTCTCTAGGAATGTTAGCGAACTAGGACATTATAATGTATTCCCTTCTGATTCGTTAGGGGATGTTAACGAATCAGGGGGTGGTTCGTTAAGATAACTTATTTAACGAAGGGGATGCTGGTTCTCTAGGGGATGTTAGCGAACCATATCGTCTTCTATATATAGTGAACAAATGTTCACTTGTAAAGTGTCGAAGTTTTGAGAGAAATAATATTATTAAGAAAAGTTTAAAGTATTTACTCTCCCTCAAGCTTCATGTTAAATTTATTCATAATATATACACATACGTAGAACACCGAATCAAGGTTGATTATGAGATAGATCTATAATATTATAACTGACAGATCTGAGATCTGTGTTAATCGTTATTGACTGTTGGTTATTGTTCAAGTACGGGATCAAACAAGTGGTATCAGAGCTTTCGGTGCTCTTTACGCTTGATTTGGTGTACGAATTGTTATTATTATTGAGTTTTCTGTTTTTGTTTGAATTTGAATCAATTCATTGTTGGTTTGATTGAATTATGAATGAATAAGATTGAGTTTGTGATGGTTAAGGTATTGATAATGTTCAATTAAGTGGAATTGGATTGAGGATTGGATTTGGTAAGGTTTATTGTGTTTTCGGTTTGAGTTCATAAACAGGGGATTGGTTTTGGTTGAAATTGATTAGCGTATTAGGGTAATTGATTACGAGATGTGTTCGGCTAAATTCGCTTTGCGATTACGAGCATTTTGGTATATTACTTGTTAAGTTTGGTTAAGAATTGAGTGAGTATTACGAATCTGGAATCGATAAGTTTCTGGGTTTGGTTTGGGTTGATCTTCATATATCTGGAAAATTGTTTTTGAATGTTTGAAGATTTGAAGATGAATGCGATTCGTTATAAGGTTTAAGGCGATTCGCTATGTCATTTAATTTGATTCGCTATCAGTTCTTGCCATTCGATAATCAGTTCGCTAACTGATTCGTGTGAGTTAATCAATTCGTGTTAACTAGTTCGTTAAACTAGATTAACCGATTCGTGTGACACGTGTTTGTCTTGGAATTTGTGTCATAACAACCTTTGCCACGTGGCATAATGTGTCAGAGTTTGTTACAAACGGTTGTAACAACCTGATTCGCTATAGTGTTGATTCGTTATCAACTGTAGCTGATTTGTTAAGCTTAATTCGCTAAGTTTATCTAATTCGTTGAACTGATTCGTTATAATTCGTTCGATCAATTCGTTAAGTAGATTTGATCAATTCGTCCACTTGGCTTGGTCAATTCACTTGGTCAATTCGTTACTTTGACTGGTGATTCGTTACTTTTGATACACTAATATACTTACCTTATTCGTTATGACTTGATTCGTTAAGACTTGATTCGTTAAGCCTCGATTCGCTACACTATTCACAGTTCGCTCAACCTTGTTCATTGATTCGTTAAACACAGTGTGTAGTTCGCTATAACTGTACACTTGTTTATTTTCAAATATGGCTGGTATGTATGCATTGGCGTCTCAGAACATGTTGATGCAACAAATGTTACAACTCGATACTGAAATAGGTTCACATTCCAAATGTCCTAGATTAATGAAATTCAGTGATTTTGCAAAGTGGGAACCTCGATTTCGTGCTCACTTAGGATCAGTCCATCCTGATTGTTCTTACTGTTTAGATGAGGTTTACACTGTACCTATGATTGGAGATGAGACTACAGGTTTTACACCAAAGGTTATCTCACAATACTCTGTTGAAGAAAAGAAAGCATTAGAGATAGAAATAAAAGCTTATTCTACTCTAACCATGGCTTTGCCTGAAACTATCTTTCATCAAGTGGGTAGTATAAAAAGATGTGCTGCTTTATTTCAACATCTTCACATGAGAAGTATGGGTAACACAACAGAGAGTAAAAAGGTAATGCTTAAGTTTCAGTTTCGAAACTTTAATTTATTGAAAGGTGAGACGGTTGAAGAAATGAGGACAAGATTCAATCACTTGATCGCTGAGATGGACAAGATGCAGATTGAAGTTCCTGAAAGTGATAAAATTGATACTATCAAGAGTATACTTCCAAGTTCTTATTCCACATTCTTGATGGTTTTGAAGGAAAATAATTATTTTGCAAATGAAGATCTGACTGCTATTGAATTTATGCAAAAAAGATTGAAGCCAGGGAATATTATCTGAAATGTCAGAAGTCTTCAACGGATAGTCATGATCCTTCATTCTATGGTGGAAGTATGCCTCTTAGCTCAACCATATCTCCATTAACCGCTTTTCTTACTCAAGCTGCTGCAAGTGAAAATACAAATGCTTCGTTTAAAGATCCACAAGCTTGTTTCTACACTGCTGGAAATATATCTGGTAATTCTGGTTCATCTGGCACATCGGGAAATTCATCTTCTACTAAACAATTCTCATTTCAACCTAATGTAAACATAAAGGAGGCTGAACAGAATTTCGCATTCTTGTCTGCTTTTATGTCTTCCTATGAGAATCTGGTGAGTAGTAAGATTGCTACTAGTGATTTAACCGATGAAGATTATGATCAGATTGATTCCGATGATTTGGAACTCATGGATCTAAAGTGGAATATGGCGATGATTGTTAGAAAAGTGAAGAAGTTTATCCAAAGAACCGGCAAAGATCTTCCTTCATTAAGCAAGAAGCTTGGGTTTAATAAATTAAAGGTGAAGTGCTACAGTTGTCAAGAATTTGGGCAGTTTGCAAAGGAATGTGATAAACCTAAGAAAGACTATAATGGTTCAAGAGATCAAGATCAAAATGATACTGAAAAGAAATCATCTTCTTCTGGATCACATGCTGTGTTAGCTGATGGAAGTGATTGGTCACAACGACTACTGTGCAATGATAATCAAGCTAATCTAGCTATGTTTGGTTTGTCTGAATACACACAAGATGTAAGTGGAAGTGAAGTTTCTTCTGACGCCGAAACTGATTCTGAATCTGATATTCAAAGTGAAAAGCTTCCAACTAACTTTGCTTGTATGGCGAAGATCAGTGATTCTTCTTCATCTGCTTGCATGGTTAAACAAAGCGAGGTTAGTAATTCTAATTCTAACTCATCATGTGTTGATTGTGATTATAACAAGTCTAAAATTGATTCATTAAAACTTCAAAATGACAACTTGCTGAAAGAGATTGTATCATTGAAAGATACGTATAGACAATCCTTGAATTCTCAAGTTAACTCAAGAGAAAAGATTGAGGCTTTGACTATAAGTAATCATGATTTGAAAGCCGAATTATCTGTGAAAATAACAATAAATGACCAAAAGTTTCAAGAAATCTTGAAACATCGCTCTAAGATAACTGAACTTGAGAATGAGGTTCTTGAGTTGAAGAACAAGTTGGGTAAATTTCGAAATTCTTCATTTTTGTTGAATGAAATTATTGAAGTTTCTGGGAAACAAAAGGACTCTAAAAAGGGTATAGGTTTTGTAGAAATTCCTCCACCAATTCACAACGACTATAAAATGAATCCTTTTGCTAGAAAGGAAGAAGAGGTAATTTTGAAAGAATCTGTAATTTCAAAAAAAATGTTGAATCTGTTAAATCTAAAGATGTTAAAACCCAATCTGTTCCTCAAAAATCTCATGTCCAAAGCAAAAAGGTGTTTGTTGAACACAATGACTAGGTCATTATCGAGGATGTGTTTGAACCAGAGATTATACACAAGAATAAGAACATTCCCAGTTCTAATCATATTCTGTGCGAACCTCACGAATTTGAGGAAGCAGTGTATGCACACAAACCTCAAGAGAAAAAGGAAAATTCAAAGAAAGTGAACTCTATGAAGGCAAAGAAGTCAGTTAAACCGAAAATTTCTGATGAGGATTTAATGCGTTTCATTAATCCTTCTAGTTCTAAGCCATCTGCTGCTAGAGTTTTTAAGTTAAAGGGAATGGACACAATGTTCACTGAAAAAGATATTCCAATTAGTATCATTAAGCCTGAGCTAATTGAGAGTGTGTTTTACAATGAAACTTCCAAGGTTCGTGAAATTGAACGTGTGTATGCTCAAGCGAAAACATCAGTCTCATCTGATCCATTGACTAAGGCAAAACAATTTTTAACACAAGAAAAGAAGATTAATTTTGTGAAATCAACTGGAACAGATACACTAAAAAGCTTTTCAAACTGTTCTAATTTAGATTTTTATTTAAAGAAGAAAGCTGAATTGACTGATGAGTTTGCTAACTGCATGACTAAAAATGTGAGTCATCATCAATCATCTATTCCAATTTCTTCTAAACATCATCATGTGGACATGTGAACGTGTTTTTTATGCGGTCAACAAGATCATGTTGTGAGAAATTGTAATCAGCAAAACTTTCAAAATCTTCATCCTTTTATCAAGGACAAATCTAAGTCAATTCCAGTGGTTAAGGAGATTCTGAAACGACCTGTGTCATATGCTGATGATACTCATATTTTATTCTCTGATGTGAATCTTCAGAAGGTGTTTCATATCAATGAGACACACGGTCAAGTGAAACCAAAATTCATTCCAACTGAACCTATATGTCAAAACAGGAATTCAAACATTGTTCAGGAAGCATACTTAAGACGAAAGTCTAAGAAGCCAATAACTTATTCACAAGTGGCTGAACAACAATTGAAAACTGTTAAAGTTTATGATCAAAGAGAAAACCAAAAGGTGCCCAAGACTGAGGCCTGGGCTACCTTTTTGAACTAATCACTTTTGTTTATGTGTAGGGTCCATCCAAGACCATTTCTGGTGAAAACTGGATCATGGATAGCGGATGTTCTCGTCATATCACCGGAAATCTCGACCTATTAACCAACGTAAGAAATATTCAAGGGGGTTATGTAGCGTTTGCTGGGAATTCTGGGGGCATGATCACACAAGAGGGTGACGTTTCAAATGGTCATATTACATTTGAAAAAGTAAATTATTGTGACAAGGTTGATCATAACTTATTGAGTGTATCGCAGATTTGTGATAAAAATTACACTACAGTATTTACTGACAAAGAGTGTCTTATCTTGAAACCGGGTTTTATTATTCCCGGGGACATGGTTGTCATGCGATCACCACGATCAAATGATATTTATGTCTTAAACATGAGTTCTAAGATATCAACATCGATCGAAACATGTTTTGTCTCGAAAGCAACTGAGAAAGACTCGATTCTATGGCATCGAAGAATGGGTCACATTCATGTTAGAAAGATGAATTATTTAATGGCAAATAATTTAGTTGAGGGTGTTTCGTTAAAGAACTTTAAGTAATATGATCACTGTGTTGCATGCAAAAAGGGCAAGCAGAAGAAGAAGACTCATCCTTCTAAGTTATTGAATTCCATTAATACTCCTCTTGAACGACTTCATATGGATTTGTTTGGTCCAGTGAATCGTGCGAGTATTTCTGGAGACTGGTATTGTCTGTTAGTGACAGATGATTATTCAAGATATTCATGGGTGTTATTTATGAGTTCAAAAGATCAAACACCTGTTTTGGTACAAAACTTTATTACTAAGATAGAATCATTGTACAAACAAAAGGTGAGGAGAATCCGAAGTGATAATGGTACTGAATTCAAAAACACTATTTTGGATTTCTTTTGTATTCAAAAGGGAATTCACCGAGAATATAGTGCACCTTATGTACCACAACAAAACGGTGTTGCTGAAAGGAAAAATAGAACTCTGATTGAAGCTGCGCGTACAATGCTTGCTGATTCAAAGCTTCCTATTCAATTTTGGAATGAAGCAGTGAACACAGCTTGTTATACACTTAATCGGGTTCTAACAGTAAAACGACTCAAGAAGACAAGCTATGAAATATTAAATAACAGAAAACCTAATTTAAAGTACCTGGAACCATTTGGGTGTCCGTGTACAATGTTGAAGAAGGAATCGGGTAAATTTGATGAAAAGGCTATCGAAGGATATTTCTTGGGATATGCGTCTTGTAAGGCCCCGTTACCGGTAGCCCTACTTTCGTGTTGGATTTACTCATAAACACAGTTCTAAATATCAGAGTTAATTAAAACATTTACGCGGAATATAAAACTTTCATAAAACATTACATAATTCATAACTTGTCTCAAAACATCCTTTGTCTTTCAACATTAAAACATTAAAATTAAAACATCATAAGTCTTCAGATGCCAGACTCTTGTTCAGTGCCATGTGTCTCCTCAAGCGAGCTGCCTCATCCTACTCACCTGCGTGCATACTAAAAGTCAGCTACGCTGAGTGAGTTCTAGATAATCACATAATCATACCATTCACATAACATTATATTCTTTCATTCATACTTTCATACTTTCATACTTTCTTACTTTCTTTCTTTCATACTTTCTTACTTTCTTACTTACTTTCTTTCATACTTTCTTACTTTCTTACTTTCTTTTGTATTAACTTACCTTCATATCTTACGTTATAAAGAGCATTACGCCCTACATTCCTCGAGTATTATTAGGGCTCGGTTGCCTCTTTCCTCGAGTATTATTAGGGCTCGGTACCCTCTTTCCTCGAGTATTATTAGGGCTCGGTACCCTCTTTCCTCGAGTATTATTAGGGCTAGGTACCCTCCTTCCTCGAGTATTATTAGGGCTCGGTACCCTCTTTCCTCGAGTATTATTAGGGCTCGGTACCCTCCTTCCTCGAGTATTATTAGGGCTCGGTACCCTCTTTCCTCGAATATTAGTAGGGTTCGGTTCCCTAGTTCTCGAATATTAGTAGGGTTCGATTCCCTCTTCGTTACCATACAACCATACATTATCATTTCTTTCTTTTATTATCTCTATCACGTTCATACACATAAACATACATAACATACTTATCTTATACATAGCGTTACAACCTGACAGTACGTGCAATATCCGAAGATCGTTCACGTATCATCAAGCAATCATTCATACCTTTCACATTATCCACATAAGCATACACATATCTCTTAGGATAAGCGTATTAACAAACATATTGAGTATGCACACAGCCCCGAAAACATAACACATAAATGGGGCTAGAAACTCACCTGAACACGGTTACGTTCTCCGTTGATCGTAATCCCTTTCTTCAGTTGTGCACGGCTGACTGTATAACAAGTATACATATCAATTTAACTATCACTACTTAATGTATTTCTATCTTTATATGACCCACAACGAACGGGGGTCCGGGGGCAGCGCCCCTGGCAGCGGGGTCTAGGGGCGGCAGCCCCTAGAAGGGTCCAAGGGGCAGAGCCCCTGGCTGGGGTCGAGCTGCCAGGTCAGCTTGGAAAAATTTTATTTCCATTAACTGTCTTAACACATTTTTCATTAGATTTTTAATTTATTTTCTAAACGAACTTGGCTTTAGGCGAAGTTAAACCTCAGGCGAACTTGTCATCAGGCGAAGTTAAACCTCAGGCGAACTTGTCATCAGGCGAAGTTAAACCTCAGATGAACTTAGCTTTAGGCGAAGTTAAACCTCAGGCGAACATGTCATCAGGCGAACTTAAACCTCAGGCGAACTTGTCATCAGGCGAACTTAGCTGAAGGCGAAGTTGCCCAGATGAAGGCGAAGTTGCCCAGACAGCCTGCTGTTTGGTTTCTGTCCAACATTTTGAGCGATTTTAACACCCCCGCTATGGTTCAATATCACCCACTACGCTTCCCGACCATTTCCGGTCACTTAACACTAAAAGCTTGGATCTTTAAACTTCAAAGTTCAAGAATCTTACCTTTTTGAGCTTGTTGGATCTTGTTTCCTTGCTTAATCACAACCAACCGCTCTCTCTTCTCTCTCGGATCTTGGTCTCTCTCTCTACGGCTCTCGGCCTCTCTCTCTCTCCGGATCTCGGCCGCCGGTCGGCTTGTGTATGGGGTGTGTGTGTGTTTTGGAAGTGTGAAGGAATAGATGTAAATGAAGATATTTTTGGGTTTAGGGGATATTTATATCCCTTAAATCCCATTCTCATTTAACCCATCTCAATTAATCCAAGTCCCTGATCCGCTCCTACCCGATATTAATAATTAAAAACGCGAAATCACTAACATAACTTTCTTTATTCAACATTATAAATTTTAGGATGTTACAAGTCTTCCCCCCTTAAAGAGGTTTCGTCCCCGAAACCTAACTATTACATAAACAAACTAGGGTAAAACTTGCGCATCTCATCCTCGGCTTCCCAAGTAGCATCTGATCCCTTACGGTGTTTCCATATTACTTTTACCAAAGGTATAATCTTGTGACGAAGCTGCTTCTCCTTGCGGTCAACGATCGCTATCGGTTGCTCGATGTAGTTCAATTGTTCATCAACCTCAATGTCCATCAATGGCACGTGAGACGTGTCATCAGCTAGACACTTCCTCAGATTAGAAACATGGAAGGTTGAATGAATTCCTTCTAACTCATCGGGTAAATCCAGTTTATAAGCTACTTCACCCACACGTTTTACAACCTTGAACGGTCCAATGTACCTCGGACTCAACTTTCCTCTTTTCCTAAAACGGATAATCCCCTTCCAAGGCGAGACCTTGAGCATCACATAGTCACCCACGTTAAACTCAATTGGTCGTCGCCGCTTATCTGCATAAGACTTTTGTCTGTCTTGCGCGGCATTCAATCTTGCTTTGATCAGATCGAACTTTGAAGACGTTTCCTGAACCACTTCTAGGCTTCCCATTTCTTTCTGACCAATCTCACCCCAACACACCGGGGTTCTGCATCGTCTACCGTAAAGCATCTCAAACGGTGGCATACCAATACTTGAATGGTAACTGTTGTTATAGGAGAACTCTGCCAGATGCAGATGATCATCCCAACTTCCACCAAAATCTAAAACACAAGCACGTAGCATATCCTCAAGGGTTTGGATCGTCCGTTCAGACTGTCCATCGGTTTGAGGATGATACGCCGTGCCAATGTTCAACCTCGTCCCCATAGCTTCATGGAATTTCTTCCAGAACCTCGAAGTAAACCGCGTATCCCTATCAGACACGATCGATAACGGTACTCCATGCTTGGTTACCACTTCCTTGATGAACAAGCTTGCTAACGTTTCTGACGAGATGGCCTCTCGTATGGGCAGAAAGTGAGCACTCTTGGTCAAACGGTCCACAATCACCCAGATGGTATCATGTTGCTTAGCTGTACGAGGTAGCTTAGTTATGAAATCCATGGTGATGTGTTCCCATTTCCACTCAGGTATCTCTAGCGGTTGCACCTTCCCATAAGGTTTTTGGTGCTCGGCCTTGACTTGTAAGCAAGTTAAGCACTTACTAACATAATCCACTACATCATTCTTCATTCCTGGCCACCAGTAATCTCTTTTCAAGTCTTGGTACATCTTTGTAGCTCCAGGATGGATTGAGTACCTTGACTTATGAGCTTCATCTAAGATTCGACTTCTAAGATCACCATGGCGTGGAATCCACATACGGTCAAATTTAGTTTTAACTCCATGAGTGTTTTCCATCAACTCATCTTGCTGGCCATAAATCCTTTCTTTCTTTACTAACCCTTCGTCTACTAACACTTCTGACTGCACTTTGATAATTTCTTCAAAAAGACTTGAGTTCATGATCAACTTATATGACTTCACTGTTGCAAGGACTTCCTCATTCTTACGACTTAACGCATCAGCGACCACGTTAGCTTTACCGGGGTAATACCTAATCTCACAGTCGTAATCCTTTATCAATTCTAACCATCTTCTCTGCCTCATGTTCAGTTCTTTCTGTTCGAAGAAGTACTTTAAACTCTTATGATCGGTATAGATAGTACACTTAGTACCGTACAGATAATGCCTCCATATCTTAAGAGCATGCACTACAGCTGCTAACTCCAGATCATGCGTCGGATAAGTACTTTCATGGACCTTCAACTGTCAAGACGCGTAAGCTATCACCTTCCCCCGTTGCATTAACACGCAACCTAACCCTTGATGCGAGGCATCAGCACAAACAACGAAATCCTCGCCGCCATCGGGCAAAGTAAGGATTGGAGCTTGCGTGAGCCTCTTCTTCAATTCTTCAAAGGCTTCTTCCTGAAACTTTCCCCAACTGAATACTATCGACTTTCGGGTCATACCGGTCAGCGGTACGGCTATCTTGGAGAAACCTTTGATGAATCTCCTATAGTAGCCAGCTAACCCTAGGAAGCTTCGTATATCAGTCGGATTCTGCGGAGTCTTCCAATTCGTTATCGCTTCAATCTTAGCTGGGTCCACGGTAATCCCTTCAGGATTAATCACGTGACCTAAAAATTGCACTTCTCTTAACCAGAACGCGCACTTCGAAAACTTGGCATACAACTTCTCTTTCTTCAGAGTCTCCAGTACCTCTCTCAGATGCTCAGCATGTTCAGACTCGCTCTTTGAATAAACCAATATATCATCGATGAAGACGATAACCGACTTATCCAACATCGGTCGACACACCCTATTCATCATGTCCATAAATGCTGCAGGAGCATTGGTTAGACCGAATGACATTACGAGGAACTCGTAGTGTCCATACCGCGTTCGGAACGCTGTCTTAGGGATGTCTGCCTCTTTCACCTTCAGCTGATGGTAGCCTGATCTGAAATCTATTCGTGAGAACCAACTTGAACCTTGGAGTTGGTCAAACAGATCATCAATCCTTGGCAACGGATATCTATTCTTTACCGTCAGCTTATTCAACTCACGATAATCTATGCACATTCTCATACTTCCATCCTTCTTCTTCACGAACAAAACTGGTGCGCCCCACGGGGAAACACTCGGTCTTATGAAACCTTTGTCGAGGAGTTCTTGCAGTTGTGACATCAATTCTTTCATCTCGGACGGCGCTAGACGGTAAGGCGCTTTCGCGACGAGCTGGGCTCCTGGTATTAAATCTATCTGAAATTCTATCTCTCGCTCCGGTGGCAACCCCGGAAGATCCTCAGGGAATACTTCAGGATAGTCGCGCACAATAGGAACATCTTTCATTTCTTTCGTCTCGGCCGCAGCGTTGACGACATACGCCAGGTAGGCACAACACCCTCGCCTTAGCAAACCCTCGGCTTTCATCATCGAAATGACATTAAGCCCAGAACTTTCCTTATCACCATAGACCGTTACCGCGCTACCATCCAATGACTTTAACCTTATAATCCTACTCTTACATACTATCTGAGCCTCAAACTCAGACAACCAATCCATACCCAAAACCACATCGAACCCTCCCAAGGTCATAACGTACAAGGTAACAGGGAACTCATGTCCCTCCAATTCTATCCTACAGTCCTTAACCATTTTCATTATTTTAACCGAAGTGTCACTAGCGGTTTCTACTATAAGGGTCTCAGACACTCGGCAACATTTCATTTTAGCTAGTTTACTAAATGGTGTGGCTACGAAACTTTTGTTTGCGCCCGAATCAAATAATACAGTAGCGGAAACACCGTTCACTAGAAACGTACCTGTGACAACATCCGAAATCTGCTTGGCTTGTTCTTGGGTCAGCATGTAGGCTCTAGTTCTTGGCCTAGCTTGATCGGCATCCTTCCTTCTACTACCTCCAGCTTCACTCTCGGTACACTCCCTAGCAAAGTGACCTGTCTTACCACACTTGTAGCATGCAGGCTTAGAACTGCACTCATGAGCATAATGACCTGCCTTCCCACACTTGTAGCAAACATTCGACCCAAATCTACATTCTCCGGCATGAATCTTTCCACACTTATGACATGTATCCGAACCCTTTCCCCACCTACACTCACCACTGTGTGCCTTGCCACAGGTCTTGCACGACCTGTTCTCCCAAACTCTGGGCTGCTTGTTCTTAGGGTTCCACATCTGGGTACCGGGTTGTTTAGCAGGAGCGACCCATTTCTTTTCTTTCTTCTCGTCTCCCACCACCACATCATCCGCAGTCAGGTCTGCATAGACCATTTCTGCGAGTTCAACAGCAGAATCGAAAGTAGCAGGTTTACTTGTCCTGACTAACATGCGGACTCTCTGTGGTAATCCCCTCACGTAACACTTGATCCTTTTAGCCTCAGTGTTGACCATATCGGGCACCAACCTAGACATTCGATTGAACTCGGTGGTGTACTCACGATGCGTCATTGTCCCAGCTTTCAAATTTAGGAACTTCATCTCCGCCCTTTCAACCTCGGCGTCAGCACAAAACTTCTTCATTACTAACTCCTTCAGGTCGTCCCACTTCATTTCTTTGATCTCTTCACGGGTCTTCCTCTGCTCCACACTCTCCCACCAATACATAGCCTCATCTTCAAACGATTGGGTGGCATAACCGACAGCTTGATCGGGATGGCACTCGCTAATGCGGATAACCTTATCCATGGCGGTTATCCACTGAAGAGTAGCGATTGCGTCTCCTAAACCAGTCAGCTTAGGCGGGTCACAACCTTTGAAGGACTTATAGTTGCAACCGCCTCGGCCCTTCTTCCTATCATCATCTTTCACAGACCTTACCTCACTTGAGTCACCCCTTTCCCTCTCGTCATCCTTCCTACCATTACCACCTGCCCCTTCAACAGTTCTTTCACGGCTTCCAGCAGACCTTCCCGGGGTAATATTTTTCACAGCAGTGGCTACAGCTTGAACAATAGCTGCTTGAATTGCAGGATCCAGCTGAACTCCTTCATTGTTTTCCGGGTTCCTTCCCGCTGCGCTTCCTTCAGCTTCAGTGTTGGAAGCGGTCTCAACCGAAGGTTGCTGGACACGACGAGGCCTGCCGCGTCGTCCAGTGCGACCTCCAGCTCCAACAATGTCTCCGGCTCCAGCCATCGTATTCTAAAAGGGAAAACACAAACATCATCATTCAAGGAACTATTTAGTACAAGGATAGCAAGGCTAACAGGTAATAACAGTGGCCAACTGTGACTAGCTGATCACATTGCTTTCCGTGTCCTATACACTTCCCTTTATGAGTCTATTTGTGCTGGTTCTACTTAAGCAATTAGTCAAATCAACAATCAATTATTCCTATCCCTTTTGTTCACATATATTTTCTTTCTCATTAACATATATCATTTAATCATACAATTTACCTTTACTAATCTTGCTTGAGCGACACATGGCATTCTTGGACTGGCATCTTCTTTCATTTCTTACTTATATCCCATACTCTGTTCGAGTCTAAGCATGTAGGATGCTTAAATCTCTCGAACTTTGCTCTGATACCAACTTGTAAGGCCCCGTTACCGGTAGCCCTACTTTCGTGTTGGATTTACTCATAAACACAGTTCTAAATATCAGAGTTAATTAAAACATTTACGCGGAATATAAAACTTTCATAAAACATTACATAATTCATAACTTGTCTCAAAACATCCTTTGTCTTTCAACATTAAAGCATTAAAATTAAAACATCGTAAGTCTTCAGACGCCAGACTCTTGTTCAGTGCCATGTGTCTCCTCAAGCGAGCTGCCTCATCCTACTCACCTGCGTGCATACTAAAAGTCAGCTACGCTGAGTGAGTTCTAGATAATCACATAATCATACCATTCACATAACATTATATTCTTTCATTCATACTTTCATACTTTCATACTTTCTTACTTTCTTTCTTTCATACTTTCTTACTTTCTTACTTTCTTTCTTTCATACTTTCTTACTTTCTTTTGTATTAACTTACCTTCATATCTTACGTTATAAAGAGCATTACGCCCTACATTCCTCGAGTATTATTAGGGCTCGGTACCCTCTTTCCTCGAGTATTATTAGGGCTCGGTACCCTCTTTCCTCGAGTATTATTAGGGCTCGGTACCCTCTTTCCTCGAGTATTATTAGGGCTAGGTACCCTCCTTCCTCGAGTATTATTAGGGCTCGGTACCCTCTTTCCTCGAGTATTATTAGGGCTCGGTACCCTCCTTCCTCGAGTATTATTAGGGCTCGGTACCCTCTTTCCTCGAATATTAGTAGGGTTCGGTTCCCTAGTTCTCGAATATTAGTAGGGTTCGATTCCCTCTTCGTTACCATACAACCATACATTATCATTTCTTTCTTTTATTATCTCTATCACGTTCATACACATAAACATACATAACATACTTATCTTATACATAGCGTTACAACCTGACAGTACGTGCAATATCCGAAGATCGTTCACGTATCAACAAGCAATCATTCATACCTTTCACATTATCCACATAAGCATACACATATCTCTTAGGATAAGCGTATTAACAAACATATTGAGTATGCACACAGCCCCGAAAACATAACACATAAATGGGGCTAGAAACTCACCTGAACACGGTTACGTTCTTCGTTGATCGTAATCCCTTTCTTCAGTTGTGCACGGCTGACTGTATAACAAGTATACATATCAATTTAACTATCACTACTTAATGTATTTCTATCTTTATATGACCCACAACGAACGGGGGTCCGGGGGCAGCGCCCCTGGCAGCGGGGTCTAGGGGCGGCAGCCCCTAGCAGGGTCCAAGGGGCAGAGCCCCTGGCTGGGGTCGAGCTTAGCTTTAGGCGAAGTTAAACCTCAGGCGAACTTGTCATCAGGCGAACTTAAACCTCAGGCGAACTTGTCATCAGGCGAACTTAGCTTGCAGGCGAAGTTCATCAGGCGAACTTAGCTTGCAGGCGAAGTTCATCGCTTGAAGGCGAAGTTGCCCAGATGAAGGCGAAGTTGCCCAGACAGCCTGCTGTTTGGTTTCTGTCCAACATTTTGAGCGATTTTAACAGCCCCGCTATGGTTCAATATCACCCACTACGCTTCCCGACCATTTCCGATCACTTAACACTAAAAGCTTGGATCTTTAAACTTCAAAGTTCAAGAATCTTACCTTTTTGAGCTTGTTGGATCTTGTTTCCTTGCTTAATCACACCGACCGCTCTCTCTTCTCTCTCGGATCTTGGTCTCTCTCTCTACGGCTCTCGGCCTCTCTCTCTCTCCGGATCTCGGCCGCCGGTCGGCTTGTGTATGGGGTGTGTGTGTGTTTTGGAAGTGTGAAGGAATAGATGTAAATGAAGATATTTTTGGGTTTAGGGGATATTTATATCCCTTAAATCCCATTCTCATTTAACCCATCTCAATTAATCCAAGTCCCTGATCCGCTCCTACCCGATATTAATAATTAAAAACGCGAAATCACTAACATAACTTTCTTTATTCAACATTATAAATTTTAGGATGTTACACGTCTCCAAAGAAAAGAGTATTTTATTTTACATCTGGCTGTGTTGAAGAATGGTACCATGTGGAATGTCAAAAGTACACAACTCCTCCTCAAGGGAAAGGTCCAGACTGGATGTTTGACTACGATAGTTTATTTAATTCTTTTACTCCTTCAGCTGAACACATCGATGAAGATCTGGTTAGAGCATACTTTGAAGAACATTTGAACATTCCAAGCTCTTCAATTTCAAATGCAGTTGAAGTTCAACCAGATGCTCCAACTGAAGACTCCCAAGTTGTTCCTCCAGTTGTTATTGACAGTGCTTCTACTTCTTCCGATGATGATCAAGATGAGACTCAAGTTATTGATCTTGATAGTGATAATGCTTCATCTCCCGAATTGGGTGAACATTACACTAATTTATTTGATAATGTTGTTGTTCCTGAAAATCCTACTCTTCGGATTCATGGATATCATCCACAGGACAATATCATTGGAGAACTTGATGTGGGCGTTCGTACACGTCATCAAGTTGCTTCGTCAAGCGAAAATAACGTATTGTGTGCTTACACTAATTTACACTCTTTGGGAATTGTGAATATTGCTAAATTCAATTGCTTTCTATCTCAAGTTGAGCCAACGACAGCTTGTAAGGCACTTGATGATCCTTCTTGGGTAGAAGCTATGCAAGATGAATTACAGCAATTTGCACGATTGGGTGTTTGGGATTTACTAGACAATCCTGTTAGAGTCAAGAAAGCTATTCCGACTAAGTGGGTATTTAAATGTAAAAAGGACGATCGAGGGGTGATTGTCAGAAACAAAGCACGTCTAGTGGTGCAAGGTTTTCATCAGCAAGAGGGTATTGATTATACTGAGGTATATGCTCCAGTTGCAAGATTAGAGTCGATTCGAATCTTCCTGGCTTATGCTGCTTACAAGAATATCAAGGTCTATCAAATGGATGTTAAAAGTGCATTTCTCAATGGTGAACTACATGAGGAAGTGTTTTTCAACAACCACCTGGTTTTGAAGATCCTGATTATCCAGACCGTGTTTACCGTTTAAACAAGGCCCTGTATGGTCTACATCAAGCCCCGAGAGCTTGGTATGGCACACTCGCCGACCATCTGACTGATAATGGATTCAAACGAGGAACTGTTGACTGCACTTTATTTCATAATACTATTGGTGATGATCTTCTTCTAGTCCAGATTTATGTTGATGATATTATTTTTGGGTCTACAAACGACACTTTATGTAAGGAGTTCGAGAAGTCCATGCAAACCAAGTTCGAAATGAGCTCGATGGGAGAGATGAATTTCTTTTTAGGGCTGCAGGTTCATCAGTCTGATAAGGGAATCTTCATTCATCAGACTAAATATGTGAACGACGTCTTGAGCCGATTCAAGATAACTGCCGGAAAAATCCCTTCAACTCCTCTTCCAATGGGTCACAATTTATCACCGGATGAATTGGAGGATACCGTTGATCCGACCCTTTATCGTGCTATGATTGGTTCTCTAATGTATTTAACTGCTTCTCAACCCGACATAATGTTTGCTGTTTGTGTGTGTGCTAGGTACCAAGCTAGTCCCCGAGTGACTCATCTGGCAGTGGTCAAGCGTATTTTGCAATACCTACGGGGAAATCCTGACATCGGGTTATGGTACCCCAAAGATAATACTTTCGATTTTACTGCCTACTCAGACTCAGATTATGGAGGATGCAAGATCAACTTCAAATCAACGACTGCAGGATGTCAATTCTTAGGAAACCGGCTTGTTTCCTGGCAGTGTAAGAAGCAGACAACGGTCTCTACTTCAACTGCCGAAGCTGAACATGTTGCAGCCTCGAGTTGCTGTTCCCAGGTTCTATGGATATAACAACATCTTCGCGACTACGGTTTGAAGTTTCTTACTACTCCCATCTTAATTGATAATTCTGCTGCTATTTGTATCACCAAAAATCCCGTACAACATTCTAAAACGAAACATATCGAGATTCGATATCATTTTATACGGAATTATTATGAAAAGAAATTAATTAATCTTGAGAAAGTACACACAGATTTTCAAAAGGCCGATCTATTTACCAAAGCGTTTGATAAAACACGTTTTACTTTTTTGCTTTGTTTAAATGGATTGAAGACCCTTGCTGAGATCCTAAAATTAGGATAATTATCTTTTAATTGCTTTATTGATTTAGTCTTATTTTTTATGTTATTAGGTTTTAGTAGGAGAAATCTAGAAAATACAAAAAGAATGTGTTTTCATTTGTATAGATAAAATCCAAAAACATTAAAAAATTAAAGAAAAATTTAAAAATATTGTGATTTCTGTTCTTTAATGTTTTTCCTATCTGTTCTTTAATGTTTTTCCTTTAAAATTTAGAAAAATCAAAAACATTTTGAAATTTTGAAAAACCAAAAAGAATGTGATTTATATTTTGTACAGAAAAATACGAAAAACCAAAAAGATTTTAGATTATTTTCTCGCTAAAAATTAAGTCGGTTATTTAAGTTTATGAAGCATGCTTGCATGTCTTGGTCCTATGATTCACTCGTGAATTGTTGGTTAGCCATTTATTTATACTCTTAAGTTAACTGTAGCGATTAAATTTATCTTTTCTTTATTTTTTATGCTCCTCAAAATTTTGAGTTTTTGAAGCAAAAAGGGAACATGATAGTACATTGATTATTTTGACCCCAAATTCAGTAAAAAGTAAGCTTAAAAGACTGCGTGTTTAATTGCATCGGTGCATTGGTAGGTCTTAAAACAACCCAGTAGAGTAAAGTATGTGATATAAACATAAAGAAACGCCAAGTTGAAAGGGGTGTTAGTCTCTAGCAAAAGTCTTGGTGAGGATGGCAGAAATGTAATAATCAATCATACTCAAGCCTTATATTTGTTGATCACCCAAAACTACAATAAAGCAAATAACAAGCGTTAGGATTCTGGACATTGTGAGTTTTTATGCGGCTTAACCATCTGGGTATTCATAAGCACGAATATTTCACCCGCTTTCTAGAGCAAACCCAAAGTCATTAAACTTGATCACCGCTGTACTTCGTACAATTTAAATTACTGACTTGATCAAAATCAGCTGTTAGTCATACAATTGTTCCTCCTTTGCGTGCGTCTTAATACCATTAAGAAACGGACCCCAGGGGATACAATGTATGTAAGCCGACAGATGGACTCGTGCATACTCACTCACAGTAAAGGAAACTTGATGCATTGCTCAAAATTTCTAAATTGGTATCAAAATTTTTGGTCAACAATATAATTGTTTAAGTCAAGTTGGGGTGATTTGGCAAAAATCAAATTAAGCTTGAACCGAGATTAGACGCTGATAATTTCTGATATTCTGTGCTCTAATTGAATTATTTAATCATATCACAAAAATAATTGAATGTGTGTTATTAGACTTATGTGGACAACAATACCAATGACCGACTTATCGCCAGTCATAATATCGCTGAAATATAAAACTGTGATGGAAGGGCAATTTGGTCAATATGATTCTCTGCTCAAACTCAACAAAAACACAAAAAGATTGTTTATCTTTAATTGTTCAGATATTCTTCTGTAAATACATTCTTTAATTCTTTTAAATTTTCTCAAAATACCAAAAATATTTTCGTCTTCTTTATACAATATACTTAAATAAATTTTTAAGTTAAGTTTCGGAAATCTGAAACAAGTTTAATGTATTTGGTTGTTGGAATAAAAGGGTTTCTCGATAATTTACTTAATTCATTTATTTAATTTTATTATTTAATTCTTTAATTTATTCATTTAATTATTTAATTTAAAATTAAATAAAAGGGTTTATTTCGTTAAACTTAATTCGTTATGTATGGTTAACGAACTAGGTGATTCTTTAGCGAACTAGCTTCTGGTTCGCTAACCTAATTCGCTTCCGCACTCTGTAACGAATCATCCCTTCGTTATGCATATTTAACGAATCATGACACGAATCATGTCCTGATTCGCTATCTTTAATTTAACGAATCACATTGTGATTCGCTAACATAAGGTAACGAATTGAGTTAGCGAATGGGCTAATTCGCTAACTTTAAGTTAAACGAATCGTCTGATTCGTACAAGTTGTGCCTAGGGTTTCGTGCACTGCTATATAAGACAAGAAAACGAATAGTATTCCACTGTTCGCCTTCTTTCTTCATCTTTAAGAAACTATTCAAATTCTCTCTGAAATTTTCGATCTTTTCGTTTGAATACTTCAAAGATCAATTTGAGTTTCTAAGGTATAAATGTTCTTGGCGATATCATTTTCGTCAAAAATGACAATGAGTTATCTGTTGAATTATGTAATTTTTGGGGTTTAAGGGTTTTGAATTTATGAAACTCATTTGAGTATAATTTATGTTCAGATTTGTATAACTTTATTGTCATTATCATCGGATTCACTTTCCGATACCCTTGGTGAACTCTAATCATCATTTGATTTTTGTTTGCCGGGTTAATTATTGTTTGTGTTATTGATGTTTACTGATGGGTCGTTTGTTCCTTAGTACATCTAGGTTTTGAGTCTCAATCTCATACACCTAAATTCACTAGTATTATTCCGAGTTCAACGAGCTGTTTAGCGTGATGATTTGACGATAGTTATGGTTTAATTGAATCTGGGTTTAAAATGTTGACTATTGTTGTTCATGTCAATTTTGACCTTGACTTTGTGAAGTCAAAAATAAAGTCTTATTTATGACCATTCGTTAGTCTTAGCGAATTGAAACTGTTTCGTGTCCAATTGTAACGATTCCGGCAAATTCAGGTATACCCTAGCCGGTATATACTATTTATGTGTTATTTAATAATGAATATATGAATTACAATGCGTTTATACGAGTATGTATGATTCACCTTACGGATTATACTCGATTATACAGTTAATCGTATTGGAAATACGATTAACCGAATAACGGTTATTGAAGCTCGAACGAATCGAGGATACATTATAGACGAGATATATGATATTTAGTGATGTTTACGAAGTATTAAAGCTTCGGGATATGTGAATTAAAGCACAGAAAAGAATTTTCGATTTAATGGTACGTCAGTACATTAAACGAAACCTTTAATACCAAACCGAGCAAGAGACAATCGATCAAGCCGAAAAAGATGCGCAATTATTAATAATATGATGTTTTAAGTTAATGAAAGTCATGGTTTAAGTTTTTAAAGCTTTTAAATTGGTCTTATATAAATTTCATTTTTAAGCCGAAAAACGACCGTTTTAGCCTCGTTTTAAGCCGAATTAAACGTTTAACCGAAAAACGAACTGAACCAGATTATCCAAAACATTATCCGGATTACGAGAATCCAAATGTGTGGATAGAATTATAGTTGTGGGTCCCACCCCACCCAACCATATGTTCCGATCGGATGGGGGGGTTTAACCCCTTATCCTTTTATTTTTTTTTCTTTCACAACACTTCAACCATCTTGAATCCTCTCAACTCCTTGATCAAAAACCGAGACTTTTTAACAAGAAAAACCGAGGTAAAGATCGTGTTATGTACGTGTTTATCTTTGTTTCTTGAGTTTTCTTACAAGAAAATGAGGTTTCCAAGTGAAAAAGGGTGAAAACCCGAGATGGAACCGATTCTTGCATGATCAAGTGATGTATACGGGTTATACAAGGGATCTTGGTCCAAGAAAGGAGTTAAACGAACCAAAAACGAATTTTTACAGTTAAATCTTTGTTTTTAAAGCATAACCGAAACCATGAAAGAAATGGCTTGATTGTGGGTGTAACTTGCTTGGTGTGGTGTTATTGTGCTTGTAGGTGTTGTATCTAGTTGCTAGCAAAGGCTAGAAAGCGAGATTCTTGCTATTTGAAGCTAGAAACACAAGGTAGTTAGGTTTTGTGTGATGTTTGTATTTTTGGACAGATTGTGATACGTATAGATTTAGGTCATGAAATTTTACAAAGGTGTTAGATACATGTAAATATGAGTTCTGTGAATTTTTGGTAATTTTTGGACAAAGGATGAATATTTGGTGAATTTAATGCTCGGTTTTGGCCAAAAATGGTGAAAAATAGTTAAATATCATGAAAAATTCTGGAAAATTGCAGATAAGCTTTTTATATCGTGTAAAAGTCACACACAAAATTTTAGGTCAGTTGAAGAAGTCTAAGTAGGCTTTTCGGTTAAACGAGTTCTAGGGTTTTCTAGCTCGGTTTTAGTGAAAATGGCATGTAAAAGAAGATTTTGGTTCTGGAAAAATTGCAGGGGACTATGGAAATGGCAGGGGTCATCCAGGAAAAAATTGGGATTTTTCTAAGATCGTTTGGTATTTACGATATATTTAGTGTTTAAATGGTGTTTAAAAATAGATAAATAAATTTTAAATATAAAAATTAATTCTGGAAATATTTTTATAAAATTCCCCACTGTCAAAAAGTGATTTGTGCAAAATTTCAAGATCCGAGTCTAAACGGATAATTATTTGTGCTAAAAAGAAGATAAAAACAAACTTTTAAAGCTTAAAACGCGTAAACCGGTAAAGTTCGCATAAGCGAGCTGACAGGTGTATAAAAACCCTAAAAATGGACTATTTTCATATAACTAAGCTAAACAAGTAAAAATAAATCATCCGAAAATAATTCGGATGATTTGAGTAATTTTTACCCGATTTAACAGTTTCCGGTGCGCTAAAGACGAAAACGGGTCCCACGGCCAATCGGGGCGCCTAAACCGAGCTCTAATTTCACAACTTTAAATAAAATATCACTCAACCACTATTTTCGGGTCGTGTGTGACCAAACTCATTTTTGAAACGTAAAAACGGATAACCGTGCTAGGCACGCAAAACGGGGAAAACAAAATAATAGTAATTTTGACTGTTAAACTCTAAACGAATCACAATCTGAGTTCGGAGAAGTATTTCTGGGTTAAAGTTATATTAATAGCGATTGTATAGTAACGAATTTAGGGATCGTATTACAGATCCGGATTAATAGCTCACATACTGTGTTATTGCTTGTTACGATAAGGTGAGTTTCACGAGCCCCTTTTTCCTGAATTGTTTTTAAATATTTTCCCGGGGCGGAAAGCATGTTGTTACTAAAATGTTTAAGTACATACTGAACGCATGGATTTGCGTGTATTTACATATGTTTTATTGTACGGGAATCGTACGGAAATGTACTAAGATGGTAATTGTCTGAGTTACTAACATTGTAAGGCCCCGCAACACGAGTGATTAACTGAAAGCCGGTAGAGTGTGGATAGTACTATTGGTCTGACAAACCCAACTGGTCCGGCATGGAGTTGCTGATGTTTCCCAGCCAGTTGCACATGTCTATATTGGGTGTTATATTTATTTTGCTATGTAATGTTAGGCATAGCGGTTTGGGGCAGGTTCGTGGGCGGAGTATGCCACGGGATTGTGTGTGATAGTCAGAGGTTTCACTTGTGGGCTCAGCATAATTACATCGCTAATATATGATTTATTATAATGAATTGTCAATGTTTATTTAAATCAGTGAAACTCACCAACTATTCGTAGTTGACCCGTTTTCTTTCCATGCTTTCTAGGTACTTCCAAACTGGAATAAGTGCTGCCTGCTTGATGATGCGTGTTTTTGTGGAAGCTTAGTGATCATTTTGTATTAATTATGTTAATGTAATATTGGTAAAACCTATGTGTTAACGCTTAGACGGGAACTAAACTTGGAACAATATAATATGATGTAAATTAATGTAGTGGTGTTTTCTTTATAAGCAATGCTGTTGATATCAGATGTGTTTGTTGCATCTCGTTTACGTTTCCGCTGCGGTTACGGGGTGTTACACCAATTCATTAAGATTGTACACGAACTAGCTAAGCGAATAAGATGTTTCACGAATCAGATTATAACGAACTAGAGGTTAGGTCGTTAAACTTAAATAGTGATTCGCTAAGTTATGTTCGTTAAGTTATTTACTTGATAGCGAATCACCTGTTTCGTTATCTTTGTATAACGAATCAGTGTGATTATTAACGAATGACATTAAAAAAAAATTAATATATCAATCGTCTAACAATGTTAATAGATCAATTACACATATTTTTGGTTATATATCCTACTATCTATTCTTATATACGGTTTTTATTTATATAGTAACAATGGCTGATCAAGAACAACAGAATCAACCGCCACAAGGACAACCACAACAAGCTGAAATGATATTATTACCGTTCGATAAGAAGCATAACATCTGTGCTCATGTTGATCAAGATGTGAGTGATTTGAGAACGTTCGGAGCTATGCTGACTTTCCTACGCCGTTCGAAGATACATTATGCAATCACTGCTAAACCTAAGGTATATCTTAGTATAATCAGGCAGTTTTGGAACACGGCAGAATATGTGGAGGCAGAAAACTGGGTTCGAGCTACAATTAATAAGATCACTATTACGATTGATGTTGAAGTCATTCGCCGGGTACTTAAATTTGATGATACTGATGATTACCCGAGTGAATTTGACAGGTCGTTGGTTAGGGGTTTATTTACACGATTAAATTATGGGGGTGATATTCGTCGGTCTATGTTGAACAAGAATGGTTTGTGTCCACCTTACAAGTATTTGCTGCATGTCTTGCTTCACTATATGAGTGGACGTCGCGGTGGTTTCGATGAATGCAGACTAAGCTTGCAATCGGCATTTGTAGCTTTAATCCTGAACAAGCCCGTCAACTATTCAGAACTCATCTTTGATCATCTGAAAGAGCAAGTTCAGCAAACTCTACCGTCAAAGAAGTTCTTAATGTATCTTCGCTTTCTACAACTAATCATTCAGGATTTGATACCGAATTTGGTGATTGATCGATCATTGGTGAACGATGTTCTTGATATGGAACATATGAAAGCTGAAACGGTGCATAGGATGTTGATTTATCGAAAGGATAAGCCACAGGACAAACGGATGATTGGTCATATAATCAATCCGGATTATGTATGTCCTCCTAATGAGCGCTAGATCCATGATGATTCGGATTCCGAGCGTGAAGGGGGAGTAGGTGGGAACAATGATGATGGAGATGATGATGGTGACAATGGTGATGGTGATGTTGGAGCTGGTGATCGAGCTCTGAAAGAACAACAAGATGCAGTTGAGGCTGCTCTAGCTGCTACCTTGAAAGCTCAGCAAGAAAGAAAACGAAAGGGTAAGGCTGTAGCTACTGGTGAGCCACCAAAGAAGCCCCGTGTGTCTTCTGGGCTGGTGTAATTATTGGAACACCACCACCTCGTCAATCAACTACTCAAAGCTCGGCGGTGCCGCTGACTACTAGCACTCCGATGCTTACATTGACCACGACGATGGTGTCACATGAGAGGCTCGGTTTAATTCCTCAAATGGCGTTGACCGAGATACCGAGGCCTCCTGCTGTGATGTCGACTGTTTCTTCCACCACTTCAATGAGACCTCCTCCTCTGCCAACAACTACTCTTCATCCGCCTCCGCCTAGTGATGTCTCTTTCATGAGAATCACTCGGCCTCAGGGACCTATTCAACCAGTTCATCCATCTGTATACAATTTGTCACCTGGACGTCAAACGGAAATGTTGCTTAATCTGCTACATTTATATGAAAATCAAATGGCAGCTGACCGACTCAATCAAGAACGACTCATGGAGAATCAACGAAAAATGATGAGCTATATTTCGTTCTGTCATAAAGAGACCAAGTCGTTGCGTGCGATTGTTGAGTCTCAGGGGGTGAAATTAAAAGAACAAGATGAGTTAATTTTACAATTAACTTGTAAAGAAGATGCCCTCAAGAAACTCAAAAATGATGATGATGATCCTGACGAGTCTGATGCAGGAGGTGAGCCTAAACAATCGCACGGTTCATCCTCTGGTGCTGGTGTTAGTGGCGCTGATGATTCGAACAAGCAGATAATTTCATATCAAGATCCAACAGCTGCCAAGCCAATAGAAATGATTGAGGCTAACACGGTGATATTTATTGATGAATTGGGGATGGTTAGAAGTATGGTGAACAAAGATGAGATACAGATCGGTGAGTTTGTGGTTAGATCTTTGACATGGGAGCAGATTTCGATTCTGCTTGGGCTGAATGACGATCAGTTGACTGATTTAGAGACTGAGCCCGATGTCGAAGTGATCAATGAGGAAGAAATGGATGTTGATCCATTATTTATGAATACAGATTTTATTTATGAGAACGAGGAGATTGAGATGGAGGATGTTACAGCTGATGAGTACCCGGACTTGTATCAACACGTAAATGTTGATCAAGGTGCTCCGGTATTTCATGAAGACGTAATTAGTGAGACTGAGAATGAACTGGAGAAGATTGTGCAACGGACTGTTCCTTCACTCAAAGAAGTGACTGATGATGACATTGAAAGATGGTTCAAATGCCAGAAAGTGGGTAAAATCATCAGTGCTTATCGGTATGTAGATAAAGAAAGAAAGGATACCGCTGCTGCTTGGATTGAGGCAAATCAGATTACTACCTTCAAGACTGTTTCTAAGGTACATGGTGATATTGTCTCCTGGCTCTATGATTCAGACCATAAGGTATGTATTGTTAAATGGGAAAAAGGTGTCCAATATTACAAGAGGATAATGGATGTTTTAACACTACCGCGTTGGGATGTACGCACCCTCGCGAGACGTCCATTTATCAATCGTGGGGGTAACCGAACTGCTGAGTGGTTTCATCAACACTTACTGTTCGAGGTCAATCATGGCTTCAAATTCTTCAAGCCCCAGGTCCCAAGACGTAAACGTACTGATGAGATTGATCCAAGGACCGGCTGGAAGAAACTTGTATTGAAAGTGAAGCCACCAAAGACAATGAAAAGGGTTCCTGTGAAGACAATGTCTCAAGATATTTATCTGTCTTTCAACCGTTGGTACTATGACAATCGTACTAGCGAGGCTGTTATTGTTCGTGGTCGAGGACTACAGACTGAGCTTATCAAGATAATCGATCCGATGTGGTTGGTTAATTTATCAGAGATAGACAATGACGTGCTACACAGGAAGCAGATTTTGTTTGAACGCCAAGAAGATTACGACCTGGCTATGCAATTCCAACGTGTCGTTCGTGTATTCCATGAACATGGGATTCATAGTTGCAGAGATTGGCAGACAAAGCGTTTCAAATAAGTTAAAGACAAAGAGCTCAAGACGAGGGGGTGTCTGTTAGTGCACGGTTTTGCGTCTAGAGTCTTTGTATTTATCATTAATGTTTATTTGATATTTAAATATAATATTTAATGTTTATTTTAGACTAATTCGTTATGTTTAAGTCTAGTTCGCTAGGAATGTTAGCGAACTAGGACATTATAATGTATTCCCTTCTGATTCGTTAGGGGATGTTAACGAATCAGGGGGTGGTTCGTTAAGATAACTTATTTAACGAAGGGGATGCTGGTTCGCTAGGGGATGTTAGCGAACCAGATCGTCTTCTATATATAGTGAACAAATGTTCACTTGTAAAGTGTCGAAGTTTTGAGAGAAATAATATTATTAAGAAAAGTTTAAAGTATTTACTCTCCCTCAAGCTTCATGTTAAATTTATTGATAATATATACACATACGTAGAACACCGAATCAAGGTTGATTATGAGATAGATCTATAATATTATAACTGACAGATCTGAGATCTGTGTTAATCGTTATTGACTGTTGGTTATTGTTCAAGTACGGGATCAAACAGTTACTATGCACAAATTCACACTCGCACACAATCCTTAACGTAGTTCAATCACCGTATAATCACCAAAGCATATCAAGAATTAGATCTGTGATGTATACATATTGATTAGTAATTGTAATCATACGATAGCGGTTTCTCGTATGCTAGTGAACACGTTGACACAGAATATTTTATAACTTAATTATCCCCTCAAGACATAACTTAGGTCTCAACCCAATATGGCTTAGGAAATAATCAAGTTCTGAAACTCGAATAACAATTACAAACTCCAGCTCAACTCGAAACTGCTCAGCAAACACCGCAACGTTCGAGATTACTTAGCTACTACCAATATACAAAAGAAAATCCCCACTCGAACATTAGTTAGGTCCAACCCAACGTGGCGGAGGCATTATCAGGCGTGGTGTGGTGTGCCCACTGTATAACCACATATATAAGGATCCAGAAAAACATATACAATAGCCTGAGGGCAAGCAATTACCTTTGTTTATAATGTTATAGGGATACGCAATCCCATGTAAACAGTTAAGGACTTTATTTATAAAGTTGTAAAAAGTTTGGACGCATTCACCTTTTTATAATCAGTGTCTCACTGATATATAAATAAATATTCAGGAAGAACTCCTACCTTGTATGTCTAGTTTATATGAAATTCCTAAGCTTGAAACGGGCAATACTTCTACTTGTCAGTGGGTAATCGAGAAAAAAAATGAACAACACTTCTAATCCATGCACGTACTTCGAGATATAAACGTCAGAACTTCTGGATCGGCACATACTTCGAGGTAATATGAGGGTGATATAATGCTAATGTTTATATTTCCCGTGTATATTTTATTTAATATTTTAATTGTTTTTGTTCGTTTTTAGTCAAGATTTGTATACTGCTAACATTTTTAATGTTTTGTAGGTTCCGGGATTTGATCATGATCAAAAGGGACGAAAAACGAGTTAAAAAGAGCCAAAACGGAGATCCGGAACGCGTCAGGAAGGTGCCTGAATAGAGGACCGGTCTGACCGGCCCCCTTGATAAAGCACGCCGCGTCGCGCGACCGGGGAGGCCAAAGCCCGTCGCGCGGCGCCTAGGCAAAGCTGATGGATTTTTTAGTTCGTTTTTGTTACTTGTTGGCCTTGTTTTGGGTATTTAAACATCTTTAACTTAAACCTGATAATAACCTGAAGCCACCAGACAAAATTGGGAGTTCTTGGAGCATATTTTCGAGTTTCGTGGTGATTTTGAAGGCACGAGAACAGCCGTGAAGAGCTTTACGTTCAAGATCGAAGACTACGGGTTTTATCGCCTTAAATCTTTCGTTTCTCATTCATTCACCATGTTTTCAGTTTTATTTTCTTTGTTTGATTTATATTATATGATGGTAGGCTAAACTTCATAAACTACCTAGGTCGTGATGAACCTTTGTTCGGTTTGATTTTGATTGGGATTTTTGTTTGTTATGGATTTTATGTTTTAAGTAAAGTGTTGAGTTTGAGTTAATTGATGCGTATGATTGCTTAGTTTTATTTACTTGGATTTATTGTTTCACATTACCCTTGGTGATTGTTTCATAGGATAAGGTTTTTTTAGGTCATTTACTGTGTGTTCTTGACTAGTTTATGATTGATATGCATTAAGATCATATAAACAATAAAACTAATTATTCTCGCGTCTCATTACCATTAAGAAACGGACCACAAGGGACACGCTACATTTAAGCCCTACCGATGAAATTTTGCATGCTCACATATGGTGATGGGTTTGGGGTATTACTTGATAACGGGGGTATGTCATGTTGTGGGGAACACTAGCTATTAATTAATTGAACCTTAATCGTATCTAATGGCTGCTTGGTAGACTTTGATGCTTAAGCTTAGGTGGATAAACAATACCCTTGATCGTGTTAACTATTCATGAATAAAAGAGAGCAACAAAAGTTTTAATTCTGCAAAGTTTGAGGTTTAAGTCAATTTGCGGTGGCTTGGTCAGGTAAAAGCTGAAAATAAGCGGGTCTTAATTGTGTAAACCACTGAGTAATATTTTTGTCGGATCTTATTTGTCCCTGTAAAGATTAAGGCATGGGTCAAAGTGGACAACAATATCGATGATCGCGGTTTTTTGCGTTTTTCTGAGCTTTAAAAATTAACCTATATGTTTGTAAGACTGTAATTTTCCGATTCTGATCCAACTGCATCAAACTTTTTCAGGGAAGAAAAAAGAATAAGTGTGGGGATATTTGATATAATGCTAAATGTTTATGTTTCCCGTGTATATTTTATTTAATATTTTAATTGTTTTTGTTCGTTTTTAGTCAAGATTTGTATACTGCTAACATTTTATATGTTTTGTAGGTTCCGGGATTTGATCATGATCAAAAAGGACGAAAAACAAGTTAAAAAGAGCCAAAACGGAGATCCGGAACGCGTCAGGAAGGTGCCAGAACAGAGGACCGGTCAGACCTGACCGGCCCCCTTGATAAAGCACGCCGCGTCGCGCGACCGGGGAGGCCAAAGCCCGTCGCGCGGCGCCTAGGCAAAGCTGATGGATTTTTTAGTTCGTTTGTGTTACTTGTTGGCCTTGTTTTGGGTATTTAAACATCTTTAACTTAAACCTGACAATAACCTGAAGCCACCGGACGAAATTGGGAGTTCTTGGAGCATATTTTCGAGTTTCGTGATGATTTTGAAGGCACGAGAACAGCCGTGAAGAGCTTTACGTTCAAGATCGAAGACTACGGGTTTTATCGCCTTAAATCTTTCGTTTCTCATTCATTCACCATGTTTTCAGTTTTATTTTCTTTGTTTGATTTATATTATATGATGGTAGGCTAAACTTCATAAACTACCTAGGTCGTGATGAACCTTTGTTCGGTTTGATTTTGATTGGGATTTTTGTTTGTTATGGAATTTATGTTTTAAGTAAAGTGTTGAGTTTGGGTTAATTGATGCGTATGATTGCTTAGTTTTATTTACTTGGATTTATTGTTTCACATTACCCTTGGTGATTGTTTCACAGGATAGGGTTTTGTTAGGTCATTTACTGTGTGTTCTTGACTAGTTTATGATTGATATGCATTAAGATCATAGAAACAATAAAACTAATTAAATAGGTAAAAGTGAGCTGTTAGCTTAGAAAGTTGTAAGGTGATAGGTTATTAATAGATCTTTATTGGTCAGGATTGCTAGATTTAGTTCTTTGTAAGGAGTCTGTCTAGGTTTGATTGTCAGCTTAATCTATTAAGTCAATTTAGTCTTCTTAACTATCTTTGATTTCCGCGCTGTAAGGTAGGATTTCGTCATAAAGATACTTAGACATAAATTATTAAATAACCGTAAGGAAGTTTAATTCATAAAACTGGTGAGTCTTAAAACTTGTTAGAAATCCATAGGTGTCTTCTTGAAGTTCAAGGGTCCTGTTCGGGTTTTCTGTCAAAGGTCTATTTTATGATCCCAGTTCCATAACTTGAGTTTTCAATTTAATTAATAACCGTAACTTTAGGGATTCTGGCATGGGTAGTTATCTTTGTCATCTGAATTAATCTAAGTATTTTAATAGTTTATTTTATTTTAATTAATTAGGGTTAAGTTTAATAATATATTAATTAATTAGGTTAAAGTAATCATTATAGTTTTAATATTATTTGTTAGTGCACGAAATGGTTGTCCGTAGCATTCGAATAAGTTATACATAGTCAATATTGTTTATTTATTGTAAATGGCCCATTCGCTATAGTTTGTATAGCGAATGAGGTCCCTTCTTTATATGCTAGGCTAGTTCGTTAAGGTATAAGCTCATTCGTTATGGTAGCATAACGAATGAGAACTGGTTCGTTAAGTGATTAGCCTAAACATAGTGAATTAGGCTTATGTTAACGAATGGGAGTGTGCAGCCTATATATAGGATGCTCCCATTCATAATTATGTGAGATCACACATATGAGAGGTGTGAGGTTCCTACAGTGGTATCAGAGCAGGAGCTGCTCTCGATACTTCGATTAAGGTATGAATATGAGTTTTTCGTGTTCTTCGTGTTCTTCGGGTTTTGGTTAGATCTGGAGTAAATTAGTGTGTTATTGGTGGATTTGAGTGTGAATTTGTGTTTATTGATGGAAGAGGGAACTTCCTGTGTAATTTGAGGTTAAGTTATGGTGAATTGAAGGATATGCCATGGAAGAGCATGGTTATGGTTTGATTCGGTTTATGATGATTTAGTGAGTGTTAAGTTATTTGGATGATGGATTTGTGTTTATTATTGAAATCCGTATGTTTCTGTGGATTTTGGTGGTTAATTATGGTGTATTGAAGGTTTTTCCATGAAAGAGCATGGTTTCGGGTTAATTATTTGGTGATGAATAAGTAATCGTTAAGGTATTTGGATTATGGATTCGGAATTGTGGTGTAAAACCGAGTGTTCGTGGTGATTTTCATGGGTAATTATGGTGTTTGGATGATTTCACCATTGATGTAGTTCAAAAATTCCAGATTCCGGTCAGATCTATGATTTTCCGGCGATGTAACAATATTTTCCAGCGAATTACGTTTTTCCGGCGAACATCTCAGATCCAACCACTTGATTCGTTATTACTGTAGCTGAATCGTTAGAAAAGTCTAACGAATTACTGTAGCAATTCGTTATGGAAAAGTTAACGAATTAAGATTATTCGTTAAGGTAATTCGTTAAGGTTATGATAACGAATTAGAGTGATTCGTTAAGCTAATTCGTTAAGGTATATGTAACGAATTAAGGCAATTCGTGAAGCTGATTCGTTAAGTTAAAGATAACGAATTAACGCAATTCGTTAAGTTATTTCGTGAAGGTGATTCGTTAAGGTATTGATAACGAATTAAAGTGATTCGTTAACTGTTATAACGAAGTGAAATCTTAACGAATGGGAGGCCATTCGTGTAACTATTATAACGAACTGGAGTTGGTAATTTATAACGAATTGAGTTGATTCGTTAAGTGTATAACGAATGAGTGACTGGTTGACGAATGGTGATTAAGTTAACGAATTGAAGAGCACGAACTAAGTTAACGAATGGGATGATTATTTATAACGAATTAAAGAGGCAATTCGTAAAAAAAAATGGCGGGAAAAATTTTCTTACGCGAATTTTTTCCTGAATGCTCCTCGTAAGTGAGATTTCATTTTTTAAAATTTTGGCGTTAATATTTATTTTTCGAAAAATTTCAATGAATTTTGGCGGGAAAATTGGAAAAATTTTCTTATTCGAAATTTTTCTAGGATGTTCCTAACGTATTGGGTACTCTTCTCTCAAATTTTGGTAATATATTTTCCGGCCGACTGTTTATGCGTTTCACCTGGCCGAGGGGGAGATCTCGTGTAATTTAAGGAGGAGTGTGTTTGTTTGTGAACCTTGAAGATTATTTAAGACCTTGCCGAATTTATCAAGAAAAGGGGGAGATAAAACTTTCATTTGAGATTATTTGGCTTGTATATTCCTACGTTTGCAAGGTTTCTTGAAAAATTACTGCATTTCGGGTGGTAATTCATGCTTACAAAGCTACGTTTGACTGAGTTCAAGACTGCAGTTGTTTTTCGATTGGTGATTGATTTGTTCAAAGATTGAAACCTGACTATGTGGGATACGAGTGTCTGTTCGTTTACTTATTTCTGAGGGACTTGATCCTGACTATGTTGGCTACGAGTATACGGCGGATTACTTCTGTTGAGGGGGACGATTCTCGAACGTGTTGATCTTATTGAAGAATATACGAGTCTTGTCATTAGATTGAAGAATTTAATCATTTGGGGTTTATTAATGGAGGTTGGAACTCTGAATCTTATGATGCCCAAACATTAGTGCATCTTTGCGAATGAGATGTGGAAGAGCTTCAAAGAGTTATTTGGGATAAACGTTATCAAGAGAGGGAAAACCGAAGTGAAAGATGTTGAATAATCGAGTTGTTCATGAAGATGTGTAACGAGGTTAAACGTAAAGATATGTTTTTCTTTACCGGTGCTGACGGATAGCTGATGACTTGTTGCTGATTGTTGAAAGATTGAACCATATCATACGCCAATGGATAATCGGGATGATCTCCAAGAGTTGCTCACATTGAGGGGGTGATCTGATATGAGAAGCTACAAGTTGTTGGTTTGCTGAAAAGATTTAAAGATTGTCCGTCTACACAAGCCCGAAAATCATCAGTCAAGGGGGTGTCTGTTAGTGCACGGTTTGTGACTGGTGATTTGCAGTTAAAGTATTCGATAGCTACGGAAAAGGGGGTGTCTGTTAGTGCACGAAATTGTTGTCCGTAGCATTCGAATAAGTTATACATAGTCTAGATTATTTATTTATTGTAAATGGCCCATTCTCTATGGTTTGTATAGCGAATGAGGTCCATTCGTTATATGCTAGGCTAATTCGTTAAGGTATAAGCTCATTCGTTGTGGTAGCATAACGAATGAGAACTGGTTCGTTAAGTGATTAGCCTAAACATAGCGAATTAGGCTTATGTTAACGAATGGGAGTGTGCAGCCTATATATAGGATGCTCCCATTCATAATTATGTGAGATCACACATATGAGAGGTGTGAGGTCCTAGATCTAAGTTATATTCTCTCTAAGTTATGTATTTATCCACCATAATGTATTCTCTCCATATTTATCAATAAACTATGTATTTAACGTATCTTAGATTCGTATTGTATAATCGATGTATCATAGCGGCTAGATCTGTAACGGGTTTCTACATTATTTAATTAAATTAGGGTTTAGTTGTTAGTTTATTACTATTTAGTTTAAAAACTCCCCTTAAAAAATATAATTAAAGAGCCGTGTCAGTTAGTTGAGTCTAATTAGTTAATTACGTAATTTAAAGAGTCTCGTGGGTTCGATATCCGGACTTACTTAGCTGTACTAGAGTCGACCGGTTCACTTGCGGATTAGTAGTTTTAGTTAAGAGTCTAGAATTATTACCTAGTGTCTCATTAGCTTATTTTTAGTCAATAATTATTTGACTACTTTTAGCACATCAGAGGGTGAAAGTGATTTGGGATGCAATAATGCAAAGCCCATACCCCTATTTGTAGAGCTGCAATTGTGACCCATCGCGTATTGCGATGGGTTTAAAGACGATCCATCGCGTATCGCGATGGATCGCTCCACCGCCTCTGAATATTATATTCCATCGCGTAACGCAATGGAAGATTGGGTTAGCCATCGCGTATCGCGAAGCCACTCACTAGGTTTGATTGGTCATATAGTTGACCTACCACATGTTGCCATGTGGACACGTGTCCACGGTGGATAAACATTCATAAACGACTCTAATAAACAAACGAACATTAGCAGTTGCATATTAAACTCAGAAAGTATAATCATTATTGGACGTTCACGAACACGATTGAACGAACACGATCTCTGGTCGTGTTTGCTTGTTATGCTTACTGAATGAACGTTTATTGTTCATGTTTAGTTCGTTTATTAAATGGATGAACATAAACAAATTTCTTGCCTAACAGACATTTAGACGTCCGTCGGACGTCC
The DNA here is from genome assembly GCF_021521415.1 of Bidens hawaiensis. NCBI lineage: Eukaryota > Viridiplantae > Streptophyta > Magnoliopsida > Asterales > Asteraceae > Bidens > Bidens hawaiensis. The sequence continues at coordinate 1,695,685 of NW_027491034.1, forward strand.
GGTTCATTTACAGTCCTACTTCACACACTTACATGCATAGGGGAATTACCATGATGGCGGTGACAACATCTGAGCCAAAGATGTCTCTCCCTTCGTCGGGTTCCTCCTCTTAGCAAGAACATTGCCATAAAAGAAGTACCCAACTCTTCCGGGTCGGGCCCAAGAAAAATAAGATTAACATCATCATAACACAAGAAGAGGAACCCGACGAAGATCCCGGTGAGCTCATGATAAGGACTTGCCAACCATTTCGGTTCTTGTACTCTACAGTGACAATAATCTAATCATTAAAATAAATACCTTGGGTGTCACAAAATCCATTTTGGGATAATAACTAGGGCACTCAGGATAATAACTCGTGTTTTATCCGGGAAATCCCTCAATAGGTGGACCGCTAGGGGCTCCATTCGAACTAGTGGCTGACTCGGGCTACCTCTAGCCAATGGGAGCCGTGTACAGAATACCCAGCGTTACTTAGTTGGTCGTTCCAAAAAAAAATAATAATGCGTTAATAATTAATTAGGTTTTGATTGTTTTAGACATACAGTAGGATCCGTTAGGACAACCAAGCTAGGGGTGTCGGGGTCATAGAGACGCCCTCCGCCACCCACCGTCGATTGTGGACTTTACACAATTAACATGCATTATTACGACAATGACTGTTCCTTCAAGTCACCTCTCTCTTTCTCTCTATCTGCTCCAATTACGCCGGTACATTTCATTTCATTTCCTTCCACAAAACCCTTCCTAACATTAGTACCACTTTTATGATAATTTGATCGTTGAATTTAGCTAGTTCAAGTGTGTGATGAAATGCTTGTTGTATACGTGGCAGATGATATAGTTTCTAATTAAAAGTAGTCAACGCTAGCTAGGGTGGGGTTCAGTGGTTGTCACGATGGATGTTGTGGTGTCAATAAACAAATAGTAATATTAATTACCACCTGAGAAATGATTATCCTTTTAATATGGAATTCGTAATCAATCTGTAACCTAGCTAGAAACGTACGTACACGTGATCTCAAGTAACTACGTACTTTTACTTTCAATCTTACACACAACAAACATATTATATTGTTATCCTCATGATTTTATCGTGTAAGTTTTTGTGATCTACACGATAGTTTTGATTCTTTTCTTACACAGGGAAAAATCATTAACAGAAAAAATGATTTGATTTACTGCATATATAATATTTGCCTTTCATATCAAGTATAGTATACCTGCCTTTTCTTTATACTTTTCAATGTTAATTAAGCTCAAGTGAATCTTGTTGTTGTTAGAGAGATATAGTTAGATTCTTTTCCTAATATTCTTCGTGCACACCAAAAATGTTGTTGGGCTTCTAAAATCCTTGTTTTCCAGTTTCTGTTTGAGTCAATGAAGATCGCAACTTTCGTCGGGTGACATCAACTATTGCTATTGCTGCCTACGCGTGCAATGAGGGCTAGATGGACAGCATATAAACTCGGTTTATTTCGTTTCTTGCTTTTGATTCTTGTTTTAATTCAAGGGTGTTCTTCACTGAACCTCGAGGGTAAGCTTATAACCTTTTATATAACTTATTGGTGGAGTTTTGTATATTATTATTTATTACTTTTAACGTGATTTAGGTGGTTTGCAATTGGAATGTAGGTCTGGCTTTGTTGGACTTTCGGGCAGGAGTATCTCATGATCCATTTGGTGCCTTCACAAGCTGGAATCCTAATGACCATGATCCCTGCTCATGGTCTAATGTTCATTGTGTCGATGGTAATGTTCATGTGCTGTAAGTTGTTCCTCTATTCTTTTGATATATATTATGGAATATGGGTAGTTATAGGTTGTTGTTTTGAGTATTAAATGATAAACTATAGCCATTTTAGTCTTTAGAGTGAATTGAGCGTTGACAATAACTCATTGGATTTATATGTAGGACTAAGTTTTTGTGCATATGATAATTGATAGATAGTATTGATTTTTTTTTAAATAAGTGAGTTTTGTTGTGTTTTTTTTGTTTTTGTCTCTAGGAATCTCAATGGGCTTTCTTTGGAAGGAGTGTTAGCACCTGAGATTGGGAACCTCACTCATTTGAGATGCCTGTGAGGCTCTTCTATTTTGTCATTGCGTTTTGATAAATCTGTTGCTGTTTGTATTTTGTAGTTTTTAGTGTAATCAAACCATAGTTTTTAAAGGCGTTAGGCGCCCTCAAGGTGCATAGGCCTCGCCCGGGGCCTAAGAAAAAAAGCGTACTTAAATAAAAAAAATTAAAAATATTTTATATATGTATATGAAAGATAATACTATTCTTCAGATAAAATAAAAAAAAGCTATTATGTAACATTTACTGTCATCTAATTTAGTACCAAAAGTTTTAAAATCGCCAAGATTCAACTCTAATTCCAAAACTTGAATAATAAAATGTTCAATGTAATTATTTTGCTTGTCTTTTATCTTCTCATGTTTCTGTCATAGACATTGCTGAAGCGCTCGCCTAGGAACTAGAAACACATTTATTGAGCCTCACCTTAAAAAATGGGCCTAGGCCGCAAGAGACGATGCCTTTTAATAACTATGAACCAAACTTGGAGTATAGATTCATGACCTCCTTTTTTATTCATGTTATAATGGCACAGTAGATGTAAGTTGAGAAAAAAGTAAGTCCTTTTAGGGAATTATGGTATGCAGAATGTTGGTCTAAAATGGTCATCATCGATGCTTATGGCTAATATTGTTTTGCTAGATGTGAGTCAATGTTGAGAATCATATTTTATTGTTTTTGATATTATTATTTTTTTGGACTAGTGTTCTCTCACAGAACAAGTTTTCGGGAGTTATTCCAAAAGAGCTTGGTGAACTGATGATGCTGGAAGTATTAGACTTGGGGGATAATAACTTTAGTCGACAGTCCCTCTGTTCTCTTCTAAGTTTTTATATCAAATGTAGACCAGCAGTTTAGCTTTGTTACAATTCAAAGAAGATTATAGTTAAATTTACTGTAGCTTGCTCTGCAACAACAATCTTGAAGGCTCTATTCCCTTGGAACTCAGGACTCCCAACTTTCTCTATGAAAACCTTTTATCCTTCGTTGCCGATGATGGCATTGGATGTCTAAATAGGAAATTTGGAAGACACTTGTCATTATTATATTTAGTTTAGATATGGATGTCTATTTGGATGAGCCAATTACACCGATGTGTATGGCCATATTGCAGTTTTGGGACCAAGCTTTGAGAAATTACATGTTTAGACCTATAGTTTGCCAAAATATTACACGTTAGGTCCTAAAAGTGGATGTCAGTTAACTTTTCTGTTACATTTGTAAGAAATGACTCAAATGCCTTGTAACATTTGGTGAAAACTATTTATTGGTCTCCTGAAAGTTTGGAGCCACACCTCATGGTATTACATTTATTATTCATTTCTTAATATGAGTGATTGGTGCTGAAAATTTGTGTTGTATATTGACAGCATATGGCAGGGTGGTTCTAAACTTCAACAGAAAGCTGATTCTCTTCTAACACAAATCAAAGAATTAACAGTTATTGGTTACCTCAATCTCTTCCAACTGTAAGAAAATTTATTTTATCTTCTGCTTTCTTTGCCAAAGTTTCAGGATTCACAGAAGCCCCTCAACCAATTGCACTATGAATGAAAAATGTAAGTTAAAAGAACACACCATATTCTAATATTATTACTTATTACTGGATTCTTCATTGTGTGTGTGAATCAGTGGGGGCAGAAATGGTGGAAAATCTTCAAACCTAGCAGCTGTACCGTCTCCAAGGGACAAGATCATAGCTCTACCAATGACTAGAAGCAGTGGATCATTTCCCGCTGTACCCAAACCACCACCATCACCAAATCTTACTCCAGAAAGTGGAAGATTTGGGTCATAATAAGTTTTTGTATACTTTTGCTTATTATCCTTGCCATAGTGCTCTGGTGCGTGTGTAGAAGCCGAGCAGTTAAAACCATAGGTCCTTGGAGAACTGGCATTAGTGGACAGTTGCAGAAAGCTTTTATTACAGGTAAGTTGTACATTAGTTACAACTTTGGGCTTGCAATAAATTACCCATAATAATTATATTTTGTTACAGGTGTTCCAAAGCTAAACCTCACAGAGCTAGAAACTGCATGTGAGGAATTCAGCAATGTTATTGAAACACGAGACGGGTATACACTATACAAAGGAACATTATCTAGTGGAGTCGAGATTTGTGTAGCATCGACCTCCATTTCCAGTCTCAAAGACTGGTCAAAACGTGCAGCATTAGGGTTTCGTAAGAAGGTTTGTTTATCTATCTATTATATAGGGTATCTACCATCTATGTAATATGTATCTAACATATATATCTTTTTTTTTTTTGAAAACTGTATAGATTGATGCATTGTCTAGAGTGAATCACAAAAACTTTGTTAATCTTCTTGGTTATTGTGAGGATGATGAACCTTTTGTCAGGATGATGGTGTTTGAGTTTGCTACTAATGGCTCACTCTCAGAGCATCTACATGGTGATTACTCTCTTTTTAAAATACTTTTATAATATTGTTTCTTTAGATGCTTTTTGTTATAGAAATTGATGTAATTGCTACAGTTAAAGAGCTTGAACATCTTGATTGGAGTTCGAGGATGAGAATAATAATGGGAACCGCTTATTGTCTTGAATACATGCACGAATTGGACCCTCCTGTACCTCACACCGATTTGACCTCAAGAATGATCTGTTTGACAGATGATTACGCACCCAAAGTAATTCGTCTTTTCTTATTTTGCTTACAGTTATTACCAAATGTTATAACATTTTAGTGAGAAATCAAGAAGTTACTCAAAGAATGTGGTTTCTCAGGTTGCGGAGATGGGTTTTTGGAAAGATTTGATGTCAAAAGCAAAGGTATCTGCAGATTCTGAATCAGAGCATTCACTGCGACCGCTTATTGACACCGAGACAAACGTTTACTGTTTTGGTCTTTTAATGCTTGAAATCATTTCTGGAAAGCTTCCTCATTCAGACCAGCAAGTGCCTATTGTAGATTGGGTAAGACCTCATATTACTAAAAAGTTGTCTTGTACCATTGATTAATGTTCAGTTTGGTAGTTAGAGATGGTGACACTCGGGGTCGGTTAATGGGTCAAAAGGGTATTTTTGGTGGTTGAAACATGTTGGGCTGACCTGAAATTTGGTGTCAAATTGCTCAAATCTTATACCTATACAACTAATGTGTCGAATATGATTACATAAATGATCTTAAGGGCTGTAAACGAACGTGAACTGTTCATTTATATTTGTTTGTTTAATAAATGAACAAGGAGTTTTGTTCGATTAATTAAATGAAAGGACATGAACAGAGGTCGCACTTGTTCAATTGTTGTGAAAGGTGTTAGTTGATCTCATTTACGTCTGTTCATTTAGTTATCCTTTTATTAGTTTATCATCTTAACTTTTGTACTAGAAATCCTAAGTTTATATTTATTTTGGCTTGATTTATGCCTACATGTTTTTCGTTTGTGTTTGTTTATGAATATAGCGAACGAAACAGATGAACACGAACAAAATCAATTTCTTAATAAACAAATACGTTCAAGAAATTACGCTTGGTTTGTGTTCGTGAGCCATTCGCTTGTCCAATAAATGTTTTACAAACAAACATGAACAAGGTCTGGTCTGGTTCAGTATTGTTTGTTTGCAGCCCTATTAGTTATTGATCTCATTTCAGTAGTTATTGAATTCTTTGACTAAACTGATCAATAGCTCATTTAGGGTTTAGAGTTTAGGATATTGGTGGGAGCCTGTGCGTTTTTCTTAACGGGTTTTGTGAGAATTGAAGTGATAATCATTCATTTATCTGTGCAGGCTGCACAATATCTAAACAATGAAAGAAACAAAAGTGACATAATCGACCCTACATTAGAATTCTTTAAGCAACACGAACTTGACTTGATATGTGAAGTTACTGAAGAATGCATTCAGCATGATGCTCAAAAGAGACCGACAATGAAAGAAGTGGTTACAAAATTGAAGGAAGTGCTAAAGATTTCACCAGATCAAGCAATTCCTAGACTCTCGCCTCTTTGGTGGGCCGAACTTCAAATCTTATCGGGCGAGACAACATAAACAAACAAGTACCAAAGATACTTGATTCAGTTTGTTATTGGTGTTTGTAGAATTTGATCAGCGTACGGATATCATTGTTTGTGTCTCTTGTGCGTTTAATTATTTTTATTTATTGAGGATGGTTTGTCGACAACAGTTTGTGTCCAGTGTGCGTGTGATGGTTCTTGAGATAACGATGATATTGTTTGAACCAAGATTTATGCTGTATTTGTATTTTAAGTGTAAATTTAGAGATTTTAGTTATGTGTAAGGTTGGAAATTTTTCAGACAAACCAGTTAGCTTAATACTTGCTCGGTGTAGACCGTTTTTAGATATATAGGCCATTGAGGAAGGTCACCAATAGATTAAATTGAAATTCAAACTGAAACCGAAGTAGGTGCATCTCTGGTAACAACCGAGGAACCTGAATTTATACGTGTTAGGCTATGAACTTTTCTATTTCTTGCGTCTGTTAAACGTTTATCCCATTAAAAAACCAAATAAAGCAATTAATCAATAATCCGATTCAACTAACATGCAACTTGTTCAATTTTGGGTTTTTTTGGTTTGAAACCAAAACCGAGCCGTTTTTCACTTTTCAGTTATTTTCGAATGAAGATTTGAAGTATACTTCAATTTGTTTTCTTTAAGGTTAGGTCTAAATGTGGGGTTACAAGAACAGGGTATGCTTAGATGTGACTGGGCCATACATGTGAAGGTTTGTTGTGTATTGTTTGAGTCTCGGTCTACATATGTTCATATTGTCTTATATGATGAGAACATTTGGCCGCTAGTCATTAAAGTGTTTCCAAGGACACAACCCTCCTAAAAAGAACACTAATATGTGTGTAGACCCCCCGTATTCTTACAATGTCATGAATACTGATGTAACACCCCGGCTTAAGCGAAAATGCCCGAGTGTGACGTATAGATTGTTCAAAACACATGTGATACTATTAATTGACAATAATAACATTAATCCATTCAAATCTCAAGTACACAAGTTGTTCAAATAAACAAATTACAAAGGAAGGAATAAAACGAACATTAACTTTGTTTATTATTTAAATAATCTAAACTCTAGTGTCTTCGTCATTTCATCCTCTAATAAATGTACCTGTAGCATACATATAAAATAAAGTGTACTAATTGAATAATTGGTAAGTTCACACACGTTTGATACAAGTACATAAATATCATACAATTCAATGAAAGTAATAGCGCAAGCAATGCTTTTTTCAATTGGTAATAACCAATGTACTCGGATCGGGGTCCCTTTTCCACTCATAACATCGAGGTCCTTAGTGCAAAGGGAGGCGTATGATCATACTTAATGAGGAAACCATGAGTACGTAATCTTTGAGCAAGTAAGCAAATAAACTCACAAGTCCATGATAATGAATTGTAGTTTGAATATACGAAGCGAAATAAAACAAAGTATTTGAGTAGGATTTGTATATTATCCCCCAAAAGTAAAAGCGTAAAAAGGAGTGTGAGAAACTCGCCTTTGAAATTGAGAATAACTTGGAACAATAAGCGAAGATGCGCTAAAGGAACCGAAGCGGACGAACATCACAAACTTGAAATTGATATAACGCTTGAGGACGAACGAGCAGTACTTCGACAATACGTGATGGCCATTACAAGAGTTCCATGCGCTTAAATCGCAAACTAAAATACCGTAACATCAGTTGAGCCCACAATACATATAGAAAATGTGTGTTACGCGCCTTTAACTTGCATATAAATGAAATCATAAACACACAAACAAAAGGGACTTGAAAGGATGATACACAACTATAAAGTTGATTTGTGAGTTAAACATAACTAGGTTTGGACCCGTCGCGTTGCGACGACTGTTTGACATAAATTTGGTTAGTATCGATTAAGTTCGTCACGACACCAACTCTAAATCAAAAAAATATACGTGAACACCCAAAATAGTGTCAAATAGTGTCAGCACACGTATAACTTAGATTAAAGCGGCACATATACGATCGACATAGGTTACGTTCATACCGGTACCGACGCTAAATTAGAAAAATAAATTAATAAATGTATAGCTTATGATACACAAAAAAAAATAATATATGTAAAACGACGTTTTATTGGGTTCGCAAAATACAAGCCTTGTGGCGGAAAATTCAGTCGATATCGATAGGTTCGCCATGGCTTAGAACTAAACCCAAAAAATAATTTCGAAGAATTAATAAATTTAAAACAAAAAAAAAATCTGACAAAACACTACATTGCAGCGGCGAGTTGAGACGCATTCGGTCGGTACCGGTTAGGTTCGTTATTGTACCAGAAGAAACATAAAAAATAAATTCATTATTGTCTAGATTTCTTACGATACGATACTAAAACTAAATCTAAACTTAATTTTCTCAAATTAGTATACGTAAAACAAAAAAACCAAAAAAAAACTTTCCAAAAAAGAACCTCAAATCAAAGACAGCTCACCATACTTAAAACAATTAATAGAGATGCAAGACAACCCATCAAAATTAAGGCAACCCACCAGAATTAAAACTATTAATAGAGATGCTAAACAACTCATCAAACTTATAATCGTTAATAGAGATGCGTAGATTCGAACCCGGGGCAAATTGAACACATAGATTCAGTCGGTATCAATCACGTTAGTTGCAGTACCATAATCAAATCAAAAAATAAATTCGTTAAATTATCATATAAAATGAATTAAAATATCTAAAATAATGTTTATTCAATCAGTAAAACCCATGTGTTGGTAAACCCTGAGTATTGTCAATAAAACCCGTGTGTTGGTAAAACTTGGGCGTTAGTGGTCGGTTAAACCAAATACAAAAGCATAGCATAGCAAAAAATAAATTCGTTAATTTATCATATAAAGTATATCTAAAATAACGTTTATTCAATCAGTAAAACCCAGGCGTTGGTATACCCTGAGTGTTGTCAATAAAACCCGTGTGTTGGTAAAACTTGGGCGTTAGTGGTCGGTTAAACCAAATACAAAAGCATAACATATTTAAAACGACGTTTAGTCGGTCGGTTTACTCGAGTGTTGTGGGCGAAATTCGGACACGAATTCAAAGGGAGAGAGACGTGAAAATATGGAATGTAAACAAAATACACAAAATCAGTTAGCGGTAAGGATAATAATTAAAAAACAATTGGGAAAAAAAGGAATGTAAAAAGAAAATACTGCTATGGGTGGGATTTGAACCAGAGTAGTAACAACACCAATCGACAAGACTTAACCAACTCAACATCAGCCAACATGCTACTTTGTTTAACCTACTCTCTTACCAAATTTATTTCTTAAATAATAATATCCTTAAAAGTAGCTGTGGGCTCGTCGCACCGGCCTTTGCTATTTATCTATACTAGGTTTAAATCCGCCGCGTTGCGGCGGTGGCTTGACGTAAATTCGCGTTGCGGCGGTGGCTTGACGTAAATTCGGTTGGCATTGGTTAAGCTCATCATGACACCTGCACTAAATCAAAAAAATTATATGTGAACGCCCAAAATAGTGTCAGCATACGTACAACTTATGATGAAAGCGACACATTTACAGTCAATATCTGATAGAAAAACAAATTAGGAAACGTATAGCTTATGATACCCAAAATAATATAAGTAAAACGACGTTTATTCGGTTGGCAAATTATAAGAGTTGTGACGAAAATTAGGTCAGCATCTATAGGTTCGCCACAACACCAGAAGTAAACCCAAAAAAATATCTCGAAAAATTGACATGTTTAAAAAAAACAAACAAACACGAGCGTTGCAACGGCGAGTCGACATACATTCGGCCGGTAACAATTAGGTTTGTTAGCGTACCATAAGTAAACATAAAAAGTAATTTCGTTATTGGCTAGGTTTGTTACGGTACCGGAACTAAATAAACAATAACACGGGTGTTGCGGCGGCGATGCATTGTGTTTATAGTTGGTGTCGCTTAAATTCGAAACTAAATCTAATACTCAATTTCCTCAAATTATTATACTTAAAAAAACCTTTACAAATTATTATACTTAAAAAAAACCTTTAAAAAATCTAGATTGAAGACCTTTTAAAATGTATATCAAATTTAAAGGATAAATAAATGAAAAATGAAATGATGCAAAAGTCTTTTAAAAATGATTCTACATGCGCAACCACCAAGAATCGAACCCAGGCAATCTAACACTAAGGAAGTTAGCAAAACACACACAAACCAACATACCATCACTAACAACTAGGACTGTCACTTTTACCCGAAACCCAAAACCCAACCCGAAAAACCCGTACCCGAACCCGAACTAACCCGACTTGAAGAACCCGAACACGAGAAAAGACTAACCCGAACCCGAACCGAAGTAATTGGGGTTGGTTCTCGGGTTTGAATAATAAGATTTGGGTCAACCTGAAAAACCCGAATAAACTTTTAGTTTTGAAATTATATATATTTGTATGTATAATAGGCTAAGTTTTAGTCACTAAACTTATTAGAATCTGGCTTTAATCGACTGTTGTCACTCTAACTATTATGGATCGATTGTTTATTGTTAATTATGTTATCCGTTTATTACAATTGCAACCGTAATCGAACAATCAAACACGCCTGATTGAATACGATTATGGTTCGAGTTGGTTTTACTCTTCTTTTATCAAGTTAGGTTAGTTTATTATTTGATTTTTTATGTTATAAGCAAAGAAGAATATGTTGTTTTAATTTTAGCATTGTAATTTTAAAAAAAAAAATTGGTTTTGTGTTTTTTTTCTAGGATACTCGAAACCCGATTAACCCAAACCGAAAAAACCGGAACCCAAATTACCCGAATCAGAAAAACTCGTGAGAGATTTGGGTTGAGTTTCGGGTCAAGATTTAAAACTTTGAAACCTGAAGAACACCCCTACTAACAACATTGTTTTAAGGTTGAAACAAAAATCATAAATACTAAAACTCTTGGCTTCTTAAAAAAAGTTGTGACACCAACATTTGATATTTATCTATATATATAATTAGCGTGATTGCTTCTAGCATGTCACATGATTTTAAGTTTTCGATTGTAAAAAAGCCTCACGTGTCATAAAAGTAGTTATATGACTGATATGTCACGTGTTTTCAAGTGATTTTTTAGTCTTTTGTTTTTGTTTTTATAATAATTTGTTTTTTTGTTATATGACTGATAACTCTTTATTTGATATGGAAAACGAGAAATGAGAAAGCTTTTAAACATAAGGAGTACTCGATTACAAAGTTGGTAAATGATGTTAAGGCGTTCCCTTTCCTTTGGATATTAAAAACCGGAACAAAAGGGCAAGCTTGGATTGGTTTCTTGGTGCAAATTCAGTTTTATGAACTTCCCCTCGTAGCTTTTATGTCATCTTGTATTTGTTTTCGTAAGTTGTCCTTTTTGTCAGTTTGTACTCTTGGGCCTCTCGCTACTCCCTTGAGGTTCCCGTTCTTGGTTTTTTTATAGAAGTTTAGCCTTTAAAAAAAGTTAAAAATATTAAGCTGTTATTATAAAATAGAATAAATATTATTTTCTTATAAGTTACTTTTTTCCTCTTGTTTATTTAGATTTGGATATCTAACTAGAATACAAGATTCACTGACTTGTAAGTTACAGCTATAGGCTTATGTTGATTCTTGGTATAATTTGGAAATGAAAATCAATCTACAAAAACATTCGCCAATAGCCAGTCGCTCGCTGTTTAAGGTTTACATAGGTTACCAAAATTCGAAGAATCTAGAACCTATTTCAAAATAAAAAATAGAATGAGGTCATGCATCTATAATAATAAAAAAATATAACTAAAACCAACAAGAGAAAACCTTGCTACAAACGTTCATGTCGATTCTACCCAAGCCAACCAACATCCACATTCCACAATTAATAATATTATCCTCAACTCCCACAACACAAATTCATTAATATTTCCAAACATTCCATCACTTGACATCACCCACAATCTTAAAAAAAGGAAAAAAAATGGGTTCACAATCAACAAGTTGGATTTCATCTCCGGTGGGAGAAACTGTAATTGTTGTGATGAATGGAAATAGGGAGAAAGGAAGCATGGATGCGTTAGAATGGGCCATTAAGTATATCGTTGGCCCGAAATATACAATCGTCGTACTTGGAGTGTTGCCCGAGGAGATCGGAAGGAAACCCAATCCTTCTTGCTTGCCTTTTCACCTTGGATTTGGGAGCTCCGGCATGTGTAAGCTATTATATTCTATTTTTATACCTTCATTTTGCAAATAAAGAAAAAGAAAAAACAGTTGTGTGGAAATTAAATGAGGATCAATAAGAGGGGTGGATACAAATCCATCACCCATCACATCTAATGATACAGTGACACTTCACCCTAAGGCTGAGGGGTGTGGGGGGCTTTAATGAGGGCTTTAATGGGGGCTCCAACCAATAATATTATGACGTGTTGCAGAGAGAGAAACTGGATAAGGGGGTGTTGGAGCCCCCGTTGGAGTCTCTGGCCCTGGTGTGGAGGGGCTCCAGCAGGGGCTCCAGCGAATTTTTTTTTTTATTTTTTTATAAATATATTCAAACAACGTATTATTAAAAAAACTCATAAATTATTAAAAAAACACACATTAATAAAAAAACACATTAATATCTAAAAATAAAATAAAAATTAAAGTACTAAAAAAACATTCTTCTTATTCTTCGGCTTGGTCTTCTTCGATCAACCTCTTTCGGATACGTTCCTTTTGCTTTTCCATTAGCATTTGATCGACCGGATTTAGGTTACTGAAGTCTCTAGTAAGAAAGTCCAAATCTCTTATTCGACTTTTTTTCTTTTTGTCATAAGAGACCACCTCCATGGTTTTGTTGAATTTATTGAGGGATTCAACAAGATTGACGATGTTTACGGCTTCCCCCTCAGCCGGTTTTTTCCCCTTGGCGTCCCTTCCCAATGGCCACCTCCTCGGCGGTGAAGACGTTTCCTCCTCCGCAATGTTTAGGTCGAATCCAACGCGGCAGTTTTAGTCCGTTTGAAGTGCTATACGCTCCAGACGAACTAGTTTTAGTCCGTTTCGGCCTTACTTCCGCATCAAAGTCCGGCGCCACCAGCTCAACCCACTTGGAACACCTTTTCAACCTCTCCCACAACTTTAAATCGTCCCACGTCTTCACCATCCCATATCTCCGCAAACACTCCTGCTTCCACTCTTCGACCGTGAAATTGTAAACCGCCAAATCATCACTGCCACTTGGCCTCATACGACCGCTGTTCCTGTTGAAAAGATTAGTAAACAAGCTGACAAATTTTCTGATTTCGGACCACCAACCCGAAATCATATCGGCGTTCCGCTCTGTACTCCCAACGAGCATGTAGAACGTCTCCCTAACCTTTGTCCAAAAAATCTTGCTCTTTTGGTAGTCGGCTGCAAAATGACTAAATAAATTAGATTTCCATTTAACTTTTTTATTTAACTTTTTTATTAAAAATCATTTTTAAAAACGTTAAAACAATTACCGCAACGCCGATCCTCAGAAATGACTATCCAAGCCCGACACAAGGCTTCCTTCTCATCCGATGACCACGGAGTGGCTTTCCGTTTCGTCCTCGGAGTCGAAGCCGGTCCCGACCCGTCCGTTGCAACTTGTTTTTTCCGGTGGACGCGTCTTTTTGGTCCCGTAGCTTCACCGTGTGATTCTTGTGTCTCCGGAACAACAAAGTTAGGAGACGGTTGTGTGTTGGATGGTTGAAAGCCGGATGATTCTTGCGGCTCCGAATAAAACATCGGTTGGTGCGGTGACGACCATAAATCATCGTCAAGATAATCTGAATCAAGGTTTGGGAACCAATTTCCAGCCATTTTTTTAAAAAAAAAGTTGAGAAGATGAATTGATTTTGGGTGAAGGTTTGAAGTTTTGGTATAAAAATGGGTGAAATGGGGTATAATTATATAGGAAAAATATTATTTTTTTTGGTTTGTTCGGCTCCCAACGGTCAAAAAACCATCAAAAGTTGTGCAGCCCTTTCTCTTCTCCCGCTAACCGGCTCACGCCTGCATTGTTTTTCGCGTTAGCGCCCCGTTAGCGCCCCCGCTAGCGCCCTGGTGGTGTGGTGTTAGCGCCTGGGGGCGCGAGCGGAGGGGTTCTAGCGCCCCTGTTGAAGCCCCACACCCCTCAGTCTAACCAAATCCATCATTAGTGATGGAATTTAGTGGGGTGGTGGTGTGGTGTGATGAGTTTTTTTGTTTTTTTTTGTTCTTTATTTTTTTTAGCAACTTAAAAAATAAAAACAATATTTTACTAGAACATATTACAACTTAAAAATTATAATTAAAAAATAAAAGTTACAATAAACAATCTACTCCCCGTTTGAATTCGGAAATTCCAAACCTAAAGAACCTATAACTTCAACTAGATCCCATCTCAACTGATGGTGAATATTCTCATCCCGCAAGTCTAATTGCACATCCTCAAGAACAGGAACTTGAGTATGAGGATTCGGTACCCAATCTGGAGAAATTGCACGTCCATCTTCTTTTATTAACATATTTTGTAATATGATGCATGCATATACGTAGCTAGAGATGGTGGGTTTTTTCATTGCACGAACCGGTCGACTAAGTATGCACTATCTACCATTTAAGACACCGAAAGCTCTCTCGACATCTTTTCTTGCCGATTCTTGCAACTTCTTGAACGTCTTTTCATTGTCCTCGACAGGAAACGATAAGGCTTTCACAAAAACAGGCCATTGCGGGTAGATACCATCGACAAGATAGTAGTCACGTCTGTAATATCTCCGGTTGACAAAATACGGACAGAAAAGTTCGGTACCATCTGTTACGCTCTGAAACAACGGTGATGTGTACAGAACAGTGATGTCGTTGTTTGAGCCAGGAACACCAAAATAAGAATGTCAAATCCATAAATCATTTGACGCAACCGCTTCAAGTGAGATGGTCGGTCGTTTGATATCACCCCTAACATTCGCCCCTCGAAACTCACGTGGACAATTCCTCCATTCGACATGTGTACAATCGATGCTACCGAGCATCCTTGGAAAATGCCATCTAGCCTCATGCGCAGCGTAAAGACGTGTAATGTCGTGTCTTGTTTGTTTTCGTAGAAACTCTTTGCCATACAATTTAATAATCTCGTTACAAAAGAGTTGCAGACATTCACGTGAAGTTCTCTGAGACATGTGTAAGTATTCATTGAATTGGTCGGGTGGATTACCTGTCGCTAATTGACGACTAGCGGATGTGCATTTTTGAAGCGCCGTAAAACTTCGTTTGCCCCTCGCGTCGTAAGATTCTTGAAACCATTCTTCGTTTGCTTCGACGTCGGCTACAATCTTTAAAAATAAAGATTTCGGCAAACGAAACTGTTCCCTAAACGTCTCGTCATTGTATTTCGGTTCCTCCACAAAATAGTCGTTCGTTAGCACTTCGTGGGCATGTATACGATCACGATCTACCATTTTTTTCTTTGGACAGCTCGGGCCTTCAAGTTCGTTATATAACAACAGGAACCATTCGGCAATGTCATCGTACGTAGACGAAGAGCTATCGATGTCTAACAGAACCAAGTTGCTCGGAAATTCCATATTTTTTTTGTTTTGAATGAAGAAGAAGATTGAGAGTGTTTTGAGTTGGATTGAAATGGTTGTTTATTTATATTGTTTAATTTTATTTTTTTATTAAATCCCCCCCCCCCCCCAACGGTCAAAAATCCCCCCAACTGTACAATTTCTTGGTTCCATACACGTGATGGCCATCACACAAAAACCTCCACCACGCGTGATGGGGGGCACCGACGGCGGTGTTGGTGATGGTATCACGCGTGATGGGAGTCCATCACGGACCGCCCCCACCGCTCTAATGCATCCTCAAACTATAAATCAGATATAAAGCTTGAGTTTTCAAATGGCGTCGAAATGACACCATCAGAACTCCAAAGGGAGATAGACAGGAAGAAGAGAGAGTACCAAAAGTTTCTGGAGCCCTACTACCACCAATGTAAGAAGAGAGAGGTTTGTGTCTTTTCCTTTTTAACTACTTTCGACTTTTAAATAGAGGTATTAACATGGGCCGGTCTCTTGAGTAATGTATCAAAACATGAGGGGGTTAAAATGAGGCGGTTTAGAAGGGTCATGCTATCTTGGTTAAAAAAACGTTAGGCGAGGCGAGCCGTTTTGGTCTAAAAAGCGGAAGCGCAAAGAGGTAGGTCTGAAGCGAGAGCTTCACGTATGTGAGGCGCTCAATTTAAAAAATACTAAAAATTTATTATATATGACATATTCTACTTGTTAATCAATCATAAAGATAAAATGTATTTGTAAAACTAAATATGAATACTTAATACGTAGTTTAAACATTATAAAACCATACTTAAAAGTTTCAAAACACTTACATTCTTAGAAAAAAAGACGATTAAAAATAAAAAATGCATTACACAAACATTCGATAATAAAAGAAAGTATAAATATATAGTAAAAAGTAATAATGAAGAAAAATACCTCATGTGTCATAAACATATGTGTAATAATTGGGAGAGTTTGAGCTGATTAAAAAGATGGGAGTAATAACTGAGGAGAAGAGAAACTTGATTCGTCTAGTAGATTGACATTTAGAGAAGATAAACTTTGAATATGAAAATTAAAAAGTGGTTTGAATTGAAGATACAGTACGACTGAGTAATGTTTTACGGATGGGCCCCAATGTTAATATTTTAAGCATATGAAAACAAGCAGTTACATTTTCAATCTAATTTAGACTGCATCACATGAAGCGCCGCCTCAAACGCATCGCGCCTCACCCGCTGATGCGCCACTTCAGGCCACCTCATGTTTTTTTTTCTCGCCTTACGTAAAATAAGGCGTTTTCCAAAACGCTTCGAGCGCCTCACGCCTCATGCGCGCCATTTTAAACCAAGCATGCTATATACACACCAATTTGAGCATTGTATACCATACTGTTTGTCACAACATATAGGCCGAATGGTTTGTACTAGTCATATAATAGGACGGAAAATGGCCATACATGCCATATGATTTCGTCAAGGGTCATATCAGTAAAAAAAAAACATTCAGGCTGTATGATTTTCCTCTCAAACAACCCACATGGACATTTTTCTCCATGTTATATAGGCTATATGGTCATTGTCTCTATGCCATACGGCTCGTATGACAATGGTGTCCGGATGGATAGTTTGTCACTTGATGTTTGTTTAGTATGGGCTGGGTTGGGCGGGTTTACACACGAGAACTTGTGTACAATAAGAAATTTTAAATATCTAATGTGCTAGTTATTATTATTATTATTATTATTATTATTATTATTATTATTATTATTATTATTATTTTAATGATTTTGTTAATTTAGCCCGTTAAATAGAACCCAAAATATAATTCATTTATAGCTGAAGGAAGTTGATTTGTAGTTTGTACACTAGAAAAATTTATACTTGCATCACATATCAAAGTTTCCATCTTTACTTTCAAACAAATATCCAAATGGAAAGCCATCTCCCTCCATGCAGGTAAAGTTAGATATAAGGCTAACCGCAGGGTTAGAATCCAAGAACATAGCTATCGATGAAGCACAAAAGCTCGATCCTCGATGGATTGTGCTAGACGGGTACCTCGATCACACTTCATTTTCTTGATTTCCATCATTATTTTGATTTCATATAGATTAATTGTTGTTGAATATATTCTCAGTTTCTTCAAGAAAGACAAGGAATTCATACACAAACATGTCAACTGTCACGTTGCTTTGTTAAAGACAAAAGGCGTAGCAACACTAATCCCATCAAAGATCACCGGCCCAGAATGTCAAGATTGGCAAATTGTGTGTAGAAAAATCGATGACCATGCTTTGACCGCGGTTGACTTTGTGGAAGAACCAAAGTCCCCTTGTTCATCGAGAGCTTTCAGTTTTGGTGAAATTGAAGAAATAACAAACGGATTCAACAATGTCACTGTTAAGGACGATCAGAGGATAGTATACGATGGCATTTTTGGTGAATCCCGTGTTATGGTCATGTGTTTCCCTGCAGATGATCGAACGGTTTTCCTACTCAGAATTGCATCGCGTGTTCGCCATAGAAATGTAGTGAGTTTAGTTGGTTATTGTTGCGTTGCTGATTCGCTCTACTTGCTTTGTGATTGTCCCCAAGGTTCACTTGAAGCTTGCTTGTTGTGTAAGTCTCTTACATTGGTTACATGCCACCGTTACTCTAAACCAGCCAAGGCGCTCGAGCTTGGATCACTAAAAGCTCCACTCAGCCGGCTTAAACAAGGCTATGCAAGTCTATTAATTATTTATTAATATATTAAACATACATACATTTACAAAATAATGATTATTCTTTATTGATAAAGCTATGTTAAAAAACTACTTAAAATATACCATGTTTTATATATAACTTGTACTTATGTTTATCCATAATCAGGGACGGCTCCAAAAAACAAAAAAAATTTTGGATCAAAGGCGAAAATATTTTTGGGCCTTAAATAAAAGGAACACTTTGTTGGTTTAAAAATTTTAATTTTAAATGAACTTACTTGATTATGATTTGAGTTGTGTAAAAATTTTTTGTATAAAATAAGTTTAAAAATGTCTAAAATAAGAGTATGTTTGAGACTGAGTTTGAAAAATGCTTATTGGCTTATTGGTGTTTTCAAAAAGCCAATAAGTTAAAATGTGTTTGGCAATTATAATTTCTTTTTTTTATTTTAGCCCTTTGAGATGGTTTAAAAACGGTTTTCCAAAAGCCTCAAATCCTAGCTTTTTAATGACTTTTAGAAAAAGCCAATAAACCAATAAACATTTTTCAAACTTAATCCCAAGCATGCCATAAGACTATAACTTACAACCTTTTGGTTAGATATAATACTTGGTTACCACTAAACCAAGCTAATGGTTATGTAATTGTGTTGAAACATTGACTATACATATTTTTTTCATAAAAATACATTAAAAATATTTTTTTTTTAAATCGGGCCTAGCGGGATGTCGGGTCTGTAGCCGTCGACTACCCAGCCATACCTTATGGGCGACCCTGTCCATAATAATAATAAATATAGATAGATAAAATACTTGAATAAGAAACAAGCCGATATCAAACTTGAAAAGCTATCCCACAATCGCTCTTGATTATTAAATGAAAGAAGTGGTTATGGGCTCTGGCTCGACTCATTTACACCCTTAGGTAAACTGTAAATGGGTCATTATAGTACAGGTAACATGTCTAGATGTCTAGATATGTTGAACCCGATCTAAAAAGTTATATATATGTCATATATAATTATTGAAACTATATTATCTTAGTAACATATTGCATATCTAGTTTAGACTTGTATAAACATTATACCCATTCAACGTGTTGCCCCATTTCGTTCTAACCAAGTTCTTTTAATTTTACCTGTTTAACACGATAGAATTAACATATAAACCAAATTGATCTATTTATTTATAAGTTAACCCGTGAACCAGTTACTAAATATATATAGAGGGTAAACTTTGCAGGTGATAAGGCAGCAACAAATCTTTTGTGGGAAAATCGGTGGGCTATCGCTCTAGAGATAGGTGCGGGCATTCAGTACCTTCACGAGGAATTTGTGGATGGCGCGATTGTAAATCTATCCATTTGTTCATCTAATGTTGGACTTGGTGGCAGCTCTTGTGCCATGGTAACCCAACTTATGTTTCAGTAAAATGGAGGGGATGATCGAGTTTTTTTCTTTTTTTTTTGTAAAGAGTCACCTAAATCATTTTTTTTACAAATTTATTTAGGTTTTTAAATGAGTAGTTAGTGTGCTTATATCGCATTTTACAACCCTGAATCGATGAAATTTAAACACACAACCCGACTATACTCGTCTATACATAAAATTGCCTCATCTTTTATTACAATGGGATTGGTATATTAAAACTTATATCTTTAATGGTGTTTTGAAAGCTTTGTATCTATGAAACAACAATAAAGCAGTTGAAGCTTGATGATGATCCTATGAAGTAAGATCGGTTTTAGCAAATATCTTGCAAATTATCATATAATAATGTACCGTTTTGAAGAATAACTAAGGGCATTCGTGTTTTTAGTGAATCAAGAAGCACGGACATTGACATAAATATACATGTTGGAGCGGATATAAAAGATTACGGGATCCTCTTGTTAGAGCTCATATCGGGACAGAGTAGGCGATTGTTTGAAAAAGATGGTCAATGCCTCGTTGACTGGGTAAGGTCCACGTCTCTAAGGTTAGAGGTGGTAATTTTGGCCCATTAACAAATGAATGTGTCGAATCGGGTTATATTACATCGAGAGGGTCAGTAACACAGAAAATAACTTAAAGTTAACGAGCCAAACAGGTAAAAATGGCTGAAACTAAACTTGGTAAATCAGTTTCTTTAAAGTAATATTGTTATTGAAATAATATAATTTGTATAAGGGTTAATAACATGAAAAACTAATAAGTTTTCTTACTTTTCACGAAAAACTTACTAAAGCCAATTTATGGTATATTAAATCTCTCAACTAGTTAGAAATACACGAAAAAAATCACTAAAATAGTTTTTGTATATCAAAGATAATCTTATCTAAGACTAATTATTGATTAAAAAATTTAAGTTTTTGTACATAAAGTATTTCATATCAAACTTAATTGACACATCAGTAAAATACTTGTTTATATGAATTGACCCGTTAGCCAACCCGATCTACTTGTAGTTGAAGCAAACACAAGACCTACCAAACCACTTAAAATCCTAATGCTTATTTATCAAAACTGTTTTCAGGCATTACCACTTCTGGAGAAGAATTTAATAAGCACGTTGTTGGATCCAAGGTTAACCGAGGCAAGTGATCCTCAGGTGGCTCATATGGCTCGAGCCGCATTGGCATGTCTAAAGAACTACTCGAGCCCCTCTCTTAAAATCAGTAAGGTTGGTATGTTTGTAGTTCATGTAATCTTAAATGCAAGCTGATTCCTTTTGTTTATTATGTATATGATTAAAAATCTAAAGATATAAACTTTTTGTAGGTGTTGGCAATTGTACGCGGCGATCAATAATAACGTGGTTAAGTGATGCATGGCTCAAATGTGGTGTTTTGAGCTATTCAGAGAATGCAAAAAGAATAACGATGTTAAGTTGATTTCTCTATCGTTCATAGAGAAATATTGAACGATATCTAAAACTTTATTAAGATGTGTTTAAGCATAACTTCATCTCTATTCATTTATAATTACGTTAATATCCTTCCAAACTTTCATATCATCTTAATATAAACTAGTGGTATTCAACCCTTGGCGACGCGACATAAATTTAGCCGGCATCAATTCGGTTAGTTACAATATTTGTACGATAACGGCACTCGCTATAACAACTGGAAAAACCTATAATAAATAAAGTCTATTATCTAAATGCATCAAAACATGTTTGCGATGTTTGCTTCGTTGTTTTCTTAATTGTTCAACTTTAAAAAAAAACTAATTATTATTTTTTTGTTTTTTGAAATAATGAATTAATGAAAAAATAATAAGACCATATGATTATAAAAGTCTTAAACCCTCACTATTTGGGAACGACCCAACATTAAAAAACACCTTAAAAAATTAATAAGTTGATTTTAGTTAAACGTTTATAATCATAAAAGTCTCATCTATTTATTTTCTCCCTATTAAACAAGCTCACTTAAAAGGATCATATGAACTTGTTGATTAATATTGATACGATAGAATGATTGGTATTGGTTGATTGAGGTCGAATGGGTCTATACGTTTTTTTCTTTTTTTGATATGACACACAGTATATTGGTATGGGTTGGATAGGGCCGGCCCGATTATCATTTAGCTTGACCAGGATATGCCCAAAAGATAAAGATACCACATGTAATTAAAATCATTTTTAGTCGGGAATGTTAGATGGTTTTTTATTTGGAACAACCAATTAAGTAACGTCATGTATTTCGTACGCAGCTCTCATTGGCTAAAGACAGTTGTGAGTTAAATTGGTTTTGTAATTCAAAAGTTGGGTTGGCCATTTTAAATATATATATATATATATCTGCATTTAAACTCTTAAGGTGATTAAGATGGTTTTTAGATATTATATATTTCGAGTCTCGTCACAAGTATTTGTTTTTTATATTTTTAATATCAATACTATATGGTTTTGGTATTTTTAATGATACAAGTACCGCCTGATACTGAACCAATAAAATTTGTATGATATACACTTCGTTTGGTATGGAGAAATAGAGAGTGGAATGGAATGACTCATTGCAAGAGAATGAAGAAAAGTGTGTTTTGTTAGTCAAAGAAATGGAATGACCTATTACCTACGTCATTTCATTCCCTCTAAAACACTCCAATTTCATTTCATCCATGCCCCATGTTTTTTTTTTCATTTCATTCTCTTTTTCACCATACATCACCTCCACCACCCTCCCAACACCATCAAGACCCACCACGACCACCACCCACCACCATCGCCATCCACCGCCGTTGCCATCGAACACCATCACCGTCCACCGTCGTCGTTATCGCCACCACCACCAACCATCGCCATCAGTGCCAATCGCCCATCACCGCCACCCGACCGCCCCTGCACACCGTCATTGTTGCACACCACCGCTTGTCACCTTCACCGTGACCGCCATCACCCACCCCCACCACCAACACGTGCCCCCGCCCACCGTCACCACTACCCACCGCCGCCTGCCACCTCCACCGTGACCGCCATCACTCACCCCCACCACCAACACGCGCCACACCCACTGTCACCGTTGCCCACCACCGCCTTCCCCCTCCACCATGACCGCCATCACCCACCTTCAACCTCCATTATCTCCCGTCACCGCCCACCAATGCGACGACCACCACTGCCACTCACTACCGTTTTAACTTTATTTTTTCTTTTTTTTTCTACCTACCAAATAACGCAAAATAATCATTCATTTCATTCTCATGTGGTAACCAAACGTCTTATTGCGATTCCATTTTACAAAGCAGAAGTCGTTAAGATTTACGAATCATTAATTTGGGAAAAGGACATAAGCGTTACCATGAGAATTACAATACTTAATTGTTTCTATATTAAATCAATCATAAGTGTATTCTAGAAGGGCGATTCATCAAACATGCTCTCTTTAAGAAAAAAATAACAAATAAATAAATAACTTTTTTCATTATTTATACATGTAATTGTCATATTTTGTGACGAATACTGCTTTATGTTTAACTAAGATTATATACTCTTTTTTTAGTGTTACTTTTTCTCTGTTTTAAGGGCCTTGTTTATATATTTTTAACGTCTCGTTGTTTTGTTGTTTTATGATGTCTTCTTATTTTTTTCCAGTTGATCTAGTTATGTTACTTCATTGAGACATTATGTTACTTTATTGTTTAACTAGTTTTTATCCCCCGTATTACGGGGGCTGTTTAAATTATTCGTTTTTAATATTTATATACTTTTTGGAGTTTAATTATTTATTATAAAGAAATTTATAATATACTTAGAGTTTGATGATAAAAAGGTTTTACAAATAACTACGATGTTATAACCCGGTTTAAAAGTTATCTGGGTTGGGTGAGATCCAAGACCTACTTATTTTTTTTACTAAAAAATTGTTTCTTCTTTTTTAAAAAAATCATATAATAATTTTATCTTTTTCTAATATTTATTTATTTTTGAATTTATATTTTTTTATTGTATGAAAGTTACAAATATACTTATGGTTTGATGATAAATTATTTCACAAATAAATGAGATGTTATAACCGGCTTAAAAGCTATATGATTTTGATGAGACTCAAGACCCGTTTATTTTATATAAAATTGGTTTTTAATTATAAATCATATTTATGAAAGTTAATAATATACTTATGGTTTGATGAGACCCAAGACCCGTTTATTTTTTTGACTATAAAATTGGTTTTTTAATTTAAATAATATATATATCTTTTTCAAAATAAATAAGATATTAATTTTTAGTATATCCTATTTTATAGGATTTTTACATCAATAATTTGGTGAGAATAATTTTTAGTTTAATGAGATTTTATAACCCGTTTAAGGAATATCTGGGTTTGGTAAAACCCATACACATGAATTCGGGTCAAATGCATGAGAAGCCTCCATTTAAAAATCAAGCAAATCTGGTGACTCCTAAAAAAGGGGAGCGACCACATCACGACACATAAGATTTTTATGTTTTCGTTTATATATATTATAGATGTCTTTGATGCTTTGAAATTACACTACTTATATCTAATTATGCTATGGTCTTATTTATTAAGATGTCACCATGTAAATTTTCAACTTACTTCGCAGATGAAAATTTCAATTTTTATGTTCACTAGCTAGCCCCTATATAGATATCCGTTTTGCAATAAATATTTCTTGAAAATTATATTTAAAGTGTAATAATTGAAAGACGATTTGTTTTAGAAAATATAGATATGGGATGGATAGAAAGAACGAAAGATGCCATATACACATGGTGTCATACAAGTAATTCTTTGTTCTTTTCTTATAATTTGCTTTTGTTTTCTTCTTCGATTTCTTTCATTTTATTTTTTTTGTGTGGCTCTAGAGTTTTTATTAGTACTATACGGCTAACTTCATGATTTTGGACACGTATGTTATTTTCAAAATAATATATATATATATCTAGACAACTATTAGCCGAAATGTGTATAATGATTGAAGTTACTTGTGCCTACCATGATAAACTTGATGGCAAGTATGATTAGTTTCTTTGAATATGTTATACATGTATGTATATATGTTTTTTTGCATGCACGTTTTGTGTTATATGTATGTGTATATTGGTCTTATCTCTATGTATACTTAAGCAAAATGGGCCGAGTTGCTACTGAGGTTTATTATTATTACTAGTTTTAGAGCCCATGTCACACACATAACGATTCAAATTATAAAATTATAAATAAGCAAATAATTACGAATTAACGTATATGAAAAAATGTATTACATCTATGCTTGTATATATACTACGTGTAGATAACTTGATTTAATTTATACCTCAAAATGATTTTTGTAAAATAAACTTAATAAAAAAATACACGTGCAAAAATATACCCGAGAACGCTCTTTCTATTAAAAATATCATTCCTAGTGGCATATACGTATAATTGAAAGAATTTTGGTTATGAAACAATTTAGGAAATAAAACTTCGTATACGATAGTAGTTCTAACCACTCATTATAAATACAGAATGAGCGTTACCTATATTAATATATTTATCAATTTACCATCCATCAAATGAAATGAAAACATTAAATTGTAACGAGGGATGTTTTTCAATAACTTGTTTTACTAAGCTAAACCATGAAAAATATTTTGATAAGTTTCAGGGGGTTTATCAACTTTGTCATAATGACAACATAAAAATAACATGTTAACTAGGGTGAACGTGATTCGGTTCGGTTCAGTTTTTGGGTGAAACCGAAACCGAAGCTATCGGTTATTTTAGAATACCAACCGATCGGTTTCGGTTATCCGGTTATTCGGTTTTCGGTTATTTTTTATTTTGGTTGCGGTTGATTTCGGTTTTATTTATTGTGAGTAGACATTAAAAAAGAATTCAAAAAAATAGAGTATCTCGTATATATTGAATTCAAAATACAAAAATAGGCACGTGTTACGTGGAACCAAACAAATACAAAGTTGTTTGAGTAGTAGAGTTTAAAATTCAATAAAGTTCTTAATAAATAAAACACTAAAAGTTTGGCCCGAATCTTAGTTCATTATTTTATTCATCTTCAAAGTTTAGACCCAATTTTCAGCATCTTCATCATCGTCAATGGTAGATTCTTTTGCCGTTTTTTTCCGGTCATAACATCTTAAAAGAAATACATGTAGAATACATAGGTTAGAATAATCTGTTCGGTTCGGGTTTTTTAAAATGGATAACCGAACATAAACCCAAAAATCGGTTTTTCGAAACACTAAAAAATTAGCCGTCACTTAATGCTTCGGTTCGGTTTTTTCGGTTATTCAGTTCTGGTTCGGTTAATTCGATTTTCTGTTCACCCCTAAATTGTTAACTCATTCAACTTTGTGAATATTTTGCTTAATTTGAGCATAGTTTTGCATGACACGCTTCCCATATAACGTTCTGATCACGATTGAAGGAAAAGTTAATGTTGCCACAAATATTTCAAATTTGATAAAAGTTAGAAGCATTGATAACCCTGGGTTGACATGTCGAAAATGTTTGCAATATTTTCTTAAATCTTAATATTCGAAGGAAAATGGTCAATTTACTAAAACCCGAACCTTTTAATTATTTTCAAAAATGCCCTTGAAAATAATTTTGAAACCTGAATCATGTTTAAAATTCTAACTTTCATCCGTTTGATATTTTCAAGTCAACACTTTGAACCTGTAACAAATTTGACGATAAGTTTATTTGCATTCCCAAACTTTTAAAAATGCTCAAATTTATCATTTTTGACCCGTAGCAAATTCTAACCTAAATGTAGTCTACTTGTACCAAATAATCTATTTACCAACTTTTTGACACATAAAAATCAAATTTAAGTTCCATAAAAAACTTGAAACAATCCTTGATAAAAAGAACTATAACATTCAATATGATAAACTTTTTTATGTCATAAAGTGATTGATATATATTATCATTACATTTTAACATATATATATAGTTTACTAAATTAACCGAAAAAATAAATAGATAGATTTAAAGCATATATTTATAATTTATAAATTTATATGAAAGATTACAATAATAATAATTATAATAGATAAATGAATTGATTTAAAAAATGATCGAATTTTAAGCATATATATAAAATTTAATGATTATTTAATTACTTTGTCAAATGAAATCATATTCGAGTTTTGTTTTTCTTTACAACCTTTAGACGATATACATAGTACAATATGTTAATGATAACATTTGAAATTATATTCTTTTTAATCTTTGACAAATATGGTTTATTGTTGATTTTTGGATTTCACCAAGTATTTTGGAATATATAGTAAAATAACATGTTAATATTTATTTTTATAAAAATGTTTACATATAATATAAATAGAGTGTAAAAGGAAGGTTAATAATTATTGATTTATTGCATATATTAAGTTTAATTAAGATCTTAGTTTTGGAAGTAAATATTTTTTGAGAATTAACCAAAACAATAAAAGTGTCCATAATTATTATACTAGGGACAATAAGGTCCCGGGTT
The DNA here is from genome assembly GCF_021521415.1 of Bidens hawaiensis. NCBI lineage: Eukaryota > Viridiplantae > Streptophyta > Magnoliopsida > Asterales > Asteraceae > Bidens > Bidens hawaiensis. Next base: position 1,722,952 of record NW_027491034.1, read on the forward strand.
CGAATCCCACAAGGGGGTTTTCCCAAGATTTATTGGGTTTCCTCCTGAATTGGTGGTTAGGCATTATTGCCTAGTGGAGATGGATATGATCGCGTGGTTCTGCTGGTGACACGATGATCTCCAGTGGTCCGTGAGTGATCCTAATTTGCCGTTCAAAAAAAAAAGAATACGATTATTATTATTATTATTATTATTATTATTATTATTATTACTAATAACCCAATCAGTAAAGTTGTCATATTATTTATCATATAATTAAGAACCATTTTACACACTGTTTTTATACTCGTACGAGACCCTAAAGTTTTAAGGGATTTTAGACGGTACTGCACATAAGCAGAGCAGCCGCCCCAAATTCAATATAAAGCTAATATGTAATTTAAAGAAAGTGACATTTTTTAGATACGTATGATTAATTATTTAACTAACCACAAAAATATAAAATCAAAAACCTCTTCATTTTAACCGTTGATTATTGGCTAGGTTGCTATCAACTCCTCCGTACTGGTTGCTGTACACGTACAACGACGGGACATGTGATTTTATTAGGAATCCGAGGCTACATGATCTTTACCTCCATTATACTTTACCACATTAAAATTATGATTTTAAGTTGTGATGTTTACACCGTCAAAACGGGTTATCTTTATATTGACATGTTTTCTTAAACCGTTTGTATTTATGTAGCGTTTGGTATGGAGGAATGAATGGTGGAATGGAATGACTCATTGTGAGGGAATGAAGAAAGGTGTGTTTGGTCAGGGGCAGACATACCTTAAGCCCAACCGTAGCCTCCGTTACGGCTCAAATTTTTACGGGTAGTGCAAAAAAAAAAATTGGTCGATTTTCGTGTTTCGTTACGTGCTAATTTTTAAGCCCAACTAATATATGTTTTAAACCCAATCAAAAGATAAAACCCAAACAAAAAAACCCATTAACCCAACCCAACCAACCCATTAACCCACCTTTCACAAAAAAAAAATAAATCATACGCACATACATAATACTGTCCATTGTCCACCCTCCCCTGTAGCAGTGCAGGGCCACCAATCCTCCACACTATAGCAGCCGCCGGCTCCACACCACGTCACCACCGCGGCACTGCCGACGTCCAACGAACCTCCACCTGCCCACTGAATTACCGACTTACCGCCCACTGCCCACAGCCCACAGGTAGATGTCTTGTTTAATTTAGGATTTAGGGTTAAATTGGAATTGAATAGGTTTTTGTTTAGGTTTTTGTTAGGTTATTGATTATTGGTTATTGGTAATTGATTATTGATATTGGTTATTGATTACTGATATTAGGTTTTTGTTTCAATTTTGTTTAGGAACTTTGAATCTTTGAAGATGAGTAAACAAGCTCTTATTAGCAACCTTTTTAAAAGTCAAAGAAAAGAAAACGATGACATTGGTTCATCTTCACCAAGTTTAAATATTCCAACTTCATGCTCAAATATGGTTGATGATTTGCAAGAAAATGAAGATATCGGTCCAAGTTCAAGTCCTTCAATACGTTCAAAAATCAATTTGGATGATCTTCCTTCGGATCCCGCCGATAGATTACCTATTACTAGTTATCATCCTAATCAAATAGATGACGTAAGAAGAGCATATCTTGTTAAAAAAGTTTTTCAACCACGAGGTCATAACTTTAAATGGTCAAATTTTTCTAGTGGCCGGAGACATTTTAATGTCAAATGGTTTGATAAATATGATTGGTTGGAGTATAGCACTAAACAAAAAACGCGTATTGCTTATGTTGTTACTTATTTAATGGAAGTGTTGGTAATCAAGGTGGAAGAGAGGTTTTTGTTAGTGGAGGCTTTTATAATTGGAGTAAACCGGGTGCCTTAAAGGAACACGTTGGGGAAGTTAATAGTATTCATAATAATTCGGTGCAAATATGTGACAATCTTTTAAACCAAAATCGATCCTATGAGGCGAATGTCACTAAGCATAGTAATGAAGAAAAGATTGCAAATTGGTATCGATTATTGGGTTCTGTTCGTAATTCGAGATTCTTGTTAGAAAATAGTTTATCATTTCGTGGTCATAATGAATCTGAAGACTTTTTTTTCTAAAGGGTTCTTTCTTGCGGTTTTAAAGTTGATTTGTGAGAACAACCCGGATATTGGTAAGTATTGTTTAGGGATTGCAAAAAAGAATAATACGTTAACAGCTCCATCAATACAGAAAGAGATTATCGATTGCTTTGTGAAAGAAGTAACCAAAAAGCTTTGTGAAGAATTTAAAGATGATGTGTTTGGGTTGTTAGTCGATGAGTCTAGTGACGTGTCTCAAAAAGAACAAATGACCATAGTTATGAGATATGTTGATAAACGCGGAGTTGTTAAAGAAAGTTTAATTGGAGTTGCTCACGTAAATAATACATCTTCTGCAACTCTTAAAGAAGCCATCGTTTATTTATTATCAAATAACCAGTTGAGCATTGATCAAGTAAGTAATACGTTTCATACTTTTGTTACATAAACTTTAATAAAATATATTATATACGTATCTTATACTTATAGTTTATAATTGTTCACACAGGTCATGGGTCAAGGTTATGATGGTGCAAGCAACACGAGAGGAAAGTTTAATGGATTAAAAGCTTTGATTTTAAGAGATAATCCATCAGCACATTACATACATTGCTTTGCTCATCAACTTCAGTTAGTGATTGTGGCTGTTGCAAAAAAACATACCGGTGTTAAAGAATTTTATGAATCTCTTGGCCTGGTTTTTAATACGGTTGGTGCTTCTTGCAAAAGAAAATATATGATGTTGGAGTTAAAAAGTGAGATGGTGAAAAATGAAATTCTTCTTGGTGAGATTAAAACAGGTAAATGATTAAATCAAGAGGTTTCCCTTGCACGAGCCAGAGACACCCGATGGGGTTCTCATCATAGAACAACCACAAGTTTGTTAAAATTATTCCCGGAAGTTGTTGAGGTGCTTCAATTTATTAAAATTAGATGGATATAGTGTGCAACAAAAATACAATGCGAAAGGTATTCTATCATATTGTAAGACTCTTGAATTTGTGTTTTATATACACTTGTTGGACGAAATTTTACGCCTCACAAATGCTTTATCAAAACATTTTAAAAAAAGAGTCAAGATTTGTTGGAAACGTCTAAGTTGATAAGCGGGTAAAATCAAGCATTAAATAATTTAAGACAAATCGGATTTGACAAGATGTTGGCAAAAGTTACATCTTTTTGTGAAAAAAACAAGATTAAGATGTTAGATATGGAGGAAAGTTATGGTAATCAAAGAAACCAGAAGTACGTCATTACTAATCGACATCATTTTGAGGTTGAAGTTTTTAACACGGTCTTGGATATGCAAATTCAAGAACTTGGAAATAGATTTAGTGAGGTCTCAACTACTTTGTTAGAAAATATGTCGGGTTTAAATCCTTGTGATTGGTTTTCCAAGTTTGACATATCTAAGATAGTGGCTTTTTCAGAGATGTATCCGAGTGATTTTACGAACGAAGAAAGAGGGTGTATTCCGGGTGATCTTACGACCTTTTATTACACTTTAAAGGAAGATGATAAATTTGCAAAACTTGGTGGAATGAGTGATCTTGCTCGTGTAATGGTGGAAACCGGAAAACACACAACTTTTCGTTTGGTTTATCGGATATTGAAGCTAGCATTGGTTTTACCGGTTGCAACTGCAACCGTTGAAAGATGTTTCTCTAAAATGAAGCTTATCAAGACGGATTTGCGCAATCTAATGGGTGATGAGTATTTGATCAATGCTTTAGTTTGTGCGGTCGAAAGAGAAACATTTGATAAAGTAAATTAAGAAGATGTAGTGGCTCGGTTTCAAGCTATCAAAAACCGAAGAGGAGTTATTTACAGCCCAACCTAGATCCGTCATTGTTGGTTCGTTAACCCGGTTAGTTTAAATTTATTTGTTGTCGTGTTCTTTATATTTGTTTCGTTAACATTGTATTAAATATGAGGAAATTTTTTTAGTGCTACGGCTCGGTTTCGAGTCTAGATCCGTCATTGTGTTTGGTTGATCAAAGGAATGGAATGACCCATTACCTAAGCCATTCCATTCCCTCTAGTGTTTGGTATGATGGAATAAAAGGTGGAATGGAAAGAATCATTTCAAGGGAATGAATTATAACATGTTTGGTTGCCATGTGTTAATGAAATTTTGAAATGAGTTATTCCTTAAGGAATGAAACTCCTTCCATTTATAGGATTTTCATTCCTTTAAGAGAGGGTGTTTTTTTTATCATTCCTTCAAGGATTGAAATAAACCAATAATAATAATAATAATAATAATAATAATAATAATAATAATCTCTATTATTTTTATTATATCAATATTATATTATAATAATTTTTTTGTATCATAGTTATTGTATATTATCAATATTATAATAATAAATATATATTATTATTATTATTAGTTTGCATATTATAATATAACAATTATTATATTAGAACTACTATTATATTTAAATTTTGAGAAGTTAACATTGCACAACATACATGTGTGATTCAATGTTTTTACAAGTATGTTTATTTGGTTAAATAATCTCGTTGTAAGGTGTGGGTCTTAAAAACCAGTTATTATGAATAATATTATTAATTATTATTATTATTGTTCAACATTTTTACGAGTATGTTTATTAATGATGTGGTCCAAATTATACATATTCTTATATTAATATTTCCTACACTTTTAATTGTTTTTAAGCTGAATTTTTATATAATATTACTCCAAAGTGGTTCATCTTTAGATTTGAAAGGTTTAAAAAGATAACGAGCTAAAATAGTATATTTTAAACATAGTTATTATTTTAGCTAAAAGTTTATATAAATTAAACTAACAGTTGAAAATTGTCACATTATTAATCTTAAAAGTTAATATATGTTATAACAATAATGCATGCAGTCTCAAATTCAATGTTCATATATGATTTTATTTTAATAAAACGTGAGATGATATAGGCCATGGAAATTATTGCTTGGAGAGTGGGCCCACATATAACAATATTAATTGGAGCTATGAGCAAGCCAGCCCACAAGAAAATAAACCTAGTTCCAAATTTATAAAAGGGGTCGGCTAAGCAGAGGAAAGAAAAAAAGAACGAGAGACATTATTATTTATTATTATTAGTGCACATTGGCGGCAGAATCTTTGAGCAGAGACATAAGTTTGCTTTTTGGGACGGCAGGAACATCATCACAAAGAAGTTATAACATATATATTTTTATTCTTGGTGGTCGGCAATTAGGAGACAAGAGAGAACCTTGAGTTCTTGGTCAAAGGTCACAAAAAGAGGTTTGCACATCAGAATCAAGAATAAAATTCATTAATTTTTTGTGAGTAACTGTTCGAAGGGATACTTAATATTTGGTATTTTAATCTTTTGTTTCACTTTTTTTGTTTTGAGCATGTTGGCTGTCATATTTGGTATGGTTTTCAAGATTATTATTAACATAAGGTTTTCAAGATTATTATTAACATAAGTAGCTAAACTTATTAGAACTACCTAGGTTTGGTTTATTGACGGTGTGTTGACGATTGTTTTGGGTTGAGTAACGAACATATAATTGATTTTCTAGTATCAAGTTCATATTATTATGATTTTATTCTATGATTGCTATTGAGTTGTTCATTATTATATTAATTAAACCACGTGTGATTTTATCTTTACATGAATTAGTTTCGTGATTGGTTTAGGATTGCATGTTAGACTAATTACTTGGTGTTTTTGGTTACTTGTGGTAGACGTCACCATAGGGTTTGATTGGTTAGAGTTGTTTATCTCAATGGTTCATCTCCTTTTAGTTGGACCAAGACATTAGGAGTTGGTTTGTCTCTTTGGTCTATTCAATTTAGTTTGCCGTTGCGAGACCACGTGCGGTTTTCTAGCTGTTGATTAGGTTAATTTGTAAGCTGAATTATTTAATCTTTAATATTGAATTACCCCTTATTCCCTAGGTTTGTTAGGCTTATGAGCTTTAGAGGAATTTGTGATTTTGATACGGACCAAGTAATAAATCAATTGGGTACTTAGAAAATCAACCGTACTTTATCTTTCTTTCTAGACGTTTTTAGGGGTCTTTAGTAAAACTGACCGTGGGGACCCATTTTCCCTTATAATTGTCTAGTTAGATAACCTTTAGAACCCGGCTTTATGTGTTCGTTGTCACCCGAGCGTCGTTGATAGTCGTTAAGATACCTTACCTAGGTGGTTCACCTTCATCATATTTGAGAGCTCCGTTAGTGTCGTTAAGTCTCGTTAAGTTTTCTTGTCAGTTTCGTTAACTTAAGTTAAGTTAGTTTAAATTAATTAAAATAAAATATAAAAAAAATATATAAAATCAATTAAATATTTTAAGGTAGGACTTGAATTAAGGTTTATAATCTGAGCCGTTCTCACGTGGCTTCGAGTTCGATATCCAGACTTTCCTAATCTTTGCCAGCCAGTTATCCGAAGAGCACCAGGTTCACTACCCAGTAATACTGAGAAAAATTCGAGAGGGTTCGCTAAAGCGGTGACTACTAGAAGCGGTGCTAGAAGAGAAAAAGAGGCTGGACCTTCGAGAGTTGTCACACCCGCGGTTGATGAAGAAAAGCAGGTGGACGAGGAGATCCAGATGGAGCCTCCTCTGGCCGAGGCACACCAGCAGACTATTCCAGCGAGTAAGAAGCCGGCCGATAAACCTTCATCATCATCAAACCCACCTCTGAGAGTCTACAAACCCAAACTGCCTTATCCTGGGAGACTCCGATCGGACAGAGACGAGGAGCAAAACTCCAAGTTCCTTAAACTTATCAAACAGCTTCACCTGAACATTCCTTTCCTTGAGGCACTCACTCAGATGCCCAAATATGCCAAATTCTTCAAGGACATTCTTTCCAATAAGGAGAAGCTAGCTGAGGTTTCTTCTATTCCGTTGAGTGCTGGGTGCTCTGCAGTTTTGCAGAGCAAGTTGCCTGAAAAGATGGCCGATCCTGGAAGTTTCACAATTCCATGCATCTTAGGCGACGATACGGTTCAACATGCTTTGGCCGACCTTGGGGCCAGCATCAATCTTATGCCGTATTCTGTTTTCAGTAAGTTAGGTCTTGGTGAATCGAGGCCAACCCAAAGGAGTATCCAACTTGCTGATCGTTCCGTGAAATACCCGCGATGGGTGGTCGAGAACATGCTTGTTCGTATCGACAAGTTCATCTTCCCGGTGGACTTTGTCATTCTGGATATGAATGAGGATGATAGTGTCCTGCTCATTTTAGGCCGACCATTCCTTGCCACCGCACAGGCGTTGATCGACATCCGTGAGGGAAAATTGATTCTGAAAGTTGGGGATTATAATGTCACCTTTGACGTAAGACAGTCCCTTAAGCACCCCAAGTCGGCGGACGACTCCCTGTATTTCGTTGACACCATCGTATCGCATGTGCGAGAGTTTTTCACTGACATCTGTGGAGGACCTATCTTGGACCCACAGATTCTCAATAGGGAGATTTCAGAGGTCGAGATGGTTGCCATGACCACTCAACCATTGATGGATGACACCGTGTCACCGCCCCTAGATTATGAGTCTGCTGTTGAGATCGTGCGAGACGTTCCAAGGGACCGACCCTCTGTTGAGAGCCCTCCTCATTCCTTAGAACTTAAGGATCTACCTGATCATTTGGAGTATGCATACCTGGATGAGGAGAGGAAGTTACCCGTCATCATCGCGTCTGCCTTGACGGAGGTCGAGAAATTGAAGTTGTTGAAGGTGCTGAAAGTGCATAAGGAGGCGATAGCATGGAAGATTATCGACATAAAAGGGATTAATCCCTCATTCTGCCCTCATAAAATCCTCATGGAGGATAATTTCAAATCCGTCGTTCAGCCTCAACGGAGGCTTAATCCGAAAATGCTAGAGGTCGTTAAGAAAGAAATCATTAAACTCCTTGATGCGGGAATCATTTTTCCCATCTCTGATAGCGCCTGGGTGAGTCTGGTCCAAGTAGTTCCCAAGAAGGGTGGCATGACTGTCGTCACCAATGAAAGGAACGAGCTTATTCCCACTAGGATCGTGACCGGTTGGAGAGTCTGCATCGACTACCGCAGACTAAACGATGCCACTAGGAAAGATCATTTTCCTCTGCCTTTCATTGATCAGATGCTAGAGCGTTTGGCAGGTCAGCAGTACTACTGTTTTCTGGATGGTTTCTCCGGGTATTTCCAAATCCCGATCTCTCCCGATGATCAGGAGAAAACCACATTCACCTGCCCCTACTGTACGTTTGCCTATAAATGTATGCCTTTTGGACTCTGTAACGCTCCAGCCACTTTCCAGCGATGTATGGTGGCGATCTTTCACGAAATGATCGAGAATTCCATGGAGGTCTTCATAGACGATTTTTTGTCTTCGGGAATTCTTTCGATCATTGTCTCTCCAACCTTGATAGGATGATGGCTCGTTACGTCGATACCAACCTGGTTCTCAATTGGGAAAAGTGTCACTTTATGGTGCGCGAGGGCATTGTTCTAGGACATAGGATCTCGAGTGTGGGGTTCGAGGTCGATCGAGCTAAAATTAAAACCATTTCTAATCTTCCCCCGCCCACTTCTGTGAGATCCATCCGTAGCTTCTTGGGTCATGCAGGTTTCTATCGCCGGTTCATTAAAGATTTCTCAAAAATTGCGGGACCGATGACCAAGCTACTTGAGAAAGACACTCCATTCGTCTTCTCTGAACAGTGTATCGAGGCGTTTGATCTTATAAAATACAAACTCGTTAACTCCCCGATCATGATTACTCCCGACTGGTCTTTGCCATTCGAATCGATGTGCGACGCGAGCGACTATGCCGTTGGAGCAGTGCTTGGACAGCGGAAGGAGAAGCACTTCCACCCGATCTACTATGCTAGCCGGACACTAAACAGTGCTCAGGAGAATTACACTACCATAGAGAAAGAGTTGTTAGCTGTAGTGTTTGCATTCGATAAGTTTAGGTCCTATCTTGTTCTGTCCAAAACAGTCGTCTACACGGATCATGCTGCCATTCGTTATCTTTTCAGCAAGCAGGATGCAAAACCACGTCGCATCCGATGGATCTTGCTGCTTCAGGAGTTTGATATGGAAATCCGTGATAAAAAGGGAGCCGAGAATGTAGCGGCCGATCACTTGTCACGTCTTGAGAGAGCCGAGATTGGAGATGTTGGGGTCATCATCAATGACCATTTCCCAATAGAGAATCTCATGTTTGTTAGAGCCCAGGATGATGGCTACCCATGGTTTGCCGATATCGCGAATTTCCTCGTCGATGGTTCCCTCCCTAAGAGAATGTCTCACCAGCAAAAGAAGAAATTCTTTGCTGATGTAAAGTTCTACATCTGGGATGACCCATTTCTTTTTCGTATAGGTGCCGATCAGCTTGTAAGGAGATGTGTTGTGACATTCGTCAATTTCGGGTCACTTTTGTTATGTAAACCCGACCCTTTTGTAACCCGAACATTTCAAATATATAAAATATTGGATCTTGTAATTTAAAATATATAAAATATATAAAATATTGTTTTTTTATATTATGCTTAAACATACCCATTTTTATGCAAACCATAAAAGAATCTTTATACCCAACCCTTCACTCCTTCCCTATATATACACACCCATCTTCTTCATTTTACTCTTGCTACATCTCCAAAAACTCTCTCAAAATTCCATAGATTCAAGGTTGTTATTTCTCATGTATTCTTGAAGTTTTGACTTCTCAAGTCAAGCTAACTATAGTCTTTCATTCTAACGTGTTCATATAACATTACTAACTCTTGAATATGGTGGTACAACATATATATAATACACACCCCTTGTTTCCTTTATTTGTTACTTCACCGACTCTGGTTGGTTAAGTTTCGAATGTCATAAGGCAAGGCTTCATGGAGGACTTCGTGTTCTTGATATATATTTACACACACATAACTTATTATACATATCACTTATGACTAACTTCTAACCCTTTAGTTTGTTCATCTTATTTACAAGTTCCATGGTGTGGGTTTGTATAAGACTAACCTCGGTTTAACCGAAACTAGTCCAAACCGGAAACCGAACTTTTGTTTACTAGTTTTGTTAAAATAGTTGTTTAAACATGTTTATTGCTAGATTTGAGTTTCAAAAATCATTTTTACAAGTTCTTTGATATTAAGCATATGGAATCCATCTATGAACTCGTTGGGAGATGGAAACCGAACTAAACCGAAACTTTTTTCTTAAAAGACTTGTAGTTAAATTTTTATGTTGTAAAATTTAAGTTTTCTTCATTTATAAACCAATATACAAGTTCTATGATATTTGGGCATGTAGAAACCATCTATGAACTATTTGTGAGATGGAGACCGAACCAAACCGAACTATACCGACTTTTACTCGCTTAAGACACACAAGTGTGTTTTTAGCTATCAAGACTTGTATATTTCATTAAAAAAATAGTTTACAAACTGATTTTAATTATTTTCTTAAGTACTTGGAATAGTTGGATCCAACTTGATCTCATAACATAGTTTGGACCGACAAAACCGAACACTCGCTTAACATGCGTTGTTAGTTCTAAACAATAGATCTACATACTTGGTTAAGTGTTAGTATGTTTTAATGAGTTATCTCATAACCATTAATATTTTGGAAAGTTGACTTTGGGTTTGACCATTTGTCAAGACCCGAACCGACAACCCAAACACTCGTTAAAAACCCGTTTTAGTATCTTTAGCCTAATGGAACTTGCATTTTAGCATTTTCCCCACCTTATTACTTAACATTGGTTAAGTAAATATTAAGGTTAGATACTTTAACCCGGTTTTGAGCAAACTTACATTTTTAAAAGGGTTATTATTATAAATTCTAAAATAGTTACATTTTAAACCTTGAACTTTAATTGATTAGTTTTTGCAACAATTATTTTATTTAAAGATCTTCAAGACAACCTTTCTAAATCCAAGACTTTCTTTTATTTAGGCTTCATACGTTAAACTCGTCGTTCCGGCAAATCTCCAAATAATCAATCTTTCAAGTTTATTACTTGAACGTGAGTAACTTCATACCCCGTTTTCTATCTTTTATTTTGGGGGTGACATTTCAACTTATCTAAACTAAATGTTTTATACTTGGGTCTTAAACCACAAACGTTGTTGTATACCTTACTTGAATAATTGCTCGATTTGGTGTTCTATGCTTATTTGACTATGTGTTTATCGCTTTTGGATGGTGGAACTATAAATCCTAGACCATTTGGCAACCCCTCATGGCAAGGTGTCGTTAACGTAATGCAATTAACGATAACTATAAAATCCTAAACTATTTGGCAACCCCTTATAGTTGGGTGTCGCTAACTTGTTAGCGATAACTATTTATCCAAGTTTATAGCTATTATTTATGGTTTTGTATACTAGTTTTGTGGCTTTTCATACTATATATCTATTGTTCAAACTTATGAATTGCTCACCAACCTTTGTGTTGATAAACTTTATTTTATGAAATGTTACAGGTTTGCATCTAGGTTGATTATGGAGTTCGGTGAAGAAAACGTCACAAATACCGTTAGGATATTAGCAAAAAATGAACAATATCTGATTTGCTATATTTTGTTATATTTTGTTGTATTTGAGTTACGAATATTTGGTTATGTGACATTTTCGATGTTGTGAAATGAAATGAGTTTGTTAAATATTGTCGCTTTAAATAGTGTCATGCGCTTATGAGCAATCGTTGCACCCCGGCATGTTCCGCCGCCTTTGGTCGGGATGTTACATGTGTGGATATCGAAGAGGGGTGGCGGATTTTGAGCCACTGTCATGAGGGACCGACAGGAGGTCACTATGGTGCTGTTCTTACTGCTAAAAAGGTCTTCGATTCAGGATTCTATTGGCTTTCTATTTTCAAAGATGCTCATGCGTTCGTAAAAAGCTGTGACTGATGTCAACGTGTTGGTAACATCTCATCCCGAAATGAGATGCCCCAGAATGCAATTCAGGTTTGCGAGATTTTTGACATTTGGGGTATTGATTTTATGGGCCCGTTCCCGTCATCTAGAGGGAACAAGTACATACTCGTTGCAGTTGATTACGTCTCCAAGTGGGTCGAGGCAAGAGCCTTGCCCACTAATGATGCCCGAGTTGTAATGAGATTTCTTAAAAATCTCTTCTCTCGTTTTGGTGTACCAAAAGCCTTGATCAGCGATCGAGGTACTCACTTCTGCAACGCGCAGATGGAGAAGGCGTTGCAATGCTATGGGGTCACCCATCGGCTTGCGACTTCCTACCACCCACAAACCAGTGGGCAGGTGGAAGTGAGTAACTGGGGCATTAAACGCATTCTTGAGAAGACGGTTGGGCTAAAACGAAAGGATTGGTCCGAAAAATTAGATGATGCTTTGTGGGCTTTCCGTACAGCGTACAAAACTCCGACCGGTTCCACACCGTTTTGAATGATTTATGGGAAAGCCTGCCATCTGCCTGTTGAGTTGGAGCATCGTGCTTCTTGGGCGCTTCAAACAGTTAACCTTGATCGTTCGACTGCTGGAGATAACCGTTTCCAACAGATACATGAGTTAGAGGAGCTCCGCGATCATGCTTATGCACACTCGTATAATTATAAGTTGAGGACCAAAGAGCTGCATGATAGGAAGTTGAGAGGTGATAAACAGTTTAAGTGTGGGGACGCCGTACTCTTGTTTAATTCCCGATTCAAATTATTCCCGGGAAAGCTTAAGTCCCGATGGTATAGACCATACACAGTCAAGGAAGTTTTCCCGTATGGAACAGTAGAAATTGAAGAAAAGAATGGGAGCTTCAAAGTTAATGGTCACCGTCTAAAGCGCTACATTGGTGAGAAAGCGAGCATGGGGGAAGGCGAGGTTTTGCGCCTTACAGCATCTTTAGGTTAGACTTGAGAGAGGGGTCGGGCTGAGGACCCGTTAAACCAAGCGCTCTCGGGAGGCAGCCCGAGTTTTTGATTTCTGTTTTTATTTTTGTTTTTAAGGATCCTCCCAATTGGAGCCGTCGTACTCAATCTCCATTCGAGCAGCTGATTTTGAGGGAATTATGTTTTTCTTTTCATCTATTACAATAAAATTAAAAAAAAAATCAAAAAATAGAAAACACAAAAATATGTTTATTTCTTACGTTTTGTTTTTCTGTGTTGTACGCCGCTACATGCGAGCGAGTTTGAGTTATTGCAGGTATTATTATGCGCATGGTAGCTCTGATGGCGTTTTGGAACTGGTTCTCCCGTGGTTGTGGTCGCGAATGAAATGCTATACGGTCGCTCGATTGATGCACAGCTGATGAAGATTCTGCATATAAACCAGGGGAGTAACCCGTTTTCTGTTTTATTCTTGAAAATTTTAAGTTTTATTTTTATTTTATTTTATTTCTTTTCCTTGTTCTCATCGAGGACGATTTCGTTCTAAGTGTGGGGTTGGAAATTTATTTTACTTAGTTGTAGAAAATTTAAAAAAAAATGTTTTAAATAAAAAAAAATAAAACAAAAGTTTTAAAGAAAAATGTCCCTTGAAAATGGTTTTTCTTCTACGTTAAGCAGGAAATGATATTATTACCAATGTGCTAACGAACTCTCAGAACTTTTGAAAAATATAATATAATAATAAAAAAAGGGATGGTTTGCATATCTGATTTGGGATGTGTCGGTCGGCCCAACTAGCTTTGATAGTCCTCTTTAGCATGTTTATATATATATAATAATTAAAAAAACGGTGAAACCGAATTTCGATGCTTAGGGAGGATTACCATAATCTGAAAACTTTGAGATGGTTATACTTAGATGCACTCAAACCAACACACACCACATGTCTATCTTTTTACGAGCTTAGAAATAGTTATATATTTTAGGGTGATATAAAAGATTGAAAAAAAAGAAAGATAAAAAAGAAAGAAAAAAGAGAAAAAAAAAGAGTATGTTTAGAAAGTTTGTTATGTATTGTATTATCCAAAGTTGTTCAAGAAAAGCAAAATACTTGTGAAGAAAGTTATGTATTGTAAAATGCCAAAGAAGCATTCTTTAAAGTTAGTAAAAGAGGCCAAAGTTGCACATACTTGACGGGACTTAGAGTTTACGTGTTACCAAGGGGATAGTGACTCTGAGGATACACTATTGGGGCTCGAAGGTTCTTAGTCGATAAATAAAAATTAGGAATTTATAGGACAAAGTCCAATAATATTAAGGAATAGCTCGTACGACCTCCACATGACCATTCATCCATCAAAATTTCACCAAGTGCATCTAATTAGTACCATCAACGAGTCCTTGGATTATGATGATTTGTCGAACCAGTTTGCTTCGACTCTAGTTTTTCTAGCTCTCTTTGTCTGAGATGGGGCAGGGTGTAGCCTTGATTTTTGGACTTAAAACGCTTAATGCAATTAAGGGCTTGATTGGTTAGTGGCTGGGTTTAAGTGGACAACAATACCGGCCATCGCGGTCAATATGCCAAGCTTATTCTTATGCTTTAGTAATGTTAAATAATCTGGGATTTTGTTGTTTTCACTTGGTTATGATCCTGTGTAGATTTCTTTTTCAGGGACGAAAAAGGTTTAAGTGTTGTGATATTTGATGTGGTCCAAATTATACATATTCTTATATTAATATTTCCTACACTTTTAATTGTTTTTAAGATGAATTTTTTATATAATATTACTCCAAAGTGGTTCATCTTTAGATTTGAAAGGTTTAAAAAGATAACGAGCTAAAATAGTATATTTTAAACATAGTTATTATTTTAGCTAAAAGTTTATATAAATTAAACTGACAGTTGAAAATTGTCACATTATTAATCTAAAAAGTTAATATATGTTATAACAATAATGCATGCAATCTCAAATTCAATGTTCATATATGATTTTATTTTAATAAAACGTGAGATGATGTAGGCCATGGAAATTATTGCTTGAAGTGTGGGCCCACATATAACAATATTAATTGGAGCTATGAGCAAGCCAGCCCACAAGAAAATAAACCTAGTTCCAAATTTATAAAAGGGGTCGGCTAAGCAGAGGAAAGAAAAAAAGAACGAGAGACATTATTATTTATTATTATTAGTGCACATTGGCGGCAGAATCTTTGAGCAGAGACATAAGTTTGCTTTTTGGGACGGCAGGAACATCACCACAAAGAAGTTATAACATATATATTATTATTCTTGGTGGTCGGCAATTAGGAGACAAGAAAGAACCTTGAGTTCTTGGTCAAAGGTCACAAAAAGAGGTTTGCACATCAGAATCAAGAATAAAATTCATTAATTTTTTGTGAGTAACTGTTCGAAGGGATACTTAATATTTGGTATTTTAATATTTTGTTTCACTTTTTTTGTTTTGATCATGTTGGCTGTCATATTTGGTATGGTTTTCAAGATTATTATTAACATAAGTAGCTAAACTTATTAGAACTACCTAGGTTTGGTTTATTGACGATGTGTTGACGATTGTTTTGGGTTGAGTAACGAACATACAATTGATTTTCTAGTGTCAAGTTCATATTATTATGATTTTATTCTATGATTGCTATTGAGTTGTTCATTATTATATTAATTAAACCACGTGTGATTTTATCTTTACATGAATTAGTTTTGTGATTGGTTTAGGATTGCATGTTTGACTAATTACTTGGTGTTTTTGGTTACTTGTGGTAGACGTCACCATAGGGTTTGATTGGTTAGAGTTGTTTATCTCAATGGTTCATCTCCTTTTAGTTGGACCAAGACATTAGGAGTTGGTTTGTCTCTTTGGTCTATTCAATTTAGTTTGCCGTTGTGAGACCACGTGCGGTTTTCTAGCTGTTGATTAGGTTAATTTGTAAGCTGAATTATTTAATCTTTAATATTGAATTACCCCTTATTCCCTAGGTTTGTTAGGCTTACGAGCTTTAGAGGAATTTGTGATTTTGATACGGACCAAGTAATAAATCAATTGGGTACTTAGAAAATCAGCCGTACTTTATCTTTCTTTTAGACGTTTTTAGGGGTCTTTAGTAAAACTGACCGTGGGGACCCATTTTCCCTTATAATTGTCTAGTTAGATAACCTTTAGAACCCGGCTTTATGTGTTCGTTGTCACCCGAGCGTCGTTGATAGTCGTTAAGATACCTTACCTAGGTGGTTCACCTTCATCATATTTAAGAGCTCCGTTAGTGCCGTTATGTCTCGTTAAGTTTTCTTGTCAGTTTCGTTAACTTAAGTTAAGTTAGTTTAAATTAATTAAAATACAATATAAAAAAAATATATAAAATCAATTAAATATTTTAAGGTAGGACTTGAATTAAGGTTTATAATCTGAGCCGTTCTCACGTGTCTTCGAGTTCGATATCCGGACTTTCCTAATCTTTGCTATACGCGACCGGTACACTTGCCGTTTGTGTGAACTAGGATAGATTGTTTGGTTATTAAATCTTAGTTGCGATTTATGTTTTATTTATTTATATATTTTCGCACATCAATTAGTATTATTTACTAATAATAATATTCACTAATGATAATAATTATTATCATTGGTGAATAATTACAATAATAATAAAAAAAGTGAAGAATCATTTCATTCTTATATGATAACCAAACATGATAACAGAATGGTAATAATTCATTTCATTTCTTTGCCCATTCCATTACCACGTTCATTCCATTCCTTTATTCATTCCATTACCCCATACCAAACAGACCCTAATTTCATTACATCCAATACCCCATGTTTTTTTTTCATTTCATTCCTTTTTTCACCCTATATCACCTCCACCACCCCCCCCAACACCATCAACACCCACCTCCCACCACCACCGCCGCTTCCACCGACCACCACCATCGCTGTCCACCGCCACCGTTTAGCAATGGGTTAAATAGTTTGACGGGTCAGATGATGTTGGGGAGGGGTGTACATGGATCGAACCCGGCTGGACAAGGGCATGTCTGTTTACTTCCGTTAAGCTTTTAACGAATAAACGGATGGTTCATGAACACTTTACCGAACAAAAATTTATGTTCGTGTCCGTCCATTAAAAAATTGAGTTTGCCCGTGTCCGTTCGTGTTCGTCCATTAATATTGTAAACAGACGTTAACGGACACTAATTGACAAACTGACACTAATAGACACCAATCGTACATGTGAACATTAATGGACAACGGACACTTAACAAACATAAACAGTCACATATTAATTCCAAACAACTTCACATACAAATTTGGAATTGCATACACCATATAACTATATAATATCCAAATATACTTAACACTTAATATATTAACATAAAATGAACCACTATAAGAAACATCATACGTATGTAGTTATACTAAAGCGTGATTAATAACAATAGAAATTCCACAATTAAATACAATATTGGATAGATCTTAACACTTACAATACCGGATGGATGTTACCGGACGTTCACTGTAACATCCCGAAATTTCAAGATAATATTAATTATATTACTTTATAATAGAGGGAAAGTTTACTCGGGCTATCGGGATATAAATAACAGAATAGGAGTTGGTATGAATCGGGCTAGTGTTGGGTAATGGATGCGGGTTGTGGACTTGGATTATTTGAGATGGGTTAAATGAGAATGGGATTAAAGGGATATAAATATCCCCTAAACCCAAAATATCTTCATTCTCACCCTACACCCTAAAACTCCTAACACACACATACACACACATTCTAACCGATCAAGATTCGAAGCCGAGACCCGAGATTTTGTTGATAGATCTGAGTTGGTAAGGTAAGAACAAATCCAACAAAGCTAATATTACTGAAAATGGTTAGGATTGGATGGGTTAACCGGACCTGAAACCCAAACTGCCCAAATCGGACCCCTAAAACGTCGATTTTAGGCCGATTGGATGGTTGGGATTTGTAGGCGCCGATCATACGATTCCGTGGATACCAAAATCGAGTTATTTGGCTAAGAAACGAAGGAGTTATGGGCAAACAGATCTGCAGCGCGATAACTTCGCCTGCAAGATTAAGTTCGCCTGATGAACTTCACCTTCAAGCGTAACTTCGCCTTCAAGTGTAACTTCGCCTAAGGATAACTTCGCCTACGGCCAAGTTCGCCTAAGGTTTAACTTCGCCTGAAGCCAAGTTCGCCTAAGGTTTAACTTCGCCTGAAGCCAAGTTCGCCTAATGTTTAACTTCGCCTGAAGTGAAGTTCGTTTAGAAAATAAATTAAAAGCGATAAGTTAAAGTAAGCTAATACTAGGCCACCAGATTAGATCAGACGAGTATTAATACGTGTAACTTGTACAGTCAGCCGAGCTCAGTTAAAGAAGGGATTTACAGCTATCAGAAGAAAGAAGCAGAGTTCAGGTGAGTTTCTAGCCCCATTCCTTGTTATGTTTTTCGGGGCTGTGTGCATACTTGATGTGTTGTTAATACATTTATCCTAAGTGATAAGTGTATGCCATATGTGATATATGTGATATGTATGAATGATTGCTTGATGGTACGTGAACGATCTTCGGATATTGCACGTACTGTCAGGTTGTAACGTTATAAATATGGTAAGTATGATATGTATGTTTATGTGTATGAACGTAATAAAGTTAATAAAAGAAGGAAATGACGGTTGTATGGTTGTATGGTTACGAAAAGGGTACCGAGCCCTAATAATACTCGAGGTATGATGTATGGTTGTATGGTAACGAAGAGGGAATCGAACCCTACTAATATTCGAAAGCAAGACCAGACCCTTATAATATCTGTGATGTTAGAGACCAGACCCTTATAATATCTGTGATGTTAGGGACCAGACCCTTATAATATCTGTGATGTTAGGGACCAGACCCTTATAATATCTGTGATGTTAGGGACCAGACCCTTATAATATCTGTGATGTTAGGGACCAGACCCTTATAATATCTGTGATGTTAGGGACCAGACCCTTATAATATCTGTGAGGTTATAGGGCGAAAGGCTCTTTAAAACGTATGATTATGAATGTAAAGAAAGTATGTAAGTAAGAAAGAAAGTATGTAAGTAAGAATGAAGGTATGAGTACTTATGTGTGTATGAAAGAAAGTTATGAGGTTAAGTACGTATGTATGTAATAAGGTATTGTATGGTATTGTATGATTAACTAGAACTCACTCAGCGTAGCTGACTTTTAGTATGCACGCAGGTGAGCTGATTATAGAGTTAGCATGAGGATGACACACGGCATGGATTGAACGGCTGGCATCTGAAGAAAGAAGTAAAGATGTTTTAAATATAAAGTTTTGTGTTATGGTATCAAAGAAAAGATTTAATGCTTTGTAACAAATGATTGATGT
Organism: Bidens hawaiensis; assembly: GCF_021521415.1. NCBI lineage: Eukaryota > Viridiplantae > Streptophyta > Magnoliopsida > Asterales > Asteraceae > Bidens > Bidens hawaiensis. The sequence continues at coordinate 1,742,257 of NW_027491034.1, forward strand.
TTTATATTCCGCGAAAAGTTTTAATAAACTCTGATTTGAAGGACTGTGTTTATGAGTAAATCCGACGCTAAAGTAGGGTCATCGGTAACGGGGCCTTACATTCACGAACACTATCAAATGGGCTTGGCACATGTCCGTGTGCTTCCGTTAAGCTTACCGAACGAAATTTTTTTGTCCATGTCCGGTTTGTTTATTAAACGGACGAACATAAACAAACTTCTTGCCGAACGGACGACCGGACGTCCACCAAATGTCCGGTTCGCTTACAGCCCTAATGTTGGGGCTTCGGCATATAGGACATATGACGTTTTTTAGTACAATTGTATTCATACTCTGCCCATGTACCTAGATATACTATTTCTAAACACAAGTTTCAAATTAATTTTGAATCCAAATCACAATTTACACACAAAGTATCACATTATTTGTAAATGAAATATGCATATTACAATATGATCAATGATGCCAACGCACCCTATACACATGATTCACGTCTGGCATAAAAATGTACATACTATGATGTATATCATGTATATACTTTCTTCATTATGGTTAATTTATACGTAATCATATTTTTTTCCTTTTTGATAGCTAGTTTTTATGTTTTTTATGCGACTTATTGTCTCACTTAAGTCACAAAGTATCTCAACAGAATGCTTATTTGAAGCACAATACTTAAAACATCTTCAAAAACTCTTCAACGTATGTAAGTGCTATCGCAAAATACGATAAGCAACCTTAATATATCCCTTTAAATCTCTATTCTCGTAACATAGAAGACTTTTCCTAAGTCTCTCTTAGCTAAAAATATCATTTTCTAAGATTTTATACTTTGTAGTGTTGGACATTCTTTCTAATGATAAACACATGTACCTATATATAAGATCGAAAGGTCTTTATAATCTTTTTAATATTATGTAAAAGATGTCTTAAACTCGCTTTTGATAAAACTAACATTCCACACACTTAGGACTTGAGTTTGTTGATTAGTTTATCAATTCTTATTACCTATGGTTGTGATTTAGAATTTGGATACATACAAACTAGTAACTTTTTCTACTAAAAATACCTTATTCATATATATTGTATAGATCTGACTTTTTTTTAAAGATAACTTTGTTGAAACCACAAACCCGACTAGCACTAAACTCATTCACATATATAGTTTTTGAATTCTCTGTTTATATTTTATATTTATTACATTTATATTTTCTTGAAATTAATAAAAATCATTATACAGCTCAGTTCGACAAAACAAAAGGGGGACCATAATTTTTAAATACAATTTAGTACCAAATTCGGATAAAAATAGTTTTACATTTGTTATAATAACAATGCATTTAAATATAAATATAATGTTATCAATTTAACCTTATTATCCATCATTTGTAGTCTAGTGGTAGGAAGGTTTGGATGCTTTAGTGGAGACTCAAATTCTATCCTTATTTGTGTCAATTTTGGTTAAGTATGATAATAAAGGATTTGAGCTAGGCCTTGTGAGGTTGTCAATTCGAATCCCGATCCCACCCGGGTTTTCGCCCCACTTGTGTTACGTCAAAGGGTTATGTTCTTGTGGCCCAACGACTGTCGATATGGTTTCCTGAGAGAGTGCCCATGCCAAACTCTGCAGCCATCGTAAGCTCGATTAAGACAATATAATCCAACTAGAGTATGGCAACAGGGGCTCTCCAATTTAAAAGTGTGTTGTTCTAAAATCACAAGTCATTATTCTAAACATGCTGTCGATTAAGACAATATATCGATTTAACCCTATGAATAGTAAAATTATCAAAATGAAGAAAAGGACAATACCCATTTGAAAAACATGCTGTCGTTTATTTATTTACGTCTTTCTGTATTTAAATATGAGAGATATAATTTTAAAACGAAAGGACTATACACAAGTGTAATTTTATTTTTAGTCGTTTTGAAGACAAGACGAAATGATTGTCACTTTCAACCATTTGCTTACGGCTCTTGTTCACTCGTCCGAATTGTCCCCACTTCAATTTGAAGATTAACATCGATCTTCCCGACTCGTTCATACTAGGTGTTGAAAGATGAATGATGTCTAAATAAATTACGCTACTACGCAAATGAGTATTTGCAAACTAAACAACATGTTGCAATTGTGGGACCGATTTAGAACCAAATTCACAGCAATCACAAAATTGCGATGGACCAACATTCCAGTGGTAAAACAGTTGCAAAGTTTACAATTGTTTATATTCGGTCACAAATCGGTAATAAAGTTAAATATGGTTTCATTTCAATCTTATATTGTATGCATATATATGAAACAAACAATTAATTAAAATTAACGCTAAAGTTGTCATAATACAACCCCGGTTAGATATAGTCACAAAATGAGATTACAAGCGTGAGTTTTTTCTATCGCAATTTGTAGGTCCGTTGACCGGATCTAACAACACAACAACTATTACCAGTTATCTTTGATCAACCTCTACACTAGCTAGCGGAAATCACCAGTGAGGACCGAGATATTTGATCTTGTTTGGTGTTGATTATTGCCGTGAGAAAGAGAGATAAGAGAGAGTTTGAGACGTGTAAAGATAAGGTTTGCAAAAATGTTTGTTTGTGTATGAGTTACACACACTATATATAGTGTGTGTGCTCATACACTATCTATTCATTATAATCGGCCCAGTGGGCTCAAACACAAATGGTCTTGGGCCCAAACATACATAAACAAGTCTATCAAGCTAACAAATACACAAATAGGGGTGTTCAAAAAGCTAGCGGCTCACTCGAAACTCGCTCGAGAAAAGCTCGATTTAAAATCGAGCCGAGACAGCTCGTTTTGTAATCGAGTCGAGCTCGAGCCTGACAATCGGACTCGTACTCGTACTCGAAGATATCGTCTTTGTCTTTGAAAGGTTGATGGTTAACAAGTAGACGGACAAACTTGTTAAATTTTCCGACGATTGAGTCCGTACTGTCACGGCGGACGTCTTCGACAGTACACAAAGGTGACTTGTCAAGCTTCTTCAAGTCACTTAGTCCGAAACCTTCTAGTTCGTGTTCATCAAAGAACCACAGTTCGTGAGTGCGTTCACAGTGAATTATGACTTCACCATGAATGTTGTCAAACTCTCAAGCAACGAAGTCAAACAGAAAGTCTTCATCGAAGGGCATGCCATGAAAGATTGGTTCTCCATGATCGTCTGGCATCTTGTATCTTCGACTCTTGGACGGCTTGTTGGTGAATGGGTTTATCTCTTTTGACTTGTAAGACCTACCCGGATTGACAGCGAACTTCGGGTAGTTGGTCTTCCACCAGTGCTTCAAGAAACGCTTGAACCATGATTCAAGTGTGTCTTTATCATCATCTCGACCAGCGGTTTTTCTGAAGTAATTCATGTCGAGGACTGACAAAGTGTGCATATCTCCATATGTGAGATATGTCAGATTGCCATTTGCATGCCGAATAGCCCAGCTTTTGCTATCTTTGTGCCACTTTGCATAGAGAATTGCATTTGAGTCATGGTACGGTTTTGATCTCCACCTCATGCTTGCCATCCTGCTCACACTATAGTATTTGATACATTTACTAGACTTCCTTTGAGCAGACTTGGTGGAGGGAGAAACAACGGGTACTTGAGCGACAGTTTCTTCAATCACCCTTTTCGGAGTGTCCGGATTAGGTGAGTAATTTATGTCGTCGTCACTGTCCTCAGTTTTTTCAAAGCTTCCTTGACTGGTTACTCGGTACCTGCAGCAGAACAAACGTTAAAGAGAGAGGCAATTTCAGCCTCAATTGCAGCATCCGTTTCACGTGTCTTATTTGCCTCACTTGGTGGTTCCTCCTCAGCCGCCTTATTTTCTCCAGTGGCACCACCATCACCACTATCATCACCAATTCCACCATCACTACCACGAGGATCATCAAAACTATCGTACTCGTGATCATCATTGTCATCATTCTGTCCTCATCATCTTCCTCATTCTCATCGTCGTCACCATCATCGTTTTCGCCATCAGACTCATCATCATCACCACTGTTTCCATCACCTCCACCACCACCTTGAGCTACTTGTTGTTTCAGAACATATTCAATCAAAGCAGTTGTAAAGACGACACTGACTTGTTCACCAGTAGTCGGTGCAACAAGTGGTGAACTTGTGGAACTGACCTGCCCAGTTGTAGCAGCAGTATTAACCACAAGTTCAGTTCTCACAACTGTTCCAACAATAGCAGCAACCTCGTCAACTTCCTTCACACCTGATCTGCCTTCACCAGCATCCTTTCTAGGTTTACACGTGTATAGGAAACCGTATAAGTTTGCTTGAGCTCTGACACTTTCGGCATCAGTGACCAGATTATTAAGATTAGTTTGTCGTCTGTTTCTCTGCTTGGTCCTTGGCTCATTTTCACGTAGAAACCCACGAAAGGTCTCCATGAGATGCATTCTCAAGTTCTCCACATCTTCATCTATTAACCGCATTACCTCCATAACTGCAAGGTAGCTGTTCACCAACGATTCATTTATGCGACCTTTGGAGTCGCGTTGATCCTCCGTTTTGCCTTCTAGCTACTCAATCATGTCACGCAACTTCACACTCTCACCCATCAACTATCCACATCCCTGTTGTTTGGTTTTGGCACGTGTCCAATACCATAGAACAACTCATCCTCAGGTTGGGAGTTGAAACTAAAATGAGGTAGGCTAGTATAATTCTCATTAAACGGTGGTGGAACAACAGTCTTATCATAGCTTATTCCCGTTTTCTGTTTTACCCCAATCTGTGCCCCAATTATCCCATTAAGCTTATCAGAAGCTAACTAAATTTTTTCAACAGTTATTTTCCTTTGAGCTAAATCTATCTCCAATTTGACAATTTTAGCATTTAACTCAATCACACATTTTTCATGATGTTAAGCTAGTTTTTTTAGCTTGGAAAAGTATTTCATTTAACTTAGCCATATCATTATTATGATTTTTAATCCTAGTGGCATAGATCTTTTCAGCTTTCTTAAGTTCATCATATGACATTTAATGCCAAAGATTTGATCTAAAATAGTAGCATTTTGGTTTCCATAGTGCATAACTTTATCAATACAAGCTTGTGAGAAAAGTTTGTGCACCTCGGGAATGATAAAGGTAGGTGTGGGTGTTCCAGAAGCAGGGCTTGATGAGGTGCTTGCTTGATCAGTGAAGGCCATTCCAGCGAAGGTCAGAGGATTCTTCAACTCCTTAAATTAGTCATCCTCCCAATCTGGTTGAGTTGATTCAGCAGTTCTTGTGATCATGGCCTTTGAGCTCGACTCGAAGTTTCCCTTGGATCCACTTCCTTGACCAATTCTTGGGTCTCTTGACTTCGAGGAGTAGTTTGGAATGTGCTTCTTGTCATGTCTTTTAGCACCCTCATTATCAGACATCTCAATGATCTTGATGTCATTCACAACCATTGGTGTATTTGTGCATTCTCTTGCGAAGTGACCAGTTTCATTACAGTTGTAGCAACGCAGCTTATCTTTCTCAAACCCAATATTCTTCCCATCAGCATCTTTGAGACTGTTCTTCCCATACTTTTTCATGAAGTTTGAAGCTCGGTGAATAGCCATGGCCATCTGATACTTTATGTCCATTTTCTTGAGATCCTTCTTGTTTATCTCGGGAAGATCTCCTTGTTCAAAGGAATGAGGAATCAACTTTCCTTGTAGTAACTCCTCATGGCTTGCCATAAAGGCATGGAACAGTGCCACATTGGATTCATCAGGAGAAATGGTTTGAGGAGCAGAGTAAGCTTGATTGCTAGTAGGTTTATTGATCCCATGAGCCCTCAGGACTTGTGCAATGGCCTTGTCAACTGCATCTTGAAATGAATTTGAGCTTGATAATGCTTGGGTTGCAGCAGAGGTCTTGAAGGCAGAGTTAACATTTTGAACAACAGGGTGTGCTTGACTCAGAAATGCAGTGCTTATCCCTGATCCTATAGACATTTCAGCTTGATTAAGAGAACTAATATGAATTCCCATCCTCAACTTCTCATCCATCTCAAATGACTTGATAATGGAAGTCAAATCAGCAAGGGGTAATTTGAAGGTTAGTGGTTCTCTTGATTGTGATGACATTACTGTTCCAAGCAAAAGGACGGGAGTTGAGCAACTTGTCATTGATTTCAACTTGATCATATTCAATATCAGCACTGTTGATCTTAGTAATCAAGGTTTCAAATCTTTGAATGAGACTAGCAATTGATTCTCCTTGAATATAATTGAACATGTTGAATTCCCCTTTCAACATTCCATTCTTGATGTTTCTCAATTCAATGTTTCCTTCAAACTTGTTCACCAAGGCATCCCAAAGACCTTTAGCCGTGGTGTGATCCCTCAAGGTTAGTGCAATTTCACGTGAGAGGCAAACACTAAGAATACCAAATGCCTTTTGATCATCACTGAAACATTTTCTATCACTGTCATCATAGGCAGAAGGAAGCTTAGGAGTTTCACCATCAGCGGTAGTAGTTGTGGGATTATATGGACCTTCCTCAATGGGTCTAAGAAGGTTATGATCAAGAATTTTAATGTAGTTCTTAAATGTCCACATGAATTCCTCAAAATCATTTTCCCAATTCATCAACTTTGGTGGCTTGCTGGTGGTTCCAGCCTCGTTCTTAAAAATCATGGACCCTTTTAAAGCATCATCCCATTTAACTTTTTCCATTTGATTGGCCATTGCTCAAACAACTTCAAGATGAACCACAAACACAGCATGATTCTGCAGAAAAACACAAGTACAAAGTATTCGAATGTGGGGTATTCGAATACAAGGTAATCAAATGTAATGTAATCGAATGCAAAGTAATCGAATGAATAGCAGCTTCTTTAAATATGATTAAGTATAAGGTAATCGAATGGTTTGATATTCTAATAGAATGGATGAATTTAATCGAATGAGATTATAATATAATCGAATGGACTATTCGAAACAAATGGGGATTCGATTCGATTAAATTTTGATTCGATTAGAATGTAATCTGGACTTGATTCGATTGCTCTGAAGATTAGATTAGATTAATTGGTATTCGATTCGATTAGGCTTAGTTGATTCGTTCAATTATTCTTGAATTCGATTAGACTACAACAATGATTCGAATCGAATGGGTAATTCGATTCGAATGGATAATCGATTCGATTACAACTGTACTTAGGGAAAGTACAGTGTGTACTTTTCTGTCACCTTTTTCAAGATTTCCTTTCCTATGTATGTTACTTCAATCAAATTTGACCCTTTATAGATCTTCACAAACACCAATAAGTCAAACACTTTCAAACACCAAACTTGAAGATTTTCAACCCTTTTAACATCAAATTCTTGTACTTTTAACACACAAACTTTAACACTCGAAGTTTGAAAACACTTTTTATGAATTTTTTGAACACTTTTGTGGCTTTGAACAACCCGTAGCCCACAAGAGCTCTTGAAAACCCGTCTTTTATCACAAACAAGACCAAAATCTAAGATTGTGATCCAAGATCTACAACTTGTAGAGCCCGAAAGCTTTGATACCAATTGTATGTCCCTTGACCAGATCTAACAACACAACAACTGTGACTAGTTATCTTGGAACAACCTCTACACTAGCTAGCAGAAATCACTAGTGAGGACCGAGGTCTCAGATCCTGTTTGGTTTTGATTATTGCCGTGAGAAAGAGAGTAAAGAGAGAGTTTGAGATGTGGAAAGACAAGGTTTGCAAAAAGGTTTGTTTGTGTATGAGTTACACGCGCTATATATAGTGTGTGTGCTCATACACTATCTATTCATTATATTCGCCTTAATGGGCTCAAACACAAATGACCTTGCGCCCAAACATACATGAACAAGTCTATTAAGCTAAAAAATACACAAATGATACAAATACGAAAGACTACAAAACAAAATGAGCCTTAAACAATTTGATCGCACAAGACGTTATGCAACCGCTTTTGAGTCACATATCCATAATTCTAGTTACGAAATCCTAACTTTAGAAGGTTGGTCTATTTTTTAAATGTAAAAAAAACAATTAATGAATGGCAATTCAATATCTAATAGTATTTTCCGAATGTGAAATGATGTTATTAATCAAAACTAAATTTAAAGTTAGTTATAATGGTCTAATGTTTACAATTTCAAAATACAGGTGGTGTGTTTAAATTCTTACAAGTGTAAGGTTTGAAGGATTTTGTGAAAATAAATTTGTTGTTTAAAAAAAAAGTTATTACATGTGTTTAATGAGATATAATGTACAAAGGTGTAAATTTGACCACAAAATAAATGACACCTTTGCTCGCTATTACTCACTAAATTTAACTACCGAATAATTGATGTGTTTATTAAATGGTATTTGACCAGTATCTGATGATATGATAGTAAGTGATTTCTTTTTTGGAGGTTGATGATTAAATCCTATATATGACGATTTAAATATATTAGCTTTAGGGAATAATTTGTTAATAAAATTAAAATAAAGTCTAAATGATTAAAAAACTATATGGCAGTATATGCTGAGTACGTCAATGTGGAGGTGATTGGTGGTGGTGAGTCGAGAAGGTGGTGCGTGAGTGGCATAATGAGAATTATGAATACATGTGAAGAAACAAATGAGTAAAATACGCATTCAACATCATTATGAAACATAATGGGTGAGAGGTTTGTTGACCGATTTAGAGACATCATTATGGTAAATTAAACACACTTAATGCTGACTGATTCAAATTTAGTCTTTTAATGAAATCATTAAGAGGCTACCAAACAACCTCTTAGATAGTTATCTCAAGCCAATGGACTTTTGGTCAACTAGCATTGGAGGGGAAATGAAGACCTGGACTAGAGACACAAGGTCTTCAATTCGAATCCAATCTCAACCGTGATTTACCGTAGTGGACCTTTAGGCGGCAGGTTTTCCCCAGAATAGAAGATCGAGGCATTAGGCTACCCGGCGTTGTTTGCGATTACAGACGTATGGAGTCACCTTTTGACATTCAATTACCTCAGGTAGCCAGACATTATTCACTGGTCATCAAAAAAACGTTAGTTATCTCAAAAATTTTATTCCTTGATTTCGTCTTTTTTAATGTTTTTTAACAACCGTAGTTTTATAAAAGAGAAATGGCTAGCATACTACTAGCTCGAATCCAATCACCAGATCACCACTTTTGGCTTTCTAGAAATCAGAAGTGATGCCTAAAGCCATCGAGAAACCACCCCTCGTGTCCTATTAGCAGTGGCGCACTCACCCAAAATATGATCCATTGTCTCAATCTCTTAAAGATATAATGAGGATGATTGGGTAGGTCAGTGACCCGTAAGTGAGAGAGAGAGAGAGAGAGAGAGAGATAAGTATGGCTTTCCACCAATAGAAAGCGTATATTATCCTTCCATAGTATCAAATGAAACTTGTCAATAATCAATTGCCACCCTTGAGATCTAGCCATGTCAAAGCCGACTGATATCCCCAAATAAATAAACGCAAATTTTCAAGTGACCTATCTATAGTGATATCATCAACATAATACAAATTAGAAATTAAAAACTTATCTTTCTCAACTTAAGCAACACGAAACATCCCTGCATCAATCATATCTTTCCCAAAACGGGTAATGCCTACGTGTTCCGATCAATGCCAAATTAACAAGTTCTTACAATTTGTAATATACTAAAATGCAAACCAAATTTGAGACACATTGAAGATGAGACGTTGGTGTAGATCAAGTATATAGAGAGGTTAATTAATAACCTTGGTGTTAGATATAAAATTACTACAAATGAAAGACATAGACACCATTGACAACTTCACGATAACATGACTAGTATAGTCACATGAGCAACAAGCCTTTAAATAACATTTAATGATGCAACTGGTACGTATACTACTCAATTCAGTCTCCGATAGATTCATTCAAACTCAAATAGTTGCATTAATAGAACATACTCTGCTCTAGATACTATGACACTAGATGAAACAATTGGTAGATTGAAAAAACCGGCCATGAAGAAAGAATACGTCTTAAGAAAGAAAAACATATATAGACAATTATGAAAAACATTTGTGTCACACCCCGATCAAAGGCGGAGGAACATGCTGGGGTGCAACGGATTGCTCAAGAACACAAGACACTATTAAAGTGACAATATTTCAACAACTCATTCGCTTCATTTAATCTTCAAAACGTAACACATCTTGTTCATACAAATAACACCAAATGCAAATAATTAAATTGTTCATTCTTCTAATAACCTAAACGGTCTCACAATAATATAGCATCTTCAAACTCCAATCAACCAATAATCAAACCTATAACAATGCATAAAATACAATTTGTCAACACGTATGTTGGTGAGCAATTTCATAGTTTTGAGTATATATAATATGAGATAAAATCCACAACACGTATATGAAACTATAAATAAAAAAATAATTGCGGTATATAAATCATAAATAATTTAGGATCATTTCTAATTGGTAATAACCAACATACTCGGATAATGAGGCCATATTCTACTAGCACAAGGCCAAGTAGTTAGGGGTGTGTATGATCATACTTATTGAGGCTCAACAACAACAAAAATAAACACTCGTGCACGTAAAGCATATGATACATATAACACATAATCGAGCAAATATTCAAAGTATCATATACCCTAGAGTTTGGGGTTTGAGATTCTAGTATCATAAATCATTTTTGTTTTGAATATGTATGCATGTTACCCCCCAAAGTATAAAAAGGAAAACGGGGAATGAAATGTACTCACATGAAATAAGTAACTTTAAGTATTAGTTTGCGAATAAATGGAAAGGTAAGTTCAACGAGCAATACCTAGATTAAAAAGGGCTTTGAGTTAGCAGATAGTCTTAAAAGCTTTAAAGTAAAATTACATGACAAGTAAGATAAATAATTAAAGTTTGGAAGTTAAAGGGTAAATACATAAAAAATTAAAGTAATGGTTTTTGAAAAGTAAGTTTACTCGAAATCGGGTCTCGGTATTCTATTCATTAGTTTTACATAACCTTTGTTAAGTAAATATTTGGGTATAATTATGATATTGCAAAACCCTTTGTTAAATAGATGCTAAGATGATATTTAAGAGTGTTCGGATTTGTCGGCTTGAGTCTTGATACTTGGTCAAGCCCGAAGTCGAGATTCAAAAGTGATAAATGTTATGAGATAACTCAATGAAATCAAAAGAAACTTAACCAAGTGTGTAGTTCTATTAAGAAGAACCTTGGTGTCCTTTAAGCGGGTGTTTGGATTTGTCGGTCCAAACTTGTTATAAGATCAAGTTGGATCCGACATACCAAGTTTTTTGAGAAAACAATTAAAAATAGTTTATAATATAGTTTTAAAGAAAATATGAGATTCGGTGGCCCAAAACACAATAATTGTGTTTAAGCGAGTGAACTCGGTTTAATTCGGTCCTGGTTCGGTCCTTGACTTGGAATAAGATCGAGGATGGTTACCACATACGCAATACCATAGAACTCATAAAATAAACTTAGAAATGATAATACTCAAGTTTTACATAGAACATGTTAATAGTAAAGTATTTAAACAAAAGTTTGGTTTTGGTTCGGTCCTTGACTCGGAATGAAACCGAGAATGGTTACCACATACCCAAATACTATTGACCTATTAAAATGATTTGAAAACTAAAATGACTAGAAACTAAACAATTATAATAAGCTTAAACAAATTTAAAGTGTTAACAAGGATTATAATAGTCCTCCATGTAGCCTTACCTAGCAATACACCTAAACTGACCATGGCCGAAGAAGGGAAATCCAAGGAAAACAAGGGAAGTATGTTTTAAACAAACTATAATAACAAGCTTTAATTAACAAGAATTAGTTAGAACAAATATTAGCATTAGTTTGACCTTGAGAAGTCAAACTAGCAAGAGTTTGAAAGATGAATACTTTGATCTAGATCGGGAGAGTTTTGAGAAAGAATGAGCAACAAAATGGGTGCATTGGACTTGATTTTAATAGTGGAAAAAGCAAAGGTTACCCATAAGAGTTATGCATGCATTTTGTTTGGTTAAAATGGTCAAACAAGGTGGATGGTGGTGGAAAAAGTAAGGGTTATCTATTAGTTTAAAACACCCATTTAGCTTTGGTTGTTTGGCGATATGGGTCCCTGAAGTTTGTTTTAATTCGTTTTTAATAATAAAAGGGTGTTTTAAGGCACCATAAAGGGTATTTTCTTGATCCGACAATTGTGAATCATAACACCCAATATTTTATTAATAACGAAGGATCCGAAAGACGAAATGGGTCAGGTTTCCGATACAAACACAAATACAAGTTAAATAAAAAACGACAAATTCACAGTCTTCCCCACTTTAGGAAATTTCGTCCCGAAATTAGGAAGAATCCGTAATAAATAAATGTGGGTACTTTTCCTTCATAACGTCTTCTCGTTCCCTAGTAAATTCAGCGCCACATCGTGATTTCCATCAGACTTTAACTAAACGGATGTAACTACGTTTGGTTCGTTTCTCATTGTGATCCATGATTTCAACGGGTTTTTCGATCATTTGCAAGGTTTCGTTGATACGCACTTCGTCGAGAGGTATATGAAGGTTACCTTCGGCTAAGCACTTTTTGAGGTTCAAGACATAAAAGGTTGGATGAACACCGGTAAGTTCTTGCGGTAAATCGAGCTTATAAACCACTTTTCCAATCCTTTCGAGGATTTTGAATGGACCTACGAAACGAGTAGCTAGTTTTCCTTTCTTTCCAAAACGGACAACCCCCTTCCAAGGGGATATTTTGAGAAGGACAAAGTCGCCAACATTGAACTCGAGAGGCTTTTGCCGTTTTTCGGCGTAGCTCTTTTGATGACTTCTAGCAGCGATAAGATTTTTGCGGATTTGATCGGCTAGATCGGTGGTGTCTTGGACCATCTCGGGACCGGTGATTTGGGTTTTACCAATCTCGTTCCAACAAATCGAGGAACGACACTTATGACTATAAAGAGCTTGGAAAGAAGCCATACTAATGCTAGAATGATAGCTATTTTTGTATGAGAATTCGATAATCGGGAGATGAGAATCCCAATTTCCACCAAAATCAAGTACACAAGATCGAAACATATCTTCAAGGGTTTGGATTGTATGCTCGGATTGACTATCGGTTTGAGGGTGATAAGCTGTACTACGATCAAGGCGATTACCCAAAGCTTCTTGAAGCGATTTCCAAAAACGGGAGGGGATACGAGCATCACGATCGAAAATAATGGTCAACGGAATACCATGGCGACATACAATTTCATGAACATAGATTTGAGCGAGTTGTTCGACAGGGTACTTCTCTCGGATCGGGATGAAGTGAGCCGATTTGGTTAATCGATCGATGATTACCCAAATACTATCATTTTGCTTTTGAGTGGGGGGTAATTTGGTGATAAAGTACATAGCAATGTCTTCCCATTTCCAAACGAGAACAGAAGGTTGCTCGAGCAAACCAAAAGGTTTTTAATGTTCGAATTTATCCTTTGAGCATGTAAGTCATTTTAAGACGTAAAGTGCCACGTTCTTTTTCATACCCGGCCACCAATAAATAGATGGAAGATCTAAGTACATCTTATCCGTACCGGGATACACGGAATATCGCAACATATGAGCTTCGTCGAGAATGAAAGTACGAATTTCATCACGATCGGGAATCCACAAACGATTGAGAAAATAAAGCAAGCCATCAGGTTTGGTTTTGAGATGAAGTTCGGCTCCACATGACATTTCTTCGTACATATTGCCTTCATCAACAGAGGCACATTGGGCTCGATAGATGCGATCTTGAAGACTGGTTTGGATAATAATGCTATGTAGCAGAACAGATTTAACATTAACTATATGACTAAGGGCATCGGCTACGACATTCTCTTTACCAGGGTGATAGCGAATTTCGTAATCGTAATCACTAATTAATCGGCCCATCGACATTGTCTCATGTTGAGATCTTTTTAGTCAAAGATGTGTTGAAGAATTTTATGATCAGTAAAATCTACACATTTTGTGCCATAAAGATAATGTCTCCATATTTTGTGAGCGAAAACGACGGCACCAAGTTCGAGATCATGGGTCTTGTATTTCTTTTCGTGAACCTTAAGTTTCCTTGAGGCATATGCGATAACTTGACATCGTTGCATGAGAACGCAACCGATACCTTGGTTGGATGCATCGCAAAATACCACAAAGTCATCATTTCCATTGGGAAGGGTTAAGACGGGAGCATTGCAAAGCATATGCTTTAGAGTTTGGAAAGCTTCTTCTTGTTTCGGTCCCCATTCATAAGGTTTACCTTTATGAGTTAGTGCGGTGAGGGGTAACACGATTTTGGAGAAGTTTTAAATGAATCACGATAATACCTAGCCAAACCAAGGAAAGATCGGATTTCCATGGGTGTGGATGGAGTTTTCCAATCTTTTACTGCCTTGATTTTGGCGGGATCAACATGAATACCTTTATCGTTGACAATGTGTTCCAAAAATTTAACTTCTTTAACCAAAATTCACATTTTGAGAACTTGGCATAAAGTTGTTCCTTTCTTAGGAGATCGAGAATGAAACGTAAATGATGCTCATGTTGAGAAAATGAGGATGTCATCTATAAAAATAATTACGAATTTGTCCAAGAATGGTTTGAAAACGCTGTTAATGAGGTCCATAAATACCGTCAGTGCATTGGTTAGTCTGAATGGTATAACCATGAACTCGTAATTTCCATACCAAGTACGAAAGTAGGAATGTTGTCTTCATGAGCACGCAATTGATGATAACCCGATCGAAGATTGATTTTGCAAAAACAGGTTGCGCCTTGGAGTTGATCGAAGAGGTTGTCGATTCGAGGAAAAGGGTAGGGATTTTTGATGGTGAGTTTATTGAGTTCACGGTAATCGATACACATGCGAAACGAGCCATCTTCCATTGTCACGAAGAGAACGGGAGCGCTCTAAGGGGAAGAGCTTGGACGGATAAAGCTCTTATCGGAGAGTTCTTGAAGTTGGTTTGATAACTCTTGCAATTACGAAGGATCTAAACGATAGGGTCTTGGCTACGGGAGTCGCGCCGGGCACAAGGTCGATTCGAAATTAAACCGGATGAATGGGCGAGAGACCAGAGACATCTTTGGGAAAAAACCCGGGAAATTCACAAACAACGGGGATATCTTGAATTTTCTTTTCTTCTGGGTCTTTTATCACCGCTTGGGCTACTAAAGGAACGTACTTTTGGCGCAAGTACTTTCGGGATTGAGAGCATGACATGAGGTTGAGTTTCTTGGGAATCGTTTTGCCAAAGACTTTGAGGGTTTTTCCTTGACAAGCGGGATTCGAATGAACTGGTCATAAAAAACGACATCGGCACGGTTCAAAGCTAACCAATCCATACCTACTATGATGTCAAACCTTCACATTTGCATCGACATGAGGTTGATAGGTTTGGACTTGGTAGGCTTTGGTTTGGTAATACGGTGTGGGAATGATTTGAGCTTGGTTAACGAATGCAAGTCGAGGACAAGCATTGCGGAAATGATTCGGATCTCCATAATCAAAACAAGCTCTAGGTTGAGGAGGAGTTTGAGCAAAAGGCACGGGACGGTTTTGGTTAGATGGAGCAAATCTTGGTGGAGCGGGTTGCCCATGGGAGGTTTCTCGACACACGTTGCTAAGGTGACCATAGCTGTTACACTTCGTGCAATGGCGACAAGCGGAGTAGGAGGGATGATGGCGTTGGCTAGTGTTACACAAGGGATGTGAGCCGGAATAAGGTTTTCGGTTTTGAAGTGCTTGTGATTGAGATTGAGGTTGAGATGGGTGAGTGACGACATAGTTTCGGTAGTTGGGTTTGCTTTTCTTCTTGGAGTGGTGGGATAAGTTGGAGTAGTTTATGGATTGGGGTTGAGGATCAACTTTGGTGAGGGTTGATGGTTCGGGTGTACTCTTCTCATTGGGTTTCTTGGAGCTTTTGATAGTGAGTGTACCGGCTTTGACATGGTTTTCGGAAAGAGCATCGGCTAAGATAATTGCATCATGGAGTGTTTGCGGTTTACTACTCATCATCGAGTCGCGGATTTGCATAGGCAAACCGGCGACATACTTTTCAATTGCCCGTTCGAGGGGAGTGACCAAGTGAGGTACCAAGAGACTAAGCTCATGAAAGCGTTTGGAGTAGGCGGAGTTGTCATCACTCTCTTTCTTAAGTTCCCAAAATTCGGATTTGAGTTTTTGGAGTTCATGTTTTGGGCAAAATTTCTTCATCATGACTTCCTTGAGCTTGGTCCATGAGTAGGTCATAGCTACTTCCGCCCCGTTGGTGAACACTTCGAAATTCCACCAAGTTCGGGCGGTCTCCTCGAACATGCTTGAGGCGTACGTGGTTTTCTTAGATTCGGGGCATTCACAAAGATAGAAAACGCTTTCCATCTTATCGAACCATTACAACAAGGTAGTGGCACAATTCTTGCCATAAAACGAAGATAGGTTGGCACCGGTGAAAATTTTCAAGGAAAAAGGTGCGGGGTTAGGCAAGGCTTGGGTAACAGTGGGTTGGGTGGCTTTAATTTGTGTTATTAGTCTAGAAATCACAGCGGAGATTTCTTTAGCAACCATAGTGGCCATCCGACGACCGGAGTTAAGCTTGCGAGTGTGGTGATGAAGAGCATGCATTCTAAAATAATAATAGAGAAATGATATAAGTTTGGAGTAACTGATATAAGTTTGAGGATAATGAGTAAACATGGGGTTTTAATGATTGTGAGCCCTAGAGTTATGAGGATGAGGATGTTAAAAAAAATTCTTTTGTTAGTAAATCAAGTAAATAGATAAAATGTTAAATAGTTTAAATCTTTGAAATTTGAAAATAATGTGTGATGATTTAAAAGCGGGAAAACTTGCATGAACCCCATAACTTGTTGTCCCATTATTAAATAAAAAAAATTGTGGTAAAGTGGGGATTTGAACATGTGCACGTAATCACCGTGTTTTACACGTTTTGTCCCAAATATCGTAATAATAACAATAACAAGTAAACAATGAGGCAATCGAGATGTTGAAAACATTAGTCCACGTATCACCGTGGCTCTTATGCTTCCAACAAAAAAATATATAAGGAAGCAACCGGAACGCTTGCATTGGAAAACTTAAATTTGTTGACATATATTACATGGTTTGTTGGCCTAGAAGACGAACACTACAATTCAATCATCCCAGGTAAGTAAATCACCTTCGATTCTTGGAATGTTTTTTGTCAAATGATCGTTTCATAGTGTTTCGCCCCCTATGTTGGCTACAAACCCGTCATAGAGTCAAGCTTTAAGGAGATGATAGATAACGAGATCCAAATTAAATTTGTGATCCATAAAAACATCATAAAAATCTACTAGGTAAGGATACCTTGGAATACAACTCATTCGCTTCATTTAATCATCAAAAAGTAACACATCTTGTTCATACAAAATAACACAAAATGCAAATAATTAAATTGTTCATTCTTCTGATAACCTAAACGGTCTCAAAATAGTATAGCATCTTCAAACTCCAATAAACCAATAAGCAAACAAGTAACAATGCATAAAATAAAATTTGTCAACGCGTATATTGGTGAGCAATTTCATAGTTTTGAGTTATATAATTTGAGGCAAAATCCACAACACGTATATGAAACTAACTATAAAAACACTCGTGCACGTAAAGCATATGAGACATATAACACACAATTGAGCAAATATTCAAAGTATCATATACCCTAGAGTTTGGGGTTTGAGGATCTAGTATCATATATCATTGTTGTTTTGAATATGTATGCATGTTACCCCCAAAGTATAAAAAGGAAAACGGGGAATGAAATGTACTCACATGAAATAAGTAACTTGAATGATTAGTTTGCGAATAAATGGAAAGGTAAGTTCAATGAGCAAGACCTAGATTAAAAAGGGTCTTGAGTTAGTAGATGGTCTGTAACATCCTGAAATTTATAAGAATAATATTTAATATATTCTTTAATTATGGTGGAAAAATTTACTTGAGTTAATAGAGATATAATAATATAATAAAGATGGAAGGATAATTAGGCTAATTAGATGTAATTAATTATGGACCAAAAAGGAAAGCTGGGCCTAAGGTCCATGGGCTTAAGGGAGTATAAATACCCCTAAAACCCTAATCCTTTCCATTTCCAACCATCTCTACACAATAGCCTCCATACAAACTCAAAACACACACACAAACCCTCTCCCACGGCCGTGACCAAGAAGGAGATTCAAGACCCGAAAAACAAGAAAGATATTGATAAATCTTTGATATATCAAGCAAGATACATGATTATAGATCATAACCAAGCTAACCTGTAGCCTAAAAACGAGTAAAGGTACGTTTTTTATCTTTAAAGGTTGTGTTTTTATGAATTGTTGACCATGAAACTTAACCCTATAGTAGATCGGGTCTAGATGGTTCATTACAAACTTGGTGTTAAAAATGGACTTAACGAACCCATGGACAATATATGGCTCACATAAAGAAACCCTAGATCTAGCCAAAGAACGTTTTAACCCATAAAGGTTCAAGCTTTATGTATAAACGGGTTAAGTCTTGGCCGGAAACGGTTAGGGAAACGTTCATGGGTAATATGATACCATACTTGGTATATAAACGTTAATAATGAAAGGATGATGGAAATAAAAGACCTAACAATTGCAGCTAATTCGAATACATTATGCTCATTCGCATACATGGTCTAAATTTGAATACATTATGGCCATTCGCATACAATGATAAAACTCGAATATAACAGTGTGTTCGATTACATTGTAAATTTCGCATATATTAGATACATTCGATTACAATATGAGGATTCAAATACAATTCTTGATTCGAATACACTGAGAAACTCGCATACAATGTGCTTATTTGCATACAATATGCTCATTCGCATACAATATGGAGATTCGCATACATTGTATGCATTCGCATACAATATAGAGATTCGCATACAATGAATCACTCAATTACAATAAGTCATTCAATTACAATGAATCATTCAATTACAATGGATCATTAGAATACAATGTGATCATTAGAATACAGTGTGATCATTAGAATACAATGTGATCATTAGAATACAATGTGATCATTAGAATATAATCTGAACATCAGAATTATTAGGCACAGAAATTTGACACTGTGGATATGTTATCCTGGCATATGTTTTGGATCAGTTATCCTTAGCGTGTGTTCCAGATCCCGTCAGGATCAAGGATCCACGGTACTTATTATTTACTAACGATTGTTTCATGTGTATAACATTATATTTGACAGATGTAACGACTAAGAGTCTACCCCCTATTTCGCAGCCTGAGTGATATAGCACGTGGTCAAAGTGGCTGTTACGATTATATTGAAGGAAATGGCGGATTTTTAGGGATTATTAGTTAATTGTATTTATTTTTGATAACTCCATTGAGTTATGATCAGTTAAGGCACACACCCTATATATAACACACCAGCTACATTCATAGAGGAGGACAACAATACACACACACACTTAGAATTATTGTAAACACTGATCATAATCTCCAACCTTGTATCCTCATTTTTCATATTAATAAAGTGGTGATAGACAATTGTCATCACCCGGGGTTTTTGTGCCGGCGATTCGACCAAGATCAAGGGCTTTTCCTCGTAATAAATCCTTGTGTTTGTGTTTGAAACTGTTTCATAATCGTTATTATCAATCTAGCACTAAACCTCACAATTACAGATTTGGATACATTATCCTTAGCAGATTTTTATCCAAAACTATTTGGCGCCCACCGTGGGGCAATTGGTGCTATAATCCAGAAATACCCCATCAATATTCAACCTTTCATACCCATATCACCATCAGTGGCCTCTAAACAATCTTCTGCTTCATCAACCATGTCTTCCTCAGTTTCACTCCCACCGGGATCCTCACTGCCAATGCCTCCGCCAATCACGGGAGCACCACGGGCTGCTGCTGCTGGAAACAAGACGCAACTTCCAGTGTTCCAGGGCTAAAAAACCACTGTTGCCACTTCGGTGGTTAACTCTAACAATGATGTTTCTGCTATGTTTTCACAGGTTAAGGCATACATGGCGCAGCAGAACAATACCAACCAGAGGATCCTACGTGAAATTGAAGATCTCAAGAAAAGAAAGAGGCCAACGGAGGATCAGACTCCCTTGATGCCTAAGGTGCTGCATTTATCTACTCCAGGATCCGTGGCTCAACATGCTCAAGGATCCTCCATCCTTGCGCAAGGATCATCCATCCTTCAACCGGGGTCCATGGGTCAATTAGCTCAAGGATCCTCAACTTTTCCGCAAGGATCATCAATCCTTCAACCGGGGTCCATGGGTCAGTTAGCTCAAGGATCCTCAACTTTTCAGCAAGGATCATCTATCCTTCAACCGGGGTCCATGGGTCAGTTAGCTCAAGGATCCTCAACTTCTCAACAAGGATCGTCCTTCCTTCAACCGGGATCCTACGGGTCATATCTTCAAGGATCCCTCAACTCTCAACCATTGGGATCCTTTGACCACAATCAAGGATCCTTCTTCCAGGATCGAGGATCCTCAAGGGTTCAACATCAACGATCCTCCGAGGTCCATGAAGGAGATATAATACCTATGCAGACTATAGCTTCGGGGGGACCAACTCCTCTAGCAGACGCTTCTTACCTAAACCACTCTTCTGGAAAGACGACCTTTACACAACAAAGAGGTAACGTGTATAATCCTATATCCTTAAATGCTAACCATGGTTCCATGCAGGACGAAGGTATCAACCAAGCTATGGCTAAGGAACTGCAGAAACTCAAGGATATAATATCCAGCGTACCAGTGGTGATCCGTCCAATTCCTGAGATTCTGGAGGCAAGCCACAAGTTATCCATATTTGCTCCTCCAATTTGTGACGCGGAGATCCCTAAACGCTTTCAAACCCCCAACATGAAGGTGTATGACAGGACCTCTGATCATGAGGAGCACGTAGCTCAATACAGGGAAAGGATAGAAATTAACCCAATTCCTGAGAGGCTCAAGGAGGCTTGTCTGAGCAAAGGTTTTGGAGCCACAATATCAGGATTTGCTTTGAAATGGCTGCTAAGTCTTCCTCCGTTTTCTGTTACTTCTTTCTCACACTTAGTTAACTTGTTCAACAGTCAATTTTCCTGTAGTAGGAAATTTGAGAGGTTAACTAGTGATTTATACCGCGTTATCCAACCCAATGATGAATCCCTTAGGGATTTTGTTACAAGGTTTGGAAGGTAAGCTCTAGAAATCCCTAATCTTGTGTAACATCCCGAAATTTCTAATGTAATATTTAATATATTATTGTGTCGGGTGAAATAAACGAGTTAGTGGAACGATAATAATAATAGTAAAATACGAAAGACTAAGTAGGATAATTAGACGGATTAGTTATGGACCAAAAAGGAAATATGGGCCTTAGGTCCATGGGGTTAAGGGAGTATAAATACCCCCTTAAACCCTAATCCTATCCATTCCATCCATCTTATCCATCCTAATCTCTACACACTCAAAAGCACACACACTCATCCCTATTGCGGCCATGAGAAGAAGGAGGAGATCCGAGATCGATTCTAGCCTAAATCTTTGATATACAATCAAGATACAAGATCGTAGTTCATAATCCATCTAAACGTAACCTAAAAAAGGGTAAAGGTACGTTCTTTATTGTTAAAGGTTATGTTTTTATAAACGTTTAGTCTTGAAACTTAGAACGAGAATAGATCGGGTATAAATGAAACGTAAAGTTGCGAACTTGATTCTAAAACAAACTTAATGGACCTACAAACAGGTGCAGCTCGTTAAGAATGGACCCTAGGTCTAGTTTTGAACGTTTTAGCTTAAAGGTCCAAACTTTATGTCTTTCCGGGCCAAGTTTTACCCGAACAAGACCATGGGAATGATCACGGCTTCGGTTAATATCATATCAAAGGATTTCTTGTGGGAACGAAGGTGATTATGGGTGTTAAGTGCGAATAGTAGCCGCTGCTGGGCAACTTCGCTTGCGGCTAAGTTCGCCTGCAGCCAAGTTCGCCAGCAAGTTCGTTGAACAAGTTCGCTGAGCAACTTCTCCTGCAGCTAAGTTCGCTGCACATTTTTCGCCTATGGTTAACTTCGCTGGACGCAAGTTCGCGTGCTGTTAACTTCGTAGTTATAAGTTCGCTAAATGTTAAGTTCGCTTAAAATGCTAAGTAAAAGTAATCCAGTGCTAGACCACGAATCGGGCTAACGAATGAGTAGGAGAATAAAATAATAACTTAAAATCCTAATGGAAAATGTGTTAAGACAGTTAATAAAAATAAAATTTTTCCAAGCTGACTTGGCAGCTTAACCCCAGCCAGGGGCTCTGCCCCTTGGACCCTGCTAGGGGCTGCCGCCCCTAGAACCCCGCTGTCAGGGGCGCTGCCCCGGACCCCCGTTCGTTGTGGGTAATAATTGAACTAGAAAGACGATACGGGTAGTCGTAGTTAATTGATACGTGTAATTGTTATACAGTTAGTCGTGCACTACTCAAGAAAGGAAGTAACCATTAACGAAAGAAGTAGCCGAGTTCAGGTGAGTTTCTAGCCCCATTCCTTGTTATGTTTTCGGGGCTGTGTGCATACTCGATGTGATAGTTAATACACTTACCTTAAATGGTAAGTGTATGCCATAAATGATAGATATGATAGATACGAATGATTGCTTGACGGTACGTGAACGATCTTCAGATATTGCACGTACTGTCAGGTTATAAATAAAGATATGAATATTGTATGAAATGTAAGGATGATGTATGAACGTTATAAAAGAAAGCTTGTCGGTGCGTGAACGATCTTCGGATATTACACGTGTCGGCAACGGAAATGATCTCTAAGTGGTTATAAGTGTGTAAATGTTATGATGTAACTTGGTTATTATGTAAATGATGAAATGATATGAAGTGTGTTGTAGACAAGTAGAGGTAGAGTGTGCTAGAACTGGCAAGAGTCTACTAAGTGTGTTAGTGGCATGACGATAGTACGTGGTAGGGTAAGCCTATACGTGACTTCGTTATTAAAGTGGCAAAGTGGCATAATGTTATACGTTATTAAAGTGGCAAATTGGCATAACGTTATTCGTTATTAAAGTGGCTAAGCTGTAGGGGTAAATAAGAGGTTAAGTGGTAAGGTGAGCAGGTTAGATAGTGGGCTATGTGTCTTCGGATACGTATATAATGTATGTATTGGTTGTATGATAAGTTGCTTGATTAACTAGAACTCACTCAGCGTAGCTGACTTTTAGTATGCACGCAGGTGAGCTGATTATAGAGTTAGCATGAGGATGGCACATGGCATGGATTGAACGGCTGGCATCTGAAGAAAGAAGAAAATATGTTTTAAATATAATGTTTTTGTTATGGTATCAAAGAAAATATTTAATGTTTTATAATAAACGGTTAAAGTTTTATATTCCGCGAAAGTTTTGATTAACTCTGATTTATTGAACTGTGTTTGTGAGTAAATCCGACGCTAAAGTAGGGCTACAGGGAACGGGGCCTTACAAGTTGGTATCAGAGCAAAGTTCGAGAGATTTAAGCATCCTACATGCTTAGACTCGAACAGAGAATGAGATTTAAAATGAGAAAAAAAGAAGATGCCAGTTCAAAATAGCCATGTGTCACTCAAGCAAGCTCAGTAACGGTAAAGTATGGTAAATAATGTAAAGATGTTTGCTTGATTTTAGAAGAAGGATATATGCAGGTTAGGGATAGGATTTCTTGATTGATTAACTGTTTTAGTTTAGAAACTAGCACAAGTGAAATCACGAAGGGGAGAATGTAGAACCTGAGGAGTAATGCAAATAGTTAATTACACTTGATCAATGTCATTAGCTACTTACCTTACGAATCACGTTCTAAATAATTCCTTGAGTGATGACGTTTGTGTTTTCCCTTTTAGAATACGATGGCTGGAGCTGGAGAAATTGTTGGAACTGGAGGTCGCACTGGACGTCGTGGCAGGCCTCGTCTAGTCCGACAACCTTCAGTAGAGACAACTTCCAACACCGGAGACGAAGGAAGCGCAGCTGGAGGGAACCCGGGCAACAACGAAGGGGTTCAACTTGACCCTGCGATTCAAGAAGCCATTGTTCAAGCTGTAGTCGCTGCTATGAAGAACCAGAATCCCGAAAGATCTGCTGGAAGTCATGGGAGAACTGTTGAAGGATCAAGAGAGAATGGTAGGAAAGATGGTGAGGGAGTGAAGGGTGACTCAAGTGAAGCTGGGTATGTGAAAGCTGATGATGGAAAGAAAGGCCGAGGTGGGTGTAACTACAAGTCCTAATAGGGCTGTGACCCGCCAAAGCTGACTGGTTTGGGAGACACAATCGCTACTCTCCAATGGATAACCACTATGGACAAGATTATCCGAATTAGCGAGTGTCGTCCCGACCAAGCAGTGGGTTATGCCACTCAGTCATTTTAAGATGAGGCTATGTACTGGTGGGAAACTGTGGAACAAAGGAAGACCCGAGAAGAGATTAGGGCAATGAGGTGGAGTGACCTGAAGGAGTTAGTGCTGAAAAGGTTCTGTGCTGATGCCGAGGTTGAGAGAGCCAAGATGAAGTTTCTGAATCTGAAGGCGGGCAAGATGACACACCGGGAGTATATCACCGAATTCAACCGCAAGTCTAGGATGGTTCCTGACATGGTGAACACTGAGGCGAAACGGATCAAGTGCTACATCAGGGGACTTCCCCAGAAGGTCCGCATGTTTGTCAGGGCTAGCAAACCTGCTACCTTTGAGTCTGCAGTTGAGTTAGCAAAGATGGTTTATGATGATCTGGCGGTGGATGATGTGGAAGTGGGAGATAAGAAAAGAGGTAAAGGAAACAAACGGCCTGCAGATGGTGTGGAGTATGCGGGGAAGAAGGCACCAAAGATGGCAGACAGAGAAACATGAAAAGTGTGCAGGAAGATGCACTTGGGAGAATGCAAGGTCGGTCCAAACCAGTGCTACCGATGCGGAAGGAATGGACACATCTCCCGTGAATGCACCGAGGACCAGAAATGTTACAAGTGTGGTAAGTCTGGTCACATAGCTAGGGAGTTTGGAGAAGCCGTGGTAGTGGAGGAAAGGAGAGGAGACGCGTGAAGGGATGGTCTATTAGCTGCTGAGGAAGTTGCAAGAAAAATAAGTGGCATGTCACAGATGTTTTAGGTTTAGTACGGTTAAGGAGTGTTTTTGTTATCGCTGAACCTTTGAATGATTTCCTTTTTGTTTTATGAATGACTTATGATTGCTAATGATTTGGTATAAATGGCTTATGAGTTATCTTGAATGCATGTTGGTTATAAAAGTAGTTGTGTAGTGGTAAAGCGTCGCCTTAGGAGTTAGCGTTATTACATAAAACAAGGTTCCTTGAGAAGACGAGACTCGGTACATCGAGGGCCTCATGGACAAGCTGCCTTAATAGCTAAACCACATGATCACCGCTCGATGACTGCAAGTCAGGAGTACGAAGGATTACCCTAGAATTTCAGAATATTGCTTCTCCGTAAACACCCATGGTTTGATTTGTGCCATGAAGGATCTAGGGGAGAAGGCAATGTGGCCCCGAAAGAACGAGAAGTCAACCACCTTCAGAGACAAGTCCAAATGGTGTGCCTTCCATGAGGACTTTGGCCACATGACGGACGATTGCATCGGTTTGAGGAGGGAAATCGAATACCTCATAAGCAAGGGCCACTTTAAGGAACTGTTGGGAAGAAAGAAGTCCCTGATCCAGGTTCTTGAAGAGGCTCCCCAAAAAGCAACTCCGCCCCCACTAGATGCTCAAGGGATCAACTTCATTTCCAGGGGTTCAGATATATGTGGAACTTCTTTCTCCGCAGCTAAGAGTCTGGCTAAAGAGACCAAGTTGGATAACGGGGAACGACCGGTTATATTCACCACCTTGACAACAGACAAAAGGATCTTCTTTGATGAAGAAGATAAATCAAGCATCCAGGAACCTCAACATGACGGTTTGATTGTTACTTTGTTTATTGCTAACCATTATGTACGCAGGATCCTAGTCGATGGTGGAAGCTCGGTCAATATCATCCAACACGATGTGCTTCAGAAGATGAATATACCAGACTCGGAGATCATCCCAAGGACATCGGTGCTAGTCGGTTTCAGTGGCGAAACCAAGAAAACATTGGGGGACATCAAACTCCCAATATATATTGAAGGGTTAAATTCTTACCAAAAATTTTGTGTTATAGATAACCTTTCTTGTTGCAATGTTATTTTGGGCAGGCCTTGGCTACATGGGATGAAGGCAGTGGCCTCTACTTACCATCAATGTATCAAACTACCAACTGCTTGGGGGAGTAGTAAGGATAGATGGTGACCAAGTCGAAGCCAAGACCTACTATTCTTCATCCATGAAGCCGATAGCTAAACAGACGATAGCATAGCAATTACAGCAAAATCCTAGGAATGGACTGGAAGCTCGAGAGCAGGACCTAAAAGAAATATCCTTAGATTCCGAGGATCCAGACGTGAAAATTTTCCTAGGATCCAGTATCCCTAGTGAGATCGAGGAGGATATAATATCCTTCCTAAAGTGAAGAAAGTCCACGTTTGCCTTCAAACATTCAGACATGACAGGTATTTCTAAGGAGGTAATTACTCACAAGTTAGGCATTGATTTATCTGTTAAACCCGTCCATCAGAAGCGAAGGAAATTCGCTCCTGAGAGGAACGCGATCATACAAGAAGAAGTTGAAAAACTTCTTAAGGCCGGTATGATCAGAGAGGTTGAGTATCCTCGATGGTTAGCTAATATGGTTGTTGTTTCTATAAAGAATAGAAAGTGGAGGGTGTGTGTCGATTTTATTGATTTAAACAAGGCATGCCTCAAGGATCCTTTCCCGTTACCACATATAGATTCCATGGTGGATGCAACGGCAGGACATGAGATGCTCACCTTTATGGATGCTTCCACTGGATTTCAACAAATTCATATGAAACCATCTAATCAAGAGGATACAGCATTCATAACTCCTACCGGCATATATTGTTATATTGCTATGGCGTTCGTGATGTGCTAAAACTGTCTATTAAAAATACTAACCTAACCTAGACACTCTAGTTTTAAATTTATAAATCTAGACTAGACCATTAGACAGGCAAGTGTAGGTTCCCAGCCGGATCTACATGAGATATCGCGCACTACGCAGGTGCGGAATCCCTACGTAAGACGTTACGAGTATAGAAAACAATACGATTAACACACAATACGATAATCAAACACGTTGTATACCAACCTTAAACACGTGATACGAAGATCACTTGATTAAAGACTCTCTCTCTCGAATACTCTCTGTAAAACTGAATGAATAATAAATTGAATAAGCCGTAACAGATGGCTTATATAATCACGACAACTTCGCCTGGCATGTTCAGGCGAAGTTGTCACTAACTTCGCTTGTCTAACAAGTTCGCCCATATCAGCGAACTTGTTAGCAACTTCGCTTATACAAAACATAAAACATTACAAACGTGATTACAGACACTAGACACTGAACTACTGACATCATGCACCAACAGACTCCCCCTTGGCAGTAGCTTCATCTCTTTAGCTTCAAACACGTGTCTTGTAATCTTCAATCTTGTATCTTCACGCATGCACTCCTTCTCGAACACAAACAGAGACAACTCTTTGATATTTCCTCGCTTCGTCTTTCCAAGCAGGAATATAAAAGATTTTCTTCTCATTGAGCACCTGCAGATCAGCTTGCGATAAGTTTACCAAATGCATCGGATCGTAAACTCTTAGCACCTCTTGTTCATCCTCGTCTTCCATCACTGCCTCAGCTGTCTCACAATCTACAAACCACCACTTTAGGTCTTTAAGCACATCCTTGGGCATTAGCTTCATCGGTACTTCTTTAAGACACCGGATCGGTTTATACTTCATGACCATCCAAGGTTTTCCATCAGCTCACAAACCTCTATCCTTGTCTTCAACAAGTTTTCCATTTTGTGGTTTTAACAGCTCAAATTTCTTCTCTTTTATACTTTCTTTCCACACAATTTTCCCAATAACTCTAGCCATATTATCGTTACTTCGATTGATTAACTCCAATCTAGCTAAGTCTTTCACTTCACATTCCGGCAGTGTATTCAACGATCTTAACAGTCTTTTAAAATACTAAACACCGTCATACCTTTTAATCACGAAGAGCCTCAACTGCTCATCATAGATCCAGAAAATAATCCCTTTCTTCGCTTCAGCATAGCCTTTAATGTTGTAACTCTTCTTAAACATTTTAGGGACCGCCGGTTTCTTCGTTTTGACGAACCACTAAGCATAGCCTTCCTTCCACCTAGGCTGCTCTTCCCATTCAGACTCATCGCTTCCAATCTGTTCACTCAAATCTGCTTTCTCAACATCTGGAATGTCATGCTCCACATTCTCTTCTACTATCTCTCCCTCTTCAATCTCATAATCAATCACAATATCTTCTCCAATCTTCTCTATCACATCACTCGGTAATACATCATCATCACGAGATATCAATTGTAGGTTCCCAGCCGGATACCAATTGTAGGTTCCCAGCCGGATACCAATTGTAGGTTCCCAGCCGGATCTGATACCAATTGTAGGTTCCCAGCCGGATCTACACGAGATATCGCGTACTACGCAGGTGCGGAATCCCTACGTAAGACGTTACGAGTATAGAAAACAATACGATTAACACACAATACGATAATCAAACACGTTGTATACCAACCTTAAACACGTGATACGAAGATCACTTGATTACAGACTCTCTCTCTCGAATACTCTCTGTAAAACTGAATGAATAATAAATCGAATAAGCCGTAACAGATGGCTTATATAATCACGACAACTTCGCCTGGCATGTTCAGGCGAAGTTGTCACTAACTTCGCTTGTCTAACAAGTTCGCCCATATCAGCGAACTTGTTAGCAACTTCGCTTATACAAAAGATAAAACATTACAAACGCGATTACAGACACTAGACACTGAACTACTGACATCATACACCAACATCAAGTGTACCTATCAACTGTAGAAAAGCCTAATGAAGTCCGGATGTCGAACCCATAGGACACTAGAGACACCTAAACTAGACTCTGACTAATAACTTAAATAAATAGATTTAATTGATTTTTGTGTTTTTTAATTATTAACTATAAATTAAATAATACTTAAACTAAAACTGACACGAACAAATAAGGGTGTAACTTAAATAAGGGGAACAACTACCTAAACATGGAATCCTACTAGTCAACTCGTAAACTCTCAGAATTGGATTTATGATTGGTACCGGATTCTAAAAATATGAAATGTCAGGAATAACTAAAGTATGCTAGATCACCTCCCGGTCTCACCAACAATACCTAAGAACCCTAAATATCATGTAAGCTCAACGGTTTAATGGTTCGGATCACCTCCCGGACTCACCTTACCTAACTATGCTAAGGTACCCAAAGATTAAATCACCTCCAGGTCTCTCTAATCACAAAACACCCTAAAGCGTAAAGAGGTATTTTTATTAAATTCGGTTATAATTCGGATATGTAAGAATCTAATGGAATCTAGGGTAACTCACTCCCGTGCAATCACTACCCAAACCCGCAAAAGACCAAAACAGGCGACACTTAATTACCTCCCGGTCTCTCAAGTGACAGAATATAAGGTATCTCTAAACTCTCAATTACCGTTCCTATGGAATACGTTAACAATAAACCATAAACTAGTTACAAACACACAGTAAGCAACCTAATATGCATCCATACATGAAAGACATTCATAAAGACGCATATGGAACAAAATCTGATAATAAATTAATACCAAATACGCATACGTATCACAACCAAATAAAATAAAAACTTTACCAAAACATGAACCAATCAATATTAATCCAAGACCAAAAATAAAACGAGTATAAAAAGTATTCATCCAAACCCAGGCAGTATAACAATTTAGCCAATCATAATTAAGAACAAAATAAAAATATAATATATTTTGAGGTACATTGAAAATAATAATAAGACTTGACCTACTTGAATAATAGATTCCTTTGCCTCTTGATGTGTGCTACATGAGTCCACCATCAGGGGTGGTCCCCCACTGCGATTTAACCAAAACCCCCTCTGAATAAATTTCCGTCCCCCTTAACTGTTGTACTTCCATACTTATATTCCCACTCCAAAAAACCTTGACATCTTTCTTGTTGGGCTGTAAGCTAACTCCTTGGGGCTTGGTGACTTTCATGTGGCCCTCGTCGTTTCTTGGCAAATAAATAATGCATGGCTTCAAAAATCCACTTTATATGGATTTGGAAATACACGGAGAACCTATTATCAAATATTAAATCACATTAATTAACATTAAAACTCCATTCATACATTCAAGTAGTGTTTAATGTGATTTATATAAAACAAATAATCAATTGATTCATGTCTATATATAATTACTATCAATGAAAACACAAAAAATAAACAAAGTTTGTTTACATATTTGCCATGTCTCAAGTTTAATGAAAATCTTCATTCTAACTCGTTTTCTTTTGAGATTTTTAAAATATAAATATGAGCCAAATAGAAATATATTCAATAAAAATATGGCTCAAAATACTTGAAATTATAGGAAATAGTTATATAATGTTATGTATATTTTAGACCACATCAAATATCCCCACACTTAAATATTTGTCTTCCCTGAAAAAGTATTTTGCATTGGAATCAGAATTCGAATTTGATCTTTAAAACATATAGGTTACCTTTTAAGCACAAATAAACGCAAAAACCGTGATTGCCGATATTGTTGTCCACTTAAACCCAACCACCAGCCTATCAAACCCCCTATTGCATTAAATTCTTTGAAGCACATACTATTATTTTGAGAACTAATTATCCTGTTAAGAATGTGCTTAGAAAACCAGAATTGTCAGGAAGGATGGCTAAGTGGGCTGTGAAGCTGAGTGCATATGACATTCAGTAGGAGCCTAGAACAGCTATCAAATCGCAAGCACTAGCAGACTTTGTGGCTGATTTCAGCAGTGACATGCAAAAGGAAGCTGATTTAGAAGTCTAGCAACCAAAAGAAACCAAGGATCCTCTTCACAGATGGAGCATCCAACGTAAGAGGAACGAGATTGGGCATACTACTAAAATCGCCACAGGGGGACATAATACCCCAGTCCATTGCATGTGCATTTCAAGCGACCAACAATGAGGCAGAATATGAAGCACTTATCGCAGGTTTGCTTTTAGCTAAACAGATGAGGATCAAGTATCTTCAAGTTTATATAGACTCTTTACTTATAACTAACCACATTTACGGTTCTTATACCGTAAAAGGTGAGAATATGGTTAAATATTTAGAAATTGTGAAGGAGTTAGCAAAATCCTTCGAGTTGTTTATTATCATACAGGTACCAAGAGAAGAAAATGTTGGGGCAGATTCCTTAGCAAACTTAGCATCATCATTAAAGATCCCAGATGATATAAAGATACCTATCATTCATATATTGTCTCCGACAATTGGAGAACAGAAAGTTATGGAGGTAACAATGGATGGCACAAAAGAACTTGAGGATCCCTCATCCTCCCCAAAAGCGGGATCTTGGATGCTTCCAATCAAGAAATTCCTCCAAGGTGGAGAAATCCCTACAGGTGAAAATCCTAAAACTTTTAGGTTGAAGGTATCACAATTCATTATTTTACAAGATATTGTATATAGAAAATCTCTTGCAGGTCCCTGTTTGAGATGCATCGAGGATCCTGAAATACAAGAGGTACTCCAAGACTTCCACAAAGGCGATTGCGGCAACCACACAGGGGGAAGAACATTATTCTCCAGAATACTTAGGACTGGATACTTCTGGCCAACAATGAAGAAGGATGCAACGGAGTATTCAAAGAAGTGTGATGCTTGCCAAAGGCATGGAAACATCCTACACCAACCAGCAGAACCTATGTATCCTATATCCTCATCATGGCCTTTCATGAAGTGGGGCATGGTTATCGTGGGTAAGCTACCTAAGGCGCCAGGAGGAAAAGTATTCATGCTTGCAATGACTGATTACTTTTCAAAGCGGATTGAGGCTTAAGCATTCGTTCAAGTTCGAGAAAGGGAAGTTATATCCATTATTAAAAGAAACATTATAACTAGATTTGGTATCCCATCTGAAATTATTTGTGACAACGGTTCCCAGTTTATCGGGAAAAAAACTACTAACTTTTGTAATAGTTGGGGCATCAAGATGATTACATCTACTCCAATGCACCCTCAAGCTACTGGCCAAGCAGAGTCAAGCAACAAGATCATCATCAACAACCTGAAAAAGAAGTAGGATCCAAGAAAGGCAAGTGGGCCGAAGAGCTACCTTATGTTCTTTGGGCTGGTAGAACAACACCCAAGAATGCAATAGGCCAAACACCTTTCTCACTGGTGTTTGGATCAAAAGCAGTTATCCCTACAGAAATGGTGGTTCCTATAGCCAAACAAGCATCAGTGATCCTGAGGTCAATAGAGAAATCCTTCTCGAAGACTTGGATACTGTGGAAGAACTCATAGACTTAGCTAAGATCAGAATGGCAGCTTATCAACAAAGGGTAGCTGGGGCATACAACAAGAGTGTAAGGATCAGAAGATTTCAAGAAGGAGATCTGGTATTGAGGAAAGTTGTAACAACTCGGACTTTTCGTAACTTATAAACCCGACCCGTTTCGGTGTTCGGGTCATTTTATAAATTATTTTGTTTATCGATTTATTTTTATTGTTGTTATAATTATATAACTATAACTTCCTTACTTTGGCAAGAGTAACCCAGATTAAAACCTTTTATTCATATTTGTATCCAACCTCAAACATTAAGGGTTCAAAGTGAAAATTATTATAACCCATTTTCCCAAATAGGTATCATGACCCATATCCGGATCTCAGCCCAAATCCTAGCCCGTTTAGCGAAACCCGATCCCAATCTATTTGTCTTGGACCGCAATTTACGTAATACACAAGGAAATTTAATCTGTTGATATGTTATTCATGCCTTTTTCGACCAACCGACGTTCTTAATTTGGTTAATCGATCGCAAATTGATAGGTCTTTCTTGATATACTTGGCCGACACTCTTTGATCATTAATCTATATCATAACAAGCTTTATTATTCAATTTCTTTCACTCACACAACCCTTATACCATCGAAAACTAAAACCCTATACTTAATTACGTTAATATCGTTGCGTAAGTTGTGTACGTGAGTTCTTATAGCCGGCCATTGGTATCTCAATTAACCATCGCATAAACAACGAACAGGGTAATTTCTTATATGATTAGTTTCACATTGATCTTCTCTCCAATAACCCTAAACTGAATTGCTTTATCGTGTTCAATTGATTGATGTTCTTGATCCTCTTGTAGCCGGCTCGTGTTCATCGCAATTAACCCTTCATAGATCATCATTTGAGGTAATTAGTTATATGATTTTGATCGTCGTTCTTCATACTACAATAACCCTAATGTTAATTGGATCAACAATTAACGGATTGATCGATTTAGATTTTAGGGTTTATCAACTGAATTGGGTTTGACAGGTTATAAGATAAATAAATTCGTTTTCATGTATTTAACAACTTGACAGCTTGGCTTTGTGGTTGTGTGTGCGTTATTCAGTTTCTGGCTGGAGGGCATGAGTTCGAGTCCCTCCAGCAGCGGGTTTTTTTTGTATTAATTTGTTTTATAATATGGCAATCTTTTTAATCACTTAAATCATATAGTAAATATTAATTAATTCTTATTTTGTTAAAACCGGCACCTTAACTAGTCGCTTTTCCGAATCTTTGTAAAACTATATATATATAATCTTGTTAATTAATATATTAAAATACATAATATACATAATTAGTTTATATAATTATTGAGTATTTTATTAAAGGCTTTATTTTATATAAATTATTTATTACCTATTAACTATTATTTACAACATTTACTTAAAAGAACTCTATATTAATAATATAAATATAAATATAATTAAAACATATTTTTAGTTAAAATAATCATTTAGAACAGATCTCTTTATATAAACTATAACGTTTTATAAATATTCATATAAATACTTTAAAGTATTTTATATAATTAAATTTTATTATTTATGATAAACTTTGATAATAAAATTTAGAATAAACCTATTAATATTTAACTTTCATAAGAACGCACCCGATCTTCAAATCCCGAACGTGTATCTAGTTTAAGATTCATTTTGAAATCATAGTTATTTATATTCGTTTTCGCAATTATTGTTACTTCCCCTATTTTACTTGTTTTCCACGTTTTGGGGACATGCGTAAATAATATTTCTCATATATACTTATACTCGAAACTGCAACTATTGTCTTATGTGTTACAACTTATACCTTACTTGTTTATGTGCTTATTTGCTTTGTATGCTTCCGCATTCTGAGAGGTCCAACATAATCTCAGTCTAGTATGATCATACGCCAGTCGTTAGCCTTTGTGCTTCTCGACATCTCAGTTATACTTGCTCATTTGGTTATTTTGTTATTCTCATATGACTTGTTGCAGCTACGTATTTTATTATATATACTATATGTACAACTAAACTGGTGTGTTGCTCACTCAACATGTGTAGTTGACAAAACTCTATTTTATACGCATATGCAGGTTATCGCTTGAATTAGTTGCAAGACTTTGTGAAGATTTAGTGAAGAATTATGTTAGAAAAGATAAAATCAAGAATTAAATTTGTGTTTATTGTTTGTTTATTGAGTTGTATTTTGTATTTGATTTATTTGAAAATTGAATTAAATTAATAGATATTGTCATTTAAATATTGCATGATAGTACATTGAGAGCTGTGACAATCAGTTCATGCCCCGGCATTTCCACCGTAGGTTGGGGTGTGACAGACTGGTATCAGAGCTGAAGGTTTAATATAGGTCGTTAGAACTTGCCTTAGACACATGTTTAGGAGCCCTATACGTGCCTATCTGTTTACCTTTATATGTTCAAATTAAATTGTTTACAGCTTTCTTAGATAATTATATAATGATTATTATTATTGTATTGTTATGCACACACACACACACACACACACAACTCCGAGGCTATGCCTCAACCTTCAAAGAAAACTTTTCGAAATTAGATTGCCTTTTTTATTTTTGGGAAATTCCTTAAGAATTCCCTACTTTTGTTTTTACTCCTTCATCTTAAGGCTAGGTAGCATGACAAGTTCCTCTCGGCCAAAAAGGAACACAACTGTCATAAGACCGATACCTTAGGTTGATTTTAAACCGAATTCACGGTGGTTCGTGGCTAAACTCGGTTTTCCCGATTATTATGTTCCGATATTTAAATGGTTAGTTGGGTGAAAAATCCATGGAACCCATGGGCACTCCTACTATCCTTTTCTTATCTTGTTTTCGTGTTTTTGTTGGAGTGCATCATACGTGGTTCGCGGGATGCTCCAACTACTCATATTTCTCTCGTTGGTTCGTTATTTAGTTTGGTCGGTTAAAACGCCATGTAACGCTCATTGGGCCGGCAAACTTCATTGCATTGTTAGTTCGTTAATTAGTTTGGACAATCAAATTGCCATGTATCGCTCACGGGCTGTCCAACTTAGTTCTTTTTTTACTCGTTAGTTTTGTTGGGCCATTCAAATTGCCATGGAAAGCTCATGGGAGGCCAACATCCACAATTTACATTTCGTTGGTTTATTGTAAACTTAATAATCTAAATTTTAAACTGACTTAACTCCCCGTGTAGTCATCACACATTAATCTTATTGACTACATCATTTAATAACTATTTACGCAATGTACCCCACTCACCTTATAAACCTTTACTTTGATCCTCATGACGCAATTCGCTTTACTTCTCAAAGCAATGTTATTATAAGTTACCTACATACTTAGACATTTTGTTATCCTAATGTTTTCCTAAACTTATCCTTCATCTTATAAACCTTTATTCTTTTGGTCCTAGTAGAATGTCTCATTTAAGAAACCGCCGTCCACCTCGACATCAATCGCCTGATCCTCACGACCACCGTATGGCTGCCTGTATTGCCAAAGAGATAGCTGTTTCCATCCCTAAGATAGTGACGCAAATTCGAAACATTAATGCAAGCAATTCAACTCTTCCCACTAATTCCTATGCTAGTGACTACAAACCAGCTATCTCCACTCATCCTCACAACAAGAAACGTACGAACCTTGCTGCAACAAATCCTACCCATCCGCAAGTCTCCTCAATCAAGAAGCCTTACCTCGGTCCTTACCTGTTATGCTCCATTTGCAACCATCATCACCTAGTTAAATCCATATGTCGTCGTTGCACCCAATGTAATCGTTATGACCTTCTTACTAACACCTGCCGTGCCCCGCCTACTACACAAGCTGTTCCGCAACAACCTACCCCTCTTGCTCAACCCGGTGTTCCTTATACCCGTGCTTTCTACCATTGTGGAAACCCAAATCACCTCCGTAATGCGTGCCCTCAACTTAACATAACTCATCAAGCCCAATCCACGCCTACACCATACTACTCGACCCATGCTCAACCACCTCATGTCCTGCAAGCTCTTCCTATCAATCCAGGTCAACTTTACTTAACCCAACATTACTAAACCTCGCAACCACAAACTCAAGTTTACCAAACATATGTCCACCAAACAACCTTCTTGCAAACTGTTCAAGCTCACGTTATTCAAGTTACCCAAAATCAATCTACCTCAACTGCTCCTACTCCTGCAACTCCTCATGGTGCCTCAAGTCACGTCAATCAAGCGACTCAACGATAGTGAAGACCTTTGCCGATCCCTTTATCTATCTTACCTTATTTTGTCTTTTTCTTAATTACGTATTGTAACGCCTCTTTATGGCCTAGAATTATTTCCGTATTTGGACTATTTATCTTCTATGTAATAAATAAAGTTTATTTGGATTAAAGAGATTGTTTATTGAAGCCTACTTCTACCATATTTCTCAACTATAAGCTATCTTTTCTTAAAGTTTAAATAGTTATATCGTTACGTTTAAAAGTCGTCTTAAAATTTCTTGGCTTTATTAAAATTTACTGCAACTTTTGAAATTATTTTATACATTGGTGACTTTCTAGTGTTTTAAATTAAAACTCCTTAAAACTTTTGTTTCCTCAAAGTCATGTTTTAATCAAACGTTTTGTAAATCCACACGATGGGACGAATCATGTGGACCATCCGATGATGAAAATAATTATGGTCCGGAACATAATTATCGAAGTCCTCGAATGGAAATCATGAAGCGTAAAGTTGTGTGTCATAATATAAAATTGAGAGTAGTTGGGATAACGGTACAAATGTAGAAATGATAAGGATATGGTGGATACTCCGCTGGTACATCCTATATATAAGTGCCCTTATCGGATTTGCATTTGGAGCGTTGTTTTAACTATTAAAAGTTCTGTGTCATGATAAATTTGTAAGTTTTATTTTAAAATTTTCTTACCCTTAAACTTTAATGGTGCTGTTATAGTGTTCTTTAATTTCAGGACGAAATTCCCTAAAGTAGGGGAGACTGTAACAACGCGGACTTTTCGTAACTTATAAACCCGACCTGTTTCGGTGTTCAGGTCATTTTATAAATTATTTTGTTTATCAATTTATTTTTATTGTTGTTTAATTATATAACTATAACTTCCTTACTTTGGCAAGAGTAACCCAGATTAAAACCTTTTATTTATATTTGTATCCAACCTCAAACATTAAGGGTTCAAAGTGAAAATTATTATAACCCATTTTCCCAAATGGGTATCATGACCCATATCCGGATCTCAGCCCAAATCCTTGCCCGTTTAGCGAAACCCGATCCCAATCTATTTGTCTTGGACCGCAATTTACGTAATACACATGGAAATTTAATCTGTTGATATGTTATTCATGCCTTTTTCGACCAACCGACGTTCTTAATTTGGTTAATCGATCGCAAATTGATAGGTATTTCTTGATATACTTGGCCGACACTCTTTGATCATTAATCTATATCATAACAAGCTTTATAATTCAATTGCTTTCACTCACACAACCCTTATACCATCGAAAACTAAAACCCTATACTTAATTACGTTAATATCGTTGCCTAAGTTGTGTACGTGAGTTCTTATAGCCGGCCATTGGTATCTCAATTAACCATCGCATAAACAACGAACAAGGTAATTTCTTATATGATTAGTTTCACGTTGATCTTCTCTCCAATAACCCTAAACTGAATTACTTTATCGTGTTCAATTGATTGTTGTTCTTGATCCTCTTGTAGCCGGCTCGTGTTCATCGCAATTAACCCTTCATAGATCATCATCTGAGGTAATTAGTTATATGATTTTGATCGCCGTTCTTCATACTACAATAACCCTAATGTCAATTGGATCAACAATTAACAGATTGATCGATTTAGATTTTAGGGTTTATCAACTTAATTGTGTTTGACAGGTTATAACATAAATAATTTCGTTTTCATGTATTTAACAACTTGACAGCTTGGTTGTGTGGTTGTGTGTGCGTTATTCAGTTTCTGGCTGGAGGGCACGAGTTCGAGTCCCTCCAGCAGCGCTTTTTTTGTATTAATTTGTTTTATAATATGGCAATCTTTTTAATCACTTAAATCATATAGTAAATATTAATTAATTCTTATTTTGTTAAAACTGGCACACTAACTAGTCG
The DNA here is from genome assembly GCF_021521415.1 of Bidens hawaiensis. Lineage (NCBI taxonomy): Eukaryota > Viridiplantae > Streptophyta > Magnoliopsida > Asterales > Asteraceae > Bidens > Bidens hawaiensis. The sequence goes on from NW_027491034.1 coordinate 1,781,012, forward strand.
TTTTTCCGAATCTTTGTAAAACTAAATATATATATATATATATATATATATATATATATATATATATATATATATATATATATATATATATAATCTTGTTAATTAATATATTAAAATACATAATATACATAATTAGTTTATATAATTATTAAGTATTTTATTAAAGGCTTTATTTTATATAAATTATTTATTACCTATTAACTATTATTTACAACATTTACTTAAAAGAAATCTATATTAATAATATAAATATAAATATAATTAAAACATATTTTTAGTTAAAATAATCATTTAGAACAGATCTCTTTATATAAACTATAACGTTTTATAAATATTAATATAAATACTTTAAAGTATTTTATATAATTAAATCTTATTACTTTTGATAAACTTTGATATAAAATTTAGAATAAACCTATTAATATTTAACTTTCATAAGAACACACCCGATCTTCAAATCCCGAACGTGTATCTAGTTTAAGATTTATTTTGAAATCATAGTTATTTATATTCGTTACCGCAATTATTGTTACTTCGGATTTCTCGTCGATAACTTCTGAAGAGCGTAACTCTTGTTTACTACCGTTCTTACCGCATTTGATTATCTCTTCTTATTGCTAAGGTGAGTACCACATTCCCCTACTTTACTTGTTTTCCATGTTTTGGGGACATATGCGTAAATAATATTTCTCATATATACTTATACTCAAAACTGCAACTATTGTCTTATGTGTTAACAACTTATACCTTACTTGTTTATGTGCTTATTTGCTTTGTATGCTTCCGCATTCGGAGTGGTCCAACATAATCACAGTCTAATATGATCATACGCCATTCGTTAGCCTTTGTGCTTCTCGACATCTCAGTTATACTTGCTCATTTGGTTATTTTGTTATTCTCATATGACTTGTTGTAGCTACGTATTTTATTATGTATACTATATGTACAACTAAACTGGTGTGTTGCTCACTCAACATGTGTTGTTGACAAAACTCTATTTTATACGCATATGCAGGTTATCGCTTGAATTTGCAAGACTTTGTGAAGATTTAGTGAAGAATTATGTTAGAAAAGATAAAATCAAGAATTAAATTTGTGTTTATTGTTTGTTTAATGAGTTGTATTTTGTATTTGATTTATTTGAAAATTGAATTAAATTAATAGATATTGTCATTTAAATATTGCATGATTGTACCTTGAGAGCTGTGACATCAGTTCGCGCCCCGGCATTTCCGCCGTAGGTTGGGGTGTGACAAAAGCCTTCCAAAATACAACTAATCCGGCATATGGAAAGCTAGCACCAAAGTGGGAAGGTCCTTATCACTATGGAAAGCAATAGGTTACCGAGAGTATGGAATGCTATCCATCTCAAGAAGTACATTTTCTAATCATGATCAAGTATCCTCAGATGATCGAGTATCCATAAAAGGATCAAGGATTCTAAATTTGGTAATATATTTCTGATCACTTATTTATTTCATATTCTTTTTATTATCTTAAGGACAATGTATTCCTAACGTTTATTCTTTCCAAGTTTTAAGTAACAATGCAGATTTCAATAAAAGATTCAGTGACTAAGAGGTTAGCCACATCTCCTTCACGTTTGTGGTACTTTACTATTTCCCTTGGCCTTGCCCACAATTGGGTATGACCCCCGATGGTCATATCCTCCAAGGTTTAAAGGTTTTCACCTCTCTTACGAATTAGAGTTTTAACACTCTCGCCTGTAGCGCACGCTATCCAACGTATAGTTCGGGCCAGCAGGACCAGTACACGCTTAGTGGCTGACAATTTCGTTGTCTTCGGCTATATGGAGGATCCTACGATTTATGGTAGACGTACCATTCCACCGGTTTATAACATTTTCATGTTATCTCACTTTTGGGCTAATCCCGATTTGGGCGAGTCCCCAGTTGACATCCGTATCTTTGGGCCAGTCCCCAGTTTGGGCTTGTCCCCAGTTTTTGGGCTTGTCCCCAATTTAACATCAGGATATTTGGTCTTGTCCCCAGTTTATTTGGGCTTGTCCCCAGTTCACGGGCTTGTCCCCAGTTGCACGGGCTTGTCCTCAGTTTATTTTATGGGCTTATCCCCAGTTTGACGGGTCTAACCCCGATTAATTTTGTAAGTTCTTTGCAACAGATATTCTAAGTTCAATTGTGAGAATCAAGACTCGTGGATTCAAATTCCTTAACTTATTTTTACAAGGATCACGGAAGGTTCAATACTTACGGTAACTTAGGTCTAATTAGACCTTCTGGTATGATTTTACTTGTCAATTTATAATTGTTTAGCTAAGATCCTTATAAACCTTTTTTCTTAAGAATTTAAAATCTTTGAATTATTTCTACAAGGATATTCTATCCTAAAATTTTTATAATTATTCTTCATAAGGATATTCTATCCTCAAATTTTTTCTCAAGATTATTTCTTAAAACTTTCAATGAGACTAAAGCTATATCAAACAAACTTTCAAAGTAACAAGTAACAAGTAACAAGCAAATAGTCAGAAGTTTTAGATTATTATTAAACATAAGTCACCTGGACTTATTCCAAATCCTTAACACGGATTTCACCATACGAAAGATGGACCATCCACCAGGGTTAATCAGGTGTTACTAGTTGTTCATGATTTACAGGGAGAAGGATATACAGCCGGAAGGAAAATTCCCATGGAAACTCCATTGATATGTGACAATTATATCCAGCTTGTCAAATCTCATATGTTTTTACAGGAAGTTTGAGTTCAAAGGCAATATTATAGCTGGGTGATCTTATCACAACCGCCATTTTGGGGGCAATTGTTAGTGCACAGAAATTTGACACTGTTATGTTATCCTGGCATATGTTTTGGATCAGTTATCCTTAGCGTGTGTTCCAGATCCCGTCAGGATCAAGGATCCACAGTACTTATTATTTACTAACGATTGTTTCATGTGTATAACATTATATTTGACAGATGTAACGAGTAAAAGACATGGTCTACCTCCTATTTCGCAGCCTGAGTGATGGAGCACGTGGTCAAAGTGGCTGTTACGATTATATTGAAGGAAATGGCGGATTTTTAGGGATTATTAGTTAATTGTATTTATTATTAATAACTCCCCTGAGTTATGATAAGTTAAGGCACACACCCTATATATACACACCAGCTACATTCATAGAGGAGGACATCAATACGCGCACACACTTAGAATTATTGTAAACACTTATCATAATATCCAACCTTGTATCCTCATTTTTCATATTAATAAAGTGGTGATAGACAATTGTCATCACCCGGGGTTTTTGTGCTGGCGGTCCGACCAAGATCAAGGGCTTTTCCTCGTAACAAATCCTTGTGTTTGTGTTTGCAACTGTTTCATAATCGTTATTATCAATCTAGCACTAAACCTCACAATTACAGATTTGGATACATTATACTTAGCAGATTTTTATCCAAAACAAGAATACAATGTGATCATTAGAATACAAATGTATTCTAATCATATACCATTCGAATACAAAGGTATTCTAATGCAAGATGAATGCTAACACAAATGTATTCTAATCACGTGCCATTAGAATACAAATGTATTCTAATCACATGCCATTAGAATACAAATGTATGCTAACACAAATGTATTCTAATATCATTCGAATGCAAGATGTTCAAATACAATGCTATTAGAATAGACCAGACTTAACCATTTCTGGTGCAACCTAAAGAAAGAGTATAGGATAAGGAAATTGATACGTGTAAGTGATATACAGTTAGTCGTGCTCAATTGGATAAAGGAATCACTATTAACTCAAAAAGAAACTGGAGACAGGTGAGTTTCTAGTCCCATTTTCTTGTTATGTTTTCGGGGTTGTGTGCATACTTAATGTGAATGTTAATACGTGTACCTTAAATGGTAAGTGTATGTCTTAATGACGAATGTGATAGTTATTTTTATATTATGAATGAATGCTTAACGTTGCGTGAACGATCTTCGGATATTGCACGTATCGTCAAGGAGTATGGTTGTAGATGAATGATGTGAAGAATGCCTAGAGTGTGCATATCTTACGAAGTAATTATCGTATATGTGAAGTATGTGTAAGCAGGTATATGAATGGTATGTGAGATCTACGCCCGGCATAGTAAGTTAGGATGGAAAATCCCTCTAAACTACTATTGGACCTAGACTCGATGTGTGATAGCGTAAATAAGGGCTGTGAACCTTGTTAGCATTCCCTGTACGGATATAATATATCTTGGTATGTGTTCCTTCTATGGATAATATATATGGTCCCTTCTATGGTGTACCTTCTATGGACAATGTATATGGTTCCTTATATGGATTAGGTATAGAGTTCCTTCTATGGTTAAAGTATAGTGGTCATTTTATGGAAAGTATATAGGGTCCCTTCTTTGGGTAACGTTAAGGATCCTTATATGAATAATATCTAGGGATCCTTTTATGGATAGTTTATATAGACCCTTCTATGGGTGATTCAAGTTGTTACTTATATGAATGATAGTAATTGTTCTTTTAATAAATATTATGCAATGGTCCTTTTACGGATAATTATAAAGTGTCAGGAATGAAGTTCGGTTTAAGTATGAATATGTATCTTTGGATACGTATGCGTGAATATATGAGAATGAATTGTATGTTGCCTGATTAACTAGAACGCACTCAGCGTAGCTGACTTTTAGTATGCACGCAAGTAAATATGTTTAATAAGCTAGCATGAGGAGGGCACATGGCATGGATTGAATGGCTGGCATCTGAAGATGGAAGAAACGATGTTGTATTTTATGTTTTAAAGAAAAGATCGAATGTTTTGTATCAAATGATTAAAATTAACATTTCCGCAAAAGTTTTAATAAACTCTGATTTGTAGAACTGTGTTTACAAGTAAATCCAACGTCCAAAGTAGGGCACCGGGACCGGGGCCTTACATGGTCTTAAAAGTTTTAAAGTAAAATAACATGACAAGTAAGATAAATAATTAATGTTTGGGAGTTAAAGTGTAAATACATAAGAAATTAAAGTAATGGTTTTTGATAAGTAAGTTTACTCGAAATCGGGTCTTGGTATTCTATTCATTAGTTTTACTTAACCTTTGTTAAGTAAATATTATAATTATGATATTGCAAAACCCTTTGTTAAATAGATACTAAGACGAGATTTTACGAGTGTTCGGATTTGTCGGTTCGAGTCTTGATAATTGGTCAAGCCCGAAGCCGAGATTCCAAAGTAATAAATGTTATGAGATAACTCAATGAAATCAAAAGAAACTAAACCAAGTGTGTAGTTCTATTTAGAAGAACCTCGACGTCCTTTAAGCCGGTGTTTGGCTTTGATGGTCCAAACTTGTTATAAGATCAAGTTGGATCCGACATACCAAGTATTTTGAGAAAACAATTAAAATTTCCTTTAGATTCAACGTCAACTATGCTACAACCCCGGATCGTCGGTGAAGAACATTATGAAACTACACAACAGGTTAAGCAAACGTTACAACGTTATAAAGAAATTTAAGATATTATAGCTATTCTTGGATTAGACGTATTATCCAAAGAAGATCGTTTGACCGTAGCACGAGCGTGAAAAATTGAGTGTTTCTTATCACAACCGTTTTTCGTAACAGAAGTCTTTACGGGTTCTCTGGGAAAATATGTTGGTTTAGCATAAACAATTAGAGGCTTTCAATTAATCCTTTCCGGAGAATTATATGGTCTTCCAGAACATTTTATAATATAGTTTTAAAGATTTTATGAGATTCGGTGGCCCAAAACACAACTAGTGTGTCTTAAGCGAGGGAACTCGATTTAGTTCGGTCTTGGTTCGGTCCTTGACTCGGAATAAGATCGAGGATGGTTACCACATACCCAATACCATAGAACTCATAAAAAATAAACTTAGAAATGATAATACTCAAGTTTTACATACAACATGTTCATAGTAAAGTATTTAAACAAAAGTTCGGTTTGGTTCGGTCCTTGACTCGGAATGAAACCGAGGATGGTTGCCACGTACCCAAATACCATTGAACTATTAAAATGATTTGGAAACTATTATGACTAGAAACTAAACAATTATAATAAGCTTAAACAAATTTAAAGTGTTAACAAGGTACAATCGTCCTCCATGTAGCCTTGCTTAGCAATACACCTAAACCGACCATGGTCGGAGAAGGGAAAGCCAAGGAAAACAAGGGAAGTATGTTTTAAACAAACTATAATAACAAGCTTTAATTAACAAAAATTAGTTAGAACAAAGATTAGCATTAGTTTGACCTTAAGAAGTCAAACTATCAAAAGTTTGAAAGATGAATACTTAGATCTAGACTGGGAGAGTTTTGAGGAAGAATGAGCAACAAAAATGGGAGCATTGGACTTGTATTTACAGTGAAAAAAACAAAAGTTACCCATAAGAGTTATACATGCATTTTGATTGGTTATGGTCAAACAAGGTGGATGGTGGTGGAAAAAGTAAGGGTTATCAATTAGTTTAAAACAACCATTTAGCTTTGGTTGCTTGACAATTTGGGTCCCTGAAGTTCGTTTTAAGTCGTTTTTAATAATAAAAAGGTGTTTAAAGGCACTGTAAAGGGTGTTTTCTTGATCCGAAAATTGTGAAACATAAAACCCAATATTTTATTAATAACGAAGGATCCGAAAGAAAAAATGGGCCTGGTTTCCAGTCCAAATACAAATACAAATACAGGTTAAACCGAAAATGACGAATGTCACAATTTGTTTGCTTGACAAGAAGATAGATTAGGTCAAAGAAGACACTTTGAAGCAAACCATGGACGAGGTCGGCATGGGAAAATAATGCTGAAGATAAGCCATTTGTGCCTGGAATCTTTCTTAAAATTTTGTAACTATTATGACTTAAAACTAAATATATAATAGTTGAACACAACTTAAATTCAGTCAACTAACTAGAGTTTTAAGAAAGTATAGCCCTAAGCCCATGGGTCTGTCGCGTCTAGATGCCGATTAATTGCTAGTTGATACCCCATTGTTTATTCTTCAATTAATCACTATTTTGGTTAAAGTTGGTCAAAAGTGGTATATATATGTATATTTGAAAAATACATATAAATTCTATTACGATTAATCTCTAGCTAGTAATCCCAATTAATCATAGCCTTTATTCCATCTGCTCCTAGCAAGTTACACAACAATGCATAAGCTTGATTAAGTTTGTCTTACCTTTACCAAGGTACCCTTTTTGTTTTCGTATGTATGTACACCTAGATTTGTATAATTGAGATCAGCCAAACTTGAAAACGACTCAGTCAACCTCCAACTCAATTTGAATTATTAGACTCGACTAGTTAACAAACATATGTAAGGATTAAAATCTTTGGATGTTTAACATGGAAGATATTGTGACTATTTAAAAACTATCAAATATAAAATAAGACTCACTATTAATAAAATATAAAACATAATAAAAGTATAATAAAGAGTCACGATATATATAATGATATATCAAAATAAAAAGTGGGCACATGTTTTAAACTCATCAACAATTCACACACACACCCATACATAATCTATCTTATCACCCCACCACTAACACTAGTATCTCCACCCTTCCATGGTTACCCTTCACGCCTTCATTCTTTCGAATATTCCGGCGCCGGAGCACGGCTTCCGACAGTGCGGACGAGCTCGAAGACTCCGGTCCCATTTCGAACACCACCGAGTGCTACGCCTGCACCCAAGTAGGCGTCCCGCCTTCCACTCCACAAGCTGCGACCGCGCGAACCAACCAGAATGGGAAGCCTCCGCAGGCTCATCCCTGGTCCCTATCAGAGACCGGCCCGGTTCCAAAATCGTACCCAATCGGTCTTTCAAAAACCGACGTAGCCGCCGGGGTCAGGGTGGCTGAGCCACGTGTACGACCCCCGGAGCAAAAGGGTACAGAGATGGAACCGGTTCTTTCTGTTGGCTCGCGGGGTGGCCTCGGCGGTGGACCCGCTTTTCTTTTATACTTTATCTATCGGCCGGGGTGGCGCACCATGCCCGTATATGGACGCTGCGCTTGCGGCCGTGGTGGCGGTGCTACGGACGTTGGTAGACGCCGTGCATCTTGTCCACATGTGGTTGCAGTTTCGGATGGCTTACGTGTCACGTGAGTCGCTTGTGGTTGGGTGTGGTAAGCTTGTTTGGGATCCACGGCTGATATCTGCTCACTATGTTCGGTCAGTGAAAGGCTTCTGGTACGATGCCTTTGTCATACTTCCGGTCCCACAGGTAATCAGTTATTTCACATGCAATCATTCTAAGTTTTTAACCTAAAGATGTGATGCAAATATGGGTCCCGGTAAAGATATGTATTTTTCCTAGAATAGGTATTAATAATTTGAGATATGAAATCATAGCATACATTTTCCGATGAGTTTCTTGATCTTTTGTCTTATGATTACGATCATAGCATACATTTTCCCATAACGGATACAATGATTACGATCGTTTCCAGGGAAGGTAAAATTAAGCTATCGCTTTAGTCCTTCATTTGAATAAGTTTTACAATTTGGACCAAAGTTATACCAAAACATGCTAAACGATGAAAATCAAACCAAAGTTAAATAAATAAACATACTAAAAATGACCTTTAAGTTATTTAAAAAGACAAACATATATATTCGTGGTTAGTGGTTTTGCTTTATAACAATAATATTTGAAAAGACCTCGAATTCTCGTTTCGTTTTAGGCCTTCAAAAGGGGTGGGTTGGCCCTAACAATGACTAATGGTATTCTCTCTTTATATTCATAGAATATGTATAGATAAATACAAGGGAAAATTCCCAAAATAAGTGTTTATAAAAACGTTTTTCAGGTTTTAGGTGTCATTTGCAAGAAATTCACAAAATAGGTATTATAAAATAGTCGTGATGAGTAGTTTGTATAACTAATTGAAACTTGGCACGTGTCTTTAAACTAACCATAACGATCAGGTTTGCTAATCATTTATTTGTCGCGACTAAATAAGTTTTATGCCTCGTAATCAACGTCTACGAGTAAATAAGAAGTCCTTTAGTCGCGACGAGTAGATGCTAAAACTTTTCGAAACACGAGTAATATATCAAACTAACCACGACGAGATGTTTGTTTACCAAATACATCGAACCGGTTAGTTTTACAAAATACTGACTGGAATGGTTAGTTTGAAAGGCCAAATAGTCGATACGAGTAGATCTTGGTCAACGACTAGTTTACATTCCCGATACAAGTATCTTATTAGTAATTAACTCGTCGCGATTAGTTTACCTGGTTTACATTACCAAAATGAGTAGTTTATTAGTAGTTAACTCGTCGAGAATAGCTTACATTCTCAATACGAGTTATAATTAGTAATTAACTCGTTGGGGTTAGTTAACCTGATTTACATCACTTACACGAGTAGTTTGTATGTAGTTAACACTTCGCGACTAGTTTACATTCTCAGTATGAGTAGTTTATTAGAAGTTAACTTGGCGCGACTAGTTTAACGTAACAATCTAGTAGTTGCGATTCGTTTTAGCCGTAGTCTGATTTATTTTATAAATATTAAAAAACATATAAAAATATTATTTAATCCAATACTTTTATGTAATTTAAAAAAAAAGAGTTATTATGCCATATCTTTATTTTTCGTGATCCTTTACTGTGACACCCGGTAATTTCCCAATCCTATAAACTAAGTAATCAACCTAATAATTAGGTGATTGTGAATATTATGCGCGCTATAGTAGAATCAGCGCGGGCATGTGTTATGTGCGCCGTGCGCGAGCGCGCTATATTAGAATCAGCGCGGGCATGTGTTATGTGCGCCGTGCGCGAGCGTGCTATATTAGAATCAGCGCGGGCATGTGTTATGTGCGCCCTGCGCGAGCGCGCTATGTTAGAGTCAGCGCGGGCACGTTATGTGCGCCCTGCGCGAGCGCGCGATGTAAGAACCAGGTGGGCATATGTTATATGCGCCATGCGCGAATGTTTTGCCTTTATGTTTTCATGTAACTTAACTTTATGTTGTCTAATGGGTTGACCGTCTCGCATGATGCTAAGGCGGGTGCATCCCAAATCGTTTATGCGCGTGCGGAAAGGGAACTAACCTCCCCGCATGGCGGGAACATTGAGAGCTAGTTTGTCTGAAGCTCCAAGATGGAATTGACTTCAACATAACTGATCACTATGTTGAAATACCAAGACCACCTGGAGAATTTACAAATGAAACTCAATGTCCCTGACTGCGAGAAGGTTACGTACCTACCCGCAGCAAAGAAATGTCCTTCACGCAGAAAGCTATGCGCACAAAGTGATACGCGCAGAACACTTAGTCTATTCTCCAGATGTAAGGAGATTATTCCCGCCCAAAAAGAAAACAGTAGCGTGTTTCAGAGATTTCTACTTTTTAACTGTACACTGACAAAAGCACCTGAAAAAGCATACTGTAGCATGAAAAGTCAACTGTCAGCCACCCTACTCTCACCAACCACAGACCTGCATATCCTGTCCAAATCAAATCGAAATCTTTTATCCACTCCTCCACTTTTAAATAAATAATAATAATTTCCATACTTTACCATCATTGCACCTAGATATGAAAAGATTACAATCCCCTAAAGCAAGGGATTGTGTTCCCTTGAGTTTGCCTATAAATATGTAACCTAAATTATCACCCAAAACACACTTCAAACTTCTCTCTTAAAGTTGCACGCACTAATCATCGCCCAAGCATCCGTTTGATTTTCAATTCCGTTCCTGTTACTAGGTAAGCCGAGATTATAACCTTGAGATCTACTTTCCAACCCTTATATTCTCCTATTTCTTATATACTTCGTGTTATTTAATCGTATTCTAGACCTTCAATTCAAAGGCCAACACCAAGAAAACCCGAATCTCGATTAATCCCTTAACAAGAACCACAGGTGAGTCTCACAGCCCCTATTTTCACTATTTTTAAACTGTTTTCGGGGCGAGGGACACGTACTTAAATTTCGATTTATCATGGTATACTTACAAGTTATGCGAACGATTGTGTTTAAATTATGTTTCATGATGAGCAATGCAAACGGTTATCTATGGTTTACGATGTATGTGCGCCAGAATTCGAGTAAGTGATCACTTTACCATTGGAACTCTAAGGGTAGGGACTGCTGGTTTGATCCACCCACTCGTAGGGGTCGCACCTCTTTGCATGGACGAGTGCCTAGAATGGGGCAGTACTATGGAGTTGAGCCCGCTCGTAGGGGTCGCGCCTCTTTGCATGGACGAGCGCCTTGTTTTCCGGCACAACGTCCGCGCGTAACCCGCGGGACGGAATTATTGATTAGCTCGTAGGGGCAGCGCCTCTTTGCATAGACGAGCACGGTTTTTCAGAAATGTCCACGCGTAACCCGCGGGACGGCATTACATTATTTAGCTCGTAGTGGCAGCGCCACTTTGCATGGACGAGCACGTTTTCCAGAAACGTTCGCGCGTAACCCGCGGGACGGTATTACTTATTTCACTCGTAGTGGCAGCGCCACTTACACAGACGAGCACGGTTCCCAGAAATGTTCGCGCGTAGCCCGCGGAACGATTTTTATCAGAAATATGTTGTCAGATCTATGTTTTCATACGGATTATCAAGCATATATTTAGACATGAAATCAGAAATGTGTTTCAATATGATTTTTATCAAGTTACTAAAACTTGTGAACTCACTCAGTTTATACTGATTCAAATGTTTTACGTGTCTTTCAGGAGATAACTAGGTAGCGCATGGAGTCACACTTAGAGCACCTCACGCTGAACATCTAAAACTAGCTTTTTGGAAGATTTTAGTTCTATCCCTTCGATGCGCGTGGTTGTTCCCGCCGCGCAAGGGGATATGGCGTGGAAATCTTCAACAGTTTTTATACTTGGATGTTTTATTGTAATTTTTAAGCAATGTAATGTATTTGTATTAAACATTTCCTGCGCAATGAAAATCTTACTTTGAATGTTTGCAATGGCCCGTGCTTAATTATCAATCCCCACTCGCGCGCGCCCGGCTGTTTCCGCCGTTCAGGGCCGGGTGTGACAGATTGGTATCAGAGCACTGGTTATAGCGAACTAGGAAAAGAAGTTTTAACCTAGACTATAACCGTTGGGGAAATCGCATGAAATATTTTTTTTTAAAGAAAATATTTTCAAAAGAAAAACCACACACACACTTAGAAACACGGGTCACACAGTGTCTAGTGAATAAAGAAGAATATTATGTGCTCAGAGTACATGCGCTAAGTTTGATATATTTTCACTCTTTTAAAGCGAGAATGCCTCCAACTAGAGCCAAGGGAATTACCATGACACCCGAGGAACTCGCAGAAATAATCGCGCAAGCGATCGCAACACATGAGGCCAGCAAGGCCGAATCTAGTCAGGGTCGTCAGGAGAACGAGACCCCAGAACCCGAATCAGAAGCTTTGGACAAAGGATGCTCCTACAAGACATTTATGGCCTGTAGGCCTTGGCCATTCAAGGGAACCGAAGGGGCCATTGGGCTCTACAACTGGATTGACAAGATGGAGACAGTTCTCTCCATTAGCGGATGTAGTGAGAACCAGAAGGTCCTTTACGCGACCTGCATGTTCCAAGAAGCAGCTTCGTCTTGGTGGAAGCTTCAAGTGAAGACTTTGGGGCGAGAAGTTGCTCTTCACAAGACCTGGGAGGAGCTGAAGGAAATGTTGATGAAAAAGTTCTGCTCTCGCGCAGAAATTCAGAGCCTGCAACAGGAATTCTGGAACCACACCATGGTAGGAACGGATATCGACGCCTACAACAACCGGTTCAACGAGCTTTGCCAGTTGGTGCCAGACATGGCAAACACGGAGGAAAAGAAGATCGAGAGGTATATCTTTGGGTTACCACCTGTTGTTAGGGTTCCGCTCAACGCCGCAGCGCCTCCAACCTTTGATGAGGCGGTAGCGCGGGCCACCACCCTTACAAGGGATACGGTCCGTGCGGGTATGTTGACTACGCGCGGAAACGAGCAGCGAACCTCTGACTCCAAGAGGAAATGGAACTCTCACCACCGAGGGTCCGACTCCAAGCAGCCACCGTTCAAGAAGCAGGAGAGCGCAAGGGTTTATGCGATCCAAGCCGCGGAACCATCAAGGAAAGGATACAGCGGGCCTCGCCCATGGTGCAACAAATGCAAGTATCACCACGAGGGTGAATGCGCAAGAATCGAATGCGCCAAATGTGGCAGACCAGGGCACAAGGCGATGAATTGCCGTATCAGAGAAGCTGGAGCGAGCGACAACTGCTACGCATGCGGGAAGCCAGGGCATTTTAGTCGGGATTGCCCGCAAAAGGGAAACCAAGCTCGCGGGAGAGCTTTTGTGATCGGCACAGGCGAAGCTAAAGAAGAGCCGAATGTGGTAACCGGTACGTTTTTGCTTAACGGCCATTTTGCATCTGTCTTATTTGATACTGGAGCTGACCTAAGTTTTATATCCGCTGAGTTTAAAGACTCCCTAGGCCTAGCAACCAGTAGGCTAGACACACCTTATACTATAGAACTAGCCAATGGTAGGCAGTTATGCGCGAACGAAAGAACTGAACAATGTGTAATAGTCATGGGAGGTCACGGGTTCAATATTAACTTGTTGCCAATAGACTTGGGAAGTTTTGACATTGTGGTAGGTATGGATTGGTTAGTCGAGAACCACGCGGAGGTTATTTGCCATGAGAAGCAGGTTCGGATCCCACTGTTGAACGGAGAAATCTTGGTGATTCAAGGGGAAAGAAGGGGAGTTGCGACGAAACTAATTTCGTGCCTAAAGGCGCGCAAGTGCCGAAGGAAAGGGTGCTACGCCTTCCTGGCGCATGTAGTAGAGAAGAAAGGAGATGAGCGAAGAATTGAAAACTTACCAGTGGTGCGCGAATATCCAGAAGTTTTTCCTGAAGATTTGCCCGGATTGCCGCCGCCGCGACAAGTCGAATTTCGTATTGATTTAGTCCCAGGAGCTGCGCCAGTAGCTCGAGCGCCTTATCGACTAGCTCCATCTGAGATGCAAGAGCTATCCAATCAGCTACAGGAACTATTGGATAAGGGTTTCATACTCCCAAGCTTCTCACCCTGGGGAGCTCCAGTACTGTTTGTTAAGAAGAAGGATGGTTCCTTCCGGATGTGTATTGACTATAGGGAGCTGAACAAGCTGACAGTCAAGAATCGGTACCCCTTACCGAGGATTGACGACTTATTTGACAAGTTGCAGGGATCCAGTTATTATTCGAAGATAGATCTACGGTCAGGATACCACCAACTTAGGGTCCATGAGGAAGATGTGCCGAAAACAGCCTTCCGAACTAGATACGGCCATTATGAGTTCTTAGTGATGCCTTTCGGGCTAACTAATGCGCCGGCTGTATTCATGGATCTGATGAACCGCGTGTGCAAACCATACTTGGATAAATTTGTAATTGTATTTATAGATGATATTCTGATTTACTCTCGGACCAAGGCCGAGCATGAGCAACACCTGAGATTGATTTTGGAATTGTTGAGGAAAGAAAAGTTGTATGCGAAGTTTTCCAAGTGCGAGTTTTGGCTTAGAGAAGTTCACTTTCTCGGTCACGTTGTAAACGAGAAAGGAATACACGTTGATCCTTCCAAAGTCAAGGCCATCGAAAACTGGGAAGCGCCAAAAACCCCAACTGAGGTGAGGCAATTCCTAGGACTAGCTGGCTACTATCGACGCTTCATTGAGAACTTCTCCAAGATAGCTCTACCTCTGACCGCGCTAACTCAGAAAGACAAGAAGTTTGTTTGGGGCGAAAATCAGGAAGCGGCATTTCAAATGTTGAAACAGAAGTTATGTAGTGCGCCAATTTTGTCTCTGCCCGAGGGGACGGATGACATCGTCATTTACTGCGACGCTTCACATCAGGGACTCGGATGTGTCCTTATGCAGCGAGACAAAGTCATAGCGTATGCCTCGCGCCAACTCAAGACCAATGAAAAGAACTACACAACGCATGATCTGGAACTTGGAGCGGTTGTCTTCGCGCTAAAGATTTGGCGCCATTACCTCTATGGTACAAAGTGTATAATCTTTACGGATCACAAGAGCCTTCAACATATATTTGATCAAAAGGATTTAAACATGAGGCAACGAAGATGGGTTGAATTGTTGAATGATTATGATTGTGAAATAAAGTATCACCCTGGAAAGGCGAATGTGGTAGCAGACGCGCTAAGTAGGAAGGAGCGAATAAAAACGCTACGAGTCAAGGCTCTAAAACTGACCATTCGCGCAGAGCTCTCTACCCGCATCCGAGACGCTCAGCAAGAAGCCTTGAAACCAGAGTTTGCTAAAAACGAATCCCTTGGGGGCATGATTAAGAGTTTGGAACTTAAAGAGAACGGCAATCTACATTTCGCTAACCGCATATGGGTCCCTCTCAAGGGAGGATTGCGCGAGCAAGTATTAAACGAAGCTCACAAGACGCGGTATTCCGTACATCCTGGCGCAGACAAGATGTACCAAGATGTTAAAGCGCTGTATTGGTGGCCCAATCTGAAGGGCGCCATCGCGATGTATGTCAGTAAGTGTCTGACGTGTTCGAAGGTAAAGGCTGAATACCAGAAACCGTCGGGGTTACTTCAGCAGCCAGAAATTCCCATGTGGAAGTGGGAACAAATCTCTATGGACTTCATCACCAAACTGCCAAGGACACCTGGGGGTTACGACACAATCTGGGTTATTGTAGATCGGCTAACTAAATCAGCACACTTCCTGCCGATCAAGGAAACCGATAAGATGGAAAAGTTAGCCCGATTGTATATTCGAGAAGTAGTTTCAAAACATGGAGTCCCAGTGTCCATCATTTCTGATAGAGATAGTCGGTTCACCTCAAGGTTTTGGAGATCGTTACAAGGGGCTTTAGGTACTCGTCTGGACATGAGTACGGCATATCATCCCCAAACGGATGGACAAAGCGAGCGAACAATCCAGACATTGGAAGATATGCTGCGCGCGTGCGCAATCGATTTCGGAGGTAGCTGGGATACTCATCTCCCATTGGTTGAATTTTCTTACAACAACAGTTATCACACAAGCCTCAAGGCTGCGCCGTTTGAAGCTTTGTATGGGCGCAAGTGTAGATCTCCACTGTGCTGGGCTGAAGTGGGTGACAAGCAAATGACTGGTCCAGAATTGATCCAAGAAACAACAGACAAGATTTTTCAGATACGGGATCGCCTTAAGACAGCGCGCGACAGACAGAAGAGCTACGCAGATGTGCGAAGGAAACCGTTGGAGTTTCAAGTAGGGGATAGAGTACTTTTGAAAGTCTCTCCATGGAAAGGAGTCCCCCGTTTCGGCAAGCGAGGAAAGTTGAATCCGCGCTACATTGGACCATTTGAGATCCTGGAAAGGATCGGTCCGGTTGCTTATAAACTCCGTTTACCCGCCGAACTCATTGGAGTTCATGATACGTTTCATGTGTCCAACCTCAAAAAGTGTTTATCTGACGAAACGTTGATTTTACCGTTGGAAGAGATTCACATCGACAAACAACTGCACTTCGTAGAAGAGCCTATAGCCGTAACCGATTGGAAAGAACAAAAGTTGCGCAGAAGTCGAATCAAGTTAGTAAAGGTTCAATGGAACTCAAGGCGTGGGCCTGAATTCACTTGGGAAAGAGAAGATCAAATGCGCCAGAAATACCCACACCTCTTTCAGAGCATGGCTTCTGCCAGCGACGTCTCCTAAATTTCGGGACGAAATTCTCTTAACAGGGGGAAAATGTGACACCCGGTAATTTCCCAATCCTATAAACTAAGTAATCAACCTAATAATTAGGTGATTGTGAATATTATGCGCGCTATAGTAGAATCAGCGCGGGCATGTGTTATGTGCGCCGTGCGCGAGCGCGCTATATTAGAATCAGCGCGGGCATGTGTTATGTGCGCCGTGCGCGAGCGTGCTATATTTGAATCAGCGCGGGCATGTGTTATGTGCGCCCTGCGCGAGCGCGCTATGTTAGAGTCAGCGCGGGCACGTTATGTGCGCCCTGCGCGAGCGCGCGATGTAAGAACCAGGTGGGCATATGTTATATGCGCCATGCGCGAATGTTTTGGCTTTATGTTTTCATGTAACTTAACTTTATGTTGTCTAATGGGTTGACCGTCCCGCATGATGCTAAGGCGGGTGCATCCCAAATCGTTTATGTGCGTGCGGAAAGGGAACTAACCTCCCCGCATGGCGGGAACATTGAGAGCTAGTTTGTCTGAAGCTCCAAGATGGAATTGACTTCAACATAACTGATCACTATGTTGAAATACCAAGACCACCTGGAGAATTTACAAATGAAACTCAATGTCCCTGACTGCGAGAAGGTTACGTACCTACCCGCAGCAAAGAAATGTCCTTCACGCAGAAAGCTATGCGCACAAAGTGATACGCGCAGAACACTTAGTCTATTCTCCAGATGTAAGGAGATTATTCCCGCCCAAAAAGAAAACAGTAGCGTGTTTCAGAGATTTCTACTTTTTAACTGTACACTGACAAAAGCACCTGAAAAAGCATACTGTAGCATGAAAAGTCAACTGTCAGCCACCATACTCTCACCAACCACAGACCTGCATATCCTGTCCAAATCAAATCGAAATCTTTTATCCACTCCTCCACTTTTAAATAAATAATAATAATTTCCATACTTTACCATCATTGCACCTAGATATGAAAAGATTACAATCCCCTAAAGCAAGGGATTGTGTTCCCTTGAGTTTGCCTATAAATATGTAACCTAAATTATCACCCAAAACACACTTCAAACTTCTCTCTTAAAGTTGCACGCACTAATCATCGCCCAAGCATCCGTTTGATTTTCAATTCCGTTCCTGTTACTAGGTAAGCCGAGATTATAACCTTGAGATCTACTTTCCAACCCTTATATTCTCCTATTTCTTATATACTTCGTGTTATTTAATCGTATTCTAGACCTTCAATTCAAAGGCCAACACCAAGAAAACCCGAATCTCGATTAATCCCTTAACAAGAACCACATGTGAGTCTCACAGCCCCTATTTTCACTATTTTCACTGTTTTTAAACTGTTTTCAGGGCGAGGGACACGTACTTAAATTTCGATTTATCATGGTATACTTACAAGTTTTGCGAACGATTGTGTTTAAATTATGTTTCATGATAAGCAATGCAAACGGTTATCTATGGTTTACGATGTATGTGCGCCAGAATTTGAGTAAGTGATCACTTTACCATTGGAACTCTAAGGGTAGGGACTGCTGGTTTGATCCACCCACTCGTAGGGGTCGCACCTCTTTGCATGGACGAGTGCCTAGAATGGGGCAGTACTATGGAGTTGAGCCCGCTCGTAGGGGTCGCGCCTCTTTGCATGGACGAGCGCCTTGTTTTCCGGCACAACGTCCGCGCGTAACCCGCGGGACGGAATTATTGATTAGCTCGTAGGGGCAGCGCCTCTTTGCATAGACGAGCACGGTTTTTCAGAAATGTCCACGCGTAACCCGCGGGACGGCATTACATTATTTAGCTCGTAGTGGCAGTGCCACTTTGCATGGACGAGCACGTTTTCCAGAAACGTTCGCGCGTAACCCGCGGGACGGTATTACTTATTTCGCTCGTAGTGGCAGCGCCACTTACACAGACGAGCACGGTTCCCAGAAATGTTCGCGCGTAGCCCGCGGAACGATTTTTATCAGAAATATGTTGTCAGATCTATGTTTTCATACGGATTATCAAGCATATATTTAGACATGAAATCAGAAATGTGTTTCAATATGATTTTTATCAAGTTACTAAAACTTGTGAACTCACTCAGTTTATACTGATTCAAATGTTTTACGTGTCTTTCAGGAGATAACTAGGTAGCGCATGGAGTCACACTTAGAGCACCTCACGCTGAACATCTAAAACTAGCTTTTTGGAAGATTTTAGTTCTATCCCTTCGATGCGCGTGGTTGTTCCCGCCGCGCAAGGGGATATGGCGTGGAAATCTTCAACAGTTTTTATACTTGGATGTTTTATTGTAATTTTAAACAATGTAATGTATTTGTATTAAACATTTCCTGCGCAATGAAAATCTTACTTTGAATGTTTGCAATGGCCCGTGCTTAATTATCAATCCCCACTCGCGCGCGCCCGGCTGTTTCCGCCGTTCAGGGCCGGGTGTGACATTTACTTTAGGGAAAATTCCCAAAATAGGTGTTTATGAATACGTTTTTCAGGTTCTAGGTGTCATTTCCAACAAATTCCCAAAATAGGTATTATAAACTAGTCGTGACGAATAGTTTATGATTAACCACGAGTAGTTTGTATAACCAATTAAAACTTGCCACGTGTCTATAAACTAACCGTAACGACCAGTTTCACTAATCATTTACTCGTGAAGATTAATTAAGTTTAAAGCCTCGTAATCAACGCTCACGAGTAAATGAGATATCCTTTAGTCGCGATGAGCAGATTCTAAAACCTTAAGAGTCGTGAGTAGTTTATCAAACTAACCACGACGATGAGTTTGGTTACCAAATGCATCTAACTGGTTTGTTTTACAAAACAATAACCGGAATGGTTAGTTTGTTTGGTCAACTAGTCGTTACGAGTAGATATTGGTCAACGAATACTTTACATTCATTATACGAGTATTTTAGTGGTAATTAACCCGTCTCGATAAGTTTACCTGGTAAACATTACGCACACGAGTAGTTCATATGTAGTTAACTCGTCGTGACTAGTTTACCTTGTTTACATTCCCGATACGAGTATTTTATTAGTAATTAACTCGTTCCGATAAGTTTACCTGATTTACGTTACCCATACGAGTAATTTATTTGTAGTTAACTCATCGTGTCTAGTTTACCTTGTTAACATTCCTATACGAGTAGTTAATTAGTAACTAACTCGTCTTGGCTAATTAGCATAACAATCTCGTCTCCTTACTTTATAGTCTAAACTAGTCGTTACAATGTTGTTTTAAAGTTGTTGGGTTTATATAAATGTCATGTTCTTGTTGTTTTGAACCTGCACATCAATGGAGGAGAAAATTGATAATATTGTAGTTTGTTACGGTGGAAAGTGGGAAGAAACAAAAGGAGCTACTAAGAATTTGTAGTTTGTTACGGCGAAAAGTGGGAAAAACAAAACACCAGACAGGAAAAAAAAGAATGCATCTCCAGGACCCCAACATTAAAAATTGAAAGCTTTCCAAACCGCCAGTTAGACACATCCTCAGCCTATTCTTTACTCATAGGAAACTAACCACCTTGAAGCTCCACCAAGTTGTCTAAACGAATTCGCACATGCTCGTGTACCACCACGTCATGGACTTTTCACAAACACCAAATCATAATAGCATAGAAAATCTTTGCCTTCTTATTTGATAGTTATAAATAAAAATATCAAACAAAATAAACAAAATATTAAAATATTTAAACATTAAATCAAATATAAGTTATTTATTGTTTTGGCTAGTGCTAGGGCCGTCCAAACCGCTCGACGCTCGAACTCGCTCGCCGCTCGCTCGAAAATTGCTCGGAAAATGTTCGCTCGTTTTTTCGCTCGATTGAAAACGAGCCGCTCTGCTCGGTTCAGTTTGTAAGCGAGCCAAGCAACGAGCAAGGGTATGCTCGGTTCGGCTCGGCTCGAATATTTTTAATTTATATTATATATAATTATATATGAACAAATATATAAATATATAGACAAAACACATAAATATAAACTTACAATTATGTTTACCCCTTAAAATTTTTCATATTCCGTTAATTTTATAGTTTTATTTGTTTAATTCAAGTTTTTAAAAAACTAAAAGTTTGTTTACATGATCATTATATCTCACTCTAAACTTATTTATAATAAAAAATTACAATATATTACATGTTTGTTTAAAAACAACTAATTTTTTTTAAAATATATTATTTACAACATTTAAATTAATTTCTTATTGAATTTTTTGAAGTGAAAAATAAATAAATAATGCTCGAAATCGCTCGATGTTCGATCAAAAAATGCTCGATTCGATTTTGGCTCGTTTTGGTTTTCGCTCGGTTCGAATTTCAGCCGCTCGGTTCGGTTCGGTTGTAAACGAGCCAAGCAACGAGCAACCTTTCGCTCGGTTCGGCTCGGCTCGTGAACAGCCCTAGCTAGTGCTAGGCATTTTATCAAAAGTTAATAAAAAAAATTAAATACTTCAAAACAGATAACACGACAAAATTATTAATAAAATAATGTTTTCATATAGCCCATTATCTTCACTTTTACCTTCCCAAATCTCCACACATATACCAATTTACTCTTTTCTCTTTTCATATAAGCCATCATCATCTTCACTTTAACCCATCATCCAGTTCCGACTTCCGACAACTGGGAAAAAATGAAACCCAGTTTTTTGAACTTGTTCTCTCAACTGTGGTTTCATCCTTGCCGCAATCGGTGGTAACCGACGGTGGGCACGACTGATTGTTGACTCATTATATACTAATAGGTAGATACAAAAACGGTACTCCGGTAGTCGGACGGTGAGCATCGGCCCACCGTCGATAAGCCATAGATCCGCCCCTGTGTGTCACGCGAGTGGTCCCTTTGGTTGTAACCATTTTTATACTTTTTGAAAGAATTGCCTACTCCTTGATCGACCCATCGTTAGAAATAATATGTGGTCAGTTAGATTAAAACTGATTAATAAAAATAAGAAAGTTAAATGCTTTATTTATTTTTTTATCCGACCAACTAAGTAACGCTGGGTACGCGGCCTCAATTGGCTAAAGGTAGCCCGAGCCGGCCATGACTCACGAGTCTGGACGGACGGAGCCCCTAGCGATCCACCCATTAAGGGATTCCCAGGATAAAACCCGAACGTCACGCCCCAAACGGCACGACAGTGAGGAGCCGGTAAAACCAGGTAAGATCAGGTCCCTAACCCTGATAAGCCAGTGCCATTCCTCATATCTCTTATATAAATTGTTGATTGTGATGTTTGAACACTCTAACTTCTCATTAATAAATGAGTACGTGAGTGCTATACAATTTAATGTTGTATGGATGTTGGTGATTATTTGTTTAAATCCATACTTCAATTATTATACTACTAGGTTAGATACCAGTGTATAACACGGGTGTAACAAATTTAATTTTATAAACATTTGAAAATTGAAATATAAATAATAAATAAATCTTGATGTACAAATTTGAGTATTAAATATAAAATGTACAAACATACATTCCGGTTAAATAATATATATATTTTTTAATAATACATTTATCACAAAACATGCAAAATATTAAGTGATCGAACACAAAATAAATGTTTGTTAAAAAATTAAGTTTAATAATAAATACAATAATGCATAATCAACCTAAGTCTAGAATATTTAATTAGTTGGTCTTCTAAAATGGAACCGTACTTCGTCCCTTAAAAGTTGGTGCAATTTTTAGATCTATTTGCCAACAGAAGATTTTCTGGGCATTCTTCACATGCTTGGGTTTTGCTTTGTTGTTAGGTAGTGCGGGCCTATAAATAAAGTAGCAAGAATTATCTTTGAGATGTTCTTTAAACTTGGGAAAATAAGGTTTGAACACGCTTACTTCATTCATGAAAATTTAACCTAGTTGTGATAGCTTAATATTAACTAAATAAAAAATGATGTTAAATACTTACATAGCCGTCTCAACGTGCCCGGAGGCCTAAACCGAGACAAAAAATTTGAGGCCCTTTTGAATAACGATTTTTTATTTCCATTTGACAATTTTTAACCCTAAAACCATATCAGACATATAAATCTAACTGCATGCTATAAATACTAAATAAATAAAACTAAAGTATTAAATCACAAGATGAAGGGATTATTGTGGCCAAATGAGTATTCTTCACTATTTTTATTTTCTTTTATAATATTAAATCCTTAAACTTATGGTGGCCCTAGGAATGTAGAGTCCCAAGGCTATTGCTTTACTTGGCTGACCCTAGAGCCGGCATTGAATATTTAGCTCCTCATCATTAAAATCATTTCAATTTGCCAAATTTCGTTAGCACATTTGTTGTTTGGTTTTATCTGTTGTCTGTCAATTTACTAAAAAAATTTTTTTGGCTCCATTACGTATTAGAGACATTGATAGAATAATTAATTACATAATTTGTTGTGCATGGTAATTATAAACTATTACAAAATATGATGATCAATGCATGAAAACTAGAAAAACATACTTGGATGGTAAAACGTTTTACCAAAAGATGCAGAAGAGTTAATCATTTATGTTTTTTGTCATCACGCTATGGTATTTATAGCATTATAGAATTATGAATCATTTAATGAGTTAATCGGTAATTTGGAAAGAGAACAATTATTTTGAGTATGAATCAATTAACTTATTTTTAAAGGATTACATGTAATTTAAAAAAATATTTTTAATTTGATTAAAATGTCAAAAATATGCAATTAACATAAATACTTGAAATTTAAAATTCAAACATAATATGAGGTGTAATTAGCAATATTTAAATTTTTGTTGAATCTTTTTAATTTAGAGAAGTATAATTATAGCGTAAATTACAGAAATAATATAATTAGGAGTTTATGTTTAAATAAGTAAGATATATTGTATGTTTAAATTAGTTTACTCTAATTAATAAATAGAATGACAAAATACTAAAGTATAATAGCTATTAATATATGGTATATATTGTAAGGTCCCGAACCCGGTAGCCTTACTTTAGCGTTGGATTTACTCATAAACACAATTCTTACAAATCAGAGTTCATTAAAACTTTCGCGGAATATAAAAACTTTCATAAAACATTTCATAACAAAACACGTCTCGTCTTAAAACATCATTTTGTCTTTCAAAATTAACGAAACATTAAACTTAAACGTTTTGAGTCTTAAGATGCCAGTCTCCTATTCGCCCACCATGTGCCCGCTCAAGCTAGCTGTCTCCTTCTACTCACCTGCGTGCATACTAAAAGTCAGCTACGCTGAGTGAGTTCTAGTTAATCGTACGCCATACAATACATACACATACATACATATCCGAAGATACATATCCATACATCACTAGTTACCCTTCTGTTCTACGTACATACTTGCTACCATACATACATACATATCTACAATCACTAACCTCAGTCTACCGAGAGTACGTTCATAGTCCGCCGTCTATACCTGTACTCACGATCGTGAACACGTAAAAGGTCCGCAGTCCTTACCTATGTTCACCATTCATGGTACGTACAAGGTCCGCGGTCCTTCCCTATACCATCATACATCCACAACACGTACAAGGTCCACAGTCCTTCCCTATGTTGCAACCTAATTCATAGCACGTACGAGGTCCACAGTCCTCACCTATGCTACCACATCACAGCACGTATAAGGTCCACAGTCCTTTCCTATGCTGACGCCTATCTACATTACGTATAAGGTCCGCAGTCCTTATCTACGTTACGTATAAGGTCCGCAGTCCTTATCTACGTTGGCGTCTATCTCCTATAACACGTATAAGGCCCACCGTCCCTATCTACGTTTACATCTATCATCTACATCACGTATAAGGCTCGCAGTCCTTAACTACGCCATCACCTGCCGAGTCTATGTCCGACAGAAGCTAGAGGGATTTGCCATCCTAACTTACAATGTCGAACGTAGAACTCACATACCATTCGTGTACCTGTATACACATACTTCACATATACAAATAATTACATTATAGCATAAGAACACTCTAGGCGTTCTTTACATCATTCATTTAACAACCATACCCCTTGTCGATACGTGCAATATCCGAAGATCGTTCACGCCCCGACAAGTATTCATTTGTAATGTTCATACATCGTCGATATATAATATTCATACCTTTATTTTTAACCTGACAGTACGCGCAATATCCGAAGATCGTTCGCGTACCGGCAAGCAATCATTCATACCTATCACATATATCACATATGGCATACACTTATCACTTAGGATAAATGTATTAACAACACATCGAGTATGCACACAGCCCCGAAAACATAACAAGGAATGGGGCTAGAAACTCACCTGAACACGGTTACGTTCACCGTTAATCGTAATCCCTTTCTTCAGTTGTGCACGGCTGACTGTATAACAAGTACACATATCAATTAACTATCACTACTCATATCATCTTTCTAGTCTTAATTACTACCCACAACGAATGGGGTCCGGGGGCAGCGCCCCTGGCAGCGGGGTCTAGGGGCGGAGCCCCTAGCAGGGTCCAAGGGGCAGAGCCCCTGGCTGGGGTCGAGCTGCCAGGTCAGCTTGGAAAAATTTTATTTACATTAACTATCTTAACACCTTTTTCATTAGGTTTTTAATTTATTTTCTAATCGAACTTGACTTTAGGCGAAGTTAAACCTTAGGCGAACTTAGCTTTAGGCGAAGTTAAACCTTAGGCGAACTTGGCTTTAGGCGAAGTTGTCATCAGGCGAACTTGGCTTTAGGCGAAGTTGTCATCAGGCGAACTTGGCTTTAGGCGAAGTTGTCATCAGGCGAACTTGGCTTTAGGCGAAGTTGTCATCAGGCGAACTTCGCTTTAGGCGAACTTCGCTTTAGGCGAAGTTGTCATCAGGCGAACTTGGCTTTAGGCGAAATTGTCATCAGGCGAACTTGGCTTTAGGCGAAGTTGTCATCAGGCGAACTTAGCTTGCAGGCGAAGTTGTCGTCTGCAGCTACTGTTCGTTCTTAAATCCCTTAATCACCTTCGTTTCTTAACCAAATAACTCGATTTAGGTACCCACGGGATCGTCTGACCAGCGCCTACAAACCCCAACCATCAAATCGACCTAACATCGATGTTTAAAGGGTGCGATTTAGGCATATAGGTTACGGGTTCTTTTTATCAATCGATTAACCCATCAAATCATAACCATTTTCAGTAAGTTTAGCTTTGTTGGATTCGTTTTTACCATACAAACTCAGATCTATCATTTCTCAAATCAAACCGAACCTATACGAACGATTTCTAGCTATAAACGTACCTTGAACGAGTCGAACTACGAACACGGTTAAGCCTTGATGTTGTTTTGGTCCGTCACGACGTTCCAGCACCAACAAGCTCGGGTTTTCGCCTTCGGATCTTGGTTCGGGTCATGTGTGTTTTGGGTGTGTGTATGGAATATGTGAGAAATGGTGGTTAAGGGTATTTATATTAGGGATCATGGGCTTAAGCCCATGTACTCTCCTTACTTCTTTCATAACCCAAGTCCATAACTCATATCCATTACCCAACACTAGCCCGACCCATACCAACTCCTACTCTATTTATTTATTTCCCGATAACCCGAGTAAACTTTCCCTCTATTATTAAGTAATATGATTAATATCATTTTGGAAATTTCGGGATGTTACATATATTATGTTAATTGGGTCGGGTATGGATATGAACCAGTTTGTAAAATGAGTGTGGTGGGAGGCGGGAAATTAAGATGAATGATGAGCTAGATAGAGGACACGTGGCATAAGGAAACCTTTATTTATTAATCAGTATAGATTTTGTCAATGAACCTGCCATACGCATCACTTATTATGTCTTGTCACCGTGTGCCATGCTGTAACAAAAGTGATTTATCGATCAGAAACAAAAGTGTTTTCCATATAAATAGTGAACTAGCTGATCTATAATATATATAAACGAAACCACAAAAATTCTACTTGTCGCGATATGGTCGCTCCTCCTTTTTTTGGAGTCATTAGATTTGTTTTTTTTAAATGGAGACTTTTCGTGCATTTGACCCGAATTCATGGATATAAGTTTCATTAAACCCAGATATTTCTTAAACGGGTTATAAAATCTCATTAAATTAAAAACTAATCTCACCAAATATTTGATATAAAAATTCTATAAAGTGTGGATACATACTAAAAATTAATATATGATTTATTTAAAAAAAAGTATATATTATTTATAATTATAAAACAATTTTATTGGTAAAAAAAATAAACGGGTCTTGGGTCCCATCAAACCCATATAGTTTTTAAACCGGGTTATAACATTTAATTTATTTGTGGAACAATTTATCATCAAACCATAACTAAATTATTGACTTTCATACAATAAAAAAAATAAAAATTCAAAAGTTAAATAAATAATAGAAACAAGTAATATAAAATAACCCCCGTAATACGAGAGATAGAAACTAATACACACACACACACACATATATATATTAAAAAATGGATTCAATCCCCCATCCAAAACTACTATTCAATTTACTATTTAAATTTTTAATATTTTATTAATTATCATAATCACTAAATTAATAGCCATAATTTCATAAACTAAAATAATGGTTTTTATATTTTTGTATTCTATTTTTTTTTCAACTAATAAAAATATTTAACAAACTATATTATTTTCAAACCCTAAAGCTGGACAAGAGTCGGCTTTGCATTTTTTATTTGTCGGTTAAACGATTTTCTTAAACTTTAAAATTGTTTTCATATTTCTTTTATAGTCCGTCTTTATAATTACTGAAACTTTATTCATGATTTAAAAATATATCGTCGTCACATGGTTTTATATCTGTGTTTCAATGTTTAATACCTCACATTTAAAATATTTTTTCTGGCTTACTAATTTATGTTGGTACCGCTGATTCTAACGGAATTTGTGTTGGCTCGCAGCTGTAACATACCGTTTTTTTTTTGTTTTATATATGAAAATTTGTTGTATATTGACATTGACGGATTTATTTCTTTTATTTAGTTTCAATGTCGTAACTTGATACAAACTGACTTCGCGTTGACTTGCAACGAGTTTATGGTTTAACGTTTTTACTTATGTTTTTTTTTTCAATTTAACGGTCCCGCTGCAAAACGCGGGGTCTTAAATCCTAGTTTATTTAAAGATAAGTAAATAATTTAGTTGATATCTTTTACTTTACATTTATAAAACAGTACACTATATATGAATAATAGTTCATTTGGTCCGATTATTGGAGAAGATGATTCGGTTAATTTGATATCCGTTAACCACTAGCTTTGGAGGTGGATGAAATATATAACTAATAAATCAAATTATATGTTACATCAAATAAACATTAGCAGTCGTAATTTGTAAGAAAGTATAACAAAACTTTCCAACATATATATATATATATATCATATATATATATATATAACATACTACTAGCTTACAATTAGGGGTTGTTCACGAGTCGAGCCCAAGTCGAGCCAGGGTAGTTTCGAGCTCGGCTCGAAATTAAAGAGGGCAACTCAACTAAACTAAGGCTCTAGCTCGATTTTAAAGTTAAACGAGATTAAGATCGAGCCAACGAGCCGAGCCTAGGTCAATTTTGGCTAGATAACAAAAATGAGCCAACTCAGCTCAGGATGTTTCAAATCAAGTTTTTTTAGTTAGTTTTATTCGAGCTTTTATCGAGCGAGCAACGAGCCCGATCTTCGAGCCTCGAGCTTTTTGAACAGCCCTAATAACAATTAAGAATTAAAAATATAATAAACGTTGGTTTATTGGGTGTTCATATTGATCTTAATTCGGTTAGTTACATACATATAACCATAACCGGACCATAAACATTGTCTATCAAAACAAGTCTTAACCAAAGCCTCGGCTTTCTCAATCGCTTCATACATTTTGGTTATTCAGTTTTTCTGGCTCATTCCTGATACTTACATTTCAGGTCATATTTTGGTTAGTAGTGCCATGGTTGATACGCGAAGAGCGAATAAAGGCAATCATGACGATCCTCTTACTCATTTTTGTCTTCCAGTTCCTGCCCAAAGTCTACCACTCGATCTCGCTAATAAGAAGGATGGCAAAAGTCACCGGTTACATCTTCGGTACCATTTGGTGGGGGTTCGCCCTTAATCTCATTGCATACTTCATCGCTTCTCACGTAAGTATACATCATATCCTTTCTTTTAATCATTTTACAAGCGGTTATGATTTTATAATTTTGTCGATCTATTGTCGTCGTGTCGTAGGTTGCCGGTGGTTGTTGGTATGTTTTGGCGATACAACGGGTAGTTTCATGCCTAAGGCGACAATGTAGCAGGAAAAACGCGTGCAATCTAGCTTTGTCGTGTGCCGATGAGGTTTGCTACCAGTTTTCGATACCCGAGGGGGTGCTTGGTAATCGTTGTGCTGGAAACTCAACCATAAGTTTGGTTAGAAAGCCGTTGTGTTTGGATGTAAATGGGCCGTACCACTATGGCATATATCGATGGGCACTTCCCGTTATTTCTAGCAACTCGCTCGCCGTCAAGTTTCTATATCCCATCTTTTGGGGTCTTATGAGCCTTAGTACCTTTGGAAATGATCTTGAGCCCACAAGTCATTGGGTTGAAGTGATCTTTAGTATTTGTGTCGTGTTAAGCGGATTGATGCTCTTCACGTTATTAATTGGTAATATTCAGGTAAACGCGTACCTGCCTCTCGATCTATGATTATTTAGGGTCCCAACCCACCC
Organism: Bidens hawaiensis; assembly: GCF_021521415.1. Lineage (NCBI taxonomy): Eukaryota > Viridiplantae > Streptophyta > Magnoliopsida > Asterales > Asteraceae > Bidens > Bidens hawaiensis. The sequence goes on from NW_027491034.1 coordinate 1,810,439, forward strand.
GATCTGCACATCTACATGTTACTTGACATATGATCAAAACTAATTAAACCATGTTATTTTGCCATAATAAAGGTGTTCTTGCATGCGGTTATGGCCAAAAAGAGGAAAATGCAACTAAGATGTCGTGATATGGAATGGTGGATGAAGAGAAGACAACTACCTTCATATCTTAGACAAAGAGTTCGTCATTATGAACGCCAAAATTGGGCGCTAATGGGATGTGAAGACGAGATGGAACTGATTAAAGACTTTCCCGAAGGCCTTAGACGCGATATCAAGCGTTTTCTATGCCTGGACCTCATTCGAATGGTAAGTTATGCACGTACTCTCGATTTAGTTACTTACGAATGAGTTAATCTGGATTATGTTACTCTTTTTAACGGGTCAAATAATTATATACAATAAAGAAATGCTAGAAAATGTGTGAGTCGGATCAGCCTGATTCGGGCCATTTTACAACAACCAGCCTCGTTACAGTATAATGATTTTACCCGCGATACATTTTGGAGATGAAGTTTATGTTACTAATCCCGGTTTATCTTGCTTAGGTACCGTTCTTCCACAATTTAGACGATCTGATACTCGACAACATATGTGACCAAGTTAAACCACTAGTATTCTCAAAGGACGAAAAGGTATCATGTACACTCACTAATGGTGTCAACCATTTGTCACTTTTCGACTTATCGCGCTATGTAGCTTAAAAAAAGCTACCCATATGTTCGCTAATTCAAGTTTATCCAATTGTAGATCATACGCGAAGGCCATCCTGTTCAAAGAATGGTGTTTATAGTCCAAGGACGTGTAAAAAGTAGCCAAAACCTAAGTAAAGGAGTTGTTGCAACGAGTATACTCGACCCGGGAGGCTACTTAGGCGACGAGCTTCTATCTTGGTGCCTCCGGAAGCCATTTATAAATCGGCTTCCGGCATCTTCGGCCACATTTACGTGCCTGGAGCCCACCGAAGCTTTTGGGCTCGACGCTAATCATCTTCGTTATGTGACCGAACATTTCCGGTACAAATTTGCTAATGAAAGGTTGAAGCGAACGGTGAGATATCACTCGTCCAATTGGCGGACATGGGTGGCGGTGACCGTACAAATCGGGTGGAGGCGGTACATGGCGAGGATGCGGCCGCAAGTGAATCGGGCGGCGGATGAGAATGGTGGCAGCAACCGTATGCTCCGGCAATATGCAGCCATTTTCATGTCAATAAGGCCTCATGATCATCTTGAATAGAGTTCATTTGTTATTTATTCTTGAAACGTACACCATTGTTTGTGCCTCGTTCGTTTTATTATTCGGATCATAATTAAGATATGGTGAATGTGTCGCTAAGTACATATATATATTATTCTATTATTAAGGTCGCCAAGTTATTTATAACGTACTCTTTTAGCATTTTATCTACTTTACTTATATTATTTGTACATATTTAAAATAGTATACACATTTATACTCACCACCCTTATCACACAAATACAATTAACTTGTTTCCCACGTGTTCCTCCTATGTAACAATGAAACTGACTCAAAATGGGTTACGGAACAAACCGCATTTGTGATTATTGATTTTTATTAATGGATAAGCCCGAGATCTTTTTAAATTTTAAGGTTTAAAACCGTAAAGAGGCCTGTGATTGCGGTTCAATTGCTACTATTTTTTAAGTTTATTTATTTGGGATTTAACAATTAACATCAACCTTCTTTTCAGGTTTTTTTAACGGTCAATCAAGAAATATTATTAAAAAGAAAACAGCAAAGACCAACAAGAAACTAGCCCAGCCAAAAACATTACAAACGTTAAAACCCAGCCAAAAACGAACCACCCACAACACCCATAACCCTTACAATAGATCAAAGTTGAAATCGTCCTATCTCTCCCAAGTTAAGCTTGTATGTTTTGACATATTCTAGATCCATAGAAAACTTAAAGCCTTTATTTCTCGTATCACTCCACTTAAGTTGGCCTCCTTTCCTTCAAAGTTCAAACACCGACTCGTTTCTAGTTTTCCAAATACACTATGTTATTGTTAAGCAAATGGCATGAAACACATTTGCTTTCGGTGTTTATATTTGTACTAAGATTCCTTTTAAGATTCCTTTAAAAGTTTTTTGGTTGCTTTCTACATTTTCTCAAGTCATTAGATTGTTTTATTTGTAAATGAATGTTTCTCATGCATTTGATCCGAATTCATGAGTATGAGTCTCACCAAACCCAAATAACCCTTAAACATGTTATAACATTTCATTAAATTAAATCTTAATCTCACCAAATATTTTATATGAAAATTCTATAAAATAGTGATATACTAAAAGTTAATATCCGACTTTAAAAAAATTTATTTATATTAAAAACTAATTTTATAGTAAAAAATTAAGCGGACCATGGGTCACCAAACCCAAATAACTTTTAAACTAGGTTATAACATTTCATTTATTTGTTAAACACTTTCATCATCAAATACTAAGTATATTATTAACTTTCTTACAATAAATAAAATTAAAATAAAAAAAATATATTAATATTAAAAATAAATAATGTAAAACATCCCCGTAATACGAGGGATAAAAGCTAGTAAAGTTATATAATAATTAACACGACCGTAAGGCTGTTGTGAGATAACTAACTTTTACTAGTTATCGAGCCACTGTCACGTAGACAGTGAGACAATCTCTTATTTCTTGCGTTGCTAGTTAATTATCGTGCCACATGTTACTGTCACATTAGATTTAAATATATTTATATTAAAAAAAATTATATACATTATATTTTTCAAAGTGCTTATAACTCACATTGATGACGGGGGTAGCCCAAGGAAATAATAAAATGGCTGGAACACATTAACGCTAAAAAGGTTAAAAGGTTAAAGGCTTCATTTCCCGCCCAAATTTATGTAAACAAGTACGTGAACAGTACCCACGTGCTACAGTACGATGTCAACTCACTGATCAAATCACTGTTCCCTCTGAGCAAGGGACATGCTCAGATAAAGTATTATTATTTTAATCATGGACGAACGGTCCAAAGCTTCCCGCCCACAAAGGTCAACCCTCTAAGCGAACTGGAGGTCAATTAGTTTGTACACTGGACAAAAGGCTCAGTCTCTCCTTCTATATAATGAGAACTTAGCCATAAACAAGAACAGAATCAGACCTGGAGTTAATACATACTCCCTGATAATCTCTCATTACTTGAGAAATAAGCTCTTAGCTTATTCCTTTCTTACTTCAATAGCTTCTTAGCTTCACCAAGAACATCATTCAAGAACCGATTCCAAACATCACGGTTCTTAATCCTTGGTGAACTATAACAATCAACAACAAACTAGTGAACCTCCTTCTACGTTTCGCAAACGTAGAGGGACACCACGACCTGCGTTAGGTTAACTTGAACCCTTGAAGCTTGTTAGCCTAACAGTCCATTCACTATCATTGCTCTTATCTTTGTTGTAGCAACACACATAAATACCATTTCTTTACAAATGTTCTTTAGGATATGTAACTTAAGCTGTGAGTGTTGTACAATGTGTCTTCACTTTTAAATCCGACATGTGTGGACCTCTTTATAGATTTCTGCCTTTTGTTTATGAAAAATCATTCTCAGAGGTGCGGTATAAGAGCATGCTTAGGGTTGAGTTTGAAAATTGTTTATTGATTTATTGGTGATTTCAAAAAGTCAATAAGTTAATGTTTTTGGCACTCATAAAAAATCTTTTTTATTTTAGTTTCTTAAAGCGTTAAAAAACAGTTTTCCAAAATTCCCAAATCCCTGCTTTTCAAAATAAAATTTTGAAAAAACCATTAAGCTAATAAGTATTTTTCGAACTCAATCCCGAACATGCTCTAATTTTAGGTGTTCTCGTTGCTGCAATTTTATCTTTCTGTTCTCGCTACTTTGATTTTAACCTTCCAGTTGTTTGATGGTAGGTTTTTTTCCCCTTGAATGCTTTGTATTTACTTGGTTGTTTGGTTTTTTTGTGCAGTTGCTTATAATCAGTGGCACCATTTAGAAGTTGTTAAAATATTTGGCCAAAAATAGAGAACACAAATTATGGAGTGAATGGTGGGTCTTTTATGGTCCTCCGTAACTGAGGATCTTCATTCCTTTTTCCTTTGTAATCAATTTATTAGTTTCCATGTATAGGGCTTTGGTTTTTCCTTTATATGGTTGTGTTTGGTTCTCTTTGGAATATATCAAAAAGTTACAGAACCCATTTTGAGCGTGGTCTGCATACCAATTCAAGATGGTATCAAAGCGGGTTTAATCTTGGGATTTCTTACATACCTTCAAAATGGCCGATACCGTAGCTAATACCAACCAAATTCCCGATGAGTTAACAATGAAAATCGCTGGACTCCTGCGGAATGGTCTCGGAGCACAACAAACAGCAACTAATTCCGAAAATCTGTCCATTGGGATTAAACTCGGTGGCGACAACTATGCCCTATGGGCAACCCTAATGAAGAAAGCTATTGGAGGTAGGGGGAGGAGTGCTCACATTACATGGGAACCCTCACCTCCCTCTAAAACTGATGACAAGTATGCAAGATGGGAACAAGATGACCAGTGTGTGTTTACTTGGATTATTCAAAACCTTGAATCCAATTTGGTGAAAACTGTCTCACAGTATCCAACCACTAAGGCATTGTGGGACGGGCTAGCAACTACATATGGATATGGAACGGACTCGTTGCAGGTTTTCGATCTTCATAAAAGGGCTAATTCAATCCGACAAGGTTCAGAATCACTGGAAGATCTGTGGAATAAACTACAGAGCATCTGGATGTCTATCGATCGGAGAGATCCGAACCCAATGAAAGATCCTGAAGACATTCAGATCTACAATAAGAAGACACAAGAACAAAGACTTTATCAGTTACTCACAGCAATTGATGAAAAGATGGAACCAATCAAGAGAGACATTTTAAAGAAGGATCCGCTTCCAACGGTAGAGACGGCGTACGCCACTATACGTAGGGAAGTTGCCCGAATAAATATACTGAAGTCGGGTATCTCTGACAGTGAGTCGACGGAACTCGGAACATGTTTGGCGGCCAAAGCCTCGATGCTGAAATCAAAATTCCGACCCAAGGAAAAAAAAGATAAATCCAAATTATTTTGCACCCATTGTCAGATGAAGCGACACACAAAAGAGCAATGTTTCAAACTCGTCGGCTACCCGGAGTGGTGGGATGACGGCCATAAACAAAAGAGCAACCAACGGGAAAAGGGTTCCTCGGGGGCTAGTGTGGAAGATGATCAAAGCCAGAAAGGGAAAAAAGAAAGCAACACAGGTTTTGGGGGAATAGCCATAACCTCCGATGGTGATTCCATAGGTAAAGGGTTTGAGGATTATGTCTCAGACCCCTTCTCTACTCACAATTGTATATATGGTCCTAATGTTTTTTTCTGTGAACAAAGGGATCCAAATAGACTAGATGAAAAAATCAAAGCCTATCATGTTCAAACCACTTCTCAATCCCAATCGATGACTTCTAAAAATTGGATCTTTGACTGTGGGGCTACGGATACCATGTCATATGATCCCAAAGATTTTTGCAACCTATCTTCTCCATCTAGGTCCCATATTGAGACTGCAAGTGGAGAGATTGTTAATGTCAAAGGGGGAGGGTCTATTATTTTTTCGGATAAAATGAAAATAAACAACTGTTTATATATCCCTTCCTTATCCTCAAAGTTATTATCTATTAGCCAAGTTACAAAGCAACTCAACTGTGTGGTGCTTATGTATCCTACTTTTTGTGTCTTGCAGGACATTCGTACGAAGGAGATAGTTGGGCGTGGTACTAAACGAGGAGGTCTCTACTATGTTGATGAGGTTGTTCACAGGGGACATGCCATGCTGGCTCATGGAACTACCGAGAGACAACTTTGGTTATGGCACCGACGTCTTGGTCATCCTTCCTTTAGCTATCTCAAAACTTTATTTCCGAGTCTTTTTGTTAACAATTCCATTCAAGAGAAATGTGAAACTTGCATTTTAGCAAAAATCATAAGGTTTCTTTTAATCAAAGTAATACTAGAGTTGCATCTGTTTTTTCTTTAATCCATTCTGATGTGTGGGGTCCGGCTCCTAACAGCACCAACAGCCGGTTAAAATACTTTGTGTTATTTGTGGATGATTTTTCATGAATAAGTTGGATATACTTTATGAAACATAAATCAGAAGTTCCCAGAATCTTTTTTATGTTTTATAAAATGATTCAAACTTAATTCGGGAAAAACATCCAGATCCTCCGTTCTGACAATGGAACAGAATTTGTGAACAAAACAATGAAAACTTTCTTTCAAGAAAATGGCCTTATTCACCAAACTACATGTCCTAATACTCCTCAACAGAACGGTACCACTGAACGGAAAAATCGTACCCTTCTTGAAAAAACTCGTGCTATTATGATTGAATCTCGGGTTCCTCAGTCCTACTGGCCAGAAGCTCTTGCAACATCCACATACCTTATAAATCGCCTCCCAACTCAAATTCTTGGTAATAAACCCCATTACAGGTCCTAGCCACTCAAGTCCGAGTTCCCTCTATTATGACCTTACCACCCCGTATTTTCGGTTGCTCCGTATTTATTCATATACACAAGGCTAATCGGAACAAACTGAGTCCGTGTGCCGAAAAATGTGTTTTTGTTGGGTACGGTGTTAATCAAAAAGGCTATCGTTGCTACAACCCGGTCACCCGTCGAGTCCATGTCACCATGGACTGCGACTTCATTGAATCTGATTATTTCTTCGAACCCCAATCTCGTGCTCAGGGGGAGAATGTAAGTGATTCCCTCGATTGGTTGCTATATCAAAGTTGCTCTCAGGAGGTTCTAACAGAGTTGGTAGATGGCGCCACTGAACATGCCCCTACCAATATAGAAGAGGATGCCAAGTCAGTTCACACAACTGATGTATCTTCTGAGGACAATGTCCAACAAGAGGCAAACACCGACGTGGAATCAAATGATGATCAACCAGAGGAAAACAATGAGGTAAATGAAGTAAACAATTCTGAGAGTCCATATCATAACAGTAAAACAATGAGGTAAATGAAGTAAACAATTCTGAGAGTCCATATCATAACAGTTCTATGCATGGTTCAAGTCATGACAGTTCAGGTACTCCAGATTTGGAACAAGAGGAACAATCAAGTACTCATGTACTCCCTCCAAGAAGAAATAGAGGAGTCCCACCTAATCGGTACTCCCCTGGACATGTCTCTGCTGCCTCTAATTACCCATTACAAACTAGCAGAAACAAAGTCTCTAAAATTGCCAGGGCTTTCGCGACTACTTTGTTTTTAGAAAAGATTCCAAATACAGCCCAGGAAGCGGAACAAACGGCTGAATGGAAAGAGGCTATGAACGCAGAAATGGAAGCTCTCAAGAAAAATGTCACGTGGGAAAGATGTATCTTACCACAAGGAAAAAAACCGGTTGGTTGTAAATGGGTATTCAATATCAAATATAAATCGGATGGCACGATTGAACGGCACAAAGCTAGATTAGTTGCCAAAGGATATACTCAAACATATAGTATTGACTACTCTGAAACTTTTTCCCCGGTTGCCAAGATTGACACTATTAGAGTTCTTTTTTCCGTAGCCGCAAATAGAGACTGGCCTCTCCATCAATTTGATGTTAAAAACGTCTTCCTTCATGGGGACTTGAAAGAAGAGGTGTATATGGAACCCCCTCCTGGCTTCTCAGATGATTTTCAAGAAAATGAGGTATGTAGACTTAAAAAGGCTTTATACGGGCTCAAGCAATCTCCGCGTGCATGGTTCGGTAAGTTTACAATGACAATGAAACAGTATGGATATAAACAAAGCAATGCAGATCACACTCTATTTTACAAAAGGAGAGGGGAACTGGTTACGTGCCTTATAATATATGTCGATGACATGATCATAACAGGAAGTAATAAAGAAGAAATCAACTCCCTTCGTGAAAACCTTTTCACAGAGTTCGAGATGAAAGATCTTGGGGGATTAAAATATTTCCTAGGGATTGAGGTGCTAAGGTCAAAAGAAGGAATCTTTATATCTCAACGGAAATATATCTTGGATTTGCTTGCGGAAGTTGGTATGATGGATTGCAAACCCAATGATACTCCTATGGCCGTAAATCACAAACTAAGAATAGTTGACGGAGCCAAACCCGTAGATCGGGAGAGGTATCAACGGCTAGTGGGAAAATTAATTTACCTGGCTCACACTCGGCCGGACATTGCCTATGCAGTAGGAGTTGTAAGCCAATTCATGCACAATCCTCAAGAAGATCATATGGATGCTTTGATGAGGATAGTCAAATACCTTAAAGGTACGTCAGGGAGAGGTATAGTTTTCAAGAAGAATGGCCACCTAGACGCTGAAGTGTTCACAGATGCTGATTGGGGTGGAATCCTAATGACAAACGATCAACCGCCGGTTACTTTACTCTTCTTGGAGGAAACTTGGTAACGTGGAGGAGTAAGAAGCAGAAAGTTGTGTCATTATCGAGTGCAGAATCAGAATTCAGAGGTATCGTTAGAGGAATCACGGAGATCCTTTGGTTAAAGAAGAAAATGAAAGAAATTGGGTTCCCTCTTAATCATCCAACTCAGCTAATGTGTGATAATAAAGCCGCAATTAAAATCTCAGAAAATCCGGTACAACATGACAGGACCAAGCACGTTGAAATTGATCGCCATTTCATAAAAGAAAAAATTGAGGATGGTACCGTCGAACTCCCGTTTGTCAGATCTGAAGACCAACTTGCAGATATTCTAACGAAAGCGGTTGCAGCAAGAGTTTTTGAATCAGTTTTATTCAAGTTGGGTATTGGAGACCCCACTAACCAACTTGAGGGGGAGTGTTAAAATATTTGGTCAAAAATAGAGAACACAAATTATGGAGTGAATGGTGGGTCTTTTATGGTCCTCCGTAAATGAGGATCTTCATTCCTTTTTCCTTTGTAATCAATTTATTAGTTTCCATGTATAGGGCTTTGGTTTTTCCTTTATATGGTTGTGTTTGGTTCTCTTTGGAATATATCAAAAAGTTACAGAACCCATTTTGAGCGTGGTCTGCATACCAATTCAAGAGAAGTGATATTCGGTGTGGTTAATGTTTTTATTTACGCTCGATGGTGGCTGTTAAATTTAAGGTCTTTGATGGTGGTTTTTGCCTCTATTATCGTTGCCATGTTCAATCTTCAAGGTGGTCTCATACCCTAACCCCCTAATTGAAAATGTGAGCCTTGATTAAAATGTATTTTTTATTTGTGACTAAAGGTTTTCTTCATGGTTTTATACGGTCTTAATTATTCTTTTGCTTTTGGATATTTATTTCATGTTGTAATTCAATGTGAAGTTTCACCATACTCTTGAGTTTGAGAGAAACTCGATTGAAATTTCCAAACGGATCTACAAAATTTCGGGTGAAAAAGGTATATCTTTGATATGTGTTTCTACGGGTCCACTTTAGGCTAACTGATTATATTGATTTATGTAAAGCATAGTGTTTATATCTGAATTAATGGATTCACTGGTTTGAGTATGATTTTCTGAAGTCAACATAAACATAGTTTTTCATACAATGGATTTTAAATTAGTGTTATATATATATATAGGATTAAAGAGTGATGGGGTCGTAAAAATGAGTAGGAATGGGAGGAAGTAATTAGTTTTAGATCTGAGCAGGACCAACTTAACTCGGTTTTGGAATCTAGAGATTTGTCGGAGGAAGAGGAATGGGTGTGACATGAATGTCTTAAGGGTTTATGGGAGTTGGAAAAGAATAAAATTTCAGACATAAGGCAGAAATCGAGAGTTCGGTGGGCGTCCCCCGTTGATGACAACCCGAACTTTTTTAATGGGATGTTAAATAACAGGACTTCCAAGAATTGTATCCCGGGTTTAGAGGTGTATGGGTTGTGGTGCGGCAATCCTAAAGTGATAAAAAAAGGTATGTTTTCTTTAAGTAGGTTCAAGGAAAGGAGGGCGTTGCGCCCGAAGCTTGTCTGTTGTAATATGAAATCCCTTTCTAAAGGTGAGTCGACTTCCTTGATTTCTTCGTTTTCTAAGAAGGAGATAAAGGATTCGGTTTTTGAAAGTGGTAGCGACAAGGCCCCGTGGCCGGCCACAGTTTAATTTCAGGTTTGTTAAGCATAATTTGGAGTTATTCGAAGATGATTTCATCTGGATAATTTCTATGAGTTGGGGGCTGTAAATATAGGGTGTAGCTTTTCGTTTATCGCCCTAATTCCAAAGAATGTTGATCCGCATTGTTTAAATGACTACCGGCCCATCAATTTGATTGGGATTATTAGCAAGGTCATTACTAAAGTGTTGACGAATCAGATGAAAAAAGTCATCAAGTCGGTTATTTCAGAATCACAGTCCGCTTTTCTAAAAGACAAGTTCATTTTGGTTGGACCGTTGATGGTAAATGAAATTATGTCTTGGGTAGATAAGAGAAAGATTGCTTCTTTTCTTCTGAAGATCTACTTTGAAAAAGCCTATGATAATGTTAAATAGGAGTTCTTAATTTCTATCCTATCCTAGATGAGTTTTCCTTAACGCTAGTGTAGATGGGCTCGAGGTATTCTCGAGTCGACGAGATCCTCGGTTTGGTGAATGGTTCCCTGACCTTTGAGTTTTCTTGTTCGAAAGGGTTGAGGCAAAGAGATCCACTTTGGTCATTATTGTTTATTATTATTATGGAAGCCTTGACTAGTATGTTAAGTGAAGCGTGCGAAGTGGGTGCTATAAAAGGAATCCGACTGCCAAATGGAGGTCCGTTGGTGTCTCATCTTTTATACGCTGATGACGCTATGATCCTTGGCTAGCGAAAATCTGGTCAATGTTGCTAGGATTTTATAAGGTGTTTCTACGTGTGTTCGTGGCTAAAAATTAACTTCCATAAATCTGGTCTAATTGGTAGTGAGGTAAATGGTAAAAACCTCAAATCTATGGCTAGTGTTTTGGGTTGCTCGGTTGGGTCAGCTCCATTCAAGTATCTGGGTATAATGGTGGGAGCTCATATGAATATAGAGACTAATTGGAATAATATCATAAAGATTTTTGAAGCTAGATTGTCTGGTTGGAAGGCACATACTTTGTCGACCGGAGGACGTGTAACGCTTATAAAGGCGGTTCTTCAAAGTATCCATTCTTATTATTTTCCTATTTTTAAAACGTCGGTTAAAATTATAGAGACTTTAGAAAGACTAATGAAAAAAATTCTTATGGGGTGGTTGATATACTGATAATTATATATATTTCCCTTGTATATTTAATGTATAATTTTATTAGTTTTTGTTCGTTTGTAGTTAAAATTTGTATACTACTAACATATTTGTGTTTTATATGTTTCGAAAGTTGAACGTGGTTAAAAAGGACGAGAAACTAGTCAAAATAAACTTAAAAAAGAAGCCATAACGAATCAGAAGGAACCCGAGAGATAGCCGGTCGGACCATCCATTAGTCGGCCTCCCTTGAGCACTCTGTGCCGCGCGGCCAGGTAGAGCACTCCGTGCCGCGCGGCCAGGTAGAGCATGCCTGGTCGCGCGGCGCCTAGAGACAAGAATTTTTAGAAAGTTCGCCTTTTTTGTTAGGTTTAAGGCCTAGTTGCACTATGATGTGTGTGCTTTGTGTAGTCGTAAAATGTTGGATTTGATGAATTTAAGTTTTCGCATAAGATCGTGTTTTAAATTTATAAAAGTGATTTCTACTACGACTAACCACACACAAAATAGGCAAGTGTACCTATCGTATATGTAGAATAGTATTGGTAGGAACCAAGTATCTGTCCGCGGACACAAATATCCCTAATAATAAATATTCATTTTAATTTAATCAGAGAAATAATCATTTTAGGGTGATTTTAAACTTTTTTTTAGATATATATATATATACACACACACATATAGGAGAGGATCATGAGAGAACTCTTTTTTATGGAGAGAACTAGAGAATTAATAATGAAATATTTTTAATTTAATTTAAAAAAAATATTTTTTAATTTTTTTTCTTTCATCCTTCTTAAATTTTGTTATTCTTCACCACAAAAAAATATAAAAATAAAAAAAAATAAAAAATTAACGAGTAACGCATATATGCAATACATCGACTTTTTTTATAATGCATATGTGCAATAGTGTGCATTTTGATATTTGAAATAGTGTTGAATAACATATATATAGTTGTTTGTATTGTATATTTTCAATAGTGTTATATTATATACAAAAATTAAAAAAAATCGATATAGTGCATATGTGCATTAGTGTTGTATTACATATATGCGATAATGTGTTTTGCATACAATTATTAGTGTCGTATTTTCATATATTCAATAGTGTGTATTTAGATAATGTATTTGTGTTGTATTATATGCAATAAAACACTATTTTATATATACAATACACATTAATGCACTTACGCATTACATCGACGAGTTTTTTTTAAGAACAATATCATCTTATTAGAAGGAGGAAAGAAAAAAAATCACAAAATAATTTTTATAAAATAGTTAAAAATAAATTCTTACTAGTTCTCTTGTTCTCTCTTTAAAATGAGTTCTCTATATGTATATATATATATATATATATATATATATATATATATATAGGTGAACAAGAAGAAAAATTCTAAATGAGTAAATCAATTATATGAAGGTTACCATCTAAAATCAAGAATCTATCCATTCTTCCTTTATGATTATAAAGTAAATATGTGATAAACTTGCTTTAATAATGTACGATAGAATATTCCCTCATTTCTAAGTGAACTTACCCTATGGCATAAAAGAAAGTAGCATGCATAGCTTTATGTCTACCACGATAATGTTAATTTACGTAAGCAAGTAGTTTTAGTAAAGTATAAAGATTTGGATTGACTTAAATTTCTCAAATACCAATTCTAACAACTTCGAGTAGTTATATTTTAGTCACACAACCTCTCCTTGGTTGATTAAAGTATATTATAATTATACACTCCTTTAACATATGATTTCTTTAACTAGTATGATAACCTAAGTAACCGTGTTAACAATGTTATTTCCGAATTATCAAAACTAAAAAAATAGATCATAGTTTATATGTCATTATAGAGGTAGGTCAATGAAAATCTCCAAAAACCCATAAAAGATCACCCGCGGGTCATTCAAGACTTTCACAAAAGTCACCCGTGGAACATCCCCATCACCCACATAACTCCAAATCAGAGGAAGAATAATGGAAAATTCCAAAGACCATCCGCGGGTTACTTAAGATTCCCTCAGAAGTCATCTGCAAGACATACCCATCATACGCGAGATGGCAAAATAGGGACGTCTACAAATCAGTTGTAACCAACTTCCTTCTAAAATATTTACGTGAAGATCCTTTCATGAAGGGCACGTGATATAGTAACCAGTTAAAGGAGGACAACTAGCAAGGTTGTTATAACCGTGCACATGGCCAGTTGTCTCACCCTATCAGGAGCGGACACGTGTCCAATTTGTTACAAAAAACATCTTTTAGAAAAGGACAGCTTTCCTGAACCTCCGGCTATAAATACTCACTTCATCATCATGAGGTATTCATTAACACTTCACATATTATATCAATCACTTAAGTACTTTTTCTCTTGAAAGGATTGTACTAATTCTCACGCCGGATGGTGGTTACGGGAAGACCCCCACTCTTGTCCTTCCCGTAACCAGCTCACGGTGTTCTGTTTTGCAGGTTTTCGTCATCGAACTTGTTGAGCTTTCACTTGTATTGAAGTATTACCTTTTATTTGACTCGTAACTTGTGGAATCATCTAGGGGTGTGCAGAATTAGGGTCGGACCAAAAAATACCGAAGAACCGGCCCGGAAAAACCCGACACCGAACCGACCCTAATATTATACAATGCATTCGGTCGTTACAATTTAATTCAATCGGTCTCGGGTCGAGTTCGGGTCTTTGCCCATGAAGACCGAAACACACCCGAAGAACCGATATTTGCCAATCTCTGTCTAGAGCATCCTTCGTCTTCGTCATATTCTTTATGATTTGAAGATAACTCTTTTCACCATTCTCTAATTTGTCATATTCCTTATGATTTGAACATAAATCTTTTCATCATTCTCTTATTTGTAAACTCAATATGCAATTGAACTCCTTGCTCTTCGTATGATTTAGAGAGAGACAGAGAGATTAAAGAAAAATACGTTGTGTATGGAGAACATATAAAACCAGATTGAAAATGAGTACTCTTAAATATTTATTGGAAAGTTAATTTTTTAATAATAATTTATTCATATCTAATTAGTTTAGAACCAGATTGAGATAGCTAGTTTCTCTAGTTATAAATTACACACATCTTTTTATATTGTGTTAGTAGAGAATTATTAAAAAGTTACACCTAACCTTTTGACCTTTGTTTTATACTTATCTCTCCTCCCTATTCACAATTACACATAATTATATATTTCTTCTTCTTCTTCTTGATCTTCCAGCACACACTGTTAAGAGACTTATTTGTCATCTTCTTATCGTCTCTCTTCTTCATTACCATCAACAATCCTAACGGGTGTCAACTGTTAAGCAAAGGAAAGATGGAAGTTCAGCCCCTTGTGTTTCTTGGTTTTAGCCTTCAAACCCGAAGAACCGAATCTAAAAAACCCGATACCCGTACTTAGGTCCGGATTTCGGTTATTGGTTTTCTATTAATTTCGGTCTCGGGTCGGGTCAGGTTTAACCCGGGTCGGTTCGGGTTAACTCTTTTTCACACCCCTAGAATCATCAATCTAACCTATTCGGGTTTAGATCCATGTTTCGTCACTCATACCTTCGTAATGAGGCCAGTTACTTAAGTGATGACAATCAAGTTTATGGCAGGAAAGAGACTAGTCGCCCGCGTGCAATGGTTAGACATACTTAGTACTGTAGTGATGCGAAAGAGGAATTTACAAAGCCATATCGACCCGCATCATATGCAGAGAAGTCAAAGTTCATCCCGTGAATTACTACTGCTTCGTTCCCTGTGAATTTGAAAATTCCTACTAATTTAGGGAAATACAACGGTATGATATATCCCAGTGATCAGTTGTTGAATTTCACAGCGGTAGGCGGGGTCAGTGGTTGGACAATGCAATATTGGTGTCACATGTTTGATCTTACACTGACTGGTGCCGCCCGCGAGTGGTTCGAGAAATTACCGGATGGTCAAATTCTAAATTAGAATAATTTGGTGGCCAAGTTTTCACAATATTTCAGTCAGCAAAAGAAACGCATGCGGGATTCGGCTGAGATTCTAGATGTGATTAGGCGGGATAATGAACATGTCGAAGAGTTCATTACTCGCTTCAATGAGGAAAGTTTAAACATTGGAGGAATTAGTGAGGATATGTTGCGGGGTGCCTTCCGCAAGAATGTTCGTAGTAGTGACTTAATTCGCTGCTTGACTGGGAGAGATGGAATGCCCAAAACTTGAGAAAAAATTATGACAGCCGCAACGGTTTTTGCGGCAACGGAACGTGTTTTAGGGCGGGATAGTGCCAAGCAGTCAGCAAAGGTGGAATTCAAAAACACACGGTTGACTAGGCCAGCACGAGAGTCTATATGGTCTCGCATAAAGCCTCCCGCAGAAAATCCAAAACGACTAGATGTAAGGTCATTGATTGGAAACTGGAACAAAGGTCGTAATTGGGGGCAAGACAATAACAAGTGGACTCTGTTGACAAAA
Organism: Bidens hawaiensis; assembly: GCF_021521415.1. Classification (NCBI taxonomy): domain Eukaryota; kingdom Viridiplantae; phylum Streptophyta; class Magnoliopsida; order Asterales; family Asteraceae; genus Bidens; species Bidens hawaiensis. Next base: position 1,826,149 of record NW_027491034.1, read on the forward strand.
AATCCTCCAGAAATCATAACTATAAAAAATGTGGATTAATCTGTGGGTCTTGCTCAAAATCTGATGGAGTAACTCGAGGACCGGTCTTTGTATCCCTGTCTCTCGACTCAATTATTTTTTCCGCATCCGCATGCGGTGGAAATTTTGGAGGAGACTTGGGTGGAGACCTTAGTGGAGATTTTGGAGAAGAACTGGTTGGAGATTTTGGTGGAGACCTGGGTGGAGATGTTGGTGGAGATACAGATTCTTCGATCACAATCCCCTTGAGGGGCATCTTGGTATGATATGAAAATATGGTTAGCACAATCACATTTATAGGAAACATAAAAAAGATCATTAATTTAAGAAGCATTACCTTTAGTGGTCTTGGTAGAAGCAACAAGATTTATGCGGTCGCCAAGACACATTTTCTTGGAACAGGAATGGAGGGTTTAGACGATTGAGCTTTATTTTTCACAATGGGTGTGGAGGCGTTAACATCTATTACGTCTTGATCGGTGGCGGGTTGTTCTTCTTCACTCACAGTGGCTTCAGCGGTGGCTTGGTTATCACTCACAGCTTTACTTGAAGTAGAACGATGCTTTCTTTTTCGGCTGAAACCTGCAAGAGCACGCATGATACTCTCAGCATCAATAGTATATCAACAGATGATTCCTCTTCACAAGGATGATTCTTCACTGGAAGTTAGAAGGACGATCACCCCTCTAGAAGTAAGGGTTGATAAAGGACGAGGATTTAACACTTCCTCACCTTTAGCAAACATAGCCTTAGATACCATAGGCTCTAGGCATAAAGTAGTGGAAAACAGGAAATTGTCACGAGTACGATCGATGAACGGTAAAGCCTTGGGGTCACGATGACAACGTGCCATGAGACCCGAAACACGGTCCATTAACGCGTATAAAATTGACCCCTCACCTGCAATCAATAACGACAATTATTAAAATAAAGTAAGTATGTTTAGCGGGATGAAAAGAATACACTTACTTTCATCAGGCTTTTGATAATAAGGCTCTTCATCTGTAAATGGCCATAATCAACTCATGCCCGCACGAACCAAAGCACCCTCATTTATAGCCCGCATAGGGGTAGGCGTATGAGACATAGAAAGAAACCACAGGAGATTGGCATACACTATAAACAAAAGATCTGGCAACTTCTCGTTTGGTGGGAGCTAGACCATCTATATGGGAACGACATCTTCCTGGATCCAAAAGAACTTCGTTCACCACTCGTAAGCACTGCGAGGCAGTTCAGTTCCAATAATCCCCTTCCTGGTGGTTGAACAATTAAACCAACCACCATGGCTGGTCATCTTATAAAAGACGGAGAATTTGTCAACGGTAGGCACGACAACATAATTCAAAGTGTCGGATCCTCAGCAGCCCAAACGGGTGCATTTGAGATAGATGGATATCGTGACCTGTCAGTATGTTGCCGAAGAATTTCGTTATTGGGAATCGAAGATTTCCAGTAGTGAAATCCTCGGCATATACGACCATCGTGCCATTTGGTGGTTTATTGGCAGTGGATCATGGGCAGGGAATTCCGATCCCCACTCTAGAGCCAATCCGTATACATTGACAATGTCTTGAAAATCACTTTTTTCCAATTAATGACTATTCTGTCAATGGAATGCGTACTTTACTTCTATGCAGCCATTATACCAGATGTAAATGGAAAGCACCGAGCAATTATGAAGGATTGATAATCGATATTTAGTTTCAGGAATGAAGATGAAAGGATGAAAAAAATTTCTTAAGTGTACGAGAAGTCCTATTTATACCCATTGCAGTTAATAAGATGGGAAAATGTCAGAAGAAAGAGAAAACGTTTAGTCCAATAACGAAATGATACGTCACGCGGGGAAACTAAAAAAGCAAAAAGGGGGTATAGTCCGGTACAGTGACAGCCGACATAGACATCGCATCACCATACGGCTCCTGCAAAGATGTCAAATCAACCTCTCCCATGCTTATCTTTAAAGGACAAAAATATCTCCACAAGCTCACCCAAAAGATTCAAAATTCCCATAAAATATCTTAAGTCCAAAATTTCACCCGCATAAATCTTCACGCAGAAGAAATAATGGACTTGGCGGACTTATAGAGGTAGGGTAGTGAAAAGCTCCAAAAACCTATAAAGGATCACCCACGGGTCATTCAGGACTTCCTCAAAAGTCACCCGAGGAACATCCGCATCACCCGCATAACTCAAAGTCAGAGGAAGAATAATGGAAAGCTCCAAAGACTATCCGTGGGTTTCTTAAGACTCCCTCGGAAGTCATCCGCAAGACATTCCCATCATACGCGAGATGTCAAAATAGGGATGTCAGCAAATCAGTTGTAACCAACTTCCTCCAAGAAGATTTACGTGAAGATCCTTTCTTGAAGGGCACGTGATATAGTAACCAGTTAAAGAAGGAGAACTGGCAAGGTTGTTATAACCGTGCACATGGCCAGTTGTCTCACCCTATCAGAAGCGGACACGTGTCCAGTTTGTTACAAAAAGCATCTTCTAGAAAGGACAGCTCTACCAAAAATATTTCCTGAACCTCCGGCTGTAAATTCTCACTTCATCATCATGAAGTATTCATTCACACTTCACATATTATATCAATCACTTAAGTACTTTTCTATCGAAAGGATTGTACTTATTCTCACGCCGGAGGGTGGTTACGTGTTTGATCCCGTACTTGAACAATAACCAACAATCAATAACGATTAACACAGATCTCAGATCTGTCAGTTATAATATTATAGATCTATCTCATAATCTACCTTGATTCGATGTTATACGTATGTATATATATTAAATAAGTTTAACGTGAAGCTTGAGAGAGAGTATAAACTTTAAACTTTTCTGAATAATATTAATTCTCTCAAAACTTCCACTATTTACAAGTGAACAGTGGTTCACTATTTATAGAAGACGATCTGGTTCGTTAACATCCCCTAGCGAACCAGCATCCCTTCGTTAAATAAATTAACTTAACGAACCACCCCCTGATTCGTTAACATCCCCTAACGAATCAGGAGGGAATACATTATAATATCCTAGTTCGCTAACATCCCTAGCGAACTAGACTTAACCTTAACGAACTACTCTTAGTTCGCTAACATTCCTAGCGAACTAGACTTAAACATAACGAATTAGACTAAAATAAACATTAAATATTACATTTAAATATCAAATAAACATTAATGATAATTACAAAGACTCTAGACGCAAAATCGTGCACTAACAGACACCCCCTCGTCTTGAGCTCTTTGTCTTTAAATTATTTGAAACGCTTTGTCTGCCAATCTCTGCAACTATGAATCCCATGTTCATGGCATACACGAACGACACGTTGGAATTGCATAGCCAGGTCATAATCTTCTTGGCGTTCAAACAAAATCTGCTTCCTGTGTAGCACGTCATTGTCTGTCTCTGATAAATTAACCAACCACATCGGATCGATTATCTTGATGAGCTCAGTTTGTAGTCCTCGACCACGAGCAATAACGGCCTCGCCAGTACGATTGTCATAGTACCAACGGTTGAAAGACAGTTGAATATCTTGAGGCATTGTCTTCACAGGAACCCTTCTCATTGTCTTTGGTGGCTTCACTTTCAAAACAAGTTTCTTCCAGCCGGTCCTTGGATCAATCTCATCAGTACGTTTACGTCTTGGGACCTGGGGCTTGAAGAATTTGAAGCCATGTTTGACCTCGAACAGTAAGTGTTAATGAAACCACTCAGCAGTTCGGTTACCCCCACGATTGATAAATGGACGTCTCGCGAGGGTGCGTACGTCCCAACGCGGTAATGTTAAAACATCCATTATCCTCTCGTAATATTGGACACCTTTTTCCCATTTAACAATACATACCTTAAGGTCTGAATCGTAGAGCCAAGAGACAATATCACCATATACCTTAGAAACAGTCTTGAAGGTAGTCATCTGATTTGCCTCAATCCAAGCAGCAGCTGTATCCTTTCTTTCTTTATCTACATACCGATAAGCACTGATGATCTTACCCACTTTCTGGCGTTTGAACCATCTTTCAATTTCATCATTAGTCACTTCTTTGAGTGAAGGAACAGTCCGTTGCACAATCTTCTCCAGTTCATTCTCAGTCTCCTTAATTACGTCTTCATTAAATACCGGAGCACCTTGATCAACATTTACGTGTTGATACAAGTCCGGGTATTCTTCAGCAGTCACATCCTCCATTTCAATCTCCTCGTTCTCATAAATAAAATATGTATTCATAAATAATGGATCAACCTCCATTTCTTCCTTATTGATCACTTCGACATCGGGCTCAGTCTCTAACTCAGTCAACTGATCGTCATTCAGCCCAAGCAGAATCGAAATCTACTCCTGTGTCAATGATCTAATCACAAACTCACCGATCTGTATCTTATCTCTGTTCACCATACTTCTAACCATTCCCAATTCATCAATAAATATCACCGTGTTAGCCTCAATCATTTCCATTGGCTTGGCTGCTGTTGGATCTTGATATGAAATTATCTGCTTGTTCGAATCATCAGCGCCACTGACATCAGCACCAGAGGATGAACCGTGCGATTGTTTAGGCTCACCTCCTGCATCAGACTCGTCAGGATCATCATCATCATTTTTGAGTTTCTTGAGGGCATCTTCTTTACAAGTTAATTGTAAAATTAACTCATCTTGTTCTTTTAATTTCACCCCCTGAGACTCAACAATCGCACGCAACGACTTGGTCTCTTTATGAAAATACGAAATATAGCTCATCATTTTTCGTTGATTCTCCATGAGTCGTTCTTGATTGAGTCGGTCAGCTGCCATTTGATTTTCATATAAATGTAGCAGATTAAGCAACATTTCCGTTTGACGTCCAGGTGACAAATTGTATACAGATGGATGAACTGGTTGAATAGGTCCCTGAGGCCGAGTGATTCTCATGAAAGAGACATCACTAGGCGGAGGCGGAGGAAAAGTAGTTGTTGGCAGAGGGGGAGGTCCCATTGAAGTGGTGGAAGATACGGTAGACAACACAGCAGGAGGCCTCGGTATCTCGGTCAACGCCATTTGAGGAATCAAGGCGAGCCTCTCATGTGACACCATCGTCGTTGTCAAGGTGAGCATCGGAGTGCTAGTAGTTAGCGGCACCGCCGAGCTTTGAGTAGTTGATTGACGTGGTAGTGATGTTCCAATAATTACCCCAGCCCCAGCAGACACACGGGGCTTCTTCGATGGTTCATCAGTAGCTACCGCTTTGCCCTTTCGTTTTCGTTCTTGCTGAGCTTTCATGGTGGCAGCTAGAGCAGCATCGACTGCATCTTGTTGTCCTTTCAGAGCTCGCTCACCAGCTCCATCATCACCATCATCATTGTTAGCATTATCATCTCCACCATCATTGTTCCCACCTTCTCCCCCTTCACGTTCGGAATCCGAATCATCATGGATCCAGCGCTCATTAGGAGGACATACGTAATCCGGATTGATTACATGACCAATCATCCGTTTTTCTTGTGGCTTGTCTTTTCTATATATTAACATACAATGCACCGTTTCAGCTTTCATATGTTCCATATCAAGAATATCGTTCACCAACGATCGATCAATCACCAAATTCGGTATTAGGTCCTGAATAATTAGCTGTAAAAAGCGTGGATACATTAAGAACTTCTTTGACGGTAGAGTTTGCTGAACTTGCTCTTTCAGATGATCAAAGATGAGTTCTGAATAGTTGAATGGTTTGTTCAGGATTAGGGCAACAAACGCCGATTGTATACTTAGTCTGCATTCATCGAAACCACCTCGACGTCCACTCAAGCAATGAAGTAAGACATGCATCAAATACTTGTATGGTGGACACAACCCATTCTTGTTCAACATGGACCGACGAATATCACCCCCATAATTTAATCGTGTGAATAAACCCCTAACCAGCGTCCTGTCAAATTCACTCGGATAATCATCACTATCGTCAAATTGAAGTACCCGACGAATGACCTCAACATCAATCGTAATGGGAATCTGATTGATTGTAGCTTGAACCCAATTATTTTCTTCAACATATACCGCCGTGTTCCAAAATTGTCTGATTATACTAAGATACACCTTAGGTTTAGCTGTGATTGCAAAGTGTATCTTTGAACGGCGTAAGAAATTCAACATAGCTCCGAACGTCCTTAAATCAGCCACATCATGATCGACATAAGCACAGATGTTGTGCTTCTTATCGAACGGTAATAGAATCATTTCGACTTGTTGAGCTTGTTGTTGTGGTTGTTCTTGAAGAGGTTGTTCCTGTGGTTGTTCTTGTTCAGCCATGATTTACTGTATAAATAAAACCAATATGAGAATAGATATCACCTTATATAATCAAAAGATATGTGTAATTAATCTAGTTACGCGTATTAGTAAATTTAAATCCTTTAATTAATTTAAATGAATATTAAAATTAGTTAACTAATTTTTATTTAAATATTAAAAAAGTTTAAATCCTTTAAATCCTATAATTAAAGTAAAAATTTTTCTTTTTTTTTCTTTTTTTTAAATGTCATTCGTTAAGAATCACACTGATTCGTTATACAAAGATAACGAATCAGGCGATTCGCTATCAAGTAAATATCTTAACGAACTGGACCTAGCGAATCACTATTTAATTTTAACGAACTAATCTCTAGTTCGTCATATTTTAAACGAATCAAACTCTGATTCGTGTGACATCTTATTCGCTAAGCTAGTTCGTGTAAAATCTTAACGAATTGGACATGAAACAGTTCCAATTCTCTAAGACTAACAAATGGTCATAATTAAGACTTTTTCTTTGACTTCACAAAGTCAAGGTCAAAATTATCAAGAACAATAATAGTCAACAACTTAAACCCAGATTCAATTCGGCCATAACCATCGTTGAACCATCAAGATAATCAGCTTGTTAAGCTTGGAAACACACTCGTTAATGTAGGTGAATGAGATTGAGACTCATTACCCAAATGTGTTAATAATCAAACGAACCAACAGTGAATATCAAGAACACATAACAATAATTAACCCAGCAAACAATAATCAAATATTGATTAGAGTCCACCAAGGGTATCGGAAAGTGATTCCGATCAAAATGATATCAAAATCAGACAATTAAGAACATAAATTATACACAAACGAGTTTCAAAGGTTCAAAACCCTTAAACCCTTAAAACTACATAATTCAACAGTTAATTCATTGTCATTTTTGACGAAAATGATATCGCCAAGAACATTTATACCTTAGAAACTCAAATTGGTCTTTGAAATGTTCAAACTTAAAGATTGAAAATATCAGAGAGAATTTGAACAGTTTCTGAAAGATGAAGAAAGAAGACGAACAGTGGAATACTATTCATTATCTTGTCTTATATAGCAGTGCACAAAACCCTAGGCACAACTTGCATGAAACAGACGATTCGTTTAACTTAAAGTTAGCGAATTAGCCCATTCGCTAACTCAATTCGTTACCTTATGTTAGCGAATCACAATGTGATTCGTTAAATTAAAGATAGCGAATCAAGACATGATTCGTGTCATGATTCGTTAAATATGTATAACGAAGGGATGATTCGTTACAGAGTGCGGAAGCGAATTAGATTAGCGAACCAGAAGCTAGTTCGCTAAAGAATCATCTAGTTCGTTAACCATACAAAACGAATTGGATTTTAGCGAATTAAACCCTTTTATTTAATTTTTTAAAGTAAATAATTAAATGAATGAATAAATTAATGAAATAAATAAAGAATTAAATTAAATCAATAAGTTAAATTATCGAGAAACCCTTATATCCCGACAACCTAATACGTTAAAATTGTTTCAGATTACCGAAACTTAACTTAAAGATTTTTTTAAGTATATTGTATAAAGAAGACGAAAATATTTTTGGAATTTTGTAAAAATTTTAAGAATTAAAGAATGTAATTACAGAAAAAAAAATAACCGAACCATTAAAAAAAATAGACAATCTTTTTGTATTTTTCAATGATTTTATCAAAAACAGTACATATTTTTGTAATTTTGTTGAGTTTGAGCAGAGAATCATATTGACCAAATTGCCCTTTCATCACAGTTTTATATTTCAGCGATATTATGACTGGCGATAAGTCGGTCATTGGTATTGTTGTCCACATAAATCTATTAACACACATTCAAGTATTTTTGTGATATGATTAAATAGTTCAATTAGAGCACAGAATATCAGAAATTATTAGCCTCTAATCTCGGTTCAAGCTTAATTTGATTTTTGCCAAATCACCCCAACTTGACTTAAACCATTATATTGTTGATCAAAATTTTGATAACAATTGTAGAAATTTTGAGCAAAGCATCAAGTTTCCTTTACTGTGAGTGAGTATGCACGAGTCCATCTGTCGGCTTACATACATTGTATCCCCTGGGGTCCGTTTCTTAATGGTATTAAGACGCACGCAAGGGAGGAACAATTGTATGACTAACAGCGGATTTTGATCAAGTCAGTAATTTAAATTGTACGAAGTACAGCGGTGATCAAGTTTAATGACTTTGGGTTTGCTCTAGAAAGCGAGTGAAATATTCATGCATATGAGTACCCAGATGGTTAAGCCGCATAAAGACTCACAGTGTCCAGAATCTAAACGCTTGTTATTTGCTTTATTTTATTTTTGGGTGATCAACAAATATAAGGCTTGAGTATGACTAGTTATTACATTTCTGCCATCCTCACCAAGACTTTTGCTAGAGACTAACACCCCTTTCAATTTGGCGTTTCTTTATATTTATATCACATACTTTACTCTACTGGGTTGTTTTAAGACCTACCAATGCACCAATGCAATTAAGCACACAGTCTTTTAAGCTTACTTTTTGCTGAACTTGGGGTCAAGAAAATCATTGTACTATCATTTTCTCTTTTTGCTTCAAAAACTCAAAATTTTGAGGAGCATAAAAAATAAATAAAAGATAAATTTAATCGCCCCAGTTAACTTAAGAGAATAAATAAATGGCTAACCATCAATTCACAAGTGAATCATAGGACCAAGACATGCAAGCATGCTTTACAAACTTAAATAACTGACGTAATTTTCAGCGAGAAAATAATCTAAAAATCTTCTTGGATTTTCTCTATACAAACTTTAAAACACAATATTTTTGTCTTTTTCAAATTTCTTATAAACAAAATAAACTTCACAATCTTTTTGGATTTTTAGATATTTCTGTACAAAAACATAAATCACATTCTTTTTGTTTTTCAAAATTTTAAAATGTTTTTGATTTTTCTAAATTTTAAAGGAAAAATATTAAAGAACAAAAATCACAATATTTTTTGAATTTTGAAAAAAAAATTTTTTAATGTTTTTGGATTTTATCTATACAAGCTAAAAACACATTCTTTTTGTATTTTCTAGAATTTTCACTCCCTAAAACCTAAAACATAAAAAATAAGACTAAATTTATAAAGCAATTAAAAGATAATTATCCTAATTTTAGGATCTCAGCAAGGGTCTTCAATCCATTTAAACCAAGCAAAAAAGTAAAACGTGTTTTATCAAACGCTTTGGTAAATAGATCGGCTTTTTGAAAATCTGTGTGTACTTTCTCAAGATCAATTAATTTCTTTTCATAACAATCCCGTATAAAATGATATCGAATCTCGATATGTTTCGTTTTAGAATGTTGTACGGGATTTTTGGTGATACTAATAGCAGCAGAATTATCAATCAAGATGGGAGTAGTAAGAAACGTCAAACCGTAGTCGCGAAGATGTTGTTGTATCTACAAAACCTAGGAACAGCAACTCGAGGCTGCAACATATTCAGCTTCGGCGGTTGAAGTAGAGACCGTTGTCTGCTTCTTACACTGACAGGAAACAAGCCGGTTTCCTAAGAATTGACATCCTGCAGTCGTTGATTTGAAGTTGATCTTGCATCCTCCATAATCTGAGTCTGAGTAGGCGGTAAAATCGAAAGTATTATCTTTGGGGTACCATAACCCGATGTCAGGATTTCCCCGTAGATATTGCAAAATACGGTTGACCGCTGCCAGGTGAGTCACTGAGGGACTAGCTTGGTACCTAGCACACACACAAACAGCAAACATTATGTCGGGTCGAGAAGCAGTTAAATACATTTGAGAACCAATCATAGCACGATAAAGAGTTGGATCAACTGTATCCTCCAATTCATCCGGTGATAAATTGTGACCCACTGGAAGAGGAGTTGAATGGATTTTTCCGGCAGTTATCATGAATCGGCTCAAGACGTCGTTCACATATTTTGTCTGATGAATGAAGATTCCCTTATCAGATTGATGAACCTGCAGCCCTAAAAAGAAATTCATCTCTCCCATAGAGCTCATTTCGAACTTGGTTTGCATGGACTTCTCGAATTCCTTACATAAAGTGTCGTTTGTAGACCCAAATATAATATCATCAACATAAATCTGGACTAGAAGAAGATCATCACCAACAGTTTTATGAAATAAAGTGAGTGTCAACAGTTCCTCGTTTGAAGCCATTATCAGTCAGATGGTCGGCGAGCGTGCCATACCAAGCTCTCGGGGCTTGATGTAGACCATACAGAGCCTTGTTTAAACGGTAAACACGGTCTGGATAATCAGGATCTTCAAAACCAGGTGGTTGTTGAACAAACACTTCCTCATGTAGTTCACCATTGAGAAAAGCACTTTTAACATCCATTTGATAAACTTTGATATTCTTGTAAGCAGCATAAGCCAGGAAGATTCGAATCGACTCTAATCTTGCAACTGGAGCATATACCTCAGTATAATCAATACCCTCTTGCTGATGAAAACCTTGCACCACTAGACGTGCTTTGTTTCTGACAATCACCCCTCGATCGTCCTTTTTACATTTAAATACCCACTTAGTCGGAATAGCTTTCTTGAATCTAGCAGGCTTGTCTATTAATCCCAAACACCCAATCGTGCAAACTGCTGTAATTCCTCTTGCATAGCTTCTACCCAAGAAGGATCATCAAGTGCCTTACGAGCTGTCGTTGGCTCAACTTGAGATAGAAAGCAATTGAATTTAGCAATATTCACAATTCCCGAAGAGTGTAAATTAGTGTAAGCACACAATACGTTATTGTCGCTTGACGAAGCAACTTGATGACGTGTTCGAACGCCCACATCAAGTTCTCCAATGATATTGTCCTGTGGATGATATCCATGAATCCGAAAAGTAGGATTTTCAGGAACAACAACATTATCAAATAAATTAGTGTAATGTTCACCCAATTCGGGAGATGAAACATTATCACTATCAAGATCAATAACTTGAATCTCAGCTTGATCATCATCGGAAGAAGTAGAAGCACTATCAATAACAACTGGAGGAACAACTTGGGAGTGTTCAGTTGGAGTATCTGGTTGAACTTCAACTGCATTTGAAATAGAAGAGCTTGGAATGTTCAAATGTTCTTCAAAGTATGCTCTAACCAGATCTTCATCAATGTGATCAGTCGAAGGAGTAAAAGAGTTAAATAAACTATCGTAGTCAAACATCCAGTCTGGACCTTTCCCTTGAGAAGGAGTTGTGTACTTTTGACAGTCCACATGGTACCATTCTTCAACACAGCCAAATGTAAAATTAAATACTCTTTTCTTTGGAGACACATATCCCAAGAAATATCCTTCGATAGCCTTTTCATCAAATTTACCCGATTCCTTCTTCAACATTGTACACGGACACCCAAATGGTTCCAGGTACTTTAAATTAGGTTTTCTGTTATTTAATATTTCATAGCTTGTCTTCTTGAGTCGCTTTACTGTTAGAACCCGATTAAGTGTATAACAAGCTGTGTTCACTGCTTCATTCCAAAATTGAATAGGAAGCTTTGAATCAGCAAGCATTGTACGTGCAGCTTCAATCAGAGTTCTATTTTTCATTTCAGCAACACCATTTTGTTGTGGTACATAAGGTGCACTATATTCTCTGTGAATTCCCTTTTGAATACAAAAGAAATCCAAAATAGTGTTTTTGAATTCCGTACCATTATCACTTCGGATTCTCCTCACCTTTTGTTTGTACAGTGATTCTATCTTAGTAATAAGGTTTTGTACCAAAACAGGTGTTTGATCTTTTGAACTCATAAATAACACCCATGAATATCTTGAATAATCATCTGTCACTACCAGACAATACCAGTCTCCAGAAATACTCGCAAGATTCACTGGACCAAACAAATCCATATGAAGTCGTTCAAGAGGAGTATTAATGGAATTCAATAACTTAGAAGGATGTGTCTTCTTCATCTGCTTGCCCTTCTTGCATGCAACACAGTGATCAGATAACTTAAAGTTTTTTAACGAAACACCCTCAACTAAATTATTTGCCATTAAATAATTCATCTTTCGAACATGAATGTGACCCATTCTTCGATGCCATAGAATCGAGTCTTTCTCAGTTGCTTTCGAGACAAAACATGTTTCGATCGATGTTGATAACTTAGAACTCATGTTTAAGACATAAATATCATTTGATCGTGGTGATCGCATGACAACCATGTCCTCGGGAATAATAAAGCCCGGTTTCAAGATAAGACACTCTTTGTCAGTAAATATTGTAGTGTACTTTTTATCACAAATCTGCGATACACTCAATAAGTTATGATCAACCTTATTAAAATAATTTACTTTTTCAAATGTAATATGACTATTTGAAACATCACCCTCTTGTGTGATCATGCCCCCAGAATTCCCAGCAAACGCTACATAACCCCCTTGAATATTTCTTACGTTGGTTAATAGGTCGAGATTTCCAGTGATATGACGAGAACATCCGCTATCCATGATCCAGTTCTCACCAGAAATGGTCTTGGATGAACCCTACACATAAACAAAAGTGATTAGTTCAAAAAGGCAGCCCAGGCCTCAGTCTTGGGCACCTTTTGGTTTTCTCTTTGATCATTAACTTTAACAGTTTTCAATTGTTGTTCAGCCACTTGTGAATAAGTTACTGGCTTCTTAGACTTTCGTCTTAAGTATGCTTCCTGAACAATGTTTGAATTCCTGTTTTGACATATAGGTTCAGTTGGAATGAATTTTGGTTTCACTTGACAGTGTGTCTCATTGATATGAAACACCTTCCGAGGATTCACATCAGAGAATAAAATATGAGTATCATCAGCATATGACACAGGTCGTTTCAGAATCTCCTTAACCATTGGAATTTGCTTAGATTTGTCCTTAATGAAAGGATGAAGATTTTGAAAGTTCTGTTGATTACAATTCTTCACAACATGACCTTGTTGACCGCATAAAAAACACGTTCGCATGTCCACATAATGATGTTTAGAAGAAATTGGAATAGATGGTTGATGATGACTCACATTTTTAGTCATGCTCTTAGCAAACTCATCAGATAATTCAGATTTCTTCTTTAAATAAAAATCTAAATTAGAACTGTTTGAAAAACTTTTTAGTGTATCTGTTCCAGTTGACTTAACAAAGTTAATTTTCTTAGCTTGTTTTAAAAATTGTTTTGCCTTAGTCAATGGATCAGATTGAACTGATGTTTTTGTTTGAGCATACACATGCTCAAGTTCTTGAATTTTTGAAGTTTCATTGACAAAAACACTCTCAATAAGTTCAGGTTTGATAATACTTATTGGAATATCTTGTTCAGTGAACATTGTGTTCATTCCCTTTAACTTAAAAACTCTAGCAGCAGATTGCTTAGAACTAGAAGGATTAATGAAACGCATTAAATCCTCATCAGAAATTTTTGGTTTAATTGACTTCTTTGCCTTCATAGAGTTCACTTTCTTTAAATTTTCCTTTTTCTCTTGAGGTTTGTGTGAACCATACACTGCTTCCTCAAATTCGTGAGGTTCGCACAGAATATGATTAGAACTGGGAATGACCTCGTCAAACACATCCTCGATAATGACCTCGTCATTGTGTTCAACAAACACCTTTTTGCTTTGGACATGAGATTTTTGAGGAGCAACTTGGGGTTTGACAATTTCAGGTTTAACCATTTTAGGTTTCTCAGAAATCACAGATTCCTTTTGAATCAAATCCTCTTCTTTTCTTGCAAAAGGATTAATTTTATAATCATTATGAAAAGGTGGTGGAATTTCAACAAAACCAATACCTTTCTTATAATCTTTTTGTTTTCCAGAAACTTCAATAAAAATGAAGAATTTCGAAATTTACCCAACTTGTTCTTCAACTCAAGAACCTCATTCTCAAGCTCAGTTATCTTAGAACGATGTTTCAAGATTTCCTGAAACTTTTGGTCATTAATGGTCATTTTCACAGATAACTCGGCTTTGAGATCATGATTACTTGTCGACAATGCTTCAATATTTTCTCGAGATTTCATTTGAGACTCAAGAGATTGTCGATAAGTGTCATTAAGAGAAGAAATTTCTCTTATAAGATTATCATTTTGATTTTTCAAAGCATCTAACTTAGAGTTGTTAGATTCACAGTCAACACATGATGCTTTAACAAATGAAGTAGAAGAAATAGAATTACTAACCTCATTAATCTTAGCCATGCAAGAAAATATTGATTCAGAAGGCTTGTCGCAAGAATCGTCATAATCAGATCCAGAATCATTATCTGAAGACATCACACTACCAGTAGCATCTTGACAATCTTTATGTAACCCAAACATAGCCAAATTTGATTGAACATCATTGCATAGTAGCCGTTGTGACCAATCAGTCCCGTCTGCTAACATTGCTTGTGTTGTTGAAGAAGATGGTTTCTTTTCAGCATCACTTCCCTGTGGTGAAGAAACATTTTGACTTTGACCACGAGGTCCAGTGTATTCTTTTCTTGGTTTGTCACATTCCTTCGCAAAATGCCCGAATTCTTGACAATTATAACACTTCACCTTTAATTTGTCAAAACCCAACTTCTTGTTTAACGCTGGAAGATCTTTTCCAGTTCTCTGCATGAATCTTTTAACTTTACGAACAATCATGGCCATATTCCATTTCAAATCCACGATCTCTAGATCATCCGGATCTATCTGATCATAATCCTCATCAGTTAACTCACTTGTGGCAATTTTACTACTCACCAAGTTTTCATAAGAAGACATAAATGCCGTCAGAAAAGCAAAGTTTTGCTCAGCTTCCTTCATATTCACACTAGGTGGTGTAGCAAATGGATTGGTACTAGTAGAACTTCCAGAACCACCGGAATTACCAGCAGAGTAGAAACAAACTTTTGGATCATTAAATATAGCAGATTCTTTTTCACTTGCGGCATGAGTAAGAAAAGCAGTGATTGGTGAGATTGTTGAACTGAGAGACATACTTCCACCATAGAAAGTCGGATCTTGATTTTCTTTGGAAGATTTTTGACACTTAAGATCATATTCTCTAGCTTCGATCTTTTGTAGAAATTCAAGTGTTGTCAAGTCTTCATTCAGAAAATAATCATTTTCTTTCAAAACCATGAGAAATGTTGAGAAGGAACTAGGAAGTACACTCTTGATAGTGTCAATTTTATCTCTTTCAGAAATTTCCATTTTCATTTTATTCATTTCAACAATTAAGTGACTAAATCTTGTAGTCATCTCTTCAACTGTTTCTCCTTTCAATAAATTAAAGTTTCGAAATTGAAACTTGAGCATCACTTTCTTACTTTCAGCTGTGTTTCCCATGCTTCTCATACGCAGATGTTGAAACAAAGATGCACATCTCTTGATACTTCCAACTTGATGAAAAATATTCTCTGGTAAAGCCATAGTCAAAGTAGAATATGCTTTTATCTCGATTTCTAAAGCTTTCTTCTCTTCTTGTGAGTATTGAGAGACAGCTTTAGGAGTATACCCAATAGTATCATCACCAATCATTGGTGCAACATATACCTCATCAAGACAATATGAGCAGTCAGGATGAACCGAACCCAAATGTGCACGAAATCGAGGTTCCCATTTGGCAAAGTCACTGAACTTCATCAATCTTGGACATTTAGAGTGTGAACCTATCTCAGTATCAAGTTGCAACATCTGTTGCATCAACATATTTTGAGATGCCAATGCATACATACCAGCCATATTTGAAAATAAACAAGTGTACAGTTATAGCGAACTACACACTGTGTTTAACGAATCAATGAACAAGGTTGAGCGAACTGTGAATAGTGTAGCGAATTGAGTCTTAACGAATGAGGTGAGTGTGTTAGCGAATCAAAAGTCAACCTAGCGAGTCAACTTAACGAATCACAAATAAAGTTAACGAATCACCCAAATGGCGAAACAGATAACAAATGTGATGAAGGTTTAACGAATCACAAGTCAACTTAACGAATTGACCAAGTCAACTTAACGAATTGATCACACGAATTGACCAAGTCAACTTAACGAATTGATCACACGAATTGACCAAGTCAACTTAACGAATTACTAAGGAGTGCTTAGCGAATTAAAATAACGAATCAGCTACAGTTGATAGCGAATCAACACTATAGCGAATTATACTATAACGAATCAGGTTGTTACAACCGTTTGTAACAAACTTGATTCCTTTCTGCCACATGGCAAAAAGTTGTTAGAGCACAAATTCCAAGACAAACACGTGTCAGACGAATCGGTTATCTAGTTAACGAACTAGATGACACGAATTGATTAACTCACACGAATCAGTTAGCAAACTGATAGCGAATCAAGTTAAAAACATAACGAATCGCCTGGAACTTTATAGCGAATCGCATTCATCTTCATATCTTCAAACCTTCAACGTGTTTTTCCAGATTTATGAAGATCAATCCAGATCAAACCCAGATACTTATCGATTCCAGATTTGTAATACTCACTCAATTCTTAACCAAACATAACAAGTCATATACCAAAATGCTCGTAATCATAACGCTAATTCAGCTCAACACATCTCGTAATCGATTGTCCTAATACACTAATCAATTTCAACCAAAACCAATCCCCTGTTTACGGATTTAAACCGAAAACACAATAAACATCACAAACCCAATCTACAATCCAATTCTACTCAATTGAATCATATCAAAAACTTGACCATCACAAATTCAATCTAATTCATCCAGAATTCAATCAAATCAACAACGAATTAAATCAAACTCGAACACAAACAGAAAACTCAATAATAATAACAATTAGTACACCAAATCAAGCGTAAAGAGCACCTAAAGCTCTGATACCACTTGTTTGATCCCGTACTTGAACAATAACCAACAATCAATAACGATTAACACAGATCTCAGATCTGTCAGTTATAATATTATAGATCTATCTCATAATCTACCTTGATTCGGTGTTATACGTATGTATATATATTAAATAAGTTTAACGTGAAGCTTGAGAGAGAGTATAAACTTTAAACTTTTCTGAATAATATTAATTCTCTCAAAACTTCCACTATATACAAGTGAACAGTGGTTCACTATTTATAGAAGACGATCTGATTCGTTAACATCCCCTAGCGAACCAGCATCCCCTTCGTTAAATAAATTAACTTAACGAACCACCCCCTGATTCGTTAACATCCCCTAACGAATCAGGAGGGAATACATTATAATGTCCTAGTTCGCTAACATCCCTAGCGAACTAGACTTAACCTTAACGAACTAGTCTTAGTTCGCTAACATTCCTAGCGAACTAGACTTAAACATAACGAATTAGACTAAAATAAACATTAAATATTACATTTAAATATCAAATAAACATTAATGATAATTACAAAGACTCTAGACGCAAAACCGTGCACTAACATTACGGGAAAACCCCCACTCTTGTCCTTTCCGTAACCAGCTCACGGTGTTCTGTTTTGCAGGTTTCCGTCACTGGACATGTTGAGCTTTCACTTGTATCGAAGTATTACCTGTTACTTGACTCGTATCCTGTGGAATCATCGATCTAACCTATTCGTGTTTAGAGCCGTGTTTCTTCACTCATCATTTCTAAGTACAATATAAAGATTGATGTGCTAAAAACAGTCAATTAAATATTAACTAAATTAAACAAGTAATAAAAACTAGACCTAAGACTTAACTACACAAAACACCGGCAAGTGAACCGATCAATTGTACTAAAGCTAAGTAAGTCCGGAATATCGAATCCACATGACTCTACAAATTACGTTAATTAACTAATTAGACTCGACTTACGACACGACTATTTATTATTACTGTTTTAAGGGGGTTTTCAAACTAATATTAAACTAAGGAATTAAATAAACAAGTAAACTAGAAAACAAACAATTAAACACAAGATCGAAACCAATAAGAGAAGGAATCTACCTAGGTAAGAATCCCATGCATCAACAATCATCAAGCAATGGACAAATAACATGATATGGAAACTAATTTCTAAATATATTTATCTAACAAACCCTAGAGGACCCTCAATTGCAACAAGTAAAATCCTAAAGAATGAATATTAGATCATTAAGCAATCGGTTGGATTGATTTCTTCACAGTCATCAAATAGGCCGGGTTCATTAATAGTATCTAAAGCAAGCAATCTTACGAAACCCTAAACCCTAGATAACTTGATAAACTAAACACGACATCATGAACAAGGATCAACGCAATAACCAAGTAAGAATATTGTAACGAGATACCTAATCTAATACGTGATTGACCAAGACACATGAACAACTCCTCACCTCACAGCTATTGGAATTTAGCAGAACATTCAAAATCCTAATCAATGATCAACTAGCTTCTATGATCTAATAGGCCTATTCAATCACAATAATCAAAACACCAAGTAACGATTAAACATAAACCCTAAATCTAAAGAACACAATCAAGAGATATAAGATCTATGTGAAGCAATAGTTAACAATCAATCAAGATAATAAACATTCATATGCATCATGAAAGCAAAATCAAGTCTTTTACTATTCAATCAACAAATCCATAATCAAAACATTATCCAAAGCAAGAATCAAGCATCAAACATGTTCATCAAACCTAGGTAGACATGAAGTTTAGCCTAGAATCATTATTAAAAACAATTCCAAACAATAAACAAAGAAGAAAGACATGATAATGAACAAGGAATCAAAGTTAGAGCGATAAAAACCTTGGTAATTGATCCTTGAACACCTCCTTGAAGGCCTTCTTGATCCTCTTCGATTCCTAGCTTCAAAGCACCTTCAAACCCTTGGTTATTCTCTCAAAATCGGCTACTATCACTTGTTAAACTGTCTAGATTTACAAAGAGATGTTCATATAAACGAGCTGGGCCTTGTTTTGCGAAAAATAGCTGATCAGAATGCCTAGGTACCGCGCGACGGGCATTGACTTCCCCGGTCGCGCGGCGCGGCGTGTATCAGGGTAAGATTTCGAATTTTCTTTTTATTTATTGCTTAATCATATCAAATCTCTTCCTTGAACTCCAAGTAACGATTAGGAACCTTCTAGGCCTTCTTTTCCTTGACTCACAAGCCACCATCTATATGAAAACAAATCAAAACTCTAAGTGAACTAATCATGTAACCAATGATGAGCAAAACAAACATAAACTTCTCATGAAATGATAGAAAGAATTAAAGCTTAACATGCAAGACACCGAAAGATTCAAAACATGACAAACATAGAATAAACTTGACTCAAAACCCAAATTAATAATAGAAGAACAAAACACGAACTAAACTGAACTCAAAACATTAAATAAACATAACTTTACAAGGGATTCAAGATGTATAAATAGATGTATATCAAGGATCCATGTTTTATCTTAGATAAGTTATCAAGATATTCTTTTTACCATTTCTAGTCTCCAAGAACATGAGTGAATCATGAATGAGTGTTAATCATCAATCTTGATTTGTTGAGTTAAAGTGACAAAACATTTTTCATCAAAAGGATAATTGCAAAATAACCATGTACTTTACTAAAACTAAATCACATATTTAATATAATCATCAAGTAAAACAAAGCTTCTTCATAGAAATTAGATGGTAAATGGAGTTTTAGCTCTTGGTGAGCATAGTTATGAACATCAAAGGAGATGAAGATAAAAATCACATGATTAAACTAGAAAAATTTAATCAAATATGGATGAATCTTCCTTCTTTAATGGTGATGGATGGTAATGATGATGGATGATGATGATGACCTCCAAGCCTTCAAACTTTCCACAAGATCTTCAATATGAGTGTAAAGTGGGTGCTTTTATAAGTGAAACACGTATAGAAATCTCTCCAAGCACACCCATTTGAATGCAACATACCTATATTTATAGGTTGTCTGGGTGATCAGGCACGACCCCGTGTACATTAAGGCATGCCCCCATGCCCTGGTGTCCAGTCGCATTAAATGCTCTGTCAGATCGTACATGCTGACTCACCACGGGAGTGTGCTTTGTGAGGCATGGCCTCGTGTTTTTGGGAGTCTGTTATATTTTATTTTCTATTTTCTGAAAGGTGACCACGACCCCATGTTCCCTAAAGCATGGCCCCTTGTCCAGCTGTCCAATATGCTTCATGGGGGCGTGTTCCATGAAGCATGGAGGTGTGTTTTGTTGTTTTATTAGGTTTTCTTTGATTTTGTTTTTTCATTTTCATTCGTTTTTTCTTTTGAGGCTCGGATATACTTGAAAATACATTTTAACATGATAACTAGTTATTTGAACTATATTATTCGATAGAAGTTGCAGTTTTTAGAGATTATTTGATGCTAAAAAGATGTATATTTTTATATACATAACACTATATACACACCGTTAACCTTAATATGAAGATAACCTTCGACCACTAGCCGAATTTGGAGTTTTTTGGAGTTAAGGATTGCATATTTTGGTAGTTTTGAAGGCAATGAATGATTCAGTGAAGTGCTATTTGATCAAGATCGAAGACTATGAGTTTTATGGCCTTTAATCTTTCGTTTCTATTGTTTTTCACAATGTTTTCCTTTATTATTATTTTGTTTGATTTTCCGATGCTAGGATAAACGTTATAGACTTCCTAGGCTATCGATGAACCTTCGTTAATGTGGGATTTACTTTGTAATGGTTTTATGAATTAGTAAACGGTTTGATTTATTTAATTGATGCATATGTGTGCTTTGATTTAATAGATGGATTTTATTGTTACACATTATCGATCCTTGGTGATTGTTTCATAGAATATGATTTTGTTAGGACATCTATTGTGTGTTTTTTACTAGTTTATGATTGAATTCGAATAAGATCACAGGCACAATAATATTAATTAAACAAATTAAAGTGTGCTGCTAACCTAAAGAGCTATAAGGTGATAGGTTATTTGTTAGATCTTTGTTGATTAAGATTGCTCGATTTAGTTTTTCGTAAGGAGTACGTTTAGGTTTGATTGATTAACTTTCTATCAAGTAAATTGAATTTATTAAACTACCTTTGATTTTCGCGCATTAAGGTAGGATTTCATTATAAATCTACTTGTTCATAATTGATTAAATAACCATAAGGTAGTTTAATATATATAATTGGTGTGCTTTAAAACTCATTAGAAACTCATAGGTAAGGGTCCTATTTGAATTTTCTTTTAAGTATCTATTTTATAATCTCATTTCCATAACAAGTATTTTCCAATTAGTTGATAACTACAACTTAGGGGATTCTAGCCTAGGTGGTTTTTCATCTTCATCATCATCAGAGTCGGTTGAAATTAAATTGTCTTTTGTTTTATTTACTTGTATTTTCTAAATTAGGTTAATTTATTAGTTTAATATTAGTAATTTAAAACCCCCTTTAAACATATATAGAAATAAAATAGTCGTGTCGATGTTTAGAGTCTAATTAGTTAATTAACATAATTTAAAGAGTCTCGTGGTTTCGATATTCGGATTCACTTAGAGTCGATATGTAACATCCCCAAACTTTTGATCCAAATATGACAAGCTGATAAAAGTAAAGGGATTTGAAAATAAAAATTCTAATTTATTAACCCATCGCGATACGCGATGGGCATAGCCAAGAAGACATTGCGATACGTGATGGGAACGCCATAGAAATCCAAAACGGACGGTGTCGCAATACGCTACGACCCAAGACATTAAGCCATCGCGATACGCGGTGACTAGGATAATAGGAAAGTGACACGTGTACGCCACGTGTCAACACGTGGCAAAAGGTGTCTTAGAAAATGACACGTGTCCGCCACGTGGCAGCACATGGCAGAAGGTGTTTAAGAAAGTGACATGTGCCCGCCACGTGGCACTCTTTGAGTAACACGTGTCATCACGATACGCGATGACCAAAAGAAAGGTTCCATCGCATATCGCGATGGGACCAATTTTCAATTATAAATAGGAGTTGTGAGGCTCATTTCTCTTCACACCACTTCTCTCTCTCTAGATATATTTTCTCTCTCTAGAAATTATTCTCTCTCTACATCTATTTCCGTGCCACCGACCCGACAAATTATAACTTCGTAATCTGTACCATATACCAAAGACACCTCGAAGTTCGTACCGACAAATGCTGACGACCGACGCACCTCGTTTTGCATGCCGACCTCGTAACGCTTGACGAACTCGAAAACCGTACCGACCCGAGACGACCCGACGTTCCGCCTCGAAGTACGTGCACGACCCGGTGACCCCCGAACGTTTCCTCGATTTCCGTGCCGAGGAATTGTTGATCAAGATTCTCAATATACGTGCAAAGCGTCGAAGTGCTGCCCGAGAATCTAAAAAATAATAAGCTAAGCAAGGTAGGGGTTCTGTCCAAATAAAATATTATTATCTCAAGGCTTAGACCCTAGTCAGGGGTATAGCCTAGACCTTGATCAACTTAAAAGATAATAATAAAATAAGATTTCTTTATAATTGAAGAAATACAAAATTTATATAAACAATTGTTATAACTAAAAACTTAACTTCTTTATGGTTAAGAAATATAAGTTTTCATATACATGGGGATATAGTTAAAATAATATTTATTCAAGAGTAAGAAAGATAAGTTTTACCTACAAGAGGTATAGTTAAAAATAATGTTTCTCTATGATTAAGAAAAATGAGATTTTATATATACAAAGGTTATAGACAAATGACGTTTCTTCTTGAAGAAGAAACATATCATAGACATTTCTTCTTGAAGAAGAAACATAGCACAAGATTATCAAATAAAGAGAAAGGATTCATGTCCAAAGTATTTTATACAAACAGATGATCAATCAAGGTTTAAGTTATCAAAACCAGACTAAAGGTCTATAGCCTAATTAAGAGACGATCCAGATATTTATATAAACCTATTTTATTATAGGTTAATCATTCATTAATTCAGAAAGGTTTTTAAACGAGATCACCACATCATTCACAACAGACAATCACAGGTGAATACGTTAAACCTTTTTCAGTCAAGATAAACGGGTTGTTTATCTTATTTAAAGGCAGTTATATAAAGATTTTGGGATTATATGATCCCTATTAAAATACAAGATAGTGAATAAAAACAAAAATCAGCCCGAGTACACATGTATCTGGATCCAAACATAATTAATCTAGTCTATTAGTCAAGGCTACGTGGCTGCAGATTAGAGATCATAATAAAAGTTCTCCAATGGGCATCAGTTTCTAATGGGCGTCAGTTCCCAAAGGGCGTCAGTTCCCGGAGAACCGTAATTGTGTTTGTATGGCAAGTAGTAAAAATGCCAGAAATAATAGACGTTTCTACTAAGATTGTTTCACGAAAACTATCTTGTTAGTTAAAGAAAGATTTATAAAATGTTTTTAGAGTCAACGATTCACCAGCATATCACTGACGTATTTCCCCCCCAACATTTCAGGAAATAAAGATAGTACAGGTAGCAAGGGATTATAGCCATCCAAGAAGTAGATGCTCACAAGGTAGAGATGGCGCAGTTTTAAATTATTAAAATATTGCAAACAATATTTAAACAAGTTTTATAAATCAAACAAGGGTTTATAAATTAAACTCTCGAATATTTATTATTTGAGAAGCTTTATACTAAATCAAATATTTTATTTTATTTTACAAATAAACTAATGTTTCAAAGTATAAATTAATATTTTATTATAAACTAGAGACTTCCGCTAAAACTCTGATATATTTACAAAACAGGTACCAACTACTGGTCACACGCCTAGGCCCTAAATGAGGGCGTGACAGGTTGGTATCAGAGCCATCGATCTTAGCAAATTAGATATTTAAATCATACCTAGGCTTTGATCATATTCGAGTTTATGATAGTTATTAATATTCAACCAAGAATATTAAAATAATTGAATGATTAAGAATTAAATACGAATACAATATAACAAGTACGGATAAGATATAAAAATGCGCTCCTATCCCTAATATAACCTCGCACAGATGTGCGATCGTCAATCTAGCGAAGAATCCGTTCAGCTTCGATCCGGTAAAGGGAAAGGCTATATGGGAACATCTTTTCTCCCAATTCCTATATCTAGTGATGAAAGTTCATATCAAACAGCAATGGAGGAAGCTTCAGATTCGTTTGATTCTAACATCCTGTTAGCCCATATTATTCCAAATCAGAACACGTATGGAGACGTATCAAGTAGATCCAAGAAACCAATGGTGCCGAAAGGAAAGAAAGTAATGAATGATTCAGAAGAAAATCATCAGGGATAGGAATATTATTCAACAATGCAATATCTATATTTTACCCACACTGAAAGGTGAACGTTAGAACACGGAAATGTATGACATTGAAGATGATCTAACTCATTATGAAATCAATGTCACCAAACTAGCCGAAGAAATGCTTAACGAAGAAATGGATATTAAGGAAGAGCGAAAGGAGAAAACGCTAAGAAGGAAAACAAGATCTAGAAGCTGATTATTCGATGGAAGAAATAAGAATCTTAGTAAATGTAAACGAATGCAAGTATAATAAATACCGTGTAATCTTGTAATAACATAAACAAAAGATATATTTAAATTTCCTCGAAATTAGTAATGTATCTTTTAAAAAAAAGAATTATGTCAAGAAAGATTACACAAACTCTCAAGATAATTCTTCCAAGTACACCTGGAAGTAAGAGAGTAATAGCTAAGAAATAAAGGAAAGGTCCAGGTGGACAAAGTCTAAAAGATGACTAAACTCAAGTCGACGCTACGTGAAATAACTAGCAAGGATTAAATGAAACATGACATAGAAATAAGAATTATAGAAATTCTTGGGGTTTATTTGTACACAAGGTATGTACTAACTATTTCAAGAATATGCAACAAGAAAATATCGATGCCTCTCAAGAACACCATCGACTATCGTCATTAAAATACTTGAAAAGTAATATTAAATAATTATCGTTTCATACAATTATCTCAAACAACAAAATTCTCAAAGCAAAGAATAAACAATTAGATTGTGTCATTACGAGACGAACAACCTCAAGAAAGATTAAAGAAAAATACACGAAATGCGACAGACTTAATTAAACATTCTATAAACAAATCAATAAGAATGCCACACTTTAGTAACAAACATTTTATCATTAGAATTCTGTTTATACTAAAATTTATTCTGTTTATAGAATATCGAACCCAAACAATCAAGAGAATAATGATGAAGCTTCGACTCATAGAAGCAACAAATATATGACAAAACCTGCACAGGAGATTCCTATGCAGTTTCTTGTTCAAATACAAGAAATGATTTATAACGCAATGACTCCTTTCGTCGATGCAATGAAAGGAGAAGCACGTAAAAGTAAATATGAACATTCAAATAAATCTTCTAGAAGTCATCCATATCGAAGTCCTTCTTATCATGAAGAAAGTGTTCATAGCTACAACGCTGAGAGAAAATTCAATCATAATTTCAAGAAACAACTACTAATTCAAGGCAGTAATTTTAAGAATTTTAAGGCATTTGGACCAAAAGAATTCCATGGCGATAAAGGTGCCATATCAGCTGTACGATGGCTAGAAGAAATCGAGTCCATTGTTATCATCAGCAAATGTACTGAGATTCAAAAGATTCAATACTCCTCCCAATACTTTAAAGGTGAAGCCTTAGAATGGTGGAATACCCTTATCATGACAAAGGGTAGACAAACTATGTACCAATTGAAGTGGGAAGATGTCACACCCCAACCTACGGTGGAAATGCCGGGGCGAACTGATTGCTCACGGCTTTTCAAAGGTTACTATCAAGCAAAATTATAAGTTTTAATATCTATTTAATAATTTCAAACAAATATTCATGTACATCAAAGTCATAAATAAACAATTACATTAAACATCCAAAATTAAGTTCTTGTATCTTTTCTCTAACATGCATCCTAAGTTGCTTCAAACAATCTTGATAATCACGTCACACGATAACCTGCATATGCGTTGAAAATAATATAGTTTGTCAACACAAGGTTGAGTGAGTGTAACACCAGATTTGAGACACTATATAATAATAAATAAAAGTAAAAGTGCAAACTGTTCCTGTGAGATATACAGATAAGCCATAACACATAACAATCAAACAACTATAAAGAAAACAAACCATAAAGAAATCAACCATAAAGAAAGAGCTCAACCAATCCATATAAATGGACATTGGTTACCAAGCAAGGGCTAAACCGTGCAATAAAAATGGACATCGGTTGCCGAAATAAGCAAGTAGCATTCAAACAACGCAAGTAAGCAAATAGCAAGTTAGGCAAACTGATAAACACACAAGGATAAACAGTTGCGGTTGAGTACTATATAATATAAAAATATATATGAACGCATAGGTCCCCAAAATGGTTAAAAATGAGTAAAATAAGGGTAGTGAAATACTCACCTCGATGCTTAAGCAAGAGATAACAATTAGGTAAGAAAGCGGTCGAACGAAGCTCTCGGGAAAAATATCGACAAGAAGTCCTAAGTAACAATAATTACGGAAATAAATATGGATAGAATAACGAAGCTAACACTGGATAGAGGTTTGGGATTTATGATCGAGTGAATCTTACAAAGGTTATTTATTATTTTATTTGAATTTCATCATCAAATTTTATCGTAAATAAACATGATTTAATTATAAAAATACTTGAATAAACATTTATAAATTGTCGGATAAATTATATAAAGAGATTAGTTTTCTATTAGATTAATAAAATACATTTAATATAGTTATTGATAATGAAGATTCCTTTTTAAATAAAAATTATAAATAGTAGATAATAATTAGTAAGCTTTATATAATATATGATATTTTATAAAATACTTAAACTATATTTTTAATACATGAATTAACAAGACTATAATAGATACATATTTTAGATTTAAACTCTTTTTAAATACTTAACCCTTTATCAATTTTAATAACTAAAATATATCTACATATATATACTCACATATATATTGTTTTAGCCAAAGCTTGGGAATAATGATCGGTTAACAATTCGGTTTTATAAAAAAAATATATTAACTAGTTACTGTATTTGTAATACTTGTGATTTAGTTTAACTAATTAAATATTGAAGATTGATTAAAAAGAATTATACCATAAAAATTACCCAGTGCTGGGGGTGGCTCGAACCCGCGCCCCCAGCCTCAACAAGACTTAACACAAACCCCCTGGCCAACTGGGCTAGGGGGTTAGTTGATTAACATCTGAAACGAGAAATATATCAACACCGGCGCGCAAAACAGAATGATTTCATGAACCCTAGATCAACAATCAAGCAGTCCGTTAAGTGTATGCTCAATAGATGTTAGGGCTGTTGTAGAGCGGATCAAAACGAGCAGAATGATATCAGTAATTACCTCGTATGAAGACCCGATTGTGTTTATCTAGTGTAGACAGTGCCGGCTATCTAGGATTAAGAACACAATCTAAACGTCAATTACAATCTAATTCAGTAAGGGGGTATTGATTGAGAGGTCTAGGTGATACTATCTGCGGGTTTAATTGAATTTACATAAACGATTTCATATATAACGGAGGCGGTTTAGGTTCGGCTAGGTTTAACACGTTACAGATCTTGATTTTTATTTAATTAACATAACAAGGGTGTCGGTTAGGCCGATTTAAGGAAGGTATATCACATAGTTGATTCAATTCCAAGTTGAGGCCGATAATTGAGGTCCAGGCCACGAGAAAGTATGAACGGATATGATAATCGGGTCACAGGTATGGCTTAACCAGATTGTTTGATGAATTAAATGATAATTTGCATTTTAGTCCCTCCAGATTCAAGATGGAAACATAATAGGTTTAAAGTTTTTGATTATAATTGTATATCTTTGAAAACATATTAAATAATTATAATAACAAATATTAATAAAATATTATTAACTCGATAAACGCGATATTTTCTC
This sequence comes from Bidens hawaiensis, assembly GCF_021521415.1. Taxonomy (NCBI): domain Eukaryota; kingdom Viridiplantae; phylum Streptophyta; class Magnoliopsida; order Asterales; family Asteraceae; genus Bidens; species Bidens hawaiensis. The sequence continues at coordinate 1,854,378 of NW_027491034.1, forward strand.
GGCTAAATTTCGGAAGATAAAGGCGGGTCGGGTTACGATTATTGAATATTAATTTAGCAAATTCTAGTTATTACAGAAGAATTCAAAGAACTGGTGTTACGAAAGTTCTCTCCCATGCATGAAATCGATCTTATTCAAACTAAGGTTTTGAACCTCAAGGTGGAAGGCACTAATCTCAAGGAATACAATACTAAGTTTCATGAGTATTGTATAATGGTACCACACTTGGTAATGCCCGAATCCAACAAAGTAACCCGCTACATTTGGGGTTTACCTCGGGAAATTAGAGATATGGTAATATCTCATTTGCCTCAAACCGCTGATTCAGCCGTGGAATTAGCTGGTTATCTTATGAACGGTCTTATCAAAAATTAAGAAGAAGATAAGAATGACAAAGGAAAGAAGGAAGAAATCGAGGAAAAGAAAACAAAGAAAAGCAAAGAAAAGGAAGAAGGGTCTTTTAAATTTACAAGAACAATCTGCCAAAACTGTGGCAAAAGACATCACGGGAAATGTTAAGACCAACTAACTTTCCCAAAAAGATTCCATTAATCACATGCAACTTTTGCAAGAAACTCAGTCATTCGGAAGACGATTACAGAAGGAAAACAGTTGTATGTTTTAGCTGTGGAGAAAACGGACACTTCAGCTCAGAATGTCCGAATAAGACAAATAACGTTAGTGGAAGTGGTGCTAAGAAAGGAAAGGCTAATATGTTAAACATACGAGAAGCATCCGATAATCAAGAATAGAAGTAGACAAGAGTATGCCAACGAAAGTCAAAATCTAAAGGCATTAGAAGTAACTAATAGTTTAGTTAACTCTTGTAAAGTGTTTGTCATCTCGTTTTAAACGAGAAATTTTGTAAGTATATAAGGGTATTTAAATCCCTAATGTATATAAAGAAAAATATAAGCATACAGATCGTGTCTTTACATAAGAATGCTAATACCTATGCAAGGAGATAGTTAAATTTAGACTATATTATACTTCATCATATATAGAGATGAACTAAAGATGAAATGAATGAATTAAACTAAGACATAAGAACATGTCTATTCAATGAAAATAAGTTCTCCGAACATTTAAAGTTCAAGAGTATAATTGATGGAAATAAACGGAAGGAATCCGTCAAGATCATGAAGTAAAGGAATATCATTACTCAAGTGTGAATATCTTGAAAAGTATCAAGATAAGTAAATTAAAAGATTCGATAGACTGAATCCAAGAAGCAATCTTGTTAACATCAGTAAATGTTTAGAATACAAAGGTAAGGTAAATAGTTAACACAACTGGCCACTGCGCTTAGCAATTTACAATTACTTATGATATTCTGAACTATTGACTGAATACATCATCCAAAGATGTGAGCTAACAACATATCATTGCAAATGTTCAAAAGAATTCAAGATAAGCTCAAGTAGCAAATTATAAAGAGACTGATAACAAATCGATAAACAATGAATCACTTACAACGAATCTCGAGGACGAGATTCATTCCAAGGTGGGGAGGATGTAACATCCCTAAAATTTTAATCCAAATATGACAAGCTAATAAAAGTAAAGGGATTTAAAAATATAAATTCTGATTTATTAACCCATCGCGATACGCGATGTGCATATCCAAGAAGACATCGCGATACGCGATGGGAACATCATAGTAATCCAAAACGGGCGGTGTCACGATACTCTACGACCAAAGACATTAAGCCATCATGATACGCGATGACTAGGATAATAGGAAAGTGACACGTGTACGCCACGTGTCAACACGTGGCAGAAGGTGTCTTAGAAAATGACATGTGTACGCCACGTGTCAGCACGTGGCAGACGGTGTCTTAGAAAATGACACGTGTCCGCCACGTGGCATAGGGTGTTTAAGAAAGTGACACGTGTCCGCCACGTGGCACTCTCTGAGTAACACGTGTCATCGCGATTCGCGATGACCAAAAGAAAGGTTCCATCGCGTATCGCGATGGGACCAATTTCCAGCTATAAATAGGAGGTGTGAGGCTCATTTCTCTTCGCACCACTTCTATCTCTCTCTAAAAATTATTCTCTCTCTACCTTGATTTCCGTGCCACCGACCCGACAAATTATAACTTCGTAATCCGTACCATATACCGACGACACCTCGAAGTTCGTACCGACAAACCCGACGACCGGCGCACCTCATTTTACGTGCCGACCTCGTAACGCTTGATGAACTCGTAAACCGTACCACCCGAGACGACCCGACGTTCCGCCTCGAAGTACGTGCATGACCCGACGACCCCCGAACGTTGCCTCGATTTGCGTGCCGAGGAATTGTTGATCAAGGTTCTCAATATACTATTTATACACAATGCCTATGGCTCGTAACGCAAGGCGTATAAGTCTATAAGCTGACATACATATATGGACCATAGGCATTTATATGGACCATAGGCATTGTGTATAAATAGTCTTGAACATGTCATATTTTGGAATCTTTGGTATAATTGCTTATCACTTGTACTTAAATTGTTATATGAATATAGTGATAATTACGGTGACGACATGTGATTAGTTCCTTTGCTACGTGTTTCCGTCATTTAGCATAGTATAGTAAAGGCAACGTTTTCGATACGTATCATATTGTATCTACACGTATATGATGATGTTTATGATCCGGCTCCCGGTCTTTCAGTATTACTTAGTGTATATTTTAAGTGAAATTAGTTAATAATTATAAAACTACTTTTAGCACATCAGTGGTAATTTGGAAGTGAAAAGGTGCATTGGGTGGCGTGGGATCGGGTGTCTCTCCCTAAAAACATGGGAATTCTTAGCATTAATAAGTTGAGTGCGGCGAATCTAGCTCTTCTCCTTAAATGGGCGTGGAGATACAAAACGAAAAGGGGGAGTTTGGGGGGAGGGTAATAGATGTTATTCATTGTCAGAGGGATGGTTGGGACCTGGTGCCAGTTAATAAAAACATATCAGGAGATTAGAGAACTTGTTGAATAATTGCTTCTTGGCTGGTGTTAAAATGCAACGTTATTTTAAAGGAGTGTTGGGTGATGGAAGTGATTTATGTTTTTGGTTGGATTCGTGGGTCGACAACTCCACTTTCAAAATGCTCTTCCCTAATTTATTCATATTGGAGAAGAAGAAAAAATGTAAAATCAAAGACATAATTAGATGATTCAATAACCAGGTTGTTTGGGCATGGGAGTGGCATAGAAATCCGTCGTCTAGTGCAAAGATGTCGGAATGGGAAAAGTGCTTTTTAGCCACGATTTCAGTCAAATTGTCCGGTTCGGCATATAAGTGGAAGTGGTTAGGAGATCATTCGGGTGATTTTTCGGTCAGTTCGGTCAAGAAGCTGCGAGTGCTCAATATTGATGCAAGTAATTAACCTGTTTGTCATGCAATGGTGCAAGTGGCTTCCCTCCAAGTGCAACATTTTTGCATGGCGGGCGGAGATTAATAAACTCATGACCCAAGAAGCCTTACAAAGTAGAGACATATATGTGGGCTCTGAAATTTGTGTGCTGTATGAGGATGGGAAGGATTGGGTGGATCATATATTCACTACTTGTATTATCGTCTCGGTAGTTTGGCATCACATTAGCGTGTGGTGTAAGACGGCCCCGATTTATGCATACTCGGTGAGAGTTTTGGTGGAGTTACATTATAATGTGGGCTGGGAGGGGGGGGGGGGGGTTATGGAAAGAATGTGTTTCGTGTTATTGTGCTCCTAGCGTGTTGGAGAAACTGGAAGGCTATAAATGAAAAAGTGTTTTAAGGGAAAATTGACCAAAGTGGAGGAAATCATCAGAGATATAAAAATCTTGGGGTTTCTTTGGTTTAAAAATAGGTCTAGTTTTAAGTCCTTAGAGTGGACGAATTGGTGTAAATTTAGATTTATGTAATTGGGTATGGCTGGCCTCCTCGGCTAGTGGGTGTGGTTGTGGTTGTCTTTGGTTTGTGAATAAAAGTTACAATTCATAAAAAAAAATATACTTCATCTGAACTACACATTTTTTTAAAAAAAAGGTAAAATAAAAATGAATCATGCTTTTCAAACCTATTTACACAACAAGGATTTTTAAAGAAAATAAAGGTAAACAATGAAAAAAGACTGCATGCACATGATTTTGGAAAAGCCTATAATCACTCTAAAGGTCTGTAATCTGTATAAATAAAATATGAAGGATGAAGGATCTGTATATGGGTTTGACTATTGGCCCATTAACGTATTGAAAATGCAGTTAGTCTTGGTAAATCTAGGAAAGCATAAACAGGAATATTGAGTTGGTGTAGTTAGTTTGAAGAGTAGGAATATTGAGTCAACCCGGCCAATTGGTGTAAACTCAGTGAGTTGATGCTTAATGTTTAACTCGTTGTAAAACTTATGAAACATTTATCTTAATCTTATATGTAAGCATTTTACATATACGTGGTAATTATGTTAAACTGTGTTTTAGTTATAGTTACTTGCACCGGCGGCGATGCGACGTTAATTCACTCGGTATTGGTTCATGATGGTACTTCGGGAGTTCAAGATGCGACCAAATTAACTCAGTATCACTAACCAGTTAGCTTTTGTAAACTTGCTAGAACAAGTTCTAATGAAATGTAATGGTCAGATTTTGAAGTGTAAGGTTGGAATTGTTTATTGTACGAAGTCAATGAACGTCTTTGTAAACGTTATTTTCATTTATGTTTTGACTAGCATTAACATTATCAACGCTTATGGTTTTTTTTTCTCTGTCATGCACCCACGGTTTTTTTTTTGTCACGCCAAGCGGTGAAATTATTTAGAGCATAACTTGGACACTAGAGAGTTTTTTTCCAACTTTAAACTACCCGCTACATTCGTTTAAAATTTAACAAAAACAAAAATTTTAAAATAAAACATTACTGAAAGTATTAAAACTAAACAAACTACCAAAAAAATTTACAATTATTTTACTTGTCCTAGTTTTCACTTTGAATATTATTTCAATTAAACCACACATGCTCTACCAAGTTTGATCGGAGATTTAAATGTTTCTTCCAATTTTGTATTTTCATTAAAATTGTGAGTTTATCATCTTCGTTTAGTAACGCGTGGCAGTCGCACATCATCGTAGTTGTCTTAGCAAATTCCTTTGTACGATTCCTCAATTATCATACTATGATGATGCAAGTATAACGCTTCTTAATTTTTCCTTGTGGAGTAAGAGTGCCAGTTGAGCAAGTATGATCTATCACTTCTTTAATACACTGAATGCCCATTTGATATCCTTTTTTGTCGACTCATTTTTTTTCTTATTAACGTTTGTTATTGCCTGAGTATGAAAAACTACCCATCAACCTAGCCTACTTCGGATAAATAACGCCCACTAGATAGTATACATAGTTGTACTCGACATCACTTGCATACAACAATGACCATTGTGCAACTCCGTCTACGGCGTCGTCAAACAAAGGCAATGAATTTAGAACAGTAATATCATTGTTTGCATCCGCCATACCAAAATAGGCATGCCAAATCTATAGATCATATGATACAACAACTTGAAGTATCAGTGTACAATTATGATGATATTGACCTTGCCAAGTCATTGGATGATGGACGGATATTATGTTCGTATATTATTATGTTACTTTAATAGTTTTAGTTGTTTATTTTATGAACAATGGTAGTTCGTACGTGTTTATTGTGTTACAAGTCGCAGGGTGTTAATGCGAATAAATTGGACTTGTACGAGCATCAGATGAAAGCTCGGGATGATTGGCACGAAAATGCTTGTCCATCCCTAAGTGTATTATTATATTAACTAGGTAATAATCGCCGCGTTGCGGCAGCGCAACGACGTAAACCCGATTAGTTTCGATTATGACACCGAGACTAAATCAATACCGAGACTAAATCAATGAGATAAATGTGTAAACGGCTAAAACGGTAACGATAAATGTAAAACCTATGATCAATATGACACAAATTTGGTCGGTATCAGTTAGGTTCATTACGGTACTCGCACAAAACCGAAAAGTAAGTTACTAGATCCCCATAATAGTGGTAGCCCTCATATAGCGTATAATACAAAACATAAAAGTAAGTTAGTAGATCCCCGAAAAGTAGGAACCCATAAACGATGTTTATTCGATTGATAAAACCATGGTGTTGATAAAACTCGGACATTGCGCCGGAACTCGACGTGAATTCGGTCGATATCGGATATATTCGTTATGATTCCAGAAATAAACGAAATAAAAAATTCATCAAATTAAAATATTTAAACAAAAAAAAAAACACTTAAAATATTCTGATATAAAACATAAAAAAGTAGCAAAATATCAATACCTTGTAGGAGGTTTGAACCTGCGTTGAGAAAAGGACAAAGTTTAAACCAACAACAGAACAACCAATACACCACACAATCACAGGGAGTATGAAGTTACAATAACTTACATAAAAGCAGGAAAAAAACTAATAAAAGAATACACAAATTTGCAGTGGCACCGACATATGTTGGAATACCGTATGCCCGAGACACATAATTAGGTTAATGTGGCTAGTCGTGTTTGATCCAAGTCGGGTCATACCCAATAACGAGTTATACACACACCAATAATGTATTTGTTAAGATAAGATCTATGAGACAAATACAGAACACGATACATTCAGAAAATCGGGTTTCTGAATACCTACTTGAAAGTGTTAAATAAATTAATTGGTTAATTTATTTATTCAAATAATTATTATTGGAATGATTATTTAACTATGTGTTCTTTTATAAAATGGTTTATGAAAGATGGGGTGTTTATATATTTTATAAAGTATAAAATAAAAATATATATATATATATATATATATATATATATATATATTTGGGGCCGGTTTTGGGTGGGCCCCACACCCCAAAGTTTTGGTCAAGTTTTGTCATGGATTTGGTGGAGGTTGAGTGTTTGTTACTTGACTTAAAAACCTAACACCATGATAGGATTTGATTAAAAAAAGGTATTGATATCAAGACACTTTCAAGAAAAATAATAACAACTCATTCTTTCTTTCTTGGTTTTTGGTTTTCGGCCAAGAACAAAAGAAGAGTCTCGGGTCTCGGTTTTCTCGTGTTCAAGCTTCCTAACATAGCTCGGTGTGTGTTGGAGGCTCGGGGTATATTCCGTTTGAGGATTTTCCCTTTGAAAGTCTAGCATCAACATCATCATCTTCTTCAACATCAACTACACTCTTAAAAGGTTAAGAATGTAAGTGTTTATAGTTTTGATAGTTTAGTTTTTCCGTATCATTTGATCCTTGCTTCGGGTTTCTAATAAATAGATTATTGGTAATCTTATGACATGAATAAACTAGGTTGTTCATGAACATATCTTATATAAACTTGTAATATATACATATATAAACACATGGATACATATGTTTAGTTTGTAAATATCACGCTTCCGCCTTTATTGTGACTAGTTAAATGGTTAACTAAGTTTAAAATATCCATAGAAACCCAACAAATGGTATCAGAGCCGGGATACGGGAAACTAAGCTTCGGGTTTTCGGTTTTATATTTTCCCCTTGAAAGATTTTATACAAAAAATTAACATGCATAATTTTTTTGTATTTAATCTTGTTATATTTTTTGGCTTTGTTCAAAAAAAAAAAAAATAAAAAAATAAAACCGAGTGAAATGGGCCGAAGCCCATTTTGGATGAATGGGCCGAAGCCCATAGGACCTTTCATTGGGCCGATGCCCATGTGTTTTGGACATGTGGGCCGAAGCCCATAATCCAGTTATTGGGTTAAGCCCAAATGGGTGGGCTAGGCCCGATAAGGTCGAGGGTTTTTGGAACGGGTTCCTAAAACATAACGGGTTATGTTTAATATTTATTAAAACTAGACCGAGCCTAGACCAAAATGGATGTTTGTTTGTGGTTGATAATTGTAATTAATTATTCAAGTTTCGGTTTGTAATAATTAATTAGGGGCAGTTTTGTAATTATTTATTCATATGGGTATGTAATAAATAGATTATTTGTAATATCTTTATTTTATAGAAAAAATGTATTAGGACATTTGTTTTGTAAATTAAAGAAGATTGCAAAATTGGAAGTTTGGGCCTTATTGGGCCGGGTATGGTGATAATGGGTCTCACAAGCCCATTAAGGGGATTCAAGCCCAAAAGGACCTAAGCCCACCTATTGAGCCCAAATGGAAGCTTATGGAAGCTAAGGCCCAAGTTCAAGCCCAATGGATTACAACGGGGTTGAAGAAGATGCTTGACGCATTTGGATGCGGGATCAAGTGGGAGCTACAACATCCATGTGTCGTGTGTCCCTTAGGATCGGACCTAAGACACACACTTGTTTCGGCTAACAAGTGTGGTCTAACTTAGCGGCTCGTGTCTAGTATAATTGTGTATGCTTGTTAATTGATTGTTTGATTCTGTGGTTGCTAGATATTAGGATATCAACTTCGTCACATAGAATTAATTAACAAAGCATAAAACGGGTTCTAATAATCATCGGTAATTACGTGACACATAGTTTAATAAAATGGATTTATTAACTAGCCGTCTCACGCCCATAATAAAATGGTTTTATTATAAATTAGAATTTTGAAAAAATGGTTTCAAAATATCATGTTACTAAATGCATGTTAGAACATGATTTAAAGTTTTACAACTAGAATTATTAAAACTAAAAATCCCTTTTAAAATTAAGGATAATAAGTCAAACACCATCCTTTTGTATAACGCTTAACATATTAGTAAGCTCTTAGTGGGAAAAAGGTCACCTAACCGCGTAGAGTAAATTAATATGTTGAGGTAATATTGGCATATAAATGGGAAAAAGGTCACCTAACCGTTTGTATGTTGATATTACAAGTTGATACAAGTAGGACGACTTAAATTAGAACCATGTGAAGAGGGTCACCCAAGCATGGGGTCTAATAGGTGTTGATGGGATAAACATGCCGACACGAAATATGATTTCGAACCGGTCCTATAAACTCTAGAAGTTGCAAAAGGGTTTGCAGTTGTTATGAATAACTACCTTGATAAACCGACAATGGGAAAAAGGTCACCTAACCGGAGTCGGGTTTATCGTTGGATTCTAGATTTTAATTATTAATTATATTTGGTATATATAAAAGGGTATTAATAATTAAAAAGGTAAAACACTAAAATGAACTTAATTAAAATTCTGCAGATGGCCGCACACGTCGACGACAACATAATCCCTAACGTCCAAAATGTATCTCTCCGATCTATTCTCGCTAAAGACCGTCTTAACCACAATAACTTTTCGGATTGGTTCCGAAATTTAAGGATTGTTCTAAAACAAGAAAAATTATATCATGTTTTGGAAACACCTATCCCCAACGAACCGGAAGAGGGAAGTGAGGTCGAATATATGAATTGGGTCCAACATACGGAAGATTCCATTCAAGTGTCATGCCTCATGTTGGCGACTATGGTTCCCGAAATCCAAAAGGATTTCGAAAACCATAATGCGTACGACATGATTACTCAACTTAAGGAAATGTTCCTTAAGCAATCAAGAGTTGAAAGGTTCGAAACGGTTCGAGCCTTGCATGCATGTAGAATGGATGATAATCAACCAGTTTCAACTTATGTACTTAAGATGAAAAGTTACATTAATCGTCTCGCCAAGCTCAATTGTCCCATCTCAAAAGAGTTAGCAACGGATTTGATCCTTAACTCCCTGTCGAAAAGGTTCGACACTTTCGTGTTAAATTATAACATGAATGGGTGGGACAAAAACATTGGAGAACTTCACTCAATGCTTAAAACAGCCGAGGCGAGCATGGGTAAAAGGGTTTTACCCGTGTTTGCGATCAATGAAGGTAAATCCAAGAATCGATCTCAACCCAATTCTAAGGCTAAGGTAGCAAAAAGAAAGGGTCCTCCTGTGCATCTTAAGGGTAAGGGAAAATCACCGGTTATGGCAAAGAAACAAAAGGTTGTGGAACCGAGGGGTCATAAGGATGATCCTTGTTTTGGTTGTGGGGAGACCGGACATTGGAAACGCAATTGCCCGGTCTACCTAAAAGAGCTAAGAGACAAGAGGAATGCGGGGCATGCCTCGGGTAATGTCTTTATGATTAATATTGAGCTAAATCTTATTTCTTCTAACACATGGGTATTGGATACCGGATGTGGAACTCATATTTGCAATTGGTTGCAGGGGTTCAAAAGGAATGAAGACTTAAAGAATGGCGAAGTGAGTCTTTTCATGGGCAACGGTGCAAGGGTGCACGTGGTCGCTAGAGGAGATTTCACTTTATCGCTTCCAAGTGGTTTGGAAGTTGTTTTGAGAAATGTTTTGTATGCTCCTAGTTTGACTAGGAACATTATTTCCGTGCACCTTCTTAGACAATGTAACTTTGACTTTAAATTTGTAAAATCAGAAATGCATGTATCATCTAATGGTATCTTTTATTTTAAAGCTGTACCAAACAACGGTATTTATGAATTGGTTCATGACAATACCTCAAATAGCTCATTATATCAAACTTCCACTAAAAGACTCAAAAAGGATTTGAGTGATTCCTACATTTGGCATTGTCGTCTTGGACACATAAACAAGAATCGTGTAAATACTCTCCAAAAGAATGGTCTTTTGAAAACAAATGAGTTAGGTTCGTTTGATGAGTGTGAATCTTGTATTCAAGGCAAGATGACCAAAGAACCTTTTAAAGGTACAAATGAAAGGGCTAAGGACTTGTTAGGTATCATACATACGGATGTATGCGGACCTCTCAAGACCACTAGTAGGAATAGTGAAAGGTACTTCATTACCTTTACCGACGATTTTAGTCGATATGGGTATGTGTATCTAATGAAACACAAACATGAAGCCTTTGAAATGTTCAAGGAATTTCAGAATGAAGTACAAAATCAGCTCGACCGAACAATCAAGGTACTCCGCTCCGATAGAGGAGGCGAATACCTAAGTGATGCTTTTCAATGTCATCTTAGAGATTGTGGAATTATTTCACAGTTCACTCCTCCTGGAACTCCTCAACATAACGGAGTATCCGAGAGGAGGAATAGAACACTGTTGGACATGGTTCGATCAATGATGGCACGAAGCTCACTACCGCCATCATTTTGGGGATATGCGCTACTTACAGCGGCTCGTATTTTGAATATGGCCCCGACCAAAAAGGTGGATCGAATACCCTATGAAATGTGGCATGGAAAGGTTCCATCCTTTTCATATTTAAGGGTATGGGGATTCATAGTTTATGTTAAACGTGACACCCCAAATAAGCTTGAGGCTCGATCCATCAGGTGTATCTTCATAGGATACCCAAAGGATGATATAGGATATATATTCTATGATCCTAGTGAACAAAAGGTGTTTGTTTCACGCAAAGGATACTTCTTAGAAACTAAGTTCCTTATGGAAGGACCTAGTGAAAAGAGAGTGGAACTTGAAGAGGTTCAAGAATCACTGGATGATACACAGTTGGTCGATACTAGTTTTCAACACGAGGATGTTGAAGGTGATCAAATGGTTGATCATACACACGTTGCTCGCAGATCTAGTAGGATTAGTCGACCTCCCAAGAAATATGGATTTCTCGTGGATGATTGCTACTTGGTCGATTCGGATGAACCGATCTCCTACAAAGATGCTATGTCACAACCTGATTGTGACAAGTGGCTTGAAGCCATGAGCGCCGAGATGCAATCCATGCAGGATAACCAAGTTTGGGAATTGGTTGATCGTCCACTTAACTCCAAACTGGTTGGATGTAAGTGGGTCTTCAAGAAGAAGACCGATATGCATGGAAATTTAGATACTTACAAAGCACGACTTGTAGCAAAAGGTTTCACGCAAACTCAAGGGATTGATTATGATGAAACCTTCTCGCCGGTCGCGATGCTTAAGTCGATCAGGATATTATTTGCCATTGCAGCTCATTTTGATTATGAGATATGGCAAATGGATGTCAAGACCGCTTTTCTTAATGGATATCTTGAGGAAGATGTCCATATGGTTCAGCCTGAAGGTTTTGTCGATCCATCTAATCCTGACAAAGTATGTAAGTTAAGGAAATCAATCTACGGGTTGAAACAAGCATCACGGATGTGGAATCATCGTTTTAATGAAGAAATCAAAGCGTTTGGTTTCGTCCAAAACGGTGATGAGGCGTGTGTGTATAAATGGGCTAGTGGGAGTATAATCATGTTCCTTATTTTGTATGTTGATGATATACTTTTATTTGGAAATGATATACCAAGTATGGAAAACGTTAAAGCGTGGTTAAGTAGTCGTTTCTCAATTAAGGATCTTGGAGAAGCGACATATATCTTGGGAATAAAGGTCTATAGGGATAGACAAAGGAAATTGATCGGACTCAATCAAAGTGCATACATTGATAAAATCCTGAAAAGGTTCAGGATGGAAAATTCTAAGAAAGGTTTGGTACCTATTCCTAGAGGAACCGTGTTAAGCTCATCCCAAAGTCCTAGCTCTAAGGAAGAGCAGGATAAGATGAAGCATGTTCCTTATGCTTCGGCAATAGGATCTATTATGTATGCAATGATGTGCACTAGACCGGACGTCTCGTATGCTTTAAGCATAACGAGTAGATACCAGCACAACCCAGGTGACAGTCATTGGATGGCTGTCAAGAATATATTAAAATACCTTAGAAGGACTAAGGATATGTTTTTAATATATGGGTCTGGTGAGGAGGAACTCGTCGTAAAGGGTTACGTGGATGCGAGTTTCCAAACTGACCGAGATGATTCTCGGTCATAGTCGGGATATGTCTTCATTTTGAATGGAGGCGCTGTCTCTTGGAAGAGTTCGAAGCAGGATGTTGTCGCGTTATCCACTACAGAATCTGAGTACATCGCCGCTTCAATGGCAGCCAAAGAGGCTGCATGGATGAAAAAGTTCATCATGGATCTAGGGATTATCTCTACCATTCAGGAGCCCCTAGAGATATTCTGTGACAATGAGGGTGCTATTGCACAGATCAAGGAGCCTCGTGCTCATCAGAAAACGAGGCACATTGAGCGCAGATTCAACTACATAAGGGATGAAGTTGAAAAAGGAAAGATATGTATTCATAAAGTTCATACCGATCAAAATATTGCGGACCCACTCACGAAGCTCCTCGATAGGCCAAAGCATGAGGGTCATGTTTGTGCATTAGGACTTCGGTATTCTAGTGAGTGGATTTAATCTGTGTTTAGTGTTTGTATAACAACAAATGTAATGGGTATCTCATGATAATTAATTATATTTTAATTTTTCAATGAGTTATGTTCTATATTTGCATGTTTAATCCATGAATGACTTATGTTGTTCTAAAAGTCCGTAGTCGATCATGCTTGTGGGAACAAGTATGAAGGTAAGACTATTATGAACCCGGATTGGTTGATATTCATGTGATGAATATAGGGCATAGGTTTGCCACCAAGGTTCATAGATATTTGTGGGATACAAATATTGGACATGATCCGCTCTCAAGGATCACTGCATGGAGTTAGTGCAACTGATCATAAGTAATCCTTGAGTAAAGGCGAGTATCATTGTGTCCTTTGACCTGAGATGCATATTGGATCTGGTTTTTCATCAAGTCTGATAACTTGACTCTCTTCTTTGTTATTTCGGTAACACGATGACGTGTAAGAAAGAGCTCAGATATCATATGAGATGTCAACGAGGATGTATGCAGTCAAGATGGGATTTGTTCCTCTTATGTGTTGAGAGTTTAGATGTCTAAGGCCTGTTAAGTTAAATCATTGAGAGAATGATCACTCTATGTCTCTTCGATTTGACAGGACATCTAGTAACAAAGGGATGTAGTGATAAGACTTACCTATATCATATCAAGTATGGAATTGAAGGGGATGATGTTATTGAATGGCACTTAGTCAAACACACTAGGGGTGGTGACCTGTTGTTAGGCGGTATTCACCATTAGCATTAACTTCCTATGAGTCTCGTGCAAGTGGGAGATTGTTGGAATACCGTATGCCCGAGACACATAATTAGGTTAATGTGGCTAGTCGTGTTTGATCCAAGTCGGGTCATACCCAATAACGAGTTAGACACACACCAATAATGTATTTGTTAAGATAAGATCTATGAGACAAATACAGAACACGATACATTCAGAAAATCGGGTTTCTGAATACCTACTTGAAAGTGTTAAATAAATTAATTGGTTAATTTATTTATTCAAATAATTATTATTGGAATGATTATTTAACTATGTGTTCTTTTATAAAATGGTTTATGAAAGATGGGGTGTTTATATATTTTATAAAGTATAAAATAAATAAATATATATATATATATATATATATATATATATATATATATATATATATATATATATATATATATATTTTGGGGCCGGTTTTGGGTGGGCCCCACACCCCAAAGTTTTGGTCAAGTTTTGTCATGGATTTGGTGGAGGTTGAGTGTTTGTTACTTGACTTAAAAACCTAACACCATGATAGGATTTGATTAAAAAAAGGTATTGATATCAAGACACTTTCAAGAAAAATAATAACAACTCATTCTTTCTTTCTTGGTTTTTGGTTTTCGGCCAAGAACAAAAGAAGAGTCTCGGGTCTCGGTTTTCTCGTGTTCAAGCTTCCTAACATAGCTCGGTGTGTGTTGGAGGCTCGGGGTATATTCCGTTTGAGGATTTTCCCTTTGAAAGTCTAGCATCAACATCATCATCTTCTTCAACATCAACTACACTCTTAAAAGATTAAGAATGTAAGTGTTTATAGTTTTGATAGTTTAGTTTTTCCGTATCATTTGATCCTTGCTTCGGGTTTCTAATAAATAGATTATTGGTAATCTTATGACATGAATAAACTAGGTTGTTCATGAACATATCTTATATAAACTTGTAATATATACATATATAAACACATGGATACATATGTGTAGTTTGTAAATATCACGCTTCCGCCTTTATTGTGACTAGTTAAATGGTTAACTTTTAAAATATCCATAGAAACCCAACAACATATTGCTATTAATCTATACTAGATTTTTACCCGGCGCATTGCGCCGGATCAGGTTTGATTTTTTTTTTAAACGGGGGTTCAGGTTTGTTTTCTTTTCAGATTTGGTTAGGAGATAAACATATGTAATATTGTTGTAGGGTAACATACATAATGTTCATGGAAACAACAATAAGCACCAAGTCATAGAAACAACAGCATACACTAAGTTTACATTAACAGTTTAGATAGTTACAGGGTAGCGTTTTACATGATTCAAACCATGGCATTTTGTTATCATGTCTTGAACTGCTGGGCTGTTCAAAATGATGTATATTTCTGTTGCTGTTACTTCATGTGTGGTCTTCAAAAGTTGTTTTGACAACATTGCAGTGCCATGGCGGGTTGTCTTACATGATCGAATTATGGATCATGCTCCCTGGCAACTCACGTGCTTTGGCTAGTCTTACCTGCAATATGCGTGGTTATGACTGTTCAATTGTGTTTGCGTGTAAGTTTATTGTTTTGTGTCTACTACCTTAAGTTTCCCAAGCGGTGTGTGATCCGTGCCTAGCCTCCTATGTAGGAGGACTTTCATGTCTTGTCATCACCAGGGCACCCAACCTGGCTTAGCTCAGCCCAATTGCATCCCAAATGGCAGTCAAGAGTCAAAGACTTACTGTCATGGTTTCAACTGATTAACCACCATGATAAACAAAAATCTTCCATAAATAAGTAATTACTATGCAGACACTATATAAAGGAAAATAATAGTATTAAAAGTTTACTAAACACAATTTAAATAAGTCTATAAAACAATAAAGTATTAATAAATTATAACAATAACAACAATGGAAATGCACCTTTCCTATGATGATTCTGCAAAATCATGTAATTGGCCATGAATATCACAGATTGTCACCGGGATTTTAACATAATGGGAACAAATAGAAAAAAGTTTTATGAGTTTTTTTTAATTAAAAACTTGTAACTATACTTATGACTACAACTAAATAGTAATAATATAACTGTAAATTGTTTTCTAAGCCTTCTCACATAAAACCCAAACCCGCTATAAACCTGTTGTTATCTATGAAAAACTAATTAGTTGTCGACGACTCTATATGTCACAACCTAATCCAGATGCAAACGGTTTAGATGTGGTTGAGCTTGAACAATTGTTTTTTTGTGGCACCGACATTTGGGTTTTTATCTATATAGATAATGTCGGTGCCACAAATGCACTTTCTAAGTTTTCTTTTTGACCTTTTATAAAATAAATTTTGGAATATACATAACTTGTAAAGTTGGTCTAATGGTTCAAGGTGTACAATAAGTCCTTTTGTGTGGTATGCCGCGCGAGTTCTATTCCCCTACGCAGCAAGAATTCTTTTTTACATAAATCCAACCAGCTGACCCTAATTGATCGATTCAAATCTATAAACCTTAAATCCTTTATGATTTTTTTTGTAATCTTCTTTGTAACTCAACATATATCCTTATTGTGCTTCAATCAAACCATTTTTCCTCCGGTTTGTAACCTGGAACCCCAATCATGATGGGTTTCATGGCCACAAAGAATGGCTTATATGTCTCATTTTAGTTGTCTTTAAATTGTTTTGACTTTTTGTTTATGTGTGTCTTTGTGCATACAGAAGTTGGTTTTCTTAGTCATGTCTTCTACCATAGTTTGAAAGGAAATGAATTAGTAGGATCTCAATCAAGCTAGGTAAGATAATCTTTAGTTTTTTTTACATAACTTTAAATCATAAATTTTATGTTTCATGGGTTGTAAGGTATAGAGTTTAAAATAAGAACAAGTATCTTGACAGTTTATGTTGTTCTAGGCTTAAGATCTCAAAAGGAGTATAGAATGTGTGAATGAGTTTTAAGATGATGTGTCTTAAGATATGTAGTTGCTCATGTGACTAAATATGGAAATTAAGACTAATAAATATTTGCTGAATGTGTGAATTGGTTTAAGCCTTGGATTTCATTACAGGTTGCTAAGCATGGTGGAGTTAAATGGAAGCTGCAGAGATAATCATATCAACTGGTATTTGTTTTTTGAGTTTTTAATTATAAATTCTGAGTGGCATCAACCATAACCTTAACCTTAAAGTTGATTATGTTTGATATTAATATTTTAGGTTCCAACTTTAATAGCAGTAAATAAGGGGCGGGGGCATGTAACAATCGAAGGAGTTGGCTGGCAATAACCTGTTATTATCTAGCTTCACATTATCATGCTTATTTCCGTCTCGATATTATGAAGTTTGCAATCCATTACATTAATACCAAAAAGTCTTGGCTCAACATGATTGACAACCTGGTATCGTTTCAGTTTGTTTTGCAGGATCTAGGTGAAACTCCCTCGAGGTAATAAATTTGCCATTAAGATTGTTCGTCCCATGTTTATGTGGTACTATTGTTGCTTTTCTTCTCTTGGGTTTTAAGAGTCATGGATGGAGGGTTCACTTGAAAGAACCTACTTAGAATACATCATAAATACTAGAATCTATACTCTTCAAATGCTAAGTAACGATTGGTTGGGTACTTAAGACCTTACATTGTAAATGGGGTCTAAAGTACATACGAATTTTGAATTTGAAAGGTAGAGTTAACCGGGAAATAGTCTACCGCTACAAGGATGTTTATCTTTTTTTTTTTAAGGCAAATTTGTTTGTTATCCATAATTTTTGAAAACCTTTGGGTGTTTAAGAGAATTTGTTTCTTGAACACTATATAAATTTTTTAGAATATTTGGAAGAAAAAAAAAACAATTGTTCAAGCTCAACCACATCTAAACCGTTTGCATCTGGATTAGGTTGTGACATATAGAGTCGTCGACAACTAATTAGTTTTTCATAGATAACAACAGGTTTATAGCGGGTTTGGGTTTTATGTGAGAAGGCTTAGAAAACAATTTACAGTTATATTATTACTATTTAGTTGTAGTCATAAGTATAGTTACAAGTTTTTAATTAAAAAAAACTCATAAAACTTTTTTCTATTTGTTCCCATTATGTTAAAATCCCGGTGACAATCTGTGATATTCATGGCCAATTACATGATTTTGCAGAATCATCATAGGAAAGGTGCATTTCCATTGTTGTTATTGTTATAATTTATTAATACTTTATTGTTTTATAGACTTATTTAAATTGTGTTTAGTAAACTTTTAATACTATTATTTTCCTTTATATAGTGTCTGCATAGTAATTACTTATTTATGGGAGATTTTTGTTTATCATGGTGGTTAATCAGTTGAAACCATGACAGTAAGTCTTTGACTCTTGACTGCCATTTGGGATGCAATTGGGCTGAGCTAAGCCAGGTTGGGTGCCCTGGTGATGACAAGACATGAAAGTCCTCCAACATAGGAGGCTAGGCACGGATCACACACCGCTTGGGTAACTTAAGGTAGTAGACACAAAACAATAAACTTACACGCAAACACAATTGAACAGTCATAACCACGCATATTGCAGGTAAGACTAGCCAAAGCACGTGAGTTGCCAGGGAGCATGATCCATAATTCGATCATGTAAGACAACCCGCCATGGCACTGCAATGTTGTCAAAACCACTTTTGAAGACCACACATGAAGTAACAGCAACAGAAATATACATCATTTTGAACAGCCCAGCAGTTCAAGACATGATAACAAAATGCCATGGTTTGAATCATGTAAAACGCTACCCTGTAACTATCTAAACTGTTACATGTAAACTTAGTGTATGCTGTTGTTTCTATGAACTTGGTGCTTATTGTTGTTTCCATGAACATTATGTATGTTACCCTACAACAATCTTACATACTCATGTTTATCTCCTAACTAAATCTGAAAAGAAAACAAACCTGAACCCCCGTTTAAAAAAAAAATCAAACCTGATCCGGCGCAATGCGCCGGGTAAAAATCTAGTATAGATTAATAGCAATATGTCGGTGCCACTGCAAATTTGTGTATTCTTTTATTAGTTTTTTTCCTGCTTTTATATAAGTTATTGTAACTTTATACTATTTGTGATTGTGTGGTGTATTGGTTGTTCTGTTGTTGGTTTAAACTTTGTCCTTTTCTCAACGCAGGTTCAAAACCTTCTACAAGGTATTGATATTTTGCTACTTTTTTATGTTTTATATCAGAATATTTTAAGTGTTTTTTTTGTTTAAATATTTTAATCTGATGAATTTTTTATTTGGTTTATTTCTGGAATCATAACGAGTATATCCGATATCGACCGAATTCACGTCGAGCTTCCGGCGCAATGTCCGAGTTTTATCAACACCATGGTTTTATCAATCGAATAAACATCGTTTATGGGTTCCTACTTTTCGGGGATCTACTAACTTACTTTTATGTTTTGTATTATACGCTATATGAGGGCTACCACTATTATGGGGATCTACTAACTTACTTTTTGGTTTTGTGCGAGTACCGTAATGAACCTAACTGATACCGACCAAATTCGTGTCATATTGATCATAGGTTGTACATTTATCGTTACCGTTTTAGCCGTTTACACATTTATCTCATTGATTTAGTCTCGGTGTCATAACGAACTTAATCAAAACTAGCCGGGTTTACATCGTTACGCTGCCGCAACGCGGCGGTTATTGCCTAGTTTGGGTTTTTATCTATATAGATAATAGTATAATTAAGAATCCATATATAGTAAATAAATAATGGGAAGGTGTTTGAATTCAAGCAATATATTATTATTATTATTATTATTATTATTATACGGAAAAAGGATGGTGAATCTGCAATTAAAACTTATACATACCGGCACCACCTCACATATGCCTTGCGTCTGCATATAGTGGAGAAAATAGACCCGTAAACCCCTATCCATCCATTCATTCATTCATTCATCTCTGATCCAACGTCCAGCAGTATTATTCTCTCCCTCCACCGGCCTGCATATTGTTTGCAACGGCACAATAATCAATTCAGAATATCAGTCTCTCGAGTCGAATGAACCGGTTAGCTCTTCAACTTTGCATATTCGTTGTATCAGTATGAATGGTTAACATAACAAGAGGCTATAATAAACCATTAAGTAACTTAGTTTGCAGGCCTAGCTGTTGAGCTTGCAACTAATTTCAGTTTTTTCCTGCACATTCGATTATACGACGATAGATTATTAGAAAATAATATCGTATTGAGGTTCAAACAAGTAATTGCTGAATGATTTTAATTTGTATAATTCGTGTGATTAACTGACCTCACAGACTATGTAGGGATTAGTTCTGATAGGCACTGATCATATTTGTGAATTGGTCAATATTCAACGGATTGGAATGATTTGTATAGCGTATATCTCCTGAATTCTACTTTGGATAAACATGCATGCTGGAAGAATATATTCATAATTAGCTGTCTTACTTACTGTGTGTCAGATTATAGTATATTCTTTTATCAAATGTGCACACCTTATTAGTTTGACAGAATATAATACAATATCTTTATGTTATGCTATTTGATAAGTCAACATCATCCTGATTTAAGAATTTGCTGTGCATATTGTAGGGGTATGGTACTAAACCCGGTTTTACGACCCTAAATTTATTATGTTTGGCTTATTTTATTATATGGACTAATACAATGTTATTGGGCTGAGGGGGTTTTGTGGAGGTAACCCTAACTGGGCTAGGCCCATTAGGGTACCATGATGGTGGCCATGAGGCTCTCTATATAAGGAGGTCTCCACCTCCTTATTAGGGGGTCATGCTCAATAAGAGTCACCCCCACTTTTTGTGTCTGTAAACAAGAGATCTTTGAGATTTCTTAGCAGTCACCTCCACACCCCCGAAAAACCATTGCAGGTCTCAAGCAACCGGAGGAGAAGATCAAGACGTGGTTCGTTCATCTCGAAAATCCGTGGAAACATCGTCATGGATCAGGTCAGATTCATTTCATGCTTCGACACATATATCTCTCAGGCTTTAAGGATGACTGCCGAAATCGTTTTAAATGGTGATGTTTACTTTGGTGATGTCAAGGGAATGATTCCGCATGGCAAAGGTAGGTACACATAGTCAGATGGTACGGTTTATGAGGGATGTTGGGAACAAGGTAAAATGACAGGAAAAGGATGGATCACATGGTCATCCGGAGCAAGTTATGAAGGTGATTTCTCTGGTGGATACCTTGATGGTTTTGGCAACTTGACCAGTCGAGACGGGTCTATATACATAGGACATGGAGGTTGAATAATAAGCATGGACTCGGAAGAAAGCAATATAGTAATTCTGATGTTTATGATGGTTGTTGGAAAGAGGGAGTGCATGACGGTAATGTTAAATATGCTTGGTGTAATGGAAATATGTATATAGGTAACTGGAAAGCTGGATCGATGTGCGGTAGAGGTGTGATGAAATGGTTGAATGGTGATTTGTATGATGGTTATTGGTTAAACGGCTATAGACACGGGTCGGGTGTTTATAGGTTTGCAGATGGTAGTTATTATTTTGGGGTGTGGACCAAGGACCTCAAGAATGGACAAGGAATGTTCTATCCTGCAGGAACTAGGTCCGAGTCTTCTAGAAGATTAGTCAAAAAGTCTCCAAGTTCTCCTTTTAAGTCAGAGAGGTTTAAGGATATGAGACGGACTTTGTCTAAGAAGATTAATATTGGATTCTTCAGAGATTCGGGGCGAGTATCAAGCAAAAGAGTGTCATTGGATGAAGATGGTAGTGTTGGCAATTCTACATTTGATAATAGTACTGAAATATTATCAGATGAAGGTGAAACTGAAGGAGATGATAATATTGTTTGTGAAAGGGAATATGTACAAGGGGTTTTGATTACAGAAACACGTAAAAGTTATGATGGATCGTCGTATAAGAGGGAACAACGTAAGTTTCAAATGAAGGAGATGAAAAAGAAGCCATCTGCCGATATTTTTGGAGGCCATAAAAGCTATTATCTTATGCTTAATCTACAACTCGGTATCAGGTAATGAATAATCATGAAGGCATATGATTCTAAAATGTGGTTTTACTTTCTAATATATTCTAAACTTGTGTTGTGGGACTGGATTTATAGGTACACTGTTGGCAAAATTACACCAGTTCCTCTACGTGAAGTGAGACATTCTGATTTTGGAGAACGTGCAAGATTAAGGATGTATTTCTCTAGGAAAGGTTCACAACTGACACCTTCACACTCTTCAATCGATTTCTTTTGGAAAGATTATTGTCCTATGGTCTTCAGGTATTTGTTTTCTGGCTGTGTTTTTTGTGTCTTTACTTCTTACTTGGAGGACATATGGTTATACTGTCACACCCGGCCCTGAGCGGCGGAAACAGCCGGGCGCGCGCGAGTGGGGATTGATAATTAAGCACGGGCCATTGCAAACATTCAAAGATTTTCATTGTGCATGAAATGTTTAATACAAATACATTACATTGTTTAAAAATTACATAAAACATCCAAGTATAAAAACTGTTGAAGATTTCCACGTCATATCCCCTTGCGCGGCGGGAACAACCATGCGCATCAAAGGGATATAACTAAAATCTTCCAAAAAGCTAGTTTTAGATGTTCAGCGTGAGGTGCTCTAAGTGTGACTCCATGCGCTACCTAGTTATCTCCTGAAAGACACGTAAAACATTTGAATCAGTATAAACTGAGTGAGTTCACAAGTTTTAGTAACTTGATAAATCGTATCGCGTCATAAACATAATAGCATCATTGAAACACATGCTTAGTAAAACAGTTAACATAATCTGATAAAAATCGTTCCGTGGTTTACGCGCGAACATTTCTGGGAACTGTGCTCGTCTGTGTAAGTGGCGCTGCCACTACGAGCGAAACAAGTAATACCGTCCCGCGGGTTACGCGCGGACACATCTGAAAAACCGTGCTCGTCTGTGTAAGTGGCGCTGCCACTACGAGCGAATAATACCGTCCCGCGGGTTACGCGCGGACACATCTGAAAAACCGTGCTCGTCTGTGTAAGTGGCGCTGCCACTACGAGCGAATAATACCGTCCCGCGGGTTACGCGCAGACGTTGTGCCGGAAAACAAGGCGCTCGTCTGCGTAAGAGGAGCGACCTCTACGAGCGGGCTCAAACCCATAGTACTGCCCCATGACCATACTAGGCACTCGTCTGTGTAAGAGGTGCGACCCCTACGAGTGGGCGGATCAAACCAGCAGTCCCTATCCTTAGAGTTCCAATGGTAAAGTGATCACTTACTCGAATCTGGTGCACTAACATCGAAAAAAAAACCATAGATAACCGTTCGCATTGCTCATCATGAAACATAACTTAAACACATAATCGCTTGCATAGCTTGTAAGTATACAATGATAAAACATTATTTAAGTACGTGTCCCTCGCCCCGAAAACAGTTTAAAAATAGTGAACAGTGAAAATAGGGGCTGTGAGACTCACCTGTGGTTCTTGTTAAGGGATTAATCGAGATTCGGGTTTTCTTGGTGTTGGCCTTTGAATTGAAGGTCTAGTAACAGGGTCGGATGCTTGGGAGATGATTAGTGCAAGTTTGCAGTTCTTAAGAGAGAAGTTTGAAGTGTGTTTGGGTGATAACTTAGGTTACATATTTATAGTCAAACTCAAGGGAACACAATCCCTTGCTTTAGGGGATTGTAATCTTTTCATATCT
This sequence comes from Bidens hawaiensis, assembly GCF_021521415.1. Lineage (NCBI taxonomy): Eukaryota > Viridiplantae > Streptophyta > Magnoliopsida > Asterales > Asteraceae > Bidens > Bidens hawaiensis. The sequence continues at coordinate 1,877,985 of NW_027491034.1, forward strand.
AGGTGTAATGATGATAAAGTATGGAAATTATTATTATTTATTTAAAAGTGGAGTAGTGGATAAAAGATTTTGATTTGATTTGGTCAGGACATGTAGGTCTGGGGTTGGTGAGAATAGGGTGGCTGACAGTTGACTTTTCATGTTACAGTGTGCTTTTTCAGGTACTTTTGTCAGTGTACAGTAAAAAGTGGAAAATCTCTGAAACACGCTACTGTTTCCTTTTGGGCGGGAGTAATCTCCTTACGTCTGGAGAATAGACAGTGTTCTGTGCGTATCACTTTGTGCGCATAGCTTTCTGCGTGAAGGACATTTCTTTGCTGCGGGTAGGCACGTAACCTTCTCGCAGTTAGGGACATTGAGTTTCATTTGTAGATTCTCCAGGTGGTCTTGGCATTTCAACATAGTGATCAGTTATGTTGAAGTCAATTCCATCTTGGAGCTTCAGACAAACTAGCTCTCAATGTTCCCGCCATGCGGGGAGGTTAGTTCCCTTCCGCACGCGCATAAACGATTTAGGATGCACCCGCCTTAGCATCATGCGGGATGGTTAACCCATTAGACAACATAACGTTAAGGTATATGAAAACATAAAGCCAAAACATTCGCGCATGGCGCATATAACATATGCCCACGCTGGTTCTTAACATGGTGCGCTCGCGTAGGGCGCACATAACAAATGCACGCGCTGATTCTAACATAGCGCGCTCGCGCAGGGCGCACATAACAAATGCACGCGCTGATTCTAACATAGCGCGCTCGCGCAAGGCGCATATAACATAATTACCTAATATTTAGGTTGATTACTTGGTTTAAGGGATTGGGAATTTACCGGGTGTCACATTCTCCCCCTGTTAAGCGAATTTCGTCCCGAAATTTAGGAGACGTTGCTGGCAGAAGCCATGCTCTGAAAGAGGTGTGGGTATTTCATGCGCATCTGGTCTTCTCTTTCCCAAGTGAATTCAGGCCCACGCCTCGAGTTCCATTGAACCTTTACTAACTTGATTCTGCTTCTGCGTAACTTTTGTTCTTTCCAACCGGTTACTGCTATAGGTTCTTCTACGAAGTGCAGCTGCTTGTCGATGTGAATCTCTTCCAACGGCAAAATCAACGTTTCGTCAGATAAGCACTTTTTGAGGTTGGACACATGAAACGTATCATGAACTCCACTGAGTTCGGCGGGTAAACGGAGTTTATAAGCAACCGGACCGATCCTTTCCAGGATCTCAAATGGTCCAATGTAGCGCGGATTCAACTTTCCTCGCTTGCCGAAACGGGGGACTCCTTTCCATGGAGAGACTTTCAAAAGTACTCTATCCCCTACTTGAAACTCCAACGGTTTCCTTCGCACATCTGCGTAGCTCTTCTGTCTGTCGCGCGCTGTCTTAAGGCGATCCCGTATCTGAAAAATCTTATCTGTTGTTTCTTGGATCAATTCTGGACCAGTCATTTGCTTGTCACCCACTTCAGCCCAGCACAGTGGGGATCTACACTTGCGCCCATACAAAGCTTCAAACGGCGCAGCCTTGAGGCTTGTGTGATAGCTGTTGTTGTAAGAAAATTCAACCAATGGGAGATGAGTATCCCAGCTACCTCCGAAATCGATCGCGCACGCGCGTAGCATATCTTCCAATGTCTGGATTGTTCGCTCGCTTTGCCCATCCGTTTGAGGATGATAAGCTGTACTCATATCAAGGCGAGTACCTAGAGCTCCTTGTAACGATCTCCAAAACCTTGATGTGAACCGACTATCTCTATCAGAAATGATGGACACTGGGACTCCATGTTTTGAAACTACTTCTCGAATATACAATCGGGCAAACTTTTCCATCTTATCGGTTTCCTTGATCGGCAGGAAGTGCGCTGACTTAGTTAGCCGATCCACAATAACCCAGATCGTGTCGTAACCCCCAGGTGTCCTTGGCAGTTTGGTGATGAAGTCCATAGAGATTTGTTCCCACTTCCACATGGGAATTTCTGGCTGCTGAAGCAACCCTGATGGTTTCTGGTATTCAGCCTTCACCTTCGAACACGTCAGGCATTTACTGACATACGTTGCGATGGCGCCTTTAAGATTGGGCCACCAATACAGCGTTTTAACATCTTGGTACATCTTGTCTGCGCCAGGATGTACGGAATACCGCGTCTTGTGAGCTTCGTTTAATACTTGCTCGCGCAATCCTCCCTTGAGAGGGACCCATATGCGGTTAGCAAAATATCGAGTGTCGTTCTCTTTGATCTCCAAATTCTTAATCATACCTCCAAGGGATTCGTTTTTAACAAACTCTGGTTTCAAGGCTTCTTGCTGAGCGTCTCAGATGCGGGTAGAGAGATCTGTGTGAATGGTCAACCTTAGGGCCTTGACTCGTAGCGTTTTTATTCGCTCCTTCCTACTTAGCGCGTCTGCTACTACATTCGCCTTTCCAGGGTGGTACTTAATTTCACAATCATAATCATTCAACAACTCCACCCATCTTCGTTGCCTCATGTTTAAATCCTTTTGATCAAATATATGTTGAAGGCTCTTGTGATCCGTAAAGATTATACACTTTGTACCATAGAGGTAATGGCGCCAAATCTTTAGCGCGAAGACAACCGCTCCAAGTTCCAGATCATGCGTTGTGTAGTTCTTTTCATTGGTCTTGAGTTGGCGCGAGGCATACGCTATGACTTTGTCTCGCTGCATAAGGACACATCCGAGTCCCTGATGTGAAGCGTCGCAGTAAACGACGATGTTATCCGTCCCCTCGGGCAGAGACAGAATTGGCGCACTACATAACTTCTGTTTTAACATTTGAAATGCTGTTTCCTGATTTTCGCCCCAAACAAACTTCTTGTCTTTCTGAGTTAGCGCGGTCAGGGGTAGAGCTATCTTGGAGAAGTTCTCAATGAAGCGTCGATAGTAGCCAGCTAGTCCTAGGAATTGCCTCACCTCAGTTGGGGTTTTTGGCGCTTCCCAGTCTTCGATGGCCTTGACTTTGGAAGGATCAACGTGTATTCCTTTCTTGTTTACAACGTGACCAAGAAAGTGAACTTCTCTAAGCCAAAACTCGCACTTGGAAAACTTCGCATACAACTTTTCTTTCCTCAACAATTCCAAAATCAATCTCAGGTGTTGCTCATGCTCGGCCTTGGTCCGAGAGTAAATCAGAATATCATCTATAAACACAATCACAAACTTGTCCAAGTATGGTTTGCACACGCGGTTCATCAGATCCATGAATACAGCCGGCGCATTAGTTAGCCCGAAAGGCATCACTAAGAACTCATAATGGCCGTATCTAGTTCAGAAGGCTGTTTTCGGCACATCTTCCTCATGGACCCTAAGTTGGTGATATCCTGACCGTAGATCTATCTTCGAATAATAACTGGATCCCTGCAACTGGTCAAATAAGTCGTCAATCCTCGGTAAGGGGTACCGATTCTTGACTGTCAGCTTGTTCAGCTCCCTATAGTCAATACACATTCTGAACGAACCATCCTTCTTCTTAACAAACAGTACTGGAGCTCCCCAAGGTGAGAAGCTTGGGCGTATGAAACCCTTATCCAATAGTTCCTGTAACTGATTGGATAGCTCTTGCATCTCAGATGGAGCTAATCGATAAGGCGCTCGAGCTACTGGCGCAGCTCCTGGGACTAAATCAATACGAAATTCTACTTGTCGCGGCTGCGGCAATCCGGGCAAATCTTCAGGAAAAACTTCTGGAAATTCGCGCACTACTGGTAAGTCTTCAATTCTTCGCTCATCTCCTTTCTTCTCTACGACATGCGCCAGGAAGGCGTAGCACCCTTTCCTTAGGCACTTGCGCGCCTTTAGGCACGAAATCAGTTTTGTCGCAACTCCCCTTCTTTCCCCTTGAATTACCAAGGTTTCTTCGTTCAACAGTGCGATCCGAACCTGCTTCTCATGGCAAATAACTTCCGCGCGGTTCTCGACTAACCAATCCATACCTACCACGATGTCAAAACTTCCCAAGTCTATTGGCAACAAGTTAATATTGAACCCGTGACCTCCCATGACTATAACACATTGTTCAGTTCTTTCGTTCGCGCATAACTGCCTTCCATTGGCTAGTTCTATAGTATAAGGCGTGTCTAGCCTACTGGTTGCTAAGCCTAGGGAGTTTTTAAACTCAGCAGATATAAAACTTAGGTCAGCGCCAGTATCAAATAAGACAGATGCAAAATGGCCGTTAAGCAAAAACGTACCGGTTACCACATTCGGCTCTTCTTTAGCTTCACCCGCGCCGATCACAAAAGCTCTCCCGCGAGCTTGGTTTCCCCTTTGCGGGCAATCCCGACTGAAATGTCCTGGCTTTCCGCATGCGTAGCAGTTGTCATTGGCTCCAGCTTCTTTAGCACGGCAATTCACCGTCTTGTGCCCTGACCTGTTACATTTGGCGCACGTGACGCTCGCGCATTCACCCTCGTGGTGAAACTTGCATTTGTTGCACCATGGGTAAGGCCCACTGTATCCTTTCCTTGATGGCTCCGCGGCTTGGATCGCGTAAACCCTTGCGCTTTCCTGCTTCTTGAACGGTGGCTGCTTGGAGTCGGACCCTCGGTGGTGAGAGTTCCATTTCCTCTTGGAGTCAGAGGTTCGCTGCTCGTTTCCGCGCGTAGTCAACATACCCGCACGGACCGTATCCCTTGTAAGGGTGATGGCCCGCGCTACCGCTTCATCAAAGGTTGGAGGCGCTGCGGCGTTGAGCGGAACCCTAACAACAGGAGGTAACCCAAAGATATACCTCTCGATCTTCTTTTCCTCCGTGTTTGCCATGTCTGGTACCAACTGGCAAAGCTCGTTGAACCGGTTGTTGTAGGCGTCGATATCCGTTCCTACCATGGTGTGGTTCCAGAATTCCTGCTGCAGACTCTGGATTTCTGCGCAAGAGCAGAACTTTCTCATCATCATTTCCTTCAGTTCTTCCCAGGTCTTGTGAAGAGCAACTTCTCGCCCCAAAGTCTTCACTTGAAGTTTCCACCAAGACGAAGCTGCTTCTTGGAACATGCATGTCGCGTAAAGAACCTTCTGGTTCTCACTACATCTGCTAATGGAGAGAACTGTCTCCATCTTGTCAATCCAGTTGTAGAGCCCAATGGCCCCTTCGGTACCCTTGAATGGCCAAGGCCTACAGGCCATAAATGTCTTATAGGAGCACCCTTTGTCCAAGGCTCCTGAATCGGGTTCTGGGGTCTCGTTCTGACGACCCTGACTTGATTCGGCCTTGCTGGCCTCATGTGTCGCAATCGCCTGCGCGATTATTTCCGCGAGTTCCTCGGGTGTCATGGTAATTCCCTTGGCTCTGGTTGGAGGCATTCTCGCTTTAAAAGAGTGAAAATATATTAAACTTAGCGCATGTACTCTGAGCACGTAATGTTCTTTATCTTTATTCACTAGACACTGTGTGACCCGTGTTCCTAAGTGTGTGTATAGTTTCTTTTGAAAATATTTTCTTTGAAAAAAAATATTTCATGCGATTCCCCAACGGTTATAGTCTAGGTTAAAACTTCTTTTCCTAGTTCGCTATAACCAGTGCTCTGATACCAATCTGTCACACCCGGCCCTGAGCGGCGGAAACAGCCGGGCGCGCGCGAGTGGGGATTGATAATTAAGCACGGGCCATTGCAAACATTCAAAGATTTTCATTGTGCATGAAATGTTTAATACAAATACATTACATTGTTTAAAAATTACATAAAACATCCAAGTATAAAAACTGTTGAAGATTTCCACGTCATATCCCCTTGCGCGGCGGGAACAACCATGCGCATCAAAGGGATATAACTAAAATCTTCCAAAAAGCTAGTTTTAGATGTTCAGCGTGAGGTGCTCTAAGTGTGACTCCATGCGCTACCTAGTTATCTCCTGAAAGACACGTAAAACATTTGAATCAGTATAAACTGAGTGAGTTCACAAGTTTTAGTAACTTGATAAATCGTATCGCGTCATAAACATAATAGCATCATTGAAACACATGCTTAGTAAAACAGTTAACATAATCTGATAAAAATCGTTCCGCGGTTTACGCGCGAACATTTCTGGGAACTGTGCTCGTCTGTGTAAGTGGCGCTGCCACTACGAGCGAAACAAGTAATACCGTCCCGCGGGTTACGCGCGGACACATCTGAAAAACCGTGCTCGTCTGTGTAAGTGGCGCTGCCACTACGAGCGAATAATACCGTCCCGCGGGTTACGCGCGGACACATCTGAAAAACCGTGCTCGTCTGTGTAAGTGGCGCTGCCACTACGAGCGAATAATACCGTCCCGCGGGTTACGCGCAGACGTTGTGCCGGAAAACAAGGCGCTCGTCTGCGTAAGAGGAGCGACCTCTACGAGCGGGCTCAAACCCATAGTACTGCCCCATGACCATACTAGGCACTCGTCTGTGTAAGAGGTGCGACCCCTACGAGTGGGCGGATCAAACCAGCAGTCCCTATCCTTAGAGTTCCAATGGTAAAGTGATCACTTACTCGAATCTGGTGCACTAACATCGAAAAAAAAACCATAGATAACCGTTCGCATTGCTCATCATGAAACATAACTTAAACACATAATCGCTTGCATAGCTTGTAAGTATACAATGATAAAACATTATTTAAGTACGTGTCCCTCGCCCCGAAAACAGTTTAAAAATAGTGAACAGTGAAAATAGGGGCTGTGAGACTCACCTGTGGTTCTTGTTAAGGGATTAATCGAGATTCGGGTTTTCTTGGTGTTGGCCTTTGAATTGAAGGTCTAGTAACAGGGTCGGATGCTTGGGAGATGATTAGTGCAAGTTTGCAGTTCTTAAGAGAGAAGTTTGAAGTGTGTTTGGGTGATAACTTAGGTTACATATTTATAGTCAAACTCAAGGGAACACAATCCCTTGCTTTAGGGGATTGTAATCTTTTCATATCTAGGTGTAATGATGATAAAGTATGGAAATTATTATTATTTATTTAAAAGTGGAGTAGTGGATAAAAGATTTTGATTTGATTTGGTCAGGACATGTAGGTCTGGGGTTGGTGAGAATAGGGTGGCTGACAGTTGACTTTTCATGTTACAGTGTGCTTTTTCAGGTACTTTTGTCAGTGTACAGTAAAAAGTGGAAAATCTCTGAAACACGCTACTGTTTCCTTTTGGGCGGGAGTAATCTCCTTACGTCTGGAGAATAGACAGTGTTCTGTGCGTATCACTTTGTGCGCATAGCTTTCTGCGTGAAGGACATTTCTTTGCTGCGGGTAGGCACGTAACCTTCTCGCAGTTAGGGACATTGAGTTTCATTTGTAGATTCTCCAGGTGGTCTTGGCATTTCAACATAGTGATCAGTTATGTTGAAGTCAATTCCATCTTGGAGCTTCAGACAAACTAGCTCTCAATGTTCCCGCCATGCGGGGAGGTTAGTTCCCTTCCGCACGCGCATAAACGATTTAGGATGCACCCGCCTTAGCATCATGCGGGATGGTTAACCCATTAGACAACATAACGTTAAGGTATATGAAAACATAAAGCCAAAACATTCGCGCATGGCGCATATAACATATGCCCACGCTGGTTCTTAACATGGTGCGCTCGCGCAGGGCGCACATAACAAATGCACGCGCTGATTCTAACATAGCGCGCTCGCGCAGGGCGCACATAACAAATGCACGCGCTGATTCTAACATAGCGCGCTCGCGCAAGGCGCATATAACATAATTACCTAATATTTAGGTTGATTACTTGGTTTAAGGGATTGGGAATTTACCGGGTGTCACATATACTCTCTAAGCAATTAGACCAATAATGAAAGTGAGTTATGATACAGAACTTGTAACACATGGTAAGATTGCATCGACTGCTTGTGACAGATATGTTATGTAAATTCAAGCGTCCACTTTCAATGATCAAATCTTCTTAAGTAAATGATGTTCACTTGGTTAATGAGATCTATTTATGATTTTTTCTCTTATTCGGGGTGCCTTGTAGTTATATAACAAAGGTATCTCGGGTGAGGAGTGTCACAATTTGTGTTTGATGAATATATGTTGGGATTTGTATGTACATTACTATAGTCTATGCTACATTGATGCTTCTGAAATCGTAATCAACTTGATGTATTATTTTATCAGGAATTTGAGGGAGTTATTCAAGTTAGATGCTGCAGATTATATGATGTCTATATGTGGAGATGATGGTCTAAGAGAGCTTTCTTCTCCAGGAAAAAGTGGCAGTATTTTCTATCTTTCTCAGGATGACCGGTTTGTGATTAAAACCTTAAGAACATCCGAGCTCAAGGTTTTGAATTTTGAATCTACATAATTGTGCATTTTTGTTTCTGAACAAAAAGAATAAATCTTTAATAAGTGTTCTATGATGAATGCTAGGTTTTACTGAAGATGCTTCCTAGCTATTACAAATATGTGCAGGCACATGATAACACTCTGATCACTAAGTTTTACGGCCTCCATGAAATAACACTGAGAGGTGGAACGAAGGTGTTATCCACTTATTCTTGTTTACCTTACGTTATAATAATCAATAATCACTATAATTCATTTTGTTTTGTTCTCATTTTAGGTACAGTTTGTGGTCATGGGAAATATGTTTTACACAGAACTGCGTATACACCGTCGATATGATTTAAAGGGTTCTCATCAAGGAAGAAGTACAAATGAAGATCACATAAAAGAGAGTACCACATTAAAAGACCTCGATCTTGCTTATGATTTTCATATGGACAAGTCACTTCGTGATGCACTTTTCAAGTAAGTCAGATAGCATGTAAATGAGTTGAACGTTCAGTGAACAGTTTGCTGGAGGTTTGTTTAACGAACAAACATGAACAACAGAATTTGCTCATTTAGTTAAATGAAGGAACATGAACACATGCCTAGTCCGTTCAGTTATGTTCGTTACTTTATGTTTGTTTAAGTTCGTTTGTTTTCGTTTCCGTCAATTTACTCATTTTAATTTTTTTGGCCCATTACAAATTAGTATAATTATTATAACTTTTTAGGCCCACACATTTTTCTTCACATTACTTTTAACTAGTTTTAGCTCAATTATGTTCGTTCATCTTTGTTCAGTGATGTTCGTTCGTATACGATCGTGAACCATTCTTTTATACTGTTAAAGAATGAACATAAAAGAACATGAACATGTTCATATTCGTAATAAACAAGAAAACTCTGTTCATTTTTGTACGTGTTCGATTATCTGTTTAGTTAAAGTGAAACGAACAAACACGAACATGCTTCTTTCGTGTTTGCTCGGTTCATTTACTAGCCTAAAGTTAGTTATGTAACAGCTATCTTGCTTATGATTTCCATATGTTGACACTCATCAACCTTTTGCAGACAGATCTATCTGGATTGTAAGTTTTTAGAATCTCAACATATTATAGATTACAGTCTTCTTCTTGGATTGCATTTTAGAGCTCCTGAACATTTGAAGGCTCATTTAGTACCACCAGACGCGTTCCACAGGCCTCATAAAACTCCTGCTGATGATAGTGAGTTTCTGTTATTATTCTTAAGCTTGTAATGGTCTATTTTTCGGATTAGACGATATTTATAGATATTATGTGATCTTTATAGGTTCAACGTGTCATATGGACCTTTCAATTCCTCCAAAGGGACTTCTACTAGTGACACATGAACCGAGTTCGGTCAACACCACACCGGGCCCACACAGTAGAGGAAGCACTTTGAAGGCATACTCTGTAGGGGACAAGGAAGTTGATCTTCTTCTTCCTGGTACTGGAAGGTATATTATTTGTGTGAAATGTTCCTTAGTGTTTTGAAGAGGTAGATAAATGAGCCGGTTCGATAATGGGCCAAATCGGGTCGGGTCGGGTCGGACAGCCCGCATGCTTCTTTATGTTTTAAATAGTAAAACGACAAATAATTATTGTGTTTAAAGTGATTACTAAAGTATTTTCTTGCCAAACTAATCTAGTTTTCTATACGTTTGAGTGACTTTGGTTGACAATTAACTTGTTTGACCTGTTTCTTTTGTGGTAAAATCCTATAGCTTAACCGCTTTGACTAGCTAGAGATAGAATATAACCCGATTCCGTAATTATCATGTCACCTCTACTTAAAATTATGTCAATCCTTGGCTATTGTAAAATTGTCCCTTTTGACTACAAAAGTCACATGTAAATTGTGTTTGGACAGTGTTAATATCACAAGTGAAGTTTTGTTTTGTTTTGTTTTGTTTTGTTTTTGTCAAATTTCTGTATCAATTATTATTATTATTTTTATTGTGATAATATTTTTTTTTAATCATAACAAACACATTAATTCTTTATAAAAAAAAAGTGAAAAAGAAGTGCTTGCAGTCCAACTTAACCTGACCTTGACTATTTTGACCAGTTACACATCACTAACAAAGGGTCTTATCTAACATTTCTTGATTTTAAGTAAATGAATCTAATATATTAATAATAAAAATCCAGGTTACGAGTGCAGTTGGGCGTAAACATGCCAGCTCAGGCAAACCACAAGGTTTCACAGGGCGTTTCATGGTCTTCGGAAGCAGAACTGTTTGAAGTCTATGATGTTGTTCTTTATCTCGGTATTATTGACATACTACAAGAACACAACATGAGAAAAAAAATCGAGCACACTTATAAATCCTTTCGACACGACCCCATGTCAATATCCGTAGCTGATCCCAAGTTTTACTCTAAACGTTTCTTCAACTTTCTGGAGAAAGTTTTCCCTCCCAATATTTAATCCACACGTTAATCATAAATACGTGTATTGTATATATGTTGTTATACGTGTAGTAAATTATATAATGTATAGTTATATATTTAGTGAATAAATTGGTAAAATGTATGGGGGCCTGAGGTTGAAAGCAACAAATGTCTGAGAAAACATCAATGTCTTGTACAATTCATTGAAATTCATCAACCACTTGTACAACAGTTTAAGATGTACTCTTTATAGCCCCCCCCCCCCCCCCCCCTCTATCTATGCTCATTGTTAATCACTTAGGCTGAGGGGTGTGGGGGGCGCGAGAGGGGGCACGAGTGGGGGCTCCAGCCAATAATATTGTGACGTGTGGCAGAGAGAGAAACTTGATAAGATGGGTGTTGGTTGTGGTGCTCGCGCCCCGGGCCCTGTTGTGGAGGGGCGCGAGAGGGGGCGCGAGCGGTTTTTTTTTTATTTTTTTATAAATGTATTAAAAAAACGTATTATTAAAAAAAACTCATAAATTATTTAAAAAAAACACACATTAATTAAAAAAACACATTAATATCTAAAAAAAAAATTAAAGTACTAAAAAAAAACATTATTCTTATTCTTCGGCTTGGTCTTCTTCGATCAACCTCTTCCGGATACGTTCCTTTTGTTTTTCCATCAGCATTTGGTCGACCGGATTTAGGTTACTGAAGTCTCTTGTAAGGAAGTCCAAATCTCTCATTCTTTTTTTTTCCTTTTTGTCATTAGAGACCACCTCCATGGTTTTGTTGAATTTATTGAGGGATTCAACAAGATCGGTGATGTTTACGGCTTCCCCCTAAGGCTGAGGGGTGTGGAGCGCGAGAGGGGGCGCGTGAGCCCATCCGCTCGCGCCCCGGGGCGCGAGCACCACACCACCGAGGCGCGAGAGGGGCGCGAGAGGGGCGCGAGCACGCAGACCAAGGCGGGCGCAAGGCCAGTCACGGCTGAAAATGGGCGTAAAGTTGGCTTGGGAATGCGTGAAGAGCCGTTGGGGCTTAGAAATAGAGCCGTTGGCTCTTTAAGTTTATTAAAAAAAAAAAAAAAATTCTCTATAAAACCAATATCACATACCACCCAAAACCAATATCACATACCAATATCACATACCAATATCACATACCACACCCAAAATCACCCCATCTTTCAAACCTTTTTTTAAAAACATGGCTGGAAATTGGTACCCAAACCTAGATTCAGATTACAGTTACGACGATTTATGGTCGGCACCGGACCAACCGATGTTTTATTCGGGGTCGCAACAATCATCCGGCTTTCAACCATCCAACATACAACCGTCTCCTAACTTTGTTGTTCCGGAGACACAAGAACCAGAAGGTGAAGCTGCGGGACAAAGAAGACGCGTCCACCGGAGAAAACAAGTTGCAACGGACGGGTCGGGTTCGGCTTCGACTGGAAGGATGAAACGGAAAACCACTCCGTGGTCATCGGATGAGAAGGAAGCCCTGTGTCGGGCTTGGATAGTCATTTCTGAGGATCGGCGTTGCGGTAATTGTTTTAACGTTTTTAAAAATGATTTTTAATAAAAAAGTTAAATAAAAAAGTTAAATGACTTACAAATTTATTTATGCATTTTGCAGCGGACTACCAAAAGAGCAAGGTCTTTTGGACAAAGGTTAGGGAGACGTTCTATTCGCTCGTTGGGAGTACAGAGCGGAACGCCGATATGATTTCGGGTCGGTGGACCGAAATCAGAAAATTTGTCGGCTTGTTTACTAATCTGTTCAACAGGAACGCCGGTCGTATGAGACCAAGTGGCAGTGACGATTTGGCGGTTTATAATTTCACTGTCGAAGAGTGGAAGCAGGAGTGCCTGCGGAGGTATGGGACGGTGAAGACGTGGGACGATGTAAAGGTGTGGGAGAGGTTGAGAAGGTGTTCTAAGTGGGTTGAGCTGGTGGCGCCGGACCTTGATGCGGAAGTAGGGCCGAAACGGACTAAAACTAGTTCGTCTGGAGCGTATAGCACTTCCGCCGGGTCGGATTGCCGGGTTGGATTCGACCTAAACGTTGCGGGGGAGGAAACGTCTTCACCGCCGAGGAGGCGGCCATTGGGAAGGGACGCCAGGGGGAAAAAACCGGCTGAGGGGGAAGCCGTAAATATCACCGATCTTGTTGAATCCCTCAATAAATTCAACAAAACCATGGAGGTGGTCTCTAATGACAAAAAGGAAAAAAAAAGAATGAGAGATTTGGACTTCCTTACAAGAGACTTCAGTAACCTAAATCCGGTCGACCAAATGCTGATGGAAAAACAAAAGGAACGTATCCGGAAGAGGTTGATCGAAGAAGACCAAGCCGAAGAATAAGAATAATGTTTTTTTTTAGTACTTTAATTTTTTTTTTAGATATTAATGTGTTTTTTTAATTAATGTGTGTTTTTTTAAATAATTTATGAGTTTTTTTTAATAATACGTTTTTTTAATACATTTATAAAAAAATTAAAAAAAAACCGCTCGCGCCCCCTCTCGCGCCCCTCCACACCAGGGCCCGGGGCGCGAGCACCACAACCAACACCCATCTTATCAAGTTTCTCTCTCTGCCACACGTCACAATATTATTGGCTGGAGCCCCCACTCGCGCCCCCTCTCGCGCCCCCACACCCCTCAGCCTAATGAACCATTGTTTGTGTTTTGACTTTTGACTTAATTTGACCCTTTTTGTCCTCTGACCAAAAACAAGACATGGGTCTTTTCTTTGCTAAAAGTGCTGCCTTGGATATAAAATTACTGCCAATCATGGGCCCACAATCTGGTGGTGAATGTGATGGCACACTCAGACTACATGATGTATGTTTTTTTTTTCATATTCAAACATGTTCTATATTTCCATTACTTATATTTCTTTATAAGAAGCATTCATGTTGTTTTTGTTAATCCCACAACTTAAAAGTGTTTTTGATTTATTTGAAAATTATTTACAAGAAAATATGGACTCGTATTAGAAATGGCATTATTTAAAAGTTTTTGTTATTAAGAACTGTGAGAATTGCACAACCACGGTTTAATGAAATTGGTAAAATTAGAAAAAAATGAACTTTCTCTACTCTCTCATGAAGGAATGAGATCGGTGTTAATCACATCCCATTCTGTGATTCTGTCTCCCATATATAAGATTGTTTCGATTCGTTTTAAATGTGGTTATATATATATGTACACTACAGGGTTTATGGATTAGTATATGCTAAAACAATACAACCAAATTTAAAAAGAGTGAAACACTCTTATGTACAGGTGAGATATATATTTGACAAATTGATAAATTAATGTACCAAAGTTGAATTTGAAACCTAGAGGAGAGGCGAGACAGGCAGGCAGCCACTTGGTATTTATTATTTTGATTTGATGTGTCCTTGTCAAATTGAATTTGGGTGTACACAAGTGCAGAAAATTCAGGGTCCTTTTTTGGTGGTATCTATATCTAATATCACTCACTTATGGTATATATTTTGTTGTTTCCTTTAGGCTGAGGGGTGTGGGGGGCGCGAGAGGGGGCGCGAGTGGGGGCGCCAGCCAATAATATTGTGACGTGTGGCAGAGAGAGAAACTTGATAAGATGGGTGTTGGTTGTGGTGCTCGCGCCCCGGGACATGGTGTGGAGGGGCGCGAGAGGGGGCGCGAGCGGTTTTTTTTTTATTTTTTTATAAATGTATTAAAAAAACGTATTATTAAAAAAACAAGAAATTATTTAAAAAAACACACATTTTTTTGAAAATTCATAATAAAAAAAAACATACTAAAAATTAAACAAACAATAATATTTAATAATAAAACTAATCTAATACACGGTTGCGGTCAAAACTCCCCCTACATGAAGAAGCAAATCATCCTCTTCGGAGGAGTCGGAATCAGACGAGTACGACGACAGTATTTTTTAAAAAAAAAATTGGTTTTGGGATATTATATATGAGTTTGGAGATTGAAGTTGTGTTTGATATGGTTAAAATGGGTTGATGGTATGTGATATTGGTATGTGATATTTGTTTTGGGTGGTATGTGATATTGGTTTTATAGAGAAAAATTTTTTTTTTTTTTAATAAACAAAGAGCCCAACGGCTCTATTTACGCAACCCAAGACCCCTTCACGCCTATTCCCAGCCGCTACCCCTCTTGCGCCTGCCTCTTTTTCCGCGCTCGCGCCCCTCTCGCGCCCCTCTCGCGCCTCGGTGGTGTGGTGCTCGCGCCGCGGGGCGCGAGCGGATGGGCTCACGCGCCCCCTGTCGCGCTCCACACCCCTCAGCCTTACATATTTTTAGGGTGACATTCTTTTATAAATTTTTCCAACTCTCACATTTATTTATTTGCGTTCTCTTACGTTTAACTTAAAACTGAATTACGAAGTAATATATAAATCATGTATTGTATGCGTAGCAATACTACTTTTTTTTTATAGTGAGAAGAATATCCAACATATAATAGATTTCTTAAACATAATTATACATGTTAAAAGTGTTCATAACTACGCACATCATTCACATTTTTTTTAATAAAAGGCCGCTTCCCGATGACGAATGATGCATGCTCCTTGTAGATCAATGCTCTCCCACTAAGTATGTACCACGTAAGAGGACAAAGCAAAACACAATATTAAAATCTAGAAGGGTGTATCGTTGTGTGCACTAATTAACATATGATCAAGCGTTGGTAAATTAGTTACAAATTTGAACGTGTTATATAGCTAATAGACATATAAGAGCATTCTCATCCAACCCCTCATTTTATGTGAGTGGTGTTTTTATAATTTAGAGAGTGATTTAGGGTATTATGAGTGAAAAGTTTTTATATTTTAGAAAAATTAGTGATTTTTCTGTATATTTGACAAGTTACTGTTCGCTCTCTATAATTTTTTAATATATTTTGAAAGTCGTTGTGAGTGAAGAAAAGAGAAAAGGTATGATAAAAGGTATAAAAAGTATTATTTAATTAAAATAGAGAGAGAAAATGTAATGAGTTTTAGAGTAATTTTTGGTTTAGGAATAGGGGATGGGATGAGAATGCTCTAAGACATGATCAACTAGTTAAGGAAGCAAGAACCTTATTTTATTTTATGAAAGTTCGTTTTACAAGTTAAAAATAATCAAGGAAGCAAGAAAATATCCTAAACAAAAAAGTATCACTATCTATTGAGTAACATAATTAAGAGTCATATATGTGCGTGTATGAGGATTTTAAGAGAATTTATTGAAATTGAGAACTTTGAAAACCATATTAAGCCACAAAAAATCCTTTTAAAAAAAATTATAAAACGAAAAAACGAAAATTTCAAAAAAGTAAAAAAACCAAAAAAATGTAATCTCGATTTATATAATTTACACATATGTACATTTTCATTTATATTTATTGTACATACGTGTATAAAGAATAACATGCATAAAATTTAAAAAATAAGTAGTTACATATGTGTATAATTTTGCAAACTGATATTTTTATAATTTTTTTTAATGAAACCTGGATGAAAATTAAAATTTTTGGGTTTTTTTACTTTTTTTATTTTCGCGTTTTTTGTCGTGTTATAAATTTTTTATTCTTTTTTAAAAGAGTTTTTTTGTGGTCTAAAATGGTTGTCAAAGTTCACAATTTCATAAAGGTTCTCACATGATCCTAATCCATATATATATATATATATATATATATATATATATATAACAAGATCAAATTCATTTTATTCTTAACATGAGAACAGTGAGAACCAATTTGCTGTTATTATTATATATATTTTTATAGATGTTTGATGTTATTCTTTGTTCGTATTTGCTAATTTTCTATTATAAGACGTTAAAAGTATTTCTGATTTGTTATTACTAGATTTTTTCTTTTGTTGTTATAATTATTTGCTTGTATTTACTGTTATTGATTTGTTCTTAATTTTGATCTTTTGATGTAATTTTTAGGTTTCTTTCTTTGTTATTATAAATAATTGTTTATGTAGATTGCTATTGTAGTTGGTATTGTTTCTTACGTTCTCACTTTTTTTTTTAATTTGGTAATAGTTCCTACGTTCTCATGTTAATATTAAAATGTACATGAACCTTCCCATATATATATATATATATATATATAGAAAAGATGGAATACGCAAATGGTTATCGTGCAAAACCGTACGCGACATCTGGTAGCGTAGATCTGCACTTTTGATTCAGTTGCGAGCGCTTGAGGAGATCCCGTGAATTTTAAGCGAGAAAGGTAAGATTGCCTTTTTGATTCGTAATCTAAATTTAGAATTTTACGTATAAACGGTTACGATCCATATTTTTAGCTTAATCAAAATCACTTTCTTATTTTACGAAACAATTTGTGTACCGAAAACTATCAATTGAGCTCTATTGAGTACACGAACCAGTTTTTCAATCGATTTCGTTATTTAGGGTTTTGAAATGGAAGATGATCGTGAATGTAAGTGTTTGCTTTGTTTTAACTAATCAGCAGTAGATGTATACTGTGTTTATAATCGTGGCAGTAACATGTATGTTAGTTTCTATGAGAATCACATGATATTTGATTAGTTTAGTTAGTGAGCGTGTTACGAGCGTGTTCATAGTAGTAGTGTTTTAACATGGTTTGTTTTCTGGTTTTTATACTATGAGTGTATCATGAGCGTTTTAGTATGACTTATTATAATATATATTATAGAATATGAAAGTGTTATGAGCGTGTTAGTATGACTGATTATAATATTATAGAATATGAACGTTATGAGCGTGTTAGTATGACTGATTATAATGTTACAGAATATGAGCGTGTCATGAGCGTGTTAATTTTAGGATTGTTAAAATGGTTGATTAAATTATATGAGCGTGTCTGGATTACTTTATTACGTTTTTTTGGTGTTAACACATTTGATTTTATGTTTGTGTAGATGATTCAAGTGTTTTGGTTGAAGGTCAAGGGGTTGATATCATTCATGAAGTTGCTTCTTCTTACAGACCTGTTAAAGGAATGTTGTTTTCGTCAATTGATCAAGCATTTGATTTTTATAGTGAATATGCTAATAAATCTGGATTTGGGGTTCGCAAAGGTGGATCTTACATGCATGATGGTGTAATAAAGACCAAGTATTTTCCATGTTGCAAGGAAGGTCACAAGCCAACAAAAAGTTTTGATTCAAAAGGTGATTGTAATGAATCAAGCAAGCCATTTTATAAAAGGAGGAAGAGGCCGACAATTAGATGTGGTTGTAGAGCACATGTCCAGTTAAAATATGTTGACGGTGTAGTTTTTGAAGTAAATGATTTTGTTGAAGGCCATAATCATAGAATGGTAGCAGATTCTGATATGCAGTTTGTTCGTTCTGCGAGGAAGTTAACACATGTCCAAGAAGAAGCTATTTATGAGCTATCTAATATGAACCTCGGACCTGTTAAAGCGTTTAACCTTATGAGAACACAGTACAGTAGTTTTGAAAAAGTAGGTGCATCTAAAGATGATTGTAAGAATTTTAAATAAGGTTTGAATTGTTATATTGGAGAGTATGATGCTGAGATGATTGTATAGAGATTGTGTGCGAAGAGAACATTTTCATCTGATTATTCTTTTGATTATGATGTCAACGATGATCGTGAGTTAATTCGTGTGTTTTGGGCTGATGAGATTTCAAAGAGTAATTATCTTGCATTTGGGGATATTATATCTTTTGATGCTACTTTTAAGACTAACAAGTAAGTTATTGATATTAGTTTTAATATAATATTCAAGCATATTAGTTTGTGTGTATGAATATGTTTTTTTATGTACAGGTACAAGATGATTTTTGTACCATTTACAGCAATTGATAACCATTGTCATAGTGTGACTGTCGGTGCTGGATTATTAGCTTCTGAAACTATTAAATCGTATACATGGTTATTGCAAATGTTACTTAAGTCGTTTGGTAGTGCATCGAAGGTTGTTGTTACTGACCAAGACCTTGCTATGAAGCAAGCTATTGCATCTGTGTTTCCAAATTCAAGGCATAGGTTATGTATGTGGCATATAATGAAGAAAGTTGCTGACAAGGTAACCTTTAACTGTGTTTGATTTAACTATTTTGAGTAGCTTAAATGATGAGCGTTTTACAAGCGTTTCATGGTAGTAGTCTTCTCTGATGTTTAATACATGAGCGTTTTACGAGCTTAACTTATTTTATTCTATATTCTGGTAATGAGCGTTTCATAAGCGTTTAACATGTTGTTATTAGGTGGGAGCTGATCTATGTAACAACGAAGATTTTAAGAGTAGGCTATGTAATATTGTGTGGACGGATTCAATTAGTCCTTATGAATTTGTGGAAAAATGGCAGACGATAATGGTTGAGTTTGAAATTGACAAGAATAAATGGTTACTGATATGTATGAAATCAGATTTGATTGGATACCTGCTTTTTATAGAGACGAACCTTTGTCCGGATTGATGCGTACAACATCAAGATCGGAGAGCGAAAACCATTTTTTTGGAAAAGCTACAAATTCTCAGTTAACATTAGTTGAGTTTTTCAACCATTTTGATTTTTGTATGGAGATACAGAGATACAATGGCAGACGGTGTGATCATGATAGTAGGTATACGTATCCGCAGTTAGAAACGGGAAGTTATCTTGAAAGGGAAGCAGTTAGGATATATACAAGATATATTTTTAATGATGTTCAAAATGAAATGAATGAGATTGTTGGTGGTGTTTTACAATTCAGTTCTTGTGAAAAAGAAGGAGGTTTTTTGAGGTGTAAAATAATGGATTTTAATGCGTATGTTCCAGTTTTTTGGAGGTAAGTATGAGCGTTTAGTAAGCGTTTTAGTTCAAAGTTGTTTAATATTATGTTAATTAACAAACGTTTAATAAGCGTTTACATTTTTTTAGGTTGTGTTTAAGAAGGAAGGTGAGTTTGGCGAAGAGTCTACTGCAACATGCTCCTGCAAAAGATTTGAACAATATGGTTTGTTGTGTCGGCATATTTTCTATGTCATGAATATGTATCAAGTCAAGAAATTCCTAAAATGATATATAAATGATCGATGGAGGAAAGAGGCTGCGGTGAACATCAGGATAGTTCCAATGTCTGATTTGGTAATGATCTTTACAGGAAGATTAAAGAGATTTCTACATAAATAAAATACGCCGGTGAATACCTTATCAATAGTTATGCTGCAGATATTGATGAACTGATTAAAATTAGAGATGAGATGAATTTGATGATTGAAAAAGCAGACTTAACTCGGTATCAAAGAGTACCGTAACAACTCGGATTTTTATATCATTATTTTAATAATCGTTATCCGACCTGTTTATTCGTTCGAGAAATTTTATCAATAAAATTATCGCGCTTATCGAGTAAATTAATTATTATAATAATATTTTTACATACTTATTTAATATATATATATATATATATATATATATATATATATATATATAGGGTAAGGATCCTAAGAGAACCCTTTGCAAATTGAGAACTTTGAGAACCATTTTGAACCACTAAAAACTCCTTTAAAAAAATACTTAAAAATCATAAAACGAAAAATAACAAAAATTTTACAAATGTAAAAAAACCAAAATTCTTATATTTCATTCCGGTTTCATTAAAAAAAACGTCGTATTATACACATATGTATAATTTTATTTAATCTTTAGTTACGTAATATACACATATGTACAGTATCATTTATTTTAAATTATACACATGTGTATAAAAAATCATGTAAATGTACATATATGTATATATTATACATATGTGTATATAATTTGCTAAACCGAGAATTTTTTTTTATAAAACCGGGATGTTAAAATAAGAATTTTAGTTTTTTACCTTTTTCATTTTTGTGTTTTTTTATTTTATGATTTTTTTTATTTTTGGGTTTTTTGTGGTCCAAAATAGTTCTCTTAGTTCTCAATTTTAAAAAGTTCTCTCATGATCCTGATCATATATATATATATGTATATATATACCTTTCATATTTTGGCAAAAACTACCCAAACTAAACTATATCTACTTTTGTTCCCCTTTTATTTTGTAAGGACTAAAACGCAAATTAGACATATATACACATATATATATATATTATACAAATCTGATCCGTTTACTCAACCCATACCCGTTTACCCTTATCGGACCTGTAAACCCGTTTCGATTGCTTGATCCTAAATCATCGCGTTCAACTTGGAATGGAATCCTTATTATGATTATTGTTGCCATATACGGACTCACCATCATTGGAATTAAGGAAATTAGTTCGCGTATTGATTTAATTGATGAAATAACAACCGACTTAAAGATTTCAATTAACCCGGCATGTATCACTCGCTATTCTACCCTCTAGAGTTATCAAGAACGCAATTAAACACACCTGCACCTCCCTCACAACTAGGCGACCTAAAGCCCTAACGCTAATTGCTTTAAATTGCATCACAACCGGCTGTTCGTACACGTCTAGGGCCGTCGGGTCTGTTTCGTTGTTCCTCATCAGTCCTTAAGGGAATAAGGTAATCGTTTGTTCATTGTTGTTCGTCTTGATTCACTCCTTAAAAGCCCTATGGCTAATTTTTTTAATTAACAATTTATTGAACAGATTAAGATTCTAGGGTTTATGTGGATTTGGGGATTTTATCCACTGTTATATTTAAATGTTTTTTTCAGCGTTTAATCAATTGGTGTACTAGCTCAGCTGGTCCTTTGTGTGCGTGTGCAGGCCTTGTGTGCCTGCCAGGTCTCGGGTTCGAGACTTTGGACGCACCTTTTTGCTATTTTTGTTTCTTTTTCATTGTTTTTATTAAGTTAAACATTTTATAAACCATTATAGTTAAACATTTAATATGATATAAAGCATTATTTAATTTAACCGACATCTTTAAGTTTTCGGTCCTTGTCACTTATCTCGTTTCAAGCTTTCGTATTAGTATGAATTATAAGTATATTTTAATAATGAGAGTAAACCTAATTTGTTTTCTTTATTTAAACTCGGCACTTCGTCACAGTTGAACGTCGTTATAAACTTACTTATATTTATTATATATATATATATACATATTATCTATCTAGTAAACGAATTAAATAGATTTTTATTATAAGATTTAAACAACATAATTATTTATATACTACTACCTATTATAACTAAATAATTACCCATTATTATTATGATTATTCATTTATACATTCTTATTTTATTTATTCAGATAATTATAAGTGTATTTTATATCAAATTTAGTTATCTAAACTATTAGTTTATAAATTTGATTATATGGTTATCATATTAAACAAGGGTAATTTTAAAATATTAAAAGTAATGACTTTAATAAACAAATGTTAAATAATAATGTAAATCTTTTTGATAATAGTTATTAAAGAAATCCATCAATAAAATTAATAAACATCCTAATCCCAAACATAAATCAAATCGCTTAGACACTTTAATTCATTATACGTGGTGTCTCATTATTAATTAATTCATGTTATATTATAAAACTAGGAATCCTTGTCGGTGTATTCCCGAAGGGTTTACTTTTCTCATCACCTTCATTTGCATTCCGTTCATCTGATCAGGTGAGTAATCACTCCCCCTTTTTACTTATTTTTAACCTTTTTGGGGACATATGCGTATCGTATCATATTTTTCTATTATCTAGTATTCACAAACGCAACTGTTTAATCCTTGTGTGTATATCAGTTTATGCCTAACTTGTTATTTGCTTACTTGCTTTATTTGAACCACATTCGGAGAGGTCCAACATATTCTCAGTCTAGTATGATCATACGACCGTCGTAGTGGCCGGTGTCCGACGCATTGACAATGGTTTCACCGACACCTCATTTTTGGTAACCAATGCCCATTCGCTTGGAAACGGTTTAGCCCTTTCTTTATGTTTGATTGTTTGTGTATGTGCTATGGTTTAACTGTTTATCTCACAGGAACAGTTTGTATCTTTCTTTATATATTATATATACTATTACTGTGTTGTCTTAAACTGGTGTTTTATTCACTCAACATGTGTTGACAAAAATATATTTTATACGCATTTGCAGGTTATCAGCTTTGTTTTTTAGCAAGATGAAGATCACGTAGAGATTCTTTTTAGGATACAAACTTAATTAATCATTGTTGTAATTTCGTTATACTTGATGTACTTAACTGAAACTGTTTTATTTGAAATTATTAAAAAGATATTGAAACTTATAATGTTGCAAGATAGTAACCTTGTGAGCTGTGACAATCAGTTCACGCCCCGGCATTTCCGCCGTAGGTTGGGGTGTGACAGATTGGTATCAGAGCCAAGTTTAAAATAGGTCGTGAGTGGTACCTTAGTAACTTGCTTAGGAGCCCCATACGTTCTTATTTGTTTACCTGATGTGTTCTATTTGATTGTTTACAACTTATGTAATTACTTGCTAGATTAAGTACTTATTTAACTGTTTATTTTATTTGTCATTCACACACACACAACTCCGAAACTATGCTTTACTCTCAAAATATTTTATTACTCCAAGACCATGTTTCATCCTCAAAGTATTTTTATAACTCTGAGGCTACGCCTCAACCTCAAAATATTTTTATTTAATTTTATTAAATTGTTTTTTTTATTATCGGAAATTCTCTTGAGAATTTCTTAGCTTTGTTTTTGCTCATACTTTAAGCGTTCAACGTAATCGGCTGAACAGTTACACCCTTTATTGCGTTTTATTGTTTTTAAAATGTCTAGTCGGGTGTAAAACCCATGGGACGCCATGGACACGCCAACTATACATTTGTACAATTTGTTATACTTACGATATTTTGTTGGAAAATTTTCATCCGTTATGATACACAAGGTGTTTCAACTACTTATGTTTGAGTTCGTTTATTCGTTATTTAGTTTGGTCGGTCAAATCGCCATGTAACGCTCATGGGCTGACAAACTTAATTGATTCATTGAATTCGTTAATTAAGTTGGGTAATTCAAATTTCCATGTAACGCTCATGGGAGGCCAACTTACACTCTTGTTTTGGTTTTGGTATGCTAATAAGTTGGGGAAACAAAATGCCATGGAAAGCTCATGGGAAACCCAACACATCGAAGAACATTTGTTATTTGTTTATTTGTTTGTTTATTTGATTTTATACGAAATGATTTATGACTTGATTTAATTACTCAATTATTCTATTATTCAATAATGCAATTTATCAATTCCTTACTTACTAAATCATTTTTGAATCAAGATCTATTGATTCGATCTATTCATATACTCAACATTTTTATTGTCCTGATCGGATACAAATTCTTCATTTATCAAAACCCGGTTATCATAATCCAATCAAAACAATTTACACTCTATCGATTTTCACATATTCATCTGATCACGTTATTATAATATCAATACCTCAAGTGATTTAGATAATATAACACAATTTAATACTCATGATATCATATACATAAACCATTAAACATATTTTAAGCATTCAACATCAAATTCTAATTCATTAAACACATATTAAACTTTAATAAAACTTTTCCCTCATCAAATCAACTTATCGATTATCGATTATCGATTTAGATTCTAACTTATCCTTAAGTTATAAATAAAAATCAACATAACATATCTAAGTTTCGTTTTACACAATAACTCATATGAAATCTAAACAATTATCCAATTTCCTTATTAAATCACATCTTTATTAATCATAGAATGTTTTCTCAACATCAGACAACATCAATTATTTATTTTCTATAACCGCCTCATGACCACATGTTTAGTCAAGGAGATAGCTCATGCGATCTATAAATATAAACTCAATTTCTAACACGTAAATACTATCAACTAAATCTTGTTCATTAAACTAAATTGTTGGTAATTTTGATCCATTTACCCCTACTCATTCTTATGACAATAATAATAACAAACGCAAGTCTAAACATAAACTATATGCCATTAATCAAATTTGCAACCAATCTCAACAAAATCATAGCGTCTCAACCAAGAAACTTTACGTCAAAATCCACTCGTTACGCTTCACTTGCCACCATCACTATTCAATTCAACACTCATATCATTTTGTACCCCATGTAATCGTTCGATTATCTTGTTAATACTTGCCACGTACCACAAGACGTTCCACAACTGTCTATGCCACCAAATTCTAAAACCTATGCTACGACGTTTTCTCCAATTTCATACCTTTCTACCTATAATTACTAACTATGGAAGTCTTAATCACCTATGCCATGTGTGTTCTCGATCCAATCATGTTCATCAAGCTCAAAATTTCCAAACTCATTCTATTAAAACCTACCTTGCCACCTAATTAAAATATTTCAATTCAATCAACTTCAGTTATTCAAAAATTTTATAGTTCTAATTAATCAAGTTATTTTAAATCAAATAAATCAAATCAATCATATCTAAGTTTTTCAAAGAAGATGTTTTTGTCATTTTTATCTAAATATATTTTACCTTTCTTAATCATACAATAGAACAAATCTTTATCAAATTTTTTTTCTTTTTGGATTTAAACAATTTCAATTCTAATAATTCATTCGAAGTGTTTATGCTCATACAATAAAATCTTTCTTTCGAAAGAAAACCGCCTATAATATCGTACTCTTAGTATATCTCTTGACTTCATTTATCCCAACTCGTTTCACTCTCAACCTTAAGGAACTCTTTCATTTTCAAACTTCCAAGAATTTATAACTTCTACCAAAAGGCATTTTAGAAAATTTTATATTTTGTTAAATCAACTCATAAATCCAATTCATTTTTTGCAATACTTTCTAATTATAACCAAAACGTATTAAAACTTTTATTTTCACAAAATCAAATTTTGCAAACGTTTTGTAATCCACATGATGGGACGAGTTATGTGGACCATCCGACGATCTAGGTAATTATGGAGGCCTACATTATTATCGAAGTCCTCGCGTGAAAAATCATAATGCGTCCAATTATGTGTCATAATATAGAATCGAAAGTAGTTGGGATAACGGTACAAATGTAGAGATGATAAGGACATGGTGGATACGCCGCTGGTACATCCTATATATAAGTGCCCTTATCGAATTTTCATTTGGAGCGTTATTTGGACTATTTAAAGTTCCGTGTTGTGATAAATTTTAAAAGTTATATTTTAAAATTTCCTTTTCCTCAAAATTTTAGGGTTTTGTTACACTATCCTTTAATTTCGGGACGAAATTCTCTAAAATAGAGGTGACTGTAACAACTCGGATTTTTATATCATTATTTTAATAATCGTTACCCGACCTGTTTATTCGTTCGGGAAATTTTATCAATAAAATTATCGCGCTTATCGAGTAAACTAATTATTATAATATTATTTTTACTTACATATTTAATATATATATATATATATGTATATGTATATGTATATGTATATATACCTTTCATATTTTGGCAAAAACTACCCAAACTAAACTATTATCTACTTTTGTTCCCCTTTTATTTTGTAAGGACTAAAACGCAAATTAGACATATATACATACATATATATATATATATATATATATATATATATATATATATATATATTATACAAATCTGATCCGTTTACTTAACCCATACCCGTTTACCCTTATCGGACCTTAAACCCGTTTCGATTGCTTGATCCTAAATCATCGCGTTCAACTTGGGATGGAATCCTTATTATGATTATTGTTGCCATATACGGCCTCACCGTCATTTGAATTAAGGAAATTAGTTCGCGTATTGATTTAATTGATGAAATAACAACCGACTTAAAGATTTCAATTAACCCGGCATGTATCACTTGCTGTTCTACCGTCTAGAGTTATCAAGAACACAATTAAACGCATCTGCAACTCCCTCACAACTAGGCGACCTAAAGCCCTAACACTAATTGCTTTAAATTGCATCACAACTTGCTGTTCGTACACGTCTAGGGCCGTCGGGTCTGTTTCGTTGTTCCTCATCAGTCCTTAAGGGAATAAGGTAATCGTTTGTTCATTGTTGTTCGTCTTGATTCACTCCTCAAAAGCCTGTTAGTGCACGGTTTTGCGTCTAGAGTCTTTGTAATTATCATTAATGTTTATTTGATATTTAAATGTAATATTTAATGTTTATTTTAGTCTAATTCGTTATGTTTAAGTCTAGTTCGCTAGGAATGTTAGCGTACTAAGACTAGTTCGTTAAGGTTAAGTCTAGTTCGCTAGGGATGTTAGCGAACTAGGACATTATAATGTATTTCCTCCTGATTCGTTAGGGGATGTTAACGAATCACGGGGTGGTTCGTTAAGTTAATTTATTTAACGAAGGGGATGCTGGTTCGCTAGGGGATGTTAGCGAACCAGATCGTCTTCTATAAATAGTGAACCACTGTTCACTTGTAAATAGTTGAAGTTTTGAGAGAATTAATATTATTCAGAAAAGTTTAAAGTTTATACTTTCTCTCAAGCTTCACGTTAAACTTATTTAATATATATACATACGTATAACACCGAATCAAGGTAGATTATGAGATAGATCTATAATATTATTACTGACAGATCTGAGATCTGTGTTAATCGTTATTGATTGTTGGTTATTGTTCAAGTACGGGATCAAACAAGTGGTATCAGAGCTTTCGGTGCTCTTTACGCTTGATTTGGTGTACTAATTGTTATTATTATTGAGTTTTCTATTTGTGTTCGAGTTTGATTTAATTCGTTGTTGATTTGATTGAATTCTGGATGAATTAGATTGAATTTGTGATGGTTAAGGTTTTGATAAGATTCAATTGAGTAGAATTGGATTGTAGATTGGGTTTGTGATGTTTATTGTGTTTTCGGTTTAAGTCCGTAAACTGGGGATTGGTTTTGGTTGAAATTGATTAGTGTATTAGGACAATCGATTACGAGATGTGTTGAGCTGAATTCGCGTTGTGATTACGAGCATTTTGGTATATGACTTGTTATGTTTGGTTAAGAATTGAGTGAGTATTACAAATCTGGAATCGATAAGTTTCTGGGTTTGATCTGGGTTTGATCTTCATAAATCTGGAAAAACACGTTGAAGGTTTGAAGATATGAAGATGAATGCGATTCGCTATAAAGTTCCAGGCGATTCGTTATGTTTTTAACTTGATTCGCTATCAGTTCGCTAACTGATTCGTGTGAGTTAATCAATTCGTGTCATCTAGTTCGTTAACTAGATAACCGATTCGTCTGACACGTGTTTGTCTTGGAATTTGTGCTCTAACAACTTTTTGCCACGTGGCAGAAAGGAATCAAGTTTGTTACAAACGGTTGTAACAACCTGATTCGTTATAGTATAATTCGCTATAGTGTTGATTCGCTATCAACTGTAGCTGATTCGTTATTTTAATTCGCTAAGCACTCCTGAGTAATTCGTTAAGTTGACTTGGTCAATTCGTGTGATCAATTCGTTAAGTTGACTTGGTCAATTCGTGTGATCAATTCGTTAAGTTGACTTGGTCAATTCGTTTGGTCAATTCGTTAAGTTGACTTGTGATTCGTTAAACCTTCATCACAT
The DNA here is from genome assembly GCF_021521415.1 of Bidens hawaiensis. NCBI lineage: Eukaryota > Viridiplantae > Streptophyta > Magnoliopsida > Asterales > Asteraceae > Bidens > Bidens hawaiensis. The sequence continues at coordinate 1,906,138 of NW_027491034.1, forward strand.
TCGTTATCTGTTTCGCCATTTGGGTGATTCGTTAACTTTATTTGTGATTCGTTAAGTTGACTCGCTAGGTTGACTTTTGATTCGCTAACACACTCACCTCATTCGTTAAGACTTGATTCGTTAAGACTCAATTCGCTACACTATTCACCGTTCGCTCAACCTTGTTCATTGATTTGTTAAACACAGTGTGTAGTTCGCTATAACTGTACACTTGTTTATTTTCAAATATGGCTGGTATGTATGCATTGGCATCTCAAAATATGTTGATGCAACAGATGTTGCAACTTGATACTGAGATAGGTTCACACTCTAAATGTCCAAGATTGATGAAGTTCAGTGACTTTGCCAAATGGGAACCTCGGTTACGTGCACATTTGGGTTCGGTTCATCCTGACTACTCATATTTGTCTTGATGAGGTATATGTTGCACAATGATTGGTGATGATACTATTGGGTATACTCCTAAAGCTGTCTCTCAATACTCATAAGAAGAGAAGAAGGCTTTAGAAATCGAGATAAAAGCATATTCTACTTTGACTATGGTTTTACCAGAGAATATTTTTCATCAAGTTGGAAGTATCAAGAGATGTGCATCTTTGTTTCAACATCTGCGTATGAGAAGCATGGGAAACACAGCTGAAAGTAAGAAAGTGATGCTCAAGTTTCAATTTCGAAACTTTAATTTATTGAAAGGAGAAACAGTTAAAGAGATGACTACAAGATTTAGTCACTTAATTGCTGAAATGGATAAAATGAAAATGGAAATTTCTGAAAGAGATAAAATTGACACTATCAAGAGTGTACTTCCTAGTTCCTACTCAACTTTTCTCATGGTTTTGAAAGAAAATGATTATTTTCTGAATGAAGACTTGACAGCACTTGAATTTCTACAAAAGATCGAAGCTAGAGAATATGATCTTAAGTGTCAAAAATCTTCCAAAGAAAATCAAGATCCGGCTTTCTATGGTGGAAGTATGCCTCTCAGTTCAACAATCTCACCAATCACTGCTTTTCTTACTCATGCCGCAAGTGAAAAAGAATCTGCTATATTTAATGATCCAAAAGTTTGTTTCTACTCTGCTGGTAATTCTGGTGGTTCTGGAAGTTCTACTAGTACCAATCCATTTGCTACACCACCTAGTGTGAATATGAAGGAAGCTGAGCAAAACTTTGCTTTTCTGACGGCATTTATGTCTTCTTATGAAAACTTGGTGAGTAGTAAAATTGCCACAAGTGAGTTAACTGATGAGGATTATGATCAGATAGATCCGGATGATCTAGAGATCATGGATTTGAAATGGAATATGGCCATGATTGTTCGTAAAGTTAAAAGATTCATGCAGAGAACTGGAAAAGATCTTCCAGCGTTAAACAAGAAGTTGGGTTTTGACAAATTAAAGGTGAAGTGTTATAATTGTCAAGAATTCGGGCATTTTCCGAAGGAATGTGACTAACCAAGAAAAGAATACACTGGACCTCGTGGTCAAAGTCAGAATGTTTCTTCACCATGGGGAAGTGATGCTGAAAAGAAACCATCTTCTTCAACAACACAGGCAATGTTAGCAGACGGGACTGATTGGTCACAACGGCTACTATGCAATGATGTTCAAGCAAATTTGGCTATGTTTGGGTTACATGAAGATTGTCAAGATGCTACTGGTAGTGTGATGTCTTCATATAATGATTCTGGATCTGATTCTGACGATTCTTGCGACAAGCCTTCTGAATCAATATTTTCTTGCATGGCTAAGATTAATGAGGTTAGTAATTCTATTTCTTCTACTTCATTTGTTAAAGCATCATGTTTTGACTGTGAATCTAACAACTCTAAGTTAGATGCTTTGAAAAATCAAAATGATAATCTTATAAGAGAAATTGCTTCTCTTAAGGACACTTATCGACAATCTCTTGAGTCTCAAATGAAATCTCAAGAAAAGATTGAAGCATTGTCGACAAGTAATCATGTTCTCAAAGCCGAGTTATCTGTGAAAATGACCATTAATGACCAAAAGTTTCAGGAAATCTTGAAACATCGTTCTAAGATAACTGAGCTTGAGAATGAGGTTCTTGAGTTGAAGAACAAGTTGGGTAAATTTCGAAATTCTTCATTTTTATTGAATGAAATTATTGAAGTTTCTGGAAAACAAAAAGATTCTAAGAAAGGTATTGGTTTTGTTGAAATTCCACCACCTTTTCATAATGATTATAAAATTAATCCTTTTGCAAGAAAAGAAGAGGATTTGATTCAAAAGGAATCTTTGATTTCTGAGAAACCTAAAATGGTTAAACCTGAAATTGTCAAACCCCAAGTTGCTCCTCAAAAATTTCATGTCCAAAGCAAAAAGGTGTTTGTTGAACACAATGACGAGGTCATTATCGAGGATGTGTTTGAACCAGAGATTACACACAAGAATAAGAACATTCCCAGTTCTAATCATATTCTGTGCGAACCTCACAAATTTGAGGAAGTAGTGTATGGTTCACACAAACCTCAAGAGAAAAAGGAAAATTTAAAGAAAGTGAACTCTATGAATGCAAAGAAGTCAGTTAAACCAAAAATTTCTGATAAGGATTTAATGCGTTTCATTAATCCTTCTAGTTCTAAGCCATCTGCTGCTAGAGTTTTTATGTTAAAGGGAATGGACACAATGTTCACTGAACAAGATATTCCAATAAGTATTATCAAACCTGAACTTATTGAGAGTGTTTTTGTCAATGAAACTTCAAAAATTCAAGAACTTGAACATGTGTATGCTCAAACAAAAACATCAGTTCAATCTGATCCATTGACTAAGGCAAAAAAAATTTTAAAACAAGCTAAGAAAATTAACTTTGTTAAGTCAACTGGAACAGATACACTAAAAGTTTTTCAAACAGTTCTAATTTAGATTTTTATTTAAAGAAGAAATCTGAATTATCTGATGAGTTTGCTAAGATCATGACTAAAAATGTGAGTCATCATCAACCATCTATTCCAATTTCTTCTAAACATCATCATGTGGACATGCGAACGTGTTTTTTATGCGGTCAACAAGGTCATGTTGTGAAGAATTGTAATCAACAGAACTTTCAAAATCTTCATCCTTTCATCAAGGACAAATCTAAGCCAATTCCAGTGGTTAAGGAGATTCTGAAACGACCTGTGTTGTATGCTGATGATACTCATATTTTGTTCTCTGATGTGAATCCTCGGAGGGTGTTTCATATCAATGAGACACACGGTCAAGTGAAACCAAAATTCATTCCAACTGAACCTATGTGTCAAAACAGGAATTCAAACATTGTTCAGGCAGCATACTTAAGACGAAAGTCTAGGAAGCCAGTAACTTATTCACAAGTGGCTGAACAACAATTGAAAACTGTTAAAGTTAATGATCAAAGAGAAAACCAAAAGGTGCCCAAGACTGAGGCCTGGGCTGCCTTTTCGAACTAATCACTTTTGTTTATGTGTAGGGTTCATCCAAGACCATTTCTGGTGAGAACTGGATCATGGATAGCGGATGTTCTCGTCATATCACTGGAATCTCGACCTATTAACCAACGTAAGAAATATTCAAGGGGGTTATGTAGCGTTTGCTGGGAATTCTGGGGGCATGATCACACAAGAGGGTGATGTTTCAAATGGTCATATTACATTTGAAAAAGTAAATTATTGTGATAAGGTTGATCATAACTTATTGAGTGTATCGCAGATTTGTGATAAAAAGTACATTACAATATTTACTGACAAAGAGTGTCTTATCTTGAAACCGGGTTTTATTATTCCCGAGGACATGGTTGTCATGCGATCACCACGATCAGATGATATTTATGTCTTAAACATGAGTTCTAAGTTATCAACATCGATCGAAACATGTTTCGTCTCGAAAGCAACTGAGAAAGACTCGATTCTATGGCATCGAAGAATGGGTCACATTCATGTTCGAAAGATGAATTATTTAATGGAAAATAATTTAGTTGAGGGTGTTTCGTTAAAGAACTTTAGGTTATCTGATCATTGTGTTGCATGCAAGAAGGGTATGCAGATGAAGAAGACACATCCTTCTAAGTTATTGAATTCCGTTAATACTCCTCTTGAACGACTTCATATGGATTTGTTTGGTCCAGTGAATCGTGCGAGTATTTCTGGAGACTGGTATTGTCTGGTAGTGACAGATGATTATTCAAGATATTCATGGGTGTTATTTATGAGTTCAAAAGATCAAACACCTGTTTTGGTACAAAACCTTATTACTAAGATAGAATCACTGTATAAACAAAAGGTGAGGAGAATCCGAAGTGATAATGGTACTGAATTCAAAAACACTATTTTGGATTTCTTTTGTATTCAAAAGGGAATTCACCGAGAATATAGTGCACCTTATGTACCACAACAAAATGGTGTTGCTGAAAGGAAAAATAGAACTCTGATTGAAGCTGCACGTACAATGCTTGCTGATTCAAAGCTTCCTATTCAATTTTGGAATGAAGCAGTGAACACAGCTTGTTATACACTTAATCGGGTTCTAACAGTAAAGCGACTCAAGAAGACAAGCTATGAAATATTAAATAACAGAAAACCTAATTTAAAGTACCTGGAACCATTTGGGTGTCCGTGTACAATGTTGAAGAAGGAATCGGGTAAATTTGATGAAAAGGCTATCGAAGGATATTTCTTGGGATATGCGTCTCCAAAGAAAAGAGTATTTAATTTTACATCTGGCTGTGTTGAAGAATGGTACCATGTGGACTGTCAAAAGTACACAACTCATTCTCAAGGGAAAGGTCCAGACTGGATGTTTGACTACGATAGTTTATTTAACTCTTTTACTCCTTCGACTGATCACATTGATGAAGATCTGGTTAGAGCATACTTTGAAGAACATTTGAACATTCCAAGCTCTTCTATTTCAAATGCAGTTGAAGTTCAACCAGATACTCCAACTGAAGACTCCCAAGTTGTTCCTCCAGTTGTTATTGATAGTGCTTCTACTTCTTCCGATGATGTTCAAGCTGAGATTCAAGTTATTGATCTTGATAGTGATAATGTTTCATCTCCCGAATTGGGTGAACATTACACTAATTTATTTGATAATGTTGTTGTTCCTGAAAATCCTACTCTTCGGATTCATGGATATCATCCACAGGAAAATATCATTGGAGAACTTGATGTGGGCGTTCGAACACGTCATCAAGTTGCTTCGTCAAACGACAATAACGTATTGTGTGCTTACACGAATTTACACTCTTCGGGAATTGTGAATATTGCTAAATTCAATTGCTTTCTATCTCAAGTTGAACCAACGACATCTCGTAAGGCACTTGATGATCCTTCTTGGGTAGAAGCTATGCAAGAGGAATTACAGCAGTTTGCATGATTGGGTGTTTGGGATTTAATAGACAAGCCTGCTAGAGTCAAGAAAGCTATTCCGACTAAGTCGGTATTTAAATGTAAAAAGGACGATCGAGGGGTGATTGTCAGAAACAAAGCACGTCTATTGGTGCAAGGTTTTCATCAGCAAGAGGGTATTGATTATACTGAGGTTTATGCTCCAGTTGCAAGATTAGAGTCGATTCGAATCTTCCTGGCTTATGCTGCTTACAAGAATATCAAGGTTTATCAAATGGATGTTAAAAGTGCTTTTCTTAATGGTGAACTACATGAGGAAGTGTTTGTTCAACAACCACCTGGTTTTGAAGATCCTGATTATCCAGACCGTGTTTACCGTTTAAACAAGGCTCTGTATGGTCTACATCAAGCCCCGAGAGCTTGGTATGGCACGCTCGCTGACCATCTGACTGATAATGGCTTCAAACGAGGAACTGTTGACTGCACTTTATTTCATAAAACTGTTGGTGATGATCTTCTTCTAGTCCAGATTTATGTTGATGATATTATATTTGGGTCTACAAACGACACTTTATGTAATGAATTCGAGAAGTCCATGCAAACCAAGTTCGAAATGAGCTCGATGGGAGAGATGAATTTCTTTTTAGGGCTGCAGGTTCATCAATCTGATAAGGGAATCTTCATTCATCAGACTAAATATGTGAACGACGTCTTAAGCCGATTCAAGATAACTGCCGGAAAAATCCCTTCAACTCCTCTTCCAGTGGGTCACAATTTATCACCGGATGAATTGGAGGATACCGTTGATCCGACCCTTTATCGTGCTATGATTGGTTCTCTAATGTATTTAACTGCTTCTCGACCCGACATAATGTTTGCTGTTTGTGTGTGTGCTAGGTACCAAGCTAGTCCCCGAGTGACTCGCCTGGCAGCGGTCAAGCGTATTTTGCAATATCTACGGGGAAATCCTGACATCGGGTTATGGTACCCCAAAGATAATACTTTCGATTTTACCGCCTACTCAGACTCAGATTATGGAGGATGCAAGATCAACTTCAAATCAACGACTGCAGGATGTCAATTCTTAGGAAACCGGCTTGTTTCCTGGCAGTGTAAGAAGCAGACAACGGTCTCTACTTCAACCGCCGAAGCTGAATATGTTGCAGCCTCGAGTTTCTGTTCCCAGGTTTTGTGGATACAACAACATCTTCGCGACTACGGTTTGACGTTTCTTACTACTCCCATCTTGATTGATAATTCTGCTGCTATTAGTATCACCAAAAATCCCGTACAACATTCTAAAACGAAACATATCGAGATTCGATATCATTTTATACGGGATTGTTATGTAAAGAAATTAATTGATCTCGAGAAAGTACACACAGATTTTCAAAAAGCCGATCTATTTACCAAAGCGTTTGATAAAACACGTTTTACTTTTTTGCTTGGTTTAAATGGATTGAAGACTCTTGCTGAGATCCTAAAATTAGGATAATTATCTTTTAATTGCTTTATAAATTTAGTCTTATTTTTTATGTTTTAGGTTTTAGGGGGTGAAAATTCTAGAAAATACAAAAAGAATGTGTTTTTAGCTTGTATAGATAAAATCCAATAACATTAAAAAAAATTTTCAAAATTCAAAAAAATATTGTGATTTTTGTTCTTTAATATTTTTCCTTTAAAATTTAGAAAAATTAAAAAAAAAACATTTTAAAATTTTGAAAAACCAAAAAGAATGTGATTTATGTTTTTGTACAGAAAAATCCGAAAATCCAAAAAGATTATGAAGTTTATTGTGTTTATAAGAAATTTGAAAAAGACAAAAATATTGTGTTTTAAAGTTTGTACAGAGAAAAACCAAAAAGATTTTTAGATTATTTTCTCGCTGAAAATTATGTCGGTTATTTAAGTTTATGAAGCATGCTTGCATGTTTTGGTCCTATGATTCACTTGTGAGTTGATGGTTAGCCATTTATTTAATCTCTTATGTTAACTGGGGCGATTAAATTTATCTTTTATTTATTTTTTATGCTCCTCAAAATTTTGAGTTTTTGAAACAAAAAGAGAAAATGATAGTACATTGATTTTCTTGACCCCAAGTTCAGCAAAAAGTAAGCTTAAAACACTGTGTGCTTAATTGCATTGGTGCATTGGTAGGTCTTAAAACAACCCAGTAGAGTAAAGTATGTGATATAAACATAAAGAAACGCCAAATTGAAAGGGGTGTTAGTCTCTAGCAAAGGTCTTGGTGAGGATGGCAGAAATGTAATAACCAGTCATACTAAAGCCTTATATTTGTTGATCACCCAAAAATCAAATAAAACAAATAACAAGCGTTAAGATTCTGGACACTGTGAGTCTTTATGCGGCTTAACCGTCTGGGTATTCATATGCATGAATATTTCACTCGCTTTCTAGAGCAAACCCAAAGTCATTAAACTTGATCACCGCTGTACTTCGTACAATTTAAATTACTGACTTGATCAAAATCCGCTGTTAGTCATACAATTGTTCCTCCCTTGCGTGCGTCTTAATACCATTAAGAAACGGACCCCAGGGGATACAATGTATGTAAGCCGACAGATGGACTCGTGCATACTCACTCACAGTAAAGGAAACTTGATGCATTGCTCAAAATTTCTACAATTGGTGTCAAAATTTTGATCAACAATATAATGGTTTAAGTCAAGTTGGGGTGATTTGGAAAAAATCAAATTAAGCTTGAACCGAGATTAGAGGCTAATAATTTCTGATATTCTGTGCTCTAATTGAACTATTTAATCATATCACAAAAATACTTGAATGTGTGTTATTAGATTTATGTGGACAACAATACCAATGACCGACTTATCGCCAGTCATAATATCGCTGAAATATAAAACTGTGATGAAAGGGCAATTTGGTCAATATGATTCTCTACTCAAACTCAACAAAATTACAAAAATATGTACTGTTTTTGATAAAATCATTGAAAAATACAAAAAGATTGTCTATTTTTTTTAATGGTTCGGATATTTTTTTTCTGTAAATATATTCTTTAATTCTTTAAATTTTTACAAAATTCCAAAAATATTTTCGTCTTCTTTATACAATATACTTAAATAAATCTTTAAGTTAAGTTTCGGTAATCTGAAACAATTTTAACGTATTAGGTTGTCGGGATATAAGGGTTTCTCGATAATTTAACTTATTGATTTAATTTAATTCTTTATTTATTTCATTAATTTATTCATTCAATTAATTATTTAATTTAAAAATTAAATAAAAGAGTTTAATTCGCTAAACTCCCATTCGTTATGTATGGTTAACGAACTAGGTGATTCTTTAGCGAACTAGCTTCTGGTTCGCTAACCTAATTCGCTTCCGCACTCTGTAACGAATCATCCCTTCGTTATACATATTTAACGAATCATGTCTTGATTCGCTATCTTTAATCTAACGAATCACATTGTGATTCGCTAACATAAGGTAACGAATTGTGTTAGCGAATGGGCTAATTCGCTAACTTTAAGTTAAACGAATCGTCTGATTCGTGCAAGTTGTGCCTAGGGTTTCGTGCACTGCTATATAAGACAAGATAACGAATAGTATTCCACTGTTCGTCTTCTTTCTTCATCTTTCAGAAACTGTTCAAATTCTCTCTGATATTTTCGATCTTTAAGTTTGAACATTTCAAAGATCAATTTGAGTTTCTAAGGTATAAATGTTCTTGGCGATATCATTTTCGTCAAAAATGACAATGAATTAACTGTTGAATTATGTAGTTTTAAGGGTTTAAGGGTTTTGAACCTTTGAAACTCGTTTGTGTATAATTTATGATCTTAATTGTCTGATTATGATATCATTTTGATCGGAATCACTTTCCGATACCCTTGGTGGACTCTAATCAATATTTGATTATTGTTTGCTGGGTTAATTTTTGTTATGTGTTTTTGATATTCACTGTTGGTTCGTTTGATTATTAACACATTTGGGTAATGAGTCTCAATCTCATTCACCTACATTAACGAGTGTGTTTCCGAGCTTAACAAGCTGATTATCTGGACGGTTCAACGATGGTTATGGCCGAATTGAATCTGGGTTTAAGTTGTTGACTATTATTGTTCTTGATAATTTTGACCTTGACTTTGTGAAGTCAAAGAATAAGTCTTAATTTTGACCATTCGTTAGTCTTAGCGAATTGGAACTGTTTCGTGTATAATTCGTTAAGATTTTACACGAACTAGCTTAGCGAATAAGATGTCACACGAATTAGAGTTTGATTCGTTTAAAATATGACGAACTAGAGTTTAGTTCGTTAAAATTACTTAGTGATTCGCTAGGTCCAGTTCGTTAAGTTATTTACTTGATAGCGAATCGCCTGATTTGTTATCTTTGTATAACGAATCAGTGTGATTCTTAACGAATGACATTAAAAAAAATAGAAAAAAAAAATTAGTTAACTAAATTTAATATTCATTTAATTTAATTAAAGGATTTAAATTGTCTAATACGTGTAACTAGATTAATTACACATATCTTTTGTTTATATATTGTGATATCTATTCTCATATTGGTTTTATTTATACAGTAAATCATGGCTGAACAAGAACAACCACAGGAACAACCTCGTCAAGAACAACCACAACAACAAGCTCAACAAGTCGAAATGATTCTATTACCGTTCGATAAGAAGCACAACATCTGTGCTTATGTCGATCATGATGTGGCTGATTTAAGGACGTTCGGAGCTATGTTGAATTTCTTACGCCGTTCGAAGATACATTATGCAATCACTGCTAAACCTAAGGTGTATCTTAGTATCATCAGACAATTTTGGAACACGGCGGTATATGTTGAAGAAAATAATTGGGTTCAAGCTACAATCAATCAGATTCCCATTACGATTGATGTTGAGGTCATTCGTCGGGTACTTCAATTTGACGATAGTGATGATTATCCGAGTAAATTTGACAGGACGCTGGTTAGGGGTTTATTCACACGATTAAATTATGGGGGTGATATTCGTCGGTCCATGCTGAACAAGAATGGGTTGTGTCCACCATACAAGTATTTGATGCACGTCTTACTTCATTGCTTGAGTGGACGTCGAGGTGGTTTCGATGAATGCAGACTAAGTTTACAATCGGCGTTTGTTGCCCTAATCCTGAACAAACCATTCAACTATTCAGAACTCATCTTTGATCATCTGAAAGAGCAAGTTTAGCAAACTTTACCGTCAAAGAAGTTCTTAATGTATCCACGCTTTTTACAGCTAATTATTTAGGACCTGATACCGAATTTGGTGATTGATCGATCGTTGGTGAAAGATATTCTTGATATGGAACATATGAAAGCTGAAACGGTGCATCGCATGTTAATATATAGAAAAGACAAGCCACAGGACAAACGGATGATTGGTCATGTAATCAATCCGGATTACGTATGTCCTCCTAATGAGCGCTGGATCCATGATGATTCGGATTCCGAGCGTGAAGGAAGAGAAGGTGGGAACAATGATGGTGGAGATGATAATGGTAACAATGATGATGGTGATGATGGAGCTGGTGAGCGAGCTCTGAAAGAACAACAAGATGCAGTCGATGCTGCTCTAGCTGCCACCATGAAAGCTCAGCAAGAACGAAAACGAAAGGGCAAAGCGGTAGCTACTGATGAACCATCGAAGAAGCCCCGTGTGTCTGCTGGGGCTGGGGTAATTATTGGAACACCACTACCACGTCAATCAACTACTCAAAGCTCGGCGGTGCCGCTAACTACTAGCACTCCGATGCTCACCTTGACAACGACGATGGTGTCACATGAGAGGCTCGGCTTGATTCCTCAAATGGCGTTGACCGAGATACCGAGGCCTCCTGCTGTGTTGTCTACCGTATCTTTCACCACTTCAATGGGACCTCCTCCTCTGCCAACAACTACTTTTCCTCCGCCTCCGCCTAGTGATGTCTCTTTCATGAGAATCACTCGGCCTCAGGGACCTATTCAACCAGTTCATCCCTCTGTATACAATTTGTCACCTGGACGTCAAACGGAAATGTTTCTTAATCTGCTACATTTATATGAAAATCAAATGGCAGCTGACCGACTCAATCAAGAACGACTCATGGAGAATCAACGAAAAATGATGAGCTATATTTCGTTCTGTCAGAAAGAGGCCAAGTCGTTGCGTGCGATTGTTGAGTCTCAGGGGGTGAAATTAAAAGAACAAGATGACTTAATTTTACAATTAACTTGTAAAGAAGATGCCCTCAAGAAACTCAAAAATGATGATGATGATCCTGACGAGTCTGATGCAGGAGGTGAGCCTAAACAATCAAACGGTTCATCCTCTGGTGTTGATATCAGTGGCGCTGATGATTCGAACAAGCAGATAATTTCATATCAAGATCCAATAGCAGCCAAGCCAATAGAAATGATTGAGGCTAACACAGTGATATTTATTGATGAATTGGGAATGGCTAGAAGTATGGTGAACAAAGATGAGATACAGATCGGTGAGTTTGTGGTTAGATCTTTGACACAGGAGCAGATTTCGATTCTGCTTGGGCTGAATGACGATCAGTTGACTGAGTTAGAGACTGAGCCCGATGTCGAAGTGATCAATGAGGAAGAAATGGAGGTTGATCCATTATTTATGAATACAGATTTTATGAATGAGAACGAGGAGATTGAAATGGAGGATGTGATAGCTGAAGAGTACCCGGACTTGTATCAACACGCAAATGTTGATCAAGGTGCTCTGGTATTTAATGAAGACGTAATTAAGGAGACTGAGAATGAACTGGAGAAGATTGTGCAACTGACTGTTCCTTTACTCAAAGAAGTGACTGATGATGACATTGAAAGATGGTTCAAACGCCAGAAAGTGAGTAAGATCATCAGTGCTTATCGGTATGTAGATAAAGAAAGAAAGGATACAGCTGCTGCTTGGATTGAGGCAAATCAGATGACTACCTTCAAGACTGTTTCTAAGGTACATGGTGATATTGTCTCCTGGCTCTACGATTCAGACCTTAAGGTATGTATTGTTAAATGGGAAAAAGGTGTCCAATATTACGAGAGGATAATGGATGTTTTAACTTTACCGCGTTGGGACGTACGCACCCTCGCGAGACGTCCAATTTTCAATCGTGGGGGTAACCGAACTGCTGAGTGATTTCATCAACACTTACTGTTCGAGGTCAATCATGGCTTCAAATTCTTCAAGCCCCAGGTCCCAAGACGTAAACGTACTGATGAGATTGATCCAAGGACCGGCTGGAAGAAACTTGTTTTGAAAGTGAAGCCACCAAAGACAATGAGAAGGGTTCCTGTGAAAACAATGCCTCAAGATATTCATCTGTCTTTCAACCGTTGGTACTATGACATTTGTACTGGCGAGGCCGTTATTGTTCGTGGTCGAGGACTACAGACTGAGCTCATCAAGATAATCGATCCGATGTGGTTGGTTAATTTATCAGAGACAGACAATGACGTGCTACACAGGAAGCAGATTTTGTTTGAACGCCAAGAAGATTACGACCTGGCTATGCAATTCCAACGTGTCGTTCGTGTATGCCATGAACATGGGATTCATAGTTGCAGCGATTGGCAGACAAAGCGTTTCAAATAAGTTAAAGACAAAGAGCTCAAGACGAGGGGGTGTCTGTTAGTGCACGGTTTTGCGTCTAGAGTCTTTGTAATTATCATTAATGTTTATTTGATATTTAAATGTAATATTTAATGTTTATTTTAGTCTAACTCGCTATGTTTAAGACTAGTTCGCTAGGAATGTTAGCGAACTAAGACTAGTTCGTTAAGGTTAAGTCTAGTTCGCTAGGGATGTTAGCGAACTAGGACATTATAATGTATTCCCTCCTGATTCGTTAGGGGATGTTAACGAATCAGGGGGTGGTTCGTTAAGTTAATTTATTTAACGAAGGGGATGCTGGTTCGCTAGGGGATGTTAGCGAACCAGATCGTCTTCTATAAATAGTGAACCACTGTTCACTTGTAAATAGTGGAAGTTTTGAGAGAATTAATATTATTCAGAAAAGTTTAAAGTTTATACTCTCTCTCAAGCTTCACGTTAAACTTATTTAATATATATACATACGTATAACACCGAATCAAGGTAGATTATGAGATAGATCTATAGTATTATAACTGACAGATCTGAGATCTGTGTTAATCGTTATTGATTGTTGGTTATTGTTCAAGTACGGGATCAAACAAAGCCATATGGCTAATTTTTTTAATTAACAATCTATTGAACGGATTAAGATTCTAGGGTTTATGTGGATTTGGGAATTTTATCCATTGTTATATTTAAATGTTTTTTTCAGCGTTTAATCAATTGGCGTACTAGCTCAGCTGGTCCTTTGTGTGCGTGTGCAGGCCTTGTGTGCCGGCCAGGTCTCGTGTTCGAGACTCTGGACGCACCTTTTTGCTATTTTTGTTTCTTTTTCATTGTTTTTATTAAGTTAAACATTTTATAAACCATTATAGTTAACATTTAATATGATATAAAACATTATTTAATTTAACCGGCATCTTTAAGTTTTCGTTCCTTGTCACTTATCTCGTTTCAAGCTTTCGTATTAGTATGAATTATAAGTATATTTTAATAATGAGAGTAAACCTAATTTGTTTTCTTTATTTAAACTCGGCACTTTGGTTCACATTTCGTCACAGTTGAACATCGTTATAAACTTACTTATATTTATTATATATATATACATATTATCTATCTAGTAAATGAATTAAATAGATTTTTATTATAAGATTTAAACAACATAATTATTTATATACTACTACCTATTATAACTAAATAATTACCCATTATTATTATGATTATTTATTTATACATTCTTATTTTATTTATTCAGATAATTATAAGTGTATTTTATATCAAATTTAGTTATCTAAACTATTAGTTTATAAATTTGATTATATGGTTATCATATTAAACAAGGGTAATTTTAAAATATTAAAAGTAATGACTTTAATAAACAAATGTTAAATAATAATGTAAATCATTTTGATAATAGTTATTATAGAAATCCATCAATAAAATTAATAAACATCCTAATCCCAAACATAACTCAAATCACTTAGACACTTTAATTCATTATACGTGGTGTCTCATTATTAATTAATTCATGTTATATTATAAAACTAGGAATCCTTGTCAGTGTATCCCCGAAGGGTTTACTTTTCTCATCACCTTCATTTGCATTTCGTTCATCTGATCAGGTGAGTAATCACTCCCCCTTTTTACTTATTTTTAACCTTTTTGGGGACATATGCGTATCGTATCATATTTATCTATTATCTAGTATTCACAACCGCAACTGTTTAATCCTTGTGTGTATATCAGTTTATGCCTATCTTGCTATTTGGTTACTTGCTTTATTTGAACCGCATTCGGAGAGGTCCAAAATATTCTCAGTCTAGTATGATCATACGACCGTCGTAGTGGCCGGCGTCCGATGCATTGACAATGGTTTCACCGACACCTCATTTTTGGTAACCAATGCCCATTCGCATGGCAACAGTTTAGCCCTTTCTTTATGTTTGATTGTTTGTGTATGTGCTATGGTTTAACTTTTTATCTCACAGGAACAGTTTGCATCTTTCTTTATATATTATATATACTATTAGTGTGTTGTCTTAAACTGATGTTTTACTCACTCAACATGTGTTGTTGACAACAATATATTTTAAACGCATTTGCAGGTTATCAGCTTTGTTGTTTAGCAAGATGAAGATCACGTAGAGATGCTTTTTAGGATACAAACTTAATTAATCATTGTTGTAATTTCGTTATACTTGATGTACTTAACTAAAACTGTTTTATTTGAAATTATTAACTAGATGTTGAAACTTATAATGTTGCAAGATAGTAACCTTGTGAGCCGTGACAATCAGTTCACGTCCCGGCATTTCCGCCGTAGGTTGGGGTGTGACAAGTACGTTCATCGAAAATGGGTAGATTTGTTGTTGTTTTAGGTTTTGAACAACCATTAGAAGATACTGTTCGTGTACCTACTGGAATAAGAAACAAGGGTCTTGGCTCACACAAAAGAATTAAATCAAAGAAAGAGATAGCCATTAGTCACTCTGGTAAGGGTTATAGGGAGTGTCAAATTTGTCACCTACCTGGGCACAACAGCAGAACTTGTAAAGCATTGCAGCAGCAACCCCAACAATGAATCCGTAGTGAAGAGTTTTTTAAGAGTTTAGGGATTGTTTTAGATAGAAAGAGTTAGTTATTTGTTTTAGATTGTGGGTTTTATTGTTACCTTTTTTACACAAGCGTATCACAAGCGTTTAGATGAAATTTTATTTATTTATATTTTTAAAGCATGCGGGGTTACATCCCATCATCATCAGACCATCAGACCCCATCATAATCAGACCATGCAAACTTACAAGATAAAAAAAAGAAAATAAAAAGCTAACAACATCAGACCCCATCAGCCCCGATCACTCCCTGTTTCTTGATGATCTCACGCCCATCTTCCTCTAACTCCATGTTTTCTGACACTTTTGAAACCGTGTCAACCAAAGTACCATACACAGAGTCGTAGCATGTAGTCTGTTGTTTCAGGAACTTAACAGTTTGTGCCTTGAACTCACTGTCTTGTAGCTCCATGAGTTCCTTATATGCATCAAGAGTTTTTGATTTCTCTTGAAGCACGTAGGCCTGTGAGTGTTGAAGGGCGGTGAGAAACTTCTCATCCTTTTCTTTCTCAAGGTACAACCTGGCTTTCACCATGCTTTTCACAGTTTTATCACATGAAAACATTTTTTGATTGTTTTTTTTGTGATCTGAATAACAAAAAGGGATATGAAATATATAGACATATTTTTTGTATTAATTGTGGGTAGTTATTCAATGTTATATTAACTTTGATGTAGGCTATCATCATCATACAAATGTTATATTAATTTAGATGTAGGCTATCATCATCACACAAGCGTGTGATAAACGTATTATATATACTTTAAAGATATCTTTTGGTAGTTGAGATAGTGTAATTTAATTGATTTGATGTAGGCTATCATTACAAAATCTTTTTCCAATTTTTGGCAGGTGAGTAGTAATAAATGTAATTAAACTAGATTCAAAATTACAGTGACTAGCGTATTACAAGCGTATGGGAGCGTATAACGAGCGTATAATAATTTACGTCCTCACACTGTTCTATGTTCGCCCGTGAGTATACAATTTTTAGCGTTGTTCAAGCGTTTTGTTTTATTTTATTATTATTTTGGTCCGTGAACCTACAGTTCTTTTTTGTCCTTTTGTCCTTTTTTTACTATTTGGTCCGTGATCTTTTCCTATATACGCTATATTTGGTTACACTTATATCCACACATATCAAAATCAGTTATAATGGATACTTCATCATCATCATCATCATCGTCATCATCATCATCATCATCTAAATCATCATCTTTCAAGGAAGCTTTGAAGATGAAGATTGTGGAGTAGGTCGCTGTAGACAAAGCTTGCCGTGATAAGCTAACACATAAGTTTGTGATGCTTAACAATAATATTGATTACAGGGATGTTATTATGAATGACGACCTTACCCTTTTTGAAGAATAGAGGCGCGTGTTTTAAATTTTTGATCGACGCTTGGATTAGTCGCGTACGGTTTGTACGATAAGGGATTATTGTATAGTAACCGCCCAATATATATATATAATATTATTTGAGAGTAGTTTTAGATAGTTTTCTCTTTTAAATATGATTTTATGACGCATATGTCCGCATTTGTTAAGTTTTATTTTATAAACTGGTAAACACCTTTTTCACTTTCAATCCAATCTCCTATTGATTTCCACCAATTTGACAAGATAATTCAAATTTTTTCATGACTAAATACTTGGCTATCACATGTGCGCATTAGCATTAACTTGGCGATCAATAATTTCTCACCAACCCTTAGGTGTAGCTAAGTTACTACTGAGGGATTGTCTATTGACATAGTTACCATTGATTTAACTGAATAACCACCAACGACTTTAACTCAATTCACATACTCTTTCACGAAGAGTTTTGTGTAGTTTCAACTAAACGTTATGACATCAACTATAAAACCAACAAATTGTTGTTAAATTTGTTTTCTTTTAGAGTTATTTGATTAAAGATTTGAAGTGCATTTTAGATACTTAAATCTGAAAGAGTCGGTACATGATTCTAAAAGATATCCAGACTATTTCCAAACTACTAACATACTTATGGTTCTAAACAGGATTTACATCATTTATAGATATCATCGAATGTCACGTGGAAATTCGGCTATATAAAAATTACTTTGAAATAAAAAACATTTGTTTAAAATATAAGTAGTCATGACTCGTTTTACCCCACTTAGTGTAAGAGATCTATTTTTCTATTGGCAATTGAAACTATATATTTGTGTTTCTCTTTATATGAATAATAAAATGCTAGCAAGAAGCTATATATTTTAACAAGAAAGTATGATTAACGTTGAACAAACACCAATCATTCCAATTTAAATAATTGATTCTCAATCTATTTTTCACCCAAATAAAAGACTTTGACTTAATATCTTCATGAATCTTCTCCACATTCTTCTTGTAATTGTTAAAAACTATGTAGTTTTGAGCTCTCCAATACACCCAAGTGTGACTAGGATGATACTTTGCCCCAGTTTTGTATAAGCCTTAGAACCATGAGATATTTCTTTGATTTTCAATCTATAATTGACCAAGTTACCCATTAAGAATAAATATATGTTATGTATATTTATTTATATGGTCATTGTTATCATTTATATTATAATAGATCAAAATATTTAATGATACCTTATTATATACTAGCTTGATAATTGTTAATTGACCATATTACCTGTTTTAGCTAATAACAGGTTTCTTCTTGAGTGTATATAAGAGACAGATTACGCATTACATCATGACCTAATCACACAAACACCAATTTCGTGTTCCACTTCTCTCCCGATATCGGTTCTTCTCCAAAACCCAAATCCCCATCCTAAACTATACATCTTAAAAGGGAACTCAACCAAGCGAACAATCATGTCGTCTGGATCATACTACTATGTTGTGGCTACCCATTGTGTTGTAACATGTACACATATTATTGTAGTTTATCACATTATCACGTTTTTCCATTACCCACATGAAAAAACTTATCAACATGTGGTATCACAGCGATGTTAGTTAATCAGTTCTTCATGTTTTTCCCAATATCTGGAATTAAATAGGAAGATATGAAATAAAACTTGATAGACCATAATATAGTATCCAATTTTCAACATTAAACCCAATTTCTCCATAAAATGTTTTTTATAACTTGTTTGGAATCATTATAATCCATATTGATAAACCCTAATGTTTTCGAAATCTGTTAAAATCATGTTGAAGTTTTCGAATGCAGAAAATATGATAACTTATTGATGAATAATTCATTAGTGTTCTTAGAATTGTTCATGATGTTCATCCTACATTTAATGAAATATCTTATTAGTTGGTGAAAAATTTGGAAGATTATGTTTTCCTTAAATCGTCTAACTTTTTCTCCAAGTTTGAATATTCTATATTAACTTATTAATTTTCAAGCTAAATTAGTAGATAAAACTTACATCTTAAAATTCGTAACAGATTCTAAAGATATCTCTTAAAAGTTTAAAGCCAACATTATAAGGATTAAATAGTTTACGTGTTCTCAATATTTTTTGGAATCTAAATAGTTCACGGTTTATGGGTTTTAAACAATTTAAGGGTTTATAAATTGTTTGTGGGTTTTAACAGTTTTCCAAAAATTCGATTTCCTAAGAACTAAAAGTAGAAACTCAAAACCCGGCTAATATAATTTCGAGAACTCAAATTCCCGAGAATGTTATTTTCGAGAACAAATTCCCAAGAACCTAAAAATTCTTGAGAAAACATATTTTCCTAAGAACAAGTTCACGAGAACTCCAAATTCCCGATAACTAATTTCCCGAGAACTCTAATTTTCCCATAAAGTTCCTAATTAAATGTTTTGTAAACACTTAAACCTTATACATTTTACAAACACACAAAAGACTTAAACTTGAATGAATTTGATGTATCACTCCTGTCAAAAAGTGATGTGTTACGTTTACTCTATCATTCAAGTCTAACTACAAACTTTTGTTAGTTTTCGCATAACATTATACAAAGTGTCTCACTTCTTCCCAAATGTGATGTGTTACATTTAAATCTAGCAAACTTAACCCGTGCATAATTAAAATAATTGCCTCACTCCTGCCCAAATGTGATTATTTTTCGTAAGTAGATTTTTATATAGCCTATTAGTTTTATGTTAATCACAGACATATGATATATCTTCAATAAAATATAATGATCAACACATTAATGATCCTTCATTAATCAATGGTTATAAATTTTAGTATGCCTTACTTTAATACGCTATAATAAGTTGGATGAGTCAAACATAATATCTCTTCTGATAATCAAGAAATCATTTAAATAAATATTATCATTAGAGTTATTTTAGATTCAATTTTTTCCTAAGACTAATCAAAATAAATCCTAAGATGCATGCATTTCTTCTAAATTCTAACTATATGGTTAAATGGTATCCCTGAATATATCATAATATACAATACAATGACCCGTAAAATGAAGGGCTTACATATGGAAATAAGTACAATTTTCCAGCGTCTTACGTACTAAAATTTTCTATTAGTTCAATTTGTGGCCTCATGAATCAACTATAACATTCAAAAGTACCAAAGAAAAATGTGTGTGTTGATCAACAACATATGTACAAGAAAAGAAATGTCTAGCACTAGAACATAAGATGTTGTTCACCTCACTACCATTAAAACCTAAAAGAGGATAGCGCTAAGGTCCATGGACAAAACACAAGCACCACATCCAACTTAAAGTTCTTCAAAGTGAAGTCTCATTGTAGAAATATGTAATTTGACTAGGCATTAGCAACGAGACTATCCATAATTTAAAAAGAATAGCTGGCTAAAATCGGTTGTCACATATTAATGATATTTAAGTTTGCTAATCATAATATTCCAATTATCACATGATAGTTTGAGTATATTTCTATATGTTTCCTTACTAGAAATTCAACAATAACTAACAAGAGTGTTGGTGACATATTCAAATGTTAAGGTTGTTAGAACCATAATAAACTGTCTTCCAATTACGCTTTATGATACCTTACAAAATCTTGAAGATTATTTAGAATTTAGTATCAATACTTAAGCTACATTATGATAGTTGTGAGATTTTCATAGCTAATAAAAAATCATTCTTACCGTAAACTATCATATTATTTGTTATAAATATCTGGATAGAAACATTTATAAGATAGAAATAGATGATACTACACACTTTCACAACTTTTGTTGTGATACAACTGAGAATCTAACAAAAGACAAATGAGACCTATAAATTTCATCCATTATAACCAAACTTCATGAGAAATTATGGCATGTTTTATGAGAACTATTTTTCATCTAACCTAATTCTTAGTGATTATAAATCATGTGTACCCTAAGTATTACTTGGCTTAAGGAATAAGTATGTGTCCACCAGAAGTTATATTTCACTAACATTCTTGGAACTTATTCCAAACGGAATACTCAGACGTAACTCATCTATCATTTAACGACCATCTACTTGTATCTGATGTATCATCTATGGTCCATGGTCTTATAAAAATCCATTCATATATATACTTAATAAGATTTCTTCAAATTATGTTTCTATGTTTCTTATGACATCTGAACATTAAGGAAATCAAATCAAGTCTAACGTATATATGACACATTCCCATATCACGTACATCATTGAAACTTCTTTTGTTTCTTTCCTAGAGATATCGAAGATCAGTGGGAGCATTAAGTGTCTTAATCATAACTTGAAAGATTTGCAAGTTGCAGGGAGTGAAAACTTAATATAATCTCAATATACACCTCTTGTACAAGACACTGCATCATCACAACACTGTTTCATCAAAACGTGTCTCCTTAGAATCTAATGTTACTCTTAAGAAAGTCTCATTATTGTTTAAATGTGGGAAAACTCATATATATCTTACTAAGATAATCCTCATAAATAGAAACTACAACGACTAGCGTCATTAACTTGTTTCTATATTAGAATCTACCTGTCTTTGAGTATTAGCCCTAAGCATGCTAATTTTCTAAAGGTTTCTAAGGTTAGTGGGATCAGTAAAAGCCCTTATAATGACCAATCAAAAGTACAATTGGTGGGATGGGGGGAGTCATTAAATTTTACTCCGAATTTAACTCCAATTACACATTTTGTACACCATACTGCACCAACTCTTACATAAAATTAATAGCAATATAACCAAGAGTTAATCCATAAAGTTGAAACTTCTAATAATTACCCAATAATCAACTCATGAGGTCATCTAGGTTTTAAAAATTACTAACTTTGATAATATGTAACCTCCCTATCTAAAGTTGAAATGAACGTCGGAAAGTTACAGATCCTACATTTTCTAATAAAATCATTAGCATCAATCAATCCTCTGAATGGAATTGATTCCATAAGTCAGAATGAAGTTTGGGGTTTGATTGAATCACCTAAGAATGTTCATAACTAAACTAAATACTAATACAAATGTTAAAGACACTAAGAAGCAAAATTGATTGTTAAAGGTTATATGCAAAAAAGAATAAATCATCTAAAAATCTTAGTACCTATATTACAAAAGTTTTTTTTGAGGATCATCACTGGTCAAATAGCTTATAATAGTTAAAGAGCTAGGCTAGATGAACATTAAAACAACTTTCCTAACAACTGACTTACATATTTACATTTTTATGAAATAACCTGAAAGTTCTAAACTGAAGGTCAAAGAACGCTTAGTCTGTAAGTCAACAAAATCCATGTATGGGTTAATGAAAATATCATAATGTAATGAAATATTAATACAATTTTCATTAAGAACCAAATGGATTAATGTACCTAACTTAAGATGAGTGGGAGCAACTATAACAAACATGTCCTTATATAGATGACATTCTTTTGATAAGTATATGCTCCATAAGTTAAAGCATTGTTCATACACACTTTTTTATAATATATCTCATAGATATCCTTTACGTGAAAGATATCATAACATACATTTAGGACCCCAAATTTAAGCAGAATACGCTCGAGTGGTACGTACAAATTGCCCATAAGCTCGTAACACTATTTAAAGTGACAATAATTATATTTATTCAATTCACAAAGTAGTAAGTACACACTTTACCATAATTGAAAATAAAACTGAGAACATTTCATCGGAATACAAATCAGATTTATTTAGTATATCCTAAGTAGACTAATTGTCTTCGCCCTTGACACATCATCGGTTCAATCTGCAACACGTTTAAAATAATATATTTTTGTCAACACGTATGTTGGTGAGATTTCATATGCTAGTATACATATAATATAAAAATGTTTGGAGATTCACCTATCATGAATGTAATATATTCAAACATAAAGTAAATAAAATGCAACCAAAAATAGCGCCCCAACCTAGGGGAAAGATAATGATACCACCATTCTTTACAACCGAAGTTGAAGTATAGGTAGCGCATGTACGTCACTTCGGACCCTCCCACTTTGATGATTGATGTACCAACCATAAAACGATAAACACATTGCACATTATACACATATAGTCATCATAAAAAATATGAAACAGTTATTAGTAACATGCATGACATAAATGCGAATCGGTTTGTAAACAATGAACATGATATAATGAGAAAACATGGTAACGCGCTAGACCCCAAAAATGTTAAAAGTATGAAAAAAGAGTTATGAAAATCACTTGATAAAGCTAAGCGGACAAAATATGAAGTTAAGCGTTTAAGCGAGCTGAACTGGATGAGTTAGTTTCAACGAGCAGTCTTAAAAAATATTTCTAGGTTGAATAGGATTCAAGAAAATAAACAAAAATGAAAAACTTAAAAACATTCAGTTCATGGTTTAGTGTTTAAAACCTTTGAAAGAAAAAAATATTTTACTCTATAATTGTATTTCTAAACTTTCCATCGTAAAATTTATAAGCTAGTTGCTTTTAAATGTTTTATAAAAAGTTGGGTTATAATATATCATAGTCACGTTAGTAAGTTGCACACTTTCGAGAAAAATCCGAAACAACCCAAAATGATTTTAAGTGAGTGGTTCGTTTCCGGTCGGACCCAAACTCAACTTTAGGTTGGGTTCACTTCCGACATAGTAGATATATTAAATATCAGAAAGTGAGATGAAAAGAATTAGTTTTTAGATGCTGGATAAACCAAACCGAACAAATACATAAGAAAGTCAAGTTCGTTTATGATGAACTAACACTAATGTTATATTAACTTTTAACATAACATTAAGTTCTAAATGAACCGAGCACACATACAAAAATGACATACAAGAAGAACTTAGATGATAAAAGAAGAAGTCTTTATCTTCACGGTTTGACTTTATGAAGTCAAAGTAGGTAAAATCACCAAAATGAGAGAATAACAACAATCTTTTGTAAAATGAGTTTCGACAAAATGAAATGAGAAGGAATAGAGCTCTATTTATAAGT
Source organism: Bidens hawaiensis (assembly GCF_021521415.1). NCBI lineage: Eukaryota > Viridiplantae > Streptophyta > Magnoliopsida > Asterales > Asteraceae > Bidens > Bidens hawaiensis. Next base: position 1,930,062 of record NW_027491034.1, read on the forward strand.
GAATTGAGCTAGAGGTGTTTCAATTGGATTAAATTTGTCAAAATGTTTAATAGACCATGAATATTGTTGGGTTATACTTAATGTGGTGCACTTGATCTTGCGGGTTTGGTGTTGGGCTATATTGTAACACTGTAATACCGAAATCTCTGATTTCGGTGGGCTTAATGTACGGGCTTGGGCTTAGGTATGTTGGTTTGCTATATATATGATGTAATTAGGTCATTATGTGATTTGGTCATTCGTAGACAGTGAGGAACGAGCGAGTTGTCTATCATTATCATTGTAATCACTGTTAAAGGGCTTAAGCACCCGACGTTGAAGCACCCGACGTTAAATATAACGTGTGTTTTGAAGCCATCTCGTGTGTTTTATTGTGTTTGTTCGTGTTATATTGAATAAATCCGTTTTTAGATTCCGCGTAACAACGGGTTTACGTGATATCATATTGAAAGATCCTTCATTGGGACTTACAAATATCATTCAAAGCTTGTAATTGGTCATAAAATTGAGTTGTAACAAAGAAATAATGGTAAACAATTATTAATAATATCATAAAATGGAATCATGAAACATTAAATGATTGAATTTGGACATGAATAGGATTAATTGAACGATTTTAATAACATGATTAAAATTTGTAACATGAATATCTTACAATCGGTTAAAAGTATATAATTGCATAAGAAAAGTAAAGATATTAAGTACATGAAAATGAAACTTGGTATTAATTTATAACATTGCAATAACATTATTAATAAATATATCAATTAAAAATAAAAGAAGGCCAAAAAATTTTAAAATGGGTTAGGTTTCGGGTTTGCAATTTAACAAAATATTACAAGATTCACAACTTTTAAAAATTTCGTTCCGATATTAAAATAAAAGTAAAATTAAGAAAAGAAACTACTATTACATGGTGTTGTTTTAAGATATAACAAATTATATATATATATATATATATATATATATATATATATATAATAACACTGATCTTCTAATGACACGAAAAATGCCAATGGAAAATATGACAAAGACACTTATATATAGGATGTACCATCGACGTACACCATACATAATATGATTTCCATGCGAGGACTTTGATAATAACTTGTGCACCCGTAATTACTTAGTTCTTCGCATGGTCCACATGGTTTGTCCCATTGTGTGATTTATAAAACATCAATTCTAAATAAAAGGAAAATTTGAATAAAAACTATAAAATAAAAATCACTGATTAGACAAACGAGCTATCAGAGTTGAAAAAATTATAATAAATCAATAGATAAAACTTTCAAAATCAATGATATCGCGATAACTGAAAACATTGAGGTTCAAAAATAACAAAATAGATGAATAAGACTTTTGATGTCTAAAATGGATGAAGATAACACAATAGAGTAATTCTTGAAATAATAATATTGTAAACAAATGAAAATCTTAAGTTATCAATGATGACATGAATAAAACATTGAAGTAATGAATAATAATTTCAATAAATGAAACATTGAGCGTAAATGCTAAATGAATAAATCGATAAAAAATATATAATTAACATGCACATATGACTTCTTTTAGATAGCTATAAACGTAGTCCCGATTTAAAATAAAGGAACTCATTTAAGGAAACTGGGCATAGGCAACCAAATGTAGGAGCACGGTTCTATTAGACAACTATGTTCATAACCATGTTCATAGTCCTAGTTTCCACTAAACGATTATGTTCATGGGAAACTGGTAATATACCGTGAGATTGAGATGATAACAAAAGTAAACTGATTCAACATGCAACTACATACACTAGATGATGCATGAAGTCATGTGTTTTGTGCTTGATAGTAAACGCAAACGAAAATAGATCAACAATCAGTAAATAACCAAACTCTAAAAAATTCCATAATAACTTTTAAAGAAGTAACATTTTTTCGATTACATCCAAATGAAAAGAACCTACACGAAGATTGAGGATAATAAAACACAACTTGCAATGCTTGTCTTTCCGAATGTAAGTGAACTTTGGGTACAGATACTAGTGTGTGGCGGTGCCATAATATATTAGTTTAAATTCATTGGCGTTGATGTAGTACATACATTATTGCATACCCTAATTGGCTTGAGTTTCTTGAGTTTGATTGACTGGGTTTGGTTGGGGTTAGATAGTTTGGATAGGTTGAGCTAATATTGGTTGTGCTTGCATGGTTTGGGGCTGAGCTTGAGAGGTTTGGGCTTGATATACTTGACGTTGGCTGGTTTGGGTTGAGTAGGTTTGAATTTGATATACCAGTTTTGGACATGTGTTGTGTAGATGGCTTGGGCTACCCCAATGGTATCAGCCTCGCATGGTTGAATATGCTCGGGTATAAGGTACGTCATGGGGTTGAGTAAAGGGTTGAGAAACGAGTTGCGGAATGAAGGGGTGATATTGAGTACGCATTGGTGTTGGGCATAAGCTGATGAGATGACCGAAACGATCATAGTTGGAACAATTTCGGCATTGTGCAGCAGTGGGGTAGTGGGATTTATACGTGTTACACAAATGGTGTGATCCCGTGTAAGGCTTTTTGTTGAGTTGAGTTTGGGTTTGTTAAGTCATAGTTTTGGTGTTTGCGTTTATTGTTCAGGTTGGTTTTGGTGGGTTTTGGTGAGGATTGAGCCAATACCTCATCAGAAGGTTCGTTCGTGGCCTCATAGGTATGATTTTTGGTACCTTTAAGCGTTAAATATCTGACTTTAACGTGATTATCGAACAGATTTGCTGCAAGGGTTATAGCATCGCGAAGAACCTTATGGGCGCTACTCAATATGGAGTCTTGGATTTGCATCATGAGGTCCCTATTGTACTTATTAATGGCACAAGTTAATGGGGGTAACGAGATGTGGAGCAAGGAGGCTGAGCTCATCAAAGTGAGTGGTATAAGCTACATTGTCACCACTCTCCTGTTTGAGATTCAATAATTAGACTTCAAGGTTCATGCGTTCGTTGGGAGGACAAAATTCTTTGGTCATCGTGTCCTTGAGCTCGTCCCATGGTAAGGCCATGGCTACCTCCACACCATGTGCGGATTTCTCTTTAACCCACCAAGTAAGGGCTATTTTTTCGAACACACTTGAAGTGAACTGTGTCTTCTTCTCATCAAACATTCAATATGGAGGAAGTGCTCTCCATACTTCCGTACCACTGAAGCAAAGCAATTGTACCTTCTGATCCTCAAACTTGGGAGGTTTGGCATTAGTGAAAGTCTTGAAGCTACAAGCTGGTCTTGGAACATGAAGAAGCTGAGTTTGTACTAACATTGAGATTATGGTAAATCTGGGTCATCAGAGTTGGGATCACAATGGCCAATTGTTAGGTAATTTGAGCTGTCATTCTGCGGTTTGAGTTTCTAACAGGGCGAAGAGGAAATTGGGAAGACTTGCTGCGAATCGAGGAAATATTTGTGAGACGTGGAACGTAAGTATGAATTTTGATTACTCTAAACTTTTTTATATTTGTTGGATCCCGGATTAACAGTCGATAACAATAAACAGATCTCAGATCTGTGAATATCCGATTACCACTATTAAAGATCTAGCTCATAATTAACCTTGATTTAATGTTATGTATGTGTATATATTATCAATAGATTAAACGAATAATGTTAAGGTGAAGCTTGAGAGAGAGCAATTACTCAAAATTCCTTTTGAAAACTTTTCTCTAAAAACTTACATTAAAGTGAACAGTAGTTCACTATATATATAGAAGGCGACCTGGTTCGCTAACATCCCCTAGCGAACCAGCTTCCCCTTCGTTACATAATTTAACATAGCGAACCACCCCTTGATTCGTTAACATCCCCTAACGAATCAAGAGGGAATACATTATAATGTCTTAGTTCGCTAACATCCCTAGCGAACTAGACTTAACTTTAACGAACTAGTCTTAGTTCGCTAACATCCCTAGCGAACTAGACTTAACCTTAACGACCTAGTTAATAATAAACATTAAATATTACATTAATTAATAAACAAAACATTAACGATAAATACAAAGACTCTAGACGCAAAACCGTGCACTAACAGACACCTCCTCGTCTTGAGCTCTTTGTGTTTAACTTATTTGAAGTGCTTGGACTGCCAGTCTCTGCAACTATGAATTCCATGGTCGTGACACACACGAACGACTCGTTGGAATTTCATAGCCAGGTCGTAATCTTCTTGGCGTTCAAACAAAATCTGCTTCCTGTGTAGCACGTCATTGTCTGTCTCTGATAAATTAACCAACCACATCGGGTCGATTATCTTGATGAGCTCGGTCTGCAGTCCTCGACCACGAACAATAACGGCCTCGCCAGTACGATTGTCATAGTATCAACGGTTGAAAGACAAATAAATATCTTGAGGCATTGTCTTCACAGGAACCTTTTTCATTGTCTTTGGCGGCTTCACTTTCAAGACAAGTTTCTTCCTGCCGGTCCTTGGATCAATCTCATCAATACGCTTACGTCTTGGGACTTGGGGCTTGAAGAATTTGAAGCCATGATTGACCTCGAACAGTAAGTGTTGATGAAACCACTCAGCCATTCGGTGACCCCCACGATTGATAAATGGACGTCTCGCGAGGGTACGTACATCCCAACGCGGTAGAGTTAAAACATCCATTATCCTCTCGTAATACTGGACACCCTTTTCCCACTTGACTATACATACTTTAAGGTCAGAGTCATAAGCCCATGAAACAATATCACCGTTAACCTTTGAAACAGTCTTGAAGGTAGTCACCTGATTAGTCTCAATCCAAGCAGCAGCAATATCTTTTCTTTCTTGATCTACACAACGATAAGCACTGATAATTTTACCCACTTTATGACGTTTGAACCATCTTTCTACGTCATCATCAGTCACTTCTTTGAGTGAAGGAACTGTTCGCTGCACAACCTTTCCAGTTCATCCTCAGTCTCTTTAATTACATCTTCATGAAATACCGGAGCACCTTGATCAACGTTTGCGTGTTGATACAAGTCCGGGTACTCTTCAGCTGTCACATCCTCCATCTCAATCTCTTCATCCTCATAAATAAAATCCGTATCCATACACAATGGATCAACTTCCAATTCTTCCTCAGTGATCACTTCGACATCGGGCTCAGTCTCTAAAGCAGTCAACTGATCGTCATTCAGCCCAAGCAGAATCGAAATCTGCTCCCGTGTCAAGGATCTAACCACAAACTCACCAACCTCTATCTCATCTCTGTTTACCACACTACAAACCACCCCTGATCCATCAACAAAAATCACTGTGTTAGCTGCAATCATTTCAATTGGCTTGGCAGCTGTTGGATCTTGATAGGTAATTATCTGCTTGCTCGAATCCTCACCGCCACTAACACTAGCACCAGAGGATGAGCCATGCGATTGTTTAGGCTCACCTCCTGCATCAGATTCGTCAGGATCATCATCGTCATTCTTAAGTTTCTTGAGGGCATCTTCTTGACAAGTTAATTGTAAAATCAACTCTTCTTGTTCCTTTAATTTCACCCCCTGAGACTCAACAATCGTACGCAACGATTTAGTCTCCTTCTGACAGAAAGAAATATACTCATCATTCGTCGTTGATTCTCCATGAGTTGTTCTTGAGTTTGACGGTCAGCTGCCATTTGATTTTCACATAGATGTAGCAGATTTAGCAGCATTTCAGTTTGACGACCTAGTGGCAAGTTGTATATGGATGGATGAACAGGTTGAACAAGTCCTTGAGGCCGAGTAATTCTCATGAAAGAGATATCACTAGGCGGAGGTGGAGGAAGAGTAGTTGTTGGCGGAGGAGGAGGTCTCATTGATGTGATAGGAGATACTGTAGACAATGCAGCAGAAGGCCTCGGTATCTCGGTCAACGCCATTTGAGGAATTAGACCGAGCCTCTCATGTGACACCAACGTCGTTGTCAAGGTAAGCATCGGAGTGCTAGTAATTAGTGGCACCGCCGAGCTTTGAGTAGTTGATTGACGTGGTGGTGGGGTTCCAATGATTACCCCATCCCCAGCAGACACACGGGACTTCTTTGACGGTTCACCAGTAGCCACATCTTTACCCTTTCTTTTTCTTTCCAGCTGAGCTTTCATGGTGGCAGCTAGAGCAGCATCGACTGCATCCTGTTGTTCTTTAAGAGCTCGTTCACCAGCTCCACCATCACCATCACCATCATCATTGTCACCATCACCATCTCCACCATCATTGTTCCCACCTTCCCCCCCTTCACGCTCGGAATCCGAATCATCGTGGATCCAACGCTCATTAGGAGGACATACGTAATCCAGATTGATTATATGACCAATCATCCGTTTATCCTGTGGCTTTTCTTTTCTATAGATTAACATACCATGCACCGTTTCAGCTTTCATATGTTCCATGTCAAGAACATCGTTCACCAACGATCGATCAATCACTAAATTCGGAATCAAATCCTGAATAATTAGCTGTAAAAACCGAGGGTACATCAAGAACTTCTTTGACGGTAGAGTTTGCTGAACTTGCTCTTTCAGATGATCAAAGATGAGTTCTGAGTAGTTGAAGGGCTTGTTCAGGATTAGAGCAACAAATGCCGATTGCAAACTTAGTCTACACTCATCAAAACCACCGCGACGTCCACTCATACAATGAAGTAAAACATGCAGCAGATACTTATATGGTGGACACAACCCATTCTTGTTCAACATAGATTTACAAATATCACCTCCATAATTCAAGCGTGTGAATAAACCCCTAACCAATGTCCTGTCACATTCACTCGGGTTATCATCATTATCGTTAAATTGAAGTACCCGACGAATGACCTCAACATCAATCGTAATTGGAATCTGATTAATTGTAGCTCGAACCCAATTATCTTCCTCAACATATTCCGCCGTGTTCCAAAACTGCCTGATTATACTAAGATACACATTAGGTTTAGCAGTGATTGCATAGTGTATCTTTGAACGTCGTAAGAAAGTCAACATAGCTCCAAACGTTCTCAAATCAGTCACATCTTGATCAACATAAGCACAAATGTTGTGCTTCTTATCGAACGGCAATAAGATCACTTCAGCTTGTTGATCTTGTTGTTGTGGTTGTCCTTGTGGGGGTTGTTCCTGTGGCGGTTGATTTTGTTGTTTTTGATCAGCCATGTTTTACTGTATAATTAAAACCGAATATGAGAATAGATATCAGAATATATAATCAAAAGATATGTGTAATTAATCTATTTGCGTATTAGACGATTTAAATCCTATAATTAAAATAAATAAAAATTAAAATTAATGCTTGTTCATTTTCTTGTCTTATATAACATAGCACGCAACTCAAGGTACAGCTTGGACGAATCAGACGATTCGTATAAATTAAAGTTAACGTATTGGTCCATTCGCTAACTCAATTCGTTACCTTATGTTGGCGAATCGCTACTTGATTCGTTAAATTAAAGTAGCGAATCAAGTCTTGATTCGTGACGCGATTCGTTAAATATACATAACGAAGGGATGATTCGTTACAGAGTGCGGAAGCGAATTAGGTTAGCGAACCAGAAGCTAGTTCGCTAAAGAATCACCTAGTTCGTTATCCATAAATAACGAATTGGATTTTAACGAAATAAACTCTTTTATTTAATTTTAAATTAAATAATTAAATGAATTAATTAAAGAATTAAATAAAGAAATAAATTAGGTTATCGAGAAACCCTTTTATTCCGACAACCATAACTTAAAATTATTTAAGTATTTTGTACAAAGAAGACGAAAATATTTTTGGTATTTTGCAAAAATTTAAAGAATGTATTTTTAAAAAAATATCCGGTCCGCTAAAAAATAGACAATCTTTTTGTGTTTTTCAATGATTTTATCAAAAACAGTACATATTTTTGTATTTTTTGTTGAGTTTGAGTAGAGAATTATATTGACCAAATTGCCCTTCCATCACAGTTTTATATTTCAGCGATATTATGACTGGCGATAAGTCGGTCATTGGTATTGTTATCCACATAAATCTAATAACACACATTCAAGTATTTTTTTGATATGATTAAATAGTTCAATTAAAGCACAGAATATCAGAAACTATCTGTCTCTAATCTCGGTTCAAGCTTAATTTGATTTTTTTGCCAAATCACCCCAACTTGACTTAAACCATTATATTGTTGATCAAAATTTTGATACCTATTTTGAAATTTTGAGCAATGCATCAAGTTTCCCTTACTGTGAGTGAGTATGCACGAGTCCATCTGTCGGCTTACATACATTGTATCCCCTGGGGTCTGTTTCTTAATGGTATTAAGACGCACGCAAGGGAGGAACAATTGTATGACTAACAACGGATTTTGATCAAGTCAGTAATTTAAATTGTACAAAGTACAGCGGTGATCAAGTTTAATGACTTTGGGTTTGCTCTAGAAGGAGAGTGAAATATTCATGCTTATGAATACCCAGATGGTTAAGCCGCATAAAGACTCACAGTGTCCAGAATCTTAACGCTTGTTATTTGCTTTATTTTATTTTTGGGTGATCAACAAATATAAGGCTTGAGTATGACTAGCTATTACATTTCTGCCATCCTCACCGAGACTTTTGCTAGAGACTAACACCCCTTTCAATTTGGCGTTTCTTTATGTTTATATCACATACTTTACTCTATTGGGTTGTTTTAAGACCTACCAATGCACCAATGCAATTAAACACACAGTCTTTTAAGCTTACTTTTTGCTGAATTTGGGGTCAAGGTAATCAATGTACTATCATGTTCCCTTTTTGCTTCAAAAACTCAAAATTTTGAGGAGCATAAAATAAAGAAAAGATAAATTTAATCGCCTCAGTTAACTTAAGTTTATAAATAAATGGCTAACCATCAATTCACAAGTGAATCATAGGACCAAGACATGTAAGCATGCTTTACAAACTTAAATAACCGACGTAATTTTCAGCGAGAAAATAATCTAAAATTGCCTGCAAAAATCTTTTTGGTTTTTCTCTGTACAAACTTTAAAAACACAATATTTTTTTTCTTTTTCAAAAAAAAAAATTTTATAAACAAAATCACTTTCACAATCTTTTTGGATTTTCGGATTTTTCTGTACAAAACATTAGTCACATTTTTTTTTTGTTTTCAAAAATTTAAAAAGTTTTTGGTTTTTCTAAATATTTGAAGAGAAAAACATTAAAGAACAAAAATCACAATATTTTTTTTTTAATTTTGGAATTTTTTAATGTTTTTGGATTTTATCTAAACAAACGAAAACAAACTCTTTTTGTATTTTCTAGATTTTCACCCCCTAAAACCAAAATAAATTTTAAAAGAAAGATATGACAGAAAATAAAGATAGTCATCCATGTTTAAGGATATCAGCAACGGTCTTCAAACCGTTTAAATCAAGCAAAAATTTAAAACGCGTTTTGTCAAAAGCTTTAGTAAACAGATCGGCTTTCTGAAAATCAATATGTACTTTCTCAAGATCGATTAATTTCTTTTCATAGCAATCCCGTATAAAATGATATCGAATTTCGATATGTTTCGTTTTAGAATGTTGTACGGGATTCATTGTGATACTAATAGCAGCAGAATTATCAATCAAAATAGGAGTAGTAAGAAACTTCAAACCGTAGTCGCGAAGATGTTGTTGTATCCACAAAACCTGGGAACAGCAACTCGAGGCTGCAACATACTCAGCTTCGGCGGTTGAAGTGGAGACCGTTGTCTGCTTCTTACACTGCCAGGAAACAAGCCGGTTTCCTAAAAATTGACATTCTGCAGTCGTTGATTTGAAGTTGATCTTACATCCTCCATAATCTGAGTCTGAGTAGGCAGTAAGAACGAAAGTATCATCCTTGGGGTACCACAACTCGATGTCTGGATTTCCCCTCAAATACTGAAGAATTCTCTTGACTGCAGCTAGGTGAGTCACTCATGGACTTGCTTGATACCTAGCACAAAGACAAACAACAAACATAATATCAGGGCGAGAAGCCGTTAAATACATTAAAGAACCAATCATGGCACGATAGAGGGTAGGATCAACGGAATCCTCCAATTCATCCGGTGATAAATTGTGCCCTACTGGAAGAAGAGTTGAAGGGATTTTTCCGGCAGAAATCTTGAATCGACTCAAGACGTCGTTCACATATTTAGTCTGGTGAATAAAAATTCCATGAGCAGACTGGTGAACCTGCAACCCTAAAAAGAAATTCATCTCTCCCATCGAGCTCATCTCGAACTTTGTTTCCATGGACTTCTCGAACTCCTTACACAATGTGTCGTTTGTAGACCCAAAAATAATATCGTCAACATAAATCTGGACTAGAAGAAGATCGTCACCAACAGTTTTATGAAATAAAGTGCAGTCAACAGTTCCTCGTTTAAAGCCATTATCAGTCAGATGGTCGGCGAACGTGCCATACCAAGCTCTCGGGGCTTGATGTAGACCATACAAGGCCTTGTTTAATCGGTAAACATGGTCTGGATAATCAGGATCTTCAAAACCAGGTGGTTGTTGGACAAACACTTCCTCGTGTAATTCACCATTGAGAAAAGCACTTTTAACATCCATTTGATAGACCTTGATATTCTTATAAGCTGCATAAGCCAGGAAGATTCGAATCGACTCTAATCTTGCAACTGGAGCATATACCTTTGTGTAATCAATACCCTCTTGCTGATGAAAACCTTGCACCACTTAAATACCCACTTAGTCGGAATGGCTTTCTTGACTCTAGCAGGTTTGTCTATTAAATCCCAAACACCCAAACGTGCAAACTGCTGTAATTCTTCTTGCATAGCTTCTACCCAAGAAGGATCTTCAAGTGCCTTACGAGCTGTCATTGGCTCAACTTGAGATAGAAAGCAATTGAATTTATCAATATTCATAATTCCCGAAGAATGTAAGTTAGTGTAAGCACACAATATGTTATTATCACTTGACGAAGCAACTTGATGACGTGTACGAACGCCCACATCAAGTTCTCCAATGATATTTTCCTGTGGATGATATCCATGAATTCGAAGAGTGGGATTCTCAGGAACAACAAAATTATCAAATAAGTTAGTGTAATGTTCACCCAACTCGGGAGATGAAACATTATCACTGTCAAGATCAATAACTTGAATTTCAGCTTGATCATCTTCAGAAGAAGTAGAAACATTATCAATAGCAACTGGAGAAACAACTTGAGATTCTTCAGTTGGAGCATCTGGTTGAGCTTCAACTTCATTAGAACTTGAAGATCTTGAACTTGAAGATCTTGGAATGGTCAAATGATCTTCAAAGTATGCTCGAACCAGATCTTCATCGATGTGTTCAGTCGAAGGAGTAAAAGAATTAAATAAACTATCGTAGTCAAACATCCAGTCTGGACCTTTCCCTTGAGGAGGAGTTGTGTACTTTTGACAGTCCACATGGTACCATTCTTCAACACAACCATATGTGAAATTAAAAACCCTTTTTTTTGGAGATGCATATTCCAAGAAATACCCTTCGATAGCTTTTTCATCAAATTTACCCGAATCCTTCTTCAACATTGTATACGGACACCCAAATGGTTCCAGGTACTTTAAATTAGGTTTTCTATTATTTAAGATCTCGTAGCTTGTCTTTTTGTGTCGTTTCACTGTTAGAACTCGATTAAGCGTATAACAAGCTGTATTCAGTGCCTCATTCCAAAATTGGACAGGAAGCTTTGAATCCGCGAGCATTGTGCGTGCAGCTTCAATCAGAGTTCTATTTTTCCTTTCAGCAACACCATTTTGTTGAGGTACATAAGGTGCACTATATTCTCGGTGAATTCCATTTTGAATACAAAAGAAATCCAATATAGTGTTTATAAATTCAGTACCATTATCACTACGGATTCTCCTCACCTTTTGCTTATACAGTGATTCAATCTTAGTAATAAGATTTTGTACCAAAACCGGTGTTTGATCTTTTGAACTCATAAATAACACCCATGAATATCTTGAATAATCATCTGTCACTACAAGACAATACCAGTCTCCAGAAATACTCGCACGATTCACTGGACCAAACAAATCCATATGAAGTCGTTCAAGAGGAGTATCAATGGAATTCAATAACTTACAGGGATGTGTCTTCTTCTTCTGCTTGCCCTTTTTGCATGCAACGCAGTGATCAGATAACTTAAAATTCCTTAACGAGACACCCTCAACTAAGTCATTTGCCATTAAATAATTCATCTTTTTGACATGTATGTGACCCATTCTACGATGCCATAGAATCGAGTCTTTCTCGGTTGCTTTCGAGACAAAACATGTTTCGATTGATGTGGATACCTTAGATCTCATATTTAAGACATAAATATCATTTGATCGTGGTGATCGCATGACAACCATGTCCTCGGGGATAACATAACCCGGTTTCAAGATAAGACATTCTTTGTCAGCAAATATCGTAGTGTATTTTTTATCACAAATCTGCGATACACTCAATAAATTATGATCAACCTTGTCGCAATAATTCACTTTCTCAAACGTAATGTGACCATTTGAAACTTCACCCTCTTGTGTGATCATGCCCCCAGAATTCCCAGCAAACGCTACATAACCCCCTTGAATATTTCTTACGTTGGTTAATAGGTCGAGATTCCCCCCAGTGATATGACGAGAACATCCATTATCCATGATCCAATTTTCACCAGAAATGGTCTTGGATGAACCCTACCCACAAACAAAAGTGATTAGTTCAAAAAGGCAGCCCAGGCCTCAGTCTTGGGCACCTTTTGGTTTTCTCTTTGATCATTAACTTTAACAGATTTCAATTGTTGTTCAGCCACTTGTGAATAAGTTACCGGCTTCCTAGACTTTCGTCTTAAGTAAGCCGCCTGAACAATGTTTGAATTCTTGTTTTGACATATAGGTTCAGTTGGAATGAATTTTGGTTTCACTTGACCGTGTGTCTCATTGACATGAAGAACCTTCCGAGGATTCACATCAGAGAACAAAATATGAGTATCATCAGCATACGATACAGGTCGTTTCAGGATCTCCTTGACCAATGGAATTGGCTTAGATTTGTCCTTGATAAAAGGATGAAGATTCTGATAGTTCTGCTGACTACAATTCCTCACAACATGACCTTGTTGACCGCATAAAAAACAAGTTCGCATGTCTACATGATGATGTTTAGAAGTAATTGGAATAAATGATGCAGATGGTTAATGATGACTCACATTTTTAGTCATGCTCTTAGCAAACTCATCAGATAATTCATATTTCTTCTTTAAATAAAAATCTAAATTAGAACAGTTCGAAAAGCCTTTTAGTGTATCTGTCCCAGTTGACTTCACAAAGTTAATCTTCTTAGCTTGTTTTAAAAATTGTTTTGCCTTAGTCAATGGATCAGATTGAACTGATGTTTTTGTTTGAGCATACACACGTTCAAGTTCTTGAATTTTTGAAGTTTCATTGACAAAAACACTCTTAATAAGTTCAGGTTTGATAATACTTATTGGAATATCTTTTTCAGTGAACATCGTATCCATTCCCTTTAACTTAAAAACTCTAACCGATGAAGACTTAGAACTCGGAGGATTAATGAAACGAATAAAGTTCTCGTCAGAAATCTTTGGTTTAACTGACTTCTTTGTCCTCACTGGTTTGGTTTTCACAGTTTCTTCCTTGTTCATTTGAGATTTGAATGAACCATAGACAGCTTCTTCAAACTCTTGAGGTTCGCAAAGAATATGATTAGAACTAGGAATGTTCTTATTCTTGTGTATTATCTCAGGTTCAAACACATCTTCAATAATCACTTTATCAACATTTTCAACAAAGACCTTTTTACTTTCCACATGAGGTTTTTGAGGAGCAACTTCGGGTTTGACAATTTCAGGTTTAACCAATTTAGGTTTTTCAGAAATCATAGATTCTTTTTGAATCAAATCCTTTTCTTTTCTTGCAAAAGGATTAATTTTATAATCATTATGAAAGGTGATGGAATTTCAACAAAACCAATACCTTTCTTAGAATCTTTTTGTTTTCCAGATACTTCAATAATTTCATTCAACAGAAAAGATGAATTCCTAAATTTTCCCAATTTTTTCTTCAATTCAAGAACCTCATTCTCAAGCTCAGTTATCTTAGAACGATGTTTCAAAATTTCCTGAAAATTTTGGTCATTAATGGTCATTTTCACAGATAACTCGGCTTTGAGATCGTGGTTACTTGTCGACAATGCTTCAATCTTTTCTCGAGATCTCCTTTGAGATTCAAGAGATTGTCGATAAGTATCCTTAAGAGAAGCAATTTCTCTTATAAGATTATCATTTTGATTTTTTAATGCTTCTAACTTAGATTTGTTAGATTCACAGTCAACACATGATGCTTTAACAAATGAAGTAGCAGAAATAGAGTTACTAACCTCATTGATCTTGGCCATGCAAGCAAACATTGATTCAGAAGGCTTGTCGCAAGAGTCGTCAGAATCAGATCCAGAATCATTATCGGAAGACATCTCACTACCAGTAGCATCTTGACAATCTTTATGTAACCCAAACATAGCCAAATTTGTTTGAACATCATTGCATAGTAACCGTTGTGACCAATCAGTTCCATCTGCTAACATTGCTTGTGTTGTAGAAGAAGATGGTTTCTTTTCAGCATCACTTCCTCGTGGTGTAGAAGCATTTTGACTTTGACCACGAGGTCCAGTGTATTCTTTCCTTGGTTTGTCTCATTCCTTCGTGAAATGCCCAAATTCTTGACAATTATAACACTTTACTTTTAATTTGTCAAAACCCAACTTCTTGTTTAAAGCTGGAAGATCTTTTCCAGTTCTCTGCATGAATTTTTTAACTTTACGAACGATCATAGCCATGTTCCATTTCAAATCCATGATTTCTAGATCATCTGGATCTATCTGATCATAGTCCTCATCTTTTAAATCACTTGTGACAATTTTACTACTCACTAAGTTTTCATATGAAGACATAAAAGCCGTCAGAAAAGCAAAGTTTTGCTCAGCTTCCTTCATATCAACACTAGGTGGTGTAGCAAATGGATTGGTATTAGTTGAATTTTCAGAACCTCCCGAATTACCAGCAGAGTAAAAACAAACTTTTGGATCATTAAACATAGTTGATTCTTTTTCACTTGCCGCATGAGTAAGAAAAGCAGTGATTGGAGAGATTGTTGAACTAAGAGGCATACTTCCACCATAGAAAGCTGGATCTTGATTTTCTTTGGAGGATTTTTGACACTTAAGATCATATTCTCTAGCTTCGATCTTTTGTAGAAATTCAAGTGCCGTCAAGTCTTCATTCAGAAAATAATCATTCTATTTCAAAACCATTAGAAATGTTGAGTAGGAACTTGGAAGCACACTTTTAATAGTGTCAATTTTATCTCTTTCAGAAATTTCCATTTTCATCTTGTCCATTTCAGCAATTAAATGACTAAATCTTGTAGTCATCTCTTCAACTGTTTCTCCTTTCAATAAATTAAAGTTTCGAAACTGAAACTTGAGCATCACTTTCTTACTCTCAGCTGTGTTTCCCATGCTTCTCATACGCAGATGTTGAAATAAAGACGCACATCTCTTGATACTACCAACTTGATGAAAGATATTTTCTGGTAATGCCATAGTCAAAGTAGAATATGCTTTTATCTCGATTTCTAAAGCTTTCTTCTCTTCTTGTGAGTATTGAGAAACAACTTTAGGAGTATATCCAATAGTATCATCACCAATCATTGGTGCAACATAAACTTCATCAAGACAATATGAGCAGTCAGGATGAACAGATACCAAATGTGCACGAAACCGAGGTTCCCACTTGGCAAAGTCACTGAACTTCATCAATATTGGACATTTAGAATGTGAACCTATCTCGGTATCAAGTTGCAACATCTGTTGCATCAACATGTTTTGAGATGCTAATGCATACATACCAGCCATTTTTTGAAAATTTAAGAATATAACGAATCAAAGAGTGAAATAGCTTAACGAATCAGTGAAAAGTTATAGCGAACTATGAACAGTTATAGCGAACTATGAACAGTTATAGAGAACTATGAACAGTTATAGCGAATCAACTCTTAACAAAGTTAAGACTGATCAGCAACGAGGTACCTTAACGAATGAGATGAGTGTTTTAGCGAATCAAAAGTCAACCTAACGAGTCAACTTAACGAATCACAAGTCAACTTAACGAATTGACCAAACGAATCACAAAGGATTAGTTTAGCGAAGCACAAAGGATTAGTTTAACGAAGCACAAAGATAATCAGTAACGAATCACTAAGAAATGCTTAGCGAATTAATATAACGAATCAGCTACAGTTGATTAGCGAATCACACTATAGCGAATCAGGTTGTTACAACCGTTTGTAACAAACTCTGACACCTTATGCCACGTGGCAAAGGTTGTTATGACACAAATCCCAAGTAGAACACGTGTCACACGAATCGGTTAATCTAGTTAACGAACTAGATAACACGAACCAATAACTCACACGAATTGGTTAACGAACTAGGTAGCGAAGTAACACTGTTGATAACGAATCACCAAGAAACATATAGCGAATCACCAGGAAGAAGATAACGAATTACATTCATCTTCAAATCTTCAAAACTTCAAACGATTTTTCCAGAAATTTTGAAGATCAAACCCAGAAACTCAACAATACCAGATTTGTAATACAACCTCGTTACTCAACCAAAATGTACAAGTAACCTACCAATCTACTCGTAAATCAAATCCGAATCCAATATTCATAACCTCGTAACCAATTAACACCTTAAACCAAATCAATTTGACCAACAACACACCCCTGTTTCGGAGTTCAACCGAATCCAAATCCAAAACACACAAATCCAATCCACACCTCAATTCTTTTAATCCACACCTATCCAATACCTTAACCAACACAACCTCAATCAAAATTATCCATAATTCAATCAATTCAAATCAAAATTGTTTTAAAACCAAAATTATCCGAAAAACTTAATAAACATAACAATTAAAACACCAAATCAAGTGTAAAGAACACCAACTGCTCTGATACCACTTGTTGGATTCCGGATTAACAGTCGATAACAATAAACAGATCTCAGATCTTTGAATATCCGATTACCACTATTAAAGATCTAGCTTATAATTAACCTTGATTTAATGTTATATATGTGTATATATTATCAATAGATTAAACGAATAATGTTAAGGTGAAGCTTGAGAGAGAGCAATTACTCATAATTCCTTTTGAAAACTTTTCTCTAAAAACTTACATTAAAGTGAACAGTAGTTCCCTATATATATATAGAAGGCGACCTGGTTCGCTAACATCCCCTAGCGAACCAGCTTCCCCTTCGTTACATAATTTAACATAGCGAACCACCCCTTGATTCGTTAACATCCCCTAACGAATCAGGAGGGAATACATTATAATGTCTTAGTTCGCTAACATCCCTAGCGAACTAGACTTAACTTTAATGAACTAGTCTTAGTTCGCTAACATCCCTAGCGAACTAGACTTAACCTTAACGACCTAGTTAATAATAAACATTAAATATTACATTAATTAATAAATAAAACATTAACGATAAATACAAAGACTCTAGACGCAAAACCGTGCACTAACAATATTCAAAGATAAATTTTGGGATATATTCTTATGCCAACAATTAAATCTATCTCATGGAGGAATCATAATGAAATGATAACAAAAACCTAAGTTATAATGACATAATATGCTGATTAATCACAACGCAACTGTCAATAAATGTTGTTGAATATTTATTATTGGACTCATAAGTTTATTAAACTCCAAATTATTATATATTGAAGACTTATTATGATAAAGTCAGCTACCATGTTTTCTCAAACAATGTTCGAGAGGTGCCACATTAAATTTCGGTATGAAATTAATTACTCGTTCAAGAACGAAGTGAGGAAACTAAATCATTGTATCGAATAAATTCCTGATATTTTTAAGGATCTCATAACTAAAGGTCTATCGCCCTCAAGTATTATGAAAACGCTTATAATGATGACCATGTACAACGCATATCGTACTATGAACGATTAACTATTAATTTTTCCTCGCAAGTTTTGCATGCATAATGACATACAGAAAAATTACAATACAAATCAAACGTTTGAAGAGATTACTTGAAAATTTTAATCATAACTACTTAGGTTTTAAATAAGGATTGCCATATGATTAATGGGGGTCTTGAGCTGATGTTCAATTCAATGACCATGTTTCTATGCTCCAATTTGAGTTTAAAACTAAAATGAATGTTAAATCCTAATCAAGCTTATCTAATACTCATAATAAATGATTACTCGGCCACGTGGGAGAATATAAGACTAAATATATTGCATGTATAGTTAATTATACGGTCATCGTTATCATTTATATTATAATAGATCAAAATAATTAATTATACCTTATTATATACTAGCTTGGTAATTGTTGATGGACCATATTACCCTTACTAGCTAATAAAGGGTTTTCCCTTGGGTTTATATAAGGTAAAGATTAAGCATAACATCATATTCTAATCACACAAACACCAATTTCTTATGCCTCCTCTCTCCCAAAATCCGTTCCTCTATAGAACCCTAATCCCCATACTAAACTATACATCCTAAAGGGGAACTCGACCATGCTGACAATCATGTCGTCTTGATCATACTCCTCTGTTGTGGCTTGTGATGTACGAAACGGTCTATTAAAAACTTAACCTAACCTAGACACTCTAGTTTTAAATTTATAAATCTAGACTATCTTAATGCTAGATCACTAGAAAGGCAAGTGTACCTATCAACTGTAGTAAAGCCTAATGAAATCCGGATATCGAACCCAAAGGACACTAGCGACACCTAAACTAGACTCTGACTAAAAACTTAAATAAATAGATTTAATTTATTTTTGTGTTTTTAATTATTAACTATAAACTAAATAATACTTAAAGTAAAACTGACACAAATAAATAGGGGTGGAACTCAAATAGGGGAAACAACTACCTAGGTAAGGAATCCTACTAGTCAACTCGTAAACTCTCGGAATTGAATTTATGAATGGTACCGTATTCTAAAAATACGAAACTTAAGGGATAACTAAAGTATGCTAGATCACCTCCCGGTCTCACCAACAATACATAAGAACCCTAAATGTCGTGTAATGCTCAACGGTTTAATGGTTCGGATCACCTCCCGGTCTCACCTTGCCTAACTATGCTAAGGTACCCAAAGATTAAATTACCTCCCGGTCTCTCTAATCATAAAACACCCTAAGGCGTAAAGGGTATTATTATTAAATTCGGTTATAATTTGGATCTGTAAGAATCTAATGGAATCTTGGGTAACTTACTCCCGTGCAATCACTACCCAAACCCACAAAAGACCAAAATAGACGAAACTTAATTACCTTCCGGTCTCTCAAGTGACAGAACATAAGGTATCTCTAAACTCTCAATTACCCTTCCTATGGAATACGTTAACTATATACCATAAATTAGTCGTAAACACACATTAAACAACCTAATATGCATCCATACATGAAATACATTCACAAAGACGCATATGGAACAATAAATTGATAATAAATTAATACCAAATCGCATATGCATCACAACCAAATAAAATAAAAACTTTACCATAGCAAGAACCAATCAATTAAAAATCCAAAATCAAAAGTAAAACGAGTCTACAAAGTATTCATCCAAACTCAGGCAGTATAAGAGTTTAGCCTCTCATGATTATGAACGAAACATATATAAAATATATATTGCGTTTCATTGAAAAAGAATTAAATATGATTGAGCTACTAGCCTGTGAGCTTAAATTAATTGAGTTGCTTGGTAGCTTGCTTCCAAATTCCAAACGCACCAAAAAGGGGTAGCCCCTCCAATCAATCAGCCGCCCACCACAGGGGTGCCCCCTGTTCACGTGACTTCGTCTCTCCTTGGCTACTTTCTTTGATGACCTAATAGTGTATTAACACGTTGGTCCTTTGATTGCAAGACTTCACATGACGGGCCTTTAAACCCATTAATCTTTATTTTCAATTTAGTGTCTTCTGCAACATACAATATAAATAAAATTAATTCTCAATTTAAACTTAATAAAATACGTATATTACGTGACTTTGAAGTCAACAAAGTTTAAACCCTTGACATTACAAATTACGTTTTTATAATTTATGTTACTTTCCGTTCTTTTTTTTTTGTTTCATTAAAATTAACATTTTAGTCCATAGTAATTAGTTAATATAAAATATCATTTTAGCACGTAGTCTTCTAAAACAAATAATATATAAATATGAACCGATTAAATATAATATTTAATAAAAACATGGCTTAAAAGTACTTAAAGTGTAAGAAATATTTATATTTTAATATGTATATTTCAGACCATATCACTAGCCTCTCTGTTGTAACAGGTACACATATTATAGTAGATGTATCATATTATCATGTTTTTTTTAATTACTAACATTAAGAAATAATCAACAAACAAAACATTAATTTTATACTACCCATTCACAAGCATTCATGTTTCTTTAGAAATCTTACATGAGATGTGTACATGATCAGAAGATTCATATTCAACACCACAAACATATCCCAAATTTTTGTTTGAACAAACACGTCCATTTTTTGCAATTGAAGCTAATAAAATGAAAATTCCAAGCAGGTACTACATGGGTATGAAATTCATTAGTATACTTAGGGTGAATAGGATGGTACTATGCCGTCCACCGGAGAATGTAACATCCAACTATTATCAATAATAAATAAAGGAATTTTTATATTAAGTTATGTACTATTATTTATTTGTGATAAATAGTAATAATTGGAGTGATGGGCTTATAAAATAAAACATGGACTTAGGAGTTATGGGCCTAAGGTTCATAGGCTTAGCCTATAAAAGCACCTTAAACCCCTTAAACGCTAGCCACATTTTTCATATTTGCCTACACCTCTCCACACACACAGACACACACACGCATGCACACGCACACAAACACACACACACACACTCCATCAACATTCCTTTTGATTTCGGGTTCAAGAGCAAGAAGCTAGATTTTGTTTAAACATCAAACCAGCAAGGAATCACCTGGAGTTTACTCGTTAAAAGATCATGGCCAAGTTTTAAAACCGGTCTCATGAAAATACGTTCGGTTGCCTTGAGATTTTATAAGATCTATGTTCGGGTTTGATAAATCAAGAAAATGTTAAACCTTATTGTAAACAAGTTATAAAACTTGGATACTTGATTAGATATAGCATATAAACGATCAAATAAATCCGCAAATGTTGTAGAAACAAGTAAATAAGAATGTTAATGGTAATAATAGCAGCAAAAGTGCTATCTATGAAGCATTGAAATGAACATATGAACATACTAACCCATGCAACAAGGTGGTGAATATGGAATTAGCGAGACAGAGGTCTCATGATTGAATCTTGTCACCAGTCTATCCTTTTCTTTATAAGCGAGCAGGTACAAACGATAAATTGGGATTGGCTAGTGTAGATGTCGTGCTCTAATAAAAAGCAAGTATTTATGATGCTTAAATACCTATAACTATTACCGGTAAGTAAGGTCTTCTCCACAGGGAATCAGTGGAAAGTGCAAGTAAATTTCATAATTATTAATTATTTTATTAAGCGGACAAACGGTGTCAAGTGGTTTATAAAAGTTGATTTAATAAAAAAACGATTACTTTAAGTGAACTATAAACAATAATGAGAAAATGATTCACTTCAGGTTCAGGTAAAGTGATAACCGACTAATCACAAATTCATAAGATTAATTGCGCAGTAATTACTAAACCTAACAGTTGGGTTGTAAGGACAACTGAACCCCGGTTTACCCAATTACCAGTTTAATGAATGAAAACCAATTTTAAGCAATGACTAACGATTACTGGTTCAATGACATAAGAGCTAACCATACATGTGATGAACACAACCAGAAAAGTGATGCAAAGTTTGATAATCAAAATCATAAACTGTTTAAACAATCAATTCATAATGTAAAACAAGATTAAAGACATTCAATCAAGTTCATAAGCATTCAAAACATAGAACCTGATCAAAGTTAGTTTTGACAAAACCCTAGCCTGAAGTGAATACAATGGTTTAGCCTGACATCGGCATCACGAAGGATTCGCTTATCTGATGAGATGACGAAAGCATGCGATGAACGGACAAACCGGAGGCTTCGGGATGATGCAAAATCGTCCTACGGCTTGTACTTGGTTGAAGGAATGAAGGATATCTCGAATGGGGGCTAAAAACTCAATATATTAGAGTTAGGTTTAATTTTCCCGTCAGAAGGATGTTAGTGCGGCGCTAACATCCAAGGGGTGAGACTTTAGCGCCGCGCTAAAGACTCATATTTCTGATGATCTTAAAGATACTCTGACATCACCGTCATGCCCCCTTAGCATCGCGTTAAGGATGTCTGGCAGAATTTTCTTTATTTTATTCATTAAATTTGTATAGGAAAGCGTGTCAATCATCATGAGTCGTCTACATCTTCGTTCCAAGCCCGTAATTCCTCCCGCTAAGCGTCCTTAACGTCAAGTATCCTGAAACACATAAACACGTTTGAAGTACCAAAGTTCACATATTATTTAAACTAAAATTAAACAAGTAATGTAATAATATACACGACTTTTGCCTGACCATCACAACCCTACACTTATCTTTTGTTTGCCCTCAAGCAAACTCTCATGCAACACATACACCTCGACCGTCATCAATTACCACGATTAATACTAGTGAGGTATAAGGTCATACCCAATTCCCAAGAACTGACACTATCAAGGTTGATAACCCACCAAATAATTTGATGTTACAGTTTAAAACTATGGAACCGCCCAAACGAGTGTACTTTGTTTCCGGTTAAGGCACACATGGTCATACCCCTCACAATATAACATCTCTCTTCTCGGTTTAATATATGGACCAGCATAAAATGTGCTAGTATCTCTCTGCCCTCAATACCAAGTATGAACACAATGTAATAAGCTTGGGAGCAAGTCATATCTCCACCCATATAAATGCTTTGGCACAAATGCAAATCAAGAGGGCTTAAAACGGGTTGTAACGGGGCTAAGTGTAAGGGTATGGAAGGGAATTTTTAGAGTAGCTCAAACGATCCGATCGGGCTTATTACAAAACAACTAAATAAACAAATACATAAACAACTGACATAAACAATGACCAATTTATTCAAACGACTAAACAACTAAACAAACTCACTGAATTTCATTTACAACCAATACTAACTAGAACATTGACTCTTTTTGAGCTTTTCTTTTGACTTTTGACTTTTTTTTCTTTTTCTTTTTTTTTAACATAATAAACATATTGTTTAATACATCCTATTGATAAATACTAAAACAATTACAAAGAATCTTATTAAACTGTATCGTCTCGCAATGTAAACCGGGGTTGATTGAATGAAAGAATAGGTCCAACAATGTTTTCTAAGGGAACCAACCCCCCGCCCCTCTCATTATCCACAATCATATATATAACGTATGAGGCCCAACCCCCAATACCCACATTTCCACTCATCCAGACGAGGCTTAACCTAATTGTCTCTATCACTTTTGCATTCATGCCAAGCTAAGATCTCGACATGCATGAGACAACCAAGTTCTATATATTATGGGCATACTAGTTACTCTCTACAATGGAACTCAAATGAAATGTGTATTTAATATATATATTATATGTGTACTATATATAAGGAAAATCTTACACACGTAATGGAGGAATTAGGCTGCCGACATGAAACATGTGTACCCGTCCCCATGACTCGTTATCCCCATCTAAACGGTCCATTCTATTTTTTCTTTTTGAAAAACATTTGCATGGGAAGACTTTCGAGAAGCTTAAAACTGATCATGATCAAAGACCTCTACTTGGCATTAATAATAGCAATAAATTATTTATAATTTCGGCTTTTGCGCACAATCAAAGCACTCTAAGGCAAAAAATTTAATCCCACTCCCCCATCCCCACACTTGAGGTTGACATTGTACTCAATGTTGAAAATTTAGCATTAAAAATATATTATTGAGGACGGGGTTAAAATTTACTGATTATAAATTTTAAAACCGGGCTTAATGTGATGGTTCTAAAAATTATACAACTTTACAATTACACTTTTAACAATAAACCTAATAAAACAAAAAGAAATATGAAAACAAAATCACCTGATAAGAAAAATAAGCCACTCAAATATACTCTTGCTTGCGCTCAACGAACCCGTGATTGTTCCTGGATCAATCGTTAATCAATAACCAGATCTCAGATCTGTGTGAATACGGTTAATCCTAATTCGGATCTAGCTCATAGTTACGTTTGATTATATGTTATAGTATATATATTATCAGTATTAGTATGTGTATGTGTGAATAATATTAAGATGAAGATCGAGAGAGAGATTGGACAATACTTCGTTAATTAACTCTCAAAACTTAAATAACTTGGGAATAGAGTTCACTATAAATAGAAGATAGGTCTAGTTCGCTAACATTCCCTAGCGAACTAGACACTACTTCGTTACATACATAAATTAATAAATAACATAACGAATCATCTCCTGATTCGTTAAACATCCTTAACGAATCAGGAGGAAACTAACTTAATTCTAGTTCGCTAAACATCCTTAGCGAACTAGACTAATACTTTAATGAACTAACTTAATATAACTTAATTGTTTATTACATTAAACAAAACGACAAATATGTTAATGATAAATACAAAGACTCGAGACGCAAAACCGTGCACTAACAGACACCCCCTCGTCTTGAGCTCTTTGTCTTTAAATTACTTGAAGCTCTTGGACTGCCAGTCTCTGCAACTATGAATTCCGTTTTCATAACAAACACTCACAACGCGTTGGAATTTCATAGCCAGGTCATAGTCTTCATTGCGCTCGAACAGAATCATGTTCTTGTGTAGCACATCATTGTCGGTCTCGGTTAAATTCACCAACCACATCGGGTCAATGATCTTTATCAGCTCAGTCTTCAACCCTGTACCAAGAACAATAACGGCTCGCCAGTACGATTATCGTAGTACCAGCGGTTGAAAGATAGATGCATGTGTTGGTTCATTGTCTTCACTGGCACCCGCTTCATCGTCTTTGGCAGCTTTACTTTAAGAACCAACTTCTTCCAACCAGTCCTTGGGTCAATCTCATTGTGACGCTTACGGATGGGAATCTGTGATTTAAAAAATTTGAACCTGTGGTTCACTTCAAACAGCAGATGTTGGTGAAACCAACTTGCATGTTTATTCTCACCTCTATTAATGAATGGACAGTACACCAGAGTACGTACGTCCCATCTCGGTAATGAAAGAACATCAGACATCCTTTCGTAGTACTGGACGCCTTTCTCCCATTTGACAATACATACTTTAAGAACAGACTCAAACATCCAAGAAATATTATTACCTTGCACCTTTGACACGGCCTTAATGAGGTATTCTGGTTCGCCTTGGCTCGTGCAATAGCTTCTTCTTTCTGTTCTTGATCAACATACCTGAATGCTTTGATAATCTTACTTGCTTGCTTGTGTTTGAACCAACTATTAATCTCCTCAAGAGACGGGTCGAGAAGCGAATCAGAATAGACATTCTTGCCTTTGGAATTCTTCTCAAGGTGGTCTTCTGCTTCTTTAACAGTCTTCTCATTAAATACGGGAGCACCCTGATCAACATTGGTGTGTTGAAACAGATCAGGGTAATCCTCAGCAGTCACATCTTCCACCTCAACCTCCTCGTTCTCATAAATAAAATCCGTCCTCATCTCCACCGTAGGATCATTTAAGATCTCGTCATCATTAATTACCTCAGCATCGGGCTCAGTCTCTAACACGGTCATCTCGTCTTCATTCAAACCAAGCAAGATCTCAATATGCTCTCGTGTCAACGACTTATCAACAAACTGCGCCACATCTATCTCATCTGCATTCACCATACTTCTAATCACCCCTGACCATCCATAAATATAACCGTATCGGCCTGAATCATCTCAATTGGTTTAGCAGCCGTATAATCACGATAAACAACAATATGTTTGTTCGAATCATCAGAACTCGTACCCGCACCAGAAGCTGGGTCTTGATTTTATTTAGGCTCACCACCAGCACCAGACTCATCAGGATCTTCCTCATCATTCTTGATCTTCTTTAAAGCATCATCTTTGCAAGTTAATTGCATGATCAGATCCTCTTGTTCTTTAAGCTTCACCCCTTGAGACAAAACAATCTCACGCATGGCTTTTGTTTCTTTTTGACAGAAAGAAACATAACTGAGTGGCTTCTTCTGCTTCTCCATCAAAGCTTCTTCTGGTTCTCCAAATTGGTTTTGAAGACCCTGATTATCCAGACCGAGTTTACCGATTAAACAAGGGCCTGTATGGTCTACATCAAGCCCCGAGAGCTTGGTATGGCACGCTCGCCGACCATCTGACTGATAACGGCTTCAAACAAGGGACTGTCGACTGCACTTTATTTCATAAAACTGTTGGTGACGATCTTATCCTAGTTCAGATCTATGTCGACGACATTATTTTTGGGTCTACAAACGATACGTTGTGTAAGGAGTTCGAGAAGTCCGTGCAAACGAAGTTCGATATGAGCTCAATGGGAGAGATGAATTTCTTCTTAGGGTTGCAAGTTCGCCAGTCTACTAACGTTATCTTTATTCATCAGACAAAGTATGTGAACGATGTCTTGAGCCGATTCAAGATATGTGCCGGAAAAATCCCTTCTACTCCTCTCCCCGTGGGTCACAATTTATCACCGGATGAATTGGAGGATACCGTTGATCCTACCCTTTATCGTTCCATGATCGGTTCTTTAATGTATCCAACGGCTTCTCGCCCCGACATTATGTTTGCTGTTTGTCTTTGTGCTAGGTTTCAAGCAAGTCCACGAGTGACTCACCTAGCTGCGGTTAAGAGAATTCTTCAATATTTGAGGGGAAATCCAGACATTGGGTTATGGTACCCCAAGGATGATACTTTTGATCTTACTGCTTATTCAGACTCGGACTATGGAGGTTGCATGATCAACTTCAAATCAACGACTGCAGGATGTCAATTTTTAGGAAACCGACTTGTTTCCTGACAGTTTAAGAAGCAGACAACGGTCTCCACTTCAACCGCCGAAGCTGAGTATGTTGCAGCCTCGAGTTGCTGTTCCCGGGTTTTGTGGATACAACAACATCATCGCGACTACGGTTTGAAGTTTCTTACTACTCCTATTTTGATTGATAATTATGCTGCAATTTCTATCACAAAGAATCCCGTACAACATTCGAAAACAAAACATATCGAAATTCAATATAATTTTATACGGGATTGCTTTGAGAAGAAGTTGATTGACCTTGAGAAAGTACATACTGACTTTCAGAGAGCCGATTTGTTTACCAAAGCTTTTGACAATACGCGTTTTCATTTTTTGCTTGGTTTAAATGGATTGAAAACTCTTGCTGATATCCTTAAACAAGGATGACTATCTTTATTTTATGTCATTTTTCTTTTAAAATTTATTTTGGTTTTAGGGGTTGAAAAACTAGAAAATACAAAAATATTGTGCTTTTCGTTTGTATAGTTAAAACCCAAAAACATTAAAAAAATTCTTGAAAATCCAAAAATATTTGAAAATTTAGAAAAATCAAAAATATTGTGATTTCTTTTCCTTAACGTTTTCCCTTTAAAAATTTCTTTGAAAAACCAAAAACATTTTTAAAATTTGAAAATCCAAAAAGATTGTGATTTAAAATTTGTATAGAAAAATTTGAAAATCCAAAAATATTGTGAGTTATGTTTATACAGAAAAATCCGAAAATCCAAAAAATTGTGAAGTTTATTTTTGTTTATAAGAAGAGAGAAAAAGACAAAAATATTGTGTTTTTAAAGTATGTATAGAGAAAAACCAAAAAGATTTTTGCATGTGTTTGCTGAAAAGTATGTCAATTATCTACATTTGAAGGGCATGTACTTGTATATGTTTGGTCCTGACATTTACTTGTAAATGATCAGGTTAGCAATTCACCTGATAACGGAAAATAGTTGGGGCGTTCGTTATGCGTTTTTAGATTATTTTCTCGCTGAAAATTATGTCGGTTATTTAAGTTTGTGAAGCATGCTTGCATGTCTTGGTCCTATTATTCACTTGTTGAGTTGATAGAACAGCCATTTATTTATAGACTTAAATTAACCGGGGCGATTAAAAAATTTATCTTTATTTTGTTTTATGCTCAAAATTTTTGAGTTTGTTGAAGCAAAAAGAGAAAATGATAGTACATTGACTATCTTGACTCCAAATCCAGCAAGAAGTAAGCTTAAAAGACTGTGTGCTGCATTGGTGCATTGGTAGGTCTTAAAACAAACAAGTAGAGTAAAGTATGTGATATAAACATAAAGAAATGCCAAATTGAAAGGGGTGTTAGTCTCTAGAAAAAGTCTCGGTGAGGATGACAGAAATGTAATAACCTGTCTGACTCAAGCCTTATACTTGTTTGATCAACCAAAAATAAAATAAAGCAAACAACAAGCTTTGAGGTTCTGGACACTGTGAGTCTTTATGCGGCTTAATCATCTGGGTATTCATATGCATGAATATTTCATTCGCTTTTAGAGCAAACCCAAAGTCATTAAACTTGATCACTGCTGTACTTCGTACAAATTTCCAAATTACTGACTTGATCAAAATCCGCTTTTAGTCATACATTGTTCCTCCCTTGCGTGCGTCTTAATACCATTAAGAAACGGACCCCAGGGGATACAATGTATGTAAGCCGACAGATGGACTCGTGCATATTCACTCATAGTAACAGAAACTCAATGCATTGCTCATAAACTTCTATAAAAACAAATTTTGATCAACAATATAATGGTTTAAGTCAAGTTGGGATGATATGGCAAAAATCAAATTAAGCTTGAACCGAGATTAGAGGCTGATAGTTTCTGATATTTTGAGCAATAATTGAACCAATTAATCATATCACAAAATTTACTTGAAGCTCTTGGACTGCCAGTCTCTGCAACTATGAATTCCGTTTTCATAACAAACACTCACAACGCGTTGGAATTTCATAGCCAGGTCATAGTCTTCATTGCGCTCGAACAGAATCATGTTCTTGTGTAGCACATCATTGTCGGTCTCGGTTAAATTCACCAACCACATCGGGTCAATGATCTTTATCAGCTCAGTCTTCAACCCTGTACCAAGAACAATAACGGCTCGCCAGTACGATTATCGTATTACCAGCGGTTGAAAGATAGATGCATGTGTTGGTTCATTGTCTTCACTGGCACCCGCTTCATCGTCTTTGGCAGCTTTACTTTAAGAACCAACTTCTTCCAACCAGTCCTTGGGTCAATCTCATTGTGACGCTTACGGATGGGAATCTGTGATTTAAAAAATTTGAACCCGTGGTTCACTTCAAACAGCAGATGTTGGTGAAACCAACTTGCATGTTTATTCTCACCTCTATTAATGAATGGACAGTACACCAGAGTACGTACGTCCCATCTCGGTAATGAAAGAACATCAGACATCCTTTCGTAGTACTGGACGCCTTTCTCCCAGTTGACAATACATACTTTAAGAACAAACTCAAACATCCAAGAAATATTATTACCTTGCACCTTTGACACGGCCTTAATGAGGTATTCTGGTTCGCCTTGGCTCGTGCAATAGCTTCTTCTTTCTGTTCTTGATCAACATACCTGAATGCTTTGATAATCTTACTTGCTTGCTTGTGTTTGAACCAACTATTAATCTCCTCAAGAGACGGGTCGAGAAGCGAATCAGAATAGACATTCTTGCCTTTGGAATTCTTCTCAAGGTGGTCTTCTGCTTCTTTAACAGTCTTCTCATTAAATACGGGAGCATCCTGATCAACATTGGTGTGTTGAAACAGATCAGGGTAATCCTCAGCAGTCACATCTTCCACCTCAACCTCCTCGTTCTCATAAATAAAATCCGTCCTCATCTCCACCGTAGGATCATTTAAGATCTCGTCATCATTAATTACCTCAGCATCGGGCTCAGTCTCTAACACGGTCATCTCGTCTTCATTCAAACCAAGCAAGATCTCAATCTGCTCTCGTGTCAATGACTTATCTACAAACTGCGCCACATCTATCTCATCTGCATTCACCATACTTCTAATCACCCCTGACCATCCATAAATATAACCGTATCGGCCTGAATCATCTCAATTGTTTTAGCAGCCGTATAATCACGATAAACAACAATCTGTTTGTTCGAATCATCAACAGAACTCGTACCCGCACCAGAAGCTGGGTCTTGATTTTATTTAGGCTCACCACCAGCACCAGACTCATCAGGATCTTCCTCATCATTCTTGATCTTCTTTAAAGCATCATCTTTGCAAGTTAATTGCATGATCAGATCCTCTTGTTCTTTAAGCTTCACCCATTGAGACAAAACAATCTCACGCATGGCTTTTGTTTCTTTTTGACAGAAAGAAACATAACTGAGTAGCTTCTTCTGCTTCTCCATCAAAGCTTCTTCTGGTTCTCCAAATTGGTTTTGAAGACCCTGATTATCCAGACCGAGTTTACCGATTAAACAAGGGCCTGTATGGTCTACATCAGGCCCCGAGAGCTTGGTATGGCACGCTCGCCGACCATCTGACTGATAACGGCTTCAAACAAGGGACTGTCGACTGCACTTTATTTCATAAAACTGTTGGTGACGATCTTATCCTAGTTCAGATCTATGTCGACGACATTATTTTTGGGTCTACAAACGATACGTTGTGTAAGGAGTTCGAGAAGTCCTTGCAAACGAAGTTCGATATGAGCTCAATGGGAGAGATGAATTTCTTCTTAGGGTTGCAAGATCTCCAGTCTACTAACGTTATCTTTATTCATCAGACAAAGTATGTGAACGATGTCTTGAGCCGATTCAAGATATGTACCGGAAAAATCCCTTCTACTCCTCTCCCCGTGGGTCACAATTTATCACCGGATGAATTGGAGGATACCGTTGATCCTACCCTTTATCGTTCCATGATCGGTTCTTTAATGTATCCAACGGCTTCTCGCCCCGACATTATGTTTGCTGTTTGTCTTTGTGCTAGGTTTCAAGCAAGTCCACGAGTGACTCACCTAGCTGCGGTTAAGAGAATTCTTCAATATTTGAGGGGAAATCCAGACCTTGGGTTATGGTACCCCAAGGATGATACTTTTGATCTTACTGCTTATTCAGACTCGGACTATGGAGGTTGCATGATCAACTTCAAATCAACGACTGCAGGATGTCAATTTTTAGGAAACCGACTTGTTTCCTGACAGTTTAAGAAGCAGACAACGGTCTCCACTTCAACCGCCGAAGCTGAGTATGTTGCAGCCTCGAGTTGCTGTTCCCGGGTTTTGTGGATACAACAACATCATCGCGACTACGGTTTGAAGTTTCTTACTACTCCTATTTTGATTGATAATTATGCTGCAATTTCTATCACAAAGAATCCCGTACAACATTCGAAAACAAAACATATCGAAATTCAATATAATTTTATACGGGATTGCTTTGAGAAGAAGTTGATTGACCTTGAGAAAGTACATACTGACTTTCAGAGAGCCGATTTGTTTACCAAAGCTTTTGACAATACGCGTTTTCATTTTTTGCTTGGTTTAAATGGATTGAAAACTCTTGCTGATATCCTTAAACAAGGATGACTATCTTTATTTTATGTCATTTTTCTTTTAAAATTTATTTTGGTTTTAGGGGTTGAAAAACTAGAAAATACAAAAATATTGTGCTTTTCGTTTGTATAGTTAAAACCCAAAAACATTAAAAAAATTCTTGAAAATCCAAAAATATTTGAAAATTTAGAAAAATCAAAAATATTGTGATTTCTTTTCCTTAACGTTTTCCCTTTAAAAATTTCTTTGAAAAACCAAAAACATTTTTAAAATTTGAAAATCCAAAAAGATTGTGATTTAAAATTTGTATAGAAAAATTTGAAAATCCAAAAATATTGTGAGTTATGTTTATACAGAAAAATCCGAAAATCCAAAAAATTGTGAAGTTTATTTTTGTTTATAAGAAGAGAGAAAAAGACAAAAATATTGTGTTTTTAAAGTATGTATAGAGAAAAACCAAAAAGATTTTTGCATGTGTTTGCTGAAAAGTATGTCAATTATCTACATTTGAAGGGCATGTACTTGTATATGTTTGGTCCTGACATTTACTTGTAAATGATCAGGTTAGCAATTCACCTGATAACGGAAAATAGTTGTGGCGTTCGTTATGCGTTTTTAGATTATTTTCTCGCTGAAAATTATGTCGGTTATTTAAGTTTGTGAAGCATGCTTGCATGTCTTGGTCCTATTATTCACTTGTTGAGTTGATAGAACAGCCATTTATTTATAGACTTAAATTAACCGGGGCGATTAAAAAATTTATCTTTATTTTGTTTTATGCTCAAAATTTTTGAGTTTGTTGAAGCAAAAAGAGAAAATGATAGTACATTGACTATCTTGACTCCAAATCCAGCAAGAAGTAAGCTTAAAAGACTGTGTGCTGCATTGGTGCATTGGTAGGTCTTAAAACAAACAAGTAGAGTAAAGTATGTGATATAAACATAAAGAAATGCCAAATTGAAAGGGGTGTTAGTCTCTAGAAAAAGTCTCGGTGAGGATGACAGAAATGTAATAACCTGTCTGACTCAAGCCTTATACTTGTTTGATCAACCAAAAATAAAATAAAGCAAACAACAAGCTTTGAGGTTCTGGACACTGTGAGTCTTTATGCGGCTTAATCATCTGGGTATTCATATGCATGAATATTTCATTCGCTTTTAGAGCAAACCCAAAGTCATTAAACTTGATCACTGCTGTACTTCGTACAAATTTCCAAATTACTGACTTGATCAAAATCCGCTTTTAGTCATACATTGTTCCTCCCTTGCGTGCGTCTTAATACCATTAAGAAACGGACCCCAGGGGATACAATGTATGTAAGCCGACAGATGGACTCGTGCATATTCACTCATAGTAACAGAAACTCAATGCATTGCTCATAAACTTCTATAAAAACAAATTTTGATCAACAATATAATGGTTTAAGTCAAGTTGGGATGATATGGCAAAAATCAAATTAAGCTTGAACCGAGATTAGAGGCTGATAGTTTCTGATATTTTGAGCAATAATTGAACCAATTAATCATATCACAAAATTTACTTGAAGCTCTTGGACTGCCAGTCTCTGCAACTATGAATTCCGTTTTCATAACAAACACTCACAACGCGTTGGAATT
Organism: Bidens hawaiensis; assembly: GCF_021521415.1. Taxonomy (NCBI): domain Eukaryota; kingdom Viridiplantae; phylum Streptophyta; class Magnoliopsida; order Asterales; family Asteraceae; genus Bidens; species Bidens hawaiensis. The sequence continues at coordinate 1,963,344 of NW_027491034.1, forward strand.
TCATAGCCAGGTCATAGTCTTCATTGCGCTCGAACAGAATCATGTTCTTGTGTAGCACATCATTGTCGGTCTCGGTTAAATTCACCAACCACATCGGGTCAATGATCTTTATCAGCTCAGTCTTCAACCCTGTACCAAGAACAATAACGGCTCGCCAGTACGATTATCGTAGTACCAGCGGTTGAAAGACAGATGCATGTGTTGGTTCATTGTCTTCACTGGCACCCGCTTCATCGTCTTTGGCAGCTTTACTTTAAGAACCAACTTCTTCCAACCAGTCCTTGGGTCAATCTCATTGTGACGCTTACGGATGGGAATCTGTGATTTAAAAAATTTGAACCCGTGGTTCACTTCAAACAGCAGATGTTGGTGAAACCAACTTGCATGTTTATTCTCACCTCTATTAATGAATGGACAGTACACCAGAGTACGTACGTCCCATCTCGGTAATGAAAGAACATCAGACATCCTTTCGTAGTACTGGACGCCTTTCTCCCATTTGACAATACATACTTTAAGAACAGACTCAAACATCCAAGAAATATTATTACCTTGCACCTTTGACACGGCCTTAATGAGGTATTCTGGTTCGCCTTGGTTCGTGCAATAGCTTCTTCTTTCTGTTCTTGATCAACATACCTGAATGCTTTGATAATCTTACTTGCTTGCTTGTGTTTGAACCAACTATTAATCTCCTCAAGAGACGGGTCGAGAAGCGAATCAGAATAGACATTCTTGCCTTTAGAATTCTTCTCAAGGTGGTCTTCTGCTTCTTTAACAGTCTTCTCATTAAATACGGGAGCACCCTGATCAACATTGGTGTGTTGAAACAGATCAGGGTAATCCTCAGCAGTCACATCTTCCACCTCAACCTCCTCGTTCTCATAAATAAAATCCGTCCTCATCTCCACCGTAGGATCATTTAAGATCTCGTCATCATTAATTACCTCAGCATCGGGCTCAGTCTCTAACACGGTCATCTCGTCTTCATTCAAACCAAGCAAGATCTCAATATGCTCTCGTGTCAACGACTTATCAACAAACTGCGCCACATCTATCTCATCTGCATTCACCATACTTCTAATCACCCCTGACCATCCATAAATATAACCGTATCGGCCTGAATCATCTCAATTGGTTTAGCAGCCGTATAATCACGATAAACAACAATATGTTTGTTCGAATCATCAGAACTCGTACCCGCACCAGAAGCTGGGTCTTGATTTTATTTAGGCTCACCACCAGCACCAGACTCATCAGGATCTTCCTCATCATTCTTGATCTTCTTTAAAGCATCATCTTTGCAAGTTAATTGCATGATCAGATCCTCTTGTTCTTTAAGCTTCACCCCTTGAGACAAAACAATCTCACGCATGGCTTTTGTTTCTTTTTGACAGAAAGAAACATAACTGAGTGGCTTCTTCTGCTTCTCCATCAAAGCTTCTTCTGGTTCTCCAAATTGGTTTTGAAGACCCTGATTATCCAGACCGAGTTTACCGATTAAACAAGGGCCTGTATGGTCTACATCAAGCCCCGAGAGCTTGGTATGGCACGCTCGCCGACCATCTGACTGATAACGGCTTCAAACAAGGGACTGTCGACTGCACTTTATTTCATAAAACTGTTGGTGACGATCTTATCCTAGTTCAGATCTATGTCGACGACATTATTTTTGGGTCTACAAACGATACGTTGTGTAAGGAGTTCGAGAAGTCCGTGCAAACGAAGTTCGATATGAGCTCAATGGGAGAGATGAATTTCTTCTTAGGGTTGCAAGTTCGCCAGTCTACTAACGTTATCTTTATTCATCAGACAAAGTATGTGAACGATGTCTTGAGCCGATTCAAGATATGTGCCGGAAAAATCCCTTCTACTCCTCTCCCCGTGGGTCACAATTTATCACCGGATGAATTGGAGGATACCGTTGATCCTACCCTTTATCGTTCCATGATCGGTTCTTTAATGTATCCAACGGCTTCTCGCCCCGACATTATGTTTGCTGTTTGTCTTTGTGCTAGGTTTAAAGCAAGTCCACGAGTGACTCACCTAGCTGCGGTTAAGAGAATTCTTCAATATTTGAGGGGAAATCCAGACATTGGGTTATGGTACCCCAAGGATGATACTTTTGATCTTACTGCTTATTCAGACTCGGACTATGGAGGTTGCATGATCAACTTCAAATCAACGACTGCAGGATGTCAATTTTTAGGAAACCGACTTGTTTCCTGACAGTTTAAGAAGCAGACAACGGTCTCCACTTCAACCGCCGAAGCTGAGTATGTTGCAGCCTCGAGTTGCTGTTCCCGGGTTTTGTGGATACAACAACATCATCGCGACTACGGTTTGAAGTTTCTTACTACTCCTATTTTGATTGATAATTATGCTGCAATTTCTATCACAAAGAATCCCGTACAACATTCGAAAACAAAACATATCGAAATTCAATATAATTTTATACGGGATTGCTTTGAGAAGAAGTTGATTGACCTTGAGAAAGTACATACTGACTTTCAGAGAGCCGATTTGTTTACCAAAGCTTTTGACAATACGCGTTTTCATTTTTTGCTTGGTTTAAATGGATTGAAAACTCTTGCTGATATCCTTAAACAAGGATGACTATCTTTATTTTATGTCATTTTTCTTTTAAAATTTATTTTGGTTTTAGGGGTTGAAAAACTAGAAAATACAAAAATATTGTGCTTTTCGTTTGTATAGTTAAAACCCAAAAACATTAAAAAAATTCTTGAAAATCCAAAAATATTTGAAAATTTAGAAAAATCAAAAATATTGTGATTTCTTTTCCTTAACGTTTTCCCTTTAAAAATTTCTTTGAAAAACCAAAAACATTTTTAAAATTTGAAAATCCAAAAAGATTGTGATTTAAAATTTGTATAGAAAAATTTGAAAATCCAAAAATATTGTGAGTTATGTTTATACAGAAAAATCCGAAAATCCAAAAAATTGTGAAGTTTATTTTTGTTTATAAGAAGAGAGAAAAAGACAAAAATATTGTGTTTTTAAAGTATGTATAGAGAAAAACCAAAAAGATTTTTGCATGTGTTTGCTGAAAAGTATGTCAATTATCTACATTTGAAGGGCATGTACTTGTATATGTTTGGTCCTGACATTTACTTGTAAATGATCAGGTTAGCAATTCACCTGATAACGGAAAATAGTTGTGGCGTTCGTTATGCGTTTTTAGATTATTTTCTCGCTGAAAATTATGTCGGTTATTTAAGTTTGTGAAGCATGCTTGCATGTCTTGGTCCTATTATTCACTTGTTGAGTTGATAGAACAGCCATTTATTTATAGACTTAAATTAACCGGGGCGATTAAAAAATTTATCTTTATTTTGTTTTATGCTCAAAATTTTTGAGTTTGTTGAAGCAAAAAGAGAAAATGATAGTACATTGACTATCTTGACTCCAAATCCAGCAAGAAGTAAGCTTAAAAGACTGTGTGCTGCATTGGTGCATTGGTAGGTCTTAAAACAAACAAGTAGAGTAAAGTATGTGATATAAACATAAAGAAATGCCAAATTGAAAGGGGTGTTAGTCTCTAGAAAAAGTCTCGGTGAGGATGACAGAAATGTAATAACCTGTCTTACTCAAGCCTTATACTTGTTTGATCAACCAAAAATAAAATAAAGCAAATAACAAGCTTTGAGGTTCTGGACACTGTGAGTCTTTATGCGGCTTAATCATCTGGGTATTCATATGCATGAATATTTCATTCGCTTTTAGAGCAAACCCAAAGTCATTACACTTGATCACTGTTGTACTTCGTACAAATTTCCAAATTACTGACTTGATCAAAATCCGCTGTTAGTCATACATTGTTCCTCCCTTGCGTGCGTCTTAATACCATTAAGAAACGGACCCCAGGGGATACAATGTATGTAAGCCGACAGATGGACTCGTGCATATTCACTCATAGTAACAGAAACTCAATGCATTGCTCATAAACTTCTATAAAAACAAATTTTGATCAACAATATAATGGTTTAAGTCAAGTTGGGGTGATATGGCAAAAATCAAATTAAGCTTGAACCGAGATTAGAGGCTGATAGTTTTTGATATTTTGAGCAATAATTGAACCACTTAATCATATCACAAAAACACTTGAAAGTTTGTTATTAGATTTAAGTGGACAACAATACCAATGATCGACTTAATGCCAGTCAAAATATCGCTGAAATATAAAACTTTGATGGAAGGGCAATTTGGTCAATATGATTCTTTGCTCAAACTCAACAAAAATACCAAAAATATGTGCTGATTTTGAAAAACATATAAAACACAAAAAGATTTTATATTTCTTGTTTCATATTCTTTTCATAAAAATACATTCTTTATATATTACAAAATATCAAAAATATTTTTCATTTCAATCTACATATTATTTAAATGATTTATTTATCGGTTTCAAAAGGTGAAACGGTTTTTAAAGTATTGGTTTATCGGGATAAATGTAACGATTCCGACGAAACCAGGTATACCCTAACCGGTAGACGTTAGTTACGTCATATGTAATGTCGGGTACATGAGTTACCATGGTAATTATACGAGAATAGATGGTTCATTGTATTGATTGTACGTGAATATATAATTCACCGTAATGAATATGCGATCAAACGATCGATAGTTATTGAAACCCGTATGAATCGAGGGTTCAATTATAGACGAGATATATGATATTTAGTGATGTTACGAAGTATTAAAGCTTCGGGATAAGTGGATTAAAGCACAGAAAAAGGATTTCGATTTAATAGTACGTCGGTACGTTAAACGAAACCTTTAATACTAAACCGAGCAAGAGACGATCGATCAAGCCGAAAAAGATGCGTAATAACTAATAATATGACGTTTTAAGTTAATAAATGTCATGGTTTAAGTTTTTAAATCGGTTTTATATAAATTTCATTTTTAGCCGAAAAACGACCGTTTTAGCCTCGTTTTAAGCCGAGTTAAATATTTAACCAAAAAACGAACTGAACCAGATTATCCAAAACATTATCCGGATTACGAGAATCCAAATATGTGGCCTAAAATGAAGAGGTGGGTCCCACCCCACCCCCTAAGTGTGCCGATCGGACCCAAGGGGGTCATTCCCCATTCCATTTTCTATTTTTCTCATCAAATTCTCCACAATCTTCAACTCTCTCGAGATCATAAACTCAAAACTGATATTTGGAGCAAGAAAACCGAGGTAAAAACCGAGTTAATCACGTTTCCATCTTTGTTTCTTGAGTTCGTTTGCAAGAAAATGAGGTTTCAAAGATGAAAACCGATTCTTGCATGATCAAGTGATGTATACGGGTTATACAAAGGATCTTGGTCCAAGAAAGGAGTTAAACGAATCAAAAACGAATTTTTTCGGTTGAAATCTTTGTTTTTGAATCATAACCGAAACCATGAAAGAAATGGCTTGATCGTGAGTGTAACTTGCTTGGTATTGTGGTATGTTGTTTGTAGGCTCTGTGTTTAGTGGTAGATAAGGCGGAAAGACGAGTTTGTAGCTTGTAGTGGCGGAAAACGAAAGGTATATTCGGTTTATGTCGGTGTATGTGTTTTTGGACAGATTGTTGGTCGTTTAGAGTTAGGTCATGAAATTTTACAGAGGTGTTAAACACATGAAAATATGAGTTCTGTGAATTTTTGGTAATTTTTGGATAAAGGATGAATATTTGGTGAATTTAATGCTCGGTTTTGGCCAAAAATGGTGAAAAATAGTTAAATATCATAAACAATTTTGGAAAATTGCAGATAAGCTTTTCATATCATGTATAAGTCACACACAAAATTTTAGGTCCGTTGGAGAAGTCTAAGTAGGCTTTTCGGTTAAACGAGTTCTAGGGATTTCTAGCTCGGTTTTAGAAAAAAGGGCATGTAAAAGAAGATTTTGGTTCTGGAATTATTACAGGGGACTATGTGGATGGCAGGGGACATCCAGGAAAACTTTGGGATTTTTCTAAGATCGTTTGGTATTTACGACATATTTAGTGTTTAAATGGTGTTTAAAAATAGATAAATAAATTATAAATATAGAAATTAATTCTGGAAATATTTTTATAAAATTCCCCACTGTTAAAAAGTGATTTGTACAAAATTTCAAGATCCGAGAGTAAACGGATAATTAATCGTGCTAATTGTCAAACTTTTAAAGTTAAAACGCGTAAACCGGTGAAGTTCGCTTAAGCGAGCTGACTGGTGTATAAAAACCCTAAAAATGAACTATTTTCATATAAATGAGTTAAACAAGTAAAAATAAATCATCCGAAAATAATTCGGATGATTTGAGTAATTTTAACCTATTTTAACAGTTTCCGGTACGCCAAAGACGGAAACGGGTCCCGCGGCCAATCGGGACGTCTAAACCGAGCTATAATTTCACATCTTTAATTAAATTATCAGACAACCACTATTTTCGGGTCGTGTGTGACCAAACTCATTTTTGAAACATAAAAACGGATAACCGTGCTAGACACGCAAAACGAGAGAAAAACGACTAATAGTAGTTGTGACCATGGAACTCTAAACGACATCACAATCTGAGTCCGGAGAAGTGTTTCTGGGTTAACCTTGCCCCCAGAACGGGTACAGTGCTGGGTTAACAGTGTCCCCAGATGTACCGGTTAACTTGGTTAAAGTTATATTAATAATGAGTGTATAGTAACGATCGTAGGGATCATATTACAGATTGGACGTGTTAACTGATAATGATTGTTGTTACCTGCTTGATGTGCTAAGGTGAGTTTCACGAGCCCCTTTTTACTGAACTGTTTTAAATATTTTCCCGGGGCGGAAAGCATGTTTCTATCAAAATGTTTAAGTACATGCTGATCGCATGGAAATGAATGTATTTATATAATGTTTATTGTACGGGAATCGTACGGTAATGTATTAAGATGGTAATTGTCTGAGTTGTTAACATTGTAAGGCCCGAAACAGTGTTCTGGGTTAACAGTGTCCCCAGAGGTTATTAAATGGGTTTCTGGGTTAACAGTGTCCCCAGAGGGTATTAAATGTGTTTCTGGGTTAACAGTGTCCCCAGAGGTTATTAGATGTGTTTCTGGGTTAACAGTGTCCCCAGGGGTTATTAAATGTGTTTCTGGGTTAACAGTGTCCCCAGAGGTTATTGGATGTGTCTCTGGGTTAACAGAGGTTTCACTTGTGGGCTCAGCATAATTTCATCGCTAATATATGATTACTATAATGATTTGTCATGGTTTATTTAAATTAGTGAAACTCACCAACTATTCGTAGTTGACCCGTTTTCTCACATGCTTTTTAGGTACAATTTCGATGAAGTGATTGCTTACGTGCTAAGTGCTTGATGTGTGTAAGATTTGTGTGCGGGATGTTAGGATACATTATAACAGATAGAATTATGAATCATATTGTATGATGTGTGTATCACCTAGACGGTAATGAAAGATGAGATAATGTAATTTTGAAGTATATTAATGCATTCAGTTTTCTTTATAAACAATGTGGTTGATATCAGAGGTGTCTGTCGCATCCCGTTTACGTTTCCGCTGCGATTGCGGGGTGTTACAGAACTTGGTATCAGAGCCATTGGTTATAAAAGAATTAGGATGTCTTTAAAAGATACCTAAAATATAACCAGTAGCTCAAGTATTATAGGATCTGAATATCAACTAATAATATATAGTGACGAGAGCTGGATGAACTTGGATGGACAAGTGAGTTATTATGGTCCGGAACATATTAACAGACTTGTCCGCACGAGGGAATTCAGGGGAAGTCACGGGGTACGTTAATAGGTAAAAATGGCAACATATGTGTAAAGTATATAATATTATTTATACGTGTTAAGGTGTATATACATATGTGCGTATCTTGTGGGTACAAGTATTGAGAAATAGGACCCGGATAAGGAACCGGGGAAGGAAATAATAAAAAGTACCGAGGATGCTGAGATTTCTAGAGCATCGGTTGATAATGAGTCTGACTTATCGGGCCATAGTTATGATAGTACCAAGTTAGATCTTCCGTTTGACATTAACCAGAAATATCTAATAACCGTCACTCCCAACCAAAATTGATGAATCCCTTACCCTACCAACACCGGTACCGTATATCCTAAGAACCCCAGATGTTCACCCGAACCGTCGACCCTCACGTACGGACGGATCCGTACCTGAACCCATTCTTATTCCATTAAGGTAAATAAATAAATAAGATAATAATAATAATAAATTTGATAATAAATCAACAGATAAAAAAAAATAATGTATAGAAATATGTATATGTATTTCTCACTCTCAAACATATGAGTCATACCACCTCCAAATCGAGAATTACCAATTTTAGCAAACCTAGAACGCCTGAGGACATTGACTGAGCAAGTGTAGAGCTTCCCGTAATAGTAATTAATAATATTTGAAGGCAACCCATGTTGCGCAATTACCTTGAACCTTGCAACTCCCTATGTTATCCTTGCATCCGTTAGATGTCTACACCCATGTATGCTCGAATAGAATGATTACCTATACACAAAGAAGTGTTGGAATCATTATAGCATAGTTGGTTGTTCGTTCGTAGGAGGTATACTGTGTATGCCGGATATAAGAATAAACACGGACATTATAACTCCGTGGTATGTAATCGTTTGGTGCTCACGGTGAGCATGTATCGGTTATGCTGACATGCAGAAGGATATTGAAATCAAGCCTGTTAAACATTAATCTTTGTTGAGAAAGATCTATACGTCGATTGGTGACAAGGATTATGAAACATATTTGAACGTTAACCGACGTCAGGTTAAGTCCATATGTTATTATATTTGTGGGACATATATATTAGATACTGATATGTGTAATATGTATGATAATATTTGGTGTGTATGTGTACATGCTGTCATGATTGAGCTGGTAATGAGTTATACGGTGAGATTAGTATTGATTACTGCGTACGGGATGAGTACGGCAGAATGACATAAAAAGAGTAACTCCAATGATGGAGATTGATATGATTCAGTTGATTGATCAAAGATGGCAGATGATGATACCGAATGTCGTATCATAGATCACTGCTAGTGTTGATGCAAATGTGATCGCAAGATTGTAGATCGAGCAATCACATGAATATGAATATTTCAATTCTTGGTGGTATTACTAAAAGTGATAATGTTCCACCGAATACTATTATGACTACAAGTATTAGTTATAAACTAAACATGAATAGTAGTCGTAATGAATTAGATCCGGTATGAAGGATATGTCTGTTGATTGTGTTAAGGAAATTATTAATAGTTTACTGATGGTAAAGGGAGGAATAGATTAGTGAGTGGATAGAAAAGATCGAAATGGTTAAGGATATTGGTATGAGTCTAGAACATTGTGTAGTGAAATATGCTACAGATATGTTGGTAGATTATGTTGTATCGTGATGGAACACGATGGTACAAAATTATAGTTAGAAAATTGTTACTCAGATGTTATGGTCGGAATTTAAAATTCTTGGGCTAGAACACTTTTATTCGAGTAATTAAGTTCAGAGATTGGAAACTGAGCTATGAAAGGTAGAAATGTTGTGTGCTGATCACTTGGAACACGCTAATCGTTTGAAGGAATTGTCATGTCTGGTAACATGGCTAATAACTCCTGAAACTAAGCGAAGTGAGCGCAATATTGGGGACTAACTCCATCGATAAAGAGTATAGTCAATCCTGTAAAATATACAACCTTTGAAAGGGTTGTGTCGCAAGCCAGCATTGATATATTTTACTCTATGGGAAGTGGACTGGAAGGACGTTAGGTGAGACGTCAAGTAATAAAGAAGAGAAATGATAAAGGTATAATGCAAGATAGGCCTTGAATAAGTAGGTATGTCCTACAACCCAGAATTATACTAAGACTAGTTCTGGTGTGAAAACATGAACCACGTGAAGGGTCCTTCCCTAACTGTGGAAAATATGGTTATCGGCAGGAAGAAGAATGTCGAGTGATAGTAGGCCACGGGTGTGGTAAAGATGGACGTAATGCCCCATTTGTAGAACCAATTGAACCCATGTGAACCGGCAACCCCAACCCATTCATGTACAACCACTCCGAACCCAACAACTTCAATAACAATCCATCCGAAGAAATCAAATTATGCCAAACAGTTGTACTTGCTATGAATGTGGCAGTACGGAACGTTTCAAGAGAGATTGCCCAAAGTTGAACCAAGGTGTCGTGGAAGATGAACCTCATGACAAGCATCAACCTCTGATCAAGCAAGGAGCCTTGCTTTTGTGAGTAATTCAAATAAAGCACGTCATGATCCAAAAGTGGTATTAAGTACGTTGTAGTTTTAAATCAATAGGCTTCAGTGATATTTTTACGGTCGTCGATAGAAGTTAGTTCCTGCTAACCTCCTACCCTTTGGAAAGATACCGATTAGTGAAACTATAGGACCCTATACTGTAGAATCGCTAACGGTAAATCCCTAATGGTTAACTAAATTGTACGAAATTGTCCTATTATTCTGAACGATTAACCTTTCCTTATTGACCTACGACCAGTAAAGCAAAGAAGTTTTGACGTAATAGTTAGCATGGATTGGCTAACTCAACATGAAGCAGAAATCAAATATGAAAAGAAGATGATTAGAAGCTCTCTTTCGGACGATGAAGCGATTAAATACAGAGAAAAGTGTACGGTATTATGTTGCCACTCAAATCTCATCTTGAGATGTTATAATATTTACGACAAGAAGACGTGGTGTATTTAACAAACGTGATTGCCAAAGTATTTAAAAGAAAACATATAGAAAATATCCCGGTGGTACGCAAATTTCCACAAGTTTTCCCAGAAGAACTCCCTGGATTACCGCCAACCCGACAGGTCGAATTCAGAATCGATTTAATGTCTCAAGCTGGCCCTGTTGCTAAAGCACCCTACCGACTTGCACCGTCCGAGATGCAAGAATTATCCAATCAGTTACAAGAATTGTTGGATAAGATTTTATACGACCTAGTTAGTCACCATGGGGTGCACCAGTTTTAATTGGGAAATGAAGGACGGAAGTGTTAGGATATGTGTTGATTAGGGAGAATTGAATAAAGTGACGATCAAGAATAGGTATTCACTTCTTCGAAGCAAATGATCTGTTTAACCAACTGCAAAGGGCTATTTATCTTTAGAAAATTGATCTTATATATAGTTATCACCAAATGAAAAATCCAAGAGGAAGACGTTGCAGCAACAGCGTGGCGGACTCGCTACGGCCATTATGAATTCTTATTCATGCCGTTCGGGTTAACAAATGCGCAGGCAGTATTCATGGAACTCATGAATCGAGTCTGTAAACCTTACTTTGACAAATTTGTCATAGCATTCATTGATGATATTTTGATATATTCGCAACGTAAAGAAGAGCACGAACGACGATTAAGGAAAATTGTGGAAGTGTTAAACCAAGAAGAGCTATACGCAAAGTTTTCAAAATGTGATTTTGAATAAAGAAGGCATAATCCCTTGGTCATGTTGTAAAGCAACAAAGATTTCACAAAGATCCAAATAAGATAGAAACCATTAAAATTGTGCCAAGTGCCGATTTTAAGTCTCCCCGATGGAGACGATGGTTTTGTCGCGTATTGTGACGCATCGCGTAAAGGGTTAGGATGCGTGTTGACGCACTATATTAAGGTTATAGCCTATGCTTCCCGACAGTTAAAAGTACACGAGTAAAATTACACTACTCACGACTTAGAACTGGGAGCGGTTATCTACGCACTTAAAATGTGGAGACATTGTCTCTACGATACGAAGTGCACCATCTTCACCGATCATAAAAGTTTGCAGCACATATTTGATCAGAAGGAACTGAATATGAGGCAACGAAGATGGGTCGAGTTGTTAAGCGATTATGACTGTGACATCCGTTATCACCCTGGCAAGGCTAACGTCGTAGCCGATGCCTTGAGTAAGAAAGATCGGGTTAAGCCATTGCGAGTGCGAGTGCTGGGGATGATAGTCCAGTCGAACCTTCGAACCTGATTCGAGTCGCTCAACGTGAGGCGTTGAAAGAGGAACAATTGGAAAAGAAGGAATCTTACGGCAATGAGGAGAATTTCGAACAGCGCGTGGACTAAATTCTCTACTTCAAAAATCGGGTTTGGATCCCGACCCTCCATGACCTTCATGAATTAATCATTGACGAAGCGCATAGATCGAAATAATCCATACATCCGGGATCGGATTTGACTATTGATGATACGGATATCTGAAAGGATTTTTATTAATGGTCGAGTTTGGAGAAAGATATGGTTACGTGTGTTGGTGAATATTGAGTTATGCAAGAGATAAGGCTGCACACCGAAAACCCTAGGGAACGCCACAACGACAGAAAATTCGCCAATGATAGTGGGAATAAATTACAATGAATTCTTGCCTAAATTCCCGATGGTGAAATGGTATCTCGTCGTGGAGTGCCATTTTCAATTATCTCAGATCAAAATAGTCATCCTACTTCCATTATTGGAAGGAGGGGAAGGAAGCATCGAGAGCTTGAAGCTTTTTATGGGTGAAGTAATTATCACCAATTTGTTAAATTGAAAATGGGCGTCAATCAAGCCATAAGATTTGAATTGATTCGAGAAACAACCAATCGGATTTATAATATTTAAGACAAGTTGAAAGCAGCGCGTGATTGGCAAAGGGTTTATGCCAACGTTCAAAGGAAACCATTGTCCCTGAATAGAGGTGACAAGGCATTTTAAGGCATCACCTTAGAGAGAGGTGATATGAGGTTTGGCAAAAGCGAAAATAGCTTCTTAATAAATTGGACCCCATGAGAACTATCTCCATGGTTGGTCATTTAGTTTATCGATTAAAGTACTCTAGGGGCTAAGTACTATACAGGATATTTTGCCATGTATACGGATTGAAATCTGCCTAAGCGATGAGGCAACGAAAGTACTAGTAATAGAGGTACTCATAGAAGACATGCTTGATATCATAACTAATTCCGTAGAGATAGTAGACGGAAAAAAAAAAAAAAAAAAAAAAAAAAAAAAAAACTAAACATTTTGGACATACCAAGCTTTATTAATTAAGATTAAGTGGAATTCACAGCGAGGACCAGATTATACTTGGTAACGCGAGGTTGAATTCTGAAGGAAAAACCCCCCACCTTTCTCTCGAAGGGAGATAGAGGGCGTGTAAAAATTTCGAGGACAAAATTTCTTAACGGGGGGGGGGGGGAGAATGTAACGATTCCGACGAAACCAGGTATACCCTAACCGGTAGACGTTAGTTACGTCATATGTAATGTCGGGTACATGAGTTACCATGGTAATTATACGAGAATACATGGTTCATTGTATTGATTGTACGTGAATATATAATTCACCGTAATGAATATGCGATCAAACGATCGATAGTTATTGAAACCCGTATGAATCGAGGGTTCAATTATAGACGAGATATATGATATTTAGTGATGTTACGAAGTATTAAAGCTTCGGGATAAGTGGATTAAAGCACAGAAAAAGGATTTCGATTTAATAGTACGTCGGTACGTTAAACGAAACCTTTAATACCAAACCGAGCAAGAGACGATCGATCAAGCCGAAAAAGATGCGTAATAACTAATAATATGACGTTTTAAGTTAATAAATGTCATGGTTTAAGTTTTTAAATCGGTTTTATATAAATTTCAGTTTTAGCCGAAAAACGACCGTTTTAGCCTCGTTTTAAGCCGAGTTAAATATTTAACCGAAAAACGAACTGAACCAGATTATCCAAAACATTATCCGGATTACGAGAATCCAAATATGTGGCCTAAAATGAAGAGGTGGGTCCCACCCCACCCCCTAAGTGTGCCGATCGGACCCAAGGGGGTCATTCCCCATTCCATTTTCTTTTTTTCTCATCAAATTCTCCAAAATCTTCAACTCTCGAGATCATAAACTCAAAACCGATATTTGGAGCAAGAAAACCGAGGTAAAACCGAGTTAATCACGTTTCCATCTTTGTTTCTTGAGTTCGTTTGCAAGAAAATGAGGTTTCAAAGATGAAAACCGATTCTTGCATGATCAAGTGATGTATACGGGTTATACAAAAGATCTTGGTCCAAGAAAGGAGTTAAACGAATCAAAAACGAATTTTTTCGGTTGAAATCTTTGTTTTTGAATCATAACCGAAACCATGAAAGAAATGGCTTGATCGTGAGTGTAACTTGCTTGGTATTGTGGTATGTTGTTTGTAGGCTCTGTGTTTAGTGGTAGATAAGGCGGAAAGACGAGTTTGTAGCTTGTGGTGGCGGAAAACGAAAGGTATATTCGGTTTATGTCGGTGTATGTGTTTTTGGACAGATTGTTGGTCGTTTAGAGTTAGGTCATGAAATTTTACAGAGGTGTTAAACACATGAAAATATGAGTTCTGTGAATTTTTGGTAATTTTTGGATAAAGGATGAATATTTGGTGAATTTAATGCTCGGTTTTGGCCAAAAATGGTGAAAAATAGTTAAATATCAAAAAAAATTCTGGAAAATTGCAGATAAGCTTTTCATATCATGTATAAGTCACACACAAACTTTTATGTCCGTTGGAGAAGTCTAAGTAGGCTTTTCGGTTAAACTAGTTCTAGGGATTTCTAGCTCGGTTTTAGTAAAAAGGGCATGTAAAAAAATATTTTGGTTCTGGAAAAATTACAGGGTACTATGTGGATGGCAGGGGACATCCAGGAAAACTTTGGGATTTTTCTAAGATCGTTTGGTATTTACGACATATTTAGTGTTTAAATGGTGTTTAAAAATAGATAAATAAATTATAAATATAGAAATTAATTCTGGAAATATTTTTATAAAATTCCCCACTGTTAAAAAGTGATTTGTGCAAAATTTCAAGATCCGAGAGTAAACGGATAATTAATCGTGCTAATTGTCAAACTTTTAAAGTTAAAACGCGTAAACCGGTGAAGTTCGCTTAAGCGGGCTGACTGGTGTATAAAAACCCTAAAAATGAACTATTTTCATATAAATGAGTTAAACAAGTAAAAATAAATCATCCGAAAATAATTCGGATGATTTGAGTAATTTTAACCTATTTTAACAGTTTCCGGTACGCCAAAGACGGAAACGGGTCCCGCGGCCAATCGGGACGTCTAAACCGAGCTATAATTTCACATCTTTAATTAAATTATCAGACAACCACTATTTGCGGGTCGTGTGTGACCAAACTCATTTTTGAAACATAAAAACGGATAACCGTGCTAGACACGCAAAACGAGAGAAAAACGACTAATAGTAGTTGTGACCATGGAACTCTAAACGACATCACAATCTGAGTCCGGAGAAGTGTTTCTGGGTTAACCTTGCCCCCAGAACGGGTACAGTGCTGGGTTAACAGTGTCCCCAGATGTACCGGTTAACTTGGTTAAAGTTATATTAATAATGAGTGTATAGTAACGATCGTAGGGATCATATTACAGATTGGACTTGTTAACTGATAATGATTGTTGTTACCTGCTTGCATGTGCTAAGGTGAGTTTCACGAGCCCCTTTTTACTGAACTGTTTTAAATATTTTCCCGGGGCGGAAAGCATGTTTCTATCAAAATGTTTAAGTACATGCTGATCGCATGGAAATGAATGTATTTATATAATGTTTATTGTACGGGAATCGTACGGTAATGTATTAAGATGGTAATTGTCTGAGTTGTTAACATTGTAAGGCCCGAAACAGTGTTCTGGGTTAACAGTGTCCCCAGAGGTTATTAAATGGGTTTCTGGGTTAACAGTGTCCCCAGAGGGTATTAAATGTGTTTCTGGGTTAACAGTGTCCCCAGAGGTTATTAGATGTGTTTCTGGGTTAACAGTGTCCCCAGGGGTTATTAAATGTGTTTCTGGGTTAACAGTGTCCCCAGAGGTTATTGGATGTGTCTCTGGGTTAACAGAGGTTTCACTTGTGGGCTCAGCATAATTTCATCGCTAATATATGATTACTATAATGATTTGTCATGGTTTATTTAAATTAGTGAAACTCACCAACTATTCGTAGTTGACCCGTTTTCTCACATGCTTTTCAGGTACAATTTCGATGAAGTGATTGCTTACGTGCTAAGTGCTTGATGTGTGTAAGATTTGTGTGCGGGATGTTAGGATACATTATAACAGATAGAATTATGAATCGTATTGTATGATGTGTGTATCACCTAGACGGTAATGAAAGATGAGATAATGTAATTTTGAAGTATATTAATGCATTCAGTTTTCTTTATAAACAATGTGGTTGATATCAGAGGTGTCTGTCGCATCCCGTTTACGTTTCCGCTGCGGTTGCAGGGTGTTACAATAAAGGTCCTCGGTAATTCCTTTTTTAAGTTAATTAATTTGTTTATTAATTGGATAATATTTAATAATTTCATTATTTTATTCATTTATTTAGTTATTTATTCATTTAATATTAAATAATGTTCAATTCGTTAATTATGGATAACGAATTAAGTGTTGTTTTGACGAACTACAATCTAGTTCGTTCACCTAATTCTCTTCCGCACTCTGTAACAAAACACCTCTTGTTCATTATACATTCTTAACGAATCAAGACACGATTCATGTCTTATTCGCTATTCGACAATAACGAATTGCTTGATTCGTTAGTTTGAAATTCAGACGAATCTTTTAATTTGTACATAGGGTACATTGGGTAGCGTGTAACAGTATAAAAGACAAGTTAAACGAACCGTCCTTCACTATTCACCCTTATTCCTTATACCTAAAGACACCCTGTTCAAATTTTCTCTGATTTTTCTACCTTTGAAATTCGAACTTTTGAATACATCAGTGTGTTGCTAAGGTATAGATGATCACTTCTATGTGATTTTCGTCAAAAAAATGTCACAGTATAGATAGGATAATTAGACAATTTCGTAATAAGGGTTTTACGAGGTTTAAAACTCTGTGTAATCTATGCTATATTGTGTTAAAATAGCTTATTTTGTTATCATGGTGATCGGAATGTGATTCCGAGACTCTTGGAGGACTTTAATCAAGGTTTGATTATTGTTTGCCGGGTCGATTAAGTGTTTATGTTTACGGAGGTTTATGCTCTGTTAAAACTCCGATTAAACCTAATTTATTTCATGGTATTGAACATCAATTTCAACTCCGTGTGCTTATATTGTGTTTTCGAGAGTGATTAAACTGTCGATTCAGTTATTCAGCGTATATTATGGGATAATCGAACTTGGATTCAGCATGTTGACTCTCCGTGTTCTTGTGTAATTTTGACTTTGACCTGGATTGTCAAAGATTAAGCCATTATTGGCCATTCGTTAACTTTAGCAAATTGGAACTGTTAGTGTCCAATTCGTTAAAGTTTCACACGAACTGGATTAGCGAACCACTTATTTAACGAATCAGATGTGGATTTGTCAAATCATAACGAACTAGAAGTTTAGTTCGTTCCTTTTAATAGTAATTGGCTAAGTCTTGTTCGTTAACTTATTTACTTGATAGCGAACAAGTCAATTCGTTTCATTTCTGTAACGAATCAACTTGTGTTGATAACAAATGACATTTCAAAATTAAGTAATTAGATTTATTTAACTAAGTATTGTAAATTAATCAATTATTACAAAAGTTTAAACGCGTCGATACATCGATTACACATAATGAACTATACCATCTATAGATAGATACATATATAAATGCTAAATGTATATTACATCTCCTCATTACTTATAATTGTTTATATTTATTTAGTGAAATGGCCGATCAGATGGATCAAGATCCACCCGTTGCTCCTCAAGAACAAGAACAACCCCAAGATCAAGAACAACCTCAGGAAAAAGAAGAAGTTCAATTGCTATCCTTTGACAAGAAGCACAACATCTGTTCTTATGTTGATTCAGACGTTGCTGATGAAGCTCTGTTTAGGGCTATGTTAGCATTTCTACGTCATTCGGTGATACATTATGTTATAACTGCCAAACCTAAGGTTTATCTGAGTATTATTAGGCAGTTCTAGAATACTGTTGAGTTCGTTGACATAGAGAATCACATTCGAGCAACAATCAATCAAACTCCTATAACTGTGGATGTTGATGTGGTTAGAAGGGTGCTTCGGTTTGGGGATAATGATGATAACCCAAGTGAGTTTGATAAGAGGTTAATCAAGGGCCTATTTACAAGGGTATATTATGGTAGAAATATTGACAATTCTATGTTTAACAAGAACGGATTGTGCCCACCTTACAAGTATCTGTTACACGTACTAATTCATTTCATGGGTGGTCGTAAAGGTGGTTTTGATAAATGACGTATAAGTTTGCAATCGGCTTTTGTGGCTCTTATTCTCAACAAACCATTCAACTACTCAGAAATGGTTTTCGATCATCTGAAAGAACAAGTTCAGCAGATAGCTCAGAAGAAGAAGTTCTTGATGTATCCCCGATTTCTACAGTTGATTATTCAAGACCTTATCCCAAACTTGGTGATTGATCGAAGGTTAGTGAACGATGTCCTTGATCTAGAACACATGAAGGCTGACACAGTGCGTAGAATGACTCTTTATCGTAAGGAAAGGCCACAGGACAAACGGATGATTGGTCATATCATTAACCCTGATTATGTATGTCCTCCCGAGGATCGCTGAATCCATGATGACTCGGATTCTGAGCGTGAGGGAGGAGAAGGTGGGAATGATGATGGTAATGATGGAGGTGATGGTGGTAATGGAGGAGATAGTCATGGTGGTAATGGTGATGCAGCTCTCCGAGAACAACAAGCTGCTGTCGAAGCTGCGTTAGCTGCTACCATTGCAGCTCAACGTGAACAGAAACGTAAGGGTAAAACACCAGCTTCTGAGGTTCCAGCAAAGAGCCGAGTATCAGCTGGAGCTGGTGTAATTATTGGTGTTCCACCGTCTCGTCCTGTAACCCCTCAACGCCCGGTAGTGCCGCTTACTACTAGCACTCCGGAGATGACTTTGACGACGACGATGGTACATCACGAACAGTTGGGTATGATTCCACAATCGGCTTTAACTGAAATATCATTGCCGTCTGATACACTTTCTACTGTTCCTCCAACACCGTCTATGAGGCCTCCTCCACCTAGTGATATCTCATTTATGAGAATTACAAGGCCTCAGGGACCAATCCAACCTGTTCATCCATCTTTGTATGCTATGCCACGTCAGACAGACATGCTTCTGAATCTTCTTCATTTGTATGAAAACCAAATGTCTGCTGATCGTATGAATCAGGAACGCTTGATGGAGAATCAGAAGAAGCTACTCAGTTATGTTTCTTTCTGTCAAAAAGAAACAAAAGCCCTACGTGAGATTGTTGACTCTCAGGGGGTGAAGCTTAAAGAACAAGAGGATCTAATCTTGCAATTAACTTGCAAATATGACGCTTTAAAGAAGATCAAGAATGATGAGGAAGATCCTGATGAGTCTGGTGCTGGTGGTGAGCCTAAACAAACTCATCAGGATCTTCCTCATCATTCTTTATCTTCTTTAAGGCATCATCTTTGCAAGTTAATTGCAAGATCAGATCCTCTTGTTCTTTAAGCTTCACCCCCTGAGACTCAACAATCTCACGTAGGGCTTTTGTTTCTTTTTGATAGAAAGAAACATAACTGAGTAGCTTCTTCTGGTTCTCCATCAAGCGTTCTTGATTCATACGATCAGCAGACACTTGGTTTTCATACAAATGAAGAAGATTCAGAAGCATGTATGTCTGACGGTTCGGTGGCATAGCATACAAAGATGGATGAACAGGAGGCTGTAAAACAAACACTTCCTCGTGTAGTTCACCATTGAGAAAAGCACTTTTAACATCCATTTGATAGACCTTGATATTCTTATAAGCAGCATATGCCAGGAAGATTCGAATCGACTCTAATCTTGCAACTGGAGCATATACTTCTATGTAATCAACACCCTCTTGCTAATGAAAACCTTGCTCCACTAGACGTGCTTTGTTTTTAACAATCACCCCTCGATCGTCTTTCTTACACTTAAATACCCACTTAGTCGGAATCGCTTTCTTGACTCTAGCAGGCTTGTCGATTAAATCCCAAACACCCAACCGTGCAAATTGCTGTAATTCTTCTTGCATAGCTTCTACCCAAGAAGGATCTTCAAGTGCCTTACAAGCCGTCATTGGCTCAACTTATGATAGAAAGCAAGTGAATTTTTCAAGATTTACAATTCCCGATGAATGTAAATAAGCATATGCACACAATACGTTATTATCACTTGACGAAGCAACTTTATGACATCTACGAACGCCCACATCATGTTCTCCAATAATGTTTTCCTGTGGATGATAACCATGAATCCGAAGAGTTGGATTCTCAGGAACAACAATATTATCAAATAAATAGTATAATGTTCACCAAGTTCAAGAGATGAAACATCACTATCAAGTTCAATAACTTGATCATTAACTTGCTCATCATTAGAAGAAGTAGATACATTATCAAAGGCAGCTGGAGAAGCAACATGAGGTTCCTTAGTTGGAGCTATAGATGGAGCTTCAACATCATTAGAACTTGAAAATCTTGGAATGGCCAAATGATCTTCAAAGTATGCTCGAACCAGATCTTCGTCTATGTGTTCAGTCGATGGAGTAAATGAATTAAATAAACTATCATAGTCAAACATCCAGTCGGGACCTTTCCCTTGAGGAGGCGTTATGTACTTTTGACAGTCCACATGGTACCATTCCTCAACACAACCAGATGTGAAGTTAAATACACTTTCCTTTAGAGATGCATATCCTAATAAATACCCTTCGATAGCTTTTTCTTCAAATTTACCCGCATCCTTTTTCAACATTGTACACGGACATCCAAAAGGTTCCAGGTACTTTAAGTTAGGTTTTCGATTATTCAATAGCTCATAACTTGTCTTCTTGAGTCGTTTAACAATTAGAACCCGATTAAGCGTATAGCAAGCTGTATTCACCGCCTCATTCTAGAATTGGACGGGAAGCTTAGAATCAGCGAGCATAGTTCGTGCAGCTTCAATCAAGGTTCTATTCTTTCGTTCAGCAACACCATTTTGTTGAGGTACATAAGGTTCACTATATTCTCGATGAATTCCTTTTTGAACATAGAAGAAATCCAATACAATAATTTTGAATTCAGTAACATTATCACTTCGGATTCTCCTCACCTTTTGTTTGTATAGTGATTCGATCTTAGTGATAAGGTTTTGTACCAAAACCGGTGTTTGATCTTTCGAACTCATAAATAACACCCATGAGTATCTTGAATAATCATCAGTGACAACAAGACAATACCAATTCTCAGAAATACTCGCACGATTCACAGGACCAAACAGATCCATATGAAGTCGTTCAAGAGGAGTATTAATGGAATTCAATAACTTAGAGGGATGTGATTTCTTCTTCTGCTTGCCCTTTTTGCATGCAATGCAGTGATCAGATAACTTAACATTCTTCAACGAGACACCCTCAACTAAGTCATTAGCCATTAAATAATTCAACTTTCGAACATGTATGTGACCCATTCTATGATGCCATAGAATCGAATCTTTCTCGGTTGCTTTCGAGACAAAACATGTTTCGATAGATGTTGATACTTTAGAGCTCATATATAAGACATAAATATCATTTGATCGTGGTGATCGCATGACAACCATGTCCTCGGGAATCACATAACCCGGTTTCAAGATAAGACGCTCTTTGTCAGTAAATATCGTAGTGTACTTTTTATCGCAAATATGCGACACACTTAATAAGTTATGATCCACCTTGTCACAATAATTGACCTTTTCAAAAGTAATGTGACCATTTGAAACTTCACATTCTTGTGTGATCATTCCCCCAGAATTTCCAGCAAACGCTACATAACCCCCTTCAATATTTCTCATGTTGGTTAATAGGTCAAGATTTCCAGTGATATGACGAGAACATCCACTATCCGTTATCCAGTTTTCACCAGACACAGTCTTGGATGAACCCTACACACAAAGTAAAGATGGTTAGTTTAAAAAGGCAGCCCATACCTCAGTCTTGGGCACCTTTTGGTTTTCTCTTTGATAATTAATTTGAACAGACTTCAACTGTTGTTCAGGAACCTGAGAATATGTTGTAGGCTTTCTAGACTTTCGTCTCAGATAAGCAGCTTGAACAATGTTTGAATTCGTGTTCCTATATATGGGCTCAGTTGGAACGAATTTTGGTTTCACATGACCATGAGGCTCATTAACATTAATCACCTTTCGAGGATTTACATTAGAAAACATAATATAAGTATCATCAGCATACGACACAGGTCGTTTCAGAATCTCCTTTACCAAAGGAACCGGTTTGGAATGGTCTTTGATAAACAGATGAAGATTCTGATAGCTCTTCTGACTACAATTTCTCACTACATGACCATGCTGACCGCAAAGAAAACAGCTTTGCATGTCCACACGATGATGTTGAGAATTAGTTGGAGCAACTGATGCAAAAGATTGATGATGACTCACATTTTTGGTCATGCTCTTAGCAAACTCATCAGATAACTCAGATTTCTTTTTCAAGTAAAAATCTAAATTAGAGCAATTTGAAAAACTTTTCAGAGTATCTGTTCCAGTTGACTTTAAAATTTTAATCTTTTTAGCATGTGTTAAAACTTGCTTGGCTTTAGTCAATGGATCAGAAGAAGCTGATGTTTTTGCTTGAGCATACAAACATTCAAGTTCTTGAATCTGTGATGTTTCATTTTGAAATACACTCTCAATCAGTTCTGGTTTAATGATACTAATTGGAATGTCTTTCTCAGTAAACATTGTGTCAATTCCTTTCAACTTGAAAACTCTAACAGATGATGGCTTAGAACTAGGAGGATTAATAAAACTCATTAACTCCACATCAGAAATCTTTGGTTTATCTGACTTCTTTGCCTTCACTGGTTTAGTTTTCACAATTTCTTCCTTTTCCACTTGAGACTTGAATGAACCATACACAGCTTCCTCAAATTCTTGAGGCTCGCAAAGAATATGATTAGAACTTGGGATGTTCTTATTCTTATGTTTTACCTCAGGTTCAAACACGTCTTCGATAATCACATTGTCAGCATTCTCAACAAAGACTTTGTTGCTTTCAACATGAGGTTTTTGAGGAGAAACTTAAGTTTTAACAGTTTCAGTTTTAACCGGTTTAGATTTTTCAGAAATCACAGATTCTTTTTGAATCAAATCCTCTTCTTTTCTAGCAAAAGGATTAATTTTATAATCATTGTGAAAAGGTGGCGGAATTTCAACAAAACAGATACCTTTCTTTGAATCTTTTTGTTTTCAAGACACTTCAATAATTTCATTCAACAGAAAAGAAGAATTTCTAAATTTTCCCAATTTGTTCTTCAACTCAAGAACCTCATTCTCAAGCTCGGTTATCTTGGATCTATGTTTCAAAATTTCTTGAAACTTTTGGTCATTAATTGTCATTTCCACAGATAACTCAGCCTTGAGATCGTGGTTACTTGTCGACAATGCTTCAATCTTTTCTTGAGATCGCATTTAAGATTCAAGAGATTGTCGATAAGTATCCTTCGGAGAAGCAATTTCTCTTACTAGATTATCATTATGAGTTTTCAAAGCTTCTAACTTAGGTTTGTTAGATTCAAAGTCAACACATGATACATTAACAGATGAAGTAGCAGAGATAGAATGACTAACCTCATTGATTTTAGCCATGCAAACAAATACAGTTGGAGACTTGTCACGTGAATTGTGTGACTCAGATTCAGAATCATTATCAGAAGACAGCTCACTTTCACTTGCATCTTGACCGTCTTTATGTAACCCAAACATAGCCAAATTTGCTTGAGTGTCATTACACAGTAACCGTTGTGACCAATCATTTCCATCTGGAAACAATGCTTGTGATGTAGAAGTAGATGGTTTTTTTCAGCATCACTACCTCATGGTGTAGAAGAATTTTGATGTTGACCACGAGGACTAGTATACTCTTTCTTCGGTTTGTCACGTTCCTTTGCAAAATGCCCAAACTCTTGACAATTATAGCATTTAACTTTCAACTTGTCAAATCCCAATTTCTTGTTTAAGGCCGGAAGATCTTTTCCAGTCCTTTGCATGAATCTTATAACTTTACGGACGATCATAGCCATGTTCCACTTTAAATCCATGATTTCCAAGTCATCTGGATCAATCTGATCATAATCCTCATCAGTTATATCACTTGTGGCTATCTTGCTACTCACCAAGTTTTCATATGAAGACATGAAAGCTATCAGAAAAGCAAAGTTTTGCTCAGCTTCCTTCATATTAATAGTTGATGGTGATGAAGCAAATGGATTTGTTGACAAAGAATTTCCAGATCCACCAGAAACACCAGGTGATCCAGAATTATTAGCAGTGTAAAAACATGCTCTTGGATCATTAAAGATTGCTTAATCTTTTTCACTTGTAGCTTGAGTAAGAAAAGCAGTTATTGGAGAGATCGTTGAACTTAGAGGCATACTTCCACCATAGAAAGCAGGATCTTGACTTTCCTTGGAGGATTTTTGACACTTAAGATCATATTCTCTGGCTTCAATCTTTTGTAAAAATTCAAGTGCAGTCAAGTCTTCATTCAAGAAATAGTCATTCTCTTTCAAAACCATTAGGAATGTTGAGTAAGAACTTGGTAGTACACTCTTAATAGTGTCAATTTTATCAGTCTCAGAAATTTCCAGTTTCATTTTGTCCATCTCAGCAATTAAGTGATTGAACCTTGTAGTCATTTCTTCAACTGTTTCTCCCTTCAACAAAATAAAGTTCCGAAATTGAAACTTAAGCATCACTTTCTTACTCTCAGCGGTATTTCCCATACTTCTCATACGTAGATGTTGAAATAAAGAAGCACATCTCTTTATGCTACCCACTTGGTGAAAGATATTTTCGGGTAATGCCATAGTAAGAGTAGAATAAGCTTTTATCTCGATCTCTAAAGCTTTCTTCTCTTCTTGTGAATATTGAGAAACAGCTTTAGGAGTATACCCAATAGTGTCATCACCAATCATTGGTGCAACATATACCTCATCTAGGCAATACGAGCAGTCAGGGTGAACGGAACCCAAATGAGCACGAAAACGAGGTTCCCATTTAGCAAAATCGCTAAATTTCATCAACCTTGGACATTTCGAATGTGAACCTATCTCAGTATCAAGTTGCAACATTTGTTGCATCAACATGTTTTGAGAAGCTAGTGCATACATACCAGCCATTTTTGTAAACGTTTGAAACTTTAAGGATTAAAATTAAACTTAGTTAACGAATCTGTAAACAGTGTAACGAACTGTGAACAGTTATAGAGAACTGGGAATAGTAATCAATGAACTAAACCTTAAAGAAGTTGAGGTTTATCAAGTAACGAATCAGATTTGAATTAACTAACGAATCTGATGATTAACGAATTAAAAAGATAAAATCACGAACAAGTCAAACCACGAACAAATGGTCAACGAATCAGTCAATGAATCAGTCAAACTAACGAATTGACTAATAAAATCACGAAGTGCAATCTTAACTAACTAGAGGGTTTCCTGTAACGAATCACGAAGAAATCCTTAGCGAATTAGATAACGAACAAGCTACAGTTGATAGCAAATCAACCTATAGCGAATCAGGTTGTTACAACCGTTTGTAACAAACTTTGACACCTAATGCCACGTGGCAAAGGTTGTTATAACACAAATCCCAAGGTAACCACGTGTCACACGAATCTGTTGGACACGAATCGGATTAAGTAGCGAACTGATTAAACGAATCAATTATAGCTCATAACGAATTGACGAAATTTGTTAACGAATTAAATTGACTGGATAGCGACTTAATGCTGAAAGTAACGAATCAGTCTTGAATATTCATATCTTCAAATCTTCAAGGAAGATTTCCAGATTTTCTGGAAACGATGAACATCAAACCCAGAAACTCAGATTCGTAATATTACCTTAATTTGTAACAAATTGCACAAATAACCTACTAAATTACTCGCGAACCAATCACGAATCCAAATCAACAAGTCTCGTAACCCAATTCATACACAATCGTAACCAATTGACCAAAAACCACTCTCTGTTTTTCGGCCAACTCAGATTCAAACCAAACAATCCAAAACTCAACCAATATCCAATTCCAATTATCCAAACCTTACCAATACCTTAACAATCACCAACCTAATCCAAACATTCCATAAATCAACCAATTCAAGCTCAAATTGAAGCAAATTCAAATTGTATTCCAACTTAAACCAAAAACAACTTAATAATATCTATAATCAGCCAAATCAAGCGTAATCAAGAGCATTGAAAGCTCTTCTACCACTTGATTGTTCCTGGATCAATCCTTAATCAATAACCAGATCTCAGATCTGTGTGAATACGGTTAATCCTAATTTGGATCTAGCTCATAGTTACGTTTGATTATATGTTATAATATATATATTATCAGTAATAGTGTGTGTATGTGTGAATAATATTAAGATGAAGATCGAGAGAGAGATTGGACAGCACTTCCTTAATTAACTCTCAAAACTTAAATAACTTGTGAACAGAGTTCACTATAAATAGAAGATAGGTCTAGTTCGCTAACATTCCCTAGCGAACTAGACACTACTTCGTTACATACATAAATAGATAAATAACATAACGAATCATCTCCTGATTCGTTAAACATCCTTAACGAATCAGGAGGAAACTAACTTAATTCTAGTTCGCTAAACATCCTTAGAAAACTAGACTAATACTTTAACGAACTAACTTAATATAACTTAATTGTTTATTACATTAAACAAAACGACAAATACGTTAATGATAAATACAAAGACTCGAGACGCAAAACCGTGCACTAACAACCCGACTCCTCAATTCACTCAACAGTATCTGCAAACTCTCACACGTTTAGAAGCACGCTTCTCACAATTGTTAGGATAGGTCTTTAAACCGTTTGCAAAACCGTTAATTTTAATTACCAAGCCAAGTTAAATAAATTTCATAATAAAAATTGTTAAACTAGTAAAATTGTTAAAAGACCTAACTCACTTTCGTAGGAATCACGATTGCATTTAGCATATACAACAAGCCCTTTAAACCCCCCGGTAGCCCGGGTGGACGAGTGAGGTCTCGTGAGGGTTTATAGTGAACAACACCCACAAAGTTCAAATACAACACAAAATACAGCGATGGGGTGTAATGCGGCGGTGAGGTGTGGCAGTGTACGGCATTTGTGATGGATGGTGTTTTGGTGGATTGAATGGAGAAGATGATAAATGAGATAATAAACTCAGTGGTAAGCCCCACGTGTAGCCCATATTATAATAAAAAATAATATTTTTTTTTTGTAGGTGGACCTTAGCGCGGCGCTAAGGACTCACCCTGTGACTTTAGCGCCGCGCTAAACGCACTTTTCACAGAAACTTTGCCCGATTTTTTTATGTTGAAAATTTTTTCTATCTTTCAAAATTTTTCATTTTCTTGAATTCCTTAGCCATTTTTCAACTTTTAAACTTAAAATACTTACCTGACACTCTGTTTACTTGATATTTTTCTTACCAACACACCCGAGAACACCCTGCTTTGCATCTTCCCCACACTCGATCTTTGCAATACACTAAACACTCAAGACAAGAGATTAAGATATACAAAACTAGAAAAAAAATACAAACCAAAAATATAAAATCCGGTTTGCCACCCGGTCAGTGCTAAGTTTTTGTTAAGGTCTTCAGCCGGACCGTTACCTGATTTGGCCGTTATGGTGGTCGAATGGAGTACTTACCTTCCTCCATCTCACTTGTGTACTTCTCCAGCACAATGGTAACTCTAATTCCTCCCACCTAGGCCCCAAACACGCCAACCTCCTTTGTTCATTTTCGAATCCGGGTGGTTCTTTACCTTATCCTTCTTTGGTGGTTTCTTCTTGCTTGTTCCACCCTTCTCCTCATTGACCACCACTTCAATCACTGTCTTGGTGTCGTTTTTTGAACTAACAAGCTCCCCGCTTTGAAATTCTACCACATTCAACTCTTCCTTCTCTTTCTCACGCTTAGACATGTCAAAAACAACACTATTCTCCTTGTTGGTGTCATTCATACTTACATGAGAAAGACACCCATTAGTAGCACATGACCTGGATAATATTTTCAAAAGAATAATCATATGAATTTGAAAATATATTTAAAATTAACTTACGGTTACCGAAGGTCATGCAAACTGTTCCATCTCGGCAGTTAATATGAGCATTTGATGTCGCCAAAAAAGGTCTCCCCAATATCACCCGGGGTTCTTCTTTCTTCTCAGCTGGTTCATAATCAAGAACAAGAAAGTCTTCAGGATAGTAAAAATCACCAAACTTTACCACAACACCAACCAACTTCCCCCGTGGCCGTCTTCGAGTGAAATTAGCTAACACCAAGGTGGTCTCAACCTCTTGTAAAGGCCCGAAATTATCATACACACTCCCCGGTAAAACACTCACACTCTCACCATAATCAACAAGTGGCTTTTTGGTCTTAAACTCACCAATCTGAATAGGGATGAGTGGTGCCCTGATGTGCTAGAAACAGTCAATTAAATATTAACTAAACTAAACAAGTAACTATAACTAGACTTAAGACTCAACTACACAAAACACCGGCAAGTGAACCGGTCAATTGTACTAAAGCTAAGTAAGTCCGGAATATCGAACCCACATGACTCTATAAATTACATTAATTAACTAATTAGACTCGACTTACAACACGACTATTTATTATTAATGTTTAAAGGGGGTTTTTAAACTAAGATTAAACTAAGAAAGAAAATAAACAAATGAACGAGAAAGCAAGCAATTAAACACAAGATCGAAAGCAATCAGAGAAGGAATCTACCTAGGTAAGAATCCCATGAATCAACAATCATCAAGCAATGGACAAATAACATGATTATGGAAACTGATTTCTAAACGTATTCATCTAACAAACCCTAAGGACCATTGACTGAATCAAACGAAATCCCAAAGAATGAATATTAGAGTATTAAGCAATCAGTTATATTGACTTCCTTACGGTTATCAAATAGGGTTAATTAATAGTATCTAAAGCAAGCAATCTTACGAAACACAAAACTCTAGATAACTTGATAAACTAACATGAAATCATGAACATGGATCAACACAATAAGCAAGAATATTGTCACTATTTATCCTAGCATGTGATTGACCAAAACACATGAACAACTCCTCACCTTACAGCTATTGGAATTTAGCAAAACATTCAAAATCCTAATTAACGATTAATAAGCTTCTATGATCTAATAGGCCTATTCAACCATAATAATCAAAACACCAAGTAATGATTAAACATAAACCCTAATATCTAAAGAACACGATCAATAGAAAGCAAGATTCATGTGAAGCAATAATTAATAATCAACCAAGATAATAAACATTCATATGCATCATGTAAACAAAATCAAGTCTTTTACTATTAAATCAACAAAACCATAATCAAAACATAAGTCCAAAGCAAGAATCAAGTCTCAAACATGTTCATCAAACCTAGGCAGACATGAAGTCTAGCCTAGAAACATTATTAAAAACAATCCTAAACAAGTCTTAAAAACAAAGAGGAAAGACATCAAGAATAATGAACAAGGAACGAAAGTTAGAGCGATAAAACCCTTTGCGATTGATCCTCGAACACCTGGATGAAAGCTCTCTCGATCCTCCTTGGTTCCTCGCTTCAAATCACCTTCAAACCCTTGGAAACCCTTTCAATTTCGGCTGCAAATAAGCTTTTTTCGGCTGAGAATGCAAAAGATGTTTATATAAGCGATAACCGGGCTTGGGCTTGCAAAATTGGCTGACTAGAAGGCCTAGGCGCCGCATGAAGGCATATTGCCTTTTGCCTTAGCGCGGCGCGGCGCACTCAAAAGGGAAGCAACGGATTTTCTTATTTTTTCTTGATTATTATTTGCATAAACTTGATAAATATCTCCCTTGATCTCCAAGTATCACATGGAACCTTCTAGATCTTCTTACTCTTGCTTCCCCACGCCATCATATATATGAAAACATAACAAAACATTAGTGAAGCAATCACGTAATCATCGACAAGCAAAACGAACAAAACACGAACTTAACCTTTACATGATATGATAGAAAGAATTAAAGCTTAACACTCAAGACACCAAAAGATATAAAACATAATAAATGGATAAAACTTGACTCAAAACCTAAAATAATAAAAGATTAACAAAACATGAACTAAACCGAACTTAAAACATTAAATAAACATAACTTTACCAGGGATCCGAAATGTATAAATACATGTATATCATGCCCCCGCTTCAAATTCTTCAACTGTGTCATTCTCCACATTATCTTCGATTGTGATGGCACTGACGTGTGCATGTTTGGAGTTTGGCAAACTACTACTTTGATGGCTTGGATTCTTCAAGGTGTCACTTGGTAGTCTAGATGGATTTCTCTTTAGGCTTGCCATTTCTTCTGCCAGTTGACTCACCTGTTTATCTCTTGCAGCATTTGCCTTCTCTTGAAGCTCCAACCTCTGATTCAATGCCTTATATTGAGTCTCTTGATCAGCATTCATTTGTTTCAATAACTCCATCACATCCTTAAGTGACTCCTCTTTGTTCCCCAAAGAATTTCCTTGCCCCTGCTGATAACTCTTATTTTAACCCCCATAATCCCTTTGATTGTACCCACTCTGACCACTGCCCGAACTATTACCATACTGTTTCTGGTTCGACTGACCTGTCTTCTGAAAACTACCCTGAAAATTTGGGTTATGTTGCGTGTTCGGATTTCCATAACTGAAGTTTGGATGATTCTTGAGGCTCGGATGATAAGTATTTGAATTATATTATTGTATTTTCTTTCACCCTGCACATAGTTGACCTCTTCTTCCTCAGTTTCTTCATCTTGCACAACCCCACAACTCGCAACCTCGTGTCCTAGTTGCCCACAACCTTCACATACCGGATATGTTTTTCTTGAATTTCCGGCTCCTTGTACACCTGCAACCAACAACCTATCCATTTTCTTTTCCAGTCTATCCATTCTATCATCTGACCCATGACTTTCAACTGCTTTTACCACTGACATTTTTGACATCCTGTTCAACTGTGCTTGTCTCTTTAAATTACTCGCATGTCACTCCAAATGTCCCCAATCCTCGTTTTCATCATTTGCAAGGAAAGATCCATTCGTGGTGGCTTGGAGGTCACGAACATCATCATTTGAGAGACTATCATGGAATGCCTTTATCAATTCAAAATAAGGCAATCCCATGATGTGGACAAGTCCTCAACAATCGTTTAAACCTTTGGAATGATATATAGAAAGTTTCACCGATGATCTGCTGAAAGTTTCGAATGTTGTTGTGGGCCTCTGTGGTTCTCTGTGAAGTATAATACTCGTCTAAAAATTGTTGTGCCAAATCTCCCCAAGTGAAAATACTAGTCCATGGCAACGATAGAAACCACTGCTTCGCCGCATCTTTCAAATTATAATGGAAGACTGCCATCTTCACCTCTTCCGCAGTAAAACCTTTACTCGAGATGAGTGCGCATATCGAGTTGAAGTCACTCAAGTGTAAGTATGGTTCTTCTGTAGCCTTTCCATGAAATGTAGGTAATCCCGTCAAACAATTCTGCCTTACCGAAAAAGTTCTTCCACGTCTGGCTGGAATGATGATCGGTAGAGGATTCGTAGCCACTTGTGGAATGAAGTGGCTTTGAACACCTCTTACTGGCGGTGGAACAAATGCCTTTGGAACTCCATCGTCAAAATCATAGTATGGTTGTTCATGGTTATGTGGTTGATAAACATTTGGGTCTCTTCGGTTTCGGTTACTCATGGTCTCTTCTTTTAGTGTTATGATTTCGGGTATTAGGTTTAGTATGAGTTTCTGAGCTGCCCAGTTTCGTCTTGTTGTTTCTCGATTTCGGGATCAAATTGAAGCGGCTCTTTCTCACGAGAATATCTAGTCTGCATCAACTTGTGAAGTTACATGCACAGACACAAACACTAACACCCGTGTAAAATCAACGAAGAAATATTAAAAACAAAAACTAAAAACTAAGCTAAACAAGCACTTTGTACGTTGAATCCCCGGCAGCGGCACCATTTTGATGTAGAAGTCGTGCTCTAATCAAAAACAAGTATTTATGATGCTTAAATACCTATAACTAGTACATGTAAGTAAGGTCGTCTCCATAAGGAATCAGTGGAAAATGCAAGTTCATAATTATTAATTATTATATTAAGAGGACAAACAATGTCAAGTGGTTTATAAAAGATGATTTAATAAAAAACGATTGCTTTAAGCGAAATGTAAATAATAATGAGAAAATGATTCACTTCAGGTTCAGGTAAAGTGATAACCGACTAATCACAGATTCATAAGATTAATTGCGCAATAATTACTAAACCTAATAGTTAGGTTGTGAGGGAAAACGATACCCTAACCGAATTGTTAACACAACTGAACCCCGGTTTACACAATTACTAGTTTAATGAATGAAAACCAATTTTAAGCAATGACTCACGATTACTGGTTCTATGACATAAGAGCTAACCCTACAAGTGATGAACACAACCAGAAAAGTGATGCAAAGTTTGATAATCAAAATCATAAACTGTTTAAACAATCAATTCATAATGTAAAACAAGATTAAAGACATTCAATCAAGTTCATAAGCATTCAAAACATAGAATCTGATCAAAGTTAGTTTACATAAAACCCTAGCCTGAAGTGAATACAATGGTTTAGCCTGACATCGGCATCACGAAGGATTCGCTTATCTGATGAGATGACGAAAGCATGCGATGAACGGATGAACCGGAGGCTTCGGGATGATGCAAAATCGTCCTAGGGCTCGTACTTGGTTGAAGGAATGAAGGATATCTCGAATGGGGGCTGAAAACTCAATATATTAGAGTTAGGTTTAATTTTCCCGTCAAGAGGATGTTAGCGCGGCGATAACATCCAAGGGGTGAGACTTTAGCGCCGCGCTAAAGGCTCAGATTTCTAATGATCTTAGAGATACTCTTACATCACCATCAGGACCCCTTAGTGCCGTGCTAAGGGTGTCTGACATAAGTTTCTTTATTTGCTTCATTTATTTTGCATAGGAAAGGGTGCCAATCATTATGAATCTTCTACATCTTCGTTCCAAGCCCGTAATTCCTCCCGCTAAGTGTCCTTAACGTCAAGTATCCTAAAACACATAAACACGCTTGAAGTACCAAAGTTCACATATTATTTAAACTAAAATTAAACAGACAATATAATAATTTACATGACTTTTGCCCGACCATCATTGGCCCATTTGCAAGCAACTAGGTCTTAGGCGAGAAAATGAATCATAACGAGCAGGCCCATAACGGGCTGGCCATAGCGAGAAAGCCATAGCGGACATGTCATAGCGAGCATGCCAATACCGAGAAAACCCATAGGGAACAACGACCAACTAACGGATAGCTTGGCTTGGCCAAGTTCTAGGAGAAAAAGCATGGGCCTAGGTTAAAAAGCCTAATCACCGGTTTGGACCTTACAAGGTGGTATCAGAGCATAAGTTTGAGGAAAATAAGCATCATACATGCTTAGACTCAAACAGAGAATGAGACTAAAGGAAGTAAAGAAAGAAATATGCTAGTTAAATAAACCCATGTGTCGCTCATGCGAAAAGCGCAAGAGTTAGCTTAAATCGCTAATGGTAGGAATGGTAAGTGTTGTGGATCAAAATCTCGCCCAAGGATCAGAGTCTTAGTATCTTGCCAGCAGGATCCCAAACATATTCGGTATCCTGAACCTATTACTTTGTACACTAACGGCTATAATTTTGCAGGTCGTCACTGAAGACTTAAATTGCATTGAAAGTTCATTAATTGCTTGGTAAAACACCTAGGACAACTCTTGTAACCGCCAAAGGTTAATGATCGCATTTAAAGAGTGTTTAATGACTGGGATCCTCATTGTCGGTTATGACTGTGATGAATATTTCAGCTGAAGCAACCCATTGATAGCTACCAACGGCTAGTAGCTCCTTACTTGATCAAACATGGCATGGAGACAAAGCAGAGTTGGTCCAATGGCACTCTTGAAGACATAGTTAATAGCTTTTATTGTTTAGATACTCATTTTTACTATATTATGAGGCTATGATGAACAACATAGAACCCTTACAACAACTCACACTACACTAACACTCTTCTATATTGGACCATGTAACACCCCAACTTAAGCGAAAACGTCTGAGTGTGATGTACAGATTTCTCAAAAAAAACATGTGACACTATCAAGTGACAATATTATCATTAATTAATTTAAGCATCAATACACAAGTTCGAAGATAAAGACATACAAGAAAAACAAGAACAATTTAACAACTTGTCCATTTATTAAAATGCCCTAAGTTCTAATGTCTTCTCCGATTATCATCCTCTAATAATGGCACATGTAGCATATATATATAAAATAAAGTCAACTAAATGAGTAGTTGGTGAGTTCACACAAGTTTTGATATAAATACGTAAAAAAACCATACAATTCCATGAAACTTGTGAAATAATAGTGCAAGTAAGGGTCCTTCCCAGTTAGTAACAACCAATGTACTCGGATCGGGGGGTCCCTTTTCCACTCAAACAAATGGTCCTTAGTGCAAATGTGTGACATTTGTCAATTTTTCATATTCGTATTTGTATTTGTTGTTGTTGAACCGACCCGTTTTGTCATTTCAATGTACTTGTTTTTGAAAGTTATCAATTTATATCATATTCAAGTATTTAAAGTTCGTTTATGTTCATTATCTATTCGTAAAATATTCGCTTACAGACTTCCAGATTAAAACACATTGTAAAACATAAAAGAGTGCAACCATATTCTTTTCACAAAGAGAACATGGTCACGGTGAAAACTTAAAGTTGTGATTCATATGGCGTTGAAAGTGGTATGCTTTGGCCTAATAGGATTCATGCTCTTTCCTAACTCTCCAGGTAAGCACTGTAAAAAGGACCCTAATCCTCGTCCCAAGGTTCAGCAAGCCTTACATTACACAAACCAACTGTTTATAACCTCAAATCCGTTCACCCATATCCGATTCCGGCCGAGTCTAGTTCGTCATCATTCCGAGACCTTTAAAGGTAATTTTTATATGAAAACATATTAGTTTCAATCGTATAACAAATCCGCTAACCTTAATTTAACAACCATGGATCGGATTTGGAGAATTGAATCTAGGGTTCTTTGTGAAGAAGAAGATGAACATGGGAAGGTGTTTTTAAGTCATGATTTCCATCTTTTTACAACAAAACTAAACTGGTCCAGTGGTTGTGTATGAGTGTTGTGGTCGTGGAGACCCGGGTTCGAACCCGGGTCACTGCAGATCCAGTTTATATTTTTTTTACAAATTATTCTATTAGTTTTAATAAATCTTATATATTTACAAATCATTATAAAATAAATAAAAATCATTTTTAAGTTAAACAACAATTGTTTAGATTGTTTTAACATTTTTATCCAATAATCCAACTTTTACAAACCCGAACCTTTTTATTAAAACTCGTAAAATATATATATATATATATATATATATATATGTATACATATATGTATACATATATGTATACATATATGTATACATATATGTATACATATATGTATACATATAACATATATGTATACATATATGTATACATATATAACATATATGTATGTTATAACAAAACTAAACTGGTCCAGTGGTTGTGTATGAGTGTTGATGTATACAAAACAAAACTAAACTGGACCAGTTTAGTTTTGATGTATACATATAACATATATGTATACATATATGTATACATATATGTATATATATATGTATACATATATGTATACATATATGTATATATATGTATATATATATATATGTGTATATATATATATATGTATATATATAATATAAAATCATTTTAACCTTTTAAAGACTAAACCATCAAATGTTATACTACATCATACCGATAACACTAAAATCCCGTAACATTATTATAGAAAACTCATAAATAATATTATAATGATATATCGTTAGAATCCGTTAAACCTTAAATATTAATATACTTTAAAAGGGTAAAAGTATATACACAAACAATAACGCATGAACCTTAAAACCAACCTTTATTTTCCATTATTTAGTTAGTAACTATAGTGTTTATTATTTTAGCTCGCGAGATTCGATCGTTCGGTTACATATAACGCGCTTCCCATATCGTTTCCAAGTTTTCTTTTCAATTTCAAAGGTGAGTTTCTCACACCCCCCTCTTTTTACTCTTTTATTGTTTTGGGTGTAGCATATGTATCCTACAAAAAACCCAATTGTTTATGATTTTTCTTACAAACTACAATTCATACATGGACTTGTGTGCTAACTTGCTCAATATTACTTGCTCATGGATTACTTCAATATAGTATGATCATACGCTCCCCTTTGCACTCAAGACCTTGTTGTTATGAGTGGAAAAGGGCCTCATTAATTGAGTACATTGGTGCACAATTCCAATTGGAAAGGACCTTATTTGCTTTCATGAGTTTCATGGAATTGTATGGTTTTATGTATTATATAAAAACTGTGGGAACTCACCAACTATTAAGTTAGTTGACATTTTTATACATATGTTACACGTATGCTTATTAGAGGATGAAACAAGAGAAGACACTAGAAATAAGATTATCAATAATAAAGTGTTTGACTTGTTTATTTCCTTGTAATTTTTCTTATTAGCAAAAGTACTTGTTATTTGAATCATCAATGAATTAATGATATTATTGCCACTTAATAGTGTCACATGTGTTTTGGACAATCTGTACGTCGCACCCGGGCGTATTCCGCTTTAGCCAGGGTGTTGCAAAATGGGGGGTGGGGCGTATGATCATACTTATTGAGGATACCACATGCAAGTAAGTTTTGAGTAAGTAATCAAGTAAACACACAAGTCCTAGATATGAGTTGTAGTTTTGTAAATGAATAAGTAAACATATAAATGGACAAGTATCATCCCATTTTTAACGCTTTTACACATTTTGGGTTAGCATATATATCATATCAATTCAATTGTTTACTTATTCATTTACAAAACTACAATTCATATCATGGATTTGTGTGTTTACTTGATCAAAACTCACTTGCACGTGGTATCCTCAATAAGTATGATCATACGCCTCCCCCCTTGTACTTAAGACCATTTTGTTTTGAGTTGAAAAGGGACCCCGATCCGAGTATGTTAGTTGTTACTAACTAGGAAGGACCCTTGCGCTATCATTTCACAAGTTTCAAGGAATTGTATGGTTTTTTTATGTATATATATGTATATATATCAAAACTTGTGTCAACTCACCAACTATTCATTTAGTTTACTTTATTTTATGTGTATGTTACAGGTACTTTTATTAGAGGATGATACTCGGAGAAGACATTAGAACTTATGGTATTTTAATAAATAGACAAGTTGTTAAATTGTTCTTGTTTTTCTTGTATTTCTTTACCTTTGAACTTGGGTATTTAATGCTCAAATTAATTGATGATAATATTGTCACTTAATAGTGTCACATGTGTTTTGAGCAATCTGTACGTCACACTCAGGCGTTTCCACTTAAGCCGGGGTGTTACAGGCTATCCTACCATAGTACCCATAACTAGACCATGATGATCATAGTATCCATAACTGGACCATCCTACCATAGTATCCATAGCTGGACCATTCTACCATAGTATCCATAGCTGGACCACCATAGTATCCACAACTGGACCATATTGTCATAGTATCCATAACTGGACCATCTTACCATAGTATCCATAGCTAGACCATCATAGTATCCATAACTAGATCATCTTATTACACATATAATAGTACTCTACCAATCAATACATTGTATCTATACTAGACCACATTACTATAACAGCACATGCTCTAAACACCGTATAGGCTTTTGTCCTTTATTCCGTTCGTGTCCGTGCTTTCCTTTCCGTAACACACTATCATTTCCATAAATGGAACATCTATTCATATCCATATAAACTCATATTCATAAAGGAACATCTGTCTATTGTATATGCACTTGCATACTGCCCACTAGCATTCATGATGTGGACATGTATAAAATACTACGACGCACCTGATGTCCACGTCATGACTTACTCACATTCTTCATACAACTTTAACATAAAAGTGCTACATACATTTATTAGTAGTTCACCCATTTACTTTTTAATATAAAACATGTCACATTCAACTTTTATCTTCTTTCTTGAGTATGCATACGGCCCCAAAAACATTTAAAGGTAAAAAGAGGGCTAGAGCTCACATGGGTTCCGTTTCTTTCAGATTGATTGTAACACCTTTCTTCAACCGAGTATGGCTAACTGTTTATCAAGTATAAGTATAAATTAACTATCCTTATATTTAATTCAGGTAATACTATCCTAGTTAATGAATTAGTTTAACTTATCAAACGGGTTTGTTTAGAATCGGGTCGCATTCGCATGCCCAAGAAGCGCACCCCATGGTCATGAATGAATCGCATCGCATGGCTAGGAACAAATCGCATCGCATGATATCAAACGAATCTCATCTCAATTTTAAACGAGTCTCATCTCATTTTCAAATGAGTCTCATCTCTTTATCAAATGAGTCCCATCTCATTTCATAGAGTCTCATCTAATTTTCAAACAAGTCTAATCTAATTTCAAACAAGTATAATCTCATTTCCAAACGAGTCTCATCTCATTTCCAAATGAGTCTAATATCATTTTTCAAACGAATCTAATCGCATTTTCAAAAAAATATTATTTTCAAGATTTATATTTCTAGCTTAGATCTAGGGCCAAGTTTGGAACTTTACCATCCTTATAACCCGATCTAAGATTCTACCAAAATTTAGACCAACTCGGGTTCGTTTGAACCACCTTTTTAACCGTTTTCTAAACCGACTAATGCGAAATCTAGATACTTTTTTTTATATGAGGCTAAGGTTCATACTTTAAGAACCCTCTTTTGCCCGATCTACTATATGAGGCTAAGGTTCATACTTTAAATCTAGATAATTTAGACCAATAGGGTCTAAACAACCCAAGATATAACGTAAAACACAACCTTTAAGTGAGATTTTCCTTTCCAACTAACATCTTGAACTAAATGTAAGAACCAAGGTTAGATCTTTCTCCTTTGACGGATTTCTTTTACAAAATAAGATATAGTGGTTTCTTGATTGTTGTATCTTGCACAAGGTGATAATGAAATATCTTGAATCTTGAATCTTCAAAGAGGGAGTTGTGTGTGTTTTTACTGTGTGGAAGCAAAGATGGAAATGGGTTATTTAGGGTATATGGAGAGCTTATGGAGTTCAAATACTCCAAGCCCATGGACCTTAGGCCTATAAACATCTCCTAGTCCATGTTTGATTTCTAAACCCATTTTAACTATTAATTATTTACTTAAAATAAATAATTTTCCTCGACATTAAATAATAATATTTTATTATTATTCACTAAAATTTCCGGATGTTACAAGTCTACCCACCTTATTAGAGGTTTCGTCCTCGAAAACTGCTTAATCACTGCAAGGGAATATAACTTGTATTCTTTTGTCCCCCGCACACTCACGAGGTCTTGTCTGACCCATTTCCTATTTCTTCATGTTCCCTTCCTCCTTCCCAATCTCACGATCGCCGAGCAGTGTCCATGAGTTTTAGCTGTAAAAGGTAGCTTGTTCATCGAACCCTCAATGATAAATTTCTTTTGTCTAGACTAGCAAGTCTCATCTTATCCTTTATGAGTGGCTTATCATATTATTCTAATGTCATCCCCCCGTACGACCTCCTTGTCCGACAACTTTCTTTGAGTCGGCAATTCAAATTCTATAAGAAAACACAAACTTCATCACAATGGGAACCATTTAGTACAAGGATAGTAAGGCGAATAGTTAATGAAAGTGGCTGGCTATGATTAACTAATCACTTTACTTTTCGTGTCTTATGCACTTCCCTTTGTGACTCCACTTGTGTTGGGTTCTACTTTAAACAATTAGACAATCAGTTTAAACAATTCACAAAATCACATATAAACACATACTTATATTTCTAGTGATTAATCCAACTTACTTACAAAACTGTAAGGCCCCGTTACCGGTAGCCCTACTTTCGTGTTGGATTTACTCATAAACACAGTTCTAAATATCAGAGTTAATTAAAACATTTACGCGGAATATAAAACTTTCATAAAACTTTACATAATTCATAACTTGTCTCAAAACATCCTTTGTCTTTCAACATTAAAGCATTAAATTAAAACATCATAAGTCTTCAGATGCCAGATTCTTGTTCAGTGTCATGTGTCTCCTCAAGCGAGCTGCCTCATCCTACTCATCTGCGTGCATACTAAAAGTCAGCTACTCTGAGTGAGTTCTAGATAATCACATAATCATACCATTCACATAACATTATATTCTTTCATTCATACTTTTATACCTTCATACTTTCATACTTTTATACTTTCATACTTTCATACTTTCTTACATTCATACTTTCTTACTTTCATACTTTCTTACTTTCTTTTGTATTAACTTACTTTCATATCTTATGTTATAAAGAGCATTACGCCCTACATTCCTCGAGTATTATTAGGGCTCGGTACCCTCTTTCCTCGAGTATTATTAGGGCTCGGTACCCTCTTTCCTCGAGTATTATTAGGGCTCGGTACCCTTCTTCCTCGAATATTAGTAGGGTTCGGTTCCCTAGTTCTCGAATATTAGTAGGGTTCGATTCCCTCTTCGTTACCATACAACCATACATCATACCTCGAGTATTATTAGGGCTCGGTACCCTTTTCGTAACCATACAACCATACGTTATCATTTCTTTCTTCTATTATCTCTATCATGTTCATACACATAAACATACATAACATACTTACCTTATACATAGCGTTACAACCTGACAGTACGTGCAATATCCGAAGATCGTTCACGTACCATCAAGCAATCATCCATACATTTCACATTATCCACATAAGGCATACACTTATCTCTTAGGATAAGTGTATTAACAAACATGTTGAGTATGCACACAGCCCCGAAAACATAACACATAAATGGGGCTAGAAACTCACCTGAACACGGTTACGTTCTCCGTTGATCGTAATCCCTTTCTTCAGTTGTGCACGGCTGACTGTATAACAAGTATACATATCAATTTAACTATCACTACTTATAACATCTTTCTAGTCTTAACTACTACCCACAACGAACGGGGGTCCGGGGGCAGCGCCCCTGGCAGCGGGGTCTAGGGGCGGCAGCCCCTAGCAGGGTCCAAGGGGCAGAGCCCCTGGCTGGGGTCGAGCTGCCAAGTCAGCTTGGAAAAATTTTATTTCCATTAACTGTCTTAACACATTTTTCATTAGATTTTAAATTTATTTTCTAAACGAACTTGGCTTTAGGCGAAGTTAAACCTCAGGCGAACTTAGCTTTAGGCGAAGTTAAACCTCAGGCGAACTTAGCTTTAGGCGAAGTTAAACCTCAGGCGAACTTATCATCAGGCGAACTTAAACCTCAGGCGAACTTGTCATCAGGCAAACTTAGCTTGCAGGCGAAGTTCATCAGGCGAACTTAGCTTGCAGGCGAAGTTCATCGCTTGAAGGCGAAGTTGCCCAGATGAAGGCGAAGTTGCCCAGATGAAGGCGAAGTTGCCCAGAAATCCGCTGTTTCGGTTTCTGATCAACATTTCGGGCGATTTTAACACCCTTGTTAAGGTTCAATACCACCCACTACACTTCCCGACCATTTTCGGTCGTTTATACACTAAAATCTCGGATCTTTAAACTTCCAAGATCAAGAATCATACCTTTTGAGCTTGTTTGGATCTCGTTTATCTTGGTATCACCACTAATCTTTCTCTCTTACCCGGACCTCGCTCGATCCTTCCTTCTTTCTCGGCCCGGCCGGCGTCGGTTTTGGGTGTGCTTGGTGTGTGTGTATGTGTGTGTTTAGAGAGTGGGGGAAAATGAAGATATTTTGGGATTTTGGGGGTATTTATATCCCTGAAATCCCATTCTCATTTAACCCATCTCAATTAATCCAAGTCCAAGACCCGCTCCTTCCCCGACATTAATCAATTACGCGAAATCACTAAACATATCTTCCTTTATTCATCATTAAAATTTAGGATGTTACAAAAACCGAGCTTGATTGAGCCGCATGGCTATTCGTATTGTCATTCTTCTTCGGTCCCGTTTTTTGTTTGAGTCTAAGCATGTAAGAATGCTTAAATCTATCAAACTTTTGATTTAACAAATTGCAAGGCCCTAAGCTCGATACCCCGATATTGGACATTGAATTTACTCATAAACTATAAACTCAGTTTGTTATAACGGATGCACATTCAAATTTGAAGCGAAACTAAAACTTTTATACATTAACTTCTTTCACTAGCTAAACTTAAATATGGATAGCCTCGTACACACCTCAAGCTCACCACGTCATCAACATTACATGCATGCATGCTAAAAGTTAGCTACACGGTGAGTGAGTTCTAATATTTCTTTCTTTACATAATTGATCAATTTTAAAAAATTGACACGTGACTTTTTCATATCCGAAGATACATTTAACATGACTTTTATTTCTTACAAATTCATTTCTGTTCTTACCTCGCCCTCTTCATACATATCGGAGCATGCACGCCGTTCATACACATTATCTCTTTTACTAGTATCCATAACTGGGCCATACAGTAACACAATGTATATCTATGCATTCACTTCTAATATCCATAATTGTACCATCCTACCATAGTATCTATAACTAGACCACCCTACCATAGTATCCATAACTGGACCATCCTACCATAGTATCTATAGATGGACCATTTTGCCATGGTATCCATCACTGGACCATCATAGTATCCATAACCGAATCATCATACACATATAATAATAGTCTACCAATCATTACATTGTTTCTATACTAGACCACATTAGTGACATTACTATAACAACATGTGCCTTAAACACAGCATAGGCTTTTAGTCCTTTATTGCGTTCATGCTCGTGCTTTCCTTCCTGTAACACACTATCATTTCCATAAATGGAACATCTATTCATATCCATATAAGGGATGTCTAATCATATTCATGAACATTTCTCTATCATATAAGCACTTGCATAATGCCCACGAACATTTATGATGTGGATATGTATAAGGTACTACGACACCCTGATTTCCACGTCATGACTTACTCACATTTTTCATACAACTTTAACAAAAAGTGCTACATAAATTTATTACTAGTTTACCCCTTTACTTTCGTATATAAAACATGACACATTCAAGTTTTATCTTCTTTTTTGAGTAAGCATACAACCACAAAAACATTTAAAGGTAAAAGGGGGGCAGAATTCGCATGGGTCTTGATTCTTTAAGAATTGATTGTAATACCTCATGTTAGTTGAGTACGGCTAACTGTTTATCAAGTATAAGTATAAATTAACTATCCTTATAATTAGATAATGCTATTCTAGTTAGTGAACTAGTTTATCTAAGCTAACGGGTTTACTGTTTAGAATCGGGTCTCATTCGCATGCCCACGAATCACATCCCATGGTCATGAACGAATCGCATCGCATGATATCAAACGAGTCTCATCTCATTTTCAAATGAGTCTCATCTCATTTTCAAACGGGTGTAATCTCATTTTCAAACAAGTATAATCTCATTTTCAAACGAGTCTAATCTCATTTACAAACGAGTCTAATCTCATTTTCAAACTAGTCTAATCTCATTTTTTACAAACGAGTCTAATCTCATTTTCATATGAGCTTAATCTCATTTTCAAACGAATCTCATTTTCAAGATTTCTATTTCTGGCTTAGTTCTAGGGCCAAGTTTGGAAATTTATCCACCCTTGTAACCCTATCTAAGGTTCTACCAAATTTAGACCAACCCGGGTTCGTTTAAACCACATTTTAACAGTTTTCTAAGCCGACCAATGGGAGATCTAGATCCTTTAGTTGATATGAGGCCAAGGTTCATTCTTTATGAACCCTTTTTCCCCGATATACAATTATAGGGTCTAAACAACCCTAGATATAACGTAAAACACAACCTTTAAGTGAGATCTTACCTTTTCCAACTTAGATGTTCAATCGAATGTAAGAACCAAGGTTAGATCTTGCTCCTTTGATGGATTTTTTATACAAAATAAGATATAGTGGCTTCTTGATTGTTGTATCTTGCACAAGGTGATAATGAAATATCTTGGATCGTTAATCTTGAAAGAGGAAGTGTTTGTGTGTGTTTTTAGTGTGTGGAGGCAAAGATGGAAATGAGAGTTTTAGGGTTTGTAGAGTTTAAATACCCCAATCCCACAAACCTTAGGCCCATAACCATCTCCAAGTCCATGTTTTATTTCTAAACCCATTTTCTTAACTATTAAGTATTTACTTAAAATAAATAATTTTCTTTGACATTAAATAATAATATTTTATTATTATTCATTAAAATTCCTTATGTTACACTTAGGGTTGGGGAGGAATTTTTTAGAACAATGGCTAACTATCCAAAAAAATATGGGACTAAGTTAGCTACAAATAAAAACTAATTAAACCAAGTCATTAAATGAGCCCAGAGCTAACAAACCAAAAATTGCTCTTTGAAATCAA
Source organism: Bidens hawaiensis (assembly GCF_021521415.1). Taxonomy (NCBI): domain Eukaryota; kingdom Viridiplantae; phylum Streptophyta; class Magnoliopsida; order Asterales; family Asteraceae; genus Bidens; species Bidens hawaiensis. Next base: position 2,008,005 of record NW_027491034.1, read on the forward strand.
ATTTCACCTAGATGTTGTGAATCAAACGTCTTATTCTTCTCTTCTTTTCTTGTAAGGATTTTTTTGACTGTAAGATACAAATAATTACAAACTAAAAATACACTTTGGGTGATAGCATTGTGCTTCTAAGGTTCCCAAGTAACAAAAAACATAAAATTAAATGAAAAACAAACAACTAAACTTAGCCAAACCGGATTTCTAACACAAAAATGGGTGAAAAGTAAAAGGGGGTGGGAGAAAGTAGCCATGATGGGTAGCATGTGCCTGCCCGGCTGAGAACAACCACTCGAAGCTCCTCTAAGTATAGTCAGTAGTGTAGTCAATCAAACCTCCTAGCAAGTCTGCTCGGCGGTGAATGCATCCAAACGTTTATTCAGAGCTCATGGTCTACATGGATTCCCTAATGCGATATCTCAAACTGGTCTCGGTGCCACAGATTGTCATGTGTGTCTGGCGCATCACCAGCACGAGAACCCCCTTGATCATGCATCTCCTCGCCCTGAATCTCGAGTGGTGGCAAGGGATCCCAAACCTTACCACGTGTGTCGACCAACCGAGTGAGCTTGCCGACCTTCCATAGCATGCCCATGGACTTAAATTGTTCCATGTCAATCAAGAGGACATTGTCGAGCATAGTCAAATCAAGTGCATGAGCAGAAATAAACACTTTCAAATGCCTAGCCAGCTCAGAGATAATAGTCCCGTCACATACGGTTCTCCGGGGCTGTGATCCCCCAGCATGGGTGAAACACTCAGCCACGTTAAACCCCAAGTTACAATCGTTACCTTAGAGTTCGGAAAGTCATGCAACCCGTCAAACATCTCAGTCTCGACCTCCTCCTCTATGTATAACTTGAGTCTATTGGCAAAAGTTTCAATGGACCATGTGTGCCACTTTCCACCCAATTAGAAACACATCAATTTCTTTTTATCATATATATCAACATAGGGGGGTCTCGAGTTTGAACGAGGCGAGGAGCTCAATGGTTAACTCAATGAACACGAGCTCCCGAATATTAGACAATCGAGACCAGGGGCGGTTAACATCCCTTCGAACCGCCCGCGTTGGTTCACTTCCTCAAGCACATCGTAAGAGATGAAAGGCTCATAATCATGTTGTGTCGTCGGTTTCACAAATTAACATTCATCCTTGCAACGCGATTAATTGTATTTTTTCTGGAGAATTGCATAAACGTATGATCCAAGCTCGACATCTGAAAGAAAACATGGAGGAATAAATACAAAAACACAAAAAACGAAGAAAAATAACCTTTCTAGGTGAGGTGTACGGTCGTGTAAATCTAGTGAAAACGGCCCTAATTTGGCTTGAATCCACACTAATTAACCAAATCGATCACAACCAAACATACCAAAGGCAAATTCAACCCCAATGATAACCCCTAAGGAGAGAAAACATAACAAATCGAACACTTAAGGGGTTAGATTCAATAAACCCTAAAACTAACCAAAACAATGGAACTGGAAGAAAAAAGAGAGGGAAATCAACCCTTGAATGTTGAAATTGAGAAAGAATCGGAAGATCTTGGAGGAAAGGGGGTGAAATCAGGTTGTGAGTGTTTGGAAATAGAAAATTATGAAGTTAGGTGGGCGAAAACGGGGTTAAAGACTCGTTTGCACGAAAACCAAGAAACTGTGCACAACTGTGCCGGCTCAGATACACGCTTGTGCAGATCTTTAGCACGATCATGCGTGGTCTTCTTGGATGACCGTGTGTGTATTGTGCAACACCGTTCCATGCTGGCAGTGTCCTAATTTTTAACCCAAATGCCATTTTGACTCCCGATTTCGACCATTATGAGCCCTAAACTGAAATATTAAGCTTGGAATTTAACGCACGAATCACGAAAACCAACAAAGATGAAGAAACCGACTCCTTGGTTCCTAAAATAAACAAAAAATGAACAAAATTACACAAACTATGAAAACCTTAAACATGCTAATTTTTAAAGGAGTCGATAGCTAGATTCACACTCCCCACAATTATTCATGGGGTGGAGAAATAGAACCTCTAATGTAGCCTCAACCGGCTCACCCAAATAGTGTTTCAAACGGTGATCGTTCACCTTCAAGATACGTCCATCCTCGTGGATACGCTCAATGGTACCATAATCAAACACTTGCCTCACACTATTGGGGTCGGACAATTGGGACTTCCCCAGGGAATAAACGAATGAGAGATTTATATAGCAAAAATTGTCGCCTAACTAGAATTACTTGTGGTCTTTCTAGCGGGTGTCGTGGAGCTTTTTGGTTATCTCCTTGTAAATTCTCAAAATTTTATAACCTTGGCTTCTCAATTTTAACTAGCCATTCGTAATATAGAAATATAAACAAAGTAAGCATGAACATTTAAATTTTACAAACAAACACATAATACATAGTTTTCCAACATGAATGTCTAAGCATTTGTAAAACTAACAAGGTCATTCAACTCTAACAAGCATGAAAACCATCAATATCAACTCATAAGTTCAACCATAATCTTGAAAGAACACCAATTTACCATAATCATGCATATATAATATCACATTAGTAAGGGTTTCAACATTGTCTAGATAACAAGAGTATTTAGCCCATAAGGCTGGATACAACTAAAATTAAACTAGAAACAAGCTTACAAAACATGTTCAAGAACAAAGAAATGCAAAAAAAAAAATCAAGGCAAGATTGAAGATTGAAATGATGGGCAAGATTGAAATGATGGATCTTCTGGATGATGGAAGCCTTTAAACTCTCCTTAAAACACTTTTGAAATTTTGCATTAATTGAGAGAGAATCACCAAGGCTCTACACACACAAAACGAAGAGATATGAATGTTTATAAGTTCTCAGGACTATGTGCATGGTCGTGCACCGATATAGTAAGTCAATGCTTCGCTTTTTTCTGACTAGATTTGGAATCGCTTTGAGATGTTTGTGTGACATTCGTCATTTTCCGATTCGATTCGTTTTTGCCTTCGTATTGTAAAATGACCCGATTTGTATCCCGAACCCTTCGATATTATTAAAATGATAGATTTTATGTTTCATACTCATCTCACGCTTGTCGGATCGCGAAAACACCTTTTACGGCTCTTAAAACACCTAAAAACACCTCGAAATGAACTTCAGGGACCCAATGCGTCAAATAATCAAATATGGAACACCCCCCCCCCCCAATAAGTGCAACGGGCGCGCGGACACCAAGAGGAAGGGTGGTCGCGCAGCGCCTCTTCATGTCTGCAGATTTCCTAGCTCGTTTTTGTTGTTTTATGCCTTGTTTGACCATTTAATATACCCATTTGCATGTAAACTCTTGAAAGAAGCATTCTACCCAAACCTTTACTCTATTCCTATATAAACAAGACCATCTCACCCATTTTAGGTTGCTCCTTCTTCTCCAAACTCTCTCTCTCTCTCAATCTAATATCCAAGTGTTCATCTTCAACCTCTTGTTAGTTTGACTTCTCAAGGTCAACTAATGCTAACCTTGTTTCTAACTAATTCTTATTACTTAAAGCTTGATGTTGCAACATATATATAATATACACCCCTCTTTTCCTTCGGCTTTCACTTCTCCGGCCACGGTCGGTTGAAGTGTTGTGCTACAAGGCAAGACTACATGGAGGACTATTATAGTCCTTGATTTATGTTTTAATTCATACTTTAGTTTATGTTTTAACTTTGTTTAAGCTTATCAATATTTATTAGTCCTTACTTTTAGTTTCCAAATCATTTTTAATAGTTCAATGGTATTGGGTATGTGGCCACCATTTTCGGTTTCATCCCAAGTCAAGAGCCGAACCAAAACCGAACTTTTGTTTAATACTTTATTGTTAACATATTGTATGAATGATTTGAGTATTATTATTTTTAAGTTTGTCTTAATGAGTTCTATGGTATTGGATATGTGGCAACCATCCTATGTTTTATTCCGAGTCAAGGACCGAACCAAAACCAAACTCTTGTTTAAATGCTTTATGTTTAAAATGATTTATTAATATGTTACAAGAAAGATTTGTGTATTATAATTTCTAAGTCATTTCAATAAGTTCTATGGTATTGGGTATGTGGCAACCATCCTCGGTCTTATTCTGAGTCAAGGACCGAACCAAGACCGAACTAAAATGAGTTCATTCGCTTAAGACACACTAGTGTGTTTTGAGCCACCGAATCTCATATTTTCTCTAAAACTATTTTATAAACTATATTTAAGTTGTTTTCTTAAGATACTTGGTATGTCGGATCCAACTTGATCTTATAACAAGCTTGGACCGATAGAACCGAACACTCGCTTAACGATGATGTTTAGAGTTTCTCCTTTAAAAGGACTTCTAACATTAGTTAAGTCTTTATTTTAAATAATTTATCTCATGATATTTATCACTTTGGAATGTCGGGTTCGGACTTGACTATTTATCAAGACCCGAACCGACTAACCGAACACTCGTTAAAATCCCGCTTTGGTATATCTAACAAGAGGTCGTGCACTATTGCATTAAACCAATCCCCACATATTTACTTAACAAAGTGATGTGTGAAAAACGTATATAATATTAAAAACCAAGTTTTACCGAATTCACCTAAAAACATACAATCAGCAAGTGTACCGGTCGCAATGTAGTTAGCAAGTAAGAACGGATATCGAACCTAGGACACTATGGGTAAACTCTAATTATTAAACCTAAAATATTACTAACCTAGACTTTCTTTTAATTTTTTAGAATTTTTTTATATTAGTTAAACTAATAAAACTTAACTAATTAATAATTAACTAAAAATAAAACTTTATAAAAAATAGGTTTTAAACATATATGAGAAACGACTACCTAGGTAATGGAATCCTACTAGTTAAATTAATAGCTAACGAACTTAACTTGGTTGAAAAACAATATCTTAAAAAATATGACACTAAAGACCACTAATGTACGCTAGATCACATCACGGTCTCACCGACGACACCCTAGAACTCTAATGACATGTGAAGCTCAATTGTTAAAGGTTTGGATCACCTCCCGGTCTCACCTTACCTAATAATACTATGGTACCCCAAAACCCAAATCACCTCCCGGTCTCTTCGGATACAATATATATTAATATAAAGAGTGTATTTTTAATTAATTTGAACAAAAATTATATCACAATAATCTAAGGGACCTAGGATAACTCACTCCCGTGCAATTTTTACCCAAACCCGCTAAAGACAAAGATGACACAACACTAAATCACATCCCGGCCTCTCTAGTGATAGAATAATAAAATCTAATAAAGTTTTAATAATTATTCCTATGGTTACCTCGACCATAAACCGCAAACAAGTTGAAAACACAAAGTAGACAACCTAATCATGCGTCTAACAATCACCAAAAACTATTAAACACAAGTGGAATAAATATTAAAGTAAGAAACTAGATTCAATTACTCAACAATATTATGACCAAACCAATAAAAAAACCTTTACCATAATATTAAATCAACCAATATCAAATAATAGTTCGTCAAACCAATAATATAAACTAGTACTCAACCAAAACCAAGGCAGTATAAAGCTCTGAAGCACCGAAACGTGATGGAAGGACAAGTCCCCGTACCGGGGACGGCGTGGGGACGGGAACGCCTTGGAGACGGCCGGAAACGTTTCAGTGGCCGCTTCTTCCGATCGGAGACGTTTGATGCAGTGTTTCAGAGACGTTTCGGCAATATTAGGGTTTAATATTATTTTTTTAAATTCCAAACATTGTTTATTATACTATAAAACAACTGATGGGCTTTTTATGTGATGGGCTGACGACAACAATATGAAAGTATGAAACCTTTATTATTAATTTATTATGCGACCTTACGAGTTAGTAAGTTACGACGGCAAAACTTGATAGTTGTTTTGTAATACGACCTATTCCCCTCCTGTTATTAGGAAATATCAATCTTCTTCATCAATTATAATTGATTATTGATGGCTTCGTTTAATATGTTTTTATTTTTTTTATATTTTTTTGTCGTACCCTTCCCGTACCCGTATCTTGGATTTGATTTTTTATTTTTATCGTTTCCCGTACCCGTAACGTCCCCGTTTCCTGGTCCCGTACCCGTTCCCGTGCTACATAGGTATAAAGTAATTAACCACTCATAATAAGGTATGAAACAAAAGTAAAATAGAGATTATGGTTCATCGGAATATTAAAATAAAGTTGACCTTGTTTGCACCAAAAACCCCACCTCACGAAATTTATAACAATAATATTCTTCTTCGATTTCACGTGAGCTGCACCTTGATCCCAAATATCCACCACAACAAGAAAAACACTCACGTAACTTTCTGATGACACCTCTTTCGTGAGCTCCAACACCAAAAAAACCCAAACTAATATTATTCGTTTTCTGTCGCCCACCAAAAGATAATATATATATATAGTATATATTTCTTCTTTCTTTGTTTCTTGAGTCCACGTCCAAAACCAAAAGCCCTCCCAAATTATATCATAATATAATGATTTAATATTGTAGGGTTTTGTTTCAAGTAATAGCCTCATAACAACGGGCTCTCACCATTAGTCTCTTGGCTCGAATCGGTATTTATCTTTACTTTGAAAATCCATGTGACCAAACATAAGCTCAACCTTCCTTGGTTTTGTGGGCCACTCTATTATTAGCCCATTTATAATATTTCAACGAGTTCTCATGCACTTTGTAAAGAAATAAAACTCATAAGTAATTTGAGCATGGTTAACGAGAAATTTTATCTTTTAATACGCATGTGAACATGAAACTCCACAAAATATGTGACCATTTATTCTACCAATTATTACTTTGATGTCATTGTGGTCTCAAGTTTAGCATAAATACTTTAATTTAGCTCATTTAAAAATTTAACATTTAAAATCCAATAATGAGCCAAATAAAAAATATATTCAATAAAAAACTGGCTCAAAATACTTGAAACTGTAGGAAATACTTATATAATAGCATATATCTTTTAGATCATATCACAAAGGTTAAGTAAAATTAATGAGTGGAATACCGAATCCCGATTTCGAGCAAACTTACTTTTCAAAAACCGTTACTTCAAGTTCTTGAATATTTACGTTTTATACCTCAAACTTTGATTAATTATTTAACTTGTCATTTTATTTTTACTTTAAAGTCTTTCAAGACCGTCTTCTGAACCGAAACCCTTTTAACCTAGACCTCACTCGTTGGACTTATTATCCCGGTTTATCGCAATAACCCTTCAAGTTATTTATTTCATATGAGTGCTTTTTCATCCCACGTTTTCCATCTTATGTTATGGGGGTGACATTGCATACTTATTCAAATTCAAATGATTTGTACTTGTGTCTCAAACCACAAACTCTTTAGTATATGTTACTAAAACAAATGCTCGATTTGGTGTTATATACTTTACATGATTACATGCTATATGTTTATTGCTTTAGGCGGGTTGGCCTCTATGAAACTATTAATTATGATCATACGCTCCGCTAACTACTTTAGCTTAATTGCTAGTAGCATAGGGCAACTATTATCCGAGTATATTTGGTTGTTACCATATAGAAAGGTGTCTCAAACTATTTACTATTTGCATATCTAAATTGTTGCTATTATTTTTGTTCCATATACGAGTTGTGGATTTCATCTATTATATAATTATTGTTCAAAACTATGAAAACTGCTCACCAACATTCGTGTTGACAAAGTTTATTTTATGCAATGTCAAAGGTTTATTACTTGGTTGATTTGGAGACTTGAATAACTATTATCTTGTGACCGTTTAGGCTATTAGACATAAATGAACAATTTATTTGGTTGACTATTTATTCGGTTATTTGTATGAACAATGTTGTGTTATTTATGATATTATAAATTTAAATGAGTTGTTTAAATACTGTCACTTAATAGTGTCATAGTGTTCTTAAGCAATCCATTGCACCCCGGCATGTTCCGCCGCCTTTGGTCAAGGTGTGGCAGATTGGTATCAGAGCCATGACTATAGGATAGGTGGTTAGACGTAACGACCTAGTATAATTTATGCTTTAGGGTCCTTATACGTGTTGCCTATACGTGTTTACCCTCCTCGATTGTTCATAACACTTATTTATTTATATACTTATTTATTTCATCAAATCGTAAATATACACATACACACACTCTCATAATAATCTAAGGTATCCTTACCTTACCGTAAAAACATTAGTTTTTATTGTGTTTTATGGATCACGAGCTTAACTTGGATCTCGTTGTTTCCAATCTCCTTAAATATTGTCTCATATGAGACGACCACTTTAAGTTGTCGAATACAAGCGTTCTGGTTGCCTCCTTATATTTTGATGTGACAGTTTGGCACAGGTTCAAGGGAATGACATGGTCGTGTGAGGCATACATTGGTTGCTGCACTAGCATGTACATGATCTTCTTGGCTCGGAACTAGCCAGTGCACTGGACCTGATCCTCACATGGCACGGTTGTGCCCAGCATCTGGAACGGTCGTGCCGGGTTACTTGGCTCGGCATTGGCCTGTGCATTGGTTTTTTAGCGTGACACGGTCGTGCATGTCTGGCCAAATTCTAGATTTTATCGTAAAGCGCCATCTTTTCGTCATTTATTCATTGGACGGGTTCCCAGACTTTCAAATTCATAAATAACTCAAATAAGTACTAGATACAATGAATTTGCATAGAATTTTAATTAAATATGAGGATAATTCGATGCTAAAAGGTGTAGACTTTGGGTTACATCATAAAGTCATCAATATTAGCTTGTGTCGACCAGATCAGGAGGTTGGGTTTGCTACCCAATACTTTGACGATGAAGTTATGTTTAGTTGGGAGAGTGTTCAGAAGAGAAATACTGAGGAAGAACTAGTAGCCATGACCTGGAAAGACTTGAAGGAGCTGGTTATGAAGAAGGCTATGTTGACACTGAGGTTGAACGTGCTGAGATGAAGTTTATGTCCCTTAAGTCAAGAAAGAAGACGAATCGTAAGTACACTACTGAGTTTTATCGTAAACATAAGATTGGTACCTAGTAAGGTGGATACTAAAGCTAAAAGGATTACGTGAGAGGTTTCCCCCAGAAGGTCAGAACATTTATCACAGCCAACAAACCATCAACTTATGATTCAGCTGTAGAGTTAGCTAAGATTGTGTATGATGACTTCGAAATTGAAGATATTAAGAAACCTTAGGTTTGGCAGAAGAAATCATGCAAGACTTGTGGAAAGATGCATGGTGGTTAATGCAAATGGGGAAAAGGAATAAACACGTGCCATAAGTGTGGCAGGATACACAATGGAGAGCGTAGGCATGGGTCTAATGCTTGATGAAAGTGTGGGAAGACGTGACATTTCTTCCAACACTGTACCGAGAAGCCCATATGCTTTAGATATGGTAAAATTGGCCATATGGCAAGAGATATACCGAAAATTATATTGGGAGAAGTGGAAAGAATGATGCTGAGAAGGCTAAATCCAAGACTAAAGATTGCATGCTTAACCAGGAGCAAGCTAAAAAATGCCATAATTGGTGTCAGGTACGTTTCTAATTAACGGTTCTTATGCTTCTGTGTTGTTTGATTCAGTGCGAATAGGAGTTTTGTAGTGTCGTCATTTTGTAAGATAGCGAGAATGGAAAGTAGTCGTTTGCATCAAACTCTTACAGTAAAGACCGCTAGCGATTCTTTTGTTAAAATTATGATAATGGTTAATAATTGTAAGATAGCACTAGAGGGACATGAGTTCCCCAATACTCTTTATATTATAAACTTAGGAGGGTTCAATGTGGTTTTGGGAATGGATTAGATGTCTAAGTTTGAGGCTCTGATAGTGTGTAAGAGTAAGTTGATAAGACTGAGATATTTGGATGGTAGTATAGTGACGGTCTATGGTGATAAGGAAAGCTCTAGCCTTAACGTCATTCCGATGATGAAAACTGAGGGTTTGTTAAAAACAAGGGTGTAGTGCTTACCTAGCGTATGTTGTCAAAGCTACACCGAGACAAAAGAAGGGAAAAATGTCCTCATGGTGTGAGACTATCCAAAAGTTTTCCCTGAGGACCTTCTGGGAGTACCACCGGAACGCGAGGTAGAATTTCATATAGAGTTAGTACCGAGAGAATAACCCGTCGTGAAAGCACATTACCAAATGGTGTCGTCCGGGATGAAAGAGTTAATGTTCAAACTTTAGGAACTCATCGATAAAGGTTTTATAAAACTGAGTGTTTCGACGTGGAGCACACCGGTGTTGTTCTTTGAGAAAAAAGATAGAAATTTGAGACTGTGTATAGACTACCGCGAGTTGAACAAGCTTGCAGTGAAGAATAGATATCCATTCCATGATCGATGAGTTGTTTGATCAGTTGCAAAGTGCTAGTTGGTTCTCTAGAATTGATCTCAGATTAGGTTACTATTAGTTGAAAGTAATATAAGCAAACATCCCTAAGACAGTGTTTCGGATGCGGTATGGACTCTACGAGTTTATCTTAATGTCGTTTGGATTGAAAATTGCTCCAACAGCATTTATAGATATGATGAATATGGTATGTCGACCAATGTTAGGCAAATCAGCTATCGTCTACACATATAATATCTTAAATTATTTTAAGAATGAGTTCGAAAATGTCGAACACTTGAGAGACTGAAGAAAGAAAACTTTCATGCCAAGTTTTCAAAGTGTGCATTGTGGTTGCGGGAAGTGCAATTTTTTGGACACATAATCAATTGAGGCGATAGTTAATTGGATCCCCTGGACCCCGCTAAGATTGAGGCGATAGTTAATTGGAAAACTCCTCAAACCCCAAAAGAGATGCGCAGTTTCCTAGGGTTAGCAGGTTACTACAGATTATTTATTTAAGACTTCTCCAAGATAGTCACGTCATTGACTAATATGAGCCGTAAGAACTTTAAGAACTTAATATAGATCTCACATTTAATTAAATGAGTATGGAATATGTGGCTGAGAATAAATATGATTAAAAAATAAATCAGGAAAGAGAATAAATATTTTTTATGATTACACAAGTTTAAATATTAGTTACACATGTGTAATAAGTCGATTCGGTGTATAAAAAAATACTGCAATTTTTTTTACGTTACTTACACTTACGTATTACATACATGTAAAAAAAATTCAAAAAATTTGTTACGTTGAGTTCTATCGAGTTTTTAAAACTCAAAGTGGTTCTCAAAAGAAATCAATCATATATATATATGTATATATATATATATATATATATATATGTGTGTGTGTAGGGTAAGGATCCTAAGAGAACCCTTTGCAAATTAAGAACTTTGAAAACCATTTTAGACTACTAAAAACACCTTTAAAAAATATTTAAAAAAATCATAAAACAAAAATATCAAAAATTTTAAAAAAGTAAAAAAAAAAACCAAAATTCGTATATTTCATTCCGGTTTCATTAAAAAAATAAAAAAATAAAAAAATAATAAAAAAAACGTCGTATTATACACATATTTATAATTTTATATAATCTTTAGTTACGTAATATACACATATGTACAGTATCATTTATCTTAAATTATACACATGTGTATAAAAAAACATGTAAATATACATATATGTATATATTATACATATGTGTATATAATTTAGCTAAACCGAGTTTTTTTTATGAAACCGGGATGATAAAATAAGAATTTTGGTTTTTATACTTTTTTGATTTTTGTGTTTTTCTTTATTTTATGATTTTTTTTTATTTTTGGGTTTTTTGGTGGTCCAAAATGGTTCTCATAGTTCTCAATTTCAAAAAGGTTTTCTCATGATCCTGATCCTATATATGTAATACGTAATATATATATATATATGTAGGGAAAGGATCAAGAAAGAACTCCTTTTTAGAGAGAGAACTAAAGAACTAATAATAAAGTATCTTTACTTTAATAAAAAAAATTATTTTTTTTTCTTTCATCCTTCTTATATATTGTTATTCTTTACCACAAAAAATATAAAAATTAAAAAAAAACTCGTTGTAATACATATATGCAATACATCGACTTTTTCTTAATGCATATGTGCACTAGTGTGTATTTTTATATGTGCAATAGTGTTGATTAGCATATATGCAATTATTTGTATTTTATATGTGCAATAGTGTTATATTATATACAAAAACGAAAAAATCGATATAGTGCATATGTGCATTATTGTTGTATTACATATATGCGATAGTGTGTATTGCATACAATTATTAGTGTTGTATTTGCATATATTCAATAGTGTGTATTGTATAATACAAGTGTGTTGTATTATATGCAATAAAACACTATTGTAATATGCAATAGGCCATTAGTGCACATATGCACTACACCGACAAGTTTTAAGGGGTTTTTTTAAAAACAATATCATCTTATTAGGAGGAAGGAAAAAAATCACAAAATATTTTTTAAAAAATAGTTAAAATAATTCTGTACTAGTTCTATAGTTCTCTTTTTAAGATGAGTTCTCTCTGAATCTCACCCCTATATATATATATATATATATATATATATATATATATATGGTAAAATTAAAATATAAAGTACAACAAAAATAAAAAGGTGGGAGAAAATTTAATCCATTGATCTTAAATTTGAATGATAGAGATTAATTTAAGAATAAAATTTGATGATAAGGGCATGAAGGTAATAACCCACTTATGATGATTTTCTCTCTCCGCATGCATGTCTCATGCAATTCCTTCATCATTTTAAAACATCTATAACTTTTTCATACGACTTTTTTTAGAATTATTTTAACCATAATATCAAGTTTTTTTTACCTTTAATATGAATATCATATTGTTATATAACAATGAAAAAAAGTTAGTGGGTTTTTTATATTGTGTTATTTGGTTGCCCATTGTGTTTTTTGATTGAGTTTTTCTATGCACTGTGTTATAGATTTTGGTCATCGTGTTTTTTAATTGGTACTCATATTAAAGATAAAAAATTAAAATAAATATTACATCATTGTGTCTTTTTGTTTGTCATTGTCTCTTTATGCTCAGCATTTGTCTTTCTACTTATCATTGTGTTTTAGTCATTGTGCTCAACATTCACTTAAGCTGAGAAAAATAGTATTATGTTCATTGTGTATTACGTTCAAGTCATTGTGTAATATATAGACTCTATTGTGTTTTACGTTTCATGTCATTGTGTTATATGTATTTACCATTATGTCTTACGTTTCAGGTCATTGTGTTATATGTATAAATTATTGTAACACCCCGTAACCGCAGCGGAAACGTACACGGGATGCAACAGACACATCTGATATCAACAGCATTGCTTATAAAGAAAATATCACTACATTAATTTATAACATATTACATTGTTGCGAGTTTCATTACTGTCTAGGTGTTAAACACATATTTTACCGATAAGACATTAATAAATTCATTACAAAACAAAGAGCAGCAAGCTTCCAACAGGTAGCACAGATAGTTAAGCAAACATCAATCAATCCAACTTGGGCATACATAGAAAACATGTAAAGAAAACGGGTCAACTACGAATAGTTGGTGAGTTTCACTAATTTAAATAAACACTGACAAATCATTTTAATAATCATTTATTAACAATATAATCATGCTGGGAACTTTGTTACCCCAGAACATTTCCAATAACTTTCTGGGAACTATGTTACCCCAGAACAATAAATACCCCTGGGAACTATGTTACCCCAGAACAATAACAACCCCTGGGAACTACGTTACCCCAGAACAACAATAACCCCTGGGAACTATGTTACCCCAGAATAATAATAACCCCTGGGAACTATGTTACCCCAGAACAACAATAACCCCTGGGAACTATGTTACCCCAGAACAATAATAACCCCTGGGAACTATGTTACCCCAGAATAATAATAACCCCTGGGAACTATGTTACCCCAGAACAACAATAACCCCTGGGAACTATGTTACCCCAGAACAATAATAACCCCTGGGAACTATGTTACCCCAGAATAATAATAACCCCTGGGAACTATGTTACCCCAGAACAACAATAACCCCTGGGAACTATGTTACCCCAGAACAATAACACATTATAAACATTTTATATATTCTATGCATCAGCCCATATATATATAAATGTACAAGTATTTCCATACGATCGGTATGTACTTAAATACTTTAAATAAGACATGTTTTCCGCCCCGGGAAAATATAATTAAAACAATTCATTAAAAGGGGCTCGTGAAAACTCACCTTGTTGTGAGTTTGTGAGTAATATAAGGAACAGCTACGTGCCTGGATCTGTAATATAATATCTAGTCGTTACTATATAATTCCCATAACTTAAATACATATCAATCGGTACATCTGGGAACATTGTTAACCCAGTACTGTACTCGATTCGGGGACAATGTTAACCCCGTGACACTTCTAAGGACTCAGATTGACATTGCTTAGAGTTTGACAGTCAATTTAGTTAAGGTGATGAAATTATAGCTCGGTTTGACACCCCGTTTGGCCGCGGGGCCCGTTTCCGGTATTTCGGTGCCGGAAACGGTAAAATCGGGTAAAATTACCCAAATCATCCGAATTATTTTCGGATGATTTATTTTTACTTAATTTACTTAGATTTATGAAATAGTCTATTTTTAGAGTTTTCATGTACCAGTCAGCTCGTTTATGCGAACTTTGCCGGTTTACACGTTTTAAGCTTTAAAAACTTGTTTTTATGTTCTTTTTAGCACAAATAATTACCCGATTAGTCTCGGGTCTTGAAATTTTGCACAAAACTTAATTTGACAGAAAGAAATTTTGTAAAAATTTTCCAGATTTATTTTCTTATATTATTTATCTATTTTTAAATCTTATTAAAATACTAAATATATCAAAAATACCAAAACACTTTAGAAAAATCCCAAGTTTTTCTGGGATGATCTTTATCATCCTCATAACTTTCTGGAATTTTCCCAGATTTATTTTCCTACATTTACATTTATTTATCTATTTTTAAATCTTGTTAAAACACTAAATATATCAAAAATACCAAAACACTTTAGAAAAATCCCAAATTTTTCTGGGATGATCTTTATCATCCTCATAACTTTCTGGAATTTTCCCAGATTTATTTTCCTACATTTACATTTATTTATCTATTTTTAAATCTTGTTAAAACACTAAATATATCAAAAATACCAAAACACTTTAGAAAAATCCCAAATTTTTCTGGGATGATCTTTATCATCCTCATAACTTTCTGGAATTTTCCCAGATTTATTTTCCTACATTTACATTTATTTATCTATTTTTAAATCTTGTTAAAACACTAAATATATCAAAAATACCAAAACACTTTAGAAAAAACCCAAATTTTTCTGGGATGATCTTTATCATCCTCATAACTCCCTGGAATTTTTCCAGAATTTAAAACTTATTTTTCAAGCCATTTTCACCCAAAACCGAGCTAGAAAGCCCTAGAACTCGTTTCACCGAAAAGCCTACTTAGACTTTTCCAACTGAGCTCAAATTTTGTGGGTGACTTTTATATGTTATAAAAAGCTTATCTTAAATTTTCCGGAATTTTTCATCATGTGTTGCTATTTTTCACTATTTTTGGCCAAAACCGAGCATTAAATTCACCAAATATTCATCTTTTATCCAAAAATTACCAAAAATTCACAGATCTCATATTTTCATGTGTAGATCATCTTTGTGAAATTTCGTGACCCGACTCTAAGCACACGAAATCTGTCCATTTTTTCATAACACACGAAAACCGAACTATCTTGTGTTTTCTAGCTTTAGATCGCAAAGATCTCGGTTTCTAGCCTTTGCTAGCCGCTAGATACAACACTTACAAGCACATCAACACCACACCAAGCAAGTTATACCCACAATCAAGCCATTTCTTTCCTAGTGTCGGTTTTTAAGTAAAAACAAAGGTTTTAACCGTAGAAATCCATTCCCGACTCTTTTTACTCATTTCTTGGACCAAGATCCCTTGTATAACATGTATACATCTCTTGATCATGCAAGAGTCGGTTCCATCTCGGTTTTTCACCCATCTTTCACTTGGAAACTCATTTTAACAAGATTTTAACCGTAAAATTTTATTCTAAACACTTTTAACTCATTACTTGGATCAAGATCCTTTGTATAACTTGTATACATCCCTTGATCATACGAGAATCGGTTTTATCTCGGGTTTTCACCCGTCTTTCACATGGAAACCTCCTTTTCTCAATATTGTAGAATTAGAAACAAGATTTAAGCATAAAACCATGTTTATACCTTGAAGATCTTGGTGAAAAATGGATGATCTTGGTTGTGTTCTTGAAAGATATGAAGGGATTTTGGGAGAGTTTTTGATGGAAAAAGAAAAAATGAAAAGTGTGTGTGCATAAACAAGGCCGATCGGCCTACATTATGTGTGGGGTGGGGCCCACACATCCATTCTAGGCCACACATTCAGATTTTTGTAATCCGGATGATGTTTTGGATAATCTGGTTCAGTTCGTTTCTCGTTTAAACTCGTAATTCGGCTTGAAACGAAATTAAAATGGTCGTTTTTCGGGTCAAAATAAAATTTACATAAAACCGACTTAAAAACTTTAAAAACTTAAACCATGACATTAAAACATCATATTATTAATAATTACGCATCTTTTTCGGCTTGATTGATCGTCTCTTGCTTGATTTGGTGTTAAAGGTTTCGTTTAGCGTACCGACGTACCATTAAATCGAAATCCTTTTTCTGTGCTATAATTCACCTATCCCGAAGCATTCATACCTCGTAAACATCACTAAACATTATATACTTCGTCTATAATGTAATTCCCGATTCATTCGGGTTTCAATAATCGTTCATTGGTTAATTGTAATTCCAATACGATTCACTATATAATTGAGTATGATTCATACTGTGAACCATATATATTCGTATCAATGTGCTATAACTCATATAATCAATATTAAATAACACGTAAATAGTATATTCCGGCTACGGTATACCTGGATTTGTCGGAATCGTTACATTCTCCCCCCGTTATAAAAATTTCGTCCTCGAAATTTTATGCGTCAACTACTTCCTTTTGAGGAAATAGGTGGGGGTATTTCTTCCGAAATTCATCCTTTCGTTCCCAAGTAAATTCTGGGCCTCGTTGCGAATTCCATCTAACTTTGACCAACGAGATCTTATTGTGTCTAAGCTGCTTGATCTTACCGTCCACTATTTCGATGGGCTCCTCTACGAAGTTGAGCCTATCACTTATTTGAACACCCTCTAAGGGTAACACCGATGTCTCATCCGCCAGACATCTTTTCAAATTCGACACATGAAACACGTTATGAACTGCACTTAGTTCCTCAGGCAGTTCTAGTCGGTAAGCTACCGGACCGATCTTTGCAGTAATAATGAATGGTCCAATATATCTAGGGGCCAACTTCCCCGCCTTTCCAAACCTGACCACTCCTTTCCAGGGTGATACTTTCAAATATACTTTTTCACCCTTCTCAAATGACAACGGTTTTCGACGGGTATCAGCATAACTCTTCTGCCGATCCCGCGCGGCTTTCAGGTTGTTCTTAATCTCAAGAATCTTGCTGGTCGTCTCCTGGACCAGATCCGATCTAATGACCTGCGGGTCACCCACTTCAGACCAGCAAAGTGGTGATCGGCACTTCCGCCCATACAATGCTTCATAAGGTGTTGCCTTTATACTGCTGTGATAACTGTTATTATAGGAAAATTCAACGAGCGGGAGATGTTGATCCCAATTTCCCTTAAAGTCCAGTACGCAGGCACGAAGCAAATCCTCCAAAGTTTGAATAGTCCTCTCAGACTGACCATCGGTCTGAGGGTGGTAAGCTGTGCTTAGGTCAATACGTGTTCCCAATGCTTCTTGGACAGCTTGCCAAAGTTTGGAGGTGAAATGGCTATCCCTATCGGAGATGATCGAGATGGGGATGCCATGACGAGACACTATTTCATTTATATAAATTTGCGCAAGTCTCTCAGTGTTATAATTATTCCTAATTGGAATAAAATGTGCCGATTTGGTTAATCGATCCACGATTACCCAAATCGCATCATGACCTCGGGGTGTCTTGGGGAGATGTGTCACAAAATCCATTGTGATCTGCTCCCACTTCCATTCGGGAATTTCCGGCTGTTGCAACATTCCCGAAGGTTTCTGGTGCTCCGCCTTAACTCTCGCACACGTCGTACACTTGCCGACGTATGTGGCTATATCCTTTTTCATCCCTGGCCACCAGTAAAATTCTTTCACATCCTTGTACATTTTATCTGATCCCGGATGTATGGAATATTTCGATTTATGTGCTTCATCCATGATCAAATCACGAAGGTCATGGAGGGTCGGGATCCACATCCGATTTTTGAAATAAAGAATTTCGTCCACACGCTGTTCGAAATTCTTCTCATTCCCGTAAAGTCCTTCTTTAACCAATTGGCCCTCTTTCAACGCCTCGCGTTGAGCGACTCGAATTAAATCTGAAAGGTTCGACTGGACTATCATCCCCAAGGCTCGCACACGTAGTGGCTTGACTCGATCCTTTCTACTCAAGGCATCGGCTACAACGTTAGCCTTGCCGGGGTGATATCGTATGTCACAGTCATAGTCACTCAGCAACTCGACCCATCTTCGTTGCCTCATATTCAGTTCTTTCTGATCGAATATGTGTTGCAAACTTTTATGATCAGTGAATATGGTGCACTTTGTACCGTAGAGATAGTGTCTCCAAATTTTAAGTGCAAAGATGACTGCTCCCAGTTCCAAGTCATGGGTAGTGTAGTTTTTCTCATGAACTTTTAACTGTCGAGACGCATAGGCTATGACCTTTTTATTTTGCATTAACACGCATCCTAACCCTTTACGGGATGCGTCACAATATACAACAAATCCATCGTCTCCGTCGGGGAGACTTAAGATTGGCGCTTGGCACAATCTTTGCTTTAGCGTTTGAAACGCCGTTTCCTGCTCTTCACCCCATTCATATTTCCGATACTTTTGAGTCAGGAGGGTTAAAGGTTGGGCGATGCTGGAAAAGTTCTCTATAAATCGACGATAGTATCCAGCTAAGCCTAAGAATTGGCGGATTTCTTTCGGAGATTTAGGCGCTTGCCAATTCTTAATAGCTTCAACCTTACTCGGATCAACGTGTATTCCTTGGTGGTTTATAACATGACCGAGGAATTGCACCTCTTGCAACCAGAAGTTACACTTGGAGAATTTTGCATATAACTTCTCCTGATCCAGGAGCTCTAAAACTAACTTTAAGTGTTGCACGTGCTCCTCTTTACTCTTCGAGTATATCAAAATATCGTCAATAAATACAATGACGAACTTGTCGAGATAGGGTTTACAGACTCGGTTCATGAGATCCATGAACACTGCTGGCGCATTTGTTAGCCCAAAAGGCATAACTAAAAATTCGTAGTGGCCGTAGCGAGTCCGAAACGCGGTTTTTGGGATATCCTCCTCTTGAATTCTAACTTGGTGGTATCCCGATCTAAGATCAATTTTTGAGAAATAGCTCGCACCTTGTAGTTGGTCGAACAAATCATCGATTCGGGGAAGAGGATATCTATTTTTGATGGTTAATTTGTTCAATTCCCTGTAGTCAATGCACATTCGAAGGCTTCCGTCCTTCTTTTTCACAAATAGTACAGGTGCACCCCACGGGGAATAACTGGGACGTATAAATCCCTTATCCAACAATTCCTGCAACTGGTTGGATAGTTCTTGCATCTCGGACGGTGCAAGTCTGTAAGGGGCCTTAGCAACAGGGCCGGCTTGAGGTAATAAGTCGATTCTGAATTCGACTTGTCGGGTTGGCGGTAATCCAGGAAGTTCCTCTGGAAAAACTTGTGGAAATTCGCGTACCACGGGAATATCGTCCACCCGTTTTTCCTCAGAATCAGCGGCCGTCAGGCTCGCTAGATACGCCACACATCCCTGACGTATATATTTCAACACCTTGAGGTGGGATATAAATGGTATCATGGTGCCGGATTTTTCTCCCTGCACTAATACCTCCTCGTCATCCGACACCCGGATCTTGACGGTTTTCTTTTCACAGTTTATTTCTACCCTATTACGTGCCAACCAATCCATTCCCACTATCACGTCAAAACTACCCAATTCTACCGGTAATAAGTCAATCAGGAAGGATTGTTCGCTTAGAATAAAAGGGCAATTCCGAACAATCCGATTAACTATCATGGTTTTACCGTTAGCGACCTCTACGGTGTAGGGTTCTATGGTTTCACCAATAGGAAGGTTTGCTATCGAAAGGAATCTAACGGAGACAAAACTTCTATCGGCGCCTGTATCAAATAATACAGAAGCGTAATGATCAGAGACGAGGAAGGTACCTGTCACTACGCTGGGGTCCTGGCGCGCCTCGTTCGCTCCCATCACAAATGCCCGGCCTCGCGCCGGATTGGACGACGATGGCTGACCCGCGAGTTGTCTCCCGTTTCCTCCCTGATTCAGTTTCGGGCAGTTCCTTTTAAAGTGATCCGTGCTGCCGCATTCGTAGCAAGCACGGCTAGTGGTCACCATCTGGTTTCCTTGTGGGTTCTGCTGTCGGGCTGGTTGAGTTCTAAATGGTTGCGCCCGAATAGGTTGTGGTTGACGGTTCAGGTTGTTCAGATTTGTCTTACAATTTGGTGCGTAGTGTCCAACCCTGCCACACCGGTGGCACACCACCTCCTTGCACACACCACTATGGTGGTAACCACATTTCCCGCATTTAGGAAACGTTCCCCTCTGCGGTTCTTGCCTTCCGCCCGAACTAGTCATGGCATAGCTCTGGGCAGCGGGCCTAGCTCGTTTGTTTTGCTGCTTCTCTCGGATCCTATTGTCATACGTACCTCGCTTTCCCCCAGCCGACTCTCCCGTCGCCTTTATCGATCCGCTCCTCAAGAAATCATACGTGACAATACCAGCCTGTGTCACTGCACCCTCATACGTCTGGTGCCCTCCCGCGTTAACTATGCTCCTCACTACTGGAGTAAGTCCCCAAATATAACGTTCCACCCTTTTTGACTCTGGGGTGACCAACCACGGCACTAATCGTGACAGTTCATTAAACCGGTTGGTATATCCCAAGTGGTCCGCCCCATGCATCTCTAGGTTCCACAACTCATGTTCCAGTTTCTGCAATTCATTCTTTGGGCAGAAATGTTTCAAAACAAGATCCTTAAGCTCTGCCCAGGTCATGCGGTTTGTCGCCGCCTGACCTCGAGTCTGTACTATGGTGTTCCACCATGTCAAGGCATGGTCTGTGAACGTACAGGTGGCGTACTTAACGACACAATCCTCGGGACAGTTACTGATATTTACCACTGATTCTATTTTCTCTAACCATTTCACTAACCCATTCGGTCCTTCCGACCCGTTAAATTCTAAAGGCTTGCATAACATGAAATCCTTGATTGAACAACCCCTGGATGGTCCAGTGCGGTTGGTCTCTACAGTAGGGATAGGGCCATTACTGTCGGTAGCGACCACCGTAGGCGGTGCGTCAGTACTCGGCATAGTGTTATCGGTAGGTGGAGGATTAGCATTATGTTCCCCGCCATTATTTATGGGCGTTTGATTGCTCGGAGGGGTTGGATTAGACGAATTATTAATGCTGGCGGCGATGCGCGATACTATATCCGGTATCGCCGCCTCCAACTGTTGAGCAATCAAACGGCTCACATCTACTTCCGATACTTTCGTTGATCGTTTCGGTGCCATTCTACACAATCATCAAAGAAATATATATAATCAATACCATCTCAAAATATAAAACACAATACATACTTCATTCATTAGTAAACATTGATTCATATTACACAAACATCAATTTACATACTTCCAGTCAACATTACATAACTACGTTTTAATACAAAGGGCCTATGTTGGTATCATCCTCGACATAACCCGCAATGGGTCAGTGCTTGAATGATACCCAAAAGTATCGATAATGATATGCCCTACAAGAGACCCCCTATGGGCCAGTGGTTGTACTATAACTAAACAAGATTCACTCCGTGTTAGTATCACCACTAACTACTTACACGGAGTATCAAAAAGCGGTTCAAGATTCTACCATCCAACACATCTACACATGGTGGTAAACCAACCCCACCAATACCGCCACCAGCACCACCAATACCGCCATCATAACCCGCATTCGGGTTTCCATCTGATCGATCAACCAGTGGGAGTATGAGCACTCCCTTTTTAACTGGTTAATAGCATACTGGTGGTCCAGTATGCTGTCCCCGAGGTACGCCCGCCTCTGTACCCCCACGACCAGGGCGGCAGAGTGCTCATTCACCTGCTCGGTGAGAACACGTAGCCAAGCCGCCAAGTCCCGCTCCTGCCTTGGCAGACCCCACACAGGTAGGGTTGTAGGCTCGGGTTGGGGGCGGGAAGACTCGCCCCGGTGGTATGTGGATCTGGGTGGGGTAACAGTGGGCGGGACATATGGGGCACTGATCCGCGCCGTGAGGCGGGGACCGTGCCTGGGGGGAATCGAGGTGGTCTGTGGTGCGGGCGGGGTAGGAGACCTGGTAACCCTAGCAGGGGAGGGTACACTAGCACTCCTAGCTGGGGTGGTCTGTCTAGAAGTACTATGACTAGCCTCCGAAGGCTCGGAGCTGGGTGCTACACTTGGGCTTCCAGAGGCCCCGGAACTAGCCTCTTCCGGGTCCTCTTCCGTCGACACACTAGGTGTTCTTGCCATTATACCTGCACACAAGTTAACAAACATATAGTCCTTTTCGTAGTGTAATTCATAATTAAATTAACACATACTTATTTATACAATTTTACCACATAATAATATTATCATATATTTACACATATGTTGCCAATTTTACCTATTTAAGTCCCTCGTGACTTCCCCTGAATTCCCTCGTGCAGACAAGTCTGTTATTATGTTCCGGACCATAATAACCCACTTGTCCATCCAAGTTCATCCCGATCTCGTCACAATATATTATTAGTTGATATTCAGATCCTATAATACTTGAGCTACTGGTTATATTTTAGGTATCTTTTTTTAGACATCCTAATTCTTTATAACCAATGGCTCTGATACCAAGTTCTGTAACACCCCGTAACCGCAGCGGAAACGTACACGGGATGCAACAGACACATCTGATATCAACAGCATTGCTTATAAAGAAAATATCACTACATTAATTTATAACATATTACATTGTTGCGAGTTTCATTACTGTCTAGGTGTTAAACACATATTTTACCGATAAGACATTAATAAATTCATTACAAAACAAAGAGCAGCAAGCTTCCAACAGGTAGCACAGATAGTTAAGCAAACATCAATCAATCCAACTTGGGCATACCTAGAAAACATGTAAAGAAAACGGGTCAACTACGAATAGTTGGTGAGTTTCACTAATTTAAATAAACACTGACAAATCATTTTAATAATCATTTATTAACAATATAATCATGCTGGGAACTTTGTTACCCCAGAACATTTCCAATAACTTTCTGGGAACTATGTTACCCCAGAACAATAAATACCCCTGGGAACTATGTTACCCCAGAACAATAACAACCCCTGGGAACTACGTTACCCCAGAACAACAATAACCCCTGGGAACTATGTTACCCCAGAATAATAATAACCCCTGGGAACTATGTTACCCCAGAACAACAATAACCCCTGGGAACTATGTTACCCCAGAACAATAATAACCCCTGGGAACTATGTTACCCCAGAATAATAATAACCCCTGGGAACTATGTTACCCCAGAACAACAATAACCCCTGGGAACTATGTTACCCCAGAACAATAATAACCCCTGGGAACTATGTTACCCCAGAATAATAATAACCCCTGGGAACTATGTTACCCCAGAACAACAATAACCCCTGGGAACTATGTTACCCCAGAACAATAACACATTATAAACATTTTATATATTCTATGCATCAGCCCATATATATATAAATGTACAAGTATTTCCATACGATCGGTATGTACTTAAATACTTTAAATAAGACATGTTTTCCGCCCCGGGAAAATATAATTAAAACAATTCATTAAAAGGGGCTCGTGAAAACTCACCTTGTTGTGAGTTGGTGAGTAATATAAGGAACAGCTACGTGCCTGGATCTGTAATATAATATCTAGTCGTTACTATATAATTCCCATAACTTAAATACATATCAATCGGTACATCTGGGAACATTGTTAACCCAGTACTGTACTCGATTCGGGGACAATGTTAACCCCGTGACACTTCTAAGGACTCAGATTGACATTGCTTAGAGTTTGACAGTCAATTTAGTTAAGGTGATGAAATTATAGCTCGGTTTGACACCCCGTTTGGCCGCGGGGCCCGTTTCCGGTATTTCGGTGCCGGAAACGGTAAAATCGGGTAAAATTACCCAAATCATCCGAATTATTTTCGGATGATTTATTTTTACTTAATTTACTTAGATTTATGAAATAGTCTATTTTTAGAGTTTTCATGTACCAGTCAGCTCGCTTATGCGAACTTTGCCGGTTTACACGTTTTAAGCTTTAAAAACTTGTTTTTATGTTCTTTTTAGCACAAATAATTACCCGATTAGTCTCGGGTCTTGAAATTTTGCACAAAACTTAATTTGACAGAAAGAAATTTTGTAAAAATTTTCCAGATTTATTTTCTTATATTTATATTTATTAATCTATTTTTAAATCTTATTAAAATACTAAATATATCAAAAATACCAAAACACTTTAGAAAAATCCCAAGTTTTTCTGGGATGATCTTTATCATCCTCATAACTTTCTGGAATTTTCCCAGATTTATTTTCCTACATTTACATTTATTTATCTATTTTTAAATCTTGTTAAAACACTAAATATATCAAAAATACCAAAACACCTTAGAAAAATCCCAAATTTCTCTGGGATGATCTTTATCATCCTCATAACTTTCTGGAATTTTCCCAGATTTATTTTCCTACATTTACATTTATTTATCTATTTTTAAATCTTGTTAAAACACTAAATATATCAAAAATACCAAAACACTTTAGAAAAATCCCAAATTTTTCTGGGATGATCTTTATCATCCTCATAACTTTCTGGAATTTTCCCAGATTTATTTTCCTACATTTACATTTATTTATCTATTTTTAAATCTTGTTAAAACACTAAATATATCAAAAATACCAAAACACTTTAGAAAAAAACCCAAATTTTTCTGGGATGATCTTTATCATCCTCATAACTCCCTGGAATTTTTCCAGAATTTAAAACTTATTTTTCAAGCCATTTTCACCCAAAACCGAGCTAGAAAGCCCTAGAACTCGTTTCACCGAAAAGCCTACTTAGACTTTTCCAACTGAGCTCAAATTTTGTGGGTGACTTTTGTATGTTATAAAAAGCTTATCTTAAATTTTCCGGAATTTTTCATCATGTTTTGCTATTTTTCACTATTTTTGGCCAAAACCGAGCATTAAATTCACCAAATATTCATCTTTTATCCAAAAATTACCAAAAATTCACAGATCTCATATTTTCATGTGTAGATCATCTCTGTGAAATTTCGTGACCCGACTCTAAGCACACGTAAATCTGTCCATTTTTTCATAACACACGAAAACCGAACTATCTTGTGTTTTCTAGCTTTAGATCGCAAAGATCTCGGTTTCTAGCCTTTGCTAGCCGCTAGATACAACACTTACAAGCACATCAACACCACACCAAGCAAGTTATACCCACAATCAAGCCATTTCTTTCCTAGTGTCGGTTTTTAAGTAAAAACAAAGGTTTTAACCGTAGAAATCCATTCCCGACTCTTTTTACTCATTTCTTGGACCAAGATCCCTTGTATAACATGTATACATCTCTTGATCATGCAAGAGTCGGTTCCATCTCGGTTTTTCACCCATCTTTCACTTGGAAACTCATTTTAACAAGATTTTAACCGTAAAATTTTATTCTAAACACTTTTAACTCATTACTTGGATCAAGATCCTTTGTATAACTTGTATACATCCCTTGATCATACGAGAATCGGTTTTATCTCGGGTTTTCACCCGTCTTTCACATGGAAACCTCCTTTTCTCAATATTGTAGAATTAGAAACAAGATTTAAGCATAAAACCATGTTTATACCTTGAAGATCTTGGTGAAAAATGGATGATCTTGGTTGTGTTCTTGAAAGATATGAAGGGATTTTGGGAGAGTTTTTGATGGAAAAAGAAAAAATGAAAAGTGTGTGTGCATAAACAAGGCCGATCGGCCTACATTATGTGTGGGGTGGGGCCCACACATCCATTCTAGGCCACACATTCAGATTTTTGTAATCTGGATGATGTTTTGGATAATCTGGTTCAGTTCGTTTCTCGTTTAAACTCGTAATTCGGCTTGAAACGAAATTAAAATGGTCGTTTTTCGGGTCAAAATAAAATTTACATAAAACCGACTTAAAAACTTTAAAAACTTAAACCATGACATTAAAACATCATATTATTAATAATTACGCATCTTTTTCGGCTTGATTGATCGTCTCTTGCTTGATTTGGTGTTAAAGGTTTCGTTTAGCGTACCGACGTACCATTAAATCGAAATCCTTTTTCTGTGCTATAATTCACCTATCCCGAAGCATTCATACCTCGTAAACATCACTAAACATTATATACTTCGTCTATAATGTAATTCCCGATTCATTCGGGTTTCAATAATCGTTCATTGGTTAATTGTAATTCCAATACGATTCACTATATAATTGAGTATGATTCATACTGTGGACCATATATATTCGTATCAATGTGCTATAACTCATATAATCAATATTAAATAACACGTAAATAGTATATTCCGGCTACGGTATACCTGGATTTGTCGGAATCGTTACAATTATTGTGTTTTATGTTTCAGGTTATTGTGTAATATGTATTCATTATTGTGTTTTATGCATTAGATAATTTGTTGGTATTATTCATTATATTTACATATTATTACACAACGGTGTTATTAATATTTAAAAAAACACAATGATTAGTTGAAAGACACAATGGTGAAAAAAACACATTGACAAACAGAAAGACACAATGACGAAAAAAGACACAACGGTAAGCAAAAAGACACATTGACGTAAAAAAAATTTTATATAACAAAATCATATTCATATTAAAGATAAAAAACGCTTGTTATTATTGTGAATTTTATTTTAGTAAAATATCATATGAAAAAATTATAAACATTTTAAAATAATGGGGGGATTAATATGTGACTTGCATGTGAAGAGAGAAAAATGTGTACTATTACTTTTATACCATTTTTTCTTTGGTCTCTACTTAACACATGATAATTAATTATGGTTTTTCACACTTTTCATTTTTGTTGGTATTTGTAGAATAACTCAACCATATATAGGCAGAGGATCATGAGAGAACTCAATTTTATGGGGAGAACTAGAGAACTAATAATGAAGTATTTTTAATTTAATTAAAAAAATATTTTTGAAATTTTTTTTCTTTCATCCTTCTTATATGTTGTTATTCTTCACCATAAAAAAATATAAAAATGAAAAAAAAATAAAAAAAATTAACGTTGTAATGCATATATGCATTACATCGACTTTTTTTATAATGCATATGAGCAATAGTGTGCATTTTGATATTTGAAGTAGTGTTGAATAGTATTTTTATAGTTGTTTGTATTGTATATTTGCAATAGTGTTATATTATATACAAAAATTAAAAAAAATCGATATAGCGCATATATGCATTAGTATTGTATTACATATATGCAATAATGTGTTTCGCATACAATTATTAGTGTCATATTTGGCATATATTCAATAGTGTGTATTAGATAATGTATATGTGTTGTATTATATACAATAAAACACTATTTTATATATACAATGCATATTAATGCACATACGCATTACATCAACGGGTTTTTTTTTATGGAACAATATCATCTTATTAGAAGGAGGAAAGAAAAATAAATCAAAAAATATTTTTTTTAAAAATAGTTAAAAATAATTATTTACTAATTCTCTAGTTCTCTCTTTTAAAAGGAGCTCTCTCTAGATCCCTTAATTGTCAACCCATCACCTAAACTTTCAATATCTTTAAACAATTTTATTTAACGTATTACTCTCTTTTAAAATTTTTATTTTCATTTTATGATCTCCGTTTAATATATTAAATAAAAGAACTATAAAGTTTTCATTTATATATTAAATAAAAGAACTATAAAATTTTCATTTATTTATTGATTTTTGTGTTCCTTTTTTTTTTCATCATCACCACCACCATCAGCATTAGCATCAGCATCGTCATCACTGTCACCGTCATCGTCGCCATCATCATCATCATTATTATTATTACTATTATTATTTTCAATGTAAATACTTTATTAGATTTATATATATATATATATATATATATTTGTGTGTGACACTAATATTTATACTATTAAAATAAAATATATTAATAATGTTTACAATATTATTAAATTAAACTAAATAATAATAACTTAACGATTTTCAATTTTATATATTGTTTTTGAACGACTAATAAACAGAGAATTGTCTAAGTAATTCGTACGGGTTGACGCAAGTTGATATATTAAGTGGAGACTAAAATAAAAAAATATTAGAGAATTAATATATATATATATATACACACACACACAAATAATGTTAAAGGGAAAATAGTAATTAATTTGGTGGGTTGGATTCAGATTATGGGTGTGCGTTGGATTGTTTGTATAGTTCCCATCCCGACATAGATCTTGGCGGGTTCGCTAATAAGGACACCCCCCCCCCCCACCACTACCACCACCACAACCACCACCACCCAAAACCCCAACATGCTTTGCGAGCGTTCTTTATAGTAAAATCGTCCATATTTTGGGAGAGAAGTTTAACTTATCCATTCGCCAGAGAGAAGTGTTCAAATGCCTTCAGGCTCCCCATGCTCAAAATTTCTTTACCGTCATCCTCATCGATTGGTTAGGGCAGCACATGTCAGCAGCGGAGTATTGGGCCAATCTTAAATATCGTCTAATGATCCTGTTGTTCCCAGTTGATAGCCATGCCCAATTTGCCGCAAAGTTTGTTTGGATAGTTTTGGTGAGCATGTCGTTCATTGCAAGGAGCTTCTGAGGTTTAAATATATACACGATTTGGTCAGAGATGTCCTTTATGATATGTTAAAATGAGCGGGGATCTCAACAAAAAAAAAGAAGCTACTGTGAATTTCCTATCAGATCCTCTTGAAGTGAGGTATTACTCTCCGACCAGCAGACGTTCTTGTGTTTGGATAGGCAAGGGGAAACACGTTTGTATAGACCTTACTGGAGTATCCCCTTGTCGGGTTTAGGGATACCGGGTTTGTTGTTAGGCAGGTTGTGTTGAATGTGGAATCTGGAAAAATTGCTAAGCATAAGAAAACATGTCCTGGGAATCAACACGTCTTCATTCCTTTTGCTTTTGATACATTTGGGTCATTTTTCCCCTGAAGCTATTACGTTTCTAAAAAGAGTTCAACGTGTCGTGCATAGTAACTTATCGACGCCAAAGAACTATAACTTTATTTTTAGTAGGATCATGTTTGCCATTCAAAAGGGGTATGGTGGTCCAGCTTGTTGTTCGCTTACACACATCTCTATTGTAATTGGATCATTTTGTTTAATATGAATAAATGTTGTTTTAAAAAAATGATAAGTATAAAGTGACACAATAAGTAAAAATAGTATGGATAGGGGTATCTTTAGTAATACCCACAAAATAAATAACGGGCCATGTAAATATGTGCTAGCTGGTTCAAGGATTAAGAAAAGGGAAAATTTTCAAAATAAGTGTTTATGAAAACGTTTTTCAGGTTTTAAGTGTCATATTATAGAAATTCCCAAAATAGGTATTATAAAATATTCATGACGAGTAGTTTATGATTACACACGAGTAGTTTGTAGAAACAGTTAAAACCCATGTGCCCTTAAACTAATCGTAACTATCAGGTTCACTAATCATTTACTTGTCACGACTAAATAAGTTTCATGCCTCGTAATCAACGCCCACGAGTAATTCAAAAATCCTTTAGTCGCGACGACTAGTTTACCTGGTTTACATTCCCTACACGAGTAGTTTATTAGTAGTTAACTCGCTGCGATTAGTTTAACGTTACAATCTACTCGTCGCGACTAAATAACTTATGGATTACTCGTGGGCGTTGATTACGAGGCATAAAACTTACTTAATCGTGGCGAGTAAATGGTTAGTAAATCTGCTCGTTATGGTTCGTTTAAAGATACGTGTCAAGTTTTAATTAGTTATACAAAATACTCGTCACGACTAGATTATAATACATATTTTAGGAATTTCTTGCAAATGTCACCTAAAACCTAAAAAATGTTTTCATAAATGCTTATTTTGAGAATTTTCCTTTAAAAATTGACTAAAAAAAGGGTTTCAAACGATTTAGGCATCAATTTCAATATCGTTGTCTTACCATTAATTAAGGCATGCATGCTAATATCACCTATTTGGTGTTATGTGTTCATCTTTTTTTTTCTTGGCTCGTAGTACGTACGTATGGCACATTAGTTAATTTTGTTAATATAAAATACATATAGATTGAGACGTTTTCATAGAGCCTCATAGCATCAAGAACACCGTCTCCCAAAAACGACATGGGCGCTTTGGAAGGGGGGGGGGGGGGTTCTCACAAAGCACCAGGTTGGGGAAGGGGGAGGTTGGTTTTAATTGATATTGGCTTATTTATTATTTTTAATCAATAATAATTGACACATAACGTATTTATATGGGCTCTATCCACTATACATAATGGTCAAAATATGCTATAATCCCTTTGTTACATATAACATAAAAAGGTTAAAATAAAGTCATAAACCCTTTAATTAATTAGATCTTTTTCTTTTCGTTTTTTTTTTTTACTCTTATATAGTTGTTTATTACTATTTACGTTTTCTTTTATGAAATAAATACTGTATAGTTATAACGTTACTGAATATAATAATAAACCTATATATAATAAAGGCATCAAATAAGCATGTACAATAACTAAGAGAAGCATTTATGTCCAAAACACAATCTTTTAAAGCGTTCCAAAAATCAAGGTGGTCAAGGGAATTGAATTGAATTGAATTGAATTGAAATGAGGGAAAATTAACAGTAAACGTCAGTGAGGGAAAATGGGTAATGTAGGGATAATTAGGCCCAGGTAGGTATGTTTTGTTTTTTCTTTTTCTCTTCATATTTTTTATTTTATTTTAAATTTTAAAACACGACTAATTGTATATGGAGTTTAATATTTTTTTATAGTAATATGAATGTTTCATTTGATATCATATTAGTGGCTTTGGTATTTAATGCATAAATTGGAATATTACAACCAACTATATATAAGGCATTTTCCTATATACATAATCTCAACGTTTTAATATTGCATTTTGTAAAATAATGAATCATTGACCTCTTATTAAACATTCTAACCATCTTATCAACTTGCTGAAATGAGAATGGCCACAACTACGTATTTAGATATCATTCTTTTGGTAATTGAAATGGATGGTCGTTTATTCGTAAAGTTCAATTGTATTTTCTCTTTTTCTAATCGTCATCTTTTCTAGCTATTCATCATCTAGTGTCACCGCACCCTTATAGTTATACAACTAAACAGTAGATGGGGAATAATTAAGTTGTAACATAAGTTTCAACCTGACCATGTCATGACTATAATCATAGACGATGGTAATTATTTTTTATTATTTTTTCTATTTAGATTGTAGTTAATAAATCTATATAATGATGTTGAATCTTGAATCTAGCTTAATTATACGTAATTAAGTTTTTAAATTTTTAAAACCCCTAAAACATTTTATCAATAACTTCTACTATATTGGATTTTAAGCCATGTGATTATTTCAATTATTCAATTTTTTCAAACTTGTTTTGTGAAAGATTTTTTAAACAATAAAGCCCTATTTGGTTTGTGGAATTAAGTGGATTTGAAAGTAGAATTAGAAACCATAGAAAATTACGTTTGGTTGATTGATGAAGGAATTAGATTTGAAAAATTTTCCTCCAAATTCGTTTGATTGATGGAGTTTAACAATCCTTTACACATAGAGGAATTCTAAACTTTCTAATGGAATGTCAAATGATTTTAAAAAAAAAAACATTTTTCTTCTTTCTACAAACTAATTGTTCGACTTTAAAGATAATAACATTGATTAACATAAAATGAGTATTAATTTCTTACTTTGTGTTTCTTAATCTATATGTATATCTATACATATATAATACATTAAAGAGGGGCAAATTAAGACACTTCATATTAAGGAATTTACAATTAATATTACATATGATACAACCTTGAATGGGGCAAAAAAGTCATTCTCATATTAAATCTCACGTTTATTTAATATAGTTACAATATTGTTTCTTAGGGTTTGTATTATTAAGAACTCTATAAAAATTAAGAACTTTTAGGAACTCTAAATAACCAAACGTTTTTTTTAATTTTTTTATGTATTAACATTATTTAATAGTAGTTTTATCATATTTTATATAAAAAGTTTTGATTACATATGTTAATCACAAGTTTACATATGTGTAAAATTTATAACTAATAAATTTATATAAGTGTAAAAAAAACATAGATATGTATAAAAACTAATTTTCAAAATTGTAATTGTAAATATAGATATAAAAAAATGATAAAACTACACTCAAATAACATTGACATACAAAAAAATTTATAAAAAACGTTAGTTTTAAGAGTTCCTTCAAGTTCTTAAATAATTTAATAGTTCTTTAATGATACTCATCCTTGTTCCTTAATTATAATTAAATTTAAAAAATAGTTACAACAATAACTCTTAATCGTTTACCTATATCTTATTTTAATTTTTGACTTTTAACCCAAATTCTCCCATGATTTTTAAATGTCAATAACTTTTTTATACTTTAATATATTTTTTTAAAAAATTACACCATTTAACGAGCATATTTTTATCTTTAATTTGAGTATGATATTGTCATAGTTTTTTTCTGTTAAAAAAAACATTTTATGTAGGTGTATTTGCGGTATGGGTTTTGATGGTTTTAAATTAACTCGTAAGCCAAACTTTTTGTAAAAGTTTTTTTGTCGTCGAAAATCAAGACAGAACCTTTGAAAGTTGAAAACAACTGCCCAAAATTTAAAGGAAAAAAATCAACCGTCAAATCAAACCGATGAACGGTTTTACGGTTTCAAACCGAACAATAAACACCCATAAACTTATTACGTGATTACAAATGTCTGCGTTTTCCGCTGCATGGCGCGGGCACCCGTTTAGTTTAAATAATATAAACACCTACCGTCAACGTTTTTACCTCTTAGGGTATCCAATTCCCAAACATTGACCAAATTCAACAGTTCCCGATTGAAGTTATTTATTAGTAACCGTATTATGGGTCGACAAAGATATTAGACTCAAAAAGTCAAAGTGGCATCTAGCTTATTGTCAACATATGGTTGCAACTTTCATCCAAGAACCCAAGTGTTTGTCACAGGTTCCTTGTGTCTCCCTCATGAAAAAGAAAGGCTATACAATTTTTGGTGATTAAAATATATATTCTTTAATAAGGTAGATCTAGGTTTCAAATTCTTGTAAAAACATAATAAATAGAATCAATTAAGATCAGATCTTGGAGTTGAATCACTATCTAATGAATTAAGATGGATAGCAATAATTATTTATTTTTATATATATTTTTTTTGTTTTTGAACCGCCAACACCACCGGCCACTTTACAAGCAAGTTACTAGCAACAATACATTACACCGGCCACATCAAATTTTACAAATTCCAAAGTTCCAAAGTTATTAAACTACATCTCAGAAAAATGTGGGTTAATATTATAAATCGGTTGTAAATTATTAAGTTAAATAACATGGAAATTAACCTAGCTATTAACGATGAATATCAAAAAGTAATTGATTGGATAATGATTGCTTTAGCATTTATATCCTTTAGGGTTTTCAGATATCATGCATATGTACTCTTCAATCATTAATGCATCATGCAACTGTGTACTGCATAGCCATTTGAACACTATACTTGAATAGATCCAAACTAATAATGACCAAATAACACATCTTTCTTATTTCTTTCTCTCTAAAAAATACACACAAAAATTAGAAATTTGAAATGAAAAAGTCATAAACATAATCAATTAATAATCTTGTATGTATAAGGTGTCAAACATTTAGTTTTTTGGCATTTAATATAAAAATACCTTGAGGTTAATGGTTTCATACTCACCTTGCCTTGTCAAAACATTAAAACAGACCAATGAATAGATTGGAAATAAAGATACTACAAAAGGGTTTGAAAGGAATGAAGCCTGGTCCGATGCCATCACCCTTTTTATAAAAAAAATGATATCAAAAGGGTAAATGCAGCGAGCCAGCCAACATCCCTTACAAACCACCAGTTGTCTCTTGTTGTTTCGTAGTCTTCTTCAACTTCCTCTTATCAACCCTAATGTCACATATGCATACTGTATATACATATTGTATGTTTGTATGTACGTATATATAGAGTGAATAAGAGGGTGGGGGTTTGATGTAGGATGGAAGTATTGTAAACCCTAAAGCCACACAAGTGATATATATAGAGTTAGCTAGCTAGGGTTTGAGTGACACCCTAAAACTTATTATTAAATTTTGTTCTTTACAACTTTTATCCTCAAGGAGCGTGATAGCCACTCCCTTTTAAGTCCTAATTATTTTGCTCCTCAAAACTAAAAGAAATATCAAAAGTTATATTTTTATATGATATAGTGTATGGAAGGGCATGTATGGAATTAAAACTCATTTGAGTCGAGAAAACTCTATGAAAATTCTATATATATATATATATATATATATATATATATATATATTTTGTTTTTTTTACATATGTATATAGATCAAGTGGTTTTTTATTTTATCCTAACTTATGTGTGAAATAAACAAGCTGTTAAGTTGGTTTTATCAGATAATGAAATAACATTGTTTGCTCAATAATAACAAGAAACCAAGTTTAGTACCAAAGGACCTTTAATCTAGCGGAACTAAAGTAGGATAAGGCTTTCTTTTATCAAGAGGTGGAGGTTTAAATCTCATGGTAAATGTAAGTGTGTAATTTAGTTGTTCTTCTTCAAAAACAAAAATCGAGCTGGTAGTAATTATTTCTCAGCTATATTAAGTATTATAACTCGCAATTAGCTAGGGATGTAAAAAAGTAGAACTAAACCAAGCTCGACTCATTTCGAAATGCATAAGCTTGACTCGAGACGGGGTTCAGCTCGTTTATTAATATAAATTGTTTTACTTATATATCTAAAGAATTATTTAATGTATATAATGAAGCTTGATTCGAACTCACTTAGATTATATTAGATGAGCTTAAATTTAGGATGATCCTCGAGGTTATATATAAGCTAGCCTCATAACATAATTCATTTTTAAAAAGAAAAAATAATTTGAAATTGACTTCCAAAGAGGTAATTTCGGGTATGTCAGCGGAGCCGGAGGATCCGGACCCATTTTTACAGCCCGGATAATATGCAAATTACCGAATTAATCGCCCTACACTCACGCGCTAGCTGTATTTATTTCAGATTTAGAAAATGAAAACTTGAATTATTTCAAATGAGATATACGGAAGATTGATCTGACGGTGAAGAACGGTAGATGTGATCCTGCGGTTGTAAAGAGATAGGAATAAATGAAGGTTGGGTGCGGACGACAACAGCCAACTACTTCCAGGAGGACTGGGGCCCACGAGCGTAGGAAAGACAACGTAAAGAGCTGGGCCCACGACATGGAAAGAGCAATGATGTCTTAATGATACATATTTAAAACACACAATATTATTAAAATTACTCAATTGACCAGTATACCCTTTGCCCGTTTTAATTGATTGAAGGCATTAGGATATGCATTTTCGGTATCGGTATCGAATTGGTATCATGTTTTTAGTTTTCGGTGTCGGTATGGTACCGGTATTTTACGAATTTTGCATAAAATACCGGTACCAAACCGAACATTTTAGTACCGTTACAAAATATTATGAATTTTCAGGATCGGTACCGGTGTCATTCGGAGATCATCCCTAGAATGCATGTATTCTTTTCTTTTTTAGTTAGATTTTTTTTAACTACCAACAAAGTAAGTCTGGCCAACCGAGTACATTTATTGACAAAAGGTCATTCGTAATCCCAGATAGCGCTAGTAATCATGCCCGTCACCAATTTTAAATTGAATGAACATAATGTGACGTAGTGGCATGTTCATATTAGTTATATTAACCATACGTATTCAAACCTTCACAATTAACCATAGCGCTAGTAATCATGCCCGTCACCAATTTTAAATTGAATGAACATAATGTGACGTAGTGGCATGTTCATATTAGTTATATTAACCATACGTATTCAAACCTTCACAATTATTTTTGTTGTTAGTACTTCCTAAAATGTTATCTGATATATAAAAAAAAATTAATATTCTAATGTTCTAACAAGGAAAGTTTGAAAACCTAAAACGGCTCTCTATGTCCTAATCGAGAGATTTCAATTGCTTGTTTCTTGATCCAAAGAAAGGAAGATGACTTGATGTCGCTGATGACCTTGCTCTAGATGACTTATCTTGTACTTCGTAATTAACCATAGAACTCAAATGGTTACAACGAAAATAGACTGGATTGTAACATCATTGCTTTTTGACATTTGCAAAGGTACTCGAGTAACTCCCCCAGTGAACTAACCTGGCCAGGGGTAAGAATATTCACCTAAATACAAACTTGTGTCGAAATCATGGAAATAAAATTGCACACTAGCATGCGGTCACAATCCTTAAAATGCAGGTTACAGAAAACACATTGCAAAGATAGTGGGGCCATTGAAATACGCTTAAAGGAAGCCCGCCATGTGAAGCAATTCATTTTTATTTTATTTTTTGAGATCCATTTAAGCCAAACATGCTGTTGCGAAGCCGGCGCTAGCTCCTTATCTAACTCGTTTCTTAAGTCCCGTATCTACTAAAAATTATTTGAAAAAATCCAAATATAAACAAAATAATGGAATTATCGCCGATCTTTCAAAAGAAAAGAAAAATATACAAGGGGCTTTTTTCTTATTTGTCTTGAGCACGCGAATATTCAGGAAAATACAACATCCGAAATAAATGTGATTTGACAACAAAGAATGGAAAACTTAGTCCAATAGAGTTGTAAAACATAAGCCTAGCTCGTTACATCTTACCATGAAATGACACTTAAGGTTGATAGTTTAGTTTTCCCCATTATAATCAACACGTGAAGCATCCATCATATAGCAACCGAGTTTCCCCACCCTCCACAGGTTGACCACCTACCAACTTGTGGAATAAATCTTTATGTGCGCCCATAACATACTTTAACTTGGTACGGCGGTTCGGTTCATAGTAAACAAACAAGTTATCGCAACCAGCATATATACCTTGCGTCACTTTGGGAATGGCACATCCGGACCCGCTGGCGGTCTAAAAGCGGTTCGTGATTGACTTGATCCAATTTTTCGGTTTGAACCCAAGACCAGTTTTGTGCACCTCATCTCACACTAATTTATTGGGTTGGCGGTCTAAACCCCCTTTTTTTAACACATGGAATGGAATCCCCCTTCTGTAACCTTCGTAATTCTGGGGACCTCATTACTCTACTGCACTCATTGGAAGCTTCCCAATTATTATTCTATCTTCATTTAAGATTGTTGAGTCTTGTTTAGATGTACGGTGTATCCTGTTTGTTTTCGTATGTTTTAACTTATACTGTTATTTTTGGTTCTTTCTTTCGTTTCGTGTATAGTAATTTTTTTATGTTTGATTATTCATCAGCTTTACCAGCAAAATTGCATAACAAAATAAAAAAAAGACCGTAATCTGATGAAAAATATCATAGAGACAACGAATTGTTATTGACTGAAAATGGTCCAAATTATGCAAAGACTAATTTGTTACAAACAAAAGGTAATTTGGTACAAGATTTAAACAATAATGTTTTGAAAACCCGACTGGTTTATTTGGAACCAATTGCAAAAGACAACTTGGGGCGGGACTTGTTCTTACCGAGCACTTTTTGTTGCTTCGCACGTTCTTCTTCCTCCTGCTGTTTTTTTCTTAATAAAGCTTCTTCTTTTTGTCTTTGTAGCTCTTCTAGTTCCCGGTAACGTTCTTCCTCCCTCCTTTGTTGCTCCATTGCTTCGCGCCTTTGAGCTTCTTCAACCCTCCTTCGGTTCTCTTCAACCAACCTTTCTAACTCTTCTTTCTCTTTTTGAGCTTGTTCCTATTCATCATACACATTATATTTCTGTCTATGTAAGCATATGTACAAAACTACAAATCTTCCATCAAGTAACCTTGAATAAAGCCCCTTGGGTTCATACAAAATTGGAGAAAATGTTTGGTTTTCATTAGGCCTGTAAATGAGCCGAACGTTCGGTGAACTGTTCGTGAACCGTTTGGCGGGAAGTTCGTTTATGTTCGTTTATTTATTAAACGAACGAACACGAACAAAAAAATTGTGTTCGTTTAATTAAACGAACGAACATGAGCACATGTTCCGTTCGTTCATTTATGTTCATGAACGTTCGTTTATTTATGTTTGTTTATTTATGTTCATATATGTATTAATATCAAATAATTAATTATTATCTGGATGAGTCATCTAGTTAAAGGTTTTATATATATATATATATATACTTTAATTTGTGTTCATTGAAGTGTTTTCATTTATGTTCGTTTATGTTTGTTGTGTTCACTTACATTTGTTCATCTATATTCATTTATGTTCGTTTATCTTTGTTTAGTTATATTCCCTTAGATTGGATTATAAACAAATGAATATAAACGAACACAAATGTTATTTTTTTAAATAAACGAAAAGGACCATAAATATTTGTTCGATTAAGTGTTCGTATTCGTTTAAAGTTAAATGAACGAACACGAATATGCCCTTGTTTGTGTTTGTTCGATTCATTTACATGCTTTCATTATTCACATTGATAAATACGTCGGTCTCAATCTCTAGGCTCTGTTGATTTTATTTGTGTTCGTGAACCGTTCGTGAACACATTCATTTTCTTAATGAACGAACATGAACATAAAATCTCGTTCGGTAAGTGTTCGTGAACCGTTCGTGAACACGTTATTTCCTTAACGAACGAACACGAACAAGACCTTGTTCGTGTTCGTTCGGTTCGTTTACAGCCCTAGTTTTCATCACTGGTATTTATCATAATGGAGGTAGCAAGATGAGAAAGTTATGCGAGTTGAAACGGGTTAAGGTTGGGTTCACCCACAAATACTTTTTGTGCCCGGTAAGGGTTTAAACGAACGCAGCCATTTGTAAACTACTCGAGATCAACTTGCTAAAAGCTCAAACTGAACCGAGCTTAAACGAGCTCAAGCCTGAGTCTAAACTGTTGTTCATTTTAAAAAAGGGCCTCGGGGCAAGCTTCATATATCAAGCTTGACTAGGCTCGTGAGCCTAAACGAGCCTATTACTTGTGCAATACATATTATTATTATTATTATTATTATTATTATTATTATTATATTTGACTTCATATAACAAATATACAACTGTATAATGTGTGAGTGTGTGTGTGTATAATTAAGTATAAACAAATAAATCAAACAATTACGTTATATATATAACTATAAGTTCAGAATATATATATATATATATTATTATATGTGTATCAACTATCAACAAAACAAATGTATAATATTGAGCCATGCACAAGTTTGAAGAATTACTATTGAGCCAAGCCCGAGCTTTAAATATTATTTTTCAAACTTGGATTGGGCTTGTAATTATTTCCCTGTTTTGTTGATAAAGATATATAATAATTTTTATATATATTTATATTCATACTTATAGTTGTATATAATATATAACGTGATATGCATCATTTAGTTATCTTTGCATAATTATATTATTATATGCATTGTGTAATTGCATATTTCTTATATTAAATACAAGTCATTACATTTATAAAAAAAAATAGGCTTGTTTAGGCTCACGAAGAGATCTTAAATTAGAAAAAAAAAGTAAAAACACTTGCCTCTTTCTGTCTAGCCTCAATAATTGCAGCTTCTTTCTCTTTCTCAAGTTGGGCTTCAACCTCAATCAGAACTTTCTTCCGCCCCTCTTCCAACCGATTTTGAATC
Source organism: Bidens hawaiensis (assembly GCF_021521415.1). Classification (NCBI taxonomy): domain Eukaryota; kingdom Viridiplantae; phylum Streptophyta; class Magnoliopsida; order Asterales; family Asteraceae; genus Bidens; species Bidens hawaiensis. Next base: position 2,048,212 of record NW_027491034.1, read on the forward strand.
TCCATCTTAATATCATCAGAACTCAACCTCTCTTGCACTCTCTTCTTAATAGCTTCTTCAACTCTATTTGCAGTTTCTACTTCCACCAACTTCATTTCTGCTTCCTGCTGACGCCTAATAAAATGAAATAAAAAAAACACATATGTCAAATAAGAAATTATCATCAGGTCAAAAACCAGGTCAGCAACCAGAGTGACAATTTGATGTTATATATTTTCTATATCAAAATCCCTCCACACTTGTTTGTCTTTTTTACAGTGTACGTTTTCTAAGTTCTAACAAATGCAGACTGACCTTCATGTTGACTATATATATGCGAATATGCTTATAAAGCATACCTCTAACGAGTTCCTGATCCAAACAAATGAGTTTCAAAACTCGTGAACAGTAGATAAACGAGGCACCCAATTCATCATCAAATAAAACAAGTTGAACTATAGCAGTAGTAGTAGTATCTTCCTTCAATATAGCCTGTGGAGAAAAATGTCAAGTAACCTTTCACAGTTTTAAAGCTAATTACCATTTAACATCCTTCTACCACAACCAAGTGAAGAACCAAGAAAGAAAACTAAGTTTAGAGCCTATGATGAAGGGTGTGTAAATTCACTATGATCAAACACAGCTACACGCAAACGATGATACTTTAATAGCATTTGATGGTTGATTAGTAGAAAGATTCATCACTAATACAACCCACTCAGAGAACTTCTTGTGTAACATTATAAGGTTTTACACAAATTTTGTGGCCACGCTCATCACAAGCTCAAATTATTAATTTCATGCTCATTGTTGCAATAAGTGATCATAAATCGATATCAGTATCAACACGAGAAAACGTGACAAATGTATATGCAGTAATTGCTGATAAGAAAAGTAGATAGTGTACGGTTTATACATTCAGATGCAGGACAGAATCCGAGACAGTGTTTAGTACAAAATTTCATCTGAAGTGAAATGACAAAGACAGATCTCGACGATCGCGCTATGTTGACAATTTAGTTTATTTTTTATTGGATATTAAGTAAAATGATATAGTTAAAGTTTGACAACAATAGGATTTAGTAAGAAACAGAATACAACTAATCATGCAAACAATATAAGGCCGTGTGGTATATATTCATGCCCCTTAACTCCACGTAGGCGCCACATCACCAACTTTACCCCGTTTTACTCCATCTCACCTAAAGGAAACGGTTTAACCTTGCTTAACCCTCTCAGTTTAATCTAAAAACAATTCTTAAATTATTGTGTGCGAGTGTAGAGTATTTTAAAGCCCGTTAACACTTTAACCCAGCTTGCCTTTAATGCCCCTTAACCCATGAAAGGAGTGGTGTCCCTCTCGTTAACCTTTGTCAAATCAGCTTTAACACCATGGGCATTAAAAGTATACCACAGGGCCTAACAAATCACATAAATATGTGAAAAACCGCAATTAAAAAAATAAGTGTACATGAACTTACCTGTTTGAATAGGTATAAAGTAGTTGATTTCACTAAAAGAAAATTAAAAAAAAAAGTCTATTAAGAAACGTTTCTCAAATTATTTCCATACACACCATGAAAAGAAGGCGGCGAGAGATATGTTAAAATTATGTGAAGCTAGAAAAGTAATTTAGTGGTCAAATGTGCATCTTAAAAATGTTGTTTCATGCCCCTGCCATTTGTCGTTTTTTTTGCCTTTTAAGTAATATGTTTAGTAAACCACTTTAACCACCAGACACGTAATACTTCTTCCAATGCTCTCAAAGTCCCAAATAGATTATAATACTTCATTTAAGCAAATATGTAACAGAATCTCAAGCTACCGAGAAATTATGTTAAACAAACTGACAACAGTATTCACAATATTTTTGGTCTTCTGTTAAATAGTAATGTACAAGCACACAATAATGATTTAGCATCGAACTTATAACAACAAAACTTCAATATTAACGTACATGTTCAATATTACTCTCCATTATCATCAATACAAGTTTGGACATGTGAATTTATAACCATTATTAAAAATTATTCCCAAATCAAATATCAAAATGAGATAAATTCAATAATATCAACAAATCCAACATTCTAACAGAACGTCATCATATTAGTACGACACGTATTCTAGAACATTAATTGTCTGGAGCAAAATAATATACTAAACAAGAAAGTATATGTATATAACTGAAAGAGATGAGGATAGAGAATAAAAGGAATTTATGTAAACTGATATACCTTTTCTTTTGTTCTTCATCTTCAACTTTCATTTTTTCTTTGCGCTCAGTGGGCCCAATTCTAGGAGACTTAGCTACAGGAGACAATGAGATACTCCTACTTTTTTGTCTCTTATGTCGCCTTGGAGGTGGTGATGGGTTTTTCCGGTGGCGGCGTGGAGATATCGAGCGGCTTCTCCGCCTGTAAAGACAATAAAATATGAGGAATAGCTTAATGTGTAAAGCTACAGATAACATAATACGCACCATACCAGCTGACCTAGCACAATAGAGGCAAAAGCAATTTACAGTTACCTCTTATATTGCTAAGTACAAAGAGTGAGCTCCATCTTTTATCACAAGAAACCGCTAAATGTCACAATCGAGCAGAAAAAGAACAGGAATCAGCACCCATCACCTGCTCACTTACCATTGGAGGCGAGCAACTGCTATTTTTATGTTTCTGAATTATTATATTACATTTAGTCTGCTCTTTACCAATATTCTTTTACATGAAATTTAGTCAAACTCAAATCTCTGGCAATAAATCGCTCAACAATGTGTTTTCTAGTCAACACTTGGAGAAAGATTACAGAACTCATGTATACTGATAATCCTCAAGACAAAAATGCCTTATGTGCATAAGTCAAAACACACGCTACTTGATAACTAGATGTCTGGATCATCTGTTAATAGGATTCAAGCAACTTTTGAGGTGGTGGAAAAATAGCTAACCACGCCAAATCGAAGACAGATCCTCTTTTTATAATTATTTTTCGATGGATATCTGTTATATTATGTAGTTCATGTGTAAACAATTCGACAATTGGTGTGCAACTGCATCAGCACAGATTTAAGTCAAGTGCCAATAGAAAAACATGAAAAAGTTTTGAAATTGGAGAATTAATGACGTTTTAAGCTCGATTACGATATGCAAAGCAAAACCAGAGCAATCAAATAGCTTTTAACTATGTTTATTCAAAATAAAAAAAAAACAATAAGTCGAAATTTGGCAAATAGGCAAAAATCAAAAGCTCGTAGCAGTAAAGTTGATAATATCAACAAAAATAAGACATTCTATTGGCTGCTAAAAGAATAAAACAAAATAATAATAATAATAATAATAAACTGGGATGAATCACCTGGTATAGGGATCTCTACGGCTTCGATACCTCCGGCTGCCGCTATACCTATGTCCCAACGGCGACGGAGACCTCCACCGTTTATACGACGGAGACAACTCCCTATCTCGACCCATAATAATAATAATAAACTACACCTGAAAGAAACCACGCTAATAATAATAATATTATGTTCTCACTGATTGTTGTTAAAAGAATTGAAAATTGAAATTGGTGATTAGACGTGTAGCTTAGAAGGTGATAGATGATAATTAAGATCTGCAGAGGATACTATTGGATTGGAGCCCTAGAAGGTGTCGTCTTTTCTCTAACAGATTGATTCTATCCCCAATTATAAGGGATGTATTTATCACCAGCTGAAATTCTTCTTTACATTTACACAAAAGTGGTTATTTTTATCTTTAAAAGTGTAAGTTGTACTTTATGTCCAAATGTTACATCGTATTCTTTGAGCCTTAACTCAGCTTGTATTTTATGTTAATTTAGATTTTTTTTTTTTTTTGTACATGAGGGCAAATTAGTCAATTAACCTATTCACTTAAACAAAATTAATAATAAATAAACTGAAAAATATGTAAATATATAAGACATAAAACAAATAAGAGAAAATTCTAATTTGCCTCCCTGGAATACATCGTCGCGAGATGGAATAGCCATTGAAAAAAAAATTTCGCATGTTGCACGTCTGTGAATTTGGGCGGGTCAGTCTGAGCCCTTCCGTTAGATATTTTCGTTAATGTCCGTTAAGATGGAGGGTTTTTTAGACTTTTTACAAATACAAAATTAGGTGATATATCTGTGCTATTCTGTTTATTAATTTTTTTATGAGCTTGGAAAACCAGCTTGCCAGGAAAAATGGCAGTTCGATCACAGGGTATCATTCCTTCCTCCACTCTCTTTCTCCATTTTTCCACCTCTCTTTCCTCCCCTCCTTACTCTTCTAACTTCCTCCACACTCTCTATATATATACATACCTCCGTAGACACCAACACCATCACCATCACCAATCACCGACGCCATCACCGACGCACCATCACTTCCTTCCTTCTCAATTTCTGTCCGACACCATCACCGACGCCGACACCACCTCCGCCGCACCAAGCCTCTCCCGTCCGAACACCACCACAGTCGCACCTTCACCTTCACCTTCACAATGGATTTGGTCTTGGTTATTAGGTTCAATCGGGCTCTCTTTGGAGTCCCGACTGGATCGAGTCTCCGAATCCAGATCCGGATTCGGAGAATTTCCGTTCGTTTGTTTGTTACGTTCGCCTGTGAAGCCCGTTTAGCCTTCCGAAGAAGGTGGAATCTCGACCCGCTTCTCCTTCCGTAGTGTTCGGTGTCGACACGTTATATGTAAAATCCCGAAGTTTATAATTCGGGTGTTTTGTTATATGTGTGTATGTATATGGTTGTGTATTGTGTTTGTGTTATATATATAAAAGAAATGTTTGTGTTCATTTTGTTCGGGCTCGGGTTTGGGGTTCGTTGGGTTGTTTTCGGGTGAAAAGCTTACTAAAAAACGGTTCGTTTTGGTTGTTTTCGGGTTAAAAGTTTACAAAAAAATGGTTCGTTTTGGTTGTTTTCGGGTGAAAATTTTACTAAAAAACTGTTCGTTTTGGTTGTTTTGGGTGAAAACTTTACTTAAAAAAGGTTCGTTGGGTTGATTTCGGGTGAAAACTTTACTAAAAAACAGTTCGTTGGGTTGTTTTCGAGTGAAAAGTTTATTAAAAAACGGTTCGTTTTGGTTGTTTCGGGTGAAAATTTTACTAAAAAACGATTCGTTGGGTTGATTTCGGGTGAAAACTTTACTAAAAAAACGGTTCCTTTGGTTGTTTTCGGGTGAGAAGTTTACTAAAAAACGGTCCGTTTGGTTGTTTTCGGGTTAAAGGTTTACTAAAAAACAGTCCATTTGGTTGTTTTCGGGTGAAAAGTTTACTAAAAACGGCCCGTTTGGTTGTTGTCGGGTTAAACGTTTACTAAAAAACGGTCTGTTTGGTTGTTGTCGGGTTAAAACTTTACTAAAAAAATGACACGTTTGGTCGTTTTCGGGTGAAAACTTTACTAAAAAAAGGTTCGTTGGGTTGATTTCGAGTGAAAACTTTACTAAAAAATGGTTCGTTTGGTTGTTTTTGGGTTAAAAGTTTACTAAAAAATGGCCCGTTTGGTTGTTTTCGGGTGGCAAGTTTACTAAAAAACGGTTCGTTTGGTTGTTGTCGGGTTAAAATTTTACTAAAAAACGGCACGTTTGGTTGTTTTCGGGTGAAAAGTTTACTAAAAAACGATTCGTTTGGTTGTTTTCGGGTTAAAAGTTTACTAAAGAACGGCCCGTTTGGTTGTTTTCGGGTTATGTTCGGGTGAAAAGTTTAAAAAAATAATATGATTATGATGATAAAGATATGATGATATATAGATGATTATGATGATAAAGATATGGAATAATGGAGATAGGGAGATAATGATGATGATGATAAACTTTTTAATGAAAAGAAGGAATATATATTTCATATTGTATATGTAAAAGAAACATTAGTTCAGTTCAAATGGTTAGTGTTGTTTGTTGTTAAACCAGGGGTCGGGGGTTCGAACCCCACCCTCTACACGATATTGGATTATTATTTTTAGAATTAATTATAGGCTCATGGGTAAAATGGTCATTTCAACCTTTTTTGGTCAGTCAACTAACGGTCAACTAACGGGAATGGCACAAACTGTCCCGCCAAAATATCAAAGACGTTCAACATGCGCAATTTCGTTTTCAGTGGTTATTCCATCCCGACGATATAACCCAGGGAGGCAAATTGCAAATTTCTCAACAAATAAAAATCTCTCTCTCAAGCCAGCCCTCCCTCCTCCACCCCCCCCTCTCCCTTCCTTTCTATCTTCGGCCACAAACTCACCACCACAACCACGCCATCAACACCATCCACACTCCACCATAGTCTAGATCTGGGTCGTAATCGTTATGGCTTCCACCACCATCGCCGACTCGACGTCCCTAATCACCACACGACGACACCGCCATCGACCAGATCCATGCAGGTGGTGGTGATTGGTGACCTGATGGGTCGTGATCTATAGAAGTCGGCTAGATTTGTGGAGGTCGGCTAGATCTGTGGAGGTGATCTGTGATTGGTGTGGTGATGGGTGGTGATGGTAAGGTTTGTTGATGGTGAAAGTTTTGGAAGAGAGAGAGAGAGAGATTGGTTTAATGAACTTCGATACTTCATACGTGCATTATTGGATTTCAGGTCACAGGCATTATAGTACTCAATTTGGACCTGTTGTGGCACGGAATGAAGACCTGGGATGTCCAGCACGCGAAACGAGACAAGATAATAAAGTTTGCTGGTGACAAGACCCATTGCGATACGCGATGGGCTTGCTTGAGGACCCATTGCGTATCGCGATGGGATTTAAAACTGATGTTGACTTTCTGGTCCATCGCGATATGCGATGGCCCAGTGACCCCATCGCGTAACGCGATGGGGGGGTGCAGACGGGAAAATTAGGTTTATATCAAACTTTCATCAAAAAGAACCCTAACTCGTTTTTGACGACCGAAGGCGATTTCCAGCAGCTCCAAGAGGCGATTTTCACCATCCTAGCTCGTGCCAAGACCTCACACATGATCCATATCATCCGTATTGAAGATCTAACGATGTCAAGGATCGGCTAATCTCCTAGAATCACACCCAGGATGTATAGTTTGTAATCTTTATAGTTTTTCTCATGTGATTAAGAACATTCTTATATGATTACTGATGATTGATATATGATTATTGATGTTTGGTATTTCTGCGTATTCAATCGATTTAGGTTTACGTTAGTCTGAACGATTTGTTACCAGTTGCTAGATAATTGATCATATGATTGTTTGGTTAGATTGAATACGATAAAACATACAATTGCCCTTAACTGAGTCACACTTGCAAGGATTGTTTGATAACCAGTGCCGTGTGTAAAGTGATTGTTGATGTCTAAGGTTTTGTCTGATTGATCAGTCTGTAGTTAATCGTTAATATTTAATCTGTTAGGTTGCATGAGATAACTGTATGTTGCTTACTTGAATTCCCGGGTGTGATTTGCTTTGTTAATTGCTTGAAACTCGTTTACTTGCTTGTTACTTAGTTCTCTAAATTCACTTTATTTGATTGTGTGATCAGTACTAAAAACCAGTTACTTCATAATATTAAGTCTGTACACGAATTACATTGACCACATACTCCTGGTGGATACGATACCTTATTTACCCTATCTACTTAGGTTATTTAGGTTTTTGCATGACTCGAACGACGGTTATCAAAATGGCGCCGTTGCCGGGGAGTTAGTGCGCTTAGTGTTTTTCGTGTTATTTGATTTTTTATGTTTATTTTAGTTTTAATTTTAGCTTTGATTTTCAGTTTTTAGTTTAAATTTTATTTTTCTTTATTTTACGCGGGTTGTGTTAGTTGTGCAGATAACATGTTTATGCACACCCGCCACTCAGGTCGACAGTCACCGTTAATTTTCGTGCCCGAAATCGAGAGGTTAGCTCGGCAGAATCGAGTTCAGAACAGAAATTCAGAGATGGAAGATCAGAACCAGAACCATAACCAAAACGAAAACCAGAACCAGAACCGGAACCAAAACCAAGACCCACTCCCATAAAATAACGCGTTTTACCCAAATAACATACCTGACCCACCAAACTTCAATAACCAAAATGACCAAAATCACTCAGCTCGTGCTTCCAGAACCCGAAACCGAAACCAAAACCGAAATCGAAACCTAAACCGAAACCTAAACCTCAACTTTGACCAAGCCGGGCCATCTGTTCCAAATAATAACCTCAAACGTAGAATTCGGATAGATATCGATGATGTTCAACCGAGTATTCCGACAGAAGATGAAGAAGAGGGGGAAAATAACAATAGGAACGAGGGTTTGAGATTGAGAATTAGGTAGATTGGTGGGTTATGAGAATTCGGGCGGTTGATCCCGAGAACGAGGTTGTGGAACCGGAAGAAGTGGGTGATGATAATGGGGATAAAGAGGTAGAAGAGCCAGTTAATCAAAGGCGGGCTGAAGCAGTTAACAGAATCGAAAGGGGTCGAGACAGTGCGGAACGGCCAGAAAGAGTTGGTGGTATTCAGGTTAACCGGGGCGGTTTGGCGAACCTCGGGGGGGCTTAGGAGGAATTATATGGCCCCGGTTCATGGTGTTAACAATCGGTTCAGACCGGCTATCTCAGATGGAGCATCCCCGTTGGTCCCACAGGAACGAGTGCCGGGACAACAAACTTTTAAGTCCCGGCCATCTTACATCAACATTGTTCCTCATTTCCACGGGATGGCTTCGGATGACCCGAATTCTCACTTGACCGATTTTTCGGCTATTTGCGGGTCTATTGGTGATGGTACGTTTGATCAGGATGAGGTCCGGTTGCGACTATTTTAGTTTTCCCTAAAAGACAAGACAAAACAAAACTCTGGTTTGATTCGCTGCCGATGCACAGTATCAGAAATTGGGCCGAGATGCAGCAGGTGTTTCTAAACGAGTTTTTTTCATAGTCGAAGACTAGCGAGGCCCGTTTGGAAATTCACAACTTTTCATAGTTTTCTAGCGAATTATTCCATGAATCCTTTACAAGGTATAAAGATATGATCAGAAAATGCCCACATCACCAAATCGAACTGTGGGAACTGGTAAAGTGTTTTGTTGATGGTTTGACATACGAGGACCGAAAGCATCTTAAGGCCTCGTGTAATGGTCAGTTGCTGAATCAGCCTGAGGAGGATGATTGATATTTTTTGGAGCTTATGTGTGAAGACTCAAAATCAGAAGCAGCAGCTGAGAGATGGAGACGTGGTAATTCTTCCAGGTCAGTTAAGTCAGTCACGAGTGAATCTGAAAGAATTGCTGAGTTAGAACGTGAACTGGCTGGGTATAGAAATGGTAAGAATAAAGAAGTCGGGAAAGTTGGAGTTAAATTCCCGGTTTGTGATGATTGTGATGAACTCGGGCATAAGGCAGAAAATTGCCCCGAGTTTTATGATGACGAGGAGGATGATACTGAAGAGGTTAACTATGCTTACAGGGATTCCAAAGGCCAAGGGTTTAATTCAAACACATCACCCGAGCCTGAGGAATCACCCGAACTTTCGCTACGGAACGCGTCTTCTCAGTTGAACCCTAACTTTCAGGGAACGAGCCAGAACAGGTCACAGGGTAATTACCGCCAAGGCGGTTATCAGCAGCAACAGGGTTCTTATAACCAGAATCGGGGGTATAACAAAGACGATAACCGGGGTGGAAATTCTTCGGGTAATCAGGATCAGCAGAAAGGGTCTTCGGGGAATTCAGATGAGTCGGTGCACTCAAAGTTGGATGCGTTATTGAAAGTCATGACTGATCACAAAGCCGAAATGAAACAACAGTTTGAGTTAGCAATGATGAAGCAGATCGGTCAGCTCGCTGCAGACATGGCAAAGTTACAGAAGAACGCGGGCCAACTCCCGAGCAACACCACAGTAAACCCGAACCACTACCGCTCGAGTTCGAAAAAGCACGTTAACCAGGTAAGTATTTTACGTAGTAGTAAAAAGTATGATAATAAAGTTGGGATTCCACCACCATTGGTTGAGGGGGTGGTGATGTGTGCTGTGCGTGTGGTGAAATATAAAATAGATGGAATGAATTGCTTTTGCACAAGAACGTGTTTATATCTATAAAAGTGATTTCTATAATGACTAAACACACACAAAATAGGCAGGTGTACCTATCGTATATGTAGAATAGTATTGGTAAGAACCAAGTATCGATCCGTGGACACAAATGTGTCTAATGATAAATCGTTGTTTTACTTTAATCGAAGGTTTTAATCATTTTGGGGTTAATTTTTGAACTTTTTATAAAATATAAATACTTATATATATAATATATAGGTGACCAAGACGAGAGATTCTAAACGAGTTGTTCAATTATGCGAAGGTTACCATCTAAGATCAAGAATTCACTCCATTTTTGCATTGATTATTAATATTCAAACATGTGGTAAACTTGCCATAGCAATATATGATAGATAGCTCCTTAAACCTTAAGTGAGCATCTTTGGCACTAGGGAGGTAACATGCGCATTTTAAAGTCGACTCTTTCCTAATGTCATGCCACCTCCAAAATGTCAATTTAAGTTGGCAAGTAGTTTCGTAAAGTAGAAAGATTAGGATCGACTCCGATTTCTCAAATACCAATTCTAACAACTTCGGGTGGTTGTAGTTAACTCACACAACCTCCCCTTGGTTGATTTAAGTAGGTTATTCTCACACATTCCATTAACATATGATTTCTTTAACTAGCATGATATCCTAAGCAACGCCATTTTCGGATTACCAAGACTTAGATAAATACATCATAACTTATATCTCATCATTTCTAAGTACAATATAAGGATACATGTTTCGATAATGTATTAAAGTATTTCTATCTTTCAAGAACATGAATCGATCATGAACGATTGCCAATAAAATTGATAACCACCAACTTTGAATTAGTGATTTAAGATGGTGAAACATTTCTCATCAAAAGATAATTGTAAGATAACCATGTACTTTACTAGACTACACCACATGTTTTAAATAATCCTAAAACAAAGCATCTTCATAGATTTTGGATGGTAAAAGAAGTTTAGCTCATAATGAGCATGATGATAAACATTAAGATGAATGATGATAACAAATACATCATTAAACTTGAAACAATTTAACCAAATGTAGATGAATCTTCGTTCTTAATGATGATGATGATGATGGATGATGAGGATGGTTGACGCTGATGACCTCCAAGCCTTCAAACTCTTCACTAAATCTTCTATGTGAGTGTTAGTGTGTGTTTTTATAAGAGAAAACCGGATAGAATTCTTTTCAAGGCACACTTCTCAAATGACACAAGAGCCTCTATTTATAGGCTGTCTGGAGCTAGAAGCACTGCCCCGTGCTTTATTAAGCACGGACTCGTGTCTACGTGCCCCAGTTGCATGTTGTCAGATCGTACATGATGACTCACCACGACCCCGTGCTTCCTGAGGCATGACCCCGTGCATTTAAGTGACATATGCTAAATTCATTTTGTCTTTTCTGGTAGACGTCCACGGCCCCGTGGTAGAGAGGCACGGTCCCATGCTTTTGTTCACAGCTTTTGTCCTTTCTTGTAGATTTTTGTCTTTTCTGGTGTTCAGAAGCATGGGGGCGTGTTTTTTTGTTTTTCTTGTGTTTTCTTCTGTTTTTCTTCGTCTTTTTGCTTGTTTCTTCGTTTGGGGCTTGGCTTCACCTAAAATTACATTTTATTATTATAAGTAGCCTTTTGTGCGATGTTATTTAATAGAATTTGCAGTTTCTAGAGATTATTTGATGTTAAAAAGATGTATATTTTTATGTACATCAAACATCCCCACACTTGAACATTGCTTGTCCTCAAGCAATCCACTTATAAATATTCTCTAGAAACAACAAGTTAGGACCATAGCTTAAACATCCCCTAATAAAGCTCCAAGAAGATGGAAACAAAATAACCAACCTTAAATCATAGGAACATTGAATATCCGAAGCATCATTTCTGCAGGGTCTTCGGGGTCCCAAACCTGGTTATATCTGTCACAAAATGTCCACACATCTGGGTTCTGCCCGATTTGCTGAATAATCTGCATGCTTTCACAATCCCTTTGAATTTTGACTTTAGGTTGACCATGATTCGTGTTGTTTTGGGCACGGCTCGTGTTTTTAATAATAATTTCTACCCTATTCAGATTCAAACCCTCGTTTCTAACCAGTTATAACAATTGGGTTTACTGGTTTGTTGGATATTCATCTCAAGATTCAAAACCCGAATTGTTCCTTTCAATTAAACATTAACAATCAAACTTTCAACAATCCATTCATCCTATACTAATAGAATAACCCATATTATTTTCGGGTTTAGACCCGATTTGGTCAATTCAAGAGATTTTAGGGTTAAACTAAACCTAGAATGATGAACTTGAACAATACAATTGTTAAATTAACATACCTTTTGTACGGAATTGAAGATTTGATGAAGAAACTTGTCTAATATGGAATGGTCGGCGGTTTATCGTTCAGAAACGAAGTGAGTGTTAGGGTTAATGGTTTGAAGAAGTTATTTTATTAATTAAAAAATCGTAACTGTACTGGGGTTAAAACACGACGCCGTGCTTTTGGAAGCACGGTACCGTGCTGCATGATGCAGACAGTATTTCTTTTGATTTTTGTTTATTTGTTGAGCTGGTTCATTTTTTTTACTGATTTTCTTTGCTGGTTAGTTTAAGATAGAAATTAAAAGTCCTAAATTTCATTAAAACATAAAACATAAAGGCACAATTAAACATAGTAGAAATGAAAAGTGCAACAACAATCATAGATCCTAACACATAATACTAGCGGGAGCATCTTCAACGTGAAACAAAGTCGGGACTTCAACGACCACCATTCCCGAACAAGTCTTGGATGTGGGGAGGTGCTCGTTTGGCTTCTAAGAGCTCGAAAAGCTTTTTGTCGAGCTTAACGATTTCTCGGTTGAGAAAGTTGAGCTTGGAAGTCACATCTTTGTGGTGGCCATCCACAACATGGAAGTTTTCGAACCTCAGTAGTTCGACTTTGTTGATTAGCTCGATTACGCGAGCCTCGGTTTGAATGTTGCTTTCAACTTGGTCTCTCATGATGCATTGTAGACTCATGATATCCTCCTCACGTACATGACATCCTCCTCTAGAAACAGCAACTCGGTTTCTCGGTTTCAGCCTTTTTTCTTTCCATTTTAGTAAAGTTGTGTTTGGTGTGAATGGAATAGTATATTTATGCATGCATTATATAGAGACTGGAAAGTTGAACACGGCCCAGTGCTGCTAGGGAAATAAATGTTTCTGAGTCAGATAATTGTACGGAGTCAGTGCGTATCATGCTGAAGATTCTAGGGTGACCACGGCCTCGTGCTTAGGGAAGCACGACCCGTGCTTTTTGTCACAGATGATTTTCTTGAAATTTTCAGCAAAACACGAGAGCTGGAATTCCTAGAATGATGTTTAGTATGATAATTTAGAAGTTTAGTCATCGTAAAAATTACTTTTCATTAAAATTAAAAGGTCCTAAAACAAATACGGGATAAGCTCGGTTTTCCTAAAAATAAGAAAATATTCGGGTTAAGCCCGAAATCCTAACACATTGTGCGTAATGCACTTGTTTACACATAAAAGTAGAAAATTAAGTTTTCTAGATGTCCCTGAAAGGCTCTCCTCCTCCGAATGGACCTGGTGGTGGAAAGTACGTGAAACCGAGAACTTGAAACTGGAGCTGTTCATTGATGTCTCGGAGTTCCATTTTCATATTTTCCATTGATTCGGTGAGTTGAACGAGGCGCATCTCAGTAAGGAGATTCATTTCGGTGAGTTCTTTAATGAGTTCTTGAAGTTTCAAGAGAAGCTCGGTTTTGGAAACATGGCGGACATCGTTTCTCGGTTGTCGAGGAACGGGAATTGTTTCACTCATTTCAGTGGGCATGTTGAATTTTTCAGAGATGAGTGTATTGGTTTTGGTTGGTGCAAGGAATGCATTGGCAAGATGTGCCTTTTATAGCCAACCAGACACCTAAACACGACCCCGTGCTACTGGGAGCACGCCCTAGTGTTTTTGCTCTGACAATTCTGATACAAACCAGTCTGACTGAGATTTTTGCAGCGAAGATTCCGGCCCGCAATTTTGGCACGGGGCCGTGCTTTTGGAAGCACGCCCCCGTTTTTTTTACAAGGCCTAGTTTTGTGAAGGTCTTAGCCAGACCTTCTTTTCTTGATTTCCTAATAAGGGAGTTGGAGGGCCAATACCTCCAGAACTTCTTCAAATGGTCCATCGATATATGGCTTTAATCGATGTCCATTTACTTTGAACTTTTGGCCATTTGAATTTGAGATCTCAACTGTCCCATAGTCAAAAACTGATTCAACTATGTATGGACTTGTCCATCGATATTTCAATTTTCCTGGGAAAAGACGTAGACAAGTGTTGTATAACAGTACACGGTCGCTAGCTTGGAATTTCTTGTGCAAGCGTTTAGTATTTTCCTTGTAAGACCAGGAATTTTCATAGGCTAATGTTCTCAGTTCCTCGAGCTCGTGAATTTGATCTTCCCGGTTTATGCTGGCGGACGTTAGATCAAAGTTTACTACTCTGAGAGCCCAGTAGGCTTTGTGTTTTAATTCTACTGGTAGATGACATGCTTTCTTGTAAACGAGTTTGAAGGGTGTCGTTCCTATGGGGGTTTTGTAAGCCGTCCTGAGGGCCCACAAAGCGTCATCTAACTTTTCTGCCCAATTCTTGCGATTCATTCCTATAGTTCTTTCTAAAATCCTTTTAATTCCTCGATTTGAGACCTCCACTTGCCCACTAGTCTGAGGGTGATATGGTGTTGCCAGTCGGTGGTAAACCCCATATCGTGCTAAGACTTTGTCCATCAGAGCGTTACAGAAGTGGGTACCTTTGTCGCTGATTAGGGCTTTTGGAGTGCCGAATCGTGAAAATAACTTTTTCAGAAATCTTACAACTACTCGAGCATCGTTAGTGGGAATAGCTTGTGCTTCTACCCATTTAGACACGTAATCGACTGCTACAAGGATGTATTTATATCCGAATGAGTTAGGAAATGGGCCCATGAAATCTATTCCCCATACATCAAAGACTTCAAAAATTTGAATGCCTTTTTGAGCCATCTCATTTTTGGATGAGATGTTCCCGGCTCTTTGACAAGCATCGCATGCTTGGATCAAAGCATGTGTATCTGTAACATCCCGTAACCGCAGCGGAAACGTAAACGGGATGCAACAGACGCATCTGATATCAACAGCATTGCATATAAAGAAAACACCACTACATTAATTTACATCTCAATACATTGTTCCGAGTTTCGTTATCATCTAGGCGTTAACACATAAGTTTTACCGATAATACGTTAACATATTCAACACAAAATAAAGATCACTAAGCCTCCACAAAAGCACGCATCATCAAGCACGTATCAATTATTCCAGTTTGGGAGTACCTAGAAAGCATGTAAAGAAAACGGGTCAACTACGAATAGTTGGTGAGTTTCACTAATTTAAGTAAACGATGACAAATCATTATAATAATCATATAATAGCGATGTAATTATGCTAAGCCTACAAGTGAAACCTCTGTTAACCCAGAGACACATCCAATAACCTCTGGGGACACTGTTAACCCAGAAACACATTTAATAACCTCTGGGGACACTGTTAACCCAGAAACACATTTAATACCTTCTGGGGACACTGTTAACCCAGAAACCCATTTAATAACCTCTGGGGACACTGTTAACCCAGAACACTGTTTCGGGCCTTACACTGTTAGCAACTCAGACAATTACCATCTTAATACATTACCGTACGATTCCCGTACAATAAACATTATATAAATACATTCATTTCCATGCTATCAGCATGTACTTAAACATTTTGATAGAAACATGATTTCCACCCCGGGAAAATATTTAAAACAGTTCAGTAAAAAGGGGCTCGTGAAACTCACCTTCTCGTGAGTCTGTATGTAGTACAGTGAACAGCTATGAGCCTGAATATGTAATATGATACCTAAGTTGTTACTATACAATTTCCATAAATTAAATCCGTGTCAACCGGTACATCTGGAGACACTGTTAACCCAGTACTGTACTCGATCCGTGGACAATGTTAACCCAGAAACACTTCTCAGGACTCAGATTGTGATATTTCTTAGAGTTTAAACGTCAAAATTATATTATTATGTTTTCCCCGTTTTGCGTGCCTAGCACGGTTATCCGTTTTTATGTTTCAAAAATGAGTTTGGTCACACACGACCCGAAAATAGTGTTTGACTGGTATTTTAGTTAAAACCGTGAATTTAGAGCTCGGTTTAGACGCCCCGTTTGCCGCGGGACCCGTTTCCGTCTTTAGGGTGCCGGAAACTGTTATTTCGGATAAAAATACCCAAATCATCCGAATTATTTTCGGATGATTTATTTTTACTTGATTAACTTAGTTTCATGAAAATAGTTCATTTTTAAGGTTTTTATACACCAGTCAGCTCGCTTAGGCGAACTTTGCCGGTTTACGCGTTTTAAGCTTTAAAAGTTTGTTTTTATGTTCTTTTTAGCACAAATAATTATCCGTTTAGTCTCGGATCTTGAAATTTTGTACAAATCACTTTTTGACAGTAAGGAATTTTATAAAAATATTTCCAGAATTAATTTTTATATTTAACATTTATTTATCTATTTTTAAACGTCATTTAAACACCAAATATATCGAAAATACCAAACGACCTTAGAAAAATCACAAATTTTTCTGGGATGACCCCTGTCATCCACATAGTTCCCTGTAATTTTTCCAGAACCAAAATCTTATTTTTCATGCCATTTTCACTAAAACCGAGCTAGAAAACCCTAGAACTCGTTTTACCGAAAAGCCTACTTAGACTTCTCCAACGGATCTGAAATTTTGTGTGTGACTTTTATATGTTATAAAAAGCTTATCTGGAATTTTCCAGAATTTTTCATGATGTTTAACTATTTTTCATCATTTTTAGCCAAAACCGAGCATTAAATTCACCAAATATTCATCCTTTGTCCAAAAATTACCAAATTTTCATAGATCTCATATTTTCATGTGTAGATCATCTCTGTGAAATTTCATGACCCAAATCTAATTCTATCACAATCTGTCCAAATCATATAAATCATACGAAAAACCGAACTACCTTGTGTTTCTAGCTTTAAACCGCGAGGATCTCGCTTTCTAGCCTTTGCTAGCAACTAGATACAACACCTACAAGTACAACAACACCACACCAAGCAAGTTACACCCACAATCAAGCCATTTCTTTCATGGTTTCGGTTATGATAAAGAAACAAAGATTTTAACCGTAAAAATTCGTTTTTGACTCTTTTAACTCCTTTCTTGGACCAAGATCCCTTGTATAACTTGTATACATCACTTGATCATGCAAGAATCGGTTTCATCTCGGGCTTTCACCCATTTTTCACTTGAAACTTCATTTTCTTGCAATAACTCAAGATTATGGAATAAAAATCAAGATTCAACCATTACAACATGTTTTTACCTTGTGGTTTCTGGTTAAAAATCAAGGTTTTGGCTGAGATTTGAAGAGAGGGAAAGGTTTGGAGCTTGAATGTATGAAGAAAAAAGAAAATAAAAGGCTAAGGGGGAAAACCCCTAGCCGATCGAAACTATTAAGGAGTGGGGTGGGGCCCACTCCTTCATTCTTGGCCACACATTCGGATTACGCAATCTGGATAATGTTGTGGATAATCTGGTTCAGTTCGTTTTTCGGTTAAATGCTTAATTCGGCTTAAAACGAGGCTAAAACGGTCGTATTTCGGCTTAAAAATGAAATTTATATAAAACCGATTTAAAAACTTTAAAAACTTAAACCATGACATTTATTGACTTAAAACATCATATTATTAATAACTGCACATCTTTTTCGGCTTGATTGATCATCTCTTGCTTGGTTTGGTATTAAAGGTTTCGTTTAACGTACCGACGTACCATTAAATCGAAATTCTTTTTCCGTGCTATAATTCACTTATCCCGAAGCTTTAATGCTTCGTAAACATTACTAAACATCATATATTTCGTCTATAACGTAATCCCCGATTCGTTCGGGTTTCAATAACCGTTCATCTGTTAATCGTAATTCCAATACGATTAGCCGTATGATCGAGTATAATTCGTACTGTGAATCATTCGTACTCGTATAAATTCATTATAATTCATATATTCCATATTAAATAACACATAAATAGTATATACCGGCTAGGGTATACATGAATTTGCCGGAATCGTTACAGTATCTTTGTATATGGTGGGCCAGAAGAATCCTGCATCAAACACTTTTCTGACCGTAGTGGCGTACCGTGGTGCCTACCAGTTGGTCCTCCATGGCAGTGTTTGAGAATATCTAAGGCTTCATTTCCTGCTACACACCTACGAATAACTTGATCAGCACCTATCCTAAACAAGTATGGATCTTCCCAGAAATAGAACTTAAGGTCGGAGAAGAATTTCTTCCGCTGTTAATGAGTAAGTCCTTTTCTTAGGATTCTACAAGCTAGGTAGTTTGAGAAGTCGGTATACCAAGGACTTTCGTCTTTCTTCTCTATGACCGCTTGAATATGCATGAGAATTTCATGTTGGAAATTATCGTTGATAATTTTCCTATGAAGTTCTTCTGAAGCTGGGCATTCTAAACGTGAGAGGTGGTCTGCGACGACATTCTCTGCTCCCCTTTTGTCTTTGACTTCTATGTCGAATTCTTGGAGTAGTAGGATCCATCGGATAAGTCTGGGTTTGGCATCTTGCTTATTGAAGAGGTAACGTATAGCGGCATGGTCGGTGTAGACTATGGTTTTGGAAAGAATGAGGCATGATCTAGATTTTTCAAAGGCAAATACTACTGCTAGTAACTCTTTTTCTGTTGTGGTGTAATTCTCTTGTGCATCGTTAAGAGTTTTACTAGCATAGTAGATAGGGTGAAAGTGTTTTTCTTTGCGTTGTCCGAGTACGGCTCCAACTACAAAGTCACTTGCATCGCACATGATTTCGAATGGAAGCGTCCAATCGGGTGTAGTCATGATTGGTGTGTTGACAAGTTTGTCTTTTAATATGTTGAATGATTCAACACATTCTTCAGAGAAAACGAATGGTGCGTCTTTATCCAGAAGTTTGGTCATAGGTCTAGTAATTTTTGAGAAGTCTTTTATGAAGTGGCGGTAGAAACCTGCGTGACCTAGAAAACTTCTAATGGCTTTGACTGAAGTTGGCGGTGGAAGTTTGAATATGGGGTCTATTTTGGCTCTATCAACTTCTAGTCCTTCTTGAGAAATCTTGTGACCGAGAACAATGCCTTCCTTTACCATAAAGTGGCATTTTTCCTAGTTGAGTACTAAGTTTACTTCTTCACACCTAGCTAACATTTTGTCTAGGTTTTTCAAACAATGATCGAAGGAGTCTCCAAAGACTGAGAAGTCGTCCATGAAGACTTCCATAGAGTTTTCGATCATTTCATGAAAGATGGTCACCATGCAACGTTGGAAGGTGGCTGGAGCATTACATAGTCCAAATGGCATTCTTCGGTAGGAGAAGGTTCCATACGGACATGTAAATGTGGTTTTCTCCTGGTCTTTAGGAGCAATGGGAATTTGGAAATATCCGGAAAATCCGTCAAGAACACAGAAGAACATTTTTCCAGATAGTCGCTCAAGCATTTGATCGATGAAAGGAAGTGGAAAATGATCTTTTCTTGTGGCGTCATTAAGCTTCTGGTAGTCAATGTAAACTCGCCAGCCTGTGATGGTTCTCATTGGTATCAACTCGTCCTTCTCGTTCATTACGACCGTCATTCCTCCCTTATTGGGTACTACTTGAACGAGACTTACCCAATGTGAATCTGAGATCGGGTAGATTAATCCGGCATCAAGCAGTTTGATTACTTCCTTCTTCACCACATCTTGCATGTTGGGATTGAGACGTCTTTGATGTTGGACTACGAGTTTGTATTCTCCCTCAATGAGAATTTTGTGAGTACAAAAGGAGGGACTGATGCCCTTGATATCCATGATCTTCCATGCGATGGCCTTCTTATGGTTCTTGAGAACCTTAAGAAGTTCGTCTTTCTCTTCTTTAGAAAGGTTAGATGAAATCATTACTGGGAGTTGAGAGTCTTTTTCTAGAAAGGCGTATTCGAGATGTTTTGGTAGTTCTTTTAACTCTAAGGCTGGTGGTTCTTCAATTGATGGTTTTGATTTTTTATTGCATTCAGTGATCTCATATACTACTTCTAAAGCTCCTGATAATCATCTTTGATATTTTCGTTTTCTAACATGGGTATGTTGAGTGTTTTGTCTAAGACTTGTGTTTCTAGCGGTTTATTGATGGAGGAATCTCGCATATAGCAACTCACGATGGAATTTATGATGTTGACAAAATATAATGTGTCATCATGATGTTGCGGATATTGCATAGATTTTCCTATGTCAAAAGTGATTGCCTCGTCATTGACCCTGAGAGTGAGTTTGCCGGTGCAAACATCAATAATAGCCTTTGCGGTGGCTAAAAAGGGTCTTCCTAAAATCAGAGGTACACTATTGTCTTCTTCCATGTCTAAAATCATAAAATCTACTAGGAAAAAAAAATTTGTCAATCTTGACAAGCATGTTTTCAACAATGCCCCGAGGATATTTAACAGATCGGTCAACTAATTGAATGCTCATGCGGGTGGGCTTTGGTTCTCCTATCCCAAGTTTTGCAAATACCGCATAAGGCATTAAATTAATACTAGCTCCTAGGTCAGCCAGGGCATTGCTAACAGAAAAATTTCCTATGAGACAAGGGATAGTAAATCTCCCTGGATCGGTCATTTTTGTTGGTAGCTTGCTTTGGAGGACTGCTGAACATTCTTCATTTAGGGTGATATGTGAGAGTTCTTCCAGCTTCCTTTTGTTTTTCAGCACTTCTTTGAGAAACTTGGCATATTTTGGCATTTGAGCGATGGCTTCGACAAAAGGGATGTTGATATGGAGTTGTTTAAAGAGGTCTAAAAACTTCCCGTACTGAGCTCCCAATTGTTCCTGATTCAGTCTTCCAGAGTATGGAATAGGTGGAACATAAGTTCGGACGGGCTCCTTGGGTTGTTCGGTGCCCGTCGGGGTCAGTCTCTCCTGCGTTTCATCAGGAGGCTCATTTTCCGTAATTGGTTCTGAAGTTGGTGAGGCAACATTGGTCGTACCGCTTCTGAGTGTAACAGCGTTAGCTGTTGCATCCGTGTTGGTGATTATGTTGCTTGGAAGAGTGCAAGGTGGTCTTTCGGATAATTGTCGCGCAATATGTCCGATTTGAATTTCTAGATTCTGTAGTGATGCTAGTTGACTTTTGAGGCCGGCTTCATGTTTTAATAATACTCCGCTGATATCAACAGCTCTTGAGTTGGCTTTCTTCTCTGCTTCATTTGTTTTCGTCATGAGTTGATTTAGCATTTCTTCGATTTTCGAGTAGCTTGGGTTTTGATGGCTACTAGAACTTTGATCTTGAAATTGGGGTTTAGGCTGAAAGGATTGATTCATTGGTCTTTTTTTGAATCCTGGTAGGGGTTGAGTGTTACCTCCGTCTTTCCAGCTGAAATTCGGGTGGTTTCTCCATCCTTGATTGTAGTTGTTGCACAAAGCGTTGTTCTGTCGAGCGATGAAATTGACTACTTCCATGGCCATGATGACTTGTTTACTGTCACTCCTCTTATGATTTCCTCCATAAGTGTCACAGATGAGTCTGGTTTTTGATAGCTCGGCTTGAAGTTCTTCGAATTTTTTAGAAAAGGCTTCAAGCTGTGTTGTGACAAGAGTATTGGAATCGACGTGGTGTATTCCTTTATGGGTAGGTGTAGATCTTGGTGGGTTGTAAGCGAAAATCTTCTTTGCAGCCTTCACCAGGACTTCAAATGCTTCGTTAAGTGATTTGGATCCCAGGTCTCCACCAGCGATTTGGTCAATGGCCTGTTTGTTCTGACTGGATTGTGCGTCAAAGAAAGTTTGTACTTGTAACCATACGCTCAGTCCAGGATGTGGGAATCTTATCAGAAGACTTTTGTATCTCTCCCATGCTGCGTGTAATGAATCATCATCGTCGGTCCGGAATTTGGTAATGCTGGCTCGGTATTTGGCAGTTTTATCAGGCGGAAAATATTTGAGGAGAAACTGTTCAACCATCTGGTTCTAGGTAGTGATAGAACCAAAGGAAAGAGATTCTATCCATTCTAAGGCTTGACCCCTTAGAGAAAAAGGAAAGAGTTTGAGTTTGATTTGATATTCTGAACAGTTTTGAATTTTAAAGGTTCCGCGGATTCGTAGGAATTGAGATATATGAGCAAGAGGGTCTTCATCGAGGAGACCGTGAAATTGAACTGAATTTTCCACCATGTGAATGGTGCTTGATTTGATTTCGAAATGTGCGGTGATATCGGGTGGAGCCACTCCATTACCGTAGCCTTCGAGAGTTGGCTTGGCATACTGGCTCATGTTCGGCTCATTGTTCTAGGCCGCCATCATTTCTTCGGTTTGATTTTCCCCTGATGTGGTGGCGTCTACTGATTCGTCTTTGATTGCTACGGCGGTTTCTGTTGTCCGTTTACGTGCACGTCGACGAAAGAGTCGTTCCGGTTCAGAAATTGGAGAAACAAGCTCGGGCTCAGAAGTAGAGGACATGCATGGGATTAAATCAAAATGAAAACTAAAGTAAAAGTTAGCTAATGTAAAACTAAAGGTTAGTCTAAGTTAAACTACGAGTTAGGATAAGCTATTTTAAACTAAACTAAGGTCTAAATTAATTAAGCTAGAGTAAAGTAAGTTAATAAAAAGTAAAAAGTAGGCTAGCCGTAAAATTATATTTTTTTAGTGTTTAGTAAAAAATAAAGATAAAATAAAATAGAAGTAAAAAATTTGTACAATTATAGATAATGATTAAATTAAAACTTGGATCGTTCTTAGAAACGTACCATGTCCCCGGCAACATCGCCAAAAACTTGATGTGTGCTGTGCGTGTGGTGAAATATAAAATTGATGGAATGATTTGCTTTTGCACAAGATCGTGTTTTAAATTTATAAGAGTGATTTCTACAAAGACTAAACACACACAAAATAGGCAAGTGTACCTATCGTATATGTAGAATAATATTGGTAAGAACCAAGTATCGATCCGTGGACACAAATGTTTCTAATGATAAATCGTTGTTTTACTTTAATCGAAGGTTTTAATCATTTTGGGGTTAATTTTTGAACTTTTTATAAAATATAAATACTTATATATATATATCATATATAGGTGACCAAGACGACAGATTCTAAATGAGTTGTTCAATTATGCGAAGGTTACCATCTAAGATCAAGAATCCACTCCATTTTAGCATTGATTATTAATATTCAAACATGTGTTAAACTTGGCATAACAATATATGATAGACAGCTCCATAAACCTTAAGTGAGCATCTTTGGCACTAGGGAGGTAACATGCGCATTTTAAAGTCAACCCTTTCCTAATGTTATGCCACCTCGAAAATGTCAATTTAAGTTGGCAAGTAGTTTCGTAAAGTAGAAAGATTAGGATTCACTCCGATTTCTCAAATACCAATTCTAACTACTTCGGGTGGTTGTAGTTAACTCACATAACCTCCCATTGGTTGATTTAAGTATGTTATACTCGCACATTCCATTAACATATGATTTCTTTAACTAGCATGATATCCTAAGCAAAGCCATTTTCGGATTACCAAGACTTAGAGAAATACATCATAACTTATATCTCATCATTTCTAAGTACAATATAAGGATCCATGTTTTGATAATGTATCAAAGTATTTCTATCTTTCAAGAACATGAATCGATCATGAACGATTGCCAATAGAATTGATAACCACCAACTTTGAATTAGTGATTTAAGATGGTGAAACATTTCTCATCAAAAGATAATTGTAAGATAACCATGTACTTTACAAGACTACACCACATGTTTTAAATAATCATCAAGTAAAACAAAGCTTCTTCACAGATTTTAGATGCTAAAAGAAGTTTAGCTTATAATGAGCATGATGATAAACATTAAGATGAATGATGATAACAAATGCATGATTAAACTTGGAACAATTTAACCAAATGTAGATGAATCTTCCTTATTAATGATGATGATGATGGATGATGATGATGAATGACGCTGATGACTTCCAAGCCTTCAAACTCTTCACTTAATCTTCTCTGTGAGTGTTAGTGTGTATTTTTATAAGAGAAAACCGGATAGAATTCTTTTCAAGGCACACTTCTCAAATGACACAAGAGCCTCTATTTATAGGCTGTCTGGAGCTAGAAGCACTGCCCCGTGCTTTATTAAGCACGGCCTCGTGTCTACGTGCCCCAGTTGCATGTTGTCAGATCGTACATGATGACTCACCATGACCCCGTGCTTCCTGAGGCACGACCCCGTGCATTTTAGTGACATATGCTAAATTCATTTTGTCTTTTCTGGTAGACGTCCACGGCCCCGTGGTAGAGAGGCACGGTCCCGTGCTTTTGTTCCCAGCTTTTGTCCTTTCTTGTAGATGTTTGTCTTTTCTGGTGTTCAGAAGCATGGGGACGTGTTTCTTGAGGCATGGGGGCGTGTTTCTTTGTTTTTCTTGTGTTTTCTTCTGTTTTTCTTCGTACTTTCGCTTGTTTCTTCGTTTGGGGCTTGGTTTCACCTGAAATTACATGTTATTATGATAAGTAGCCTTTTGTGCTTGTTATTTAATAGAAAATGCAGTTTTTAGAGATTATTTGATGCTAAAAAGATGTATATTTTATGTACATCAGGTGGTGGAAGAGATTGATGAAAATCTCGTTAGTGATGACGAGCTGGAACCGGTAAAAGTAACTGAATCTAATAAAAAAGAAACTAAAATTAATAAATCGGTTCCAAAGGATGACACCAACAACTCTATGGAAAAGAAGAAGGTGAAACCGTTCCCTATCCCGATGCTTTGTTGGCACCATCGAAGGCGAAGATGGCATCAAAACGAGGTCCGCAACAAAAAGAAAGGTGGAAAACGTTTAAACAAGTAAAAATTAACATTAATCTTTTAGATGTCATAAAACAAATTCCCGTCTATGCTAAGTATTTGAAAGAGTTGTGCACACAGAAAAGGAGTCATAAGATTCCTAAACAAGTTGATTTTACTGATAATGTGAGTGCAATTCTTTCGGGTGCCCTTCCACCCAAGCTACAAGATCCTGGAACGCCCATTATACCCATTCAAGTGGGTGATTTTAAAATGACTCGGGCGCTTCTAGATCTTGGAGGTAGCATTAGTATTCTCCCGGGAAGTCTATACGATCAGTATGACTTTGGCCCGCTTCGAGCGGCTGCCACCACGGTTGTCTTGGCTGACCAGACACCAAAACTTCCCCGAGGAATATTGACTGACGTTATCGTTAAGGTGGAAGACTTTTATTTCCAGTTGATTTTTTGTTCTTGATTATCTTTTGGGTGAAAGAACCAAACAGCCTACGGTTATCCTCGGTAGACCATTTTTGGCTACCGCAAATGCCAACATTAATTTTAAAAATGGTACCATTGACATGGCATTTGGTAACCGTAAACTGAGGATAATGTTTTCACACGTGGAGATAATTCTCCGGTCGATACCGAGTGCTTCATGGCCGATGTCATTATCGAGTGCGTCCCACTATACGACTCTGTCGTCAGCATGGATGGCACAACGGAGACGTGTTTTTTGTTTGACAGGTTACAGGTGGAAACAGACAAGTTGCTGGAAGATGAGGAGAAACGGATGGATATTGCAGATGTGCGAGGAGACCGCCCACCATGGTCAGTTCAGGTGGAACCGCTTCTCGAGAAGATTGATACCAGGTTGAAACCATCAATGCTGGAAGCACCAAAAGTCGAGCTGAAAGAGCTCCCAAAGCATTTAAAATATGCTTTTCTTGGTAAGAATAATACATTGCCTGTTATTATAGCTTCTAACTTATCTGTTGAACAGGAAAATGCTTTGATGGCGCTGCTGGTTGAGCACAAGGAAGCAATCGGGTGGACGGTAGCGGATTTGAAGGGAATCAATCCCTCAATTGTGATGCACAAAATTTAAACAGATCCAGCTATCAAACCTGCACACGATGCTCAACGAAGTTTAAACCCGAACATGAAGGAAGTGGTGAAGAAAGAAGTGCTGATATGGTTGGATGCTGGGATTATTTTTGCTATCTGAGACAGCACGTGGGTGAGCCCGACACAGACAGTACCGAAAAAGGCAGGCATCCAAGTCGTCAAGGACGACTCAGGTAACGAGGTCGCCACCCGGCCGGTAACCAGGTGGCGCATTTGTATTGATTATCGAAATTGAACGCGACACATCGAAAGATCACTTTCCGCTTCCGTTTATCGATCAAATTTTTGAAAAGATATCTGGTTAGAAATTTTATTGCTTTTTAGATGGTTATTCCGGGTATAACCAGATAGCTATTCATCCTGAAGATCAGGAGAAGATAACGTTTATGTGCCCGTATGGCACATTCGCGTTTAGGCGAATACCATTCGGGCTATGTAACGTCCCGCCACCTTTCAGAGGTGTATGATGAGTATCTTTTCAGATATGGTGGGGGTGTCTTTAGAAATCTTTATGGTTGATTTTTCGATTTTTGGCACATCTTTTGAGTCATGCATAAATCTACTCGAAAGAGTTTTGAAAAGATGTGTTGAAACGAATTTGGTTCTTAGTTGGGAAAAGAGCCATTTTATGGTCCAAGAAGGACTTGTATTGAGTCATGTTGTGTCGAGTCGTTGGATCGAGGTTGACCGGGCTAAGATCCAAGTCATTTCTACTCTACCTCATCCCACCAATGTCAAATGCATTAGATCATTTCTGGGGCATGCCGGGTTTTATAGAAGGTTTATTAAGGGTTTTAGTGATATTACCAAACCCTTATGTAATTTATTACTTAAGGATGCCCCGTTTGACTTTAATGATGAATGTGCTAAGGCCTTTGACATTCTGAAATTGAAATTAGTTGAAGCCCCGATTTTGCAATCACCCGATTTGAGTTTACCTTTTGAAATAATGTGTGATGCAAGTGATTATGCGGTCGGGGCTGTTTTGGGTCAACGGGTTGACAAGAAACCCGTTGCCATATACTATGCGAGTAAAACTCTCTCGGATGCTCAATTAAATTACACAACAACTGAGAAAGAGTTACTAGGAGTAGTATATGCTCTAGATAAATTCAGGACATATATTTGGGGAAGTAAAGTAATAATTTATTCTGACCACTCTGCAGTTAGGTACCTTATGGATAAGAAGGATGCAAAACCGAGGCTCATCAGATGGGTTTTGCTACTACAGGAATTTGATCTAGAGATTCGGGAAAAGAAAGGAAGTGAAAACGTTGTTGCAGATCACTTGTCCCGGATTAAGGTTGAAGATGGGAACACAGAAGGGCCCATTAACGAGTCCTTCCCGGATGAGCACATCTTAGCAGTCTCACAAAATCCCTGGTTTGCTCATATTGTTAATTTTAAAGTTTCAGGTAACCTACCGTAGCATTGGCAAAGGAGAAAGAAGAAACAGTTGATTTCCCAAGCTATACAGTACATTTGGGATGACCCAGACTTGTTTAAGATTGGTGCAGATCAGATGATCGGATGATGCATACCCGAGGAGGATGTCAGATCGGTGTTGGAACACGCACATTCGTCTGCGTGTGGTGGTCATTTTAGTGGCCATAAAACCGCTCGAAAAATTCTAACGAGTGGTTTCTTTTGGCCATCATTGTTTAAGGATGCTCACGAGTTCGCGACACATTGTTTAAAGTGTCAACAAATCTGGAGCATTACGAGATGCCCTTGAACCCGATCCTAGTAGTTGACATTTTTTATGTTTGGCGGACCGATTTCATGGGCCCGTTTCCGAATTCACACGGTAATTTGTATATCCTAGTGGGCATCGATTACGTTTCTAAATGGGATGAAGCGATAGCCACTAGGACAAATGATCACATAGTCGTTTGCAATTTTGTTCAAAGTAATATTTTTTCAAGATTTGGAGTCCCCCGAACCATCATAAGTGATGGGGGATCTCATTTTAAGAATTTTAAGTTCGGGAAATTGCTTAAACGATATGCTGTTGATCATAGGATAACAACTCCTTACCATCCACAAACGAGTGGACAAGTTGAGGTGTCCAATAGGCAAATAAAACAGATTTTACAGAAAACTGTTCGGGCGGACCGAAAGGATTGGTCAACTAAGGTGACCGATGCTCTATGGGCCTACCGAACAACATAAAAAACGCCAATTGGTACCACTCTGTATAGACTTGTGTATGGAAAGGATTGCCATTTACCGGTTGAAATTGCACAAAGAGCGTTTTGGGCCACTAAATAGGTTAATATGGATTATGATGATGCAGGTAAGGTGAGAAAATTGGCTTTGTGCGAGATCGAGGAGTTGAGAGACGAGACATACGATTGCCGTCCGCTTACAAGGCAAAGATGAAGAAAGTTCACGATGCTAACATCCGGTTGAAGAATTTTGAAGTTGGTCAACGAGTGTGGTTGTACACCACAAGGATGAAGCTCTTCTCGGGTAAGTTGAAAAGTAAGTGGACAGTCCCGTATTTGATTGTAAGAGTCAGGAATCATGGTCAGTACGAGATTGAAGACTTTGATGATCATTTGAGGCAAGCGGTAAATGACTATAGACTGAATCCGTATTTGGAGATGAAAGACATACACGAGATGGAGGATGAATCGGTGAATTTCATTGTTACTTCATCGGTTTATGAAGGCAATTGAGTTCGAGGCACTGTCGAGCTGTAGACTTTAAATTCAGCGCTTACGGGAGGCAACCCAGGGTTTGTAAGTGTCTGTCCAGTTTGTTTTCAATTTATTGAGTCTTGTACTTATTGTCGTCTCGAGTTTTGTGCAGCAAACGCCAAGTGTGGGGAAGCTCGATGAAGAGTTGGAAGTTTGAGAGTGTGGTAAGCATTGGTCAAATTACACATCTTTCCAGGTACGTAAAAGGGTTTTGAGTTTGGAACGTGTTCAGGGTGATGTCGGGATGCCGAAAAGTGCGTTTTGAAAAATTTTGATTTTGTTGACAGAGCCCATCGCGATACGCGACGGGCTTTATTACCTCCATCGCGTATCGCGATGAAGGAAGGCATCAGGCGTCTTGTGACGTCATCGCGATACGCGATGATGTCACAAACACCTCATCGAGTATCGCGATGGGGTCAAAACCCTAATTGAACTTAATTTGGGTGGCGATACGTGATCGAAACCTATTTGACCCATCGCGTAACGCGATGGGTCATGGTTGACCCGATTTCTCTTTATATTAATAACCCTTCTTCTTCTTCTTCCCCATCTTCTTCTCCGTTCAACCTCTCCTCTTTCCCTCTCTTCTCCGGCGACCTGTCACCATACCTCTCACCTCCCCAATCACCATCTCCGTCCACCAGCCACTTCAACAACCACCATCACCACACCTCGTCACCACCACAATCAACCAACCACCGCCACCACTGTAACACCACCACACACCTACCACCATTATCTACCACCGTCTTTCGTTGCCGTCCCACCATCACCACAGTCACCATCTTCACAACTCACAACCACCACCACTGCCGTCCATCTACACCCCCGCAGTCCAACCTATCCACCACCGTCACCGACACACCTTCCTTCACCACTGCACCATCAACGTACACCGTTGTTATCAATCCGGCTCCGTCGTCCAGTCACGTTCTTTGTATTTAGTCTATAACCGACATTGAGGTACGTGTTTCATATTATTACATTATGTCGGATTATCTATAGTTTTGATATTTGGATTGCAGGGCTATTATCGGGTTGGTTTGGGTTTTAGTCGGTTTGATTAGTCGTTTGTTATTTGGGTTGCCGGGTTAATCGGGGTTAGTGGTTTCGTTGATTGTTAATTATAATTGTCGGATCTCGATAAATGTAAACATTGTGACGTGTCGGTTTTGAGTTCAAAGTGCTAAAATCATTAAAAGATATATTTGTGAACTTGATTTAAGAATATGTTATATCCTAATCCTTACACGTCATATAATTTTGTTATAACCGACAGTTCATTGGTTTGTTTTGGCTGCGCTTTAATCGAGACAGTCTGTCGTGTGTCTCGTTTGTTCGAGTCAGTGGTTTGTTCTATCTACTTTTGTTGTTTGTTTAGTCGAGTCTCGGGAATACCTTGCTAGTTTGAATTGGGAGTTTTAAATTGCAAATTGATTACCCGCCCGTACTCAATCTCTATTCATGCGGGATAATCTGGTTTTGAGAAACACGCGCAGGGTGTCACCGAATTTTTTGTCTTTATTTATTTTATTTTATTATTTTATATTATATTAATATTATTTTATTAAGTGGGACGACCGCTACCAAAAGTCTATATGGTCGTCGCCACATTGACCGTTGACATATCTAACTTATATGTTTGATTTTTAAGATATGTCTAATGCATCAGCGTCTTCACGGCGCAAGTGACAGAGGACTGGGCCCCGCACCATACGGTACGATGGTGAGTAGGGGTGAGCAAAAATCGGTTCGGAACCGCCAGAACCGAGGAACCGGAACCGAACCGGTGCCTCAGAACCACTAATGTGTGTACCAGTTCGGTTCTCAGAATTTGCATTAAACGGTTTCCGGTTCGGTTCCGGGTAAAACCGGCGGTTCTAGACTTGGAACCGAAGAACCGAAATATTCAAAATTTTATTAATAAATTTACCAATCCTCATTTTTTATAGAGTAACTTATTAACTGATATCCATTCAGTCATTTTTTAATTCAGATCTTCTTTCTTTACGTTCATGAAATAGCATCCATGCTCAATTTTGATTTAACCTATCAAGGTAATTTAATATAAAATGATATGATCTTCCATTAACCTATCGTTGCTAATGATTTATTTAACTTCAACACTTAGGTTTTAATAACGGATGTTCATGTTGTAATTTAAATTAGTTTTACCATTAAAGAAGACATACAACTGTATAAACTTGTTTTGCAATTTGCAAAGTTTGCATAACTCATTTGATAAATAAATGATCGAACCGGTTCAAGCCAGAACCGGCTTTAGTGGTTCTGGAACCGAACCGGTTTATTATAATAGGTTCCGGTTCTACTTTTCACTCATTTTCGGTTCCAGTTTGGTTCCGGTTCCGTTCTCGCGGTTCTGAACCGTTGCACAACCCTAATGGTGAGGAGGTACCGATTATTCCTAGCGTTGAGCGAGCGGATATCATGGCCGATGGACGCCGCACGCAGCATCAGGTGCTCAGATTTTCGATTACGTCCGAGGAGTATGCCAGGTATATGCGCATTAGAGGTATGCAGCTATTGGGTATGAGGACGTTTGATTGGGGTTTGTTGGGTACATAGGAGGCGGAGACCAGACTCCAGGGATTTCGACGAGCCGCATGCCATGTCGTTCTCACTTGGACGACACGTGTATGAGATGCCGGTCCCTGATTTCGCTGTGGCTACGAGCTTCTACACGCGGGAGTATGTTCAGACTCCAGCGTTCCTACAGAGCTTTCACGGTTATACGACGCATCAGCAGCAGGACCGACAGTATTGGCTCACTGAGCCTGATCTGGCTTAGTTTTGGGAACATATCGCAGACGGGACACACTCTAGTGCTGTAGTAGCATCCTCTATTCGGTACGCCGTCCACCGCTACTTACACCGCATTGTTGCTTACACTATCGCTGGCCGTCATTCGGGCAGCGATAAGTGTAGCAACCTCGATTTGTTGTGCCTCCTGTCTATCATCGCTAGCAGGGAGGCCAACATTGCGATCCTGCTCCTCACATCCTTTGGCAGAGGCCGGAGTTTACAGGGGGCGACGGCCCAGTTATCCTTGGGGCCGTATATTATGCGGATTGCGAGCAGTCTGGGGGTTTTTGACAGATATCCGGCTGCATACTTCCCCGTGGACCGCCCACAGTGACGTTTGATTTGGCGGACGCTTAGAGAGTCGGGATTTGTGAGATGGACGACCCACCGAGGCTTATTCCGGTCCGACAGGGACAACAGATACCCCCACCAGCAGGTAGTGTAGCTGATGTGGCTATGCAGAGGGGGATTCCTACTCATCGTCAGCACATTCGGATCCCGCGCATTGAGCTCCCTCAGTAGCAGCATCCACCGAGAGAGGCATCATCCTCATCATCATCACAGCAGCAGCCGAACGTCCTATCACATTGGCTATGATTTATCAGCAGCAGTTGGTGATGCAGCAGGAGCAGATGGCACAACGGGGCCGTTTTGATGATTATTTTTTATTATTATTTACTGCTTTGCAGGTACCGCTCCCAGAATCATTGACTATCACAGAGGAGTAGCCAGTGGACCCGCAAAATGATGCAGATGACGATCCGCCTGAACAGTAGTCTTTTGGTTACCTTTTTACTTTATTTTGTTTTTATTCTCATGGTCTGTATTATATTAATATTATATTCTTGGGAATATTGTTTGGGTAACTGGTTGGGTGTCTATGTTTATATATTTTTTGGTCACTGGTGTGCTTGATTTATTTGTATATTTTGTTGTAACCGAACTTTGTGGGTGTAGTTCACTATAAACCCTCACGAGACCCCATTCGTCCTCCCGGGCTACCGGGAGGTTTACAGGGCTTATTGCATATGCTAAATGCAATCGTGTTTCCTACGAAAATGAGTTAGGTCTTTTAACATTTTAATTTGTTTAACTAAATTTATTATGAAACGACTTAATTTGGCTCGGTAACTGTTTTAATAAAATTAACAGAAAATCATTTTCATAACTCTTAAAAGACCTATGTCTTACACTTGTGAGAAGCTTGCTTCTACACGTCTCGTGATTTTGCAGGTTTAATGGTCAGTTTGGTAATTGGTTGAGACGAGAATTGATATAATGCTAAATATTTACGTTTCCCGTGTATATTTTAATTAGTAGTTTAATTGCTTTTGTTCGTTTTTTGCCAAGATTTTTATACTACTAACACTTTTATGTTTCGTAGGTTTCGGGAGTTGATCGTGATAAAAAAGGATGAAAAACGAGCTAAAAAGAGCAGAAACAGAGATCCGGAACGCGTCAGGAAGGGTCATAACAGAGAAACGGTCAGACCGGGCCGGTCTGACCGGCCCCCTTGGTGGAGCACGCCGCGCCGCGCGGAGGGGTTCTCTATATCCCGTCGCGCGGCCCCTAGGGGCTGCTGGGTGGATTTTATTTCGTTTTTGCTTCGAGTTGGGCCTTGTTTTGGGTATTTAAACATCTTAAACTTAAACCTGAATATACCCTGAAAGCTACCAGCCGAATTGGAGAGTTCTTGGAGCGTATTTCGAGCTTTGTGGTGATTTTGTAGGCAGGAGGACAGCCGGTGAAGAGCTACACGTTTACGTTTGATGTTTTACGGGTTTTATCATCCTTGATTCTTCGTTCTTTAGATTTTCACCATGTTTTCAATATTACTTGTTTTATTTGATTTAGACTTTATGATGCTAGGCTAAATTCCATAAACTACCAAGGTCGTGATGAACCTTAGTTCGATTAGATTTTATTTGGATTTCGTTTCGTTATGGATTTTATGTTCTAAGTAAATTGCTACGTTTGATTTGATTGATGCGTTTGATTTCTTGGTTTTGCTTACTTGAATTTATTGTTTCATATTGCCCTTGTTGATTTTTTCATAGGATAGGGTTTTGTTAGGTCATTTACTGTGTGTTCTTGACTAGTTTGTGATTGAATTCGAATAAGATCATAGAAACAATAAAATCAAGTAAATAGATAAAAATGAGCTGCTAGTCTAAAAAGCTGTAAGGTGATAGACTATTAATAGATCTTTGCTTGTCGGGATTGCTAGATTTAGTTCTTCGTAAGGAGTCCGTCTAGGTTTGATTGTCAGCTTAGTCTATTAAGTTAATTGAGTCTGCTTTGCTATCTTTGAATTCCGCGCTGTAAGGTAGGTTTTCGTCATAATAGATACTTAGACATAAGCGATTAAATAACCGTAAGGAAGTTTAATATAAAACTGGTGAGTCTTAAAACTTGTTAGAAATCCATAGGCGTCTTCTTGAAGTTCAAGGGTCCTGTTCGGGTTTTCTGTCAAGGGTCTATTTTATGATCCTAGTTCCATAACATGAGTTTTCCATTTAATTAATAACCGTAACTTTGGGGATTCTGGCCTGGGTAGTTATCTTCGTCATCTGAATTAATCTAAGTGTTTAATTATTTATTAGTTTAAAATTAATTAGGGTTAAGGTTTATTACTTAATTAATTAATTAATTAGTTTATGGTTATGATTATGTTTTGTTATTATTATATTAATTAGGTTTAGGGTTAAGTATTTTATTATTAGTTTAATAGTTAAGTAATCATTAGTTAATTATTAGTAAGTTAATTAATTTTAGTTAATTATTATTTAGAGTTTTGATTATTAGTATTAAATTTCCCCTCAAATATATTTAATAAATAGTCGTGTCTTGTAGTTAAGTCTTATTTTCTAGTTTCGTAATTTAAAGAGTCTCATGGGTTCGATATCCGGACTTACTTAGCTATACTAGAGTCGACCGATTCACTTGCCGGTTAGTAGTTTAAGTTAAGTTTAAGAGTCGAGAATTATTACTTAGTGTCTAGATTAGCTTATTTTTAGTTAATAATTATTTGACTACTTTTAGTACATCAAGTTTTTGGTGCCGTTGCCGGGGACTCTTGGCGATTGCGATATTAGCTTTGATTGGACTTACTTGCTATATACGTGCTATTGTGTTTTTGATTTTGAGTTTTTAGGGTTTTAGTTAATTAAATTTTTACGTGTTTGTTTTTTTTTTCTTTGAGTCGTAGGTGTCTAATTGTCCGTGTCTTTTGCTTGTTTAGATTCTTGTAATTATGTGTGAAATTTGTTATGGACCTCACTTTACCATTAAATGTCCATACTACAGTAACCTTAATTGTGATACGTGTGGTGATCCTCATTTACACTATGATTGTCCATACAAGGGTTCTCGCTTTATTTGTTATAGATGCGCTGGTTGTCATACGACTCGTGCATGTCCATATAATCGTACTAACCCCTATGTGTAGCAACAGTCATATGTGAGGTGTTTGGCACATCATTATGCTAACCCTTCTGTGCAGCCGGTGCAAAATTTTTCATAGGGACCTTTTCCGTATTATTTTGATAATTCGTATCAGCAACCTCAGCAAAACCAGGATCAGTGTTATGATCAATTTTCTAAAAGCCTTTCTGATGAGGATGTAGCTGCTATGGGTAGGATAGAAAATATGTTGGTCCAATACATGGCTACAGATACCCAAAAGATGTTCGTTGAGCATGATACCATCTTCAAAAATCACCATGATATTATTACAAATCTCCAACGTCAAGTAGAAGAACTTTCTAGGAGACAGGATGTAGAAGATGAAATGGAGAGGTTGAGATCCTTGGAATATGTTGAGCAGTCAGATGAGGAGATCACTCAAGTAACGAAGAAAAAAAAATGGATGTTGAAGTCCCACCTCCAGTTTCACATGCTAATATTGATTTTTGTAGTGACTCCGATGATAATTGTGACGAGGAGGAGTGGGCTGCATATCTGAGATCAATTATGGTAAAACCTGTGTTTGAGGAAGAGATAGAATTAGGAGAGTCACTCGAGCTAATGTTTGGTGTTGAGGATATGGTTAAAGATGATAATGAGCTTAACGAGGAAGATGCATTCCTGAATCTGGAGTTGGATCGATTTTTTAATTATGACGGGGGAGACACATTGGACGTTAATGAGGATGTTTCATTTTTCGAGGCTCTACTTGTAGAGGATAGTGTAGATGAGGATGTGGTGTTAGAGGAAGAACACAATTCCCGGCCCGTGGACTGTGTTTTGAATGCTTATCGGGAATCAAAACCACCGGATAAGGTCGAGGATGATAGGTTACCTGAAAAACAAAGTTGCGTATACTTTAGAAGATGGTCTACATGAGTGAAAAAGCCATTAAATGTCAAACATAACCGTTCTTCTCGATACTTACAATGCATTTGGCTCTTGCCAGGTAAGTTTAAATATAGGTGGTTTGACCCGTTATTGATTTCTAATTCTAATTTAATAATTTTCGGTTTCATCATTGATATATTACTGTATGATAAGTACCGGGTGGAACTGAACGGGTTGGACAGGGTCCAGATCAAGGAGAAACCTCCTGATTAAGTTCAAATGTGGGGAGGTTTCGCGGAGTTGTATATTTTATCGAGTCACTAACGTAGTTTTTGTAGTTCGTATTTGTTTTTGTGTTTTTAAGTTTTGCTAGTTTGAAAAAAGATTGAGCTAGAGAAGATCCCCATATTGAGTATAATGGAAAAAAAAACAAGTGTGGGGTTGATGGAGCAATGGAACCGTATACTTCATGTTTATTTATTTGCTCCTTATTATTATTATTTTATATATTTATTGGTGAAACACTTTAATTGCATAATATCTATCATTATGATAAGATACATTTTAGATATTGTTTGTTGAATTTGTGCTGCTTATGTTCGTGTGTGAAAGAAGGAAGTACTATTTGCTGAGCACGTTCGTAGTTGGAGGGCATTCATGGAAGAAGACTCTAGCATCATGTTTCATGCACATATTACCAGCTAAGTCTTGCCCATTATCTAGCTTATTAATTTTTTATATTTCTTTTGCTTTTCAAGTTTTTAGTATTTTGTATTCCGACTTTATTTTAATTTTATTTTTATTTTAAGTCGTCATTATCCTTGCATTGAGGACAATGCAAAATTTAAGTGTGGGGATAGGATATTTGAGTAATAGTTTAAATTGAGTTTAAGAAAATAAAAAATATTTAAAAATGTCCCTCGAATATAGTTTTTTTTTGCGTTAAAGTGGGAGATGATGATTTTATCGGAAATTGGGTTTTCAAACTACTAATATTATGAGATAAATAAAAGAAAGCGCACTTAACTTGGGATGTGTCGGTAGGCTCAGCCTTGAAAATGAAAGGGAAAATTTGATAAAATGGTTAAAACGGAAATCTTTTGTGGGTAAAGCGTTTTGTCCGTGGAAAATAAGTAATGAAAGGTCGGGCTATACTCAAGCCTCAATTATTGGTATGAAAAGTGGAAATGTTATAGAATTTTAAAAATCTGAATACGTTATCATATGATGCTTGGGTAGGTTTAACGTTAGAGTATGCCGTGTAGCCTGTGATATAAATCTTAAACTGCTAGTTTAGTGTTTTACACCTCATTGGCGTATGGTTTTATAACCTTAAATCTTGTATTGATGGGATGCTTCGGGTCCGGAGACCATGGGTCTGTATGCAGTCTATTCATCTGGGTATTCACAATTCCTAAGTGGGGTTGTGGATATTTAAAATAAAGCTAAAAAGAGCAAACCCTTGTAAGTCTAATAAACATGATCATAAAAGTACAAAAGTACAAATTCACTACAGACTTGATCATCCACGCTGTTAGCCTTGTGGGGTCCCCTTACTCGCGTCTCATTACCATTAAGAAACGGACACAAGGGACACGCTACATGTAAGCCCTACAGATGAAATTTTGCATACTCACCTATGGTGATGGTTTCGGCGTATTGATTGATAACGGGAGTATGTCATATTGTGGGGAACACTAGCTATAAATTAGTTGAACCTTAATCGTATATAATGGCTGCTTGGTAGACTTTGATGCTTATGCTTAGGTGGATAAACAATACCCTTGATCGTCTTAACTCTTCATGAAAAAAAAAATAGAGCAACAAAAGTTTTAAATCTGCTAATTTTGAGGTTTAAGTCAAGTTAGGGTGGTCTGGTCCGGTAAAAGCTGAAAATAAGCGGGTCTTAATTGTGTAAACCACTGAGTACTATTATTGTCGGATATTATTTGTCCGGATAAAGATTAAGGCATGGGTTTGAGTGGACAATAATATCGGTGATCGCGGTTTTTGCGTTTTTCTGAGCATTAAAAATTAACCTATCTGTTTGTTAGACTGTAATTTTCCGATTCTGATCCAACTGCATCAAACTTTTTCATGGACGAAAAAAGATATGTGTGGGGATATTTGACATAATGCTAAATATTTATGTTTCCCGTGTATATTCTAATTAGTATTTTAATTGTTTTTGTTTGTTTTTAGCCAAGATTTTTATACTACTAACACTTTTATGTTTCGTAGGTTCCGGGAGTTGATCGTGATAAAAAAGGATGAAAAACGGGCTAAAAAGAGCCGAAACGGAGATCCAAAACGCGTCAGGATGGATCAGAACAGAGAACTGGTCAGACCGGGCCGGTCTGACCGGCCTTCTTAGTGGAGTACGCCGCGCCGCGCGGAGAAGTTCTTCATATCCCGTCGCGCGGCGCCTAGGGGCTGCTGGGTGGATTTTATTTCGATTTTGCTTCGAGTTGGGCCTTGTTTTGGGTATTTAAACATCTTAAACTTAAACCTGAATATACCCTGAAAGCTACCAGCCGAATTGGAGAGTTCTTGGAGCGTATTTCGAGCTTTGTGGTGATTTTGTAGGCAGGAGGACAGCCGGTGAAGAGCTACACGTTTACGTTTGATGTTTTACGGGTTTTATCATCCTTGATTCTTCGTTCTTTAGATTTTCACCATGTTTTCAATATTACTTGTTTTATTTGATTTAGACTTTATGATGCTAGGCTAAATTCCATAAACTACCAAGGTCGTGATGAACCTTAGTTCGATTAGATTTTATTTGGATTTCGTTTCGTTATGGATTTTATGTTCTAAGTAAATTGCTACGTTTGATTTGATTGATGCGTTTGATTTCTTGGTTTTGCTTACTTGAATTTATTGTTTCATATTGCCCTTGTTGATTTTTTCATAGGATAGGGTTTTGTTAGGTCATTTACTGTGTGTTCTTGACTAGTTTGTGATTGAATTCGAATAAGATCATAGAAACAATAAAATCAAGTAAACAGATAAAAGTGAGCTGCTAGTCTAAAAAGCTGTAATGTGATGGACTATTAATAGATCTTTGCTTGTCGGGATTGCTAGATTTAGTTCTTCTTTAGGAGTCCGTCTAGGTTTGATTGTCAGCTTAGTCTATTAAGTTAATTGAGTCTGCTTTGCTATCTTTAAATTCCGTGCTGTAAGGTAGGTTTTCGTCATAAAAGACACTTAGACATAAGCGATTAAATAACCGTAAGGAAGTTTAATATAAAACTGGTGAGTCTTAAAACTTGTTAGAAATCCATAGGCGTCTTATTGAAGTTCAAGGGTCCTGTTCGGATTTTCTGTCAAGGGTCTATTTTATGATCCCAGTTCCATAACGTGAGTTTTCCATTTAATTAATAACCGTAACTTTGGGGATTCTGGCCTGGGTAGTTATATTCGTCATCTGAATTAATCTAAGTGTTTAATTGTTTATTAGTTTAAAAATTAATTAGGGTAAAGGTTTATTAATTAATTAAGTAATTAGTTTAAGGTTATGATTATGTTTTATTATTATTATATTAATTAGGTTTAGGGTTAAGTAATTTATTATTAGTTTAATAGTTAAGTAATCATTAGTTAATTATTAGTAAGTTAATTAATTTTAGTTAATTATTATTTAGAGTTTTAATTATTAGTATTAAATTCCCCCACAAATATATTTAATCAATAGTCGTGTCTTGTAGTTGAGTCTTATTTGCTAGTTTCGTAATTTATAGAGTCTCGTGGGTTTGATATCCGAACTTACTTAGCTGCACTAGAGTCGACCGGTTCACTTGCCGGTTAGTAGTTTAAGAGTCTTGAATTATTACTTAGTGTCTAGATTAGCTTATTTTTAGTTAATAATTATTTGACTACATTTAGCACATTAAGAATATACAAGTGTTTATGAGAGTTCGCGAGCCGACTGTTCCTCTTCCAGTCTCGTTGATATCAGGTGATTTCAGTTTCATAATTTATTTTGTTTTCGTAGTTTAAATGTTAAAAGTGTAATTGTATAACTGCTAGTAAAACCATCACATTTGAGCCCCGAGTTTTTAAATTGCTTAACAGTCAAAAAATCAATATCAAACCCGTCCCTCAAATGTTATTTAATTAATTAACTATTTCAACATTGAGGACAATGTAAATCTCAAGTGTGGGGATGAGGGAAATTAGAAAATTTTAACCCGATAGTACCTCGAAGAGTGTTCAGAAACCAAAGTTGTTAACTGTTAATTATTGCCATTAATGCCAAGTTATAGGTTTCTGGTCATGGTTGGTTTTTCAGCTTCTCGATAGTCTTACTCACAAATGTTTTCATAACGAGAAGTTGAAAATGGGGTCGTTTAGGCGGCGATAACGAGTCATGGGGACAGGTACACATGTTTATATAGGCAACCTTATTCCTCCGGTACGTGTGTGAGTTGACCACATATATATAATACACATATAATATATAGTACAAACATTTCATTTGAGTGCTTTCATCGATGTTCATGGATTACGGGATCGTAGTTGGCAAAATGCAAAAGTGATAGAGGCAATTAGGTTAAGCCTCGTCTGGATGAGCGAGAATGTGGGTACTGGGGGTTGGGCCTCATACATTATACATATGAGCGTGGGTAATGAGAAGGGCGGGTGTTTGGTTCCCTTAGAAAACATTTCTTGGACCCATTTTTCATTTGATTAACCCCGACATTATGTTACGAGATGATCCGGCTTAATAGGTTCTTTGTATTTTTATTTTTTTTTTGTAATTTTAGTTATTTCAGTACTAAGCAGTACGTTTATCATGCTTAAAAAAGATGTCTGTTTATATTTAGTTACGTAATTAGTAGTTCGTTTGTGTAAAAAAAATTTGTGAATTCAGTATGTATGTTAGTTTTTTTTATTTAGATGTTTTGTAATAAGCCGGGTCAGATCGTTTAAGCTACTTAAAAATTTCCCTTCCATACCCTTACACCTAGCCTCGTTACAACCCATTTTAAGTCCTCTTGTTTGCATTTGTGTCAAAGCAGTTTTATGGATGGATACCTGTTTTTGAGTGATATTGAGTGTAGAGTGATATTAGCACATCTTTTGCTAGTCCAGATATTAAACCGAGAGGAGAGTTATTATATTATGAGGGGTATGAGTATGTGTGCCTTAACCGGAAACAAAGTACACTTGTCTGGGCGGCCCTACTGTTTTTTTATAGTACTTAACTGTATTTGTGGGATGTCAATCTAGAAAATGTCAGTCTGGGAAACTTGGTATGAACTTAAACCTTACTAGTATTAATGGTGATAATAAACATACCTATGATGGAGGTTGATGTTTGCTTTAGAGTTTACTTGAGGGCAAGCAAAAGATAAGTGTGGGGATGTGATGGTTGGTTAAATTGTATATGTTTTAGTTCGGTTATTATTTAGTTTTAATCGTCTATATTAGAAACTTCGATACTTCATACGTGCACTATTGGATTTCAGGTCACAGGCATTAAAGTACTCAATTTGGACCTGTTGTGGCACGGAATGAAGACCTGGGATGTCCAGCACGCGAAACAAGAAAAGATAATAAAGTTTGCTGGTGACAAGACCCATCGCGATACGCGATGGACTTGCTTGAGAACCCATCGCGTATCGCGATGGGATTTAAAACTGATGTTGACTTTCTGGCCAATCGCGATACGCGATTGACCAGTGAAGACCCCATCGCGTATCGCGATGGGGGTTGCAGATGGGAAAATTAGGTTTATATCAAACTTTTGATCAAAAAGAACCCTAACTCGTTTTTGAAGACCGAAGGCGATTTCCAGCAGCTCCAAGAGGCGATTTTCACCATCCTAGCTCGTGCCAAGACCTCACACATGATCCATATCATCCGTATTGAAGATCTAACGATGTCAAGGCTCGGCTAATCTCCTAAAATCGCACCCGAATGTATAGTTTGTAATCTTTATAGTTTTTCTCATGTGATTAAGAACATTCTTATATGATTATTGATGATTGATATATGATTATTGATGTTTGGTATTTCTGCGTATTCAATCGATTTAGGTTTAGGTTAGTCTGAACGATTTGTTACCAGTTGCTAGATAATTGATCATATGATTGTTTGGTTAGATTGAATACGATAAAACATACAATTGCCCTTAACTGAGTCACACTAGCAAGGATTTATTGATAACCAGTGTCGTGTGTAAAGTGATTGTTGATGTCTAAGGTTTTGTCTGATTGATCAGTCTATAGTTAATAGTTAATAATTAATATGTTAGGTTGCATGAGATAACTGTACGTTGCTTACTTGAATTCCCGAGTGTGATTTGCTTTGTTAATTCTTTGTAATTCGTTTACTTGCTTGTTACTTAGTTCTCTAAATTCACTTTATTTGCTTGTGTGATCAACACTAAAAACCAGTTACTTCATAATATTATATCTGTACACGAATTACATTGACCACATACTCCTGGTGGATACGATACCTTATTTACACTATCTACTTAGGTTATTTAGGTTTTTGCATGACTCGAACGACGGTCATCAAAATGGCGCCGTTGCCGGGGAGTTTGTGAGCTTAGTGTGTTTTGTGTTAATTGATTTTTTTGTGTTTATTTTAGTTTTAATTTTAGCTTTGATTTTCAGTTTTTAGTTTAAATTTTATTTTTCTTTATTTTACGCTGGATGTGTTAGTTGTGCAGATAACAGGTGTATGCGCACCCGCCACTAGGGCCGACAGTCACAGTTAATTTTCGAGCCCGAAATCGAGAGGTTAGCTCGGCAGAACCGAGTTCAGAACAGAAATTTAGAGATGGAAGATCAGAACCCTAACCAGAACCATAACCAAAACGAAAACCCGAACCAGAACCGGAACCAAAACCAAGACCCACTCCCACAAAATAATGCGTTTCACCCAGATAACAAACCTGACCCACCAAACTTCAATAACCAAAATGACCAAAATCACTCAGCTCGTGCTTCCAGAACTCGAAACCGAAACCGAAACCTAAACCTTAACTTTGACCAAGCCGGACCATCAGTTCCAAATAATAACCCCAGCCGCAGAGTTCGGATAGATATCGATAATGTTCAACCGAGTATTCTAACAGAAGATGAAGAAGAGGGGGGAAATAACAATAGTTACGAGGGTTTTGAGATTGAGAACGAGGTAGATCGGTGGGTTAGGAGAAATCGGACGGTTGAGCCAGAGAATGAGGTTGTGGAATCGGAAGAAGTGGGTGATGATAATGGGGATGAAGAGGTAGAAGAGCCAGTTAATCGAAGACGGGCTGAAGCAGTTAACAGAAACGAAAGAGGTCGAGACAGGGTGAATCGGGCAGAACATCCCGAAAGAATTCGTGGTATTCAGGTTAACCGGGGCGGTTTGGCGAACCCCGGGGGGCTCAAGAGGAATTATATGGCCCCGGTTCAATGTGTTAACTGTCGGTTCAGACCGGCTATCTCAGATGGAGCATTCCCATTGGTCCCACAGGAACGTGTGCCGGGACAGCAATCTTTTAAGTCCCGGCCATCTTACATCAACATTGTTCCTCATTTCCACGGGATGGCTTCGGAGGACCCGTATTCTCACTTGACCGATTTTTTGGCTATTTGCGGGTCTATTGGTGATGGTACGTTTGATCAGGATGAGGTCCGGTTGCGATTATTTCAGTTTTCCCTAAAAGACAAAGCAAAACTCTGGTTTAATTCGCTGCCGATGCACAGTATCAGAAATTGGGCCGAGATGCAGCAATTGTTTCTAAACGAGTTTTATTCGCAGTCGAAGACTAGCGAGGACCGTTCGGAAATTCGCAACTTTTCACAGTTTTCTGGTGAATTATTCCATGAAGCCTTTACCAGGTATAAAAATATGATCAGAAAATGCCCATATCACCAAATCGAACTGTGGGAACTGGTAAAGAGTTTTGTTGATGGTTTGACATACAAGGACCGAAAGCATCTTAAGGCCTCGTGTAATGGTTAGTTGCTGAATCATCCTGAGGAGGATGATTGGGATTTTTTGGAGTTTATGTGTGAAGACTCAAAATCAGAAGCCGCAGCGGAGAGACAGAGACGTGGTAATTCCTCCAGGTCAGTTAATTCAGTCACGAGTGAACATGAAAGAATTACTTAGTTAGAACGTGAACTGGCTGGGTATAGAAAGGGTAAGAAGAAAGAAGTCGGGAAAGTTGGAGTTAAATTCCCGGTTTGTGATGATTGTGGTGAACTCGGGCATAAGGCAGAAAATTGCCCCGAGTTTTATGATGACGAGGAGGATGATACTGAAGAGGTTAACTATGCTTACGGGGATTCTAAAGGCCAAGGGTTCAATTCAAACACATATCACCCGGCCCTGAGGAATCACCCCAACTTTCGCTACGGGAACGCGTCTTCTCAGTTGGACCCGAACTTTCAGGGAACGAGCCAGAACAGGTCGCAGGGTAATTACCGACAAGGCGGTTATCAGCAGCAGCAGGGTTCGTATAACCAGAATCAGCTGAAAGGGTCTTCGGAGAATTCGGATGAGTCAGTGCACTCAAAGTTGGATCCGTTATTGAAAGTCGTGACTGATCATAAAGCTGAAACGAAACAACAGTTCGAGTTACGGGATAA
Source organism: Bidens hawaiensis (assembly GCF_021521415.1). NCBI lineage: Eukaryota > Viridiplantae > Streptophyta > Magnoliopsida > Asterales > Asteraceae > Bidens > Bidens hawaiensis. The sequence goes on from NW_027491034.1 coordinate 2,092,717, forward strand.
GTCGTCAGAGGCAATGATGAAGCAGATCGGTCAGCTCGCTGCAGACATGGCAAAGTTATAGAAGAACGCGGGCCAACTCCCGAGCGACACCACGGTAAACCCGAACCACTTCAGCTCGAGTTCGAAAAAGCACGTTAACCAGGTAAGTATTTTACGTAGTGGTAAAAAGTATGATAATAAAGTTTGAATTCCACCACCATTGGTTGAGGGGGTGGTGGAAGAGATTGATTAAAATCCCGTCAGTGATGACGAGCCGGTAAAAGTAAGTTAATCTAATAAAAATGAAACTAAAAATAATAAATCGGTTTCGAAGGATGACACCAACAACTCTAAGAACAAGGAGAAGGTGAAAACCATTCCCTATTCGATGCTTTGTTTGCGCCATCGAAGGTGAAGATGGCATCAAAATGAGGCCCGCAACTAGAAAATGTGGAAACGTTTAAACAAGTAAAAATTAACATTCCTCTTTTAGATGTCATATAACAAATTCCCGCCTATGCTAAGTACTTGAAAGAGTTGTGCACACAGAAAAGGAGTCATAATATTCCTAAACAAATTGATTTTACTGATAATGTGAGTGCAATTCTTTCGGGTGCCCTTCCACCCAAGCTACAAGATCCCGGAACACCCGTTATACTCATTCAAGGGGGTGATTTTAAAATGACTCGTGCGCTTCTAGATCTTGGAGCTAGCATCAGTATTCTCCGGGGAAGTCTGTACGATCAGTATGACTTTGGCCCGCTTCGAGCGGCTGCCACCACGGTTGTCTTGGCTGACCAGACACCGAAACTTCCCCGAGGAATATTGACTGACGTTATCGTCAAGGTGGAAGACTTTTATTTTCCAGTTGATTTTTTGGTTCATGATTATGTTTCGGGTGAAAGAACCAAACAGCCTACGGTTATCCTCGGTAGACCATTTTTGGCTACCTCAAATGCCAACATTAATTGTAGAAATGGTACCATTGACATGGCATTTGGTAACCGTAAGCTGAGGATTAATGTTTTCACACGTGGAGATAATTCTCCGGTCGATGACGAGTGCTTCATGGCCGATGTCATTATTGAGTGCGTACCGCTATACGACTCTGTCGTCAGCACGGATGGCACAACGGAGACGTGTTTTTTGTTTGACAGGTTACAGGTGGAAACAGACAAGTTGCTGGAAGATGAGGAGAAACAGATGGATATCGTAGATGTGCGAGGAGACCGCCCACCATGGTCAGTTCAGGTGGAACCGCTTCTCTAGAAGATTGATAGCAGGTTGAAACCATCAATGCTGGAAGCACCGAAAGTCGAGCTGAAAGTGCTCCCAAAGCATTTAAAATATTCTTTTCTTGGTAAGAATAATACATTGCCTGTTATTATAGCTTCTAACTTATCATTTGAACAGGAAAATGCTTTGATGGCGGTGCTGGTTGAGCATAAGGAAGCAATCGAGTGGACGGTAGCGGATTTGAAGGGAATCAGTCCCTCAATTGTGATTCCCAAAATTTTAACAAATCCGGCTGTCAAACCTGCACACAATGCTCAGCGGAGGTTGAACCCGAATATGAGAGAAGTGGTGAAGAAAGAAGTGCTGAAATAGTTGGATATTGGGATTATTTTTGCTATCTGAGACAGCACGTGGGTGATCCCGACACAGACAGTACTGAATAAGGCGAGCATCCAAGTCGTCAAGGACGACTCAGGTAACGAGGTCGCCACCCGGCCGGTAACCGGGTGGCGCATTTGTATTGATTATCGAAATTGAACGCGACACATCGAAAGTTCACTTTCCGCTTCCGTTTATCGATCAAATTTTTGAAAAGCTATATGGTCAGAAATTTTATTTCTTTTTAGATGGTTATTCCGGGTATAACCAGATAGCTATTCATCCTGAAGATTAGGAGAAGACAACGTTTACGTGCCCGTATGGCACATTCGAGTTTAGGCGAATACCAGTCGGGCTATGTAACGCCCCGCCACCTTTCAGAGGTGCATGATGAGTATCTTTTCAGATATGGTGGGGGAGTCTTTAGAAATCTTTATGGATGATTTTTAGATTTTTGGCACATCTTTTGAGTCATACTTAAATCAACTCGAAAGAGTTTTGAAAAGATGTGTTGAAACGAATTTGGTTCTTAGTTGGGAAAAGAGCCATTTTATGGTCCAAGAGGGAATGTATTGGGCCATGTTGTGTCGAGTCGTCGGATCGAGGTGGACCGGGCTAAGGTTCAAGTCATTTCTACTCTAACTCATCCCACCAATGTCAAAGGCATTAGATCATTTCTGGGGCATGCCGGGTTTAATAGACGGTTTATTAAGGGTTTTAGTGATATTACCAAACCCTTATGTAATTTATTACTTAAGGATGCCCCGTTTGACTTTAATGATGAATGTGCTAAGGCCTTTGACATTATGAAATTGAAATTAGTTGAAGCCCCGATTTTGCAATCACCCGATTGGAGTTTACCTTTTGAAATAATGTGTGATGCAAGTGATTATGCGGTCGGGGCTGTTTTGGGTCAACGGGTTGACAAGAAACCCGTTGCCATATACTATGCAAGTAAAACTCTCTCGGATGCTCAATTAAATTACACAACAACTGAGAAAGAGTTACTAGGAGTAGTATATGCTCTAGATAAATTCAGGTCATATATTTGGGGAAGTAAAGTAATAATTTATTCTGACCACTCTGCAGTTAGGTACCTCATGGATAAGAAGGATGCAAAACCGAGGCTCATCAGATGGGTTTTGCTACTACAGGAATTTGATCTAGAGATTCGGGAAAAGAAAGGAAGCGAAAACGTTGTTGCAGATCACTTGTCCCGGATTATAGTTGAAGATGGGAACACAGAAGGGCCCATTAATCCTTCCCGGATGAGCACATCTTAGCAGTCTCACAAAATCCCTGGTTTGCTCATATTGTTAATTTTAAAGTTTCAGGTAACCTACCGTAGCATTGGCAAAGGAGAAAGAAGAAACAGTTGATTTCCCAAGCTATACAGTACATTTGGGATGATCCAGACTTGTTTAAGATTGGTGCAGATCAGATGATCGGATGATGCATACCCGAGGAGGATGTCAGATCGGTGTTGGAACACGCACATTCGTCTGCGTGTGGTGGTCATTTTAGTGGCCAGAAAACCGCTCGAAAAATTCTAACGAGTGGTTTCTTTTGGCCATCATTGTTTAAGGATGATCACAAGTTCGCGACACATTGTTTAAAGTGTCAACAACTCGAGAGAATTTTTAAGAGGGACGAGATGTCCTTGAACCCGATCCTAGTAGTTGACATTTTTGATGTTTGTAGGATCGATTTCATGGGCCTGTTTCCGAATTCACACGGTAATTTGTGTATCCTAGTAGCCGTCGATTACGTTTCTAAATGGGTTGAAGCGATAGCCACTAGGACAAATGATCACGTAGTCGTTTGCAATTTTGTTCAAAGTAATATTTTTTCAAGATTTGGAGTCCCCCGAACCATCATAAGTGATGGGGGATCTCATTTTAAGAATTTTAAGTTTGAGAAATTGCTTAAACGATATGGTGTTGATCATAGGATAGCAACTCCTTACTATCCACAGACGAGTTGACAAATTGAGGTGTCCAATATGCAAATAAAACAGATTTTACAGAAATCCGTTTGGGCGGACCGAAAGAATTGGTAAACTAAGTTGATCGATGCTCTATGGACTTACCGAACAGCATATAAAACGCCAATTGGAATCACTCCGTATAGACTTGTGTATGGAAAGGATTTCCATTTACCGGTTGAAATTGCACAAAGAGCGTTTTAGGCCACTAAACAGGTTAATATGGATTATGATGATGCAGGTAAGGCGAGAAAATTGGCTTTGTGCGAGATCGAGGAGTTTAGAGACGAGGCATACGATTGCATGTCCGCTTACAAGTCAAAGATGAAGAAATTTCACGATGCTAACATCCGGTTGAAGAATTTTGAAGTTGGTCAACGAGTGTGGTTGTACAACACAAGGATGAAGCTCTTCCCGGGTAAGTTGAAAAGTAAGTGGATAGGCCTGTATTCGATTGTAAGAGTCGGGAATCATGGTCAGTACGAGATTGAAGACTTTGATGATTGATTGTAAGAGTCGGGAAAATTGGCTATAGACTGAAGCAATATTTGGAGATGAAATACATACACGAGATGGAGGAGGAATCGGTGAATTTCCCTACTTCACCGGTTTATGAATGCAATTGAGTTTGAGGCACTGTCGAGCTGTAGACTTTAAATTCAGCGCTTACGGGAGGCAACCCGGGGTTTGTAAGTGTCTGTCTAGTTTTTTTTTCATTTTATTGAGTCTTGTACTTATTGTCGTCTCGAGTTTTGTGCAGCAAACGCCAGGTGTGGGGAAGCTTGATGAAGAGTTGGATGTTTTAGAAGTGTGGTAAGCATTGGTCAAATTACACATCTTTCCAAGTACGTAAAAGTCTTTTGAGTTTGGAACGTGTTCAGGGTGATGCCGGGATGCCAAAAAGTGCATTTTTGAAAAATATTGATTCTGTTGATAGAGCCCATCGCGATACGCGATGGGCTTGTTATTACCTCCATCGCGTACAGCGATGAAGGAAGGCATCAGGCGTCTTGTGACGTCATCGCGATACGCGATGATGTCACAAACACCCCATCGCGTATCGCGATGGGGTCAAAACCCTAATTGAACTTAATTTGGGTGGCAATACGCGATCGACACCCATTTGACCCATCGCGTATCGCGATGGGTCGTGGTTGACCCGATTTCTCTTTATATTAATAACCCTTCTTCTTCTTCTTCCCCATCTTCTTCTCCGTTCAACCTCTCCTCTTTCCCTTTCTTCTCCGGCGACCTGTCACCATACCTCTCACCTCCCCAATCACTATCTCCGTCCACCAGCCACTCCAACAACCACCATCACCAAACATCGTCACCTCCACAATCAACCAACCACCGTCGCCACTATAACACAACCGTCACCACTACACACCTACCACCATTATCTACCACCTTCTTTCGTCGCCGTCCCACCATCACCACAATCACCATCTTCACGACTCACAACCACCACCAATGCCGTCCATCTACACCCCCGCAGTCCACCCTATCCACCACCGTCACCGACACACCTTCCTTCACCACTCCCACCATCACCGTACACCGTTGTTATCACTCCGGATCCGTCGTCCAGTCACGTTCTTCGTATTGAGTCTATAACCGACATTGAGGTACGTGTTTCATATTATTAAATTATGTCGGAATTTTAAAGGACATTGTTCGTTAAGTTATGTGAATTGTTGTGGGCGGTTATTATCGGTAGTTTCGATATTTTGATTGCAGGGCTATTATCGATTTGGTTTGGGTTACAGTCGGTTTGATTAGTCGTTTGTTATTTGGGTTGACGGGTTAATCGGGGTTAGTGGTTTCGTTGATTGTTAATTATAATTGTCGGATCTCGTTAAATGTAAACATTGTGACGTGTCGGTTTTGAGTTCAAAGTGCTAAAATCATTAAAAGATATATTTGTGAACTTGATTTAAGAATATGTTATATCCTAAACCTGACGCGTCATATTGTTTTAACCGAGAGTTCATTGGTTTGTTTTGGTTGCGCTTTAATCGAGACAGTCTGTCGTGTGTCTCGTTTGTTCGAGTCAGTGGTTTGTTCTGTTTGGTTTTGTTGTTTTTTTAGTTGAGTCTCGGGAATACCTTGCTAGTTAGAATTGGGAGTTTTAAATTGAAATTGATTACCCGCCCAATATTTATTCGGGCGGGATAATCTGGTTTTGAGAAACACGCGCAGGATGTCCCCGAATTTTTCGTGTTTATTTATTTTATTTTATTATTTTTATATTATATTAATATTATTTTATTAAGTGGGACGACCGCGACCAAAGTTCTATACGGTCGTCGCCACATTGACCGTTGACATATCTAACTTACATGTTTGATTTTTAAGGTATGTCTGATGCACCAGCATCTTCACGGCGCAAGAGACAGAGGACTGGGCCCCGCACCATACGGTAGGATGGTGAGGAGGTACCGAATATTCCTGGCGTTGAGCGAGCAGATATCATGGGTGATGGACGCCGCACGCAGCATCAGGTGCTCAGATTTTCGATTACGTCCGAGGAGTACGCCAGGTATATGCGCATTAGAGGTATACAGCTATTGGGTATGAGGACGTTTGATTGGAGTTTGTTGGGTACGTTGGAGGCGGAGACCAGAATCCAGGGATTGATGTCGGGACGGTGGAGGGCAGTACTTGAGTGTGACTCGATATCATATGTCGAGCTCACACGCTAGTTTTACTCGACGTTCTCATACACCGCCCCCGATTTCGACGAGCCGCATGCCGTGTCATTCTCACTTGGACGACACGTGTATGAGATGTCGGTCCCTGATTTCGCTGTGGCTAAGAGCTTCTACACGCAGGAGTATGTTCAGACTCCCGCGTTCTTATAGAGCTTTCGCGGTTATATGACGCATTAGCAGCAGGACCGACAGTTTTGGCTCACTGAGCCTGATCTGGCTCAGTTTTGGCGGGGCCCACTATAGTGCGGTAGTAGCATCCTCTATTCGGGACCTCGTCCACCGCTACTTACACCACATTGTTGCTTACACTATCGTTGGCCGTCATTCGGGCCGCGATAAGTGTAGCAACCTCGATTTGTTGTGCCTCCTGTCTATCATCACTAGCAGGGAGGCCAACATTGCGATGCTGTTCCTCACATCATTCGGCAGAGGCCGGAGTTTACAGGGGGCGATGGCCCAGTTATCCTTGGGGCCATATATTACGCGGATTGCGAGCAGTCTGGGGGTTTTTGACAGATATCCGGCTGCATACTTCACCCCTGGACCGCCCATAGTGACGTTTGATTTGGCGGAAGCTCAGAGAGCCAGGATTTGTGAGATGGACGACCCATCGAGGCTCATTCCGGTCAGACAGGAACCACAGATACCGCCACCAGCAGGTAGTGCAGCTTATGTGGCTATGCAGAGGGGGATTCCTACTCATCGTCAGCACATTCGGATCTCGCGCATTGAGCGCCCTTAGAAGCAACATCCACCGAGAGAGGCATCATCCTCATCATCATCACAGCAGCAGCCGCAACGGCCTGTCACATTGGCTATGATTTATCAGCAGCAGTTGGTGATGCAGCAGGAGCAGATGGCATAGCGGGGCCGTTATGATGATTATTTTTTATTATTATTTACTGCTTTGCAGGTACCACTCCCAGACTCATTGACTATCACAGAGGAGCAGCCAGTGGATCCGCGGGATGATGCAGATGACGATCCGCCTGAACAGTAGTCTTTTGGTTACATATTACTTTATTTTGTTTTTATTCTCATGGTCTGTATTATATTAATATTATATTCTTGGGAATATTGTTTGGGTAACTGGTTGGGTGTCTATGTTTATATATCTTTTGGTCACTGGTGTGCTTGATTTATTTGAATATTTTGTTGTAACCGAACTTTGTGGGTGTAGTTCACTATAAACCCTCACGAGACCCCACTCGTCCTCCCGGGCTACCGGGAGGTTTACAGGGCTTGTTGCATATGCTAAATGCAATCGTGTTTCCAACGAAAATGAGTTAGTTCTTTTAAAGTTTTAATTTGTTTAACTAAATTTATTATGAAACGACTTAATTTGGCTCGGTAAGTGTTTTAATAAAATTAACTGAAAATCATTTTCATAACTCTTAAAAGACCTATGTCTTACACTTGTGAGAAGCTTGCTTCTACACGTCTCGAGATTTTGCAGGTTTAATTGTCAGTTTGGTAATTGGTTTAGACGAGAATATACGAGTGTTTATGAGAGTTCGCGAGCCGATTGGTCCTCTTCCTGTCTCGTTGATATCAGGTGATTTCAGTTTCATAATTTATTTTGTTTTCGTAGTTTAAATGTTAAAAGTGTAATTGTATAACTGCTAGTGGAACCATCACATTTGAGCCCCGAGTTTTTAAATTTCTTAACAGTCAAAAAGTTAATATCAACCCCGTCCCTCAAATGTTTTTTAATTATTTACCTATTTCAACATTGAGGACAATGTAAATCTCAAGTGTGGGGATAAGGGAAATTTAAAATTTTAACCCGATAGTACCTCGAAGAGTGTTCAGAAACCAAAGTTGTTAAATGTTAATTATTGCCATTATTTCCAAGTTATAGGTTTCTGTTCATGGTTGGTTTTCAGCTTCTCGATAGTCTTACTCACAAATGTTTTCTAAACGAGAAGTTGAAAATGAGGTCGTTTAGGCGGGGATAACGAGTCATGGGGACAGGTACACATGTTTATATCGACAACCTTATTCCTCCGGTACGTGTGTGAGTTGACCACATATATAGAATACACATATAATATATAGTACACACATCTCATTTGAGTGCTTTCATCGATGTTCATGGATTACGGGATCGTAGTTGGCAAAATGCAAAAGTGATAGAGGTAATTAGGTTAAGCCTCGTCTGGATGAGCTAGAGTGTGGGTACTGGGGGTTGGGCCTCATACATTATACATATGAGCGTGGGTAATGAGACGGGCGGGGGTTTAGTTCCCTTAGAAAACATTTCTTGGGCCCTTTTTTCATTTGAGTAACCCTGATATTATGTTATGAGACGATCCGACTTAATAGGTTCTTTGTATTTGTTTTCGTAATTTTAGTTTTTTCAGTACTAAGCAACACGCTTATCATGCTTAAAAAAAGATGTCTGTTTATATTCAGTTACGTAATTAGTAGTTCGTTTGTGTAAAAAAAGTGTGAATTCAGTATGTATGTTAGTTTTGTTTATTTAGATGTTTTGTAATAAGCCGGGTCGGATCGTTTGAGCTACTTAAAAATTTCCCTTCCACACCCTTACACCTAGCCTCGTTAAGTCCTCTTCATTTGCATTTGTCTCAAAACAGTTTTATGGATGGATACCTGTGTTTGAGTGATATTGAGAGTAGAGTGATACTAGCACATCTTTTCCTAGTCCAGATATTAAACCGAGAGGATAGTTATTATATTATGAGGGGTATGAGTATGTGTGCCTTAACCAGAAACAAAGTACACTTGTCTGGGCGGCCCTACTGTTTTTATTATAGCACTTAACCGTATTTGTGGGATGTCAATCTAGAACGTGTCAGTCTGGGAAACTTGGTATGAACTTAAACCTTACTAGTATTAATGGCGATAATCTACATACCTATTATGGAGGTTGATGTTTGCTTTAGAGTTTGCTTTAGGGCAAGAAAAAGATAAGTGTGGGGATGTGATGGTTGATTAAATTGTATATGTTATAGTTCGGTTATTATTTAGTTTTAATCGTTTATTTTAGGAACTTCGATACTTCATACGTGCATTATTGGATTTCAGGTCACAGGCATTAAAGTACTCAATTTGAACTGTTGTGGCATGGAATGAAGACCCGGGATGTCCATCACGCGAAACGAGACAAGATAATAAAGTTTGCTGGAGACAAGACCCATCGCGATACGCGATGGGCTTTCTTGAGGACCCATCGTGTATCGCGATGGGATTTAAAACTAATGTTGGCTTTCTGGTCCATCGTGATACGCGATGGACCAGTGAAGACCCCATCGCTTAACGCGATGGGGGGTGCAGACGAAAAAATTAGGTTTATATCAAACTTTTCATCAAAAAGAACCCTAACTCTTTTTTGATGACCGAAGGCGATTTCCAGCAGCTCCAAGAGGCGATTTTCACCATCCTAGCTTGTGTCAAGACCTCACACATGATTCATATCATCCGTATTGAAGATCTAATGATGTCAAGGCCCGGCTAATCTCCTAGAATCGCACCTGGGATGTATAGTTTGTAATCTTTATAGTTTTTCTCATGTGATTAAGAACATTATTATATGATTATTGATGATTGATATATGATTATTGATGTTCGGTATTTCTGCGTATTCAATCGGTTTAGGTTTACGTTAGTCTGAACGATTTGTTACCAGTTGCTAGATAATTGATCATATGATTGTTTGGTTTGATTGAATACAATAATACATACAATTGCCCTTAACTGAGTTACACTGGAAAGGATTGTTTGATAACCAGTGTTGTGTGTAAAGTGATTGTTGATGTCTAAGGTTTTGTCTGATTGATCAGTCTGTAGTTAATCGTTAATAATTAATCTGTTAGGTTGCATGAGATAACTGTATGCTGCTTACTTGAATTCCCGGGTGTGATTTGCTTTGTTAATTGATTGAAACTCGTTTACTTGCTTGTTACTTAGTTCTCTAAATTCACTTTAATTGCTTGTGTGATTAGCACTAAAAACCAACTTCATAATATTAAGTCTGTACATGAATTACATTTACCACATAATCCTGGTGGATACGATACCTTATTTACCCTATCTACTTAGGTTATTTAGGTTTTTGCATGACTCGAACGACGGTCATCACCAGCCACCATTATTTAACTTATTGTTATAATTTAAAATTATGTATAGTGACTGAAATGTGGCATCACCACTTTGGATAGTATAAGGGTAGTTCATGGTGAAACTTAGGTGGTATTGTAGGATTCAACATGTTTTATGGTACCAAATTTTTATCTTGTACCGTATTGGGCCAAAAAATGGTACACACAATTGAACTGTTTTCTTGTATTTATATATAAATGTAAATGAAACTTCAACTCAAAAAATAACCCAAAATGTAACAACTCGGTCTTTTCGAAACTTATAAACCTGACCCATTTCGGTGTTTGGGTCATTTTACAAAAATATCGCGTTTAACAAATTGATTATTTTATTCATATTTAATTGTTTCTTTTAATTTTATCTCAATTGTGTCGAATATTCAAACTTCAAGGTCCAAACTAAAAATATTATTATAAACCATATGATAAACTGGATACTCATTTTCCAAACCCGACCCATATTAGTTTTCTTGAACCCGAATTCAAATCTTGCTAACTTGGGCCACAATATTTATTTAAAAGTTGCAATTGATCCTGTGTATCTCGTAATTATATCATTTTCGGCCTAAATCAACGATCTAATTGAGTTAATAATATCAATTATTGATCCGTCTTTCCTTTTTATCCAAACCGACAACCCTATTTGCCTATTGATCACGAAATCGCTGGTTATATTCCAATTAATTTACTGGATACGGTATTTATAACCTCGCCGACAATAACCCTCTAACTAATTATATTATCATAGCTGTTTGTTTGGTTGTTCGTTTCTCCTTGTAGCCGACCCTCCCTAACTCGTTGTACATATAAACGATGTTTGTAATTCAACTAATCCACCAGACATAATCACCTAACCATCGCCGACCGAAGACCCTTATTTAATTGGATTATTTTGGTCGTTCACCTGTTCGTTTATCAACACCTTTGGACGGCAACTGTTCTGAGCAATTAACCCACCCCAGATCGTTGTTTAAGGTAATATATTATATGTTTGGGTTCATTTTTGCTTGCTTTTCAAAAGCCCTAATGTGAATTGGATCAATTGTTAACGAATTACCGGATTGATGAAACTAGGGTTTATGTTCATAGAAGGGTGGTATGGTCTGATAATTATAAAGTTTATGTCTGGTGTTTAATCTACTGATGCAACCAGCTCAGTTGGTTGTGTTTTTGCTAATTCAGTGAGCTGGCCATGGCGCGGGTTCGAGTCCCGGCCATGGCAGATTATTATTATTTTTAATTATTTTTGTTTTAAACTAAAAGTTTTTAGGATTTAATATAGTTAATAATAATTATACTATTAAAACCGATATATAAATCGCTCATATTTTTGGAACTTTGGTTAAACATCATATATATATATATATTTGTGTGTGTGTGTGTGATATATACATTTATATATAAATATGCATATGTAAAAGATTTTTAAATTAATGAAAGTTTTAATATATAAAAAGAGTTTTTATCGAAAATATATATTTAATATGATCTTGTTAATAAATATTTTAAAAATATAGTTTAAGTTTTTATAAAAGTTCATATTGTATATAAATATTATTACTATTTATCATTTACGATATTTATTTAAAAATATATCTATACTGATAATAAAAATAAACATAAATATACAAAACGTATTTTTGGTTTAAAATGCTCATTTAAAAAAAATCTCTTTATATGATTTGTTCAAAAGTCTTATAAATATTAAGTATTTTTAGGCATTTATATAATTAAATTATATTATTTACGATAAAACTTGATGATGATATATGTAATGAAATAATGGAATAAATAGCCTTTGTAAGATTAGACTCGATCATCAAATCCCGAACCTCTATTTAGTTTTATACTTTTCATTCAACTCATATTTATTCCACAACTATTATTACTTAGGATATCTCGTCGATAACTTCCGAAGAGCGTAACTCTATTTTACTACCGTTCTTACCGCATTCGCTTATCTCTTGATTATTGCTAAGGTAGTACCACATTCCCCTATTTTACTTGTTTTCCATGTTTTGGGGACATATGCGTAAATTATATTTCTTATATATACTTATACTCAAAAACTGCAACTTTGTCTTATGTGTTAACAACTTATACCTTACTTGTTTATGTACTTATTTTCTTTGTATGCTTTCGCATTCGAAGTGGTCCAACATAATCTCAGTCTAGTATGATCATACGCCAGTCGTTATAGCCTTTGCGCTTCTCGACATCTCAGTTATACTTGCTCATTTGGTTAATTTGTTATTCTCATATGACTTATTGCAATTACTTATTTTTATATATACTATATGTACATTTAAACTGGTGTGTTGCTCACTCAACATGTGTTGTTGACAAAATTCTATTTTATACGCATATGTAGATTATCGTAGGAATTTAATGCAGGTTGGTGAAGACTTAGTGAAGAATTAAGTTAGAAAATAATTAATCAAGATCATTTGTGATATAAGTTGTATTGTTGTATGATTTTGGATTATGTATTTTATTTATTTGAAAACTTAACTTAAATAATAGATATTGTCATTTAAATAATGTTGCTTGATAGTAACCTTGAGAGCTGTGACAATCAGTTCGCGCTCCGGAATTTCCGCCGTAGGTTGGGGTGTGACACAAAAGTATATGATTCCATAATAAAATTGTCACACCCGAACAATAGCAGAATATGCATGAGCGTAAGTTAGGATGTTCTTAGCTCGATACACTGGGGTAATGGAATAGATGGTGGATGAAATGGGAGAAGGAATATAAGTACAATATAATGAAATCAATCATTGTCGTTATTTTGACTTGTTTGGTTAACCTATGAGGATTAAATAAATTATTAATTTATGTTGTATGGTATAAAAAAAAAGGTTTAACAGAAATGATAAGTAATGATAAAAATACTCTTATCTCAAAATAAATTTTTTTACCAAAATAAAAAAGGTGGTGGTAGCTCCGTCGACGACAATGGTGTTGGCGGAGGTGACGATAATGGTGGTGTCGTAGGCGACGACAATAGTGGTGGAGGAGGCGACGGTAGTCAAGCGGCAGGTGCAGTGGCGGCAGCGGCAATGGTGATGGTGGTGAGGATGGCGATGGTAGCACTTGTCACACCCCGACCAAAAGCAGAACGTGCCGGGCGTAACGTATTGATTGGACAGTAGCTCAAAAGACACTAATTAAAGCGACAATAATTATTTAATTCAATAATATCAAACAAGTACACAATTATAATAATCAAAACAATTACATCATATTTATTGTTTGGATAAATATCCTAAGGAAAAAACTAATATTTTCAATCTTGATCAATGTAAATTACTTGTACCTGTAGCAAAAATAGAGTTTGTGAACACGAATGTTGGTGAGAATACATAAGTTTTAGTTATATATATATATATATATATAGATAAATCACAATTCATATGTAAATGATGAGTAATGCAATTCTTATGAAAATGTAAACAACTAAATAGATGTGGACCCGTTCTTATTGATACGAAATCAACATACTTGGGTAAATGTATGATCATACTAGATGAGGATAGATGAGGATGAGATACCAACCACCAAACATAAAATAAACAATTAAGAACATAGAGCATTATCATAGAGCATGCAATGATCACACATAAACTTATATTGAATTGTGTTTTGAATAGATGTGAAATAAAAATGAGTAAAATAAAATATACATGCTACCCCCAAAATATAAAAGATGGAAAAGGGGGGATATGTAAACTCACCTTATAGCGTAGGATAAACGATGATGAGATAATAAAAGAAAAAGGCTAGGATGGAAGACGGTCAAGCTCCTCGAGGTTCACCGACAAATATTCCTAGTTAATATCAATATCATTATTTAAGATTAAAGATATAATAACAAGGCATATGACGGATATGGGATTTGATAGGGTTTTTAGTCTTAGTGTCATATTTATTATGGTTGTTGTGATTATTATCATTTATGTCATTATCATTATTATTGTTATTATTATTATTATTATTATTATTATTAGTATTGTTGTTGTTGATTTTAATAGATAAAATAAATATTATATACAATAAGATATTGACGGAAAGATACGAGATAATTTAGTTTGGGCGTTAATAGAATACGTCTCGTTTAAGCGATTAGTAAAAAGAAAAGAAATTATTGTTATTATCATTGTTATATGTACGATGTATATATACATATATATGTATATTAAAAAAACGAAACATTAAATCCGGAGTTCGTTTTATGAAGGAAATGCGTATTTAAGTATATGTGCATGTAGTAATATCAAAATCTTTGATTAAAAGTAAATAAAAATAATAGTAACAATTAAAAAACATCAAAACCGGGCCTGGAGGATTCGAACCCGCGCCCCAGGCCGGTTTGGACTTTAGGGTAACATGCGTTGGCCATCAGGCCAGCGCCTAACTCTTTTACAACTCTGAAACATTTAATATATATCAGTTTTAAATCAGTTCATCTTTTTCCCAACCAAGCCCTAGAATCCCAATTCGATTAATGGGTTTATGTTCGTTAAAATTGAAACAGGGTTTATGTTATTCGATTGAAAGCGAACCAAAAGCATGTAATAATTACCTAAAACAATAGAGGATTGAGGGTGATCGGCCAAGTGGGTTTTACAACTCAAGCTTGATATTAAATCCGATATAGACGACTTCGTATGATAAAATTGAGTTAGGGCTTTGGTTCGTGAGGCTGTAGAGATGGTGTGGTAAGGTTTAATTGCATTATATGCGTGTATTTATAGTGTAAACGACCTAGGATAGCCGCGGTTCGTTATTATTCAAATTAGCTGTCAATTCGTTGTTATTTACCATGTATAGCGTGTCTGTAGGAAGCGATTAAGGTATGTTAGTGATATGGTAACATTAATTTCGCCAATTAGTCCGTAAATTAAGGTCCAAGAAATGGTGTGGGGGGGGGGGGGGTATGGCTGCCGACGTTGGGAGAGAAATAGGAGGGAAAAGTTTATTTTTTTTTGTTAATTTGCAATTAGGTCCTTTATCTTTAGTTGGGGGTACAAGAGTTAATCAAAGTTGGCTAAGGGTTGTTTTGTTCAATCTTACAACTATAATCAAATAAATAAATAAAATTAAACGAGTCGGGTTTTCGCGTCCGAAAATTGACGAATGTTACTGCACTGCTTGTCAGGTGGTGATGGCCATGGTATTGGTGGTGGTAGTTAGGTAACGACAATGGTGGTAACAGTGGTGGTCAGGCGATGGCGGTGACAATAGTGTGGTGGGTGGTAGCAATGGTAGCGCTGGTGGTGGCGGGTGGCGATGGTGGTGATGGTAATGACGGTGGCAGTTACGTGGTGGCGGTGGCGGTGGTTGTTAGGTGATGGGCGTGGTGGTCAGGTGGTGGTGGTGGTTATTGCTAGGTGGTGTTGTTGAGAAAGTATGATGAAAGAGGAATGAAATTAAAAAAAAAAGGTGAGAATGAATGATTTTGATGGAATGAGATTCCATATGTAATCGTTGATTCCATTCCAATGAACAACCAAACACCACTTTTTCATTCCCTCACAATAAGTCATTACATTTCTCATGTCATTTCTTCATATAAACGCTACCTAAGACAAATAGTAACAATAAGGGCATGTTTGGTTGGAGGTAATTGATTGATGGGGGAATGGAATGGGAATGATGGCGATAGTAATCATGGAGATGGCAGGGTGGCGACAACGATGGTGGTGGTCAGGAAGCGACAGTGGTGGTGGTCAGCAGCGACAGTGGTGGTGGCGGTGATGGTCAGGCTCGGCGGTGACAATGGTTGTGGTGGTCACGATGACGATGGTAGCGGCAGCTGTGTCGGTGGTAGTGGTGGCGGTAGTGGCGGCGGAGGTGGTGGTGGTCTCTGTGGCTTCTTGGCCTTTCGTTTTCGCGGCGACGAGGGTGTCTCTCGTCATCTGATGACTCTACTTCATCTCCTGAGAAGGCAATGGTTCGCGGGGTGATTCCCTTCGCATGTCTTCTCGCATGTTGTTTGAACTTCCTCCCGAACTCTCTGCTGATTCTTTCTTGTTCCTTCTTTAGCCACATTACTGTGTCTTCCTCTTCGTATTCTGCTACGAAGGGACTTTTCTGACCGCTGAAACGGGCTTCCACGAAATGGAACGATGCTTCTTGTTGAGGACATTTGATTTCAATAAAATCTTCTTTTTTCCTCAAGCTTCCTTCCGGGGGGGCCATCTAAGTTGGCCCTGCACGGTTGGAAGATTGGGGTATCGTTGGGGTAGGTCTGCTGAAACTCATAACTCTTGATTACTGATTTTTCAGTTCTAGCCGACACGGATGGCGCCAATGAAGAAACACCAAGTCAAACCCGATATGGTTTAACCTAATATCTCACCCAGGAATGGATTAATATCTAAACTGACCTTCAAAGGTTAGTTTAATATTTAATGATGATATTACTACGGACAGTTACGAGTTCCAACAAATGATATAACCTGTAAAACTAAACACCGTGAGCTCGTTACAAGAATGGGAATATGGGGTCTTCTCGTAACCACCATCCGGCGTGGGATCAGTATGGAAAGTGGTAAGAATATATCTTGATAATTCAGAGAGGGTAGAATCCTTTTACCGTATACCTTGTTCTGTATTTATAGCCGAAGGGGAGAAAGGTATGGCCAGCTATCCCACTCAATGGAAGCTTCCATTCTCATGGCTGAGCATGATACTCCCTCCTGATTGGTTGGACAACTTGGCGTATTATATTCTCTCTTATTGATGCAAGTATCACACTGACTCATTCCTATTGGTCCATCATGCGTCCATACATATGCCAGGGCTATTAAGCAGTGGTTTTTTGCCACGTGTCTCTCAATGGTGAGACTTCCGTTGTTATATTATTTCTCATTGCTACAAGTATTTCCTCCGCTGTAGACATGTGTCCCTTCTTGGATGATACTCTTTCTGCGGGTTTCTCCCTTTGACTTATTATTTGTATGGTGTGTTTGATACCTTACCCCCATAGTTTCTCTCCTTAAAGACCATCTGAAAGTTGCACCCATCCCCAGCCCCGTTAACATATGGGTTACAGCCTAGTTCCAATGCCCAGACCCGTTAACATATGGGCTACAACATAGTTATCACATTCAGTAAACCTAAACCCGCTAACATATGGCTTACAACTTATAAAGTACCAATTATTTTAATCTTAATAATTATTTTTCAATAGGCTCTCCAGTTCCCTCAGCTTATAATATTAGTTCCTTTAGAAATCTCTCGTCATGCTACCTAAAAAAAATACTAAAACTGTTTATAAACATTTCATTAAAAAGCTCTGACCTTTGACCAGTAGGTTCCTTTGCTTTTTTTTTTCAATTTTCAATCAATGTACTTCCAAAGAGAGCGTTGTTGTACATTGAAGATCTCACTATTTGTAAATCCCATACAATTCTATAAAAGTTAAAGCTCAACAAATAACAAAAATAACTACAACACATACCAGATTTCAGAACAACGTAACTTACAAGACTACAAAGCATAAAAAAAATTGGTTACACGAAGAACCCGTATATAAGATTCATAAAAAAGAACCCATATATAAGATTCTAGAAAAGACCGAACTTTCGTACCTGAGTTTTGTTTTCAAATCGCCATTATATCAACTTGAGATTTTAAACAATTTTAGAACAAGATTTTAACTCTTATAAGCTATTTATAAATATACAATATTGGGAGATATTGTGCATCAACAGTTGTACATCCTGCAACAAAATATGTATACCACACCACATGCAATTCACCGCTTCTCCACACCACGTGTAATCCACCGCATCTCCTTCTGATTGGCTTATGTACATTGTGGGACACTCTCTCTAATGCATGCCACCACCACCGTTCTTTGGCTCCAAGCCCACCTCACACCACCAGTGTCGTGGAATCGCTCACACGGGTACCACCGCATACGCATCTAATGTCACCGTCTGTGGTGATGGCAGTGATGTTGTGCATCGGTGGGTCTGATTCACCTTCGAGTGTGGTCAGGTAGGCTCCGATTCATCTTTGATTGACAGCCAACTGTTGCCGGGTTCGATTTCGAAACCCTAGGTGATGGTTGCGGTGGTCTGGTAGGGTGCATGCATGTAACACCCCGGCTAAAGTGGAAACGCCTGAGTATGACGTACGGATTGCCCAAAACACATGTGACACTATTAAGTGACAATATTATCATTAATTGATTTAATCATCAAGTACACAAGTTTGTAACAAGAAATACATGGAAAATTACAAGAACAATTTCACAACTTAGCCATTTTTTGATATACCCTAAGTTCTAATGTCTTCTTCATGTGTTAACTTCGAATAGATGTACCTGTAGCATATATATAAAATAATGTCAACTATATGAATAGTTGGTGAGTTCACACAAGTTTTGATATATGTACATAAAAACCATATAATTCCATGAAAAAGTGTAAATGAGCAAGTAAGGTCCTTTCCCGTTGGGATTGTGCACCAACATACTCGGATAATAGCGCAAGTAAGTGTCTTTTCCGTTGGTAACAACCAACGTACTAAGATCGGGGGTCCCTATTCCACTCATAACATCGAGGTCCTGAGTGCATAAGGGGGCGTATGATCATACTTAATGAGGAAACCATGAGCACGTAATCTTTGAGCAAGTAAGCAAATAAACACACAAGTTCATGTAACGAATTGTAGTTTGTAAATAATAAGAAAACAAAATTGTAATGTTGATAGGATATATATGCTACCCCCAAAATGTGTAAAAGCGTTAAAAAGGGGTGTGAGAAATTCACCTTGAAGTTGAAGACAAATTTGAAGTAAAACCAAAAGTGTGTAAATGAAACCGAAGCAATTGAACGTCACGAACTAGAGTTAAAAGTACAAAATCAATTATTAACTAACAACTAATAAAAGTAAATAAATCGATTGTCGGGGATTAGAAGTATTTAAATGTATATTTTATCGTTTTATGTCGTTTTGATAATTTAATATTATTGTTAAGTCTTAACGAATTTTAACGAATTGTTAATAAATTATGTATTTATATTAGTTTAGATTTTGAGATTGATATCAAGTTTGAATATTATAAGGGTTATGGAAATATTGGTGGTACTATTTTATTTTGAAAACAAAGGTGTTAACGGGTTATAAAGTTTAACGAAAAAAAACAATATATATATATATATATATATATTAAACGTGTTTAAACAAGCTTGAAAGATTGGTTGTTAGGTGTCAAAATGATTAATAGATTTTATAACTAATTTTGTTTAACTTAATATAATTTTATTTGATTTAAATAATTTTTATAAATTTTATTTGGTTTGATATATAATAGAAAAATGTTTAAAAAGAAAATAAAAGACAAAAACGACCTGACCCGGATTAGAACCCGGGTCCTTGTGGCCAAACAAAGATGTATCAACCAGTGGACCATCTTTTCTTTTGTTAATGCTAGCTGAAAAATAATTTAAATAAAACAGTTCATGTTCTTCATCTTCCTCATACAAACCCCAGATCCAATTCTCCATATTGAATTAATGTTTGGCCGAGCTGTGTTAGGGGTTTTATTAATTGGCTAAAAACAAATCAAAAACATATAATCATTACCTCTAATTGGTGTCGGAATGAGGGAGAACCAAGCCTCGCCGGAAAACGGGTTTCGCCGAATAAGTTAGAAGCTCTATAGAGTGTTTTATATATAAATGAAAGTGTGAGCGAGTTTTGACGAAGCCTAGGGTCGTATTTATAGTGCTAATTGGGGCGTGGGTCGTTTAGTTCTTGTTTAAATAAATCTGGTGATCTCGCGGCGGTTACGGTCAAAAAACATGAAATCCGGGGTGTAATACGCGGTGAAATATATTGATTAGTCATTATACGTTTTGTTATTTGTTGATTAAGGCATTTAAACGAGTCAAACCGTTAATAAATTGATGTAATACACTACTCCGGCGCCGTTTACGGCGGCCGGAGGTGTCGCCGGAAAAACGTGAGACATGCAGTGGGGCTGATGGTATATTAGTATTATTATATTATAAATTTAAATTAGATTTACACTATTAGTCCTTATACTTTTAAGTTTTTTTGAATCATAATATTAACTTAATTTACAAATTGAACCTTTCACTTTTAAATGTAACATAAATGAAATAAAAAGTTAATGATTTTAAATTATTTTTATATTATTCCCGACTAGTATGTATCTCGATTAAATAAACACTTTAAAGCTTAAAGTTTCGTTTATGAATAACATGAAAACGAAAATGAACGAGGAATGACTATAAAACATCGTAATTATTATTAAATCAATGAACTAAAATTACAAATTCATTGAAACGACGAAACGGGTCGGTTTAGCGAATACATTATAAAATACATAAAACGAAATTTAAAATATATATTTATGTATGTTTATAAATAAAAACGAAAAGTTTAAAATGGATCGGGTTTTCGGGTTTGAAAAGTAATGAATGTTACAGAACTTACAACTTTTGAAAATTTCGTCCCGAAATTAATTTTTCTTTAAAAGAGAACAACTAATATACGGAGTTGTGTGAAGTTTTAATAGTTTTATATATTAAAATAAAATAACGCCGATCTTCGAATGACCCGAAAGAACGCCACAAATAGGAAATATGACAAGGACACTTATATATAGGATGTACCAGCGGCGTATCCACCATGCCCTTATCATATTGTATTTGTCTCGTTCCCAAAAATCATTCCACGTACCGAGTTATTTCACACAACCGGACTTATTATATTTTCCATGCGAGGACTTTGATAATTACGTGTCGACCCATAATTACCTCTATCGTCGGATGGTCCATATAACTTGCTCTATTGTGTGGTTTAAGACATAGACCTTAGATAAATAATAAAAATTCTCATATATAATGTTGAAAATAAAGAAAAATGATGAATTTCAAGAATAACCATTACCAAAACATATTGATAGACCATTCAGACTAAGGACAACGCGAAAACACTAAGTCAAGTAAATAAAATCATCGAGTCTAAACCAAGTAAACGGTCTTAAAAACGAAATAAAGGAGGTAATGAAGTTAAAGAATGAAGCATTCAGAATTATGAACATCGTAACATGTAATTGAAATAATGTGGTCGAGAATAACGTGGTGAGTAAACGTAGAATTTAACCAACGAAGTATGAACATGTAAATTGATAACGCATTGGGTTCGAGAATAGCTTAGATAAACGAAACTTTTAAGTATCAAAATATCATGATCTTTAACAAATGAAAATTTCCAATAAAACATCGACGTGACCAATGGCAACGTTGAGATGAATTGACAATTATATCTTACCAACATGTAAATTGATAATAACTTGAAATGAAGTGGATAAACGAAATTTTAATATTAAAATATTAAAACCTATTAAGTTTGTGAAAAGAAATATTCTAGTAGTAACCTTGAGTTTATCAAAGTAAACAGTTAAAATTTAGAAATCAAAATAAATCATTTGTTCCAGATTAATGAAATCAAGAACAACAAAACGGTTTAAATAAAACATCGAGTGAAAGAGAAGTACACGAATAAACAAAACAATATATCATAACATAAACTCGGCATGTATATGGGACACAGTCCCGGTTCTAAGTAAACGAATTCGTTTGGAGAGAACCGGTCACCGATAGTAAAATGTAGAAATAAAATAAAAATACGGTTTCTATTAGGTAACTATGTACACATACATGTTCATAGTCCCAATTTCCACTTAACGGTTACGTTGATGGGAAATTGGTCATAGGTCACAGAATAATAAAATCTTCCACGGATTCGTTATCACGGCGGAGAACGTTCAAAATTTCTGACTGGTCACGAGTATGCTTCTTTTGCTGGCTAAACTGTTGAGAAAATGTTTTCACCAAATTATCCCAGCTGCAAATTTGACCATCAGGTAACTTTTCAAACCATTCCCGTGTTGCCCCTGTTAGTGTCAATGCGAACATGTGACACCAATAGGGGAGCGTCCATCAGCTAACACCACCTACCGCCACAAAGTTTTGAAGATGATCACTTGGATCAGTCATTCCATTATATTTACCCACCGATGTAGGTATTTTAGCATTGACAAGAAAAGGTGTTGTAGCGATGCTTGTTATAAACTTCGATTTCTCAGCAAAACCTGCTGGGCGATACGGTTTAGTGAAATCCTATTCCGCATCACTATGATATTCAGTGTGGCGGACTACATCCAGCGGGCGAATACTTCTTTCCCGCGGACGCATCCTGCCGTCACCAATGTAAAAACTGAAGTCTCCTGGGTGATAATTTGAATCATAACTGTCAAACTCGTCTACGTAAGATGGCATCCGCATGTCCATACGATGACGAGGGCGCAACCTTCGTATTTCACCAAGCTCTTGTTCTGTTTGTTGACTATAACGGATCTGACTTCCTCTCATTGTTGGTGGATGAGAAAGAGATCTCCGGGGAGATTCTTCATAAGTCAGAGTGCGGGCATGAAAACGTTCGTTGCGCACTCTACGCTCATATTAAGCTGCCAAACTCTCTTGCTGTATGCGGAGCCACTCCTCTGGAGTCAGTGGTCCCCTAGATCTGGAATTATGCCTATAAGTTCTCGCCACATCAGAATCGCCTGAATCGTCCTCCAAACCTAATGCTGATTGGGTACGGCGAGTTTCTCCCATAATTCGTCCAAGGTCACCCAGATTGGAACCTTCTGGTGCTGTAACACGTCCCAAATTGGTGGGGGTTGGCCCAGTTGGTGCTGTGACACACTCGAGGGTACGACCACCCGATGTTGTATCGGTGGTTCGTGAACCAGGAAATGTGATACGTGCAAAAACACTTGAAGCAAAACCTTCAGGCGCTTCCGTATTAGTAACACGTGAAGTAGGTGCAGGAGTTCTCGTCGGCCCCTCAGGAAGTTTACTCATATTGAACGAACCAAAAAACCAACGAAAACGTATGCATTTCTAACACCAAAACGGATGGAGCCAATGAAGAAACACAGATCCGATCCCCTAAACGGGTCATGAATCCAATGAATCCACAGGGTAGGATACGATAACAACCAATACAATATGAGTAAAACTTCCCAAAGTCCAATGACCGAAACCTGCAAAACAGACACCTTGAGTCTCGTTACGGGAAGGACAAGAGGGAGGGTCTTCCTGTAACCACCCTCCGGCGTGAGAATCAGTACAGTTCTTAAGAGAGAAAGTACTAAAGTATTTAGAGTAAGTACAATGAAAGTGAATGAATACCTCATGGAGATTGAGAGGGTATTTATAGCCGAGGGATGTGGGAAGGTGATTGGGCCAGCTGTCCTTTTCAGAAGATGCTCTCGTAACCGTCTGGACACGTGTCCTCAAATGATATGTTCAGTTTTACGTCGCATGTGCATGTATAACAACCTGGACACGCGTCCTCACGCGATAGGATAATGAATAGCCCTGGCTATGTGCACGGTTATAACGGTCTTGCAGGTGTCCTTTATTAACTGGCCGAGAGGTCACGTATTGCCCAAGAAAGCATCTTGGTAAATCTTCTGGAATGTAATTAGTTAATGACAGTTGTCCTGAGGCATTGCCTCCCGGTAATTTTGTGCGGACGGGTACTCCGTCTTGCGGATGACTTTTGAGGATGCCAGGATGCTTCCGCATACGTCATGTGGATGTTTCTTCCTTAGACGATTAAGCGGATGATCCGTATGTCCCGCGGGTGACTTGTGAGAAGCTCTTAGTTGACCCGCGGGTAGTACTTAAGGGTTTTTGGGTCTTTTTGGTACCATACCTCTATAATACATCCTTTTGTTTCTATGTGAATTTTTGCAACACAAACATAGACATGTGCTTTGCCTGTCTAAGGCATTCCCCAGTTCCCAAGAATTTTAGGCTTTATTCAACATACCAGATTTTTAACTCAAGCAGACGATTGTCATTACGAAAGCATAATGCTCACTTGAAGAGGCACCAAACTCTAAGGTAAGCATCATGCTTTTGTGTATTGGCAAGTGACTTTATAACGCTGCAAATTTTTAACTAAAGTTTTCTTTTATGGCGCTACAGGCATGTCCAGCAAAGAATCGACCAAGATTGAAATTTAATTAAAAGGTAATTTCATATAACCACTAAACAACAAAACCTCACGAATTTTAAAACTTTGTTTTATTTATTTATTGTGTTTCTCTGTTTGTGAATTTGCATCTATTAAGGGACGGAACTCGACCAGATGCTACTTTCTTTTATGTTAATTAGAATGAATCTCGACAGTCTAAGGTTGTGTTTTCAGTCCAACAAATACAATCAAAATTGAGTATGGGTCCGCCTCTTTATTCTTGGTTTATTATTATTTTTATTAATAATATGTTGCAGCTAAATGTTTAGTGGTGCAATATTGGTTGGTCAAGTGAGTTGGGTAACATATCCAACACATCACCTAGCCTGTAAATGAATCGAATGAACATTACTCAACTATTGTTGCCCAATTTGGACCCATGGCAGGGTCATTAGACAAAAAGGCCTCCTTATACGTGATTCAAGATCATACAAATCATTATTTAGTTAGCACGCATATGAGTCGTTCTCAGTTAGCAGCTATGAATGGATACAAAACAGAAATCAAGTAGGCCCGTAGAAATTTATGGATTAGTAAGTTTAGTGCTGCGTGTTTCATCTTAATCTGGTGCTTTTAATGGAGACTACTCGAGCTTTTACTTGGATGAAATGTAGTAAGTTTGATCTCTTTGTTTCTTCAACTATTTACTTATTTACATCCAACATATCAACATTTCAAAATTATGCAGGAGTATCTGTTTATCATGAGAATTATGTTGAACTTTAAATCGCAAAGTTGTACCATAAATAACATTATAGTTATTAGGCGTAAATTAGCAACCACGGATGGAAATTATTGTTTTTTATTCTCTTAAAGACTCAGTTACTAGATATAAAATTGGGTCAACTTTGGTTGACTTTTTGATTTGATTAGCTGTGAAAACTATTGCTAAAGTCATTGCACCATTTTCAAGCTTTTATATTATTAATCAAAATCAGTTATTTTTAAGGCAAGTGAAAAGGAGAACTTTATAACTTGAAAATTTTAAAACCTACAGCCATCGATAAGAGAATCAAGTAATTCGGAGAAGAAAACCAACCATTGATAAGAGAATCAAAAGTTTTGGAGAAGAAAATTCTGTTGGAGGAGAGAAATAGAGGCTAGAAATGGTAGAAAGAGAAAATTTTACTACTATATGCAGCCAGTAGACATAGGCAACGCGAGGGTCCTCTTACTAGTTTGAAATAATATAGGGTTAGCAAACGAAATTTGTGTTTTTGAATTTTATATATTTAATAAAAATTATTTTTATTATACTTTTTATGATATGTAACTAGAGATACACATTGAAATCGGTTAACCAAATCAAAACTACATACAATCCAAACCAATTTGGGACCGATAGAAACCGTAGGTTGAGACCAGTTTGTAATCATCTTCATTGAAACTGACTTAACCGAACCAAAATCGGCCCAGACTCATAAAAAAACGACCAAAAACAGATCTTAAAACAGTTTTAACCCAAACCGAAACAGATTATAAACCAATTCTGACTTTTTTGTTGACCAAAGGTTTAGGTCTGGAATTGTAATAAACCTAAGAACTATGTCTCACAAAGAAAACCGATTCGCACGGACACGCTGCTCTAAATTTTCTGCTTAAAATCAACTGTATAGTGAATCAGAATAACCCTTTACTATCATTGCAAAAATAAACAAACAAATAAGAAGCAACTCAAGTGACTGAAAACAAGAAAGATATACAGTTTGCGCGTTATACTCTATAAATAATTATCACACAATCGAAGAGGTCAAACATCAAACTTGACCCAAAAATACCACAAGACATAATAACATAAGTTAGGATGGGAAGCAAACCAATTCCTTTTAACACAAACATTACGCTAACCAAAAACAACCTCAAGCTTACAGAAACGCGTCCTTTTCTAACAGCTTCAATACGTCGTTCTGGTTGTTCAGTTTTGCAACTTCAATAGGCGTCTTGCCATCCATGTTTTGTAGTGTTCTGAGCAAACCCGACAAAAACAAAAAAATAAATCCAAAATTAACACCAAAAAGGAACACATAATCTAGAAGTAATTTTTAGTTTGCTTATGAATGGATTAAATAAGGTGTTAAATCTCTAAAGAGCCGTGCCAATAGCTATAAGTGAAACGGATTTTGAATTCTATCAGTTGCTTGTCTCCACTCGGAAATTATACCTACTACCTTTTTGACTAGGAGTGTAAACCCGTCGAGCCACCCGTGAGCTATTCAAGATCGACTTGCTAAAAGCTCAAATCAAGTGAACCTTTAGCAAGCTTAAATCAAGCTCAAGCCCAAATTCATATATCAAGCTTAATAAGGCTCACAATCCTTAACAAGATTATCATCAATACAAATATAGTAACATTTATAAAATATATTATTTCATAAAAGTTATTCACGTATATAATTAATATTAAAAAGATAAATCATTATGTACAAATAAAAAACAGTTACAATAAATGAGCCAAGCTTGAGGTTGTAACACTATTCACGCGCCGAGGTTGAGCTTTAAAATATAGAACTTGAAATAAGCCAAGCTCAAGCTTAGAAGTCCAAACGAGCCAAAGCACTCGTGAACTACTCGATATCGGCTCACTAAAAGCTGAACCGAGCTTAAACGAGCTCGGGCCTAAACATAAGGTTGTTTTTTGATAAACGAGCCCAAACCCAAGCTTCACTTATCGCCTCAAGTGGCCCAAAAGCCTAAACAAGCAGAATATTTGTAAAATTTTATTTAATATATAAAATATTTAGTTATATAACAAGTTAATAACTATTATTACACAAAAATTATAATTAAACCAAGCCCGAGCATCACTTACCGAGCTCAAGCTGACTTCAAAGCCTAAATGAGCGAAAATATTTGAAAATTTTATGTAATATATAAAATATTTAGTTTTATAATTATTGTTATACATAAAAATTATAATTAAAATATATATGTATATAAGTTATTTAATAAACAATAACAAACCGAGCCAAGCTGAGATGAGTTTGAAAAACTACCCACGAGCCAAGCTCAAGCTTCAGAAATAAAGCTAAAAAAACCGACTCTTGAGCTCAAGCTCTCGTAAGTTTAAACAAGGCGAGCTTGATCAAACCGAGGTCAGCACGACTCAGCTCGTTTACACCCCTACAGTCAAGCTTTTGATATCTTATGTTAAAAGTACAGAGCTCGCGCTTATTCAAACTTGTTAATTTACGCCCCTACTTTTGGTTGTAATCTTGACACGATAACTTTTTTAATAAATTTAAAATTCTGAAAAAAAAGTGTTTCATGTAAATGGCCAAATCCAGTTTAAGACGCAACATACGCTCTAAATCTGACCATTCTAGCATTAAAAATGGAACTTTCACAGCACAAGGTGCAAGTGGAACCAGAGGAGGATCCACATGAAATAAAACCTATATAATAATAACGTGGTGATGGATAATAAACTTACACGGCAGCACCATTATCGAGCAAAAGAGCAACACACTCTTTCCTACCATAACCAGCAAGCATAATGGAGGGCTGTGTTCTTATTCTTATCTAAAGCATCAACCTTTGCTCCAGCTTCAAGAAGCACTTGAGCACATTTCACCTGCCCAAACATTAACCCGAGTCAGTTCGATAAATTTTAAAAACTGGTCAAAATGTAAAGGTTTATTTCAAAATTAGAATCCCTTGTAATTTTTTAATAATATTATTTTACTCATATCCAAATCATATGAATATATTACCTCCCCATATCCACATGCAAAATGCAATGCTGTCCTTCCCTCTGCATCTTCTTCATCTTTATCAGCACCAGACTCTAATGCCTTCTTCAAACCCTAATTATTTTTAAGAAAACATTGGAAATAACATATTTCAATATAAAACTTATAAAGGCTGGACATGAAGCAGTTCCTTTGACAGTAAAAATAAGTAAACAGCTATCTGTTTAAATACATTGTTTGTAACTAAGTATCAAAATGGTTTTGAAGATAGTTTACCTCCACATCACCGACACTAGCAGTTTGATGAACAATAGACTCATCTTCGTTTACTTCTTCAGCTTCACCATCACCTGAGTTTCCAGCAAAAGCAGTAGGGTCTCCTGTAACCGGGAGACCCATTGCTTCACCCAGCTTTTGCAGAACATCTTTATCATTCCAATACCTAAAAAAATTAAACACAAATTATTAAACAGTTAAAAACTTTCAAAGATGCAAAATACGTTTTTATCTCTTCTAAAAAATCATACTTCATCATTGCGGTTGGACCACCGGTTTCTATCTCTTCCAAAATATGTTTCAAGGATGGATCTTCTTTGATACGAGCCATCCGTTCTTCAAGCTGATCCTTTTGAGCAGGATTTGATAAACTCTCGAGCATTTGAGACATTGATGGATCCTGCAACATATAAACAATTCAAATGGTATCAGTTATTTATAGCATGTTACATAAAATCCGAGATATAAAACAGTCAACTAATAAAAGGTAAACACATACCTGCAATAAGGCGCTACCGAGGCGTTCAGCCATGCTCATGAACTGAGGGTTTTGCATAACTTGTTGCATAGTGGTATAATATTGTTGCGTATCAAATTGTGGGATACCACCTTCACCACCTTGAAAGGTCTTCTGAAGTTGCTCTGCCATTTGGTTGAATGACGGATCCTTTGCAATTTGTTCGGCTAATTCCTTCACACTTGGGTCCTGCAAGTCAACGAGTGGCATGCGTGTAAATAGATAGACAAGTGTGTGTAAATAATAATGACGATAAAAGAGGAATATATATATATGTACATTAAGTAGACCAGCCATAGATGAGAAGTCAAAAGGATTTCCGGGAAATCCAGCTGGCATGGACGGTGGAGCATCTGCAGAGGTTGATTCAGAGGATGATTTCTTCACAGATGTTTCTGCTACATGGATTTTACATAACCATCTTGATTTATAGAAACACACAAACATGATAGCCTAAAAAACTCAAATCTTTACAAAAACATTCCAATATTATTACCAAAGTTACAAATGTTTATAACTCATCTTTATGATTTCAATTAAAAAAACTAGGAACTTTCAGCTATGAGGAGGATAACAATTGCAAAAAAACTGTACAAATATTATTATCCGATAATATACAATCATAATCATAAAAATCTAATTTCAATGTCCTCCTTTTACTTTACTCCAACTTAATAGCGACTAAAACCTTTACAAAAAAGCTGTAGCACTTAAGAAATTGTTAAAAGTTAACATTATAGCTCAATCATCGATCAAACTTGTATAAATTATCCCACCAGACCCATCATCAATTTATATAATAATAATAACGCACCGGTAGGGTTGGGTTGGGGAAGCTTGTCGTTGGCCTGCAAAATGATAAGTTTGTAGAATAAAAAAGATAAAAGAAGTAAAATTAAGTTAAACAGATAACAAAAAGAAGGAAGGAATATGAGATTGATTTACTTACCCGAGACATGAGGGAAGGAGGAGATTTGGTGGTGAGACAACACAAGAGAAGTGAAACGATGGTTTGGTTGTGTTGTGTTGGGTTGAAAGAGGCGCACACGAAACAAGGACGGACTGACTGGGCCCAGGGTAATCCTGGATGTTGATTTCATGAACGCTCTCGGCCTCATCTTTTGGGCTGGATAATAAACCATATTTATTTATTTATAAAACAAACACACATAAAAGAAATTTATTTAAATTTTAGTATATGTGGTTCGGTTTTTCCAACTACCCCCAAGTTATGCAGGTGGAATTTTGGACTTAGAGTCTTTAATAGATGCTATTGAAGGCGGGTAGCTTCTTGGATACGCTTTATTTTCAATATTAGGATAAGCGTTAGGAGAGGATGTGATAGGGCTGGAAACGTCAGGACGATGCATTGTTGACGGCCGTGTAGACTGTACTTTCCCCCTTTTTCAGCTTTCCTGCCTGACGTGTCGTTGATTTAGTGGACCTCTTATTTCTCTTTCTTTTGCACGTGTCCCATCGCATTAATTGCGATGAGTATAAATAAATGTCTCTTAATCGTCATTTTTCTATCTCTTTTTCATCTTCTTTCTCTCTTCATCTTTTAGACTTCCATAATTAAAAAAATTGCAAATTTCCCATTATAAACCCAATATTAACCATCATAGCTCGCTGTAATCAGTTTCTTGCTGATTTTCTAATGGCTGGTGAGAAGAAAAGTTCTCCCTCAATTGATTGGGTCGCAATTAACCGGAAAGAGAGGGATTTTCGTGAATGTCTACGGCCTTGCTCCGGAATGGGAACGGAGTTTCCCGCACCTGGATCTAATGCTAATAAACCTTCCTTATTACCAAAATTTTGGGGAATACATTAACAGGGAATGAAATCCATCTTTCACATATGTATCCGTCCGGGCTTATGTGGATCCGGCATTTTTGATATTTGCTGCCGTGCTCACAACCTCGTGCCCACGGTAGACAAATTTTCAGTATTTTACAAAATGCCTGGTCGTGGAGGATGCTATAAATGTGCAACTACAAGCAAGGGGCTATAGATACAGAACCACCACGAAACGCCTATGAATGGTGAACAAAACTCTTTTGGATTCGTGAGGACGTCATTCCAATCCAGATGGTCAGCCACCCCCACAATGAAAAACTGTCAGATCTGACATTTGTGCCATATGCTAATCTTCCCTGGTTTCTCAGCATGACCCGCATTTCGACCCCGATGCAGGCTATCAATGAGGGTGTCATGGTGCGTGTTGGGATGAGTCGTGTATGGTCGTTCCTTAATGAAGAACGTTTTTACCAAAAGCGTGATGAAAGTAAGTATTTTCATAGATATTATTATTTCATCATTCTGTTCTTATAACTTCTTTCATTGTTATAGGCGAGGGGTCGATCGTGTGTGCCCTTTTAGATCGTGTTCCGGGTCTCAAGGAACGCCGCCCACGTGATCCCAAGGTGTTGCCCATACTTGACCAGACCCGGGACAACGTTTTGTTCCCTAGTGTCGTTCGCCCAGATGTTGTGGTTTCTGAGGCCATGTATGCAAAAGGTGAGGATATTTTAAACCCTCGTCCTTTGACTGCCCTTACTTCCGACAAGGTGATTATACTGCTTACATCTAGTGAAGAGTCATCACCCCGTGAATAAGGGACATTTGTAGATACTACTGATTTTGAGAGTTTTGTGCGTGTCATTACAGATCTAGCCCGCAAAAGGAAACATTGTTCTGCTTCAAACAAGGCTGCAGGTGGTAGTTAAGCCAACCCTGGTGCTTTTACCTGTGATGATGAGCAACCCGCATTTGAACACGAGACCATTGATCTTGATGCTCAGGTACACGCAGAGAAAGAACCTGCACCTGAAACAAAGAATCCTACTAATTCTTCAGCCGCCAAGAAAGCCAAGAAGATGTACCTTAGTGATAGGATTCAAAGTGTCGCTTCCAAAGCTATGCAAGGTGTTATTAAATTTCCAATGTGTTGGTGCATAATGTCAGTAGTTCAGTATTTAGTGTTTTGTATGTGTCTGTAATCGTGTTAGATTGTTTGTTTTTGTTTTAGATATGGTGTCACACAAGTTCGCCTGATGTAAGCGAACTTGTGGACAAGCGAAGTTAAGACAACTTCGCCTAGTCTGTTAGGCGAAGTTGTCGAGGCCTATATATGCCTAACTTCGGCTTGTTTAGGAAAAGGTTTTGGAAGGGCAGTACGTGTAAGTGATATTCGAGATCACGTGTTGAAGAGTTGCAATACAACGTGTTTATTAGTATTGTAACGTGTATTTGTGTATCGTCTCAACGTATTATATATCTTACGCTCGTATCGTATTACGTGGGGATTCTGCACCCTCGTGTTACGAGATACTCCTGTGTAGATCCGGCTGGGAACCTACAATTGGTATCAGAGCGTTTGCTCGTGATTGTGTGGTTCGGGATTATCACACGGGTGTTAAGATTGTTCCGTTCGACTATTCGCGGAACGAGTTTACGTTGAAATACCTAGTTTTTGTGTCTTACCCATCTCCCACCATCAAATATAACCCATTACACCTTCGCATATCTCGCAATACGTCCAATTAAAACCTGCAAAAACCTTTTGTTCATCAGGCGAAGTTGTCGTCACTGTTTGTAGGGTTTAGGCGAAGTTAAGAGAAGGCGAAGTTAAGAGAAGGCGAAGTTATAGAGAAGGCGAAGTTATAGAGAAGGTGAAATTGTAAGCAGCGAAGTTAGGAATTTAAGCGAAGTTGAGTACAAGCGAAGTTGAGTATAAGCGTAGTTAGGATCAGGCGAAGTTAACAAGCGAAGTTGTCATAACTTCGCTGTCTGGTCACTGTTTAAATATTAAATACTTTCTTGTTATTTCGAGTCGTGTTTCTTTCAACTATGACTTCAATAAACATTACAGAACTGGTAAAAATGGTGGTTGAAGCCGGCTCAGCTACTAAGGCTCCAAAAATGCTTAAGGGTACCGATTTCGTTGCATGGAAAGATCGGTTTGAACAGTACGTGAAGTATCAAGACGCTAAGATGTGGGTTTGTATTCAAGATGGATACATTCCACCAACATCCTTGTTCGAAGGTCGTGATCAAATTAAGAAGTACAGTAAGATGGAAGTGGAGGAAAAGAAAATGTATGAGGCAGAAAGTAAAGCTCATGCAGCAATAACAATGGCTCTTCCACAAGAGATTCTTCATACTTTCAAGAAGTACAAAACCGCTAGAGAGCTATGGGAAGCTCTAGAAAATAGATATGAATGTAATGTGGGGATACGTGCTTCCAAGACAAAGCTACTAAAAACCCAATTCTCTGTATTCAAGTATTTGAAAAATGAATCACTTGACGATATCATCACCAGATATTATCACTTGATGACCGAACTTAGTAATTACTCCATTTAATACAAGGAAGAAGAGATAGTAGAGAAACTCCTTGATGCTCTTCCACCGAAATGGGAAATGTACACGGTTTTGATGCGAGAGGATAAAGACTTTGCCAATATTGATTTGGAAACAGCAGTGAATAAGTTACGAAATTTTGAACTTAACATGGTTCGGAAGGAGACACCAACTGATCAGGTTCAGGATCCGGGAATGTATGGTGCGAAAGTCGCTCCATGTTCAAGTTCAAAATCAGAATCCACTGCCTACTACACAAAGGGAGAATCAAACTCAGACTCAACTCGAGATGGTCATATGACTCTCAATATGGATGGCGACATATGTTTCGTAGCTGGAGGTAGTAACCCTTCAAAACCTCAAGCCACAACTGGTAATTTCTCGTCAAATGTTCCGAGCTACAACTACTCTCAGATGCCCATGAGTGTTAAATCAGCTGAACAACAGTTTTCTCTCTATGCATCCTTCATTGCATCTTATGAGAACTACATCAAAGGTAAAATAGTCAACCCTGCAACGTTGGATGAAGACTATGATCAGATCGATGCTGATGATTTGGAAGAGATGGATCTGCAGTGGCAAATGGCTATGATAGTAAGAAGGGTAAAGAGATTCATGAAGAAAACGGGTAGAAAGTTCGTTGGGGAAAGACCAGAGTTTGATAAATCAAAGGTACGATGTTACAACTGTCAACAAAATGATCATTTTGCTAAGGAATGTACAAATGAGAGAGTAGAACGAAGTCAGAACAGTCCTGCACAACAGAATGGGGGTGGTAGTGAGAATAGGGCTATGGTATCTAGACAGAATGGTGGATACAACTGGAATATACAGGTTGAGGAAGTGTTCGAACGGGCAAATTTGGTAAACATCGAAACTGGAGGAAGTGAGAGGGAGACGGGAGAAAATCAAGCACATATGGCAGAAGTGAACGATCAGTTCTCTGAGGTAAGTTCTGAACTTCATTGTATACAATGTGAAAATCTGCCTGAACAATTGAAAACAGTAACTGATCAGTTTATTAGTTTGGATGCACAATTTAAAACGTTAAAAGAAGATCATCACTACACTTAAACTAGAGAAAACAGTTACTCGGTAAAAATAAAAGCTAGTGAAAAGGATATCAGAAGTCTTAAAGCCAGTCTAGCTGATAAAATACAAGTAATTGATCTTAGTTATGAAGTGCTAGAAGAAAAAACCAAACTAATTGCTGAAAGAGATAAACAGATAGCTGATTACCAGGTAAAAGTGGTGGAACTAAACAGAAAAATTGAACAATTTAGAAATTTATCAGCTATGCTAGATCACATCATAAGTGTTCAACGTTCCCCGGTTAACAAAGGGGGAATTGGATTTTCTGAAGTTCCACCACCGTATAACAATAACTATACCTATAATCCTAGTAATCAGAAATCTGCTGATATTGAGATTAGTCAGACAGTTCCAGTCAAAATTTTGACTAAAGAACCTGAAGTTAATAAAAGCGAAACGAGTAAGCCAATTTCCACTGTTGAGGTTTCTGTTTCTAGCTCTGTCTCATCAAATTCGGACAAGTCATCCGAATCGGGTGAGATAAAAGAAGAGGTAGTGTTACTAAAACGTGGGGAGGAATATAAGCCTAAATCCGATGAAAAGAAACCTTCACTAAATCCGTTTGTCCCACCATATGTTCGACAAACAGGCAGTAATGCAACCTCGACATTTGCAACTACTGTTGAGACGAAAGTTGAAAACATAAGTTGTTTCAGATGCAATCAAGTAGGACACCTTATTGCTGATTGTTCTCTAAACCAGAGAAACCTTAGAGGTATGAGGCCTCCGAAAACACAGAATAAAACAAAGAGTAATTATTATACTGGTAAGAATGCGAAATCACAAAATTTCAGACATTGGACTAATCCAAGATTTCAAAGAAATCGGTCTCATTTTTCCTCAGTTAACTACCAAACCAACAATTATAATTCAGTTAATTCACTAAGGTTTGGATGGCCTCATAGTCAATCCTCAAGAAGGTTTCCTTTCAGAACTTACAGAAATCATCCTCAAACTGACTTTGGGCAACCAAAGTACAGGATGCCAGTCAACAGATTTAACCGACCCAAGACCAGTAGGTCTTAGGTCCCCAGATTTTAATCTTTTTCTTTAATTGTGCAGGAACAGTCGAACAGGGCTGTAAACAATCTGTGGGTTGTGGACAGTGGATGTTCCAGGCACATGACTGGTAACAAGAATTTGTTACGTGACTGGAAACCTGTTCAAGGTGGTAGGGTTAGTTTCGCTGGAGATAGTGGAGGTAGAATCAGTGGTATTGGAACTGTGACAAATGGAAAAATGAAGTTAGGGAAGGTGAATTTTGTAGAAGAATTGAAGCATAACTTGCTGAGTGTATCTCAGATTTGTGACAAAGAATACACGGTGCATTTTACTAAAAACGAGGCAATCATCCTTTATCCTGGTTTCAAGATACCAGAGGCATGGGTGGTAATGAGAGCTCCAAGAGAAAAGAATACGTATGTAATGGATATGAGGTCAACTGAGATGACAACAGAAGAATCATGTCTTCTGTCAAAGGCAACTGAGTCTGAGTTAGAGTTATGGCATCGAAGAATGGGTCATATACATCTTCGCAAAATGAATTACATTGTAAAGAATGGGCTGGTGCTTGGTGTTCCCTTAAAGAATTTTAACTTTGAAGATCAATGCTTATCGTGCAAGAAGGGAAAGCAACACAAAAAACCTCATCACTCCAAGAAGGTTAACTCAATTGTCAGCACCCTATACCTATTTCACATGGATCTCTTTGGTCCCGTGAATGTAAAGAGTCTATGTGGAACGTCATACTGCTTGGTAGTAACCGATGATTACTCTCGATACTCTTGGGTATACTTTCTGAAGGCAAAAGATGAGACGGTTCAGTTGGTAATTAACTTGATTACCAAGGTTGAAAATATTGTTGGGAGAAAGGTTAAGTACATCAGGAGTGATAATGGTACAGAGTTCAAGAACTACCAGATGGAGATGTTCTTCTTACAGAAAGGGATAGACCATTAGTACAGCGCCCCGTATACTCCGCAACAAAATGGGGTGGCTAAGAGGAAGAATAGAACGCTAATTGAAGGAGCCAGAACCATGCTGGCTGATTCTAAACTTCCCGTGGTGTTCGGGGCTGAAGCTATTGCCACAGCCTGTTATATCCTTAATCGTGTTTCAACTGTTAAAAGATTAAATAAAACTTGTTATAAACTCATGCATGGTAGAAAGCCAAACTTGAATGGTCTCGAACCTTTCGGGTCCCTATGTACGATATTAAAGACAAACTCAAAATTTGGTGAGAAAGCCGACGAAGGTATTTTAGTCGGATATGTTGTTGGGACACCCAACAGAAGAGTCTTTAATTTATCGAACAACAAGGTTAAGGTGGTATGTAACACTGACATCACGAGTTACAAATCACCAAAACCTAGCATGGGACCCGCTGAAGCTTTCGACTATGATAAACTGTTCAAATCTTTTAATATACCTTACTTGGATTTTGCAGAAGTTGATGAGAAAATTGCTTCACAGATTTTGTATGACGAGGAAGAAAATTTTGTGCAACGTCCGCGATACGATAAAAGTCAACCTTCCTCGTCAAGTGCCGTTGATACTCCTTCTGCCTCTACTGAAGAAGAATTCTACAACCCATTTTGCTCTACTGAAGAAGAACTCTCTTCGAATTTAGAAAACAATCTGGAAGTTGGTCCGGTTCAGACTACTGCAAACAAAAATCACCCTTTGGAGAATGTAATAGGTAATCTGTCTGACGGTGTTCAAACAAGAAGAAGTTTGGATGAACACACATGTGTTTACGCAAGCATCAAAGACACGGGTATCATAAATGAATGCTTGTACACCTGCTTCATCAGCCAGATTGAACCGAAGAACTATTAAATGGCTCTAAAGGATAGCTCGTGGGTCGGAGCCATGCAAGAAGAGTTAGCACAGTTCGAGAAGATGGAAGTATGGAAATTAGTTGAAAAACCAAAGAATGTAAATGCTATTGGTAAAAAGTGGGTTTTTAAATGTAAGAGAGATGAGAAAGGGATAATCATACGGAACAAGGCAAGGCTGGTAGTAAAAGGGTTTAATCAGCAAGAAGGAATCGACTACAATGAAGTGTTTGCTCCTGTGGCAAGATTGGAGGCAATTCGACTATTCTTGGCATTTGCTGCACACAAAGAGATGAAGGTGTTCCAGTTAGATGTGAAAAGTGCCTTTCTTAATGGTAAAGTCGATGAGGTGGTGTATGTTGAAAAACCTCCGGGATTCCCTGACACTGATTTCCCTGATCATGTGTACAAACTGAGTAAAGCTTTATATGGGCTACATCAGGCACCTCGTGCCTGGTACGCAACCTTGTCCGATTATTTGCTTGAGAATGGGTTCGAAAGAGGAAAGATCGATAGCACGTTGTTTGTCAAGAGAAAAGGGGGAGATCTTCTACTAGTTCAAGTCTATGTGGACGACATCATTTTTGCTGCATCAAAAGTCACCATGTGTCAGGAATTTGAAGCAGTCATGAAAAATAGGTTTGAAATGAGCGCCATGGGCGAATTAACTTTCTTTTTGGGATTGCAGGTTGATCAGAAGAAAGATGGGATGTTTATTCATCAAACAAAATATGTCCATGATGTCCTCAAACGCTTCAAGATGGAAGATAGCACCCCATTTGATACTCCAGTTTGCGTCAACTACAAATTGGGTGCTGATTCTGACAGTGATGAAGACGTGGACCCCACCCAATATCGAGCAATCATAGGTTCTTTAATGTATTTAACTGCATCTAGACCTGATATTATGTTTGCAGTTTGTCTTTGTGCTCGTTTTCAGGCAAGCCCGAAGGAATCTCACATTAAGGGAGTGAAGAAAATATTGCGGTATCTCAAAGGCAAGCCTAAGTTGGGATTGTGGTACACGAAAGGGGGAGAACTGGATTTGGTCTCTTACACAGATTCTGACAATGGAGGTTGCAATCAGAACAGGAAGTCAACAACCGGTGGATGTCAGTTTCTGGGAGGAAGATTGGTGTCGTGGCAGTGCAAAAATCAGACCTCGGTAGCCATTTCCACCTGTGAAGCAGAGTACATGGCAGCATCGAACTGCTGCTCCCAGGTTCTTTGGATACAACAGCAATTGCGCGATTACGGTCTGATTTCACTCAAACTCCTATTTGCATTGATAACACTGCTGCAATCTCAGTAACTAACAATCCCATCAAACACAGCAAAACTAAACATATTGACATTCGTCATCATTTTATACGGGATTGTGCTGAGAAGAAATTAATTGTGCTTGAAAAGGTTGATTCGTTGGATAATTTCGCCGATCTTTTTACTAAAGCGTTTGACCGATCCCGTTTTCAAAATCTGGTTGAGCTAAATGGGATGATCAATCCAGAGTAACCTTGTTTTTCGTTTTTATTAAAAAAAAAATAAAAATCACTACCGCTTAGAATTAAGTCGGTTGCTTCAGTTTGAAGGACACATCCTCGGATATGTTTGGTCCTTACTTCTACTAGTAGATTATGAGGATAGCCATTAACCAGATGACTGAAAGTGACCAGGGCGGTTTATGATGGGTTTTTATTCTTTCGCTGAAAAATAGTCGTTCATACTTAGTTAGAAGGACACATACTTGTATGTGGTCGGTCCAGCTGATCCATTGGATCTTTAGGATAGCCGTTTACCTGAAGACTTTGACTTGATCGGGGCGATAGAATTTAAAATTTTTTTTGTGGGAGATGATATAATTCTTCAAGTCTATAACTTCGTAAGAAGTTTCAATACAATGTTTAAAAGAAAATTTATCCAACCTTGGAAAGTGATAGAAAAACTAATTCTGTGTGCTTAACTAGTGAAGTTATTAAGCCTAAAAGACTCTAGAACAGCCATTGTAAGTTATGGTAGCTTTATATGGTGCGTAAAAGTAGAAGTGATACAAACTAAATCTCCTCGATTTAATGTGGAGAATCATTTTGTGTTGTGCATGTCTCCATATACATCTTTCCAAATGATAGGCAAAAAAGTGATTATCCAGTCATACACGAGCCCGTGAGTGTTCTGATTCCCGAGAAGATAGTGTCAAGTACCTGCAGTGATCCAGATTCAGGACTTGCAGTTGTCTAAAAGATCAAGCTGTGTTAATGTCTTTATTAACATTAAAGAGACCAGGAAGAAGACTCTAAAGATCGATATGTACTTACTGTTTAATCAGACACTACGGGTCGAGGTCAACTCGGGGTGACTTGGGGAAAGCCAAATACGCTTTGAGAATAGATAGGAGGCATCACAATCTCTCATGTGATGTCCATCTAAATTTTGAGCTTAACTGAACCTAATCCGTATCACAGAAGCGATGAAAACCATACTAAGTTTTATACCAGCTTACAACCTGTTTCCTTATGTCATAATACCGCTGAACATGGATCTATGTGATAGCCACTTAATTAGTATGATTCCTGTTCGGATCTTTTCTAAAACATGCTGGTCCCCGTCTAGACTGAAATTTGATCCCGTTTATTTAATTACTAAAATTTTCTTTGCATATTTTGTTTTGTGGTTTAAAACTTGGTTACTTGGTTCTTTGATCGTAAAGTTTAAATCTTTAGCGGAGAATTTTAAAAGACAGTTGCACTTTGATCAAATTTATAAGGTCCTGTTTTGTAAATTAAGTTAGGCGAACTTGTGTTAAGGTAAAGAGGCGAAGTTGTCCATGCTTGGTGTTAAGTGAAAGAAAATGAAAAATCACAAGTACCCCCGAGCACACCCTTGCTACCGAGCACACTTTTGCTCCCGAGCACACTTTTGCTCCCGAGCATGCTTGGTGTTAAGTGAAAGAACATGAAAAATCACAAGTACTCCCGAGCACACCCTTGCTCCCGAGCACACTTTTGCTCCCGAGCACACTTTTGCTCCCGAGCATGCTTGGTGTTAAGTGAAAGAACATGAAAAATCACAAGTACTCCAGAGCACACCCTTGCTACCGAGCACACTTTTGCTCCCGAGCACACTTTTGCTCCCGAGCATGCTTGGTGTTATGTGAAAGAAAATGAAAAAGCACTAAGGAATCCGAGCACACTTTGTTTCCGAGCACTAAGTAATCCGAGCACACTTGTACTTCCGACCACACTTTGTGCTAGTTGAAAATTGAAAAATCACAAGTGTTTTGATTTC
Source organism: Bidens hawaiensis (assembly GCF_021521415.1). NCBI lineage: Eukaryota > Viridiplantae > Streptophyta > Magnoliopsida > Asterales > Asteraceae > Bidens > Bidens hawaiensis. Next base: position 2,133,284 of record NW_027491034.1, read on the forward strand.
CGGGTACACTTTGTGCTTGGAAAGTGCTTCCGGGTACACTTTGTGCTAGTTAAAAATTGAAAAATACAAGTGTTTTGCTTTCCGAGTAAACTTTACTTCCGAGCACACTTTGTGCTAGTTGAAAATTGAAAAATCACAAGTGTTTTGATTTCCAGGTACACTTTGTGCTAGGAAAGTGCTTCCGGGTACACTTTGTGCTAGGAAAGTGCTTCCGGGTACACTTTGTGCTAGTTAAAAATTGGAAAATACAAGTGTTTTGCTTTCCGAGTAGACTTTACTTCCGAGCACACTTTGTTTTCTGAGTACACCTTGTTTTCCGAGCACACTTTGCTTCCGAGTACACTTTAGGCGAACTTAATAGTAGGCGAAGTTGTGCAGGGGCGAAGTTAAGGGTAAGCGAAGTTAACCTTAACTTCGCCTGAGTATTTTCAACCCTATATAAGGTGTCTTCTTGGGCAAACACTTAAACTTTTCAAACACTCCGGCGAACTTATCATCTTCTAACCCTCGGTGAACTTAAAACTCGAATCGAACCTCGTTATTTTCTGCTTCCAATCCGTGTTAAAGGTGTGTTGGATTGGTATAACATGTAATTCATACTAATGGTGTTAATCAGAGGACTTGGTGATTCGATTTGTGACATAGTGTGTGCTAACTTTCAAACACTCGATAAACGTTCTGGTTATAACATGTTTGTAACTAATTTGATCTTCTAGATCTCGAAAGAAACATCTTTTCATTCTCAAATACACCACACAAAACCATGATCGGACCTCTGTGTATGCCGGTTCATATTCAAGCGAAGTTAGGGTTTAGGCGAAGTTGTTCTCAACTTCGCCCTAGGTCTAACTTCGCCTGCTCAAGCTTGTAATTCATTAAGTCTGGTTTGTTCAGGGGTGAAGTTAAGGATTAGGCGAAGTTATATTCAATTTCGCCTTAGTTTTACCTTCGCCTGCTCATGTTTAATTAATTAATTAGCCTGGTTGTTCTCAGGCGAAGTTAGGGTTAAGGCGAAGTTGCACTCAACTTCGCCATATGGATAACTTCGCCTGCAAATAAGATGTTATCATAACTTCGCTCATGGTAACAGGCGAAGTTATGATCTGCTTTATCGATGTTCTAACTTAGACCGTTTGTTGTACAGATATGGCTGCTGTAGCAGGAGCTGGTGGTGCTGGTGGTGACGAAGGTGGTGACAACAACCGACAGTTCTTTCCGGGTCACAACATGTACATTACTTTGGATCCGGATGCCAGTGGTATCGATGATTTTCGCGAGATCATCTCCTTCCTCGTTCGCTCACAAAATTTTCATGCCATCGCTACAATTCTCCCCATTTCTCTACCGAATATAAAAGATTTCTGGCAAACGGTAGAATATGACTGTAGAGTTGAGCCTCCGGTTATGCGCGCCACAGTGAACAATCAGGAGGTGCAGTTCTCAGCAGATCAGATCAGAGTCGCCTTGCAGTTCGGGACTGAAACTACAGATGATCCTACAGATTTTTCAGCTCCATTCAGAGATGGTGCATTTTTACGTATGGGCTATTCGGGTCCTTTGGGTGACACTCAAAGGCGAAAGGGATTCTTGCTGGATCAGTGGCGTTTTCTGATGCATGTGATGATTGTGTACATGTCAGGTCGTAAAGCTAGTAATGACGGTATGGGGGCAACGATGCAGTCTGCTATGACAGCCCTGACTTACAACAAGCCCTACAGCTTCAGTCAGATAGTGTTTTATGAAATCGATCGTCAGAGACGCGCGGTCGCTCGTGAAAGATTTTTAATGTAACCCAGATTCTTACAAATGATTTTGAATCATGTAGCACCTACACTACCTCAACGACGTCCCATCCATTATGTTGAGAGTGTAAGTAAGAGGATCTTTGCGCAATGTTGGTCGTCAAGCGCACGTAGCAAACCAGAGCTTCGTCCGCGGCACACTCCATTGTTTGGTTATTTGGTGAACCCTTCCTATCTTGCTCCTTTTGGAGATGAATTTCGGGACCCGACACCTCAACAGGCTGATGTTCCTCAACCACCACCGGTGGTACAGCAAGCTTTGCCTGCTGATCCTGTTGTAGCTCCAGAGGAACAGGTAGATCTTGAAGCTGCTTTTGGTGGCCAAGGGTTCTTTGATATGGAGCAGATTGATCCAGCTGCAGAGGTTCAAGCACCAGAAGCTGAGGCATCTGGTGTGAATGTTTCGATGGTCGCTACGTCTGTAGCAGATTCTGAGAGAACCGACTCTGACTCCTCCGCTGACGATATCGCTGAAGCACGACAGATTCTGGTCACACAAGAAAGAATACACAGTAAGAGAAAGAAAGAATCAGATGACAGTGAATCTAACTTCGAGGAGGAGTTAGACCGGTTGATACGTCGATAAAAGAGGGCCAGAACTGGTGAGGGTTCGGGAGCTGGTGAAAGCTCAAGGGTGGTTCGTTTCTCTCCACCCTCGTTATCTGGTATGACCATGGTTCCGGCTTCGATGACTGTAACAGTACCGATCACCTCCAGTGTTCCCGTGGTGACATCATCATCCTTTGGTATTCCACCAACCACGTTTCAGTTTTCAGCTCCGGAGATAGTTTCCATGCCACCTCCTACTCTTACTCCATCGGAGGTTGTTGCAAGATTTGTTGAGTCGACGTTGGTAGCTACTGCGGGGTTATCTGTCACAATACCACCCGCGGTTACTATTCAGCCTGCTTCTGGTATTCCTTTCAGTTTGGGAATACCTCCACCTTATGCTCAAGACGTTTCTCAGATGCGCTTTGATTTTGATGCTACCTTGCCTGATTCTGAAAGGATAGCGGCTCTTGAAAGGGTGGTTGTTGAACAGTCGAGAATAAATCTAATCCAGACACAAGCTATCCAGCGCCTTGTAGCAAAAAATCAAATCCAATCGTCCCTCCTTGTTGAACACGGTAAACTTTTTGATGCTCTAAAGCAGTTCTTAGCATCTCAGGGAAAGACGAGCTGCAAGGGCGATGAGTTAAGAGCAAAGAAAAGTCATGATAGAGACGATGATCCCAATGCATCGAAAGGTGCAGGTGGTGAGTTGCCAAGAACTGAACAAACTCTTGGGACTTCCACATCTCAGGGGGAGTCAACTGGTACAGCAGGTGGATCAGGTGGTGAAGATGTTGTGGTTGTGGATGATGAGGAAACGTTAGGTGATGATGATGTGGGTGATGACGAAGTGTTACCTGTTGAAGAGATTGAAAAGATAGGTGAACAGATTGTGATCGATAGTGAGACTGAAGAGGGTGAGATTTTGGATGACAGTGTAGAACATGATATTCCAGGCGTTGACAAAGTATATGTGAGTCAAGATATGAATGTGACGGATGAGTCTGAGTGGGAAGAGCAGCCGAGATGGAAAGAAGGCTACGCTCAGTGGTTTGAAAAGACAAAGAAGCCAGCGGTTCCATCCATGTTCAAGAAAAGATACAATATCAAAGGGTATGCTGAGTCGAAGAAGGGTATTATATGTTGGCTGCATGATGAGCAGTTGAGATTATTAGTGATTAAACGCTTTGATGGGATTCAGTATTTTAAGAGGATGTTGAGATCTCTCAATACCTTGCCTGAGTGTGAGGTGAAGGATTTGGCAAAATTGGGGTTGATTAATAGAAGTGATGATAATATGGCCAGAATAATTGGGAAGATTGTGTGGAAAGAAAGTGTGAAAGAGAAGAAGTTTGAATTGTTAAAGCCGCAGAAAGGGAAGCTGGTTGAAGATAAGGAAAGAGGAATGCGAGCTGATGGAAAATCTTGGATGGTGATGAAATATAAGCCGGTTCGGTGTTTAAAAGAAGCGCGATGAAGATAATGCCCAAGGATGTCTTAAAGAATCTAATGTGGTGGTATGTTGATAGCCAAACAGCTGAAGCGGTTATGGAAGATGAAGACGAACAAGAGATTCTGAGAGTGTATGATCCCATGCACTTGGTAAATTTGTCTCAAGCTGACTTGCAGGTGCTAAACGATAAAAAGATATTATATATTCCTGCGTGGAAAGATGAAGCCAAGAAATACCAGAGGGTGGTCTCTGTGTGTGTCAGACAGGGCGTTCATGCTTGAAGACGGCTGACACGAGATTTTGGGATTACTAGACACGAGATTGAAGATAGAGATATGAAGCTACTGCCAAGGGGGAGTCTGTTGGTGCATAATGTCAGTAGTTCAGTATTTAGTGTTTTGTATGTGTCTGTAATCGTGTTAGATTGTTTGTTTTGGTTTTAGATATGGTGTCACACAAGTTTGCCTGATGTAAGCGAACTTGTGGACAAGCGAAGTTAAGACAACTTCGCCTAGTCTGTTAGGCGAAGTTGTCGAGGCCTATATATGCCTAACATCGGCTTGTTTAGGAAAAGGTTTTGGAAGGGCAGTACGTGTAAGTGATATTCGAGATCATGTGTTGAAGAGTTGCAATACAACGTGTTTATTAGTATTGTAACGTGTGTTTGTGTATCGTCTCAACGTATTATATATCTTACACTCGTATCGTATTACGTGGGGATTCCGCACCCTCGTGTTACGAGATATTCCTGTGTAGATCCGGCTGGGAACCTACACAATCTCTTCCATACTTTTTTTGGAAATTTAATTGTATATTATGTATTTTTAGATCCTTCCAATATGAGAACTTTCTCCGCCACTTAAGATAGTGCAAGCTGTTGACTTTTCTCCTTGCAAAGGAAAAACATATGATCAAGGCCCTATTGATAAAGGAAATGTTTCCTATCCTGACCTGCAAGTCCACGATCAAGAATAACCACTCATTTCTCCACGCTCTTCACCTATCTTTCTTGAAAGTGAGGAGGGTTCTAATAATTTAGCCAAGGAACCTCTGCATTCATCTCCAAACGTTCAAGAAGGAAGAGATTCAGAGGAATTCTTTGGGCGTCCAAATCCGTAAGAAGATTCACGGATCCACTGCCCGCATTGGTCTTTGGTACAAGGCTCTCGATTTTCTGATAATGATGTTTGCCACAAATTTCTAAGCCAAAGTATTCCTCCTGTGGAGCAAGCACACCAGTGCGGACGTCCTAGATTTGAGCTTGCCGTGTCATCTAAGAAAGAAATATACCAGGAATGGATGACCATGGGGGGGGGGGGTAGGGAAACATGGAGAATGGGGTTGAAGAATCGAAGAAGGAGGCCGAGGAGTATCGCTTAGAAGCCAATACTGCTAAGTGGAAACTCAAGGATGCTGACAAGTTGTGGCTGCTAAGGACCGTGAAGCATATTGTAAACAACAAAATACTACCCTTGAAGCTGCAAGAGAACACGTCTGCCAGAAGGAATATTTGGGTCATTTCATTATTATTTGTTTACTTTCTTTTCTTTTTTCTCTCCTGGTCTTCCCCCTTTTTATTCCTTCGTAAGCCCTAACCATCCCTAATTATCAAAATTCTTAACACTGCTAATCGATTCTCATAGTTCCTAACCATCGCTCATCGATCGATCCAAGGTTGCAAAAGTCATTAGGCGGACCCTATGCGACCAACTCGGGAGTTGGGTGTACTCGGAATTGGTAAATATAAAAAAATATTTGTTTTATATTATATATATGTCAAATATTATAAGTATACTAATATTTATAACAAAATAAGTGAATATCAATCTACATAAGAGAGACACATTTTTAAATACTAAAATATTTGCTAATTGTTAACTAAAAAAGCGACATTTTTAATATTATAGAAATTTGAATGATGTTTTATTTTTTAAGTCAAAATCGGGCCAAGTTGACTGACTAGATGTGATTCTGGTTGTGGTTGACCACCTTTGATCAATTCTTAGTAACTAGGCAGAGCTGAAGAAACTCTCCTCGGTGACATACATTGTAGCGAGTACTCGGCCTTGGAACCCTACTTTTACAACATTTTCATCGATCATTGAATCTTCAAACAATTTAGCAATCTGGTCATTGGTTCCCCAAATATGGCTAAATTGTGGGTTGTTCGACATGAATCTTCAAACTTCGAACACGCTATTGAATATGTTTAGTTAAATCAAATTATTGTTCAACCATCTTGTTGTTTAATCTTTTTCTTCAATCCTAATATGTTATTTTACATTGAATTTACAGCAAACAAATGATACCAGTTTACACTAGAAGTTCACCATGATGGCAAAATTAACAATGCTCCAGGAGGCAGAAGATACAATTTGGTCATGTTGACTTTATTGATAAGATGCATTTTGAGTATTTTTTTAGTGACTAGTCTAAATACTATGGTAGAATAACTAGGTTATTTAGAAGGAGATGTCGTAGCATACCATTAGTCCATGAAGTAGACTTAGATATTGGTTAAAGACCATTGGGTAGTGATAGGGATGTTATTGAAATGCTTGAACATATTCAAAATACTAGAGTTATTTAGGTATATATTAAACATTTCAAAACACATCCTAGGAAAAAACTAAATGTTAGAAAGGGAAACAATGATGTTAGAGTGGGAATGTTGAAGATTTGAATGTTGGATGAGATGATTATCAATTTAGTAGTGATGAGAGTATTGTTGAGAAGGCTGTTGAAAGGTTAGGCGATGGGGGTGATATGGGGGATGATGATTGGAGTAATGAGGGGTCATATAATGGGGGTGATAAGGGGGATGATGTTGGTTGTGAGGAGAGGGCTGATGTTGGTAGTAAAGGGAGGGGTGATGTTGGTAGGGAAGAGAGGGGTGATGAGAGTGCAGATTCTAATTACATAATAGATGAAAATTACTTAGATGATGATATAGATGTGAATGTAGCTATGGATGAATTTAGGGTTGTTGTGGACTTTGACATAAGTGATGAAAATGAAGAAGATGTTGGAGATGAAAATTTAAATTAGGTTGATTTAGAGGAGTTTGATAGTATTAGTGGTGATGAGACACCATTGCAACAAACTCTTAGGTTAAGTAGGAAGAAAAAATTAAGGTACACAATATGTGAATTCCCCCTTTTACATTGGCCAAACTTTTACATATAACAATTTCATAAAGTGGTTGGTCAAACAATATGCAATTGACTCAAGAAGAAAATTACATGTTAAGCTAAATGATAATCTTAGATATAAGGTGATTTGTTTAGGTGTGGACCCAAGCCACGTTAGGTGTGAGAGTACAAAGGACGGGACAAAAAAAGTTGGGACTTCCAAGGATAGATCTGTAGCATCTTCAAGTGGAACCAAGAAAGTGGATACATCAAAGAGAAAAATTGTAAAATCTACACCTAAAAAGAAGGACCAGGAACTAGCATGCCCTTGGATTTTAAACATATCACATGTTAGAAATAAGGGTAGTTGGACTGTCAAAACATACTTTAAGGAGCACACTTGTCTGCAAACAAGAGATGTGAGCTTATGCATCATAAATTGGTTGGCCAGGGAAATTGAACTAACCATTAAAAGCAATTAAATTGTAATTGGATTCTTTTATTTTCTATTCATGTGAAATGTTACAATTAACCACTAAGCCAAGAAATCTGGCAGAAGAATTGACAATGAAATATCAGGTGCAAATTACCCCATATCATATGCGTATGGCTAAGAACATGGTTGAAAAGAAGGTACCCGGAGACTTTAAGGCTCAATATGGGAATCTAAGGGATTACACTAAAGATCTTGTTAGATCTAATCCAGGTACAATAGTGAAACTAGATGTTAAAACCTTGTTGCAACCCTAGTAGTCCCACAAGGCAGTTCATGAGAATATATATTTGCTTTGGTGCACTAAAGGAAGGGTTTAAGCTTGGTGGTAGAGATCTACTGGGTCTTGTTGGGCATTTTATTAAAGGGCCCTTTCTAGAGCAGATTTTACAGTTGCTAGAATTGATGAAAATATTGGAATTTATCTTGTAGCATTCTCATTGGTGGAGGCTTAGGCAACTACTAGTTGGACCTGGTTTTTGGAGTGTTTGGGGGAAGATCTGGATCTGTATTTCATTAGTAATTTCACCTTCATAATTGTTAGTGAGTTAATGTGTCGTCTTGGTCTTTGTAATATGCTTTGCTCAAATGTAATAGTTTTAGGGTTTGATTTTGTAATTATGGAAATGCCATTCGCATGGCCTGTAGGCGAATGAATATGTTTTGTCCATACGTTTGATGTGTAAGTGTGCGATGAGTTTTGTAGGCCATACGCTTGGTGTGTTGGCTTACGTGCCATTAATTAAGTAGATAGTTAGGATGTAAGCGAATAAATGCCATTCGTTGGGGATTTCAGCGGATGGAACCCATGCCTACAAATACCCAACCAGCAACATTAACCGAAGCCCTAGTCGTTTTATGAACCAAGATATAACATTACAACTTGTTTTATTATATTATAGCAGAGCATAACTGATTTGATGATCAAAACCTGAGTTTATGTTGGTTATATAGCTAAAAGGGTATTTTTGGAACAAAACTTGGGTGGGTTATATCCGTAAATTGTGTTTACATACAAATACTTTATCAAAAAGAAACATATATGATTTTTTTGAATAAAAACAAGTTATAGATGTTTAGGACTTTAGGATAAGAAACTCGCTTACGAACCTAGACGCTTGTTTCGCTTAAAACCGCTTAAAACCGACAATGAACCAGCATATATAAGTCTTATTTATTTCAAAAATATAAAATACACATTTTTCCAGAAAATATACTTAAAACATCTTATAATAATGATATATAGTATTTTTATAACTCGTAACACCTTCATTTACCAAGGATAGTTTATTAAATGCGGCTTATGGATAAACCGACGCGAACCGAACAAAAGGTTTTATAAAATATAAGAACAGAAACTTTTAAGTTAAAATTGACAAATATAAGTTATAAAATATGAAGAAAACGGGGACTTAGGAAAATGGCCCCTTTGCGAAACTGATTGGGACAGAGAATGATCGATGAAGAATAGAGGCAGAGGATGTCGATTGTTTTGATAGGGTATAGGGATTTTTGGAGATTTGAAGATATTATAATGTCTTGTAATATTTTAGTATATTGTTATGTTTATAGAAATCACCAACTATTTTATATATATATATATATATATATGTAAATATTGGACAAGCTTAATAGATTGCTAAATACACGAGTGTGGATACCTTAGGCGATTTAAGGGTTCACAGAGAGTAGTCCATCAGTTTCTTGGAAGAAATTCATGAGCAGCAGTGGGTATATTAGGGTCGGATTTTTATACAAACAATGGAATTAGAGGAAGGATTACAATCGCATTGAATAGAGACTGATCAAAGAAAATTACGGTACCCGATTCTCTTGTTCTTGGCTGTAACTTCAGTTTCTTCAATAGGGGAGAAGAGAATGAATTTTGCTGAATATTGCATGTTTGTCTTATGATTGGAGTTGAAAGGGATTAAATCAAGTTGCAGGAGATTTTTGGGGAGATGAAGATATGCATTAAAACGAACACCTTGGTAACTCGTTTAACTAAGAAACGAGTCCTGCAACTTAAGTAATATTATAACATCTTTTGCAGCCCTAAATAGAACATTTTGAAGAATTATAATTTGACCCGAAACTGTATTTCATGAAACATAAATTTTTAAACCGGACTAGAACCTAAACGGGCCAAAACCGGGCCCGTTAGTGAAAATGCAACCATGAACAACCTTTCCAAACCCATGAAATTTCAAAACAATCTATTTTTATTTATTATAACAGGTCATAACATGCTATATGACTAAAAGTGAGTTTTTGTTAAAAACATAACGAAAGGGCATTTATGGAAATGAGTTACTTCTCAAAAATTGAATATATAAATGTATGGTTTCGAAACAGAAACTTATAAGTTAAAATGATTAAATATAATAATAAAAGAATAAAGGATAAATGGATTTAGAAAAAGGGCCCGTTACAAGCCTAAACTCGTTAATTCGTTCAAACCGACGAACGGGCCGCATGTTAAAGACTAAAATGCTTAAAAAACAAAATAGCCCTATTTTTATAGTTGTTACATATGCATGTCCCATTCATATCCCATGCATTGTATGGTATAACGAATGAGCCTCTATTACTAATTACCAAGACATATAATATTCTAAACACTTATCAAGACCTAATTACTAAAACTAAACGACATGTCGGTTTAACTCTCGGCACTTGTCACATTTCATGTACTAACAATGAATACTTTATGCTGCTGGTGATGGTTCCTTTTCAGGTTCAGTCACTGGTGTTATGGAAGTAGGCTTAGTAGGCTCGGACATTTTAGTTCTCTTTTCTTTATTGCATAATGTACCATCTCCCCTTGCCACTCCCTTTGTTCATACTCAAACTCTTCAACAAACTTTCTCTTTTCTCCCTTTTTTGAATCTATCAAAGATTCTATCACCTCCTGTGGGATCTCTTCTTCACCCATCACTTCAGCTTCAAGTCTCAACTTCCTAGCCAAGTTGGCTTGTTCAAGAAAAACTCTTTGTTCATCCAACTCTTTTTTTTTTGTCAAAAGAAGTACAATAGCTCTTTATCTTTCATTTTCTTTAATATTTTCTTCATTACTTCTCTTGTTCTTGTTTCGAATTCATCTACATCAAGGAATTTATACCCTGATGTAGGTACAAATGGCATAATAACTTCTTCTGGATTCTTTTTAGTCATAGGGGCTTTACCCTTAGCTTTTCTTCTTTTTAAGGCTTCTTCATCTTCCTTTTCACTTTCAAACCGTGGATTAGGCTTAGTAGGCTCGGACAGTTAGTTCTCTTTTCACTTTTAGACTGTCAACATCTTTATATAAGTCCCTTAACTCCTCATCCATATAACCTATCTCATGGCTTTTGTCTCTACAGAATTAAGAATTTCATCTACATCATTTTCATTATTATGATCAAACTCAAACACAATATTATCGACAACATCAGCAGCCTTATTATCATCATCACTAGACTCGCTATAGAATTCACCAATAAGGTCCATAGCAGACTTACTCTCCTTCTTTTTTGGTGCATCTGAGGTCTTCTAAACCTCTACACCATGTAACTTCAGGTTTTCAATCTCAGCTAGGGCCGCTGCTAGTCTAGTGTGTAAGTCTTCATTTACATCCTTTAATTTTCAATTCTCCATTTGAAGCATTAGAATCCTTGCTTACATTTCAGAATAGGTTTTAGCATGGGGATATAAATTCTCCTATTCAACTTGAGGCGGAGAGACAGTGTCTCTCTCATGAAAAGCTTGTGCTTGAACTGGTGTTGGTTCTTGAATTAGCTCATGAACTGGAGAATGAATAAGAGAAAAATAAAATTATTCATGCAAAGGAGATCGAACTGGGGTAACAACTTCTTCTTATATAGGAGATTGGGGAGGAGTAATAACATGCTCTAGTTCAGTAACATCGTGCACTATGTACTTAATAACCTCTTTAAGATTTTCCACTTCTATATTTCCACCCAAATCACCAGAATCTCCATCTTCACTATCAGAATCACTATCATCACTTTTTGACTCATCACTATCATCCACAACCTCTGGCTCAAGAGGCGCAGAGACCTACATAATAATTAATTTTGGATCCATCAGCCATGGTAGTCCATCATATTCAACTTAATGATTGAAGTTGCTTGTGGGAGCCAAGCTCTTGATTTTTCTATAGACATTGGGGTTTTGAAGGTGTAGAACCTCACCCAATCTTGCTATGTATGGAAGCTCAGCATCAATAATGATCTGCAAGAACCTGAGATAAACTACAAACTTATCCCTTTTAGAGCATTGGACTTCATCCCTCAAAATATCATCTTTGAGAAACTAAATGGCTGTCTGTATGCAACTGCAACTATTGCAGATGCAATCTCCTTACTCATCAAGGCCCAGCTACTTCTTCTAAATGGCATGCTTTGTATAATATGATGAATTAGAAACCTGAAATGTAAAGGAAACATCCCCTTTTTTAACCGTCCTTCATGAATGATGCCTTGGTAACCCATAGTCTCTTGGAAATTTCTCATTAAGTGCCTTTAAGAATACAATAACTATTCTGGATGGCCATCATTGAGTTGTAATCTTGTTCTTATCATGGCTTTAGTGTTCTTTATCTCTCTGCTCTGAATAGTTGCTTCAATTATTTCCCCATTAATGTCTTTAATGTATTCCGCTGTGGACTGGAAGTCTTTAATGTATTCCGCTGTGGACTGGAAGTCATTAATAGTTTTTCTGTCATTGGTGGAATTGGCTGTGAGAACAAAGTTTAGATTTGATAATTGCAGCCATATGATCATCTGGAACAACTCTTGATTTTCAGCAGTTACTTCTAACAAAGACACATATTGTGCCTATTTTCGAATTTATAGGCCATGATATTTTGTAAATAGAAATCAACATGCAAATATGAATTAATATATGAAATGGAGTAATTAACAATAAAAATTAAAGATGAGAGAAAGATTATGTCTTCCAGTAACCTGTATCCTAGACAATTGAAAAACACAAACCGGTAAGTAAAAATCAAAATTGAAACCCTAAATCTAGATAAAAGGTGTCGGAAATCATAGTAAAAATGACTAACCAAGTCGGAATCAATGAAAGTAAACAACAAGTGTAGATTGAGAAAGTACTTTGAGATTTTAGGGCACGCGCAGACGAAATGTGTAGAGAGAGGGAAAAGTGTTTGGCAAATATGTTTAAGCCCACCTTTTATACTTTATGGTTTTGTCTATATGCTTGGTTTCAAGTATTTTGTCGTTTAGTACAAGCAAAATTTCAAAATAAATGAACTACCAAAAATATCAAATAATAACCATTCTTGAGAATAATTCCAAGCAAGATTAAAATAAAGTATGTTTGAAATCAAGATCACAAGAAAGCAAAGCTTGCTCGGGAAATTATATCAAGCAGACTCAATCTAACTTAAGTTAAGAAAACAAACTAAATATAAAATAAAGCTAGCATGCTTGGAGATACAAGGATGCTCGATAAGCAAATCACAAGCAAAAATGCTAAGTATTAGATTCCAAGCAAGCTATCTTGCTCTTGAATAGTAAAGTCCCCGATATAAATGACTTAGAATAAACTAAAATACACAAAGCATGCTCACATCAATTAATAAATAAAGTATGTGCAAATTTCTAACACCTTGCTCATAAGCAAAGTTTATCGTGCTTGAACAACAAAAAGTCAAATTTATGCTCGAGTATAGAACACCTTTTCTCGAAATACTTAAATAATGCTTGATGAATACTTTGATGCTTGAATGTAAAGTAAATCATGCTCGATAAGCAAAATATGCAAATTTTTAACAGTTTTAGGCACATAAACATATTAGAACATTATGAGCCTTATTATTGACTTAAATAACATAAGATTTGACACTTGGGGATGAAAAGCTTATACATTTTGGTGAAATGAGATCATAATTCAATTGTTAAACAATTTAACTTATTTTTGGAAAGATCACAACTTGTGATCATATTGACTAGCCTTTTATCTATTCTCAAAGCTTATTTAGCTTTCTTTAGATCGCCCCAACTTGATTTCAACCCCTAATGTTTGGTCAAAACATGTAATGCAGAATTTTGTTAAACAACTTGAAGACATATTTATAATTTTAAAACTTAAAGGTTGAACACTGGACTTACTAGCCACGTAGTTCGGTCTTACATGCCTTCATACATGGTGTTTAGGACTTAGTTCTTGACAGAATTATAGCCCCACATTGAGTTTTTCTAACTTTAACCCCTTAAGTTTGGCTTTCATCAACATTTTTGTTTAATTTAAAACTTTTAAGTACTTTTTAACTGCCAAAAATTTTAAATATTTCATTTTGAAAGACCAAACACTAACAGACTTGTGTATGACTGAATAATTACAGTTCTGCCTATCATTTGGAGAGATGTATCAAGAAACATACATAACCTTTCAAAATGTGTTACCCACTTAAACTCAACAGCTTGTTTATGTTTATATCATTTCAACTTTTACACATCAGGTAAAGCTAAAAAATACATCAATGACTGAAACCTATAGTCTTTTGAGCTTAATTTTCCATTTGCTCGGATCAGATATTCAATCTACTATCATTTCTCAAACATGTTGGATCAATTTCGAATAAATATATTTTTTTCTTTTTCAAAGCATTGAATTGAATGATCAATATCATTTTTCATGTGCATACACCACAAGCTTTTTATATCCATCAAAACATTTTGAACATTTTATATATTTTTGTTTGTTTTTCTGTAAGTGATAACCAAAAACATATAATTGACTAAAATAAAGAAAAAATGTTTTTAACTTTTTCATAATTGACTCAAAACAAAAGGCTGAAAATCTTTTTATATTTCCGTTAAAGATATATGCATAAAGTCACACATAGAATGCACACAAGTAAGGATTGATTTATCAGGAAGCTCATAAGCACACATCCCTAATCAGTTTTATCAAAGTTTATCATTCCTAAGGCCCTTAATAGTAAATTGAATCTGGTATTGTCCTTTATCAACAAGATAAAGTCGGAAGCTCATAAGCACACATCCCTAATCAGTTTTATCAAAGTTTATCATTCCTAAGGCCCTATGGTATTGTCATTTATCAACAAGAAAAAGTTGGATATCCGGTGGTGTTCAGTATTGTCCAGTGACTTAGTGAATAAATCAACAAGATTATCACTGGTCTCAACCCTTTTCATTTCTGTTAGTCCTTTATCATTACCAGTGGTGCTCAAATTCGGATATCTAGAGTTTCGAATATCCGAAAATTTCGGATAGTGAAACAAATATATGAAATCTAAAAAAAACACAAATTTATATTCATTAAAAAATAAATTTTAGAAATATGAATCAATCTTGTATCAAACTATTAAAACATTGCAAATTCACGTATCTTGACCGCAACTATCTAACGCCATCCATAATGCAATGTCGTACGCCATCACAATTTCCATCTCCATTTCAAATGAAAGCCAAACCCTGAAACCACCACCGCAGGACTGAAACCCTATTTATCCGTAGATATACATTCCAACTCCATGTCCATTTCAGATCTGATGAGGTGATGGTGGTCCAGGTTTGTTGTTGGAATAACAAGGCTGTGGCGGCTAATTTCGCGAGATATGGTGAAGTGTGGGGCATCTGAATTTAGGGCTTGGCTGTGATAGGAGACGATGAGGTGGTGGTAGGATGATAAGTTGCATGTAGATTTTGGATCTAGGGTAGTACTTTAAGAGATAACAGAGCGAGAAATATCATAATTAATATTTAAAATTAAGTTTTTAAAAATATATTTTGAATATTTTGATATACGAATTAACCGAAATTTTGAAAAATACTACTCGAATCCCAAATTGTCTGAAAATTCGGATATACGGATTTTAGGATATTTCGGGTTCGGAATTTCGGATAATTCGGATTCGGATGTTTTTTAACACTTCTACTCATTAAAATCTCTGATAAAATGTTGTTGATATTAATGTGCTTAGTCCTAGAGTGATATACAATATTTTTAACAATGAACATAGCTGCAATATTGTCAATACAAATAGGAGTGTGTAGGAAATTCATACCATGATCCAACATCTGATTTTGAATAGATAGAATCTGTGCACAACAAGCATATGCAACAATGTACTTAGATTCAGTAGTTGAAATGGATACAGTGGTTTTTGATGTGTTGTAAAACACACTTACTAATCCTATCATTTTTATCATGTTTTAAGTGCTTAATCGTATAATAAATAATAATTATGACTTGTTTTTATATGATCTTACAAAGTTTATTATTTTGTGTAGGTGACGAGTTTTAAAAGGGAAAAGGTTCGGGTTTTTGAAGATATTGGAGGCCTTTATGATCAAGTTAACAAGACCAAAACTGAAAGCCCGACCCAAGCCCGCTAGAGAAAGCCTTACATGTCTTAATATATAATATAACTTAAAAAATTAAAACCCTAGTTCCGATCGCAAATCAGCAGGCAGAAAGAAAGAATTAAGTTTTGTTGAGTTTGGTATAGTTTGGTCGGCTAAGAGTTTTGTGATTTGTGTTTCCTTTAAGGAAACACATAATTTGTGTGGTGGGAAGTGTTTCCCACGTGAGAAGTAACAAAAACAACAAACAATCTATAACAAATATAAATCAACATCTTGGGCAACATACTGCCCATCGCAACTGTGGACAGCAAAGGAAGAGAAGAAAAATCTTTTTTGTGGGGTTATTGGCAGCTAGGAAAGGAAGAAGGAGGCTCGGGATAACTTGGTACAGCTGCTAGGGATAATATTCATCAAGAAACTCAGCTCTAATACTAAGTAATTCATTCATAAACTTTGTGTTTTTGTTCAAGATTCATAACTAGTTGAATTGATATTTTATGTTGGATTGTTTTGCAAGTAACTTAAAGATTAACTTGTGTTTGATTGTTCTTGATTCTTGAATGAGTTTACTTATGTTTATGTTGAGTTTTATGATGTTTAACTTAAGTATTTGCTGCTGTCCAAAAGTTATGTGTAGCTAAACTTGTTAGTTCTACCTAGGTTAGATGATTATTGTTAGGTTTTAGTAAGTAGTTTGGATTGTTGATGATCATGACTTGAATTGTTAATGCAAAGTTTGTTTTAACATTGAATTAGGTTGTTTTTAGTGGCTGTGAATTTGTTAATCACACTCTTTTACCTCTTGCTTTGATTAATTGAATACATTTTGATTGATTGTTGCTTGTTAGAACTCATTACTTGGTGTTTAGGGTTTGTTTGCGGGAAGTACAACCATAGGGTTTAAGTGAGTGTATTAATTGAATATAATCAGCGGGTAGACACCTTAGAGACCGAGAGGTGATAGGAAGTAAACTCGTCTCACAGCTTTTACTTGTTAGGATTAGGATCGCGCGAGAGCGGGTTCGGTTCTTGTCGGGTTTGGGATTGTGAGCGATTAGTTGACCTAGTTTAAGTTGAAATAAATTGTTCCTCTATCATTGGTTGCGTAGTATTCGTCTCCATTAGGGTAGTGTGTCGGTGAGACCGAGAGGAGAGTCGACATTAGAGCACTTTAACAATTCGTCACCCGGTTAGTTCTTAAAATCAATTAAGGGTTAGTTAGGGTTTGTTAGTGAGACCGAGAGGTAATCTAGCTTCCTGAGTGAACCTTAGTTGTGTCATCCTTAGGAACCGGTGTCGTGAGATTCTACAATCCATTAGCTTACTATACCTTCAATAGGATTCTTACCTAGTTAGACGTTTTTCCCATTGATAAATCTTATTTTCACAGTTTCGTCTAGTTTTCTTAATTTAAGTCTTTTAAGTTATAGTAAGTTAGGTTCAATAATTAATAATATAAAAATCATTTAAAAAATATATTATTCTTAGGTGAGTCTTATTTAGGGTTAAGTATTAAATACGTTTTCACGTGTCCTTGTGTTCGATACTCAGACTTCCTTAGTACTATACTATTAGTGATCGGTACACTTGCCGGTTTTGTGTGGTTTATTTAGGATTTTCGTTTAATAAATTTATAGCTTAGTTGTGAGAGCATCATTATACATGCATCAGGTTTCTTCTTGCACTGCCAAGATACAAGTCTGTTCCCAAGGAATTGACATCGACCTATTGTGGATTTCCTACTTAAGTTGCAGCCATCATAGTCACTGTCCGTGAATGCAATAAGATCAAATGAACAGTTCTTTGGATACCAAATCCCCAAGTTTGGCTTGCCGTTCAAATATCTGAATTTTCTCTTGACTGCCAACATATGGAAGATTTTTGGATTTTATTTAAATCTTGCACACACACACACACACACATCAAACATGATGTCAGGTATGGATGTTGTCAAGTATCAAAGATCCAATCTTTGCTCTGTATACATGTTGATAAACTGACTCCCCCTTTTCAACAGCTACCATATTTTCATGTGTATCCATTAGGGTAGAAACAATGTTCACATATTCATACTTGAATTTTGATTAAATCTCCTTGACATACTTCGATTAATTAATGAAGATACCATCATCCTTCTGTTGTACTTGCAGTCCAAGAAAGAAATTCATCTCACCCATAGAGCTCATAATGTACTTTAACTTCATGACAGACTCAAACTCATTATACATTCTATCATCAGTTGATCGAAAGTGATGTCATCCACATATACTTGAAGAATTAACAAGTCTTTTCCCTTCATCTTGTAGAACAAGGTCTTGTTAATAGCTCCTCTATAGAAACCATTGTCAAGCAGATGATTTGACAACTCATCATATCAAGCCCTTGGAGATTTATGTAATCCATATAGAACTTTTCTAAGCTTATACACTTTGTCTGGATACTCATAATCTTGAAACCATGGAGGTTGACTGACATACACCTCCTAATATGTCTCTTCATTGATTAATGCAGATTTGATATCCAACTGATAAACCCTTATATTTCTTGATGCAACATATGCCAAAAACAATCATAATGGCTTCAAGTCTAGCCACATGTGCAAAAACCTCTTCAAAGTCTATACCCTCTTATTGTAAACATCCTAAGGCAACCATTCTTGCCTTATTCTTAATGACTATGCCTCTTTCATCTCTTTTGTTTCTAAAAACCCAATTTGTGCCAATTGCATACTTTCCTCTTGGTATGTCTACAAGTTCCAAGACCTTTAGATCTCTAAATTGTGCAAGTTCTTCTTGCATTGCTTCTACCCAATTGTTGTCTTTCAGAGGTTGCTCAACATTTCTAGGCTCAATTTGGTATAGAAAGTAAGAGAACAAACATATATTTGCAGTTTCAGATCCACTTTTGGTAACAAATATATGTAGATCACCGATGATGTTTTCTAGTGGATGATCTCTATGCACAACAGTTTGCATAATTGTTCCTGTAATGCTTTCATGATTTAAATTGGTAGTGTTAAAATCTGGTTGTTCATTTGAATGATCCAAACTTAATGAACTTGTAGAAGTGTCAATGTTGACAATGGGTTCATTAATAGCAGCAGTAAAATCAGGATTATCTTGAACATGAACTTCATTTAGATTGTTTGGATTTGGCACACAGTTATCAATAGGTACATCATCATTTTCAAGATTACCTTCCTTCTTCTTAACAAATTCATATTCCAAATCAATGACCTTGGACCAAATTTTTTCCTGATCCAACTTGATTTCTTGAGTTGCTTTAGGAAATTATTTCTGATAAGCACTTGGATCAATGTCTTCAGGATATGTCTTGACTGATTTGATGAGCTTCTCAAGATTAAATAACCAGCCACCATTGTTGATATAATTATTATTGAATAAAATGTCAAATGATTCTATCACACTTAGATGATCTTTCACATAAACTTTATATGCCATGGAGTGAGAAGAATATCCAACAGAGAAGCATTCTAAAGATTTAGCTTGAAACTTGTTCAAATAGTCTTTAGTGTTCAAAAGAGAACATGTGCAGCCAAAAAGCTTGAAGAACTTAATGCAGAGCTTCCTTTTGAACAAAATCTCATAGGGAGTTTTGTTATGATGCTTGTTTAGAAGTACCCTATTTTGAATATATCAAGTTGTGTTGATAGCTTCAACCCAGAAAGAGGCAGGTAGGTTAGCATCATCAGTCATGCTTCTTGCTGCTTCAGTCAAAGTTCTTTTTCTTCTCTCAGTAACGCCATTTTGTTCAATAGTTCTAGGGGCACTAAACCATTGCAAAATCCCCTTTTCATTGCAAAATTCAAACATAACTCCATTTTTGAACTCAGTTACATTATCATTTCTCATAACCTTGATCCTCTTTTCTATTTGGTTTTCAATTCTTGCAACACATCCCTTGATCAACTCACCAGTTTCATCTTTACTTGTAAGAAGATATACCCATGTGAATTTTGAAAAATCATTAATGATTACAAGATAATAAAGCTTCTTTCCAATAATTGGAACACTCACAGGACCAAAATGATCCATGTGAAGCATCTCAAGCACATGATCATATGAGTTTATAAGACTGTGGGTAATGGGGACGGTTGGAGGGGCGCGGTCACGGTGGTTGGTGAGGTGGCTCGCGAACACCGCTACACCCCTCAAGTGAGCCTGGGCGCGGGAGAGCCCCGTGGCTGGGACCGCGGGGCATAAACTAGCCGTTGGAGGGTATTAAATAATATTTAAATAAAATAGCCGTTGGCTATTTAAATGTTTTTTTTACAAACCCATTATAAATAACTACCCCATTGTATAACAATAACACACCATTATCACTACATTTCTCTCTAATAATTTAAGAATCTCTCAAGTTAAAAACCATGTCGGGCTCGGGTTACGGTAATATCAACATCAACAACACTCAATTTCCCGAGGGATTGGACTATATGGATGACGAATCGTTTCAAGCGTTCATGGGTATGTCATAATCCGTTTATTCGGTCCCGGAAACACAACCGGAGCCGGAACTGGAGAAGCCAGCAAAACGATCCCACAAAAAGAAGGGAAAAATCCGGCGAAGCGGATGGTCCTTCGGCACCGGAGAAGCGGAAGTCTACTCCGTGGTCTAAAGAAGAGAAACTTGCGTTGGCGAAAGCTTGGATTGAAATATCCCAAGATCGGAATGCGGGTAAATGATTTCGTGAATTTTGTTGTTTAATATATCTTTTAAGTTTTGTGTGTACTTATTACATTTTTTGTTATTTATTTTGTAGCTGACTTTCAAAGAGCTCGAGTTTTTTGGGCCAAGGTTCGGGAATGTTTTTATGATCAAGTGAGGAGTAGGGCTCGTACCGAAAATATGATATCGGGTCGGTCGACCGATACTTGTAAATAAGTAGGGTTGTTTACCAACATACATAACCGCAATGCTAACCGAATACGGCCGAGTGGGTCCGATGATCTCGTGGTTTACCAATTCACTTGTGATGAATGGAAACAAGAGGTGATGAGGAGGTACGAGGTGGTGAAGACGTTTGACGAGGGCTACTTGTGGGAGGTGTTAATAAAGTGCTCGAAATGGATTGAACTATGGGCGGAGGACATGGGCCATGGGGCAAAACGTACAAAAACTAGTGCGTCCGGCACATACGTCTCTTCGAGCGGGTCGGAGAATCAAATTGACTTCGACCAAAACTTGTCCGAAGGTCATTTGAAAGACCAAGGTTGTAGCCACCCTCCGGGTAGGGATCGTGGGAAAAAACGGTTGTTAACGACGACTATAAAAAGAAATTAAGGAATTGTCAAGTGGCCTCCTCTCGATTGGTGAAGCTCGACACAAAAGAAACCGTTTCAAGAGTTTGGCATTTCTAGCCAAAGACTTTAGCCACCTACCACCATACGATCATGCGCTAATGGAGGAACAAAAAGAACGTATTCGGAAGGAATTAACAACAAAAAAAATAAAAACTCTATTTATATGTATTTTTTATTTTCCTTTTTATTTTTCTTATTGTTTTCCTTTTTATTTTCCTTTTTATTTATGTTTTAATGACGTATTTTAATTTATAATTGTGTGCATAATAACAAATAAAAAATAAATAAAAAACTGTATCAAGCACATGATCACCTGGACTACTACACCCTCTGGGGTTTGGTTGAGGGGCTTGATCCAGGGCCATGTCATCGCCTACGTGTCGGGTTTTGATTGGATCACTTGGGGCTCATTCAAGCCTTATTACCCTTAGCCTAAGCTTAGTCTTGTGAGATGATTTATGTTATTTCCAGTTGAAGCACGAGGAACATTTGCCTTCAATTTGAAACTCTTTGGTAAGTAAACCAATTACATGTTCACCCTTAACTAGTTTGTACACATTCTTGAAGTTTACATGACATGATTTCCTATGCCATAATCTTGATTCATTCTATGTAGCTCTTGAAACAAAAGATGCACCACTTCTGGAAATGGCATCTTTCATTCTTAATTCATACAAATTAACATTTCTATGTTGACATAAATTGGGCCCGGTGCAAAAGTGTATGAAACAGTGATAAACAAACTCGGATCTAGGATCTAATTGTAACTTGCATTCACTCTTGAAAGATAATATGGACGGATGTGGCGAGTTTGATTTGAATAACAATCAATATATTGATGAACAATTGTAATCTAAAGACATAGATAGATGTAGTAGTATGATCTGATTAACTGAAAAAATATACATGAAGAACATTCATACATACATACATACATACAAAATCATAAACGCTCAGCCACCCGGGGAGAGCTCTCTCCCCCCCGGGGGAGACTCTCAATAAAACACATCAAATGAAACATGTGACCTAATCATCTATTTGTAGTGGTCTTGTGCCATGATCTTCACTCCATCCATCTTTTGGATAAGGCTAAACAAATAACATAAAACATAATAATTCACCCGAAAAATGCTTCAATTACTCGTTATTGTACTTTGTCGACTTGCATTTAATATTTAATATAATCGAGTAATGATTAGATTCTCATTCTACAATATAAAACCCAACAATATCTAACTTAGACCGATTCCATCGAATCACTTTCACGATCATCTCATAACCCGATGCATTTCATTGAAATTTTCCCACCACAATAAGCATCTCCCTTTTTTACACGGTTTAGCAACTTATCTAAAAAACGGATACAAATGTATGGGCATAATACGAGGCTTCGAACTACAATAATCAACTTTTATTCAATCTGAAACCACAACAGGAAATAAACTCAAAATTTTCTTTTGAATGAGTTCCACTTGATTCGACCAAAGATTGCAAAGAAATTCCATAAAATTCTCCCCCAATTTTGTTGCAACATCATAAACGAGCGTGTCTTCAAATCAAATGCGGGGAAAATATAAAAGTTTTCAATCCAAACAATCTTGGCCATCCCAATCAAGAATTGTTGATAAAATTCGAAATAAACGAATTAAAATGATACTTTTGTGGCTAATAGTTGACATTTGACTTGGTCAACTCTTGAAATAAATGGGATAAAACAACCATCTTGATCTTGTAAGCATCATGTTGAAGTCGTGAATTTTTTATGAATTTTACCCAATTTTTGCTCAAATATCTTCAAAAATGACCAAAATGCCCCTTGTTGACCCGACACAGCCACCTACCGAGTTGATCGGAAAAATCACTTCCTAACGGTCACTCATACTTGGGAAACATGTGATCAAAATGTCAAAATCATTTTTCCATTTTGGCCTGTTTGACTTTAGAAAGTCAACAGCCTCAAAATATCCCAAAAATTTCTTTCGAACACCTGCGTTTTGACCACGAACACTTAATTTGTTTTCAAAAACTCAGAGCATTTTGGTATTGAGTTTGAAAAATTCTTATTAGCTTATTGGTGTTTTCAAAAAGCCAATAAGTTAAAATATGTTTGACGATGATACAAATCTTGACTTTTTAGATGGTTAAAAAGCAGTTTTTCAAAAGCATTAAATCACGGCTTTTTAAAATGACTTTTTGAAAAAGCCAATAAGAATTTTTCAAACTCAATCCCAAACATGCCCTTAATATACTTAGACAATTTCCACCAACTTTAAGTACTCGTGAATAAATCTTGAAGTCCCTTCATGAGTAGATAGGCTACTTAGCCAAATTTTCATTAAGAACAACTACTCATTACCAAATGCTTCACGAAAACTTAAAATACTTAGAAAATATCTTAAGTAATCGAGCCCAAAATAAGTACTCGTAACCACTTCCATTTAATTCCTTCATGAGTAGCTAGGGACTTCGCCAAAATTCTCAACATTTTAACTACTCGTGACCAATATGCAAGTCCTCGTGAGTATTCTTGAAAAGAAACAAGTACTCGGAAATAAAATTGAAGTACTTAGGACAAAAATAAGTACTCGGGTAAATAAACTATGTGCTCGAGTCATCAATGTTATGATTTTTTTTTTGCATAAAAACCTTGTTTCTGCAATAAATTACCAAAATACCCCTGCAATTTTCTTGGAACAACAACAAAATTACTTATACCAGCTGCAAAATGTATGAAATACCCCTGAAAAAAACTTGCATCAGCAATACACAACTTGTACGATTTTGGATTAGCAGCTAAGTATTCTAACTTGTAACGTATCGGCCCATAAGAATCGAAACTTTGTTTTTAGTAGGATTGGGTTTGCTATCCAAAAGGGGGGTTGCGACGGAGCTTGTTGCCCGCTTACCTTCCACTTCATTGTAAATCGTTTGGATGTTTCTATGATATTAAAAAAATTCTAACTCTAAAGTATATAGGGTTGAAAAACTTAACCAATTTATTCATTCTGACCATTGTTCCAGCTACAATATCAAGTACCATTTGGCCCTTGAACGAACACATGTTGTTTGGGTCCAAATATGCAGCAACGGTTCATAAACAGTAACAAATTACACTTATGCCCTTTCACAAAAGAGTGCACCAGCAACAGATAACACCATTAACACTTTTACCAGCTACAACTAAATGAAAATCCCCTGCAGACCTTTATTAACATGTGCATCAACAACGTTGTTGCAGAACGGTTTATACCAGATAAAATTACTGAACTGCCGATGGTGTATTTATTAGAATGCCGTCAACACTTGTGCAATAATCCTTCAGATACATAACATCAGACATGTACTAGTAGCACAAAATTTACCATGCTGCCCTTGCAGTATCTGCATCAGAAGTGTTTGAGAAATAAAAACATAGAAGCCTGTATATCAGTTTGAACACAGAACAATGCCTTACCTGTTCGTTAATACTCCAACTGCTCGTGTGTTGCTAACAATCTCTGGTGAATATTATCTCCTTGTGAAATTAAGCATTTAATATACAAAATTGAACCACAAAATCAATCCAAATCATCAAGAAATCATCATTCTATCATCAATTTCATCAACCACTCATATCTAAAACATCAAATATAAACGAATTTGACCTCAAACGAACCGGAATTTGTATATCTGGATGAATCTAAACATATAAACTTGAAATTGATGCCGAATCTCCGAACTAATCATCGACTTAAACATCAATTCACATAAGTTATCTTCTAATCATCAAATTTCATCCAAATCCATGCAAAAACCCTAAAAAAACTTCAATGAACTTCAAAGTTTAATGTCCATTGCGGATTCAAGAGCGAATTGAATCTATTTCAGTGGTTAGTCTGAACGATTTAGTAACCCGCTCTGATACCAATTGTGAGATCCGAGCCCCGATGCGGAAGCGTGTGAAACGGTGATAAATGAGCTCGGATTTAGGATTGAATCGTAACTTGCATTCACTCTTGAAATATAATATGGATGGATGTGGAGAGTTTGATTCGAATAAAAATCAATAATTGGTTGAACAATTGTAATCGAAACACAAATAGATAGATGTAGTAGTATGATTTCATTAATTGAATAATTTACAATAAAAAACACATAAAATGCAACACATGTCCTAATCATCTATTTATAATGGTCTTGTGCCAAGGTCTTCACTCCACCCGCCTCTTGGAATTTGGATAAGACCAAACAAGTAACTTAAAACATTATAATTCGCCCGAAAATGCTTCAATTACTCACTATTTTTCTTTGTCGACTTGAATTTATTATTTAATATAAACGATTAATGATTTGATGCTCTGTATTCAATATAAAACTTATCAAATTGCATTCACAATCTCAACATTTTCAATATTTTTTGACTCATCAAACACATTTCTCACCACATTCTCACACACTGCACTATCACATTCAGAACTATCCATACATTCTGCAAAATAAACATCAACATACTCAGGCAGACACAATTTAGGGTCACTCATAAGTGGAGTTTTTACTTCCACGTTGTAGGCCTTTTCCTGCCACACCCCAACCTAAGGAGGAAATGCTGGACCACGAACTGATTGCTCATAGCTCAT
The DNA here is from genome assembly GCF_021521415.1 of Bidens hawaiensis. Lineage (NCBI taxonomy): Eukaryota > Viridiplantae > Streptophyta > Magnoliopsida > Asterales > Asteraceae > Bidens > Bidens hawaiensis. The sequence continues at coordinate 2,159,018 of NW_027491034.1, forward strand.
ACAATTTAAATACGACAACATCTAATTTATTTATTTAAATTTAATCAAATACACATCGTCTCAATTTGTTACAAATAAATCCAAAAAAAAAAAAAAATAAATCAAACTATCTTTTTTTAAATATAAACTAAAGCCAATCTATGTGACCTTTAATCTTCACTTTAAACCAAAGAATAACCTGTAATATGCGTGAAAATATATATACTTTGTCAACACGAGGTTGAGTGAGAAAATCACCAGTTTTTGACATTAAACATAATATGAGATAAAAATTGCAAATCAATATCATAAGTATCAACAATTAAATGAAAAAAATAACTGGTGTCAGTTGACCATGCCTCACAAACAGACTATGGCTACTATGACGACTTGCTAGAATCAAGACTTGCTAGAATCACGACCTGCTAGAATTAAACAGATAAGCAGGTATGCAATTAGAAAATAAACATTTAATTGATCAACAACATAATAATTATAATTAGCTAGTATGGAATATATGTTGTATGAAATTTTTGTTTGATACGCATAAAGACCCCAAAAGTATTTGAAAACAGTAAAATAGGGTAGTGATTGCTCACCTTGACGATTAAGCGAGTAAACTGAGAGATAAAATAAATGAGCAAGGTTATCGCGACAAGTATTGTGGTCCAAAAAAACCCAAGACTTATACAAAATAAAATTAGAGTAAAACCCGAGAACATAGCCGCAGGAATCAATCCAAACGGATGTATAGAACTTCGGTTATGAGATTTTTAATAAATAAGCGAGCTGGTACTGACCAGAATACGAACAGTGAGTCGGGTGGTTTTGGTTAGTACACTCAAAATCTAAAAATAAATGTAAAAGTTTTCTGGCCCGAAAGCTAATTTTGAACAGAAGATAGAGAAATTGATTAGTCAATCTTGTTGACTATTTTGCCCTTAAACGGGTCGGAGTCCAGTTGACATGGTAAATCCCCTCAATCTCAGAAATTGATTGAGTACGTTTTTAGAAAAGATAAAAGCCTAAAATGTCGAAGAAGACAACGTACCCAAATGAGGATTAGAACTAAGAGAAATTCGTGGCCAACGAGGTCTTGGACACCAAACTCAACTAGTTTTGAATGAAATTGATTAAAAACTGAAGAATATGATGATGGGGAATGGAAATTTCGTGGGATATGATGAGGATGGCTGGAAGTCAGTACTTTTTAGGGTTTAGAGATGTGTTTTGATTAAATATTGAGAGTTATAATGTATTTATGAAGTAATCCACTCGATTAGGAAACGAAATAAGCTATTAATGAGAAAATTGGGTATAATAACTAACAAGAATTGAGCTTGTACAACAAGAAAACGAATTGGGTTGTTTTAAAATTTAAACATTAATTTACGTATCTTAGAGCTTAAGTTTCATTAATTTAGTAGAAAATAGGAAATTTTGGCAAAATTAGTCCCTGAAGTTCCAAAAGTGCATTTGTTTAGCCATTTTAAGCAATTTTAAAGATTTCTAAGCATTGTTTGACAAGTTTAAAAGTTATTAAAACACAAAATTAGTTAAACCAAGTTAAATACTAATAAATACAAATGCTTATTAATTCGAAATACCTAAATTACATTCTCGAATCGGGTAAACAAATACGAACACAAATATCAAAGATCCGAAATGTTGTTGTGTCCCATACTTTTGGGAATTTCGTCAGGGAATTAGAGAAAACTATAACAAAAATAGTGCTAAAATAATTAAATTTTTATGAAAAAAACATTTTAAATATAAAATTTTTAACATAACATGGAACTTCGAGTGGCTGAAACAACGCTTCAAGTGAAAATCCGATAAGGACACTTATATATAGGATGTACCAGGGGCGTATCCACCATGTCCTTATCATCTTTTCATTTGTATTGTTACCCCAAACTACTTTTGGTTATATATTATGACACACAATCGCACATACCATGATTTCCATGCGAGGACTTTAATAAATATATTCCAAACCATAAGTACTTTTACCGTCAGATGGTTCACATGATTCGTCCCATCGTGTGAGTTTACAAAATATTTGAAAATATAATTTCAACGGTAAAATATAAATCTTTTAGGTGAATGAGTTTTAAGTGAGACATATTTTAAATAAACCAAATTTATAGTTTGGTTATTTAAAATAGTGAATTTTGTATAACAACCCTTTGATAAACATAATATTTTTTTTTCTAAATTTGATAATTAAAATTCTTTGATTTAAAATTTTTGAATAAGATTAGAAGATAAATTTATCAGGACGATTAAGAATCAGAGAATAGACATCTACTTTAGGAGATAAGATAAACTTTACCCGAGAGACATAGAAAACAAAAATAGAAATGCAATGAGAATAAATAACTAGTACTTCAATGATTCAAAAAACATCAATCCAAAAAATTCTTAAAGAGTCGATACAATGCAAAAATCAATTTAAATAAGACAGAATGCGACGAGCGACGAAAGTCTTCTAGTAGCTTGAATCCCTAATTATGCATGACTCGAAACCTTGGAACTTGAGCATCTTGAATGATTTGTTCCATAATATCTTGGGTAAACTAGGAAGTTGGATTTGGCATGGCTTGGATTTGATGAAGATAAGCACGACGAGGACACATGTTGTGTAGATGGCTCGGGTTTCCACAATGGTAGCAGACACACATAGTTACAACACCGGGTTGAGAAGACGACACAATACAGTTTCGAGAAATGGGAGTCTCAAATCGTTGTGGGGAAGTTGGTGCACCAAGGGTCTGACAACAAGTAGTAGCAAAGTGACCATAACAGTTGCAATTGGTGCAAAGACAACATCTGAAGTTGAACGGGTGGTGAAGATTGCAAGTATTGCAGATGGGATGTGGTCCCTTATATGGTTTCTTGTTCGGAAAGATTGAAGAGGCTTGCGGTTGGGTAGGTTTGGTTGCAGCAGGGTTCTTGCGTTTCTTTTTGTGAGGGTGAGTGAAGGTGAATGGTTTGTAGTTACCAGCAGAGAGGTCAGTGGACAAGGTTGGACTGGTTGCATTGATGTTTTGAATTTGGGTTATTTTTCTAAGGAGCGCAACAGTTATCTCATTGGATATACAAGCGGCCATACGGCAGTCATGAGAACCAAATGATTGGCGATGGTTTCTTAGAGAAGACGTTCTACGAGGACAAAATATAAAGATTTATAAGGTGAAGGGTAAGTTGAAAAAAAGAGAAGTAACACGAGATTAACCAAAACATGAAAAACTAAAATGTAAAAAATTAAAATTTGAGGGTGAAAATTTTATATGTGTTTGATACTTTGAAAATATGATAAAATGAATACGACAAAACCATTTAAATAATAAAATGTTAACTATTTAAATAACTTGTGATAACCTTGTCTTTATAAACGAATGATTTGCGTCGGATCATGAGAATTAACATATTTTGAAGTAAGTGAATAAGTCAAATCATAAAATTTTGATTTAAATGAAATCGAGTACATGAATAAACGAATTTTCTTTAGTGAGATGGGCTTCCCAGGAGCCTTCCATGACATTTTATTTTCCCAACTTGTTAGCGTACTAAAATAACTTTGTGAGTTGGGCTTCCAATAAGCTTTCCATGACATTTTATTAGCCCAGCTTAATAAGATAACATCAATTTATGGGTTGGGCCTCCCATAAGCGTTCCATGACATTTAAAATGGCCCAACTAATCAACGAATTAACAAGAAAATTGAGTTGGTCGGCCCATGAGCGTTACATGCCATTTTAATTGACCAAACTAAATAACGAATTAAAGAATTAACGAACTTAATGTGGTTAGTTGGAGCATCCCATGAATCACCACGTATGATTTGACTCCAACGAAAACATATGTATTAAAAAGGGTTGAGAAATGGATAGTTGGGGTGCCTATGGGTTTTCTCATGGATTTTTCACCCCACTAAACAGTTTTAAAATAACAAAAATACAATATTTGGAATTCCGAATTTAGCCACGAACCACCACGAATTCAGTTTGAAAATAAGGAATGTAACTGTTTAGACGGCTACGCTGACCGCTTAAATTTCCGGTTGTATGACAATTGTTCCGCTTTGGCTTATAAGCTCGAGTACTGTGGCCGGGTTATCCTCCAGGTAAGGAATAGTGTCTTACCTTGGGTTCTCGGAACCGTTTTGCCAAGACCCAACTCACAGTACTTTCCCCCTTCCAGTAGTGGAACTTGTCATACCACCATGCTTTAAGGCGCAAGAGTAAAAACAAAACAATGGAATTCTTAAGGAATTTTCCAAAATAAAAACAATCTACCAAATTAAAAAAAAATCTTTTGTGAATGATGCATAGCCTCGGAGTTTGTGTGCATGTGTGATAAAATAAGTAAATAAATATTTAAATAAGTAAGCTGTAAACACATACAAATAGACACATTAGATTGTAAAGTAAGCACGTATGAGGTCCTGATCATGTTACTAGTGCACCTCTAACGACCTATCTTACAACCTTCGGCTCTGATACCAATCTGTCACACCCCAACCTAAGGCAGAAATGTCGGTGACACAAACTGATAGCTCACAGCTCACAATGTACAATCATACAATTTGAATATGACAATATCTAATTTATTTATTTAAATTCAATCAAATACACATCGTCTCAATATGCTTCAAAAAATCCAAGAACAAATAAATCAACCTAGCTGTCTTTTTAATATAACCTAAAGCCAATCTATGTGACCTTCACTCTTTACTTCATACCAAATAATAACATGCAATGTGCGTATATATATATATATATACACTTTGTCAACACGAGGTTGAGTGATAAAATCACCAGTTTTCGACAATAAACATAATATGAGATAAAAGCTGCAAATCAATATCATGAGTATCAACAATTAAATGAAAACAAATAACTGGTTTCAGTTGACCATGCCTCACAAACGGGATATGGCTACTATGACGACTTGCTAGCATCATGACTTGCTAGAATTAAGACTTGCTAGAATCACGACTTGCTAGAATTAAACAGATAAGCAGGTATGCACTTAGCAAATAAACATTTAATTGATCAACAACATAATAATCAAAATTTTCTAGTATGATATATATTTAGTATCAAAAATAGATTTGATATGCATAAATTTCCCAAAAGGATTTGAAAAGAGTAAAATAGGGGAGTGATTGCTCACCTTGACGATTAAGCGAGTAAACCGCGAGATAAAATAAACGAGCAAGGTTATCACAACAAGTATTATGATCCAAACAGACCTGAGACTTATGAAAAATAAAATTAGAGTGAAAAATGAGAACATAGCCGCTGGAATCAATCCAAATGGATGTATAGAACTCCGGTTATGAGATTTTTAATAAATAAGCGAGCTGGTACTGACCAAAATCTGAACAACGAGTCGAGAGTCGGGGTCTGGTCAGTACACTCAAAATATTAAAATAAACATAAAAGTCTTCTGTCCTGAAAGCTAATTTTGACCAGAATATAAAGAAATCGATTAGTCAATGTTGTTAACTATTTTGCCCTTAAACGTGTAGGAGTCCAATTGACATGGTAAATCTGCTCAATCTCAGAAATTGATTGAAGGATTTTTTAATAGATATAAATACCTATAATATTATAGAAGATGTTGGTGCATTTTGTAACCGTCGCTATGCAATTCCGACTAGCTAGGGAGAAGTTGTGGACGGAGCCAACTTCGCCATAGGTGAAGTTAGGACAACTTCACCTATTGGTGAAGTTAGAACAACTTCACCATAGGCCCAAGCCCAAGCCGGCGAGTTTGTTTATCTATATATATGTGTGTTATGTTTAGGGTTTCTAGTTAATAGTTCAATTGTTCAGTTGTTTAGTTGCATAGAGAGAAACAGATATAGAGAGTCACATGGGCAGACCTGAGGTAGAGCTCACCTCGGGTCGGCCGTAATATGTTTTTTCTTTCAGTATGTAACGTGTTTGATTAATATATAAAGAGATCTGCAGATATGTGTTATCCCATTCGTGTGTATGTTTGTGTTTATTCATGTTCTTCGTATGTAACACCATAAACGAGTCTAGGAGGATTCCCGGGGATTTACAAGTGGTATCAAAGCTTTTGATCGTGATTGTGTAGTTCAGGATTATCACACGAGTGTTAAGATTATTTCGTTAGAATTTTCGCGGAATAGTTATACGTAATAACATCGTTCTCTTGTCCGTTTCTCATCAGTTACCTCCTAATCGCATACACTATTACTCTTACAGCCTTCATAATCAAAGATTCAGCCTAACATATCATAGCAGATCGTCCAGCGAAGTTGCCGTCAAGTGAAACTACGGTTCGGCGAAGATATATAGCTTGGCGAAGTTAAGAGTCAGCGAAGTTAAGAGTCTGCGAAGTTAAGAGTCAGCGAAGTTTAGCGACAGCGAAGTTGTCCCTTAATGAATTTAGCTTATAATTTCACCATAAGCGAAGTTAGTGTGTGAGCGAAGTTATATTAACTTCGCTAACTACTGTTCAAATAATACTTTTTGGTTTAATTTCAGATTTCGTTTCGGTTAAAGATGACTTCGATAAACATCACTGAACTGGTGATGATTGAATTTGAAGCGAGCTCAGTGACTAAAGCTCCAAAGTTACTTAAAGGCACTGATTTTGTTGCATGGAAAGACAGATTTGAGCAGTACATGAAATATCAAGATGCCAAGATGTGGGTATGTATTTAAGATGGGTATATCCCTCCAACAACCATGTTTGAAGGTAGGGAGCAACTTAAAAAGTATAATAAGATGGAAGATGATGAAAAGAAGATGTATGAGGCCGAATGTAAGGCACTGGCAGCAATAACCATGGCACTACCTCAAGATATTCTACACACGTTTAGAAAGTACAAGTCCGCTAGAGAATTGTGGGAAGCATTAGAAAACCGCTTTGAAGGAAACGTGGGAATTCGAAACTTAAAGTCCAAATTGTTGAAAACTCAATTCTCGGTGTTCAAGTGCTTTAAGAATGAATCACTTGTTGACATCATCACAAGATATTATCACTTGATGAAAGAATTGAACAACTACTCCATAGAGTACACGGAGGGTGAAATTGTAGAAAAACTTCTGGATGCTCTTCCACAAAAATGGGAGATATACACAGTTTTGATGCGAGAAGATAAAGAGTTTGAGACCTTTGATTCGGAAATGGTGGTCAACAAGTTACGTAATTTTGAGCTTAATATGATAAGAAAAGAGACTCCTACTGATCAGGTTCAGGATCCGGGAATGTATGGTGCAAAAGGATCTCCAATTCAAGCTCTAAATCAGAATCGGCTGCTTATTACTCTAGTGGTGAATTAAACTCTACTCAAGATGGTAAAGTGGTGATGAATATGGACGGAGATACATGCTTTGTAGCTGGTGGAAGTAGTTCTTCAAAAGCTCAACCCATAGTCGGTAACTCTTCCACTAGTTCTTCGAGTGTAAATTACTCAAAGATGCCTATGAGTGTAAAATTTGCTAAAGAACAATTTGCTCTTTATGCCTCTTTCATCGCGTCTTACGAGAATTACATCAAAGGGAAGATAGTTGACCCTGCAAACTTGGATGAAGACTATGATCAGATAGATGCTGATGACATGGAAGAAATGGATCTGCAGTGGCAAATGGCAATGATAGTAAGAAGGGTAAAATGATTTATGAAAAGACTGGAAGAAAGTTCGTGGGAGAGAGATTGGGATTTGATAAGTCAAAGGTTCGTTGCTACAACTGTCAACAAAATGGACACTTTGCAAGAGAGTGTACAAACGAAAGAGTTGAAGGGAGTCAGAACAGGACTACTCAACAGAATGGGAACGGAAATGTTACTGAAGGAAAAGCAATGGTGTCTCAACAGAATGGTGGGTATAATTGGAACATCAAAGTTGAAGAGGTGATTGAACAAACGAATCTGGTGAATATTGTGACGGGAAGATGTGACAAGGAACCAATGGAGGATCAAGCATACATGGCAGAAGTGAATGACCAGCTCTCAGAGGTATGTTCGGAATCTCAGTGTGAACAATGTGAGAAATTTTCTGAACAATTGAACTTTTTAACTGATCAGTATGTTACTTTGGATAAAGAATTAAAAACGTTGAAAGAGGAACATCACTATTCTAAAATTAAGGAAAATAGTTACTCGGTAAAAATAAAAGCTAGTGAAAAAGACATAAGAAGCCTTAAGGCCACTCTAGCTGAGAAAATACAAGTCATTGATCTAAGCTATAAAGTTGTGGAAGAAAAGACTAAACTTATAGCTGAAAAGGATAAACTTTTAGCTGATTACCAAGTAAAAGTGGTGGAATTTAATAGGAAACTTGAACAATTTAGGAATTCTTCAATGATGCTTGATCATGCGCTAAGTGTTCAACGTTCCCATATCAATAAAGGGGGAATTGGCTACAATGAAGTTACACCACCTTTTAATAACAATTACACTTATAATCCCTGTAATCAGCCATCTGATAGTGTCGAAACTGATCAGACTGTAACGGGTAACATGAAAGTCAATGTGATACCCGCTAAAATCCAGAAAAACAATACTGACGGTAATATAAACGAATCGGTTCAGATAACTTCTCCTGTCGCAAGTCAAGGCTCAAGTTCTAAAAAGTCCGTTGACTATGTCAAGATAGATGATGACGCTGTGGATCTCAAACGGGGGGGGGGGGGAATTATGCTTTTGGTGAAAAGAAATCTTCGTTAAACCCATTTGTTCCCCCCTATATAAGACAACCTGTCAGTAACACATCCTCATCTTCTGCTGCAACTCCCGAAACGGATGTTCGGATGGACACCAATTGTCCAAACAGGAGTGTTTTAGATGTAACAAGATAGGAGACTTAGTCAATAACTGTCCTCTGAAAAGGAAGAAATTTAAAAATATGAGGCCGACTAAAACTGAGAATAAAACGAACTTTAAACCTGGTGCTGGTAAGAATTCTAACGCATCCAACTTTAATCGTTGGACAAATTCAAGATTTCAAAGAAACCAACCTCGTTTTTTTTTCAGTTAATCATAGAACGGGTAATTTTGAATCCATTAATGCTAGAAACTCAAGGATGTCTGGATGGCCTCATAATAAGTTTTCTAGAAATCTTCCATTCAGGTCAAATAGAAACTTTCCTCAAAGGAACTTTAGGCAACTAAGGAGTTGGATGCCGTTTAACAGGTTTGATCAACCCAAGACCAGCAGCTCTTGGGTCCCTCCTTTTTAATACTTTTCTTTAACTATGAAGGAATAGTGGAACAGGGCTGTGAACAACATGTGGGTTGTCGACATTGGCTGTTCCCGGCACATGACAGGTAACAAGAAATTGTTACGTGATTGGAAATATGTTCAGGGAGAAAGGGTTAGTTTTGCGGGAGAAAGTGGAGGAAAGATTACTGGAATCAGTACTGTTACTAATGGGAGAATCAAGTTGGAAGAGGTCAATTTCGTGGAAGAGTTAAAGTATAATCTTCTGAGTGTATCGCAGATCTGTGACAAAGAATATACTGTGCACTTTACAAAGGATGAGGCACTCGTGCTTTATCCTGGTTTCAAGATTCCCGAAACCTGGGTTGTGATGAAAGCTCCAAGAGAGAAGAATACATATGTGATGGACATGAGATCAACCGAGAAGGCGACAGTAGAATCATGTCTCTTGTCAAAAGCAACAGAGTCTGAGTCGGAATTGTGGCACCGAAGGATGGGTCATATCCATCTACGAAAGACGAACTACATTGTCAAGAATGGGCTGATACTTGGGGTTCCTTTAATGAATTTAAACTTTGAAGATCAACGTGTGTCATGCAAGAAAGGAAAGCAGCACAAGAAATCACATCACTCCAAACTGGTTAACTCAATTGTCAACCCTTCGGATTTGCTTCACATGGATCTGTTTGGTCCCATAAATGTTAGAAGCCTGGGTGGAACGTCATATTGCTTGGTTGTGACTGATGATTACTCACGTTACTCATGGCTTTATTATCTGAAAACTAAATATGAAACAGTGCAGTTGGTAATTAACTTGATTACCAAAGTGGAAAATATTGTTGGGGGAAAGGTCAAGTTCATCAGAAGCGACAACGACACAGAGTTCAAGAACTATTAAATGAAGATGTTTTGTTTGCAGAAAGGGATTGAACATCAGTTTAACGCACCATATACTCCGCAACAAAATGGAGTCGCTGAAATGAAGAATTGAACTCTAATCGAAGGCGCCAGGACTATGCTGGCAGATGCTAAACTTCAAGTGGTGTTCTGGGCTGAGGCTGTTGCCACGGCCTGCTATATCCTTAATCGTGTTTTAACTGTTAAAAGATTAAATAAAACTTTTTATGAATTAATGCATGGTAGAAAGCCCTAAAGTAGGGGAGACTGTAACAACTCGGGTTTTTCCATATATTAATAGTTAATCGATATCCGACCCTTTTTCGTTTCAGATAATTTAATAAATAAAATAAATAACTATTTACCTTATATTTTTCATCTTTATTTATTATTTTAACTTTAGTTTATATACAAATTACACCCTAAACAATAGTTCTAACCTCTTATGCATCCACACTTAAATTACAAGGACCAATCTGCAAGTTTAATTAAACAATATATTATAGTATAACCCAACCACAAAATCATACCCGTAAACCGTATTATGTTTAACCCGTGACCCGTTTAATGCCTTGTGCCGTAATCCTCGTTGTATATTTGGAATTTATCACTTTAAATCGTTGACAATACATAAACAGCTCAAACTGACAACCTAATTATGGATTATAATCAAAAACGATTTCGATTTCGTTATTTTAGGCACCGTCATTACCTTTTTAGCAAAATACAACTTAGGCTTCATGAAACTGCAATTAATCTTGTATGCGCTGTCTTATGGACATCGCGAATCAAATCCCTAACATTAATTGTGTGAAGAATGATCCTAGATTGCCTGTTCGTTCATGTTCTTGAGCCGTCGTCCCAACCCGTCGTTCTCCATCAATACCTCATTGTTACTGGTAATTCTTTTATATAACTGGTTCGTCTTCAGTCACTGATTATTAGCCCTAACATCAATTAAACAATCCATTAACGATTTGATCAATTGAATCATCTAGGGTTTTATCAATTGATTTGGGTTTGAGATGCTGTAACATAAAAGTTTTTGTTTTCGTGTTCCAAACATCACGGCTGCTTAGCCTGTTGGTTGTGCGCGTGTATTGAAGGGCTGTGTCGGCCACCTGCCCGGGTTCGAATCCGGCAGTGGCCGGTTTTGGTCAAATTTGGTTATGCATTTAGTTTTACTTTTTTCTTTCTTTTGTTAAATGATTTATATAATAATTATAATCTATATTAAATATAAACTAAACATTTTTTTATCAAACCGACACCTTTGAGTTTTACGTTCTCGACAAATAACCCTTGTTAAATAATCATTTTGTTAAATGATTATTGGTGTGTGTGTGTATATATATAAGTATATATATATTAATAATAAAACGAACTTTCTTTATTAAAACCCGAACATCATTATTGATGTTTCTCGTCGTTAACCGATTTTACCAAATTCTTATATATATGTATCATTCATTAAACAAAAAATATATTCGACATATTTTAAACGTATTAATTATATCTATTAAGTTAGATTTTTGTTAAAAGAATTAAACAAAGCATTTATTTTAGATCTTAATACATATTATATTTATTTATTTATAATTAAATAATTATTTGTTCGATCAGATAATTATAAGTATGTTTCAAGTTATATTTATCAAATTATTTTATTTAATTTATGTATTTATTTAGATATTATTATTATAAGCATATCGTATATCTTAATTCTTTAAGGTTATTTAAGTAAATGATATTTATATATTATAAAAATAACCAATAGTATTTTATAAATGATAATAATTAATCATCTTTTAAATGTATGATAAACAATAATATTAATCTTTACAATAATAATTATTGAAGAAATCCATCGATCAATTAACAAACATTCTAATCACAATATTTAACTCGAATCACATCGAAATCTTAATTTATTAAATCGTATTATATCTCTTATAATTATTGTAGGTTCCCAGCCGGATCTACACGGAATATCTCGTTCTACGTAGGTGCGGAATCCCTACGTAAGACATTACGAGCGTAGAAGACGATACACGTTAACACGATCAAACACACGTTACAATAAACAAAGACACGTTGTATTGCAACTGGAAACACGTGATTCACTGATCATCGATTACACAAACTGAATAACTCGTTAACTAAAACTCTAACTCCTCTCTTGATCTAGCCGTAACCTAGCAGTTTATATAACACGACAACTTCGCCTAGCATGTTTAGGCGAAGTTGTCCCTAACTTCGCTTGTTCCACAAGTTCGCCTATATCAGCGAACTTGTGAGAACTTCGCTTACATCCAAATACAAATCCAACTAACTCGATTACAGACACTAGACACTGAACTACTGACATCATGTACCAACAGACTCCCCCTTGGCAGTAGCTTCATATCTCTATCTTCAAGCACGTGTCTTGTAATCTTCAACAATCTTGTATCTTTCATCTTCAAGCATGAACTCCTTCTCGTACACAAACCGAAACAACTCTTTGATATTTCTTCGCTTCTTCTTTCCAAGCAGGAATATAAAATATTTTCTTCTCATTCAGCACCTGCAGATCAGCTTGAGACAAATTCACCAAGTGCATTGGATCATACACTCTCAACAGCTCTTGTTCATCTTCATCCTCCATTACTGCTTCAGCTGTTTCACAATCAACGTACCACCACTTCAGATCCTTGAGCACATCCTTGGGCATTTGTTTCATCGGCACTTCTTTTAGACACCGGATCGGCTTATACTTCATGATCATCCAAGGCTTGCCATCTGCTCTCATTCCTCTATCTTTATCTTCAATAAGTTTTCCTTTCTGTGGTTTCAACAGCTCGAACTTTTTCTCCTTTATACTTTCCTTCCAAACAATCTTTCCAATGACCCTAGCCATGTTATCATCACTCATGTTTGTCAACCCCAATCTGGCTAAGTCCTTCACTTCACACTCAGGCAATGTATTCAACGATCTCAACAGCCTCTTGAAATACTGAACCCCATCATACCTTTTAATCACAAAGAGCCTCAACTACTCATCATATAACCAGCATATGATCCCCTTTTTCGATTCAACATAACCCCTGATGTTGTAACTTTTCTTGAACATAGTAGGGACCGCCGGTTTCTTAGTCTTTACGAACCACTGAGCGTAGCCTTCTTTCCATCTTGGCTGCTCCTCCCATTCCGTCTCATCGCTTCCCATATCTTGACCTATATCTGCCTTATCAACTTCCGGAATCTCGTGCTCAATGTTCTCCTCTACAATTTCTCCTTCTTCAATCTCACTATCAATGACAATCTCAGCACCAATCTTCTCTATCTCTTCAACCGGTAACACATCATCATCACCTATAACATCATCATCCATCATCTCAGCATCCACGACCACCACATCATCACCCCCTGAACCGCCAGCTGCACTTGTTGACTCCCCCTGAGATATGGAAGTCCCAAGAGCTTGTTCAGTTCTTGGCAACTCTCCACCTGCACGTTTCGATGCATTGGGATCATCGTCTCGATCATTACGCTTCTTAGTCTTCAACTCATCACCCTTACAGCTCGTCTCCCCCTGAGATGCCAAGAACTGTTTCAAAGCATCAATTTTTTTTCCATGTTCGATCAGCAGGGACGACTGTATCTGATTCTCTGCAACGAGGCGCTGAATAGCATGGGTCTGGATAAGATTTACCCTTGATTGTTCTGCCACGACCCTTTCAAGCGCTACTATTCGTTCCGAGTCGGATAAGGTTGCATCGAAATCAAACCTCAGATGTGATATATCTTGAGTGTACTGAGGAGGGATTTCCAATGTAACCGGGACCTCAGAAGTAGGCGTAAACGTAACCGCAGGTGGTATCGTAACTGACAACCCTGCAGTAGCTACAACTGTCGACTCAATAAATCTTGCCATGACCTCCGTTGGAGTAAGAGTTGGAGGTGGCAAAGATACAATCTCCGGAGCCGAAAGTTGGAATGTAGTGGGTGGGATGCCAAACGAGGATGAAGTAGCCACCACGGGAACGTCCGGGGCGTTTGTCCCTGTAACAGGCAACGATGTAGGGACTATAGTCATACCGGACAGTGCGGGTGGAGTGAAACGAACCACCCTTGAGCTCTCACCAGCTCCCAAACCTGCACCTGTTCGTTCCCTTCTCGATCTACGAACCAACTGATGTACTTCTTCCTCAAAGTCTGACTTACTGTCATCATCGGCTCTCTTCCTCTTCCCATGAATCCGTTCTTGTGTTACCAAAATTCGTCTCGCTTCAGCCACATTCACACTAGAAACCCGGGCTACCGAGACCTGTACATTTTCTTCAGGATCAACACTTTCCATATCAAAAAATCCTTGACCGCCAAACGCTTCATCAAGGTCTACATTTTCCTCCGGTGACACAACAGGAGCAGCAGGTATAGCTTGTTGTACCTCAGGTGGTTGAGGTGCTCCAGCCTGTTGTGGTTGAGGATCCCGAAACTCGTCACCTCGAGCTGGAACATACTCTGGGTTGATTAAGTACCCGAATAATGGAGTATGTCGAGGACGGAGCTCAGGCTTGCTTCTTGCACTCGATGATCTGCACTGAGCGAAGATCCTCTTGCTGACACTTTCCACATATCTTATTGGGCGGCGCTGAGGTAACGTGGGAGCGACGTGATTCAAGATTATTTGTAGGAATCTTGGATACATCAGAAATCTCTCACGCGCCACCGCTCGTCTTTGACGATCTATCTCGTAGAATACCATCTGACTAAAGCTGTAACGCTTATTGTATGTCAGTGCAGTCATCGCCGACTGCATGGTCGCGCCCATTCCATCTGTACCAGCCTTTCTCCCCGACATACACACGATCAGCACGTGCATGAGAAAGCGCCACTGGTCTAGCAAGAACCCCTTGCGTCTCGGAGTATCCCCCAAAGGACCAGAATATCCCATCCTCAGAAACGCACCATCTCTGAATGGAGCTACAAAGTTTGTAGGATCGTCTCGCGTTTCATCCCCAAACTGTAAAGCCACCCTGATCTGTTCAGACGAGAACTGAACTATCTGATTGTTAACCATTGCACGCATAACCGGGGGCTCGACTCGACAATCATATTCCACTGTCTGCCAGAAATCTTCAATGTTTGGCAAAGATATAGGCAGTGTTGTGGTAATAGCGTGGAATATACGCGAGCGAAGTAGAAATGTGATGATCTCGCGGAAATCATCGACACCACTCGCATCCGGGTCCAATGTGATGTACATGTTATACCCCGGGAAAAACTGTCGGTTGTTGTCTCCACCTTCATCACCACCTGCACCACCTGCTCCAGCAACAGCTGCCATTTCTGCAACAAACAGTCTAAGTTAGAGAATCGTCGAGGAAAATCACAAGTTCGCCTGTTACCATGAGCGAAGGTATGATTTATTCTGTATAGGCGAAGTTAGAGGTGGGGCGAAGTTGGGAACAACTTCGCCTCAACTTGAACTTCGCGTAATAAATGTTAAATAAAAAGGGCAAGGCGAAGTTAATGATAACTTCGCCTAACCACAACTTTGCCTCATATACTGTTACATAAATAATTATCAGGCAAAGTTAAACCTCAGGCGAAGTTAAGAATAACTTCGCCTAAACTGTAAGTTCGCCTGAATATGAATCGGCAACAGTTAGACTTTCGAACGAGGTGAATTGGGTCAATTTGGAGATTGCGGACTCCATAAAACATGATTTTATGACGATTTAGACGATTAAGTTGATTACGACCACGTAATAACAAGTTTGAAAATCGGGGTGGTGAGGTTTCGAAAGACCGAGGTCACGAAACGGGTCGAAACGACCTTTGATTTACATCAATGACAGTGAATATACTATTAAATCGACACTACACACCTATAACTCGGATTAGAAAATGAGAATGAAAACACAGATTGATCGAGATATCTTCGCTTAGGGTTATTGGGATATAAGTTCGCTGGTTGTTTTGAAAAATAATAATTCGTTTGACCAAAGAATATCTTTATATAGAGTCAAAGTTATACAGGCGAAGTTATGGATAACTTCGCCTATTGCAGGCGAAGTTATGGATAAGTTCGCCGGTATTAAACTTTACAAAACAAACCCCTATAATTTGAACAATTTGCAAATAAGTTTTAAAACATCCTTTAAAGCGTTAAATGATACGATCAAGACCAAGTAACCAGGTATTAAATCATACAACTACATAAGTAGAAAAAAATTTAAAATAAAGTACACGGGATCAAATTTCAGTCTTGACAGGGACTACCATGTTTTAGAAAAGATCCGAACAGGAATCATACTAATTAAGTGACTGTCACACAGATCCATGTTCAGCTGTATTATGACATAAAGAAATAGGTTGTAAGCAGGTAAATAACTTAGAATGGTTTTCATTGCTTCTGTGATACGGGTTAGGTTCAATTAAGCTCAAAACTTAAATGGGCAACACTTCAGAGATTGTGATGTCTCCTATCTATTCTCAAAGCGTATTTGGCTTTCTCTAAGTCACCCCGAGTTGACCTCGACCCGTAGTGTCTGACTAAATAGTAAGTACTCTTCGATCTTTAGACTCTTCTTCCCGTTCTCTTTCTTACATCTTGATTGAGAAGAATTAACATTATGAACTCTAGAATGTCTCAATAACACACATTTTTTTTTTAAGTATTTACACAACTTCAGAGTAGTAAGCAACTGCAAGTCCCGAATCTGGATCACTGCAGTTTCTTGACACGCTATCTTCACGGGAATCAGAACACTCACGGGCTCGTGTATGACCGGGTAATCGCTTTTCTGCCTATCATTCGGAAAGATATATGCGGAGACATACACAACTCTTAAGGAGTTTCCACGTAAAATCGAGGAGATTTAGTTAGTATCACTTCTACTTTTACGCACCATAAAAAGCTACCATGACATACAATGACTGTTCTAAAGTCTTTTAGGCCTAATAACTTCACTTGTTAAGCACACAGAATCAGTTTATCTATCACTTTCCAAGGTTGGATCAATTTTCTGTTAAACATAGTAAAGGAACTTCTTACGAAGTAGTAGACTTGAAAAATAATTTCATCTCCCATAAAAAATTTAACTTCTATCGCCCCGATCAAGTCGAAGTTTTCTGGTAAACGGCTATCCTGAAGATCCAATGGATCAGCTGGACCGACCACATACAAGTATGTGTCCCTCTAACTAAGTATGAACGACTAATTTTCAGCGAAAGAATTAAAAACACATCATAAACCGCCCCGATCACTTTCAGTCATCTGGTTAATGGCTATCCTTATATTCTACAAGTAGAAATGAGGACCAAACATATCCGATGATATGTCCTTCAAACTGAGGCAACCGACATAATTCTAAGCGATAGTGACGTTTTTTTTTTTTTTTAAACAAAGACAAAAAAACACGGTTACTCGGGATTGATCGTCCCATTCAGCTCGACAAGGTTTTGAAAACGAGTTTTGTCAAACGCTTTAGTAAACAAGTCAGCAAAATTATCTAACGTATCAACCTTTTCGAGCACAATCAATTTTTTCTCAGCCCAATCCCGTATAAAATGATGACGGATGTCAATGTGTTTAGTTTTGCTATGCTTGACGGGATTGTTAGTTACTGTAACGATTCCGGCAAATTCAGGTATACCCTAGCCGGAATATACTATTTACGTGTTATTCAATACTGAATATATGAATTATAATGTGTTTATACGAGTATATAAGATTCACAGTACGAATTATACTCGAATATACAGCTAGTCGTATTGAAATTACGATTAATCGATGAACGATTATTGACACCCGAACGAATCGGGGATTACATTATAGACGAAATATATAATGTTTAGTGATGTGTACGAAGTATTAAAGCTTCGGGATAAGTGAATTATAGCACAGAAAAAGGATTTCGATTTATTAGTACGTCGGTACGATAAACGAAACCTTTAACATCAAACCAAGCAAGAGACGATCGATCAAGCCAAAAAAGAACCACAATTACCGACAATATGATGTGTTAAGTCAATAAATGTCATGGTTTAAGTTTTTAAGGTTTTTAAATCGGTTTTATATAAATTTAAATTTTAAGCCGAAAAACGACCGTTTTGGCCTCGTTTTGAGCGGAATTAAACGTTTAACCGAAAAACGAACTGAACCAGATTATCCACAACATTATCCGGATTACACAATCCGAATGTGTGGCCAAGGTTGAAGATGTGGGCCCCACCCCACACCTTACTAGGACCGATCGGTCCATGCTCACACACACACACACTTCATTTTCTTTTTTCTAAAATCACAACTCCACATTTCTCTCCATCCTTCACTCATTCAACCAAAAACCTTTGATTTTTAAGAAGATCCACAAGGTATAAACATGTTATTATGGTTTGATCTTGCTTTTTAATTCCAAATCATGAGAAAATGAGGTTTCAAGTGAAAAATGGGTGAAAACCCGAGATGAAACCGATTCTTGCATGATCAAGTGATGTATACAAGTTATACAAGGGATCTTGGTCCAAGAAAGGAGTTAAAAGAGTCAAAAACGAATTTTACGGTTAAAATCTTTGTTTTGATGTCTTAACCGAAACCATGAAAGAAATGGCTTGATTGTGGGTATAACTTGCTTGGTGTGGTGTTGTTGTGCTTGTAGGTGTTGTATCTAGTTGCTAGCAAAGGCTAGAAAGCAAGATCTTTGCGATCTAAAGCTAGAAACACAAGGTAGTTCGGTTTTTTGTATGATTTGTAAGATTTGGACAGATTGTGGTAGACTTAGATTTGAGTCATGAAATTTCACAGAGATGATCTACACATGAAAATATGAGATCTGTGAAATTTTGGTAATTTTTGGATAAAGGATGAATATTTGGTGAATTTAATGCTCGGTTTTGGCTAAAAATGGTGAATTATAGCTAAAAATCATGAAAAATTCTGGAAAAATTCAGATAAGCATTTTATAACATATAAAAGTCACACACAAAATTTCAGGTCCATTGGAGAAGTCTAAGTAGGCTTTTCGGTAAAACGAGTTCTAGGGTTTTCTAGCTCGGTTTTGGTGAAAATAGCATGAAAAATTAGTTTTTGGTTCTGTAAATTTTACTGGGAACTATGTGGATAGCAGGAGTCATCCCAGAAAAATTTGGGATTTTTCTAAGGTCGTTTGGTATTTTCGACATATTTGGTGTTTAAATGACGTTTAAAAATAGATAAATAAATGTTAAATATAAAAATTAATTCTGGAAATATTTTTATAAAATTCCTTACTGTCAAAAACTGATTTGTGCAAAATTTCAAGATCCGAGACTAAACGGATAATTATTTGTGCTAAACAGAACATAAAAACAAACTTTTAAAGCTTAAAACGCGTAAACCGGCAAAGTTCGCCTAAGCGAGCTGACTGGTGTATAAAAACTCAAAAAATGGACTATTTTCATGAAACTGAGTAAATCAAGTAAAAATAAATCATCCGAAAGTAATTCGGATGATTTGGGTAATTGTACCCGATTTAGTCCTTTCCGGTATATTAAAGACGGAAACGGGCCCCGCGGCCAAACGGAGTGTCTAAACCGAGCTCTAATTTCACCACTTTAATTAAAATATCAATAACAACTATTTTCGGGTCGTATGTGGCCAAACTCATTTTTGAAAACATAAAGACAAATAACCGTGCTAGGCACGCAAAACGAGAAAACAAACTAATGGTAGTTTTGACTAAAGAACTCTAAGTGATATCACAATCTAAGTCCTGAGAAGTGTATCGGGGTTAACATTGTCCCCGGATCGTGTACGGTACTGGGTTAACAGTGTCCCCGGACGTACCGGTTAACACGAATTTAAGTTATATTAATAGAAATTGTGTAGTAACGACTTAGGGATCGTATTACAGATCCGGACAGGTAGCCGTGCCAGTATTACATCTCTGCTCACCAAAAAGGTGAGTTTCACGAGCCCCCTTTTACTGAACTGTTTAAATATTTTCCCGGGGCGGAAAGCATGTTTATATCAAAATGTTTAAGTACATGCTGATCGCATGGAAATGAATGTATTTATATATGTTCTATTGTACGGGAATCGTACGAAAATGTACTAAAATGGTAATTGTCTGAGTTGCTAACATTGTAAGGCCCCGCAACACGAGTGATTAGCTAAAAGCCGGTAGAGTGTGAATAGTACTATTGGTCTGACAAACCCAACTGGTCCGGCATGGAGTTGCTGATGTTTCCCAGCCAGTTGCACATGTCTATTTTGGGTGTTATATATATTTTGCTATGTAATGTTAGACATAGCGGTTTGGGGCAGTTCCGTGGACGGGGGATATGTCACGGATCCGTGGGCGGGGGATATGCCACGGGGATTGTGTGTGATAGTCAGAGGTTTCACTTGTGGGCTCAGCATAATTACATCGCTAATATATGATTTATTATAATAAATTGTCAATGTTTATTTAAATCTGTGAAACTCACCAACTATTCGTAGTTGACCCGTTTTTCTTTCCATGCTTTCCAGGTACCCCCAAATTGGAATGAGTGATACGTGCTTGATGATGTGTGATATTTGTGGAAGATTAAGGATCTAAATTTTGCATTAAATATGTTAATGTACTATCGGTAAAAGTTATGTGATAACACCTAGATAGTAACGAAACTCGGAACAATGTAATTCGTTTAAATTAATGTACTGGTGTTTTCTCTATAAGCAATGCTGTTGATATCAGATGTGTCTGTTGAACCCCGTGTACGTTTCCGCTGCGGTTACGGGGTGTTACAAAACTTGGTATCAGAGCCATTGGTTATAAAGAATTAGGATGTCTTTAAAAGATAACTAAAATATAACCAGTAGCTCAACAAAATATAGGATCTGAATATCAACTAATAATTTATTGTGACGAGGTCTGGATGAACTTGGATGGACAAGTGAGTTATTATGGTCCGGAACATAATAACAGACTTGTCCGCACGAGGGAATTCAGGGGAAGTCACGGGGGACTTTAATAGGTAAAATTGGCAACATATGTGCAAATATATGATAATATTGTGTGTGGTCAAGTTGTATAAGTAAGTGTATATTAATCTGATTACGATTTACACTCTGAAAAAAAAAAAAAAAAAAAAAAAAAAAAAAAAAAAACTATATGTTTGTTAACTTGTGTGCAGGTTAGAATGTCAAGAACACCTAGTGTATCGATGGAGGAGGACCCGGAGGAAGTCAGCTCCGGGAACTCTGGGAGCCTCCCCATATCATCCAGCTCTGAGCCTAGCGAGGCTAGTGTTAGGAGCTCTAGCCAGTCCTCCCCTGCCAGGATTGCTAAATCTCCGACCCCACCCGCACCATAGGCCGTCCCTATCCCTCCCGGATTCGGACCCCGCCTCACGGCGCGGATCAGTGTTCCGCAGGTCCCACCTACCTCGCCCCCACCCAGACCTGCTACCCGCAGGGGCGAGTCCTCCCGCTCCCAGCCCGAGCCTGTGACTCCACCTGGGTGGGGTCTCCCTAGGCAGGAGAGGGACGCGGCGGCGTGGCTACGAGTGCTCACCGAACAGGTGAATGAGCACTCCGCCGCCTTGACGGTGGGGGTACAGAGGCGGATGTACCTAGGGGACTGCATACTGGACCACCAGTATGCGATTTCGCAGCTGAAGAGGGAGTACTCATACTCCCAGTGGATGATCGGCCGGATGGAGACGCGGATCCGGGTTATGCTGGCTGTGATGGTGGTGTTGGTGGCGGTGTTGGTGGGTTTGGTATACCACCGTGTTTAGTTGTGTTAGGACGGGAGTAGACAGGGGCCGCTTTTTGATACTCTGTGTAAGCAGTTAGTGGTGATGCTAACATAGAGTGAATCTTGGGTTGTTATAATACAACCACTGGCCCTTAGGGGGGGGTCTCTTTTGGGGTATATCATTATAGATACTTTTGGGTATCATTCAAGCACTGACCCATTGCGGGTTATGTCGAGATGATGCCGACATAGGCCCTTTGTATGAAAACTTAACTTATGTAATGATGACAGGAAAGTATGTGAACTGACATGGATGTAATATGTACTAATGTTTATTAATGAATGGAATGTTTGTTGTGTTTTATGATTGGAACTTGTATTAATTATATATATTTTCTTGATGTTGTGTAGAATGGCACCAAAACGTTCAGCCCAATTGTCGGAAGTGGACGTGAGCCGTTTGATTGCTCAACAGTTAGAGGCGGCGATACCGGATATAGTATCGCGCATCGCCGCCAGTATTAACAATTCGACCAATCCAACCCCTCCGAGCAATCAAACGACCACCAATAATGACGGGGAACAAAATGTTAATCCTCCACAGAATGATAACACGATTCCGAGTAATGACGCATCGCCTAGGGTGGTCGTTACAGACAGTAATGGCCCTATACCTACTGTAGAGACGAACCGTACTGAACCGATTCCTGCATCCAGGGGATGTTCGATCAAAGACTTTATGTTGTGCAAACCCCTAGAATTTAGCGGATGTGAGGGACCCAATGGGTTGGTTAAGTGGATTGAGAAAATAGAGGCTGTTGTGAACATCAGCAACTGCCCTGAGGATTACTTTGTTAAGTATGCTACCTGCACGTTCACGGACCATGCCTTGACATGGTGGAACACCATAGTGCAGACTCGCGGTCAGGCGGCAACAAACCGCATGACCTGGACAGAGCTCAAGGCTCTCGTACTGGAACATTTCTGCCCGAAAAACGAACTTCAAAAGTTAGAAAACGAATTGTGGAACCTGGAGATGCAGGGGGCAGATCACTTAGGTTATACAAACCGATTTAATGAATTGTCGCGATTAGTGCCATGGTTGGTCACCCCAGAGTCAAAGAGGGTTGAGCGTTATATATGGGGACTAACTCCACTAGTAAGGAGTATAGTCAACTCTGGGGGACACCAGACGTTTGAGAGTGTGGTGACGCAAGCTGGTATCGTCACATACGATTTCGTGAGGAGTGGGTCACTGAAGGTGGCAGGAGAGTCTGCTGGGGGAAAGCGAGGTACGTATGACAATAGGATCCGGGAGAAGCAGCAAAGTAAACGTGCTAGGCCCGCTGCCCAGAACTACACCATGACTAGTTCAGGCGGAAGGCAGGAATCGCAGAAAGGGACGTTCCCTAAATGTGGGAAATGCGGTTGCCAGCATGGTGGCGTGTGCAAGGAGTTAGTGTGCCACCGGTGTGGCAGGAATGGGCACTACGCACCGAGTTGTAGGATAACCCTGAACAATCTGAACCGACAACCGCAACCTATCCGTGCGCAGCCATTTAGGACCCAACCAACCCGACAACAAAACCCACAAGGAAACCAAATGATGACCACTAGCCGTGCTTGCTTTGAATGTGGCAGCACAGATCACTTCAAGAGAAACTGTCCGAAGCTGAACCAGGGAGGAAATGGGCGGCAAACCGCGGGTCAGGCATCGTCGTCCAATCCGGCGCGAGGCCGAGCATTCGTGATGGGGGCGAACGAAGCACGCCAGGACCCCAGCGTAGTGACAGGTACATTCCTCGTCTCTGATCATTACGCTTCTGTATTATTTGATACAGGCGCCGATAGAAGTTTTGTTTCCGTTAAATTCCTGTCGATAGCAAACCTTCCAATTGGTGAAACCATAGAACCTTATACTGTGGAAGTAGCTAACGGTAAAACCATGATAGTTAATCAGATATTTCGGAATTGCCCTTTTATTCTGAACGATCAATCCCTTCCGATTGACTTGTTACCGGTAGAGTTGGGTAGTTTTGACGTGATAGTGGGAATGGATTGGTTAGCACGTAACAAGGTAGAAATAAACTGTGAAACGAAAATCGTCAAGATCCGGGTGTAATAAGAAGAGGTGTTAGTGCAAGGAGAGAAGTCAGGCACAATGATACCATTTATATCCCACCTCAAGGCGTTAAAATATATACGCCAGGGATGCGTGGCGTATCTAGCGAGCTTGACGGCCACGGATCCTGAGGAAAAACGGGTGGACGATATCCCAGTGGTACGTGAATTTCCACAAGTTTTCCCAGAGGAACTTCCTGGATTACCACCAACCCGACAGGTCGAATTCAGAATCGACTTATTACCTCAAGCTGGCACTGTTGCTAAGGCGCCCTACCGACTTGCACCATCCGAGATGCAAGAATTATCCAACCAATTGCAGGAATTGTTGGATAAAGGATTTATACGTCCCAGTTATTCCCCGTGGGGTGCACCTGTACTATTCGTGAAAAAGAAGGACGGGAGCCTTAGAATGTGCATTGATTACAGAGAATTGAACAAGTTGACAATCAAAAATAGGTATCCTCTCCCCCGAATCGATGATCTGTTCGACCAACTACAAGGTGCGAGCTACTTCTCAAAAATAGATCTTAGATCGGGATACCATCAGGTTAGAATTCAGGAGGAGGACATCCCAAAAACCGCATTCCGGACTCGCTACGGCAATTACGAGTTCTTAGTTATGCCTTTCGGGCTAACAAATGCGCCAGCAGTGTTCATGGATCTCATGAATCGAGTCTGTAAACCCTACCTCGATAAATTCGTCATCGTGTTTATTGACGATATTTTGATATACTCGAAGAGTAAAGAAGAGCACGAACAACACTTAAGATTAATCTTAGAGCTTCTAAATCAGGAGAAGTTGTTTGCAAAATTCTCCAAGTGTAACTTCTGGTTACAAGAAGTGCAATTCCTTGGTCACGTTATAAACCACCAAGGAATACACGTTGATCCAAGTAAGGTTGAAGCAGTTAAGAATTGGCAAGCGCCTAAATCGCCAAAGGAAATCCGCCAATTCTTAGGCTTAGCTGGATATTATCGTCGATTTATAGAGAACTTTTCCAGCATTGCCCAACCTTTAACCCTTCTGACCCAAAAAGATCGAAAGTATGAATGGGGTGAAGAGCAGGAAACGGCGTTTCAAACGCTAAAACAAAGATTGTGCCAAGCGCCGATTTTAAGTCTCCCCGACGGAGACGATGGTTTTGTCGTGTATTGTGACGCACCCCGGAAAGGGTTAGGATGCGTGTTGATGCAAAATAATAAGGTCATAGCCTATGCTTCTCGACAGTTAAAAATACACGAGAAAAATTACACTACTCATGACTTAGAACTGGGAGCAGTTATCTTCGCACTTAAAATCTGGAGACATTATCTGTATGGTACAAAGTGCACCATCTTCACCGATCATAAAAGTTTGCAACACATATTCGATCAGAAAGAACTGAATATGAGACAACGAAGATGGGTCGAGTTGTTAAGCGACTATGACTGTGACATCCGTTATCACCCCGGCAAGGCTAACGTCGTAGCCGATGCCCTGAGTAGGAGGGATCGGGTTAAGCCATTGCGAGTGCGAGCACTGGAAATGATAGTCCAGTCGAACCTTTCGGACCAGGTTCGAGTCGCTCAACGCGAGGCGTTGAAAGAGGAACAATTGGTAAAAGAGGGACTTTATGGTAACGAGAAGAATTTCGAACAGCGCGTGGACGAAATTCTCTATTTCAAAAATCGGATTTGGATCCCGACCCTCCATGACCTTCGTGAATTAATCATGGACGAAGCGCATAAATCAAAATATTCTATACATCCGGGATCGGATAAGATGTACAAGGATGTGAAGGAGTTCTACTGGTGGCCGGGTATGAAAAAGGATATAGCCACATACGTCAGCAAGTGTACGACGTGTGCGAGGGTTAAGGCGGAGCACCCGAAACCTTCGGGAATGTTACAACAACCGGAAATTCCTGAATGGAAGTGGGAGCATATCACGATGGATTTTGTGACACATCTCCCCAAGACGTCCCGAGGACATGATGCAATTTGGGTAGTCGTGGATCGATTAACCAAATCGGCACATTTTATTCCGATTAGAAATAATTATAACACCGAGAGACTTGCGCAGATTTATATAAATGAAATTGTGTCTCGTCATGGGATACCCATCTCAATCATCTCCGACCAAGATAGCCATTTCACCTCCAATCTTTAGCAAGCTGTACAAGAAGCGCTGGGAACGCGTATTAATCTAAGCACAGCTTACCACCCTCAGACCGATGGTCAGTCTGAGAGAACCATTCAAACCCTGGAGGATTTTCTTCGTGCATGCGTACTGGATTTTAAGGGAAATTGGGATCAACATCTCCCACTTGTTGAATTTTCCTATAATAACAGTTACCATAGCAGTATAAAGGCAGCACCTTACGAAGCATTGTATGGACGGAAGTGCCGATCACCACTCTGCTGGACTGAGGTGGGCGACACACAGGTTATTAGATCAGATCTGGTCCAGGAAACGACCAGCAAAATCCTTGAAATTAAGAACAATCTAAAGGCCTCACGGGATTGGCAGAAGAGTTATGCCGATACTCGTAGAAAACCGTTATCATTTGAGAAAGGTGATAAAGTGTATTTGAAAGTATCACCTTGGAAAGGAGTAGTCAGATTTGGAAAGGCGGGGAAGTTAGCCCCTAGATACATTGGACCATTCGACATTACTGCAAAAATCGGTCCTGTAGCATACCGATTAGAACTGCCTGATGAACTGAGTGCAGTTCACAACGTGTTTCACGTGTCGAACTTGAAAAGGTGTCTGTCGGATGAGACATCGGTGTTACCTTTAGAGGGTGTCCAAATAAATGATAAGCTCAACATTGTAGAGGAGCCCATAGAAATAGTAGACGGGAAAATCAAACAACTTAGACACAATAAGATCTCGTTGGTCAAAGTTAGATGGAACTCGCTACGAGGCCCAGAATATACATGGGAACGAAAGGATGAATTTCGGAAGAAATATCCCCACCTATTTCCGCAAAAGGAAGTAGTTGATGCGTAAAATTTCGAGGACGAAATTTTTGTAACGGGGGGAGAATGTAACGATTCCCGCAAATTCAGGTATACCCTAGCCGGAATATACTATTTACGTGTTATTCAATATTGAATATATGAATTATAATGTGTTTATACGAGTATATAAGATTCACAGTACGAATTATACTCGAATATACAGCTAGTCGTATTGAAATTACGATTAATCGATGAACGATTATTGAAACCCGAACGAATCGGGGATTACATTATAGACGAAATATATAATGTTTAGTGATGTGTACGAAGTATTAAAGCTTCGGGATAAGTGAATTATAGCACAGAAAAAGGATTTCGATTTATTAGTACGTCGGTACGATAAACGAAACCTTTAACATCAAACCAAGCAAGAGACGATCGATCAAGCCGAAAAAGATGCACAATTACCGACAATATGATGTGTTAAGTCAATAAATGTCATGGTTTAAGTTTTTAAGGTTTTTAAATCGGTTTTATATAAATTTAAATTTTAAGCCGAAAAACGACCGTTTTGGCCTCGTTTTGAGCGGAATTAAACGTTTAACCGAAAAACGAACTGAACCAGATTATCCACAACATTATCCGGATTACACAATCCGAATGTGTGGCCAAGGTTGAAGATGTGGGCCCCACCCCACACTTTACTAGGACCGATCGGTCCATGATCACACACACACACACACTTCATTTTCTTTTTTCTAAAATCACAACTCCACATTTCTCTTCATCCTTCACTCATTCAACCAAAAACCTTTGATTTTTAAGAAGATCCACAAGGTATAAACATGTTATTATGGTTTGATCTTGCTTTTTAATTCCAAATCATGAGAAAATGAGGTTTCAAGTGAAAAATGGGTGAAAACCCGAGATGAAACCGATTCTTGCATGATCAAGTGATGTATACAAGTTATACAAGGGATCTTGGTCCAAGAAAGGAGTTAAAAGAGTCAAAAACGAATTTTATGGTTAAAATCTTTGTTTCGATGTCTTAACCGAAACCATGAAAGAAATGGCTTGATTGTGGGTATAACTTGCTTGGTGTGGTGTTTTTGTGCTTGTAGGTGTTGTATCTAGTTGCTAGCAAAGGCTAGAAAGCAAGATCTTTGCGATCTAAAGCTAGAAACACAAGGAAGTTCGGTTTTTCGTATGATTTGTAAGATTTGGACAGATTGTGGTAGACTTAGAGTTGAGTCATGAAATTTCACACAGATGATCTACACATGAAAATATGAGATCTGTGAAAATTTGGTAATTTTTGGATAAATGATGAATATTTGGTGAATTTAATGCTTGGTTTTGGCTAAAAATGGTGAAAAATAGCTAAACATCTTGAAAAATTCTGGAAAAATTCAGATTAGCTTTTTATAACATATAAAAGTCACACACAAAATTTCAGGTCCATTGGAGAAGTCTAAGTAGGCTTTTCGGTAAAACGAGATCTAGGGTTTTCTAGCTCGGTTTTGGTAAAAATAGGATGAAAAATGAGTTTTTGGTTCTGTAAAAATTACTGGGAACTATGTGGATGGCAGGAGTCATCCCAGAAAAATTCGGGATTTTTCTAAGGTCGTTTGGTATTTTCGACATATTTGGTGTTTAAATGACGTTTAAAAATAGATAAATAAATGTTAAATATAAAAATTAATTCTGGAAATATTTTTATAAAACTCCTTACTGTCAAAAACTGATTTGTGCAAAATTCCAAGATCCGAGACTAAACGGATAATTATTTGTGCTAAACTGAACATAAAAACAAACTTTTAAAGCTTAAAACGCGTAAACCGGCAAAGTTCGCCTAAGCGAGCTGACTGGTGTATAAAAACCCTAAAAATGGACTATTTTCATGAAACTGAGTAAATCAAGTAAAAATAAATCATCCGAAAGTAATTCGGATGATTTGGGTAATTGTACCCGATTTAGTCCTTTCCGGTATATTAAAGACGGAAACGGGCCCCGCGGCCAAACGGGGTGTCTAAACCGAGCTCTAATTTCACCACTTTAATTAAAATATCAATAACAACTATTTTCGGGTCGTATGTGGCCAAACTCATTTTTGAAAACATAAAGACGAATAACCGTGCTAGGCACGCAAAACGAGAAAATAAACTAATGGTAGTTTTGACTAAAGAACTCTAAGTGATATCACAATCTAAGTCCTGAGAAGTGTATCGGGGTTAACATTGTCCCCGGATCGTGTGCGGTACTGGGTTAACAGTGTCCCCGGACGTACCGGTTAACACGAATTTAAGTTATATTAATAGAAATTGTGTAGTAACGACTTAGGGATCGTATTACAGATCCGGACAGGTAGCCGTGCCAGTATTACATCTCTGCTCACCAAAAAGGTGAGTTTCACGAGCCCCCTTTTACTGAACTGTTTTAAATATTTTCCCGGGGCGGAAAGCATGTTTATATCAAAATGTTTAAGTACATGCTGATCGCATGGAAATGAATGTATTTATATATGTTCTATTGTAAGGGAATCGTACGGAAATGTACTAAGATGGTAATTATCTGAGTTGCTAACATTGTAAGGCCCCGCAACACGAGTGATTAGCTAAAAGCCGGTAGAGTGTGAATAGTACTATTGGTCTGACAAACCCAACTGGTTCGGCATGGAGTTGCTGATGTTTCCCAGCCAGTTGCACATGTCTATTTTGGGTGTTATATATATTTTGCTATGTAATGTTAGACATAGTGGTTTTGGGCAGTTCCGTGGACGGGGGATATGTCACGGGTCCGTGGGCGGGGGATATGCCACGGGGATTGTGTGTGATAGTCAGAGGTTTCACTTGTGGGCTCAGCATAATTACATCGCTAATATATGATTTATTATAATAAATTGTCAATGTTTATTTAAATCTGTGAAACTCACCAACTATTCGTAGTTGACCCGTTTTTCTTTCCATGCTTTCTAGGTACCCCCAAATTGGAATGAGTGATACGTGCTTGATGATGTGTGCTATTTGTGGAAGATTAAGGATCTAAATTTTGCATTAAATATGTTAATGTACTATCGGTAAAACTTATGTGATAACACCTAGATAGTAACGAAACTCGGAACAATGTAATTCGTTTAAATTAATGTAGTGGTGTTTTCTCTATAAGCAATGCTGTTGATATCAGATGTGTCTGTTGCACCCCGTGTACGTTTCCGCTGCGGTTACGGGGTGTTACAGTTACTGAGATAGCAGCAGTGTTATCTATGCAAATAGGAGTATGAGTGAAATTCAGACCATAATCGCGCAATTGCTGTTGTATCCAAAGAACCTGGGAGCAGCAGTTCGATGCTGCCATGTATTCTGCTTCACAGGTAGAAATGGCGACTGAGGTCTGCTTCTTGCACTGCCATGACACTAATCTGCCTCCAAGAAACTGACATCCACCTGTTGTTGACTTCCGATTCTGATTGCATCCTCCATAATCAGAATCTGTGTAGGCGACTAACTCCAAGTCTCCTCTTTTCGTGTACCACAACCCTAGCTTAGGCTTGCCTTTGAGATATCGCAATATCCTCTTTACACCCTTCAAGTGAGATTCCTTTGGGTTTGCCTGAAAGCGAGCACAAAGACAAACTTCAAACATAATATCAGGTCTTGAAGCAGTTAAGTACATTAAAGAACCTATGATTGCCCGATATTGGGTGGGGTCCACGTCTGCATCGCTATCTGAATCAGCACCCAGTTTATGGTTGACGCAAACTGGAGTATCAAATGGAGTGCTGTCCTCCATCTTGAAGCGTTTGAGAACGTCATGGACATATTTAGTTTGATGAATGAACATCCCATCTTTCTTCTGATCAACCTGCAGTCCTAAAAAGAAAGTTAGTTCACCCATAGCACTTATTTCAAACCTCTTTTTCATGACGGCTTCAAATTCCTGACACATGGCGACTTTTGATGCAGCAAAGATGATGTCGTCCACGTAGACTTGCACCAGAAGAAAGTCGTTTCCTTTTCTCTTAAAGAACAGTGTGCTATCGATCTTTCCCCTTTCAAATTCATTCTCAAGCAAGTAATCGGATAGAGTTGAGTACCAGGCACGAGGGGCCTGATGTAGCCCATACAGTGCTTTACTTAGCTTGTACACGTGATCAGGAAAGTCTGGGTCAGGAAAACCCGGAGGTTGCTCAACGTACACAACCTCATCGACTTTACCGTTAAGAAACGCACTCTTCACATCTAACTGGAACACCTTCATCTCCTTGTGAGCAGCAAATGCCAAAAACAAACGAATCGCTTCCAATCTCGCCACAGGAGCAAACACTTCATTGTAGTCGATCCCCTCTTGCTGATTAAAACCCTTTACAACCAGCCTCGCCTTGTTCCTGATAATTATCCCTTTTTCATCTCTCTTGCATTTGAAAACCCATTTTGTGCCAATCGCATGCACATTTTTCGGTTTTGCAACCAAATTCCATACCTCCATCTTCTTGAACTGGGCTAACTCTTCTTGCATGGCTTCAACCCACGAGCTGTCCTTGAGAGCCATTTGATAGTTCTTTGGTTCAATCTGGCTGATGAAGCAGGTGTACAAGCATTCGTTAATGATGCCTGTATCTTTAATGCTTGTGTAAACACAGGTGTGCTCATTCAAGCTTTGTCTTGCTTGTACACCGTCGGACAGATCACCTATCACGTTCTCCAAAGGGTGATTTTTGTGAACTCTCGTAGTCGGAACCGAACTGACTTGCAGATTGTCTTCCAGGTTCGAAGGTAGCTCATCAATGGGTGATTGTTGTTGAGAGTGAAACGGATTGAAGAATTCCTCTTCTGTAGAGGCAGCAGGGGTATGAACAGCATTTGACGAGGAAGGCTGACATTCATCGTACTGCGGTCGTGGCACATAATTGTCTTCCTCATCATAAAGCATCTTCGTAGCAATTCTCTCATCAACTTCTGCACAATCCAAGTAAGGCATGTTAAAAGATTTAAAAAGCCTATCATAGTCGAAAGCCCCAGCGCGTCCCGTGCTTGGTTTTGGTGATTTGTAACTTGTGATATCAGTGTTACACACCACCTCAACCTTGCTGGTCGATGTATTAAAGACTCGTCTGTTGGGAGTCCCAACAACATATCCGACTAAAATACCTTCGTCGGCTATTTCACCAAATTTTGAGTTCGTCTTTAATATCGAACACGGGGACCCGAATGGTTCGAGACCACTCAAGTTAGGCTTTCTCCCATGCATAAGTTCATAACATGTTTTATTCAATCTTTTAACAGTTAACACTCTATTAAAGATATAACAGGCTGTTGCAACAGCTTCAGCCCAGAACACCACAGGAAGTTTCGAATCAGCCAGCATGGTTCTTGCTCCTTCAATTAACGTTCTGTTCTTCCTCTCAGCCACCTCATTTTGTTGCGGAGTATACGGGGCGCTGTACTGGTGGTCTATCCCTTTCTGTAAGCAGAAGATCTCCATCTGATAGTTTTTGAACTCTGTCCCATTGTCACTCCTGATGTATTTAACCTTTTTCCCCATAATATTCTCAACCTTGGTAATCAAATTTATTACCATCTGAACCGTTTCATCCTTTGACTTCACCCAAGAATATCGAGAGAAATCATTAGTTATCACCAAACAGTATGATGTTCCACCTAGGCTTTTTACATTCACGGGACCGAAGAGATCCATGTGAAGTAGGTCTAGGGTACTGACTATTGAATTAACCTTCTTGGTGTGATGGGATTTCTTGTGTTGCTTTCCATTTTTGCACGATAAGCATTGGTCTTCAAAGTTGAAGTTCTTCAAGGGAACACCCAGCACCAGCCCATTCTTGACAATGTAGTTCATTTTCCGAAGATGAATATGCCCCATTCTTCGATGCCATAACTCGGACTCCGATTCAGTTGCTTTTGACAGAAGACACGATTCTTCTGTTGCCATCTCAGTCGACCTCATGTCCATAATATATGTATTCTTTTCCCTTGGAGCCTTCTTTACTATCCAATCTTCTGGTATCTTGAAACCAGGATACAGTACGATCGCTTCATTCTTGGTAAAGTGCACAGTGTAATCTTTGTCACAGATCTGCGATACACTCAGCAGATTATGCTTCAGTTCTTCAACGAAATTCACTTTCTCTAACGTCATTTTACCATTAGTCACCGTCCCAATTCCAGTAATCCTTCCACCACTCTCTCCAGCAAAACTCACTCTTCCTCCCTGAACAGGTTTCCATTCGTGTAACAAATTCTTGTTACCCGTCATGTGTCGGGAACAGCCGCTATCCACAACCCATAGATTGTTTGCAGCCCTGTTCAACTGTTCCTGCACGATTAAAGCAGAGGATTAAAATCTGGGGACCCAAGACCTTGGGTCGATACATCCCGTACTTTGGCTGTCCAAAGTTAGTATTAGTATGATATCTGTAAGTCCTAAAAGGATACCTTCTTGTAGATTGACTACGAGGCCATCCAAACCTTCGTGAATTAAATGAATTATTACTAATGGTTTGGTTGTTAACAGGGAAAAACTGAGATCGATTTCTTTGAAAACATGGATTAGTCCAATATCTGAACTTTGATGAATTTTCATTTTTACAATTATAGTAATTACCGTTAGTTCTATTCTCAGTTTTTGAAGGCCTCATACCTCTGAATCTCTGCTTCAGAGGGCAATCAGCAATCAGGTGTCCTAATTGATTGCATCTGAAACAACTCCTGTGTTCAACTTTTGTATCAATAGTTGTTTTAGATGTTGAGGCTGCATTACTGCCCGTTTGTCTAACATATGGTGGGATATACGGGTTTAGTGGAGAATTCTTTTCAGTTGGTTTATGTTCCTCTCCACGTTTTGGTAACACTGCCTCTTCTTTTGTCTCACTCGACTCGGATGACTTGTCCGAATTTGATGAGACAGGACTAGGAACAGAAATCTTAACATTAGAAACAGGCTTACTCGTTTCGCCTTTACTAACTTCTGGATCTTTAATCGTAACCTTAACCGGAACTGTCTGGCCAATTTCAACATCAACGGATTTCTGATTACTAGGATCATAAGTGTAGTTATGATTATAAGGTGGTGGAACTTCATTATATCCAATTCCTCCCCTTTTAACTGGGGAACGTTGATCACTTACGAGGTGATCAAGTATAGCAGAGGAATTTCTAAATTGCTCAAACTTTCTGTTAAGTTCCACCACTTTCACCTGGTGATCAGCTATCTGTTTATCCCTTTCAGCTATTAGTTTGGTTTTCTCTTCTAACACTTCTACTTGTATTTTTTTCAGCTAGACTGGCTTTAAGACTTCTGATATCTTTCTCACTGGCTTTTGTTTTTACCTTGTAACTATTTTCTCCAGCTTTAGTATAATGATGATCTTCTTTTAACGTTTTAAATTGAGCATCTAAACTAACAAACTGATCAGTTATTGTTTTCAATTGTTCAGACAGATTTTCACATTTCGTACAAGGGAGTTTGGTACTTACCTCGGAGAGCTGATCTGTCACGTCTGCCATGTAAGCTTGATTTTCTCCAGTTAGTTTCTCACTTTCTGCAGTTTCGATGTTCGCCAAATTGGCCTGTTCGAACACTTCCTCAACATGCAGATTCCAATTGTATTCCCCGTTCTGACTGGATATCATCGCCCTATTCTCACTACTTCCACCACTCTGTTGTGTAGACCTGTTCTGACTATGTTCAACTCTGTCATTTGTGCATTCTTTAGCAAAGTGGCCATTCTGTTGACAGTTGTAACAGCGAACCTTTGACTTATCAAAACCTGGTCTTTCACCAACAAACTTTCTACCAGTCTTCTTCATAAACCTTTTAACCCTTCTCACAATCATCGCCATCTGCCACTGCAGATCCATCTCTTCCAGATCATCAGCATCGATCTGATCATAGTCTTCGTCTAAAGTTGCAGGATCAACAATCTTGCCTTTAATGTAATTTTCGTACGAAGCAATGAAAGATTCATAGAGAGCAAACTGCTGTTCAGCAGATTTAACACTCATGGGCATCTTTGAGTAGTTGTTGTTAGGAACACTTGAAGAGAAACTACCCTTGGTTGTTTGAGGTTTAGAAGCATTTGTACAACCAGCTACAAAACACACATCACCATCCATGTTGAGAGTTACATGACCTTCATGTGTTGAGTTAGCGCCCGAGTCTCCCTTAGAGTAGTAAGCAGATGATTCAGACTTCGAACTTAAACTTGAGTTAACTTTTGCACCATACATTCCCGGATCCTGAACCTGATCAGTTGGTGTCTCTTTTCGAACCATGTTAAGTTCAAAAGTTCGTAGTTTGTTGACTGCTGTTTCCAAGTCATAGTCGGCAAACTCTTTGTCTTCTCTCATCAAGACAGTGTACATCTCCCATTTCGGTGGGAGAGCATCAAGGAGTTTTTCCACGATCTCCTCTTCTTTGTAAGCAATGGAATAATTGCTGAGTTCGGTCATCAGGTGATAATATCTCGTGATGATATCATCAAGTGATTCATTCTTCAAATACTTGAACACCGAGAATTGGGTTTTGAGTAGTTTAATCTTGGATGCACGTATCCCCACATTACCTTCAAATCGGTTTTCAAGTGCTTCCCATAGCTCTCTAGCGGTTTTATACTTCCTGAAGGTGTGAAGAATCTCTTGTGGAAGAGCCATTGTAATCGCAGCATGAGCTTTGCTTTCAGCCTCATACATCTTCTTTTCTTCCTCTTCCATCTTGTTGTATTTCTTAATCTGTTCAGGACCCTCATACAAAGCAGTTGGTGGAATGTATCCATCTTGAATGCACACCCACATCTTAGCATCTTGGTATTTAACATACTGCTCAAACCGATCCTTCCAAGCCACGAAATCGGTACCCTTTAGCATCTTCGGTGCCTTAGTAGCTGAACCCGCTTCCACTTCCATCTTTACCAGTTCCGTAATATTTATCGAAGTCATCTTTTACGAAACGAAAACACAAAGAAACCCGAAATAATAAAAATTTTATCCTTAACAGTACTGTAGGCGAAGTTGTGGATAACTTCGCTTAAGTCTTAACTTCGCTTGAATTCTTAACTTCGCTCTCCTTTTTAAATTCGCCTGATTTGGCGAAGTTGTGAGGTAGGCGAAGTTGTCGATAACTTCGCTTGAGATAAGCGAACTTGTGAGGTAGGCGAAGTTGTGGATAACTTCGCTTAACCTTATATCTTCGCCTAAACCCTACAAACAGTAGCGGCAACTTCGCCTGATGAACACGATGATTTTGCAGGTTTGATTTTGACGTTTTGCGAGGTATGCGAAGGTGTAATGGGTTGTTTTTGATGGTGGGAGGTGAGTAGGACACAAAAACTCGGTAAACTCGTCCCGCGAATAGTCGAACAGAATGATTTCTACACCCGCGTGATAATCTCGAACCACACAATCACGAGCAAAAGCTCTGATACCAATTGTAGGTTGCCAGCCGGATCTACACGGAATATCTCGTTCTACGTAGGTGCGGAATCCCTACGTAAGACGTTACGAGCGTAGAAGACGATACACGTTAACACGATCAAACACACGTTACAATAAACAAAGACACGTTGTATTGTAACTGGAAACACGTGATTCACTGATCACCGATTACACAAACTGAATAACTCGTTAACTAAAACTCTAACTCGTCTCTTGATCTAGCCGTAACCTAGCAGTTTATATAACACGACAACTTCGCCTAGCATGTTTAGGCGAAGTTGTCCCTAACTTCGCTTGGTCCACAAGTTCGCCTATATCAGCGAACTTGTGAGAACTTCGCTTACATCCAAATACAAATCCAACTAACTCGATTACAGACACTAGACACTGAACTACTGACATCATGTACCAACAATTATTTTATATAATATTTAACTAGGAATCATAGACGGTATATCCCGAAAGACTTATCTCTCTCTCGCATCATCATCATCATCATCATTTATATTTCGTTCATCCGATCAGGTGAGTAATCACTCCCTTTTTTACTTATTTTTAACCTTTTTGGGGACATATGCGTATTGTATCATATTTATCTATTATCTAGTATTCAAAATCGCAACTGTTTAATCCTTGTGTGTATATCCGTTTATGCCTAACTTGCTATTTGCTTACTTGCTTTACTTGAATCGCATTCGGAGAGGTCCAACATATTCTCAGTCTAGTATGATCGTATGACCGTCGTAGTGGCCGGCATCCGACACATTAACAATGGTTTCATCGACACCTCATTTTTTGTAACCAATGCCCATTCGCATGGCAACGGTTTAGCCATTTCTTTATAATTTTGTTTGTGTATGTTCTATGGTTTAACTGTTTATCTCACAGGAACAGTTTGCATATTTCTTTATATATTATATATACTATTACCGTTGTGTCTTAAACTGGTGTTTTACTCACTCAACATGTGTTGTTGACAAAAATATATTTTATACGCATTTGCAGGTTATCAGCTTGGTTGTTTAGCAAGTGAAGATCACGTAGAGATGCTTTTTAGGATACAAACTTAATTAATCATTGTTGTAATTTCGTTATACTTGATGTACTTAACTGTAATTGTTTTATTTGAAATTATTAAATAGATATTGAAACTTATAATGGTGCATGATAGTAACCTTGAGATCTGTGATAATCAGTTCACGCCCGGCATTTCCGCCGTAGGTTGGGGTGTGACAGATTGGTATCAGAGCCGAAGGTTTAAGATAGGTCATTATTGGTGCCTTAGTAACATGTTTAGGAACCCCATACGTGCTTATTTGTTTACCTAATGTGTTCTATTTGATTGTTTACAGCTTACGTAATTGCTTGCTAGATGAGATATTATTTAACTGCTTAGTTAATTGTTTATTTTATTGTCATGCACACACATACAACTCCGAAGCTATGCTTCACTCTCAAAATATTTTATTAATCCGAGACTATGTCTCATTCTCTAAATATTTTATAACTCCGAGGCTATGCCTCAACCTCATTTTATTTAATTTTATTAGATTGTCTTTTATGTCGGAAATTTTCTTGAGAATTTCTTAGCTTTGTTTTTGCTCTTTTTCACTTAAAACTAGGGAGAGTGACAAGGTTCCCCGCCATTGTGGAAATTGTCATGCGACCGACACTTTAATCGTTTGACGTAATCGGCTAAACGGTTACACCCTTTAATGTGTTTTATTGTTTTAAAATGTCTAGTCGGGTGTAAAACCCATGGAACGCCATGGACACGCCAACTGTAGATTTGCACAATTTGTTATATTTGCGATATTTTGTTGGAACATTATCATTTGTGGTGATACACGAGATGTTTCAACTACTTATGCTTGATTTCGTTTACTCGTTATTTAGTTTGGTCGGTCAAATCGCCATGTAACGCTCATGGGCCGACTAACTTAATTGATACATTAAATTCGTTAATTAAGTTGGGCCATTCAAATTGCCATGTAACGCTGATGGGAGGCCAACTCACCCATTTGTTTTGGTTTTGGTATGCTAATAACTTGGGGAAACAAAATGCCATGGAAAGCTCATGGGAAACCCAACACATCGAAGAACAATCGTTATTTGTTTATTTGATTTTATACGAAACGATTTATGATTTGATTTTGTTATTTAATTATTATATTATTCAGTTACTCAATTATTTACTTATTAAATCACTTTTGGAATCAAGATCTATTGATTCGAACTATTCATATGCTCAAAACATTTTTTTATTCTCATGATCGGATACAAATTCTTCATTCATCGAGACTCGGTTATCACGAGCCAATCAAAACAATTTACACTCTATTGGGTTTCACATTTTCACCTTATCACGGTATTATATTATCAAAAATCTAGTAATTTAAATAATATTATTGCACAATTTAATAATCAAATGGCTTTCTTATACTCATGGTAACATATACATAAACTATTAAACATATTTCAAGTACTTAACCTCAAATTTTAATCTGTTAAAACATATCAAGCTTTGATAAAACTCATTCACTCATCAAATTAACTCATCGATTTTCAACTTAGATTATAACTTATCCTTAAGTTATGAATAAACACTAGCTTAACATATTTAAGTTTCGGTTTACACAATAACTTATATGAAATCTACACAACTATCCAATCTTCTCATTAAATCACATCCTTATTAATCATAGAATGTTTTATCAACATCAAACATCAGTTATTTATTTTCTATAACCGCCTCATGACCACATGTTTAGTCAAGAAGATAGCTCCTGCGATCTCTAAAAATATAAACTCAATTTCCAAAACATAAATAAAATCATTTGAATCTTGTTTATTAAACTAATTGTTGGTAACTTTAACTCATTTACCCCTACTCATTCTCATAACAACAACAATAACAAGCGCAAGCTTAAAACATCAACTATATGTTGTTTATCAAATTAACAATCAATCTCAACCAAAATCTTAGTGTCTCAAACAGGAAATCTTACTTCAAAATTCACTCGTCATGCTTCACTTTCCACTATCACTATTCAATTCAATCCTCATATCGCTTTGTACCCAATGTAATCACTTGCCTCGTACCACGAGACGTTCCACAACGGTATATGCCTTCAATTTCTAAAACCCATGCTACGACGTTTGCTCAAATTTTGTATCCTCCTACCTATACTTGCTACAATTATGGAAATCCTAATCACCTACGCCATTGTGTGTTCTCAATTCAATCATCAAGCTCAAAAATTTCCAAACTTATTTTATTAAACCCTACTTTGCAACTTAATCAAAATATCTCAATTTAATCAACTTCAATTAATCAAATTTTTATTGATTTAATTAATCAAGTTATTTTAAATCAAATAAATCAAATCAATCATAACTAAGTTTATCAAATAAAATGTTTTTGCCATTTTTTTTATCTAAACATATATTTTTTTCTCGATCGTACATTATCTCAAATCTCTAATCGATTTTTGGAATTTAACAAATTCAATTTTAATAATTTAATACTTTTAAGTGCTTAAGCTTATACAATAAGATATATCATTACAAAAGACAACTTCTTATAATATTGTACTCTTAATTTATCTCTTGGCCTCATTCATCCCAATTCGTTTCACTTTTAGCCCTAAGGAATCCTTTCCTTTTCAAACTTTCAAAATTTATATCAAAAGACGTTTTAGAAACTTTAATGTTTTATTTAACCAGCCCAAGGATTCAACTCACTTTTTTTAGCAATATATTACACTATGAGTATTTCTTATTTATAACCAAAATATATTAAAATTCTTGTTTTCACTAAAGATCTTGTCCTTCAAATGCTTCGTAATTATGGAGGCCTACATAATTATCAAATTCCTCCCATGGAAATCATAATGCGTGAAATTGTGTGTCATAATATGGAATCAGAAGTAGTTGGAGTAACGGTACAAATGCAGAGAATATAAGGACATGGTGGATACGCCGCTGGTACATCCTATATATAAGTGCCCTTATCGGATTTGCATTTAGAGCGTTGCTTTGACTATTCAAAATTCTGTATTATGACTAATTTTAAAAATTATATTTAAAATTTTCCTTTCCTAAAAATTTTAATGGCTTTGTTATAGTGTTTTTAAATTTCGGGACGAAATTCCCTAAAGTAGGGGAGACTGTAACAACTCGGTTTTTCCATATATTAATAGTTAATCGATATCTGACCCGTTTTCATTTCGGATAATTTAATAAATAAAATAAATACCTATTTACCTTATATTTTTCATCTTTATTTATTATTTTAACTTTGGTTTATATACAAATTACATCCTAAACTATAGTTCTAACCTCTTATGCATCCACACTAAAATTACAAGGACCAATCTGCAAGTTAAATTAAACAATATATTATAATATAACCCAACCTCAAAATCATACCCGTAAACCGTATTATGTTTAACCCGTGACCCTTTTAATGCCTTGTGCCGTAATCCTCGTTGTATATCTAGAATTGATCGCTTTAAATCGTTGACAATACATAAACAGCTCACACCGACAACCTAATTATGGATTATAATCAAAAACGATTTCGATTTCGTTATTTTAGGCACCGTCATTACCTTTTTAGCAAAATACGACTTAGCATTCACGAAACTGCAATTAATCTTGTATGCGCTGCCTTATGGACATCGCGAATCAAAGCCCTAACATTAATTGTGTGAAGAATGATCCTAACTTGCCTGTTCGTTCATGTTCTTGAGCCGTCGTCCCAACCCGTCGTTCTCCATCATACCTCATCGTTACTGGTAATTCTTTTATATAACTGGTTCGTCTTCAGTCACTGATTATTAGCCCTAACATCAATTAAACAATCAATTAACGATTTGATCAATTGAATCATCTAGGGTTTTATCAATTGATTTGGGTTTGAAATGCTATAACATAAAAGTTTTTGTTTTCGTGTTCCAAACATCACGGCCGCTTGGCCTGTTGGTTGTGCGCATTTATTGAAGGGCTGTGCCGGCCACCTGTCCGGGTTCGAATCCGGAAGTGGTCGGTTTTGGTCAAATTTGGTTATGCATTTAGTTTTTCTTTTGTCAAATGATTTATATAATAATTATAATCTATATTAAATATAAACTAAACATTTTTTTTTATCAAACCGACACCTTTGAGTTTTACGTTCTCGACAAATAACCCTTGTTATGGATTATTGGTGTGTGTGTGTGTATATATATAAGTGTATATATATTAATAAGAAATCGAACTTTCTTTATTAAAACCCGAACATCATTATTGATGTTTCTCGTCGTTAATCGATTTTACCAAATTCTTATATATATGTATCATTCTTTAAACACAAATTATATTCGACATATTTTAAACGTATTAATTATATCTATTAAGTTAGATTTTCGTTAAAAGAATTAAACAAAACATTTATTTTAGATCTTAATACATACTATATTATTTATTTATAATTAATTAATTATTTGTTCGATTAGATAATTATAAGTATGTTTCAAGTTATATTTATCTAATTATTTTATTTAATTTATATATATATTTAGATATTATTATTGTAAGCATATCGTATATCTTAATTCTTTAAGCTTATTTAAGTAAATGAATTTTATATTTTATTAAGAATAACCAATAGTATTTTATAAATGATAATAATTAATCATCTTTTAAATGTATGATAAACAGTAATATTAATCTTTACAATAATAATTATTGAAGAAATCCCTCGATCAATTAACAAACATTCTAATCACAATACTTAACTCGAATCACATCGAAATCTTAATTCATTAAATCGTATTATATCTCTTATAATTAATTTATATTATATTTAACTAGTAATCCTAGACGGTATATACCAAAAGACTTATCTCTCTCTCGCATCATCATCATCATCATTTATATTTCGTTCACCCGTGTCACACCCTCAAAATCCACTAACGGAGTTTTACCATCAGAGGGTGTGAACTAACAGGATCGGAATCATTAGTTATAATCAAACCATAAGTAAAGTTCTCAAACCACGAAACATTTGAGTGTAAATAAGTGCGGAAGCGTAAATTCGTAAACCAAGTGTTGCGTCACGCATGACGACTTAAAACCCAATTAATGACAGTTTAAAAACAAATTTGCAAAAACGATAGAGTTCAATGTAATGCATGTTCCTATACTGCGCGCCCGCCTCGACTACCTGAGAATAACATACTAAAAGTGTCAACACGGGGTTGGTGAGTTCACAAGTTTATATAAATAAAGCGTTTGCGTTTGCGTTTTGCGTTTGCGTTTGCGTTACCAGATAATGTTAAATCAATTATATATCTATAGGTAGCTAGCCTATAAAACAAGTATTACTAAGTGTTCGACACCGAAGCTGACTGTTTATCAATTGCCTTGCCACCATGTCTACCATGACCATGGAAAATGTGTTAGCCAAGATTACACCCACTCGACCTCCAGTCGAGTTTAGCGTTGGGTGGGGTTTGTCAAACCCAGTAGTACTACTCAACAGTGACTCGCTATTATCCAAATATTAAACGGTTCGATGTTACGAAGGACTTTAGTTGGTTCGCTTGCCACTTAGCCTTTACAAGTGATATATAACTAATAACAAAATCTAAAGCGTTTTGGAGTATGTTATCTCACCCAAGTAAGCAGGTACTAATATTGTGGGTTTGTGTATTTCATTTAAAAGACCCGAAGTAGCAAAGCCTTGGGTAAAAATAGTACTTGAGGCAGTTATTGTGGTTAAATCATTTTTTCTTATTTTGAAATAAGGGACTATATGAATAAGGAAGAAACTCCATGAAACAAAAATTAAAAAAAGCGTTTAAAAGAGTAAAAGGGGAACGTGAAACTCACTGTTTGCGAAGAATTCAAAAACATATCGAAAGCATTTAGTAAACTCTTAGACTCAACTCCAACCCCGTTAGATGCTAAGTTTCCTATTGAATTAGCTGACGGTAAGTCTATAGAAACAACTCATGTACTAGCGGGATGTAAGTTGAAACTGTTAGGTCATACCTTCGATATCGACCTTATACCCTTTACGCTTGGTAATTTCGATGTCGTTGTCGGCATGGACTGGCTATCCGAGAATAGAGCTGAGATTATATATCACGACAAGGTAGTCCATATCACTACCTCTTCCGGCGAAATCATCTCGATACAGGGCGAGAAGAACGGCATGACTACAAGCGTCATCACCCTCATGAAGGCGCATAAATATTTACGAAAGGGTCATCTGGAGATTTTAGCTCATATTGTCGAGAAACCCGCAGAGGAGAAGCGAATCGAAGACATACTGATTGTGCGAGATTTTCCGGAAGTCTTCCCGGAGGATTTTCTTGGACTCCCACCTATTTGACAAGTTGACTTCCAAATCGAATTAGCCCCTGGTGCTGCACCCATAGCACGAGCCCCGTATCGGCTCTCACCGACGGAGCTTCAGGAGTTGTCCACTCAACTATAAGACTTGTTGGATAAAGGTTTTATCCGACCCAGCTCATCACCATGGGGAGCCCCTGTCTTATTTGTTCGAAAGAAAGATGGGACTTTCCGCATGTGCATCGATTACCAGGAGCTGAACAAGGATACGGTCAAGAACCGTTATCCCCTACCCCGAATTGATGATCTGTTCGACCAGCTTCAATGATCAAGTTACTACTCGAAGATAGATTTGAGATCTGGTTACCATCAATTAAGAGTGCGCGAAGAAGACATTTCAAAAACGGCAATCAGAACTCAGTACGGTCACTATGAGTTTTCGGTTATGCCTTTTGGCTTAACCAACGCACCAGCTATATTTATGGATCTCATGAACAGAGTATGCAAAGCGTACCTCGACAATTTTGTGATTGTTTTCATTGATGATATCCTCGTTTACTCCAAGAACAAGACCGACCATGAAGAACACTTGAGGTTAATCCTGGAATTGCTAAAGAAGGAACAATTATACGCTAAACTCTCGAAATGCAAATTTTGGCTTCGCGAGATTCACTTCCTAGGACATGTGATCAATGAGAATGGTATCCATGTCGATCCCGGCAAGGTAGAGGCCATCAAAAACTGGGAAGCACCTAAGACTCCGACTGAGGTGCGATAATTCCTAGGACTGGCTAGTTACTACCGACGTTTCATCGAGGGATTTTCAAAGATTGCTCAACCCCTCACCACATTGACACACAAGGGTACTAAGTACAATTGGGGTGATGCGCAGGAATCTGCTTTCCAACTGTTGAAAACCAAACTCTGTTGCGCCCCAATCATAGCCCTCCCCGAGGGAACAGAACACTTTGAAGTGCACTGTGATGCATCGATACAGGGTCTTGGTTGCGTGTTGATGCAACTCGAGAAAGTTATAGCCGATGGCTCTCGACAACTACGGATCCACGAGAAGAACTACACGACCCATGACCTGAAACTCGGAGCTGTGGTGTTTGCTCTTAAGATATGGAGGCATTACTTGTACGGTACCAAGTTTACCATTTATACCGACCACAAGAGCCTCCAGCATATCTACGATCAGAAG
This sequence comes from Bidens hawaiensis, assembly GCF_021521415.1. Classification (NCBI taxonomy): domain Eukaryota; kingdom Viridiplantae; phylum Streptophyta; class Magnoliopsida; order Asterales; family Asteraceae; genus Bidens; species Bidens hawaiensis. The sequence continues at coordinate 2,203,877 of NW_027491034.1, forward strand.
GAGCTTAACATGCGACAGCATCGTTGGGTCGAGCTACTTAAGGATTATGACTGTGCCATCAAGTACCACCCTGGCAAGGCCAATGTAGTGGCCGATGCTCTCAGCAGAAAAGAAACCGATAGACCTAGACGAGTGGGAGCATTACAACTCACGATTCACGCCAACTTACCCGATCAGATTCGCGATGCGCAACTCGAAGCCTTGAACGACGATAATCTCCCATCAGAACTTATGCGGGGCATGAACAAGCAACTTGAAACCAAATCGGACGGGGTCCAATATTTCGAAAACTGGATTTGGGTCCGTCGATACGGAGAGTTGAGAACTCTAGTGATGGACGAAGCACACAAGTCTCGATATTCCATCCACCCTGGCTCAGATAAAATGTACCATGACCTAAAGGCACTTTACTGGTGGCCAAACATGAAAGCCGACATTACCACCTACGTGAGCAAATGCTTGACTTGTGCAAGAGTCAAAATAGAATATCAGAAACCATCTGGTCTGCTACAGCAACCGGAACTTCCAACGTGGAAATGGGAACACATTTCCATGGATTTCATCACGGGATTACCCAAAACACCGACGGGATGCGATACCATCTGGATGATCGTTGACCGGTTGACTAAGTCTGCACACTTCTTAGCAATCAAGGAATCGGACAAAATGGAAAGACTGACTCGCATCTATATGAAAGAAGTAGTGTCTAGACATGGAGTGCCTGTCTCAATCATATCTGATCGAGATTCCCGTTTCACTTCGCACTTTTGGAAGTCACTACAGAGTGCACTAGGCACCCGCCTTGATATGAGCACAGCATACCATCCTCAGACGGATGGGCAAAGTGAGCGCACCATTCAGACCTTGGAAGACATGTTGCGTGAATGCGTGTTGGATTTCAGAAAAAGTTGGGAACCTCACTTACCTTTGGTAGAGTTTTCGTATAATAATAGTTATCACGCAAGTATTAAAGCAGCGCCGTTTGAAGCGTTGTACGGACGGAAGTGTCGATCGCCTCTTTGCTGGGCAGAGGTGGGTGATAGCCAAATCACCGGTCCCGAATTAGTACTTGAAACCACTGAAAAGATTGTTCAAATCCGCAACCGTATGGAAGCAGCACGAGATCGCCAAAAGAGTTACGCCGACAAGCGCCGAAAGCCTCTTGAATTTCAAATGAACGACCAAGTATTACTCAAAGTGTCACCTTGGAAAGGTGTAGTTCGCTTCGGAAAGCGAAACAAACTCAATCCACGATACGTTGGCCCCTACCGGATAACTGAGCGCATTGGTCCGGTGGCGTAACGACTGGATCTACCAACGGAACTCAGTAGCGTACAATGTATTCCATGTATCCAATTTGAAGAAATGCCTTTCCGATGAAACCCAAGCAGTTCCTTTGGACGAGTTGCAGGTTGATGAATAGCTATGCTTCATAGAAGAACCAGTCGAAGTTTTGGATTGGGAAACCAAAACACTCAGGCACAGCAAAATTCCAATCGTTAAGGTTCGTTGGAACTCGAGACGTGGACCGGAGTTCACGTGGGAACGCGAGGACCAAATGATGAAAAAGTATCCTCACCTTTTTGAAGGGTTGACCAAACACCGAAAACCGCGAAAGCCGTCAAACCGTCAGAAATCACCAGAGATATGAATAAAATTTCGGGATGAAATTTCTTTCTACTAGGGGATGATATGACAAACTGAAAACTTTTCTTGCTTTTTCAGACACGCATCGCGACTTGACTCAAATTTTCGGGACAAAAATTCTTTCAACATGGGAATGATGTGACACTCGTCAATTTCAGGGTAACTCCGTTAATTCAAACTCCGTCAATTCAAACTTAAGATCACTTGATCTATAACGCACATCTCATTACATTTAAACCAGGGTTTTAAATGACGTTTGACAATCACTACACATGTAGTCTTTCGGGATTGCACCGAAACGCAAACGAGTTGACGCAAACCATTGGTGAATAAACGACAAACATCAAAACAATAATTATTTGATAATTATGTGTTAGGCTTATGTGTTATTTGATAATATTGTGTAGAACATTAACTCAAGATGCAAAAAGCTACTTTTTGCTAGAAAGGTAATAACTAAAAGTTGAGGGGCCATTGTGTAATATAATTATTATTAATTAATAATAAAAACCCAAACCCCCTCCCTCCCTCCTCAAACCCGATCGGCCCTCCCTCACCCCCCCTTGCGACGGCTGCCATCACCACCACCATATCACTTCCGTTTTGGCCTTGTTTTTCATAATCGAAGCATCCCGCACTTGTTTCTAGTCTTCCCTCACTTTCCTCTTGGTTGCTTCTGCGTTTTTAAGGTATAAACATAAACCCTAATTTTCTAATATCATATGTTAAGTGTTCATATGCTTTGTTTTGATTAGATGATGCTTGATTATGCTTCGGTTATTGATTTAAATGATCATGTGTGATGTTGAATGGTGAATGATTGTTAGATCATTGATTGTTCGTAAACCTAGAGGGTTTACTATTGATTTCTATGGATAATTATGTTTATTGCATGTTTGGGGATATGACGTATGCTTAGGATGCATGCTAGACGGTTGTGTGTGCTTGCTGATTTTTGACAGCAGGGATAGTTAAACTTGAAAGAGGTGTAACTTGTTAAATATAAAACCAAACTGGACTATTTATGAGTCTAAAAGGTAGTACTCTGAGTCTAGTTTTCAGAAAACCCAATCACGCCTGATTTAGAGGTGTTTTGGTTGCTCAAACGATTTAAATGTGATCAAAGGTCAAAACTGGTACTGGGCAGATTGTATGTTATGTTTAGACAACTGTAACTGAATGTTAATTTGGTAATTGGTCGAAATTATTAACATTAGAGTGTACTAGGTTGAGTCTAGTTTCTAGAAAGTCCAAGTTTGTAATTTTTGGACATGTAAAAGTTAACATTTATTATTTTACAAAACTGAAGTGCAAGTCTGAATTGTGAGGTCTGCTGTTAGGCTGTTTTGTAATTATCATATCTCATAAACTACAAAACCAAATGGGTTGGTTCCACTTCTGGAGGATAACATGTTGAGTTAAGAGCCTAACCCAATTGGTCTTGCATTAATTGGAATTACCATTTAACGGGAATAACAAATATCATTCTGTTGCGCATGATTTTGACTGCTGTGAGTTTACTGTAATGTTTTGGTCTTTGTGAGTAAACTATGTGGAATAAAAATACAATAAAAATAGTTCTGGAAACCTAACTCATGTGTGCTTTTGTTACGATTTTTGGTGAATTAATCGATATGTTGTGATTTGTTGAATAGAGTAATCTTTCAAGTAGAAATCTGTCTTGATAAAACTAGCTGCTGAATTATGCGAAAATACATGAAACGTACTTGTTAGACAATTGCCATGATTTTGACTAAATTGCCCTTGTGGGGAATAATTTCTAGTAATATACAATATTAATACTTGATACGTAAGTAGTTGTTCACACATGTAACGTATCACCAATGTGTTTGTTGAGTCACACACAATTCACAAACGAAACACGAAACGTATCTCATGTATAAGTATTATGTGCCGAGTCTAGAGACTCAATATTAGTTCCAACACTTAGAAAATCTCATTCTTGTTTTAGAACGCTAGTGAGGATTTTCTGTGACGCGCAACTCTTGGTTGACTTGTTTTTGAATTAACGGAGTTAACCTGAAATTGACGAGTGTCACAACCCGATCAGGTGAGTAATCACTCCCCTTTTTACTTATTTTTAACCTTTTTGGGGACATATGCGTATCGTATCATATTTATCTATTATCTAGTATTCAAAGTCGAAACTGTTTAATCCTTGTGTGTATATCAGTTTATGCCTAACTTACTATTTGCTTACTTGCTTTACTTGAATCGCATTCAGAAAGGTCCAACATATTCTCAGTCTAGTATGATCATACGACCGTCGTAGTGGCCGACGTCTGACGCATTGAAAATGGTTTCACCGACACCTCATTTTTGGTAACCAATGTCCATTCGCATGGCAACGGTTTAGCCCTTTCTTTATGATTGATTGTTTGTGTATGTGCTATGGTTTAACTGTTTATCTCACATGAACAGTTTGCATATTTCTTTATATATTATATATACTATTAATTTTGTGTCTTAAACTGGTGTTTTACTCACTCAAAATGTGTTGTTGAAAAAATATATTTTATACGCATTTGCAGGTTATTAGCTTGGTTGTTTAGCAAGTGAAGATCACGTAGAGATGCTTTTTAGGATACAAACTTAATTAATCATTGTTGTAATTTCGTTATACTTGATGTACTTATCTGTAATTGTTTTATTTGAAATTGTTAAATAGATATTGAAACTTATAATGGTGCATGATAGTAACCTTGAGAGCTGTGACAATCAGTTCACGCCCCGGCATTTCCGCCGTAGGTTGTGGTGTGACACATGGGTAGAAGCCATGCAGGAAGAACTGGCTCAGTTTAACAAGATGGATGTTTGGCAGTTAGTTTAAAAGCCGCAAGTTGTGAAAGTTATCGGTACGAAGTGGGTATTCAAATGCAAAAGAGATTAGAAAGGGGTAATCGTCCGTAACAAGGCAAGGTTAGTAGTCAAAGGATTTAACCAACAAGAAGGAATCGACTACAATGAATTGTTTGCTCTTGTGGAAACACTACAGGCAATTCGTCTTTTCTTGGCCATTGCTACACACAAAGAGATGAAGGTGTTTCAGCTTGATGTGAAAAGTGCGTTCCTAAATGGCAAGGTTGATGAAGTGGTATATGTTGAGCAACCTCTGGATTTTCTTGACCCAGACTTTCCGGATCATGTGTACAAGCTCAGTAAAGCTCTATATGGTCTACATTAGGCTCCACGAGCTTGGTATGCAACTCTGTCTGACTATTTGCTGGAAAATGGTTTTGTGAGAGGAAAGATCGACAATACCCTTTTTGTAAAACTGAATGGGAATGATTTTCTTCTCGTCCAGGTTTATGTGGACGATATCATCTTTGCAGCCTCAAAAATTTCTATGTGTCAGGAGTTTGAAGCGGTTATGAAGAAAAGGTTTGAGATGAGCGCCATGGGTGAAAATAACTTTCTTTTTTGGGTTACAGGTAGATCAGAAGAAGGATGGAATGTTCATTCACCAAACTAGATATGTTGACGATGTGCTTTAGCATTTTAAGATGGAAGTAAGCACCCCGTTTGACACTTCCAATCTGTGTTAACCACAAACTAGGTGCTGACTTTGAAAGTGATGAAGATGTGGATACACTCAGTATCAGGCTATTATAGGTTCTTTGATGTATTTAATTGCTTCTAGACCTGACATTATGTTTGCAGTTTGTCTTTGTGCTCGTTTTCAGGCTAACCCAAAGGAATCGCACATGAAGGGATTGAAGAGGATTTTGCGGTATCTTAAAGTAAAGCCTAAGTTGGGTCTCTGGTATCCAAAAGGAGGAGAACTGGATCTGGTAGCATACACTGACTCTGATTATGGAGGATGCAGTCAGAACAGGAAGTCAACAACTGGTGGCTGTCAGTTTCTTGGAGGAAGATTGGTGTCTTGGCAGTGCAAGAAGCAGACCTCTGTAGCCATATCCACATGCGAAGGAGAATACATGGCAGCATCAAACTGCTGCTCCCAGGTTTTATGGATACAACAACAAATGCGAGATTATGGTCTGAATTTCACTCAAACTCCTATTTGCATTGATAATACTGCAGCTATTTCAGTAACTAACAATCTCGTTAAACATGGTAAAACAAAACATATTGACATTCCTCATCATTTTATACGGGATTGTGCTGAGAAGAAATTAATCTTGCTTTAAAAGGTTGATTCACTGGAAAACTTTGCTGATCTTTTTACAAAAGCGTTTGACCGGCGTTTTCAAAACTTTATTGAGCAAAATGGGATGATCAATCCCGAGTTGAAGTTTGAAGGACATATTCTTGAATATGTTTGGTCCTTGCATCTACTTGTAGACTCAAAGGATAGCCATTAACCTAATAACTGAAAGCAACTGGGGTGGTTTATGATGAGTTTTTATTCCTTCGCTGAAATTATGTCGATTATACTTAGTCGGAGGGACACATATTCATATGTGGTTGGTCCTTCTAATCCACTGGATTTTTAGGATAGCAATTTACATGAAGACTTAGAAATTATGGGGGCATCTGAATATAAATGTTTTTGGGAAGTGATATACTTTTTCAGTCAAAAGCTTCTACGAAGCTCCTAAATTGGTGTTAAATTGAAAATTGGTCCAACATTTGGAATATGATAGACAAACTGATTTTGTGTGCCTAACGGGTGAAGTTATTAGTCTTAAAAGACTTTAGGACAGTCATTGTTTGGTACGGTAGCTTACCATGGTGCGTAAAAGTTAACGTGATACAAATTAAATCTGCTCGATTTACTGTGGAGAGTCATTTTAATTCGTGCATGTCTCCACATATATCTTTCAGAATGATAGGCAGAAAAGTGATTACCCAGTCATACACGAGCCTGTGAGTGTCTTGATCCCGGTAAATATTGTGTTCTCTTATTGCAGTGATCCAGATTCGGGACTTGCAGGTTTTCGTTACGGTTCTACTTAATATATATATATATATATATATATTAAGTAGAACCGTAACGAAAACCTGCAAGTCCCGAATCTGGATCACTGCAATAAGAGAACACAATATTTACCGGGATCAAAACACTCACAGGCTATATATATATATATATATATATATATCTATATATATATATATGTCCTATTGCCTTTGTAATTCATCAAGTCAAAAAACAACAAGGATAAGGCACCAACTAAGTCTTGTGAAAGCTATGTAAAAGGATTGTAAAATGACTCAAATGTACATTGTTCGATCAGACACTACAGGTCGAAGTGAAGTCGGGGTGATCTTGGGAAAGCGAAATACGCTTTGAGAATAGATAGGAGGCATCACAATTCCTTAAGTGATGTCCATCTAAATTTTGAGCCTAATTGAACCTAATCCGTATCACAGAAGCAATTAAAACCATGCTAAGTTTCATACCTGCCTGCAACCTGTTACTCTATGTTCTAATAACGCTGAACATGAATCCTTGTGACAACCTCTTAATCAGTATGATTCCTATTCAGATCTTTTCGTAAACATGAAGGGTATTCTGAAAGACTGAAATTTGATCCCGTCTTTTTATATTAATATTGTTTTGTATTACTTTATTTTCTTGTGTTTAAAATAAAGCTTGGGTTACTCGTTTTGATCTTTTTTCTTTTCAAATTGGTTTAACACTAAGTTCGCTGTGGCGAAGTTATCAAACAGGCGAAGTTAATATAACTTCGCCTCTGGGTTTTTTCAGAAAGTATAAAAGGCAGAATTAGGTCAAAATTGGTCAAACTATTTTTTTCTTAAACCCTCGGCGAACTTGTGCTCTGAATCTTCCTTCTTGTAATCTGATTTTCGTCTTCTGATAAGGTTCATTGGCCTATTTCGATTCATAATTTATACTTTGTATTTGTTAATCAGTTCCACAATGTCAGATTTTAATCAGTTTTCTTGAAAAACCATAAAAACACAAATACTCATTGGTTTGTGTTTGTTTTGGTGATATATGGACATCCGTAATCTTGATCGCACATTCACCTACCTGTTTTCGGTCTCTGATCGTTTGTATTTTCCACTGAAAAAGATCTGATGTTCGGCTCTGTGTACGCAGCGAAGTTATCATAAAGCGAAGTTGCCTAACAAGCGAAGTTATATCTAACTTCGCTTTCTCACTAACTTCGTGGCTTTAAAACTTTGGTCACAACTTCGCCAAACCACTAACTTCGCTACTTCCATGTTAAGCGAAGTTACCAACTATGTTCAATATATGTCTAACTTAGCTCGTTTGATTTGCAGATATGGTTGCTGTAGCAGGTGCGGGTGGTACATATGGTGATGAAGGAGATGGTGATAAGAGACAGTTCTTTCCGGGTCACAGCATGTATGTTACTTTGGATCCGGATAGTTGTGGAACTGAGGGTTTTAATGAGATCATCTCGTTTCTCATTCGTTCGCGTATCTTTCATGCTATCACCACTACTCTGCCGAAATCTCTTCCAAATATTGAAGACTTTTGGCGAACAGTTGAATACAACTGTCGTGTTGAACCTCCAGTTATGCGTGCAATAGTCAATCGACAAGTGGTACAGTTCTCAGCTAATCAGATCAGGGAAGCTCTACAGTTCAGGGTTGAAACCACTCAGGATCCTATAGAGTATTCTGCTACTTTCAGAAACGGAGCCTTTCTTCGTATGGGATGTTTGGGTCCTTTGGATGACTTACAACGTAGAAAGGGATTTCTCTTAGACCAGTGGCGTTTCTTAATGCACGTGTTGATTTTGTGCATGTCTGGGTGCAAGGCCGGATCCGATGGCATGGGTGCGACGATGCAGTCTGCGATAATCGCATTGACTTATATTAAGCCGTATAGTTTCAGTCAGATGGTGTTCTATGAGATCGATCGTCATATACGAGCAGTGGCACGTGAATGTTTCTTAATGTATCCCAGATTCTTACAGATGATTCTCAATCATGTCGCCCCCAATCTACCACAATGTCTCCCTATCTCTTATGTGGAAAGTATAAGAAAGAGGATTTTTACGCAATGTAAGTCATCTAGTGCACGAAGCAAGCCTGAATTTCGTCCGAGGCACACAGATTTATTTGGGGTATCTTGTGAACCTCGCTTATGTTGCTCTACCGGGTGATGATTTTTAAGATCCTGCTCTGCTACAAGTCAACATTCCTCAACCACCCCCATGTGATTCAACTACCACATGTGGTTCAAGAAGCTCCTATTGTTAATCCAGATGTAGCTCCCGCCGAACAGGTTGATCTTGAGGATGCCTTTGGAGGGCAAGGTTTATTTGATATGGCTACGGTTGATCCTGTTGAATTTCAAGCTTCTATAGTCGATGTTTATGGTGTACATGTTTCTCTGGTTGATAGATCTGCGGGTCCATCTATTGCCTCAGTGGAGGATTCTGAGGAGACGTTATCTGATTCTTTCATTGATGATGCTATTGAAGCTCAGAGGGTTCTAGCTGCTCAAGAAAGCATACAAGGAAAAAGAAAGAAAGACTCGGATGACAGTGAATCAGATTATGAGGAGGAGATGTATGCCTTAGTTCGTAGATCAAAGAAGGCTAGAGCTGGTGAAAGCTCGAGTGTTGTTCACTTTGCCCCTCCACAGTTATCTGGTATGACTATACTGCCTTCTTCCACAACTGATCCAATACTAGTGATATCTAGTGCTCCCTCGGTGGCTTTTTCAGCACCGTCTATTGCACCCTCTACGGTACAGGTGTCTACTCCAGCGATTGTTTCTTTACCACCTCCTTATGTTACTCCATCAGAGGTGGTTGCTATGTTTGTTGAGTCCACACTGGTGGATACCGCTTGGGTATCTGTCTCAGTCTCACCTACAGTTATTGCATCGTCTACATCCGATATTTCAGTAAGCTTGGGCATTCCACCGCCATATGCTCAGGATACTTCTCACATTTCTTTTGATTTTGACACTACCTTGTCGGATTCTGAGAGGATTGCGGCCCTTGAAAGGGTGGTTGCTGAGCAGTCAAGAGTGAATGTTATTCAAACTCAGGCTATCCAATGTCTGGGGGCCGAGAATCAGCTTCAGACCGCACTTATTGTCGAGCATGGGAAGCTTTTTGATGCCGTGAAAAAGTTCTTGGCATCTTAGGGGAAGTCTAGTTTCAAAGGTGACGAGTTGAGAACAAAAAAGAAATAAACATAGATGATGATCCCAATGCATTGAAAGATGTAGGTGGTGAGCTGCCAAAAACTGAACAAACTCTTGGGGCTTCCACATCTCAGGGGGAGTCTATAGCTCAATCGGGTAGTGCAGGTGGTGAGACCGTGGTGATCGATAATGAGGATGATATGCGTGATGATGTGCTGTCTATGATTGAGATTGAGAAAATTGGTGAACAAATTGAGATCGATAGTGGTTTAGAGGAAGGTGAGATAGCATGACATTCCTAGTGCTGGTCAAGAAAGTTTGGGTCAATGTGATAATGTTTCGGGTGACTCTGAGTGGGAGGAACAGCCAAGGTGGAAAGAAGGATGTGCTCAGTGGTTTTTCAAAACAAAGAAGACAGTGGTACCTACAATGTTCAAGAAAAGTTATAATATCAAGGGATATTCTGAGTCAAAGAAAGGTATTATCTGTTGGTTATATGATGATCAGTTAAAGTTATTTGTGGTGAAAAGATATGATGGGATTCAGTACTTTGCTAAGAGGTTGAAATCGCTCAATACCTTGCCTAAGTTTGAAGTGAAGGATTTGGCTCGGTTAAGGTTGATTAATAGAAGTGATGACGATTTTGCTAGATGGGTTGGAAAGATAGTGTGGAAGGAAGTTGTTAAGGAGAAAAAGTTTGAACTGTTAAAGCCTCAAAAGGGGAAGTTGATTGAAGATATGGAACGGGGAATGCAGGCTGATGGCAAGCCCTGGATGGTGATGAAGTACAAGCCGATTCGATGTTTGAAAGAGGTTCCAATGAAGATTATGCCTCAAGATGTGTTGAAGGATCTCAAGTGGTGGTATATTGACTGTTAGACTGCCGAAGCAATGATGGAAGATCAAGATGACCAGGAGATCTTGAAAGTGTATGATCCGATGCACTTGGCTAACTTGTCTCAAGCTGATTTGCAGGTACTCAATGATAAGAAGATCTTTTACATCCCTTCTTGGAAAGACAAAGCGAAGAAATACCAAAGGGTGGTCTTAGTTTGTGTGAGACAGGGTGTTCATGCTTGAAGACGGAGAATACGTGCATTTTGGATTACAAGACACAACAAAGGTGTTAGAGATATGAAGCTACTACCAAGGGGGAGTCTGTTGGTGCATGATGCCAGTAGTTCATGTATCTCGTGTCTATTGTGTTTGTAATCGTTACATTGTTCTTATGTTTTGATGAATGTGTTAGGTTTGGTTATGTGGTTAGCGAACTTGTAATGTGGCGAATTTAAGGACAACTTCGCCTAGGATGTTAGGCGAAGTTGCCATGATATTTAAACCTAACTTCGGCCTTTTTCTGACACACTTCTTGACAGTTTGGTTTTGCAGGTAAATGTGACACTTGTTTTGGTGTTTTTGGTTCTTTGCATCGTAATAACAAGTAGTCATCATGTTTACGTGTTTTGCGTTATTTACGTATTACTCATGTAAACACTCGTATCGTATACGTAGGGGATTCCGCACCCTCGTGTTACGAGATACTCCTGTGTAGATCCAGCTGGGAACCTGCAAATAGTGACGGGTGCATCGGAGTATGACCCGTAAGTTAGCTTAAGCGATACAAAAATATATGTAATAAGTGTTACTTTCATGGAACTAGATAACTACTATTGTGTGGTTATTTGCAGGTAAAAAGGAGGTTCCGGAGCATCTATGGAGCACAAGGAGAAAACTTAAGGAAACGGCAAGTCAAGAAAGCAAAAATATGTGAAAAATGTAGTTTGTGGCTGAAGACCACCATGGCCCATGGTCTGGATCGTGGGCCACGATCTAACTGATCATAGCATACCAGAACCCATCGTACCGTGGGGTTCTGGTCCACTGTGGTGACCATCGTGGGCCACGGTCCGGAAAATGTAGCTGCAGAACTTTGTGTCCATTATGCCGTTTTTCCAAGTCCTTTCATATATCCAACACTGGAGAGTGACCTAGTGGTAAATTTGAAGTCCAAGAACAACAGTTTGGTGATTGCAATCATTGATTAATATGCATATTCAAATTGATGTGATGAAGAACTGAATTATGTGTGGGTAAATTCCTTTGTGTTCTCTCCCAAATTGTAAGGTTTTCCATTAAATGATTGTTAATTGTTTAAGTTATTTGTGGGATAGTAGTTTGTTCTTTTGATTATATTGCTATGGTGATTGTGAGTTTGATTAGTATTTGTTAGTATAGTGTAATTCGTGTTCTTGACTATCAGTTCTTGGTGCCGTAGGCAATCAGGATTTATTGGAAGGGAATTAGGGTGGCTATATAAAACTGATTATCGAGTGACAACCTTGCGTTTTTACAATCCAAGTACTTTGTCCTTTTTTATCACAATCAAACGCATAATCACGAGCTATGTCTATGTAGTTCATCCCAAAAGTAAAAGTTAACATTATCAATCTTGGAAACCTGAAATCGGGAGAGAGCATTCTTTTTATTGAATCAATTAAAACTTGTTATTCGTTTTCAGTTCTTTTTGTTAATCAAATCAACCAACCAAATCTTGGAATTTAATTTTAATGCAATTTAGTTTAATTTAATATAGTCAAATTACAAAGCTACTTAGTAACACATTTTCCACAAACACTTTGTGTTCAACACCCACTTACTGTCATCTAATTAGTTGTATTTGTTTTATTTTTGAGTGAGTCTTCGACCTCAAGCTAAATTTTGTCACCGTTGCCGGGGAGTAGTGCGCAACGTGTGTTAGCTTTTGTAGATTTGTTTGTTCTTTTCGGGTTTATGCTGGTTGTGTTAGTGTGCAGGTACTTACAGGTGTATGCATACTAGAGGCTCTAACAGGTCATCACCACTAGTCTTTGATCCCAAGATTGAATGGACTATTAGAAGAAACCGAGTGTTACTTAGGGAGAACAAGCTTCTTGGTTCTCTAACTACATTAAGCAACACCATGGATTCACCAATTCCTGCTTCGGGGCAAACACTGCCAGCTACACCTCCACCAATTCCACCGCCACCATTTTCTACTACCATACCTACTTCAACTAGTGAACTAAAACAAACCTACACAACCAAGCCTATGAACACTCAACTCACTTACTCAATATCATCAACATTGCCACCTATTTCAATCTTTTTTCTACCTTTGGTGCATCATCATCTCAACAAAACTAACAACCAACCTTTAAACAACCACAATCAAGTTACCAATATCTACCACCATCTCTCAAGCAATATTCAAGAACACAAGGTGATGGTTATGGTGATGGGTTTGACGGGGAGTTTGAGGGGTATGAAGTAGAATGCTACTACACGGGGGGTGATGGAGTCAAAGGGTGAATCAAGAAAACTTTGCCTATGCTCAAGGGCAACAAACGGAACTGGTGCAAGAAATTAATAGATAACCACTACCGGTTGTTCAACAACAAGTTCAACCGCCAATGGTTATTCAACAACAACAAGCTCCAAAACAAGTGCAACCACAAGGGCAACAATCTAAAAAACAAATGCCCTAACCACAATTTCAACAATTTGCACCTCTAAGGCTAGTTTATAGGAAAATTGGTCAACCAAGAGTACCAATGAGGGTACCAATAAGGCATACAAGAGAGATGGTAAGGGGGATTGAAGCTCATTTTCGACCGATAATCAACAAGGAAGGACATTTGAGGTGAGAACCAATTCCCTCCAAATTCTACCAAAGTATAAGGGTTTAGCAACGGAAGAACCTTACTTTCACTTGGAGACATATGACTCTATTTGCAACACGATTGGGGGTCAAGGTTTTACATCGGATGAGGTTAAGTTGGTCTTATTTCAATTTTCTTTTGAAGACAAGGCAAATAGATAGTTTTACACTTTCCTTCAGCATCCATTTATACTTGGGCCGAGATGCAACAAAGATTTTTGGAAGAATTTTACACGGCCCAAAATTCCAATGATGCTAGAAGGAGTTTCAGAAGTTTCCAACAACAATCGAGTGAAATGTTTCATGAAGCATTTTAGAGGTTTAACATGATGATCAAGAATTGTCCTCACCATGGTATTTCTCTTTGGGAATTGTTGAATGTGTTTCATGAGGGGTTGAGTATGGAAGATGAATGAGATTTGAGGTCAATCATAAATGGTATATTTGGTACTAATTATGAACAAGATGATTGGGCATATTTGGAGCAAATGGCTGTCATATCAAAGAGAAATGCCCAAACCGGAAGAAGAGCAAGGCCGACAATAGGAAGACCACAAGTACTTGCTATCGAAGATGGAGGGGTTCACACCACTAATCAAGTATTCGATGTTTATACTAATTGTAATGAGTTGGGTCATGCATCGGAAGTGTGTACGGTGGCAGAAGTAAAAGTGAAGGAGGTGAATGCACTTCAAGGGGGGAGGTGGTTGAAATTATAATATGAACTCAAACACTTACATCCTCGGGTTGAGAAATCATCCAAATTTTCGATATGGAAATCCGGCCACTCAATCCAACCCGAATTTCCAAGGGAATCAAGGAAATTGTGTTCCTCACCAAAATATAACAATTAAAGTTATTTTCATGGCCGGAATAATCAAGGGTTTCAAGGTCAAGGGGGTGGTGGTCAAAGTGGGTCCGCGGGTCAAAGTTCATCAAGTGGAAATGAATTTATGGGATGCTCAAAATGTTGCAACAAGACATGCAAAGAAGAAATCAACTTGATGAAATTCGCATGCAAAAGGATGAGGTCCGCGACAAAGCCATTCAATCATTGACCACTCAAATGGTCAACTTGAAACTAAAGTGTCGGACTTGAAGAAAAAAAGGGTCAATTGCCAAACAACACAAAGTTAAATCCGTCTCATAGCTCTTCTCATAATGTTCCTATTATCCATGTTATTGTATTGAGAAGTGGTAAGAAATATAAAACTGATTTATCATCGGGTTTTAAAATGATGTGTTGAGACAAACGTGGTGCTGAGAAAAGTCACTTCATGGTGCAAGAGGGCATTGTGTTAGGTCATGTGGTTTCAAGTAGGGGAATGGAGGTTGATCAAGCAAAAATTAAAGTAATTATCTTTGCCACCCCCCAAAAAATGTCAAAGGGGTGAGATCATTTTGACACATTCCGGATTCTATAGGAGATTCATTAAGGGTTTTAGTGTAATTTCAAAACCATTATGTAATCTGTTATGGAAGGATGTCCCCTTTGAGTTTACTGATGAATGTTTGAAAGGTTTTGACAATTTAAAGGACAAGTTAGTGCAAGCACCCATTTTACCATCACCAGATTGGTCAAATCTGTTTGAAATCATGTGTGATGCAAGCGATAGCACGATTGGAGTAGTCTTGGGTCAAAGAGTGGTTAAAAAGCCAGTGGTGATTTATTATGCAAGCAAAAATTTATTCTAGGCGCAATTGAATTACACCATTACGGAAAAAGAGGTACTTGCGGTGGTGTATGCCTTCGACAAATTTCGGTCGTATATTTTGCGAACCAAAGTTGTGGTGTATTCGGATCATAGCGCGGTTCGATATTGAATGTTGAAGAAAGACGCATAACCACGTTTGATTTGATGGGTGTTATTTTTACAAGAGTTTGATCTTGAAATACCGGACAAGAAATGTTGTGAGAATTTAATGGCGGATCACTTGTCTCGGATTCCACTTGAAGGTGTTGATGATCCGATGGAGATAAATTAAAAGTTTTTGGATGAACAGTTGCTTGCCGATTCAACCACGCCTTGGTATTCCCACTATGTTAATTATTTAGCCACGGGAGCGATTCCGGAACATTGGTCAAATAAATGTAGACAACAATTCATGGCCCAAGTCAAGCAGTACATATGGGATGAACTAGACCTTTTTAAGGTTGAAGCGGATCAAGTTCTTAGAAGGTGTGTACCCGAGAATGAAGTACAAGAGATTTTGACACATTCTCATTCGTCAACTTATGGGGGCCATTTTAATGGCTATAAAACAGGGTATAAAGTACTTACATGCGGGTTTTATTGGCCAACACTTTTTTAAGATGCTAATGAATATTCCCGACATTGCCTAAATTGTCAACGAATGGGGGGCATATCAAAAAGTAATGCAATGCCCTTACAACCCATTTTGGTAGCTGACATTTTGATGTTTGGGGCATAGCTTTCATGGGCACATTTCTGAACTCGTGTTGGTATTTATACATTCTTGTTGCGGTTGTTTACGTATCGAAATGAGATGAAGCGGATGCAACAAGAACTAATTATCAGTCCGTGGTGTGTAAATTTGTACAATCCAACATTTTCTAAAGATTTGGTATCCCAAGAGTAATTACAAGTGATGGTGGATCGCACTTTAAGAATCGTTTGGTAAGTTGTTAAAATGTTATGGTTTTAATCATCGAATTGCAACACCTTACGACCCTCAAACGAGTGGCCAAGTTGAAGTTTCCAATTGCCAAATTAAGGAAATTTTGATGAAACCGGTTCGGGTGGATAGGCTGGTGTATGAAAACGGTTATGGGCAAATCTAACCGCATAGAAGACACCGATTGGTTCCACCCCTTATCGGCTGTTGTATGGAAAGAGTTGTCATTTGACAACGGAGCTGTCTCACCGGGCATTATGGGCAATTAAGAGTGTTAATATGGATTATCATGAAGCCGGTGAGTTGAGGAAGTGGAAATTGAGTGAATTGGAGGAAATTAGGGATGAAGCGTATGAATGTGCCGCGGCTTATAAAGAAAAACTAAAAAGGGTACATGATACTAAGATAAGGAAGATAACATTTGAAATTGGGCAAAATGTATGGTTGTGCAATTCGAGACTCAAATTGTTTACCGGGAAGCTAAAATGCAAGTGGATGGGTCCTTATGTCATCACAAGAGTAGAGTGGTTTGGTGATGTTGAGATTGAAGATATGCAAAATCAAGTTAGACAAGTTGTTAATTGACATCGCTTCAAACCATAATTAGAAGGTAAAGATGTTAATATGCTTGAAGATGACAAGGTGAGTTTCTTCCTAAGCTCACATGATGTTTCCACTTCGTAAAGGTCCACGTATGTTGTATAATTTATTTTAGTTTTTTACTGAAATTTGGTTTTAAAAATTACATTTATCTCCTTAGAGTGTGGGAAAGTTTTATTAATTTCCTTAACGTCTTGAGGAAAACTCGGGTTTTTCATGCGAGGGGGGGGGGTAGGTTAATTTTTATAACAATTTTATGTTTTATGTTAAAGTAAGTTTTTGGTCTTGTTTTGGTTCCCTCTTATGATAATATATATATATATATATATATATATATATATATATATATATATATATATATATATATATGTATGTACGTATTGGAAATCCGTGGACCACGGTGGAGACCGTGGCCCACGATAAATGAACCGTGCTTTTCGGTGGCAGACCACACCACGGTATGGTGTGGTCTGTTTTTTTTGAGACAATTTGACCGTGGCACACGGTGTGAACCGTGGGCCATGGTCTAAAGCAGGCAGTCGGGAAGAATAACAGGCACCGTGGACCATGGTGTGCACCGTGCCCACGGTGCGGTCGGCATGGGTCAAGGGGGGCAGTTTTAGGAAAAATAAAAGAGAAAAAATTATATTTTAATACCATTCTACACCACAAATTACACCTACTTTCGTTATTTACTTTCAATTTCACCAACTCATATTCATCTTCTCTATCAACCCTCTCTACAAACCCTAACTCTCTTCACGATAACTTTCTCATATATCCATCAATTTCCAAGATTCTTAACCCTATTTGGATTGGATTTTCACGAGGATTAATTGTGACAAACTTTAAATTTTTTCCTTTTTCAGGCAGCCATCGCGACATGACACAAATTTTCTGGAAGAAAATTCTTTCAACAAGGGAATGATGTGACACTCGTCAACTTCAGGTTAACTACTTTAACCCGAACTCTGTTAATTCGAACTCAAGATCACATGAACTATGTCATTCCAGTTAACGCATTCGTCATTGCATTTAATTAGAGTTTAAACGATACGTGACAATAATTACACAAGTAGTCTTTCGGAGTTTCACCGAACCACACATGAGTCGACTCAAACCGTTGGTGAGCAAACAATAAATAATATAAACAAGTACTTGAAATAAATACGTGTTATGTTATAGGTGAATACATGATTGGTGTGTAACATTATATCATAGAACTAAACGAATTTGCCTTAAAATTACATTAACTAGAAGTTTAGGGTGCAAAGAGTAACATGGTTAATTATTTAAACAAACTAATAACCCAACCCTATTCCCCTTCCCCCCCCCCTCCCCTTGCGACGGCAGCCCCCCCCCCTTTTTGTGATCGGCAAAAAAAAATACACACATACATAGAAGATATTTTTACAAGTTGTTTGAAGATCCAAGGTGCTAACTAGGTAAATTAAACACTCTATCTAGTCCAATCTATCGATTATTTGCATCATTTAGCATATTAATTATAAACTCTAAATGTTAAAGTTATTGATAATTTATGAGTTAGGGTTTATTGTTGTGTTGTTGATGAAAACTAGTGAATTGTTGACTAGTTGTATTGTTATTGATTGTTAATCACGTGTTTCTTTGAAATTGAATTTTTGAGTAAACCCTAAATCTACATGAAAAGTGTAATTGAGATGCATGGTTGATGGATTATGGGTCTAGAGGGTTGTATGCATGATTGTTCATAGGTTAGTAGTTTGTTGAAGTTTGGGGAAAACTGATGCTGGACAGAATCATAAATGCATGTTAAAAAGGCTGTAACTTGATGTTAATATATGTTTAGAAGAGATTATTGATTCTATGATGTAGTAGGTCGAGTATATTTTCTAAAGAATCAAAGTTTGTAATTTTTGGACTTGTGGAAGTCACTTTTCATTAATTTATAAATTGGTTGTACAGTTCTGATTCGGGAATCTTTCTTATAGGCTGTTTTGCTGATAGTATATCTCACAAACGAAAAGACCAATTACGTTGATTCCACTTCTGGAAGTTAATAAGTTGAGTGTGGAATCTAACTCAATTGTCCTTGCATTAATTGTATTTGCTATGTAATGGGACTAGTCAAGAACTTTTTGTTGCGCATGATAATGACTGCTGTGTACCTACTGTGTTGTTTTGATTCTTGTGATAGCATACCAGAAGATATTTTTACAAGTTGTTTGAAGATCCAAGGTGCTAACTAGGTAATTTAAACACTCTATCTAGTCCATTCTATCGATTATTTGCATCATTTAGCATATTAATTATAAACTCTAAATGTTAAAGTTATTGATAATTGATGAGTTAGGGTTTATTGTTGTGTTGTTGATGAACACTAGTGAATTGTTGACTAGTTGTATTGTTATTGATTGTTAATCACGTGTTTCTTTGAAATTGAATTTTTGAGTAAACCCTAAATCTACATGAAAAGTGTAATCGAGATGCATGGTTGATGGATTATGGGTCTAGAGGGTTGTATACGTGATTGTTCATAGGTTAGTAGTTTGTTGAAGTTTGTGAAAACTGATGCTGAACAGAATCATAAAAGCATGTTAAAAAGGCTACTACTTAACATTTTTATTAGGGGGAGATAACATATCCAAACGCTTTAGATTTTGTTTATTCTATATATATCACTTGTATGGCTAAGTGGCAACAAACCAACTACTTCCTTCTGAACAATCTAACCAGTTAATATTGGTTAATAGCGAGTCAGTGTTGAGTAGTACTACAGAGTTTGACAAACCCCACCCAACTCTAAACTCGACTATAGGTCGAGTGGGTGTAATTTTGGCCAACACATTACCGTGGTCCTGGTTGACATGATGGCAAGGCAAACGTATAATCAGTCAGCTTCGGTGTCGAACACTTAGTTATACTTATTTGATAGGTTAGCTACGTATTGATATATATTGACATAACTCTATCTGGTAACGCTAAAACGGAACGCTTAATTTACTTAAACCTGTGAACTCGCCAACCATGTGTTGACACTTTTAGTTTGTTTATCTCAGGTAGCCGAGGTGGGCGAGTGGGTTAGGACATGCATGCACTATACTCTTATGATTTAAATTACTTTTAAATTTATCATGATAATTGTTGCTTTAAGTCGTCCTGTGTGACGCAAAAAATCACTTTTACTATTTACGCTTCCGCGTTTACTTCAGACTTGTATGTCTTTGGTTGCTTTTAAAGGACTTTAATAATGGTGTTTGATATAACTAATGACTATGATCCTGTTAGTTCACACCCTCTGACGGTAAAACTACGATAGTGGATTTTGAGGGTGTGACATTAAAATATCAAGTCTAATTCCACTAATTTTTAAGTATTAATCCAATTTTTGAGCACTGGGGTGACAAATTTCTTAAGAAAATTTGGGGGTTTTTACCGTTTTGTGAAGAAAGAATTAGTTTTCATCTCACTAAACATCCAAGGTGTGTTCTTTTTCAATTTACTTGTATACATTGAAAACAATTGTTAAGGTAGTATTGATTTGAACTATACCCACTTGCTTGTTTGGTTAAGTTGTATAATGGTTATACATTGTGGTTGTGGATAATGGATAAGTGCTTAAACTTATGGTTTGTACATTGAAAATTAAAAATCATGTGATGAAGCGAATATCGAGATTTTGGTAAATTGACAAATGGTTGAATATCCACAACCATATTAACAACCAAGTGTGGAGATGTGTATGTTGAATTAACATGGTATGTTTGGGGTAAATTAGTGTGTAGATGGGTAGAACTTCGGACAAAGGAAAAGGGAAGGCCTCATCTTCTAGTGGCCGATCAGCCCAAGCAAAAAGACAGAGAATGCATGAAGAACAAGCAAGATTGCATGTACCAACTGAAAAACCCCAGTTGGAGGGGTGAGGTGTTGTCAACATACGCGTTAGATTGGCAACTGGAATTGTTCAAAGAAAAAATGAGCACTTTGTAGAATAGGATTGAGGGATATATATGAAAAAGAGATAACTGATTCCGGTTTTCAGGCGTTTGGGTTATTTGATAAATTTGAAGCGTTAGGTTGGTAAGCAGCTCTTAAGTGTTCTGATGGAGAAATTAATAAGTTGTATGATAGGGAGATTGAGGAATGGATGTCAATGTTGAGATATCCCACGTATATGAAAGGTTACGACATGAAACTGATCGGAATGGTGGGTGGACGTGAAGTTATGATGTCTTTTGACACACTTAATCAGATTGCCCTATTTGATAGCAAGCCGACTAACTTGTATGTGTACTCAGCGGTAAAAGATTTTTTTGAATGCCCCGACAAACATCCACAATGGCACAACATGTTGGAAAAGGTTCTAAAAGGGGTTCGGGGTTTGAACCCACTGATTAAGAGAAATGACGTGAAGATTGAAGCAAAGTTGTTGATGACGATTTGTTTGTCTAATGTGGTGCCCCGTCGGTGGGACATTTCAATTGTGAGGAATAGTGATATTCACGTTTTGTATGCGTTAATGTGCGGGAAACCACTCATCTCTTTCCGCTATTTAGTCATGCACAATATTTGGATCAGTCGCAAGAGCAACAAGCGGAAGTTATTACCACATTGTCGACAAATCACCTCGCTATTGAAGTCTCATGGTGTGATTAATGAGGATCTGTGGGGATGACTAAAGTGTTTAAATAATTCAAGTTGAAGGATCTTCCGGGATAGATATATACTCAAAGTGATAGACATCATCAGCTAGTGCGTGATAATATGAGTTGGAGGGTGTTGAGAGAAAATGTAGAAGCAGATGTGGATGAACAAGTGGAAGAAGTGGAGGATATGGGTGAACCAGAGTACATGGAGGTAGGTGGTGGTAGTTCCCAACACGGGGGGGGGGGGGGTCAATGAATGAGGTGGTACAAAGGCATAGACCTTCATCATACGGAAATTGGTCAGAAGTGTCTCGTGCCTTATTCGACCATCAAACATTCATGGGGGTTTATGCTGAGCGAGCTGAGAAGGAGAGACATGATAGATTGGAGATATGGAACCATGCTCAAGCTTACAGGCGGGAGCACAAAATGAACATGCGGTATATGGATGACAGGAACAGAAGAATGCATGATCAATGGCATGCGGGTGAACCAGTTGTACCGGATCCACCAATTGTGGATTACACGACCCTACCACCGTATGACAGTTCTGTAAGCTATGTTGAACCACCTCTTCATCACTCAATGTAGGTTTTTCCAATAATGCCAATGGCACCACCACCACCATTAGGTGAATTTAGTAGCGGCGGTGACAGGGCGTTTAATTTTGGTGAATTTTCGGATTTCATGACGTCCATCTTCAGGCTGCCCCGACCGCCTTACAACTGATTGAGTCTCATCATGTCAGGTGAAAATTGTTTTGTATATTTTTTTATAGTTTTTTATCTTTTGTTTTAATTATTTTTGGGTGGATGGGAGGAGGATGAAGCACTTATGATCAAGTGTTGTGGGTTGTGAAGAAAGAAGGGTGTTTTTAAGTAGTAGTTTGTTTGTTTTCATTTTCTCAAAACCATACATTGGGGACAATGTATCCCAAGTGTGGGGATGAGGGAATTTTTGTTAAAAAAAAAAAAGATGAAAAAGATGAAAAATTAGAAAAATATTTAAAATTTAAAAGACACCGGAAAGTGGTAAGATGTCGGGGTAAGGTTTTGGTCCCTTTTCATGGTCACAGTTCCCTAGATGACATGTTTGCCTAGTTTTTTTAAAAAGTAAGCTATGTAGTATTCTAATCAAGGTTAGCATGCTCTTGGTGCAATAACCTGCATAACATGTTCGTTTACACTTGCGCATTGAGAAAGTAAAGATTGGTGAGAAAGTTGATATTCTCCGATAGAACTTGTGTAATTAGTGCATTTCAAGACCTTAGCTTGGTATGAGTGCAAAAGTGATAGAGGCAATTAGGTTAAAGCCTCGTTTGGATGAGTGCAAGTGTGGGTTTTGGTGGTTGGGCCTCATACATTACATATATAAGCGTGGATAACGAGAGGGCCGGGGGGGGGGGGGGTTTGGTTCCCTTAGAAAACAATTTTTGACTTATTCTTTTTATTCAATCAACCCTGATGTAAAATTGCAAGACGATCCGGCTTAGTAGGTTTCTTTGTATTTGTATTTGTTTTAGTATTCATCAATAGGATGTATAAGCATTATTCTTATTATTCTTTAAAAAAATATAAATAAAGTTGTGTTAGAGATGCTAAGTTCAAAGTATTATGTAGTTAAAAAAATGAAAATAATAAAAAAAAGAGAAGTTGGTTATGTATATAGTTTCTTATTTCATTGTTTACTTATTTTGTTTGTAATAAGACGGATCAGGTCATTTGAGCTACTTTAAATATTTCATTCCATACCCTTACACCTAGCCCCGTTATAACCCGTTTTAAGTCCTCTTGATTTGCATTTGTGTCAAAGCATCTATATAGGTGGAGATTTGATGATTGTACAAGCGTATGCTAGGAGAATTAGTTATATGTGAAAATGTGTGAATGATCACCATGAAGAGGTTTAATGTGTAAAGGTCTATTACGTATGGGTAAAAACCGAAAGCATGTTAGGTTTGGTAAGAATTCTATGGTTTAAATAGAACATCAAGTATACTAGTTCAAACCGATAGAAGAGAGGGAATAGGGTATGACTTGGGACCTTGACTGAACCGAAATTGTTGTTATGTTTGGTGGTTATAAGTTAAAAATGAATAAAATGTTGTTGAGGTGTTTCTTGGGGGCAAGCAATGGTTAAGTGTGGGAATGTCGCGGGTGCATCGGAGTATGACTCGTAAGTGAGTTTTACGATATAAAAATCTATGTAATAAGTGTTAATTTCATGGAACTAGATAACTACTTTTGTGTGGTTATTTGCAGGTATAAAGGAGGTTCCGAAGCATCTATGGAGCAAAAAGAGAAAACCGAAGGAACCAGCAAGTCAAGAAAGCTAAAATATATGAAAAAAATTAAGTTTGTGGCTGAAGACCATTGTGGCCCACGGTCTGGACGGTGGCCCACGGTCTGGACCGTGGCCCACGGTCCAACTAATCATAGCAAACAAGAACCCACCATACAGTGGGGTTTTGGTCCACCTTGTCGACCACCGTGGCCCATGGTGGGCACCGTGGGCCACGGTCAGGAAAATGTAACTGCCGAACTTTGTGTTTAATTTGTTGTTTTTCCAAGTCCTTTCAAATATCCAACATTGGAGAATGACCTAGAGGCGAATTTGGAGTCCAACAACAATAGTTTTGTGAATGCAATCATTGATTTGGTGTTTGGGATTCATATGCATATTCTAATTGATGTGATGATGAACCGAATTATGTGTGTCTAAATTCGTTTTTTGTCACCCGAATTGTAAGGTTTTCCATTGAATGATTCTTAATTGTTTATGTTATTTATGGAATAGGAGTTTGATCTTTTTATTATATTGCTATGGTGATTGTGAGTTTGATTATTAATTGTTATTATAGTGTAATTCGTGTTCTTGACTATCAGTTCTTGGTGTCGTAGGCAATCGGAATATATTGGAAGGGTATTAGGGTTGGCTATATTAAACTGATTATCGAGTGACAATATTGCATTTTTACAATCCAAGTACTTTGTCCTCTTTTATCACAATCAAACACATAATCACGAACTATGTCTATGTACTTCATCCGAAAAGTAAAAGTTAACATTATCAATATTGGAAACCTGAAATCGGGAGAGAGCATTCTTTTTATTGAATCAGTTAAAAC
This sequence comes from Bidens hawaiensis, assembly GCF_021521415.1. Taxonomy (NCBI): domain Eukaryota; kingdom Viridiplantae; phylum Streptophyta; class Magnoliopsida; order Asterales; family Asteraceae; genus Bidens; species Bidens hawaiensis. The sequence continues at coordinate 2,228,293 of NW_027491034.1, forward strand.
TTGTTATTCATTTTCAGATCTTTTTGTTAATCAAATCAACCAACCAAATCTTTGAATTTACCTTTATGCAATTTAGTTTAATTTAATTTAGTCACATTACAAAGCTACATAGTAACACATTTTCCACAAACTCTATATGTTCGACACCCACTTACTACTATCTAATTAGTTGTATTCGGTTTATTTTTGAGTGATTCTTATACCTCACGCCAAATAGAAAGTTGTCTAAAAGAGAGGTCGCCAGGAACACTTCCGATCAATACCGAGCAGAACCTAAAGGGATTCGCAAGCGGTGCAGGGGCACACAACGAGACCGTTATTCAGGAGGTGACTAGAGGAGTCATTGAGGAGTCTGCGGTTAATGGAGAGGAGCAGGTGGATGAGGAGATTTAGATGGAGTCTCCGCCGGCTAAGGAGCACTAGAGGTGCAGCCTAGGACCGCACAAGCCGAAAACCAGCAGTTACCCAGCACAACAGAGAGAGTCTATAAACCTAGAGTTCCATACCCCGGGAGACTCCGCAGGGATAAAAAAGAGGAGCAGAACTCCAAATTTATTGTTCTTTTAAAGAAGCTTCACCTGAACATTCAATTCTTTGAGGAACTGACTCAAATGCCAAAATATGCGAAGTTCCTTAAGGATATTCTTTCGAAAAAGAGAAGTTAGCTGAGGTCTCTTCCATCCTATTGAGTGCTAGTTGCTATTCAATCTTGCAGAGAAAGTTACCAGAAAAGATGTCCAATCCTGGGAGTTTCACGTTTCCCTGCATCTTGAGTGATGATAGGGTATTTTATGCACTGGCGGATCTTGGTGCCAGTATCAATCTCATGTCATATTCCGTGTATCGCAAGTTGGGTTTAGGTGATCCGAGGCCTACCCGGATGAGTATCCAGCTTGCTGATCGTTCTGTAAAATACCCCCGAGGGATGGTCAAAAACATGCTCGTTCGTGTCGAAAAGTTCATCTTCCAGGTGGACTTTGTCATCTTGGATATGAACGATGATGATAGTGTCCCGCTTATTCTAGGCTTACCATTCCTTGCCACTTCACAAGCGTTGATCGACGTTTTCGAGGGTAAGTTGATTTTGAGAGTCGGGGATGAGAACGCCACCTTTGACATTCGACAAACACTGAAACATCCCAAGTCTGCTGAAGACTCCTTATACTTCATCGAGACCATCATGGAACATGTTGGGGAGTTTTTCAGCGAGATCTGTGAAGGATTTGCCTCTGACACCCAGATTCTCGATAGGGAGATCCCAGAGATTGAGATGGTTGCCATGACCGATCAGTCCTTGGATGACGACACTATGTCACGTGGCCCTGAGTTTGGCGTGTCTGCTGAGATCGTGCGAGACGATCCGATGGACCGACCTTCCGTCGGGAGTCCTTCTTCTTCCTTAGAGCTTAAGGATTTGCCTGCCCATATGGAGTGTGCGTTTTTAAATGAAGAGAGGAAGCTGCTGGTTATTAGTGCATCTGCTTTGATGGAGGTTGAGAAGGAGAAGTTGTTGAAGGTGCTACGAGAGCACAAAGAGGTGATTGCATGGAAGATTATCGATATTAAGTGTATCAACCCTTCGTTTGCACACATAAATCCTCATGGAGGATAATTTCAAAACTGTCGTTCAGCCGCAAAGGCGGCTTAATTCGAAGATGCAGGAGGTTGTGAAGAAGGAGATCATTAAACTCCTTGATGCGGTGATCATTTTCTCCATTTCTGATAGTGCTTGGGTGAGTCCAGTTCAAGTGGTTCCTAAAAAGGGTGGCATGACTGTCGTCACCAATGAGAAGAACGAGCTCATTTCCACTAGGACTGTGACTGGATAGAGAGTCTGCATCGACTACCGCAGACTAAATGATGCCACCAGGAAAGAACATTTTCCTTTACCATTCATTGATAAGATGTTGGAGTGTTTGGCAGGTCAACAATACTACTGCCTCTTAAATGGTTTCTCCAGGTATTTCCAAGTTCCAATAGATCCTGATGACCAGGATAAGACCACTTTTACCTGTCCTTACGGAACGTTTGCCTATAAACGTATTCCGTTCGGTTTTTGTAACGATCCAGCCACATTTCAGATGTATGGTGGCTATTTTCCACGACATGATCGAGGACTCCATGGAGGTGTCCATGGATGATTTTTCTTTATTTAGGAGTATCTTTGGTCATTGAATTTCTAATCTTGAGTGGATGATGTCCCGCTGTGTTGACACCAACCTAGTCCTTAACCGGGAGAAGTGTCATTTCATTGTACGCGAGGGCATTGTTCTGGGGCATCGAATTTCGAGTGCGGGGATAGAGGTTGACCGAGCAAAGGTCGAGAAAATTTCTAGTCTTCCACCGCCCACTTCTGTGAGATCCATCCGAAGTTTTCTAGGTTGTGCCGGGCTCTACCGCTTCTTCATTAAAGATTTTTCGAAGATCGCGAGACCCATAACCAAACATCTGGAGAAGGATGTTCCATTCGTTTTTTTCTGAGCAGTGTATCGAGGCGTTTGATATTTTGAAAGACAAACTCGTTAACACCCCGATCATGATTGCTCCCGAATGCTCGTTACCATTCGAGTTGATGTGTGACACGAGCGACTTCGTAGTCGGAGCAGGTATTAGACAGCGGAATGAAAAACACTTCCATCCGATTTACTAGGCTAGCCGGACCTTAAATGGTGCACAAGAGAGATATACCACCACTGAGAAAGAGCTTTTAGCTATGGTGTTTACTTTCAATAAATTTAGGTCCTATCTAGTTCTGTCCAAACGATTGTGTACACCGATCATGCTGCTATTCGATATCTCTTCAGCAAGCAGGATGATATGCTCGTCTTATTTGAAGGATCCTTTTGCTTCAAGAGTTTAATATTGAGATCCGTGAAAAAAAGAGGCCGAGTATGTAGCGGCCGATCATCTTCGTGTCTAGTGGGACTGAAGTTTGGTGATTTAGGGGTCAGGATCGATTACCGTTTTCCGAAAGAGAGCCTAATGTTTGTTACAACGCAGGAGGAGGGTTTTCCATGGTTCGATGACCTCGCGAACTATCTGCGGATGGGTATCTCTAGAAGATGCCTTACCAGCAAAAGAAGAACTTCTTTGCTGATGTTAAGTTCTACCTATGGGATGACCCGTATCTTTTCTGTATTGGTGTTGATTAGTTGATTAGGAGGTGTGTAGATGCTAAGGAGGGATGGCATATTCTGAGCCATTGCCATGTAGGAACGATAGGAGGTAACCACGGTGCGAGTTTGATTGCGAAGTAAGTGTTTAATTCTGGTGTTTATTGACCTTCGATTTTTAAGGACGCGCATGCATTTGTGAGGAGTTGTGATCGTTTCCAGCGTGTCGATCTCATCGCGAAACGAAATGCCCCAAAATGCTATTCAGGTTTGTGAAGTTTTCGATATGTGGGGCATTGATTTCATGGGACCGTTTCCATCTTCGTGTGGGAACAAATACATACTCGTGGCCGTTGATTATGTTTCAATGTGGGTTGAGGCCAAGGCTTTACCCACGACTTATGACCGAGTTGTAGCCTGGTTTCTTAAGAGTCTTTTTTCTTGTTTTGGTGTCCCGAAATCCTTGATCAGTGATTGAGGTATTCACTTCCGTATTGCGCAGATGGAGAAGGCGTTGCAGCGCTATGGGGTCACACATTGGCTTGCGACCGCCTAGCACCCACTGACTAGTACGCAGGTGGAAGTGAGTAATCGGGGAATCAAACGTATTCTTGAGAAAATAGTTTGTTCTAATCGTCGGGATTTGTTCGATAAATTGGATGATGCTTTGTGGGCCTTCCATACAGCCTACAAGACTCTGACCGATTCCACACCGTTTCAGATGATTTATGGGAAGACATGTCATCTACCTGTCGAGTTGGAACACCGTGCTTCATGGGCCCTCCATATGGTTAATCTTCATTTGTCTGCCATGAAACGTACTCGTTTCCACCAGCTGCATGAGTTAGAGAACTTGCAGGATCACGTGTATGCACAGCCGTTTAGATATAAGGAGCGAACAAGGAACTGCACGATAAAAAGTTGAAGGGTAATAAGCAGTTCAAGTGTGAGGATCTGGTTGAGGTTATTCCTGGGAAAGTTGAAATCCCAATGATCGGGACCGTTCACAGTCACTAAGGTATTCCCGTATGGCACTATTGAGGAACAAGATAAGAATGTGAAATTTAAGGTGAACGGTCACAGGTTGAAGCAGTACATAGGCGAGCCAGTAGCTGATCAGACAGTCGAGGTATTGTACCTTGACCTACACATCGAGACGTAGACGTGTTGATTAATTTAGTCAAAGTAATTTAGGTCAAGTAGTTTAATTATTACCAATCAATTAAAAAAACGTTATTCTTAGGAGGGTCTTGTCTAGGGTTTAGTGATCATAGGCATTTTCACGTGTCCTTGTGTTCGATACTCGGACTTCTTAGGTCTATGCTACTTGCGATCGTACACTTGTCGGTTGTGTGTGGTGTTATTAGGAATATCCGTTTTAAATTTAAATCTTAGTTGTGAGTCCCGTAAAAAGAAGTACTCATTAGACACACATCACAGGCCTTGAATCAGTCAGGTACATAAAGATCCAATCTTAGCTCTATATTCATGTTCATCAACAGGCTCCCCCTTTTCATCAGCTATCATCTTCTCATGGGTGTCCATTGGAGTAGAAGCAGTCTTCAAGTCTTTGAAATTTGAACTTGTTCATCTTCTTTTGTTGAACTTGCAATATCATAAGAAATTCATTTCTCCCATTAAGCTCATGCAGTACTTAAACTTCATCACTTCCTCAAACTTCAAACACATATGTTCATTAGTAGACCCAAAGATGATATTATCAACATAAACTTGAAGCAGAAGTAAATATCTTCCTCTTTTCTTGTAGAAAATGGTCTTATCAATGGCTCCCCTATGAAATCCATTTACAAGTAGGTGGGTTGACAACTCATCATACTAAGCTCTTGGAGCTTGAAGTAGTCCATATAGAGCCTTGTTCAGTTTGTATACTTTATTAAGATACTCAGGGTCCGCAAAACCAGGGGGTTGAGTGACATACACCTCCTCTTCTATTTCTCCATATAAGAAAGTGGATTTTACATCTAGTTGAAATACTCTGATGTTCTTGGAAGCAGCATAGGCTAAAAATATTCTGATCACTTCTAGCCTTACCACTGGTGCAAACACTTCCTCAAAATCAATTCCTTCTTCTTGTAAGCATCCTAGTGCAACTAGTCTAGCTTTGTTTTTCATTGCAATCCCTCTTTCATCCCTTTTGTTTCTGAAAACCCATCTGGTGCCAATTGCATACTTTACCATTGGTTTATCCACAAGTTCCCACACTTAAAGATTCCTAAATTGAGCCAACTCCTCTTGCATTGATTCCAACCAACTATTGTCTTTTAATGCTTGAACAATGTTCTTGGGTTCAATTTCGGATAAGAAGTAGGAGTACAAACAAATGTTTGCAGATTTAGAAGCATTTCTTGTAACTCTTTCATGAATGTTTCCAATGATGTTTTTAGCAGGATGATTTCTTTCTACATAGGAAGTTTGTACAATATGATCTGAAGAGATAGTTGAATCAAGATTTCAATCATTAACATCAAGTTTTTCAGTGATCAAATGTGATTATGTTTGGTTCAAATTAGCAACCTCTTCAACATTCTGTCGGGATGTTGAAACAATATCATTTCCAATGTTCAAATTTTGAAACAAGTTTTCAAAATTTGATTATCTATTAGCTTGTTCTTAATCTTGCTGGTCTTCAGGTTGAACTTCGTTATTGACAAAATGCTCTTGATCTTGTGACTGATTAATATTGTCTGTTTGCTCAATTTCATCTTCAAATTCATCATTGGTTGCTTTTTCTGTAAATGAATATTCATTGTTCCTCTCAGCAACCTTTAACCATAATTTGAACTTTCTGTTTTGATGTTTCATCAGAGATACTTGTCTTATACAAAGTATCATCAAATTCTTCAGGGTACAGCTTGAAAGATTTGATTAACTTTTCTAGATCAAATAGCCATCTTGCTCCATCAACAGTGTTGAATTGTTTTTCATTAAAAGCTACATCTGAAGATTTAATCACACTCAAATGGTCTTTCACATAGACTCTATATGCCTTTGAGTGTGTGGAGTATCCAACAAAGAAACAGTCTAAATATTTTGATTGAAACTTGTTTTAATTGTCCTTTGTATTCAACAATGAGAATTTGCAACCAAAAGGTTTGAGAAACTTTATGTAGGGTTTTATTTTGAACAGAATCTCATAAGGAGTTTTGTCATGACTTTTGTTGAGAAGGACTCTGTTTTGAACATATCAAGCAGTGTTATAGTCCTAACATGGTTTTTGTTGCTTCTATCAGTGTTCTGAATTTTCATTCAGCAACTCCAGTCTGTTCAGGTGTTCTAGGGCACTGAATTGTTGAAATATTTCCTTAGTCTTGCAAAATTCATCCATTACCCCATTTTTGAACTCAGTCCCATTGTCACTTCTCATTACCTTCACCCTTACATCCAATTGATTCTCCATTCTTGTTACACGACCTTTGATTAATTCAGCAGCTTCATCCTTGGAATTCAGAAATAAACCCAAGTATATCTTGAGAAATCATCAATGATTACTAAGCAATATCTTTTCTTCTTAAAACTAGGAACACTCACAGGACCAAAGAGATCCATATGAAGCATATCCAGTACTTGTTCAATTGAGTTTATAAGCTTTGTTTTTTGTGATGATTTGTGCTACTTTCCCTTTTGACATGAAATGCACTTGTCATCCAGCTTGAACTCCCTTGTTGGTAAACCAATGACATGTTCACCTTTAACAAGTTTGTTCATATTCTTTAAATTGACATGACAAAGCTTTCAATGCCACAAATTTGTTTCATTTTCAGTGGCCTTTGACACAAAGCAAGTACCACCTCTAGAAATAACATCTTTCATTCTCAGTTCATATAAGTTTCCATTTTTAGGAGCCATCTTCATTATCATATAAGAAGGAATTACAAATTCTAGTTTGAGGATGAAACAATGAGTATCATCAAATCCAACCTTATAACCTTTATCACACATCTTTGATATGCTCAACAGGTTATATTTTTATCCTTCCACATAGAACATATTATCAAAAGAAACTTTTCCATTAGTGAGAAAGTCTTTCCCCATAATTTCCCCTCTATTTTCATCACTCCCGAATGCAACTGGTCCTTCAAACTTTTCTTCACAATTTACCAGTGACCTCTTTTCACATGTCTTGTGCCTGAAACATCCACTGTCCATATACCATACATCATTCATTGGTGTGGACTGTTCCTACACAAATCAAAGAAAAAGGAATCATTTAAGTGATGAAATACAAGCTGACACAGCTTGCAAATCATCAGCAACATTAACACTTGTTGCATTTGGTTCGGGGTCCTAATAAACAATTTCACATGAATCATCATATTTATATCCATATTCAATCAAGTTTCTAACATGGGGAACTATGCTTGTACATTCTTCAATGACAAACTCCCTTTTTTCAACTATTACTTGTGCTTGAACCCTTCGTTTCCACAAAAATCGATGTGGCTCAAACCCATGTTTCTGAAGAAATTTCTCATCACCATTTAGTTCTTTTGACTTCTTCTTGTTACACACATTCTTCTTAATTTTCTTTTGTTATCTATTTTTCTTATTTTCTCTTTGTTAGGATGTTCCAAATTAATACCGCCCGTACACAATCTCCATTCGAGTCGGTCGATTTTAGGGGTATTCTATTTATTAGAATAAAAATAAAAAAATAAAATAAAATAAAAAAATACAAAACCACAAAAAATATGTTTATTTATTATGTTATGTTTTCTGTTTTGTACGCCGCTACATGCGAGCAAGTTTGAATTATTGTAGAGATTATTATGCGCATGGTAGCTTTGATGGCATTTTGGAACGGGTTCTACCGAGGTTGTGGCCACGAATGAAATACTATACGGTCGTTCGATTGATACATAGCTGGTAAAGATTCTGCATATAAACAAGGGAGTAACCCGTTCTCTGTTTTATTCTAGAAAATTTTTAGTTTTATTTTTATTTTATTTCTTTTCCTTTCCTTGTTCACATCGAGGACGATTTCGTTCTAAGTGAGGGGATGGGAGTTTATTTTACTTAGTTGTAGATATATATATATATATATATATATATATATATATATATATATATATATATATATAAACATTAATAATAACATTTTTGCACTATTTAGCTGAAAATTATGTCGGTTACTAAAGTTTGAGGGACATATACTTGTATATGTTTGGTCCTATTATCTACTTGTAGACATATATGATAGCAAGTTACCTGAAAACTAAAAGTGACTGGGTCGATTGTTGTATGTTTTGTTTAATTATTTCGCTTAAAATTATGTCGGTTACTTATGTTCGAGGAACATATACTTGTATATATACTTGTATATGTTTGGTTATGTTATCTACCTGTAGACATACGGGATAGCCATTTACCCAAAAATTCAAAGTGACTAGGGCGGCTGAATTTAAAATTAAAAAAAAAATGTTTAAAAAAATGACCCTTGAAATTAATTTTTCTTCCAAGTTAAGCAAGAAATGATATTATTACCGTTGTGTTTACAAGCTCTAGGAACTTTTGAAAAAATATAATAATAATAATAATAATAATAATAATAATAATAATAATAATAATAATAATAAAAGAAGAGATTGTTTGCATATCTGATTTGGGATGTGTCGGAAGGCCCAACTAGCTTTGATAGTCCTCTTCAGCATATTTAATATACCTAATAATTTGAGAAACGGTGAAACCGAATTTCGATGCTTAGGGAGGATTACCTAAATCTAAAAACTTTGAGATGGTAAGACTTAGATACACTCAAACCATCAAACCCCCACAATGTCCATCTTTTTACGAGTTTAGAAAATAGTTATATTATTTAGATTCAAAAAAAAATCTTGCAAAAGAATGAAAAAAAAAAGTACAAATAAAAGATGCACAAAAGCATCCAAAAATAGTAAAAGAGGCCAAAGTTGAACATACTAGACGGGGCTGAGAGTTTACGTGTTGCTAAGGGGATAGTGACCCTGAGGTTATCGCTATTGGGTCTCGAAGTTCTTAGTCAATAAATATCAAATTAGGGATTTATAGGACAAAATCCAATAATATTTAGGAATAGCTCGTACGGCCTCCACATGGCCATTCATCTATCCAAAATCACCGAGTGCATCTACTTAGTACCATCAATGAGTCCTTGACTTATGGTGATTTATCGAACTAGTCTGCTTCGACTCTAGTTTTTCTAGATCTCTTTGTCTGAGATGGTGTAGGTGTAGTCGTGACTCTTGAACTTAAAAACGCTTAATGCAACTGGGGCTTGATTGGTTAGTAGCTGAGTTTAAAGTGGATAAATATACCGGTAATCGCGGTCAATATGTCGAGTTGTTTATATTGTTTTTATAATATTAAAAAATCTGAGAGTTTGTTGTTTTCACTTGGTTATGATCCTGTGTAGATTTCTTTTATAGGGACGAAAAAGTCAGAAGTATAGGGATGTTTGATGTTTTGTAAAACACACTTGTTTTCCGCACCATTTATCAAAATTTAAATCGCTTAATTATCTAATAAATAATGATTTTTAACTTGTTTTGACATGATCTTACAAAGTTATATATCTTTCGTAGGTTGCGGGTTTTAAAGAGAAAAAAAGAACCGGGATTTTCAAGACTTAAAGGGCCTTTATGCTCAATTTTTGAAGAACCAAGTTAAAGCCCGACCCAAATCCACTTGTGTAAAGCCTTTCATGTGTTGTTATATATAATAACATAAACGAAAATGAAAAAACGCTAGCTCCTAAAAGTTCCGATCAGCATTGTTGAACAAAAAAGAAAATCTTATAATTTCTTGTGGTCTTAGTCAAAGTTTATGGCTAGAACAAAACATCAAGAAGAATATAATATAATTTTGTTCTTTGGTGTCAAAGATCACGGTAAGGAGAAAAGGAAGAAGAAAAAAAGTATATAAGTGCTAACCCATTTACTTTGGTCCGATCGGCAACCAATGGAAGGAAGAAAAGAAAAATATTTTAGGTTTCTTGAGAGCTAAGGGGGAAGAAGGCAACCAAGGAGAAGTCGGAACAACAGCTTGGGGACATTTTACATCATATTTCTCAGCCACAATTGATACTATAACACTCATTACTTTGGTTTTCTTGTTTACGTTCATAACTATCTTGATTTTGACCCTGAAAGTGACTTGTTTTCCAATTGAGTTTATGATTGAGTTGTCATTAATTATACTTGATTGTGGATTGATGTTATTAATGATTTTCATTAGTAATATGAATATTTTTATGAGTATTTGCTGTTGTCCAAAACACAAGAGTGGCTAAACTTGTTAGATATACCTAGGTTTGATGGTAATTGTTCGGTTTTGATGAGTTGAATGGATTGTATGATTAATATGACTTGAATTGCAATTAAAAGTTTGGTTTAATGATGAATCAGGTTGTGTTTAGTGGCTGCCATATTATTGATACTATCTCATAATCTCATACTTCGATTAATTGAATTGGTTTTGATTGAAAGTTGCATGTTCAAGTCTATATGTTGTGTTTAGAGTTTGTTTTGCGGTCGGTACGACCATAGGGTTTTTTTGAGATTGTTAAATAATATAATTCAGCGGGTAAGCACCTTCTTAAAGACCGAGAGGTGATATGAAGTAAAGTAGTCTCGTAGTCTTTTCATGTTAGGATTAGGATTACGTGAAAGCGGGTCCGATTCTTGTCGGGTTTGGGTTTGTGAGCGATTAGTTAGCCTAGTTTGTGTTAAACCAACTTGTTCCTCTATCCTTTGTTGTGTAGTACCTATTTCCATTAGGGTTGTGTGTCGGTGAATCTGAGAGGAGAGTCGACATTAGAACACCTTAGCATTTGTTTTTTCGGTTTTGTTTTAATATTCAATTAAGGGTAGTTAACGTTTGTTAGTGAGACCGGAGGTGATCTAGCTTTCTTGAACAAACCTTAGTTGTGTCATCTTTAGATACTGATGTAATGAGGTCATTCAATCCATTAACTTGTTAGATCATCAATTTGATTCTTACCTAGGTAAACGTTTTCTCCATTGTCAGTCAAAGTCAGATAAGTCTACAATTTAGGAAAGTTTTGTTTGTCAGTTCCGTTAGTCCAGTTAATTAATTTAGTCAAAGTAATTTAGGTCAAGTAGTTTAATTATTAACAATCAATTAAAAATATATTATTCTTAGGAAGGTCTTGTCTAGGGTTTAATGATCATAGGCGTTTTCGCATGTCCTTGTGTTCGATACTCGGACTTCTTAGGTCTATGCTCCTTGTGATCGTACACTTGTCGGTTGTGTGTGGTGTTATTAGGAATATCTATTTTAAATTTAAAGCTTAGTTGTGAGTCCTGTAAAAAGAAGTACAAATTAGACACACATCACATGCCTCGAAGCAGTCAGGTACATCAAAGATCCAATCTTAGCTCTATTCATGTTCATCAACAGGCTCCCCTTTTTCATCAGCTATCATCTTCTCATTGGTGTCCATTGGAGTAGAAGCAGTCTCTAAGTCTTGACATTCGAACTTGTTCATCTTCTTTTGTTGAACTTGCAATGTCATAAAGAAATTCATTTCTCCCATTGAGCTCATGCAGTACTTAAACTTCATCACTTCCTCAAACTCCAAACACATATGGTAATTTGTATACCCAAAGATGATATTATCAACATAAACTTGAAGCAGAAGTAAATCTCTTCCTCTTTTCTTGTAAAAAATGGTCTTATCAATGGCTCCCTTATGAAATCCATTAGCAAGTAGGTGGTTTGACAACTCATCATACCAAGCTCTTGGAGCTTGATGTAGTCTATATAGAGCCTTGTTCAGTTTGTATACTCTATTAGGATACTCAGGGTCCGCAAAACCTGGAGGTTGAGTGACATACACCTCCTCTTATATTTCTCCATATAAGAAAGTGGATTTTACATCCAGTTGAAATACTCTGATGTTCTTGGAAGCAGCATAGGCTAAAAATATTCTGATCGCTTCTAGCCTTGCCACTGGTGCAAACACTTCCTCGAAATCAATTTCTTCTTCTAGTAAGCATCCTAGTGCAACTAGTCTTGCTTTGTTCTTAATTAGAATCCCTCTTTATCCCTTTAGTTTCTGAAACCCATTTGGTGCCAATTGCATACTTTGCCTTTAGCTTATCTAATAGTTCCCACACTTGCAGATTTCTGAATTTAGCCAACTCCTCTTGCATTGCTTCCAACCAACTATTGTCTTTTAATGCTTAAACAATGTTCTTGGGTTCAATTTGGGATAAGAAGCAGGAGTACAAACAAATGTTTGCATATTCAGAAGCATTTCTTGTAACTCTTTCATGAATGTTTCCAATGATGATTTCTGCAGGATGATTTCTTTCTACATAGGAAGTTTGTGATTATGTTAGAGGAGGAGTCTGAGTGGGCTTCTCTTGTGAATTAGAGGAGGAGTCTGAGTGGGCTTCAATTTCCCTTTTTTCTCTTCATTATATTTCCCCATCTCAGACTCATAGAGGGATGATTTTTCATTGATGCTCAGATTCTTTGTCCCCCCCCCCTCTCCCCTTGTTGTCATCAATCTGTCAAGCAGCTCTATTTTCTCATCCTCCCATGCCTTCTTCTCCTTTTAAGCTAAGGTCATCAACTTGGATTTTCTTTTGTTTATACTAGATTCAGAATGGATTTTCTCATATATTTTCTTTAATCTTTCTTTCACAGCTTTCTTACTCATTTCTTCCACATGCTCAATAGCAACACCATATCTATTAGAAATTTACATTTCCACCATATTTGTTGTAAAGATTTTCAAGTTTATCCTTTTGATCAATAGCTTTCTTCTTTAGTCTTTCCCACTTTTCTTCTCTGATTCTTTCTTTTGTTGACTTGCAGACACTCGCTAGTTCCTCAAACTTCATGTGACTTAATTGTTTTTATGAGAAACCATGAACTCTCAGATAGGCCAAGAACCTTTGAGTGTCTTTATTTTTCTTCTTTCTGATTTTCCTGAACTCCCTCACCTTTTCTTCAAGCAACACTTCCAATTCATCATCTGTCATCACAACCAAGGTATCAAATTCATAACCATGATGCATTAGGCTTATAATTTTTGGATTTTCCCTTAGCATGTTTTGTATGTTCTCTCTATGAACCTCAGTCATGTTCAAATGAGGAGAATCAACCTCTTCTCATCAATATCAGATAAATCAATTAATGCATCCATCTTGGGCTCGTCAACTTTAGGCTCAGTTTTAGGATCAGTTGGCTTAATATCTTGTAGAGGCACAACATTAATTGGCTTTTTCTGCCTTTTTGGCATGGCCTCTTCAGGTATATTCTCCACACCATAACTCTTTCTCCTCCTGGCGTATCTTAACAGATCAGCAGGCCAGCTTTTCTCAACCTTCTTCATTTCATCGAATAGACATTGGTTAATCATCTCATTGGCTCTTTTTACCATCTCCTCTTGAATAGTTTTTGCATCATGAATATCAGAGACCAACTGCCTATCAAGATTTTATTTTTTCAGTTTCACTAGTGTCAGTAGGAACAATTTGTTAAGGCTTTGGGTGATTTAGATTTTGTTTCAGGAGTTTTGGGTTGCTGGAATTGATATATAACAACAGCAAGTGAGTTGTCAACTTCTTCAATCTACTGCAATCTCAGCAACCCCTCTATCACCTCTTATTCAATAACCCCTTTTTCTTCATCCGGGTTCTTCTAGAATTCATTTTTTTCCAACAGAATTCTTTGTTCTTCAAGTTATTTATCAGTTAGGAACCTTTAAATCATTTCTCTTTGTATCCATTCACCAATAATTTGATTATGTCTTTCATAGCCTTTTCTATAGATTCATCAAAAAATAAAACTTCATCACTTGATTGGACCTTTTTTTATTTTTAGTGGCTGCAGACGTTCTTCTTTTTCTGCTACAGCTTTTCCCTTCATCCTTCTCTTTTCCACATCCACTGTTTTCTCTTTCTCACCCTCCTTCTCCTTCTCCACCGCTAAAAGAGATTCAACATTACCAAATTCTCCATACATGATATGAAGATCATACTCATTATTCACATCCTCCATGTTATAATACTCTTATCAACAACCTCCTTTTCATCTTCATTCACTTCAACATTTTCAAAATGTTCATCAAGCACCTTATCATTCTCAATCTGCTCAGTATTGTCCACCATCATGTCATCATTATCATTCAAATTATAGTTTTGGACAACCTCCTCAGATACATCCACTTCATATGCTTCATAAACTTCTCAATCATCACTCTCCTCCTCCTCCTACTCCTCACTACCATATAAATCACCAAGAGAGTTTAACACATTAGCATTCTCAGCATCTATACCAGACACAGGAATATTCTCCCCCTGTTTTGGTGCTGCTGAGGTCTTCTCAACCTGACTGACCAGGGTTTGAATTTTTGATAGAGCATGCTCCAATTGGGATTTCAACTCCTCATTTTCCCTTTTTAAGTTTGAGATTTTATTTTTTAAGTCAACATTCTTAATAATCAGGTCAATGTTTCTTGTCAACAAATGGTGAGATTAAACAGGTGAAACTGGACTAGAGTCTGAGGTTTCTATTGAGTGTGATGGTATAGTTTGATGGGATGGGCTTTGAATGATGGTTTCACTAGTACTTGGTAATGGGTTTGTGGTTTGAATTGTAGGCGTGTAGGTATGTAATATTTGGAAGGTTGGGATATGTGGTTGGTCATAAGTTTGTGAATTGGTTGGAAATTGGTATGGTATATTTGGCTAGTTTATAAGGTGGGCTGGGATGTTTTCAAGGATGTAAGGTTCATATTCAGGTTGGTCTGGGAATTGGGTTTGGGTTGGTGATTGGGTTTGGGATTGGGTTTCGGTTAGGGTTTGGGTTTGGTTAGGGTTTGGGTTGGTGATTTGGTTTAGGTTTGGGTTTTGGTTTGTGGTGAATTTGGTGGGGATGGAATATATGGATCATGGGTTTGCTATTGGGGTGGAGATTGGTCTTGGGGTGAGATGGGTGGTGTAGGAATAGGGTGGTTTGATATCTCCCCCTGAGCCTCACAGGTATCCACAGCATGTATAACTCAAACATTTTCCTCCTACACCATAACTTGATCACCATCATCATCATCTCCACCATCATTGTCATTATCAGGATCAGTTTCATGATCAGCCTCCTCACACTCATCCTCCTCAAAAGTCAATCTTGGTGATTCTGGCACCTCCATAATCTTCATATTTTTATCAATTAGGTTGTAATCTTCCAAGATCTAGCCGCGTCGATACATCGATTATACAATATGATATGAGTACTTTAAATACATAGTTTATTGATAAATAATGAATAATTACATAATAAGTTATGGAGAGTATTAACTTAGATCTAGATCTATCTCTAAATATGTACACCTCCAAATGAGCATGGATATGCCTATTTATAGGCCAAAGCACCAGTTCGTTAATTTAATCTAATTCGTTATATCTTCATAACGAACTAGACTCCATTCGTTATGATTCCATAACGAATGATGATAACTTAACGAACTAGCCTAGTCTATAACGAATTGGCCTCATTCTCTATATAAACCATAGCGAATGGGCCATTTACAATAAATACAAAGACTAGACAACCTATAAATTATTTGAATGCTACAGACAACAATTTCGTGCACTAACAGACACCCCTTTTCCGTAGCTATCGAATACTTTAATCTTGAATACTTTAACTGCAAATCACCAGTCACAAATCGTGCACTAACAGACACCCCCTTGACTGAAGATTTTCGGGCAAGTGCAAACAAACAATCTTTAAATCTTTTTCAGCAAACCAATAACTTGTAGCTTCTCATATCAGATCACCCCCTCAAAGTGAGCAACTCTTGGAGATCATCCCGATCATCCATTGGCGTATGATATGGTTCAATCTTTTAACAATCAGCAACAAGTCATCGGCTATCCATCAGCACCGGTAAAGAAAAACATATCTTTACATTTAACCTCGTCACAAATCTTCATGAACAACTCGATCATTCAACATCTTTCACTTCAGATTTCCCTCTCTTGATAACGTGTATCCCAAATATACTCTTTGAAGCTTTTCCACATCTCATTCGCAAAGATGAACTAATGTTTGGGCATAAGATTCAGAGTTCCAACCTCCATTAATAAACCCCAAATGATCAAATTCTTCAATCCAATGACAAGACTCATATATTCTTCGATAAGATCAACTCGTTCGAGAATCGTCCCCCTCAACAGAAGTAATCCTCCGTATACTCGTAGCCAACTTAGTCAGGATCAAGTCCCTCAAAAAGAAGTAAACGAACAGATAGTCGTATCCCACATAGTCAGGTTTCAATCTTTGAACAAATCAATCACCAATAGAAGAACAATTGCAGTCTTGAACTCAGTTAAACGTAGTTTTGTCGCCATGAATTACCACCCGAATTGCCGTAATTTTTCAAGAAACCTTGCAAACCTGCAAACGTAGGAAGCCAAATAATCTCAAATGAAAGTTTTATCTCCCCCTTTTCTGGACAAATTCGGCAAGGTCTTAAATAATCTTCAAGGTTCACAAACAAACATACTCCTCCTTAAATTACACGAGATCTCCCCCTCGGCCAGCCGAAACACGTAAACAGTCGGCCGGAAAATATATTACCAAAATTTACACGAAGAGTCTCCAATACCTTAGGAACATCCCAGAAAAATTTCTATTTAGAAAATTTTTCCCGATTATCCCACCAAAAATTCACCAAAAATTTTGAAAAATAAATATTAACGCCAAAATTTTCGAGAATGAAATCTCAGTCACGAGAAGTATTCAGGAAAAAATTCGCGTAAGAAAATATTTCCCGCCATTTTTTTTCTCCCGTGGGTCACAATTTTTCACCGAATGAATTGGAGGATGTCGCTGATCCTACCCTCTATCGTGCCATGATCGGTTCTTTAATGTATCTAACGGCTTATCGCCCCGACATTATGTTTGATGTTTGTCTTTGTGCTAGGTTCCAAGCAAGTCCACGAGTGACTCACCTAGCTGCGGTTAAGAGAATACTTCAGTATTTGAGGGGAAATCCAGACATCGGGTTGTGGTACCCCAAGGATGATACTTTTGATCTTACTGCTTATTCAGACTCGGACAATGTAGGTTGCAAGATCAACTTCAAATCAACAACTGCATGATGTCAATTTTTGGGAAACCAGCTTGTTTCCTAGCATTGTAAGAAGGACAACGGTCTCCACTTCAACCGCCGAAGCTGAGTATGTTGCAACCTCGAGTTGATGTTCCCAGGTTTTGAGGATACAACAACATCTTCGCAACTACGGTTTGAAGTTTCTTACTACTCCTATTTTGATTGATAATTCTGCTGCAATTTCTATCACAAAGAATCCCGTACAACATTCAAAAACAAAACATATCGAAATTCGATATCATTCTATACGGGATTGCTTTGAGAAGAAATTAATTGACCTTGAGAAAGTACATACTAACTTTCAAAAAGCCGATCTGTTTACCAAAGCTTTTGATAAAACGCGTTTTCAATTTCTGCTTGGTTTAAATGGATTGAATACCCTCGCTGATATCCT
This sequence comes from Bidens hawaiensis, assembly GCF_021521415.1. Lineage (NCBI taxonomy): Eukaryota > Viridiplantae > Streptophyta > Magnoliopsida > Asterales > Asteraceae > Bidens > Bidens hawaiensis. The sequence continues at coordinate 2,245,943 of NW_027491034.1, forward strand.
TAAACAAGGATGATTATCTTTACTTTCTGTTATTTTTATTTTAAAATTTATTTTTGTTTTAGGCTGTGAAAATCTAGAAAATACAAAAATATTGTGCTTTTCGTTTTTATAGATAAAACCCAAAAACATTAAAAAAATTTTAAAATCTAAAAACATTTGAAAAATTTAGAAAAATAAAAAAAAAATATTATGTTTTCTTTTCTTACTTTAAATTTTTGAAAAACCAAAAATATTTTAAAATCCGAAAATCCAAAAAGATAGTGTTTTATGTTTGTACTGAAAATTCTGAAAATCCAAAAATATTGTGATTTATGTTTAGACAAAAAAAATCCGAAAATCCAAAAAGACTGTGAAGTTTATTTTTGTTTATAAGAAAATTTGAAAAAGACAAAAGGATTGTGTTTTTAAAGTATGTATACAGAAAAACCAAAAATATTTTTGCATGCGTTCGTTGAAAATTATGTCAATTATCTATATTTGAAGGGCATGTACTTGTATATGTTTGGTCCTGACATTTACTTGTAAATGATCAGGTTAGCCATTCACCAGATAATGGAAAATAGTTGGGGTGTTCGTTATGCGTTTTTAGACTAATGTCTCGCTAAAAATTATGTTGGTTATTTAAGTTTGTGAAGCATGCTTGCATGTATTGGTCCTATTATTTACTTGTGAATTGATAGGTTAGCCATTTATTTATCAACTTAAGTTAACTGGGGCGATTAAATTTATCTTTACTTTGTTTTATTCTCCTCAAAATTTTGAGTTTTTGAAGCAAAAAGAGAAAATGATAGTACATTGATTATCTTGACTCCGAGTCCAGCAAGAAGTAAGCTTAAAAGACTGTGTGCTTAATCATTGGTGCATTGGTAGGTCTTAAAACAAACAAGTAGAGTAAATTATGTGATATAAACATAAAGAAACGCCAAATTTAAAGGGGTGTTAGTCTCTAGAAAAAGTCTCGGTGGGGATGGCAGAAATGTAATAACCGGTCATACTCAAGCCTTATACTTGTTTCATCAACCAAAAATAAAATAAAGCATATAACAAGATTTGAGGTTCCGGACACTGTGAGTCTTTATGTGGCTTAACCATCTGGGTATTCATATGCATGAATATTTCATTCGCTGTTAGAGCAAACCCAAAGTCATTAAACTTGATCACAGTTGTACTTTGTATAAATTTCCAAATTACTGACTTGATCAAAATCCGTTGTTAGTCATACATTGTTCCTCCCTTGCGCGCGTCTTAATACCATTAAGAAACGGACCCAAGGGATACAATGTATGTAAGCCGACAGATGGACTCGTGCATATTCACTCATAGTAACAGAAAATCAATGCATTGCTCATAAACTTCTATAAAAACAAATTTTGATCAACAATATAATGGTTTAAGTCAAGTTGGGGTGATATGGCAAAAATCAAATTAAGCCTGAACCGATATTAGAGGCTGATAGTTTCTGATATTCTGTGCTTGAATTGAACCAATTAATCATATCACAAAAACACTTGAAAGTTTGTTATTAGATTTAAGTGGACAACAATATCAATGACCGACTTAACGCCAGTCATAATATCGCTGAAATATAAAACTGTGATGGAAGGGAAATTTGGTCAATATGATTCTTTGCTCAAACTCAACAAAAATACCAAAAATATGTACTGATTTTGAAAATCATATAAAACACAAAAAGATTTTATATTTCTTTTTTCTGATTTTTTTCATGTAAATACATTCTTTATATATTCCAAAATACCAAAAATATTTTTCATTTCATTTTTACATATTATTTAATTATTTTTAAGTTATCAGTTTCAAAACATGAAACGTTTTTAAGGTATTCAATTATCGAGAATAAAGGTTCTCGGTAATTATTTTAAGCTAATATTAATTAGTTAAATTTAATATTTATTAATTCTTTAATTCATTGATTTATTTTATTTTAAGTTAAAATTAAATAAAGTTCAACTCGTTAATTATGGAAAACGAATTAGAGTGTTTTAACGAACTACATTCTAGTTCGTTCCCCTAATTCACTTCCGCACTCTGTAACGAAACATTCTAGATTGTTATACATATTTATCGAATCAAGACACGAATGGCTTCTAATTCGTTATGCCATGTCTTACGAATTGGTTGATTCGTTAAATTCAAAATTTTAACGAATCGATTTGATTCGAACATTGGGAAGCGTGTAAGGACTGTGTATAAAGGACAAGTGTGAAACGAATCGTCCTTCACTATTCCTTCATCTTCCTTATACCTAAAGTCATCTTATTCAATTTTTTTTCTGATTTTCTCAACCTTCGAAATTCGAACTTTTGAGTATACTAGTGTATTGCTAAGGTATAGATGATCACTTCTTTGTGATTTTCGTCAAAAATGTCACTGTGTTGATAGGCTAATTATGCAAATTTGTTATAAGGGTTTGATGAGTTTTAGAAATCTTCTTAATCAATGTCATACTGTGTTAATATAGTTTATTTTGATATCATTGTGATCGGAATGTGATTCTGACACCCTTGGTGATCTTTAATTAAACTTTGATTATTTATTGTTGGGTTTTATTGATTGATTATTGTCACGGGTGTTTTACACTGTACACACTTTGAATACCCTAACTTATTTGTTGGTTTAGTACCTTGTAAACGATATCATTGGCTTCGCAATGAGTTTCCGAGACTCATAAAGTCATTTATTCGGCTACTCGTCGTAAATTATGGAGTAATTGCTCTTCGATTTGCTCCTTTGACCATCTGTGTTCTTGATAATTTTGACTTTGACTATGAGAGTCAAACATTAAGTCTAATTATTGACTATTCGTTACCCTTAGTGAATTGAAACTCCTCCGTGTCCAATTCGTTAAGGATTCAAATGAACTAGATTAGCGAATGAATTATTTAACGAATTAGAATTTGATTCGTTCACTTATAACGAACTAGAGGTTAGTTCGCTCTTTTGAATAGTAATTCGCTAAGTCAATTCCGTTAAAATATCTACTTGATAGCGAATCAGTCGATTCGTTATACTTGTGTAACGAATCAAAACATTATTAACGAATGACATTTAAAATTAATTATTTAATTAATGTAAATTAATATAATATTCCAAGGGTCTAACCGCGTCGATACATTGATTATACACACGGGATAAAGTTATAATGATATTTAGTATACATATAAATGATTAACTTATATAACACTTGTGTGATTTCTAAACTTCCACATTACTAATATACAATATTATTTATACAGGATTATGGCTGATAACATGGAACAAGATCCTCCTATTGATGCACCACCACAAGTTAAGGTTGCAGAACAAGGTCAAGATGCTGTTCAACCAGCTAAGGCAGCTCCTTTACTTCCTTATGATCCTCGAAAAAATGTGTGTGCTTTTGTTGATGCAGACTTTCCTGATGAGGATGTTTTTGGTGGTATGCTGGCATTTCTACGCCGATCTCGTATCCATTATGTTGTTACTGCGAATCCGGATATTAGATTCAGCATAGTTCGTCAATTCTGGAGCACTTCTCAGTTTGTAGAAGTTGAAGACCATATAACTGCTGTGGTAAATGACAAACTAGTTGTCGTCTCAGTTGAAATAGTTCGACGAGTGTTACAATTTGATGACACAATTGATGATCCGAGTGAATATGGTAAAGAACATAACAAGGGCCTGTTCAGACGTTTGTTTTATGCTAGCAGTCTTACTGCGTCTATGTATAACAAGGCATACTTGTGTCCCCAATACAAGTATTTACTTCATGTTCTTATTCATTGCCTTGGTGGACGTAAGGTTGGGTTCGACGAATGTCGTATTGCACTACAATCAGCATTTGTTGCACTTATCCTGAACAAACGTTACAACTTTTCTAAATTGATCTTTCATCATATGAAAGAAAATTGTATTCCTGGAAAAAGACGTGTGAAGTTCTTGATGTATCCACATTTTGTTCAACTGTTTTTCAATGATGCTATTAGGGAGTTGGTGCTTGCCCCTAATGATGAGAATGATAAGTTTAAGTTGGAGAATATGTCAGCAGATACAGTGAGAAGAATGAAACTGTACCGTCAATCTCCTCCTCCCAGATTCAAGAGATTGATTGGTCATCCTCCTAATCCTGATTATGTATGTCCTCCCGAGGATTACTGGATCCATGATGACTCAGATTCCGAGCGTGAGGGAGGAGAAGGTGGGAACGATGGCGGTAATGATGGTGGTGATGATGGTAATGGAGGAGATGGAGATGGTGGACATGGTGGTAATGGTGATGCAACTCTTCGTGAACAACAAGCTGCTGTTGACGCTCCGTTATCTGCTACTATTGCAGCTCAACGTGAACGAAAACGGAAAGGTAAAGCACTAGCTTCTGAAGGCTCAGCAAAAAGACGGGTATCATCTGGAGCTGGAGTCTCTTTTGGTGTGCAACCGTCTCGTCCTGCAACTCCTCAACGCCCGGAAGTGCCAATTACTACTAGCACTCCGGAGATGACTTTGACGATGACGATGGTACCTCATGACAGGCTTGGTATGATTCCACAATCTGCTTTAACTCAAATACCATTGCCTTCTGCTACACTTTCTACCATTTCTCCAACACCGTCCATGGGGCCCCCTCCTCCTAGTGATGTCTCATTCATGAGAATTACAAGGCCTCAAGGACCAATCCAACCTGTCCATCCATCGTTGTATGCTATGCCACCGAACCGTCAGACAGACATGCTTCTGAATCTTCTTCATTTGTATGAAAATCAAATGTCTGCTGACCGTGTGAATCAAGAGCGCCTGATGGAAAACCAGAAGAAGCTGGTCAGTTATGTTTCTTTTTGTCAAAAGGAAACAAAAGCCCTTCGTGAGATTGTTGAGTCTCAGGGGGTGAAACTTAAAGAACAAGAGGAATTGATACTGCAGCTTACATGCAAAGATGGCGCGCTGAAAAAGCTTAAGAATGACAACAATGAGGATCCTGATGAATATGATGCTGTAGGTGAGCCTAAACAAACTCAAGACCCAGCTTCTGGTGCGGGTACAAGTTCTGTTGATGATTCGGGCAAACAGATCATTGTTTATCATGACTATTCGGCTGCCAAACAGATTGAGATGATCGAGGCCGATACGATTATATTTATGGATGGTAAGGGGGTGATTAGGAGCATGGTGAATGCTGATGAGATAGCTGTGGGACAGTTTGTTGATAAGTCGCTGACACGAGAGCAGATTGCGATCTTGCTTGGTTTAAATGAAGACGAAATTACCGTGTTAGAAACTGAGCCCGATGCTGAGGTAATTAATGATGACGAGATCTTAAATGATCCTATTATGGAGATGAGGACGGATTTTATTTATGAAGACGAGGAGATTGAGATGGAGGATTTGACTGCTGAGGATTACCCTGATCTGTTTCAACACACCAATGTTGATCAGGGTGCTCCAGTATTTAATAAAGAAACCGTCAAAGAAGCAGAAGATCATCTTGAGAAGACGTCCAAAGGAAAGAAGGTCGTTGATACAAGATTTGACTTGCTTGAGAACCCAAACGATGATGACATTCTTAGATGGTTTAGACATAAGAAAGTCGGTAAGATTATCGAGGCTTACAGATTTGTTGATCAAGAACAAAAAGAAGAAGCTGTTTCACGAGCCAAAGCCAACCAGAAGAGTACATTCAAGGCCGTGTCAAAAGTACAAGGTAATATCGTGTCTTGGCTTTTTGATTCTGATCTTAAAGTATGTATTGTCAATTGGGATAAAGGCGTCCAGTACTACGAAAGGATGTATGATGTTCTTTCATTACCGAGATGGGACGTATGTACTCTGGCGTACCGTCCATTTATTAATAGGGGTGGGAATAAACATGCAAGTTGGTTTCACTAACATCTGCTGTTTGAAGTGAACCACGGGTTCAAATTTTTTTAAACCACAGATTCCCATCCGTAAGCGTCTCAATGAGATTGACCCAAGGACTGGTTGGAAGAAGTTGGTTCTTAAAGTAAAGCAGCCGAAGACGATGAAACATGTGCCGGCGAAGCCAATGAATCAACACATTTATTTATCTTTCAACCGCTGGTACTATAACAATCGTACTGGCAAGGCTGTCATTGTCTTGGGAAAGGGGTTGAAGACCGAGCTAATCAAGATCATTGACCCGATGTGGTTGGTGAATTTAACCGAGACCGATAATGATGTGCTACACAAGAACAAGATTTTGATTGAGCGCAATGAAGACTATGACCTGGCTATGCAATTCCAACGCGTTGTGCGTGTTTGTTATGAAAACGGAATTCATAGTTGTAGAGACTGGAAGTCCAAGCGATTCAAGTAACTTAAAGACAAAGAGCTCAAGAATAGAGGGTGTCTGTTAGTGCACGGTTTTGCTTCTCGAGTCTTTGTATTTATTATTAATGTATTTGTCTTTTGTTTTATGCAATAAACTATTAAGTTAATTTGTAGGTCGTTAATGTATGAGACTAGTTCGCTAAGGATGTTTAGCAAACTAGCTCTAAGTTAATATCTTCCTGATTCGTTAAGGATGTTTAACGAATCAGGAGATGATTCGTTAAGTAATTTATTCGTTTATGTATGTAACGAAGTGGATCCTAGTTCGTTAGGGGATGCTAACGAACTAGGTCCATCTTCCTATTTATAGATAACTCTGTTCAAAAGTTATTTAAGTTTTTCAGAGTTAATTAACGAAACCTTGTCCGAATCTCTCTCGATCTTCATATTATATATACACATACATACAATTAACACACATACATATAATGTATAACATACAATAAAGAGTAATTATGAACTAGATCCGTGTTAGGTTAATTATATCTCAGATTTGAGATCTGTGTAAGATTAACGAGTTCAAACAAGTGGTATCAGAGTAATTGTTGAAACCATCCAAGATCTAGCCTCGTCGATACATCGATTATACAATATGATATGAATACTTTAAATACATAGTTTATTGATAAATAATGAATAATTACATAATAAGTTATGGAGAGTATTAACTTAGATCTAGATCTCTATCTAAATATGTACACCTCCAAATGAGCATGGATATGCCTATTTATAGGCCAAAGCACCAGTTCGTTAATTTAATCTAATTCGTTATATCTTCATAAAGAATTAGACTCCATTCGTTATGATTCCATAACGAATGATGATAACTAAACGAACTAGCCTAGTCTATAATGAATGGGCCTCATTCGCCATATAAACCATAGCGAATGGGCCATTTACAATAAATACAAAGACTAGACAACCTATAAATTATTCGAATGCTACGGATAACAATTTCATGCACTAACAAATTAACCATGGAAGAATGTCTTATTCAACATTAGGATCAAAGTTTCTAGTGGCCCCCAACATTGCAATATTTTTGTATACATTAGGATCTTGCAAGATATGTGTTGTGCCCAAGGTTGCAAGACATTTGCTATATCCCTGCTCATGAGGGTCCATGTACCCCTCCTAGGTGTGAAGCATTGAATAATGTGGTGTATCAAAAAGCTATACAAGTTGGGGAACATCCCCTTCTTGAATTGTCCCTCATGAACATCTCCCTGATATCCCATTGTTTCTTGAAAAATTCTCAACAATCTGTGGGTAGAAAAGTGCATGGGAGCATCCATATCCTCATGTAACTGGAGACTGGTTCTAATTAAATTTTTGGTGATAACCACTTCATTCCCAGCTACAGTTGCCTCAATCCTTCAACCAAGTTCATCATCTTCCAGCACAGCAGAATTCCAGAAATCCAGTTGGTGGTTTTTGTATATCATTGTACTTTTAGTGATTGAAAATCGAATATTAGAACGTAGCAGCCATCTAATCATTAACTCCACCGGCCAATTATCGTCCGTGAGTTGGAGAAAGCGCATATATTATGCTTTTTATCGAACGGATACGTCATATCTGCACAAACACAGACAAGAATACATTCAAAGGCACAATATGTCATTAATGTTTAAAGCTTCAACATGTATTGAGTTATATTTTAAGCAGAAATGAAAGATAGGCCTTAAGAACCTGTTTTTCTACAAATTAATAACCTACATAGAAAAATAGAGATGTCAGTAATCATGAAATTAAAGCCCAAAACCGACACAATGAGTGTCGGAAATCATTCAATTGAAGCTTACCAATTCGGATTAAGTTGGATGACCAATTTAGGTTAGGATTATTAGAAAACGATTGAGATTCTGGGAAACGAGCAAGTCGGCAATAATGCAAGTAAGAAAGAGGGAAAAATGTGAAATAGAAATTTTCCTAAGTCCCCCTTATATAGTGTACGCCGTTAACATTTGAAAGTGGGTTTTAAATGAGTTTTGTCGTTTTGCATATGAATACTGCCAAAAACCCAATTTTTAATGTATGAGTATAAAGCTTGCTTGATAAAGTAAATTTCCAAAGCTTACTTATCCCAGAGTTTGCTCAGGTATTTTAAAGTAATTAAAGATAAACTAAGTGGATAAGATGAAGGAAGCTTACTCGAATATACTAGATTGCACGAGAACTAAATCACAAGATAAATAATCAAGTATAATTCATCAAATAGGCAACCTTACTCGGAATCAATAAAGAATCCAAAAATAATAACGTAGAGATATTTAATTGTCAACCTTTCTTGAATACCTTATTCTCACTAACCTTACTCGTTTATACTTAGAAAAGCAAAAAGTTAACTAATTTTAGAAAATCCACTCAGGTATACTTCCAAAGTGAAGTTTACTCGACAATACCTTAAAAGTGTGAAGTGTGCTTGAGGAAACTTTATGTATTAAATTTAAGACATAAGTTTTCTCAAAGCATGTAGTGTTCTTGCAAAGTAAAGTTTTCTTGAAAAACTCTTTGAAATATACAAGTATGCTTGAAGAACACTTTGAATATTAAACAATAAACCAGTGTGCTCTAAGAATAAAGTTTGCTCGATAAACAAAGTTTACTCGAAAACACTTGCAATTTCAAAAAGTATTATGTAATTCAATCAAAACCTATGAAGTATGCCAGGAAAATACAAATTTCAACTAAAACACCCAAGTTTACCTGAAACAAGTATTTAAAGCATATTCATACAAGTATCACATATTCATCAAGTATGCTTGATAAAGATAACCTTTTAAACATCCAAGTTTACTAGAAAGTATATAATCATCAAAGTGTACTTGATACTACATGAATAGTTCTTTTCAAATCCATGTAATCAACAAGTTTGCTCGACTGAGTTAAACTTCAAATAAAAACACCTAAGTTTACTCGAATGTTTGAAAACATCAAATTTTACTCGAAATAACATATGCAGACATATTCAAGGTTAAAGTGCAACTCTTTTTGACTTAATGTTTATTTTAAACAGTTTTCTCATTAAAGTTCAAAGTTTAAGAGCAAATGGTGAATAATGAGATCAAATTTCAGTTATATCCTTGAAATTCATTTTCTCTTTTATGAAAAGATCTCAAAATGGGATCATATTGATTAAGTCACATTTCAATACTTCATTCTCAACATTATTATAATAGATCATGCAGGTTAATAGCATGTCTAGACATAGCATGAATTTAATTACATTGGTTATATGCTTTTAAGGTTCAGCTAAGTGCATATTACAAAAATGGATAACACTTATTGTACTATGATGTCCCATATCTCTTCTCAAAGCTTATTTGGTTTTCCCCATATCACCCCAAATTGACTTCAACCCCCTGATATTTGGTCAAAATATTTTTATAACAGAACAAATAAATTTTCTTTATGGATTTTTCTTTTCTAAATTTTCAAACATACTGAGGTTGAACGTTGCCCCACCTCTGTAGTTCTAGAGTTAACCCTCATGTTTGCATTTCTTTCAAAATTTGAGAACATATATCAACTTTTGGTTGATGTTAAAATTTTTTCTCACATTTTTTCGTTGTTATATACATAAGATGTTTAATTTTAGTGACCAAATACCAACAGCCTCGTGTATAACTGGGTAATCACTTTTCAGCCTATCATTAGGAGAGTTTTATCTTGAAACATGCAAATTCAACAATGTATCTCCACCTTAAGCTTGGCATTTTCATTATGTTTATATCACCTCAGTTTTTACGCATCATGGAAAGAAACCATACATATAAATGAATGCACTAATAGTCTTTTTAGCCTATTAAATCCATAAGATTGGCATAAATAGTCAATCTACTATCATTTCTCAAAGGTTGGATCAATTTTCGTTGAATAAAATGGCAAAAGACGTCCTTTATGTTTGCACGGTTTTTCAATGGACGTCCTTTGGCAAACTTGACAGAAAATATCCTTAATGGTCAAAAAATGTTGCACGGTTCGTCCTTTTCACTAACGAGGGTAAGTTTTTCTCGTTAAACCAGCCATTTGCACCTCATGTGAGGGCAATTTAGTATTTTTACTCCCTCAGGGGTTATTTGTGTAATTGACTTAAAATTTTGGGCTTTAAACAAAAAAAAATTATTTTCAAACATGTCACACCCTCAATATCCACTAACGGAGTTTTACCGTCAGAGGGTGTGAACTAACAGGATCGGAATCATTAGTTATAATCAAATCATAAAACAAAGTTTCAAAACCATGAAAAACGTTTACGAGTAATTTAATGCGGAAGCTTAAAAACCTTTAACCAAAAGTTGCGTCACGCAGGACGACTTAAAACCAATGATAACCGTTAAAAATAAGTTTGCATAACAGAAGCGTTTTCAAGCAATGCATGTTCCTAAACCACGCGCCCGCCTCGGCTACCTGAAAATAACATACTAAAAGTGTCAACACAAGGTTGGTGAGTTCACAAGTTTATATAAAAGAAAGCGTTTAGCGTTTGCGTTCAGCGTTTTGCGTTACAGCGTTTTGCGTTGCAGTGTTTTGTGTTAAGCGTTACCAGATAGTGTTATGTCAATTATATATCTATAGGTAGCTAGCCTATAAAACAAGTATCACTAAGTGTTCGACACCGAAGCTGACTGTTTATCATTTGCCTTGCCACCAGGTCATCCAGACCATGGTATGTGTTTAGCCAAGATTACACCCGCTCGACTTCCAATTGAGTTTAGCGTTGGGTGGGGTTTGTCAAACCCAGTAGTACTACTCAACAGTGACTCGCTATTATCCAAATATTAACAGGTTCGATGTTATGAAGGACTTTAGTTAACGCGTTTGCCACTTAGTCTTTACAAGTGATATATAATCTATATTAACAAAATCTTAAATGCGTTTCGGAGTATGTTATCTCCCCCAAGAGAAAAGCGTTTAAAACAGTTTAAAAGGGGAAAGTGAAACTCACTGTTTGCAAAGATATTCCCAAATTAAATCACCAAGATGCGCGTCACAGAAAAACTCTCTCTAGCGTTCTAAAACAACAAAGAGATTTTTCAAAGTGTCGGAATATTATCGAGTCTCTAGACCCGGAACATAATACCTATGCACATAACATGTTTCGTGTTTCGTTTGTGAATCGTGTGTGACTTTAACAAATGTATTTGTGATACGTTACATGTGTAAGCAATTATATACGTGTCATGTATTCATAAAGTACATCACTAGCAATTACTCCCTGTAAGGGCATTTTGGTCAACAAATAACAATTAACTAGCCATTATTCCCCATGAGGGAAATTTGGTCAAATCATGACAATCAATTAGCAATTATTCCCCGCAAGGGCATTTTGGTCAAAACATAACAATTACATAGCAAGTATCATGTTTCATGCATTTTCACACAATTCAGCAGCTAGTTTCACCGAGACAGAAATTCTACTTGAAAGATTGTACTATTCCACCGATCATAGCATCTCAATTAATTTACCAAAAATCATCACTGAAGCAAATATGTCTTAGGTTTCCAGAACATATTTTATTATATTTTTATTCCACATAGTTTTCTCACAATCATCAAATCATTACAGCAAACTCATAACAGTCAAATTCATGCGCAACAGAATGTTATTTGAAATTCCCGTTAAAAGAAAAATCCAATAAATGCAAGACCACTTGGGTTAGGTTCCTAACTCAATGAGTCAACTTCCAGAAGTAGAACCAACCCAATTGGTCTCGTAGTTCATGAGATATAACATTTACAAAACAACCTAATAGCAGGTCTAACAGCTCAGCTTTGCACAACGTTTTTGTAAAATCATAAAAGTTAACTTCTACACGTCCAAAAATTACAAATTTATATTCTTTAGAAACTCGACTCAACCCAGTTTACTGTAGTATCAATAATCTCAACCTATTTTCACATTTACAACTCGTTAGAGTCAATTAAACATCAGTAACACAATCTGTCCAGAAACTGTTTGCATCCAAACTCAACATATCAACTATCTATGGACCATCATGCATTCATATAACACTCTAGACTCCATAATCACTACCCATGCACATCAATTACACATTACATACATGATTAGGGTTTTTGTTTGAACTCAAATCAAAGACACAACAATCAACATGTAACAATATCAATTCTAGTTATCAAATCATCATCAATACATCATCCAATCAAACAAAATCATATGAACACACAACCATATAAAAATCGGCAGCTAGGGTTTGTAATTAACCCAATAAACATCAAAATCAAGTATAAAGGATGCATAGGATAGTCGTTTATACCTTCCTAGCACCTTAATCTTCGATCAAAAGTTGAAATTGATGGTTGTATGTGTGTGTATTGGTGACGGCAGCCAAGGGAGATGAAGGGGAGGGTCCGATCGGGATTGTGGGGGAAAGAAATAAGTTAGGGTTTAGTTATTAGTATTATTTATAATAATAATAAGTTACACTCAAGTCCCTCCACTTTCAATTGTTGTTTTTCTAACTTAAATAACTAGTTTACATCTTGAGTTAACGTTTATAACCATGTTATCACATAACACATAAGTCTAACATATAATTATCACATAATTACTGTTTTGACGTTTTTCGTTTATTCATCAATCGTTTGCTTCAACTCGTTTGCGTTTCGGTGCAATTCCCGAAAGACTACACATGTAGTAAGTGTTAAGCGTCATTTAAACCCTAGTTTAAATGTAATGAGGTGTGTGTTATAGATTCAGTGATCTTAAGTTTGAATTGATGGAGTTGAGTTAACGGAGTTAACTTGAAATTGACGATTGTCACAAAACATCATCATCTTCTTCCCCAAATCTTCTTTTTAACCATCATAACTCACCATCAACACCACAACCAAACACCAGCCACCACCCATTATCATCATCATCTCATATGCAACCATCAACGGCGGTGGTTCCTCCGTACTGCTCAAACTACTCGTTGTAGGCCGAGACTGTTGAAACTCGTATTTAGGTTATTGATCTCTTGCCACCGGAAAGTTCGTCTTAGCCTTGACACCACAAAGAGACACGACGGATGCGTAGTATGCACGCGCCTGGTTGTACACACGCGCCGGGTCTTTGGCGGAATTAAACGTGCCTAGCCACATGCATGCTTTCTTCCACGGGTCATGGATTTCATCGGCGAACTGGCCCCACGGTCTCTTCCAAACGCCGCGGTGCCATGGCTCCACCGCTGTAACTCCAGTGACGGTGGTGGGGTTTGTTCTGTTGCCTCGTATCATGGCTGATGATGTGTTTTATGGGTTAGAGATTGGATCTTGATGGGTTGCAGGTGCAGATGCAGTGGTGGTCCGGTGGGTTCTGTGGTGTAAAGAGGGAAATGAGTAGAGAGAGAGAGAAAGAATAGGGAGAGAGAGATTGATAATTATCTTCTTTATATTTTAGGTACTAAAATTACAACAGTACCCTCATGTGCATGGCACATGACCAGATTTAACCAGCAAAATTAATGGGGTTAGTGTCAAAGGACGTAGCATGATAAGGTTTTTAAGCATAAAGGATGTTTTCTGTCATTAAGTTTGCCAAAGGACGTCCATTTAAAAACCGTGCAAACATAAAGGAAGTCTTTTGCCATTTTGTCTTTTCATTCAGAACCTTTTAAGCTTCTTTAAGGCTTTGAACTAAATAATCTTATCATATCTCAACACCATCAACTTGCTCTATATGTCAAAAATGTTTTGTAAAAATCTTTTGAAAACTATTCATTTGAGCATACAAGTTTAACAAAAAAAAAAAAATTTTAACACAAGCACAGGGTAACATATTCATGAATAATAAGAACATGAGTGACATGAATTAACACAAGCAGACTTAACATAATGTTCAACCAAGACTTATTATGCAAATTATATCATGTCTTAACACATCATCATATAAAATTATCCAACATATTCAGAAATATCAAATAAGCATATAGGTTCATCAATTCAAAACACATGCATACACACTTATCAAGATATTATCAACAGTTACTGAAATCAAAACTAAACATCATAGATGCCTAAGTTACACATATTGTCATTCAAAGCACATATCAGTTAAGCATAAACACAGATTCATATATCAAACACAAATCACTCATCAAGACCTTTCAAAAAATAGTCAGTTAGCACAGTGAACGCGCATCATCAATCAAACTTCATAAGAGTTGATCATGCCTAATGCTTTCAACAGAGAATGAAATTTTGTCCTATCTAGCGGCTTGGTGAACAAATCAGCCAAGTTGTCACTAGTATCAACTCTTTTCATTTCTATTAGACCTTTTTCACTACAGTCTCTAATAAAATGATGTCTGATTTCATTGTGCTTGGTCTTAGAGTGTTGGACTGGGTTCTTAACAATGAATAAAACAGCAGTATTATCAATGAAATAGGACTGTTCAAGTAATTCAAACCGTAGTCCAGTAGTTGATTATGAATCTAGAGGACTTGTACACAACAGGCATATGCAGCAATGTACTCAGCTTTAGTAGTTGAGATTGACATAGTTGTTTTCTTCTTGCATTGCCATGACACTAGCCTGTCTCCCAAGACTTGACATCCACTTAATGTAGACTTCCAACTCATGTTGCAGCCATCATAGTCACTGTCACTCTAAGAAATTTTGTTTGACCTCAGATAACCCTTACTAACACAGATCTTAGATATGAGTTGTATATAATTAACTACTAATACGGATCTAGTTCGTAGTTGCCATTGATGTTTATTAAATACGTTATATATATGTATATATTAGTTGTATGTATGTGAATAATATTAATATGAAGCTTGAGAGAGAATCTGAGCAGAGGTTCGTTAATTAAAATTCCAAACTTAAATTATCAGTGACAAAAAAAAATTATATATATATTTAATTATTTAAATTAATTTTTGCGCCAAGAGCAGCTCCTGCTTTGATACAATTGAAATTATTTATTTATTTTAAGTTATCGGTTTTCAAAACGAGAAACGATTTTAAGGTATTAAATTATCGAGGTATGGGATCTCGATAATTCATTTAAGTTAAAAGAGTTATTTAATAAATTCTTTTATTTATTAATTTTATTAATTAATTAATTCATATTAACTTATTTATTTATTTAGAATTAAATAATGGTGATTCGATAATTATGGATAACGAATTAGGTTGTTCTTTAACGAACTACATCCAAGGTCGTTCCCTAATTCGCTTCCGCACTATTTAACAAAACACATCCGATTCATTATTCATATTTAACGAACTAGCCATGAATTAAACTTAATTCGTTATGACACGTCTTTAATGAATTTAACGAATCAGGTGATTCGTTAATTCAAAATTCAAAAGAATCGTGTGATTCATTACATTGGAATGCGTGTTATATCAGACTATATAGGGAAATGTGAGGGTGGTTCGTCACTTTACTCACTCTTCATCTTCCTTATACACAAAGTTACTCTGCTCAAATTTTTCCGAAATTTTTGATCTTCAGTTTTCTGTGTTTCGATCATATATTCATGTTCATAAGGTAATACTGATTACAACGTAATCATTTTTGTCAAATCTTATAAGGGTTTGATGGGTTAATTATAAGGTTTTGATATCGGATGTTTGAAGTTTCCTTGAACTTTAATGTATTAATTGTTATGAACCTAAAATTTGTTACCATTATGATCGGAATGTATTTCCGAGATCTTTGGTGATAATTAATTATGTTTTGAATACTGATTGTTGAGTTGATTATGTGTGATTATTATCGGGGTTTATACGTTGTTTTAAAACCCTAATTTGATTACCTTAGTTTATGTTTTGGCTTCTCAAATCAATACCATTTGAATCGCTATGAGTTTCCGAGATCTGTCTGATCGTCTGTTTGGCTACTCATCGTTTATTATGGATCAATTGATTTCCGATTTACTAGTTTGACCTTCAGTGTTCTCGTCGATTTTGACCTTGACCAAGAGAGTCAAAGATTAAGCCATTATTGGCCATTTGATATACTTAGCGAATTGGAACTCATTAGTGTCCAATTCGTTAAGTAAATCACACGAGCTAGAATAGCGAATAATTTACTTAACGAATCAAATGCTTATTCGTTAAATTATAACGAATTAGTTGTAATATATAACGAACTAGAATTTAATTCATTTATTTATAACGAACTAGAGGTTAATTCGTGATACTTCAATAGTAATTCGCTATTTCTTTTTTCGTTAATAATTTACCTGATATCGAATTGGTTGATTCGTTATATTTTTAACGAATGACATTAATTTATAATAGTTTATAAACTATTTAATCCATTATTTAAATATACAAAATTCATTTTATTATGTTGATGGTTACTTATTCTCGACTTTATTTATACAATATCACGGTTGATAACATGGAACAAGATCCGCCTGTTAATGCTCCACAACAACAAGCTCAGGTAGCTGATCAACAAGCTCAGGATGCTCCTTTAATTCCCTATGATACTCGACACAACTTGTGTGCCTTTGTTGGTACAAACTTTTTCGACGAAAACATCTTTGGAGGGTTATTGGAGTTTCTACGTCGTTCACATATTCACTATGCAATCACTGCCAATCCTGAAGTTTGTCTCGGTATTATTCATCAATTCTGGAGTACAGCAAGATACATTGACGTAGAGAACCATATCACTGCCACAATCAACCAAACGCCTATTACTATTGATATTAGTGTGATTCGACGAGTTCCTTGATTTGGTGATACTGATGATCATCCATGTGAATTTGATAAAGAGCTAATCAAAGGACTGTTCCATCGTGTATTCTACGGACGTGATCTGGGTGATTCACAGTAAAACAAGAATGGATTGTGCCCGACCTACAAGTATCTAGTACATGTGTTGATTCATTGTTTGGGAGGTCATAAGGGAGGCTTTGATGAGTGTCGTGTCATGTTGCAGTCAGCGTTTGTGGCACTTGTTCTCAACAAGCCGATTAACTTGTCAGAGATGACTTTCTATCATCTTAAGGAGCAGTGTCTGCAAACGGTCCAGAAGAAGAAATTCCTGATGTATCCACGTTTCCTCCAGCTACTTATTCAAGATTTGATTCCAAATTTGGTCATCGATCAAACGTTGGTAAACGATGTGTTGGAATTAGATCACATGTCGGCAGATACTGTTAGAAGAATGAAGCTATACCATAAGGAGACACCAAGGACCAAACGCTTGATTGGTCATATTGTGAATCCTGATTATGTATGTCCTCCCGAGGATCGCTGGATCCATGATTATTCGGACTTCGAGCGTGAGGGAGGAGAAGGTGGGAACGATGATGGTAATGATGGTAATGATGGCAATGATGGTGGTAATGGTGGTGCTGGTAATGTTATGGGTGATGTTCCTGCTTAACAACCTGCTGAGGTTGATGCGACTTTAGCTGGTGCTATAGCTGCTCATCATAAAAGGAAAGGAAAGAGATTAATGAAAGAAGGTTCATCAAAGCGTCGAGTGTTGGCTGGGGCTGGCATCTCGTTTGGAGTTCAACCTCCAAGGTCGTCTACTCCTCAACGCCCGACGATGTCGCTTACTACTAGCACCCCGGAGCTTACTCTGACGACTACGCTTACGTCGGATCCACAGCTTGGTATGATTCCTCACTCTGTCTTGTCTCCTATACCAAGGCCGACGACCGCTACTTCGGTGATTCCTCCTACACCAACGATGATGCTTCCACCAGATATTTCATTTTTGAGGCTCAGTCGACCGATGGGTCTAGTTCAGCCAGTTCCTCCTTCTTTTGCTTCTTCACCACACAATCAGCAGATGAGTATGGTATTGAGTCTCTTACATTTATATGAAAATCAAATGTCTGTTGATCATATGAATCAAGAACGTATGATGGAGAATCAGAAGAAGCTGCTCAGCTATGTTTCTTACTGTCAGAAAGAAACAAAGGCCCTTCGTGAGATTGTTGAGTCTCAGGGGCGAAAATCAAGGAACAAGAGGAGCTTATTTTGCAACTTCATTGCCCATTTCTCTGGATTAGTCCTTTTCATTGCGTTTGAAATCCTACTTGGTTTTGAACTTTCTGTTGTAAAGCAATGTTTATTAATGCAGATAATTGGCACGCCCAAGCGAGTTGGGACTCCTACAACACCATGAGCTATAGATGGATTAGCATTAAAGTCGCCAATTCCCTATCTTCCCAAAATTATATCATGTTTTGATTTAGCTGTGAGAAAACATTTATAAGTGCCAAGATCTAGCCGCTAACACGATACATCAACACGAGACTATTATGAATACGTTAAATAATTACTTTATTGATAAGTTGTGAATATACACATTAATGGTGGATAAGTTACATCTAGAGAGAATCTGGAATGGTAACGACATGGAATAACTTAGGCTTGGATCTCTCCCCTACAATGAACAGGAGCTGCCTATTTATAGGCCATTTGTCACACCCCGACTAGGTAACTTCAGAAGTGTAATACAGGAATGTAATAGATAACTCTGATATCAACCGCATTATTTGTAAAGAAATTCAAGAAGCTAATTTATATCATATTATATTGGTTGGTACTAAGTTTACAAACTAAGTGAAAACACTTAACCAGTTCTCGTGGATGATTGTTCTTTAATATATACTTGTATTTATCTACAGTGATTCAACTTCACTTTTAACACCGAGCCCATAAGCAATTCATTCCAACTTTGGCTCACCTGAAAAGCATGTTAAAACGAGTCAACTACGTCTAGTTGGCGAGTTTCAAGTTTCACAAGGACGAACGAAAACCAATATACAAAATCATAGTATTCATGTTTTGTAAATATGCGATGTAATATACTATGCTACGAATGAATCCTAGGCCAGATTCCATTACATGGCCTCTACTGCCCACGCACTTCCTATGCCCACATTGGCTCTATTTGTCTCAAGTATATACTATGTCTAACACCACATAGCATATTACAAAAGATTCGCATGGTCATGGGCAATTTTAAAAAAATATGTTCCGGCATACCCCTACGGCCCTGTCAATTGGGTTTGTCAAACCAATAGTACTATTGATATGCCTTCGAATCGTAGTTAATCACTCGTGTGGGAGGCCTTTCAAGTGTTAGCACTTAAACAATTCATATAATAAAAATTCTTCAAGTACATAAGTATATGTAAACATGCTTTCCACCCCAAAAGTTCGTAAAACAGTTTAGAAAGTGGGGTCATGAAACTCATCTTGGCGTAGTATTGATCGGTTACACTTGTAGTATGTATAATGCCTCGATTATAGCTCGCATCCTATAATCGATATAGTATGGTTAATACTAGTACAGTCTTTAAACTTAATCGGGCTGTTTATCTAGTCTGGGTATAGCTGTTACACTCATAACATGTCATTAGTATTAGATTGTGACGTTGTAAATTATGAAATGTTCAAAACCAGAATTGGCTCAGTTGCATCGTTTTTCGTGCTTAGCCAAGTTGATCGTTTACGCGTTTTTGAAATAGGTAAGACCACATCAATTTAAGTAAACATATTGTTTGATAAAATGATTTGATTTTTAAAAGAAGTTTAAAGTTTCGGTATCTAGATTGATCACGGGGTTTGTTTCCGTTTTCGTACAGGTTTGATTATACAAAACGCGTACAATCCACCAGACTTGTCCGGAAATCTCGTAGAAAGTTCATTTTTATCAAATTCATCCAAAATTATGTTATTTGACCACTTTTGACGTTTTGACATACCCATCAGTTCGTTAAACACCAAACTGTTGGTTTTGTTAAAACATATATATTTTAAACTTCAAATAATCATAACTATTTATTTAATTATATATAAATTATGATAATTTTTATAATAATAAATTAAATATCTAGAATTTTATAAAAATATTTTCAGAATTTTCATACTTAACTATTTATTTATAAAATGTCATTTTCTCTGTTATAATTAACCGATAAATAACTCATTTATACCAAACGATTCCCTAAAAGTCTGATAATTTTTCCAAGTGATCATAATAACATAACACAACCCCTGTAAAATTCCCAGAACCTAATTTATTGCCCAAAACATCCTCTTTGGCATTTTTCGGCTGTTAAAACTTGATAAAAACGCAAATGCACAACCTATACTTAGACATCTCTAAATGATCCAAAAATCTTCTAGTGATCTTACCATAATCTTTCAGATTTCCAAACCAAATTTCACAATCTTTCATGAAGTTTAACTCTTTTTCCCAAATAAACGCTAATAACCGATAATAAATTCGCCAAATATTCCTCGTTTATTGAACAATTACCAATATTTAACAGTTCCTCACTTACATGATCCCTAATGTTCTTGCAAATTTCACAATCTAACAACAAGCACGTCACAACCTAATGTTAAACAGCCCCTAAACGAGTAATACAGTACTTACCTTGTTGGTTTTCGAGTGTTTTGGGTGGTTTTATCGACTTTCCGGGTCTTGGGTCACAAGTTCAATGTATCTACATATCATATATCACAAAACCAAGCATAAATCATCCATATTCCAGCCTTGTTAATTAAGTTTTCGGTTAGGATTTCAAACCGAACTTTTAAACCGTAAAAACGTTATATCCGTGTTCTAATCCGTGTTTTTAGTCAAAAATCGATATGGTTCTAATTTTTAAACATGTTTCAGATCAAAAAATTATTGTAGGTGATTTTTAGGGTTTTTGGATGGTTAAACATGTTTATATGTTAATTACATGATTACAACATGGTTAAATCTTCCTAATAATTGGATCTCACCTTAGGGTTTTGGCAGAGAAACTGAAGAACAGCAAAGAGTGCAGGTCTGAATATTTGTTTAAAGTGTGAAAATGACATAGAAGAATCAAGAATTTTGATAAATATCTAAAGGGGAAAAGTCCACTTTGGCGGCCGGACCAAAAGGGGGGCACATCGGGCCTCGTTTTGGCCCATTGATGCCTCGTTTTACATGCCAAGGTTCGGTCAAGGTCCAAAATTTGGTTCGTGTTCGGTTTTTCGCACGAAAACTAATTCAAGTGCGAAAAACAGCGCGAAAACGAGTGTGTTTCACCCCATTTTTGTAAAATAAGAAAAACGTGCTGACTCATTGTAAAAATCCAAAATATTTTCTCGAATTGCTTAAACATGTCATATAAGTGTTTTATAAATCTTTTTCGGCTTGATGGATGCTACAGTTGTCATTTTGATGTTAACGATTGTGTTTAAACTCATAGCGTATTGTTTAACGAAACCTTTTTCGTTTAAATGGTTTTAAACGTACTGGGGCCTTAATATCAACATGTTAGCCACTATAATATGTATATAACTCATATATGATCCCTCAGTATATATACAGATCATAATCATTATCGGTCGGCTACTCTTTTAATCACTATGAATTAACTGATTTATTGTTTACTCGCTACGTAGTGAATAAGGTATTCCTCATTTTGTCAAAAATGTCACATTACCACCCCCCCCATCCGGTTAAGAAATTCCGTCCCCAAAATTTGATGTGTCAACGTTTTTCTTTTTAGGAAATAAGTGAGGATATTTCTTTCGGAGTCATCTTTTCGTTCCCAAGTAAATTCGGGTCCTCGTTATGAGTTCCATTGAACTTTTTCCAATGAGATCTTTTCGTATCGTAACTGTTTGGTTTACCCGTCCATAATATCTACCGGTTCTTCTATAAAGTTTATATTTTCATCTACTTGAACATCTTTCAGTGGTACTATTGCCGTCTCATAAGTCAGACACTTTTTCAGATTTGACATATGAAACACATCGTTAAGAGTGCTCATTTCTATGTGTAGTTTTAGTCGGTAGGTTACGGGACCAATTTTAGCAACAATCTCGAAAGGTCCAATGTATCTCGGAGCTAATTTACCGGTCTTTCCAAACCTTATAACATCTTTCAGTGGTACTATTGCCGTCTCATCAGTCAAGACACTTTTTCAGATTCGACACATGAAACACATCATGAATAGTGCTAAGTTCTATGTGTAGTTTTAGTCGGTAGGCTACGGGACCAATTTCAGCAACAATCTCGAAAGGTCCAATGTATCTCGGGGCTAATTTACCGGTCTTTCCAAACCTTATAACACCTTTCCAGTGGGGACACTTCTAGAAACACTTTGTCGCCAATTTCAAAAGATAACGGTTTTCTACGAACATCGGCGTAGCTCTTTTGTCAGTCACCGGCGGATTTCAGTTTTCTTTTAATCCTATGAATCTTATCAGTTGTTTCTTGAATCAAATAGGATTTTCTAATTTGAGTATCACCCAATTCTGTCCAACAAAGTGGCGATCCTCATTTTCGCCCGTATAATGCTTCATAAGGCGTTGCTAATATACTACTATGGTAGTTGTTATTGTAAGAGAATTCAGTGAGTGGGAGGTGTTGATCCCATTTCCCTTTGAAATCCAGTACACAAGAATGAAGTAAATCTTCTAAGGTTTGGATGGTTCGTTCAGATTGGTCATCTGGTTGAGGATGATAAGCAGTACTTAGGTTTATTCGGGTTCCCAAAGCTTGTTGAACTGCTTGCCAAATATGTGAAGTAAAGTGACCGTCTTGGTCTGAAAATAATCGAAAGTGGTACTCCATGTCGGCATACAATTTCGTCAATGTAAATTTCGGCGATTTTTTCGGTAGTGTAGTTGTTATGGATCGGAATGAAGTGTGAGGATTTTGTTTATCGGTCTACAATTACCCAAATTGAATTGTGTACTCGGGACGTTTTGGAAAAAATGTGTGACGAAGTCCATGGTAATTTGTTCCCATTTCCATTGTGAGATTTCGGTTTGTTGCAACATTCATGAAGGTTATTGGTATTCAGCCTTAACCCATGAACAAGATGTACATTTACTTACATGCAAGGCTATATCCTTTTTCATACCAGGCCACCGGTAAAATTCTTTAACATCTTTATACGTCTTATCGGTACTCGATTTTTTAAGTAATGTATTTCATCAATTTACTATTCAAAATTCTTTTCACTCCCGTGCAATTCTTCCTTTTCTAATTGATATTCTTTGAATCTGTACGCATCCTGAACCTTTACGAGATGCGTCACAATAAACTACCAAGTCATCAGTTCCATATTGATGACTTAATATTGGAGCTTCACATAACTTTTGTTTTAATATTTGGAAGGCAATTTCTTATTCTTCTCCCCAGTCATACGTTTGATCTTTTTGAGTTAGGAGGGTTAATGGTTGGGCAATACTGGAAAAGTTTTCAATAAATCATCGGTAATACCCAACTAATTCCAAAAATTGGCAAATTTCTTTTGGTGATTTAGGTACTTGCCAATTCTTAATAGCCTCAATTTTACTGTAGTCAACTTGGATTCGTTGTTGATTCACAATGTGTCCTAAAAATTGTACTTCTTGTAACCAGAATTCACATTTGGACAACTTGGCGTATAACTTTTCTTGCCTCAATAAGTCCAAGGTTACCCGCATATGTTCTTCGTCTTCCTCCTTACTTTTCGAATACACCAAGACGTCATCGATAAACACTATCACGAATTTGTCAAGGTAGGGTTTTCAAACTCAGTTCATGAGTCCATAAATACTGCAGGCGCATTGGTCAATCCAAACGGCATAACCAAAAATTCATTGTGACCGTACCGAGTTCGGAAGGCTGTTTTTGGGACATCTTCTTCCTAGATTCTTACTTGATAATAATCAGATCTGAGATCAATTTTTGAAAAATATTTCGTACACTAAAGTTGGTTAAACAAGTCATCAATTCAAGGTTGTGGGTATCTATTCTTGATAGTCACTTTATTTAATTCCTAGTAATAAATACACATCCCAAAACTTCTGTCTTTCTTTTCACAGCTAAAACGGGTGCTCCCCATGGTGAATAGCTAGGTCGTATAAAACCCTTATCTAGTAATTCTTGCAATTGATTGGACAATTCTTGCATTTCAGAAGGTGCCAGTCGATAAGGCGCCTTAGCAATGGGAGCTGCTCCTAGTATTAGTTCAATACAAAATTCGACTTGTCGGGTCGGTGGTAAACCAAGTAACTCATCAGGAACAAATCTAAATACTCTTGTACCAGTGGGTTGTCTTCTACTCGTTTTTCATCAGGGTCCTTAGTTGTTACACGTTTCAAGTATAACATACAACCTTGGCGCAAATACTTTAGTGCCTTAAGTTGGAATATAAAAGGTAATATGGTACAAGATTTCTCACCTTGAACAATCATTACCTTATCATTCGAAAGAGGAATCATAACTGTCTTGTCACTACAAATGATTTCAGCTTTATACTTAGATAGTGAGTCCATATCGACTATAACATAGAAACTTCCTAGTTCTACTGGGAATACGTCGATAAGGAAGAAATGGTCGTTTAGGATAAATGGGCAGTTACGAACTATTTGGTTAACAATCACAGACTTATTGTTAGCGAGTTCTATAGTATATGGATTTTTTAATTCACTAACCAACATTTTCCACAATAGTAAAAAGTTAGTAGCTACAAAACTTTTATCGGCGTACGCAACAATTAAAACTGAAGCTCAACGATCAGAAACTAAGTATGTACTTGTTACTATATGTAGGTCTTGTCACGCTTTGCCCGATCCATTTACAGAAGCGCATCCCCTAGCCGGATAGGAAGTTGATGTTTGCCATTGATTTTGTCGTTTTACTACATTGGGAATCAATTTGGGCAGTGTCTCCTAAAGTGTTTCGTACTACCGCACTTATAACATGTCTGGAGATTCATTGAAGATTGGGTTTGTTGATTAGATTGTTGTCGAATTTGTTGGGGACTAAGTGTTTGTGGACGACGAGGTTGGGTTGTTTAAGACTGTCGGTTTGAACTGTTCATTATAGTTCTACAAATTGGGGCATAATGCCTGATCTTTCGACATCTTTGACATATGGACGTTCGACATTCACCAGTATGATGCAAAATACACTTTCCACACTTTGGAAATGACCCTTTGTTTGTATCTTGTTTAATGTCAGAACTGGCCATAACATAGTTTTGAGTTGTAGGGCAGATTCGTTTATTCTGAGAATTCACGTGTGTTCTAGAGGTATAACTAGTTCGTTTCAAACCGGATGATTCTCCTGGTAATTTTAATACACCGTTTCTTGTAAGGTCAAAAGTAACGACGCTGGCTTGTGACACGGCACTTTCTAAAGTTGGTGGGCTGTGGAATTGACTATACTTCTCACGGCTGGGGTCAGTCCCCAAATATAGCGCTCAATGCGCTAGGACTCCGGAATAATTGACCATGGTACTAAACGAGTCAGTTCATTGAAACGATTTATGTAACTTAAATGATCAGCGCCTCTCATTTCCAAATTCCAAAGTTCGTGTTCTAATTTCTGTATCTCATTTCTTGGGAAAAAAATGTTCTAATACGAGGGTTTTAAGTTCAGGCCATGTCATACTGTTAATCATTTCTCGTCCCTGAGTTTGTACAATCATATTCCACCACATCAAAGCATGATCCAGAAACATACTGGAAGCGAATTTGACTATATGGTCTGGTGAACATTCACTATTGTTAATTATACACTCGGTCTTTTCAATCCATTGTACCAATCCGCTAGGTCCTTCAGTACCTCTGAATTCAGTCGGTTTACAGGAGGAAAACTGCTTAAACGAATATTCTTGACGCTGGGATTCTTGATTCTTACGATTATTATCGGTATTTGGTCGAGGGTTATCATTAGTAGTTGTGTTGGTTTCTAGTATGGGTGTTGGATTTGTGACATTAGTGGTGTTCAAAACGGGTTCAGGGTTCCCAATGATATTAACAGTCGGGCGAGTATTTTTACATTTTATAACATTATCAGTAGTCAACGGGGTAGTAACGCCCGGGGCTACGTTTGTATCTGGTGGATGTATATTATCAGTGGCCGTAGTGGTGCTTGGGGTTGATTAAAAGTATTATTAGCACGTATGCTAGCAATGACTTGTGTTACAATTGTCGGTATCACTGCTTGTAATTGGTTAGCAATCAATTCGGCCACTTCGCAGATAAAGAGTTAGCTTTCTTCGGGGCCATTCTACAACAATAACCAAATATATAATAATCAATACCGTCTCCCTTAGAATAAGCACAATTTCACGGATATTACAAATCACAAGCATACAACTATGCCCAAGAACACGTTTGTATTACCCATAATCATTACTGTACATATGCGTCCAAAATTTAGCGCATAGGCTTAACCTGGTATAGGACAGCGCTTGTATATGCGTATCAAAATTTGTCACTAACTATAGACTTAATCTAATAAGGGTTAGTGCTTGTAATAGTGCTAAACCGTAAACAGTTCCCAAGTCAGCCCAACATGCTGCTACAAGTTGCTGCATGGGATGTCAAAAGACTATATACAACCAACATATACTATTATTGTTCTACCCATTCATAAGTATATGGTACAATAATCACAAAACAACAGCCACTAGGGCTGTAATAACTGCTATAGATGTGATAGTGTCACCGCCCGATCCTGACGCCAACGGTTGTGAGCATTTAACCAATGTACGTCTCTCACTTCTCGATGCATGTACCACATGTGATCTTGCATGTCGTGTTGGTGCTGGTTAAGTTGTTAATCAAGTGTGATTGTCCTAATATCTAATCATTCATGAAACCCAACCTCGCTGAATCAGATAGAAGAGGTGGCTCAGGTTCGGTGTGCGTAGACCCCATGTGGGAACATGTATCTCAGTTACCTGGACACGTGATGTTTCTCCCCTATGGTATGTAGACCGGGGTGGGGGAAGGGTGTGCTAAGGTGGGCGCACGCTCATGCGGGCAGTCTGACGGTTCCTAACGGTAGGCGGGGGTACTGGTGTATGATGCATAGTGGAGTAGGGTATCTGGGTGCTCTAATCGGTGAATGATAAGCACTAGTAGCTTCAGCCTCTTGCCGAGTTGTTACCCTAGGAGGGTAACTATCGCATCTGTAGCCCGATAAATCAGGTTGGTCAATCGGCACCTCGTGTGGCACTACGGCGTCCCCCAAGCTCTCATATATTTCTTCCTCCTCCAATTCCTCTTCGGGGTCCTCTTCTGGATCCTCTTCATCTTCATACAGTACTGGTACTTCGTCAGATAGGCGATATGTAGCTCTCGACATGTCTCTCCACAAGGGTTAGTAATAATAATAATATTTATCAATAATATTAATCATAATATAATACATACATGTATTTATACACATTAGTACAGATAATTGTTTATATACACATATTTATTTAATATTATATTTTATTCACATGTGTTGTTTTTTACCTAATAGATTGTTCAGCGACTTCTTCTCGAATTACCTCGTACAAACAAGTCCGTTCTTACGTTCCGGACCATAATAACCTACTTGTACATTCGAATTGATTTTGAAAATCATCAGTATATGTTATTTAACATTATTATATTCGTAGAGCTAATCGAGCCTATGGTTATATTAGGGTACCCTAAGGGACATCCTAATTCTTTATAACCAATGGCTCTGATACCAACTTCTGTCACACCCCGACTAGGTAACTGCGTAAGCGTAATATGGGAATGTAACAGATAACTCTGGTATCAATCACATTGTTTATAAAGAAATTCAACAAGCTAATTTACATCATATTACATTGGTTGGTACTAAGTTTACCCACCAAGTGAATACAAATAACTAGTTCTTGTGGATGCTTATTCTTTAATATATACTTGTATCTATCTACAGCAATTCAACTTCACTTTTAACATCGAGCACATAATCAATTCATTACAACATTGGCTCACCTGATAAGCATATCAAAACGAGTCAACTACGTCTAGTTGGTGAGTTTCAAGTTTCACAAGTACGAACGAAAACCAGTATACGTAATCATAGTATTCATTTTTTGTAAATATGTGATGTAATTATACTAAGCCACAAGTAAATCCTCGACCAGTTCCCATTATGTGGCCTCTACTGCCCACACACTTCCTATGCCCACATTGGCTCTATTTGCCTCAAGTATGTACTATGTCTAACACTACATAGCATGTTAAAAAAGGTTTGCATGGTCATGTGCAATTTTAAAAAACATGTTCCGGCATACCGCTCAGGCCCTGTCAATTGGGTTTGTCAAACCAATAGTACTATTCAAATGCCTTCGGCTCGTAGTTAATCACTCGTGTGGGGGGCCTTTCAAGTGTTAGCACTTAGATAATTCACATCATAAAAAGTTTTCAAGTATATAAGTATATGTAAACATGCTTTCCACCCCAAAAGTTCGTAAAACAGTTTAGAAAGTGGGGTCATGAAACTCACCTTAGCGTAGTATTGATCGGTTACACTTGTAGTATGTATAATGCGTCGATTATAGCTCGCATCCTATAATCGATATAGTACGGTTAACACTAGTACAGTCTTTAAACTAATCAGGATGTTTGTCAAGAATGGGTATAACTGTTACACCCAGAACATGTCAGTAGTATTAGATTGTGACGTTGTACGTTATGAAATGTTTAAAACCAGATTTGGCTCAGGTGCATCGTTTTTCGTGCCTAGCTAAGTTAATCATTTCCGCGTTCATAAATAGGTAAGATCACACAAATTTAAATAAACATATTGTTTGTTAAAATGATTGGATTTATAAAAGAAGTTTAAAGTTTCGGTATCTGGATTGATCGCAGGGTTTGTTTCCGTTTTCATACGGGTTTGATTATATAAAACGGGTACAATCCACCCGAATTGTCTGAAAATCTCGTAAAAAGTATGTTTTTATCAAATTCATCCAAAACTATGTTATTTGACTACTTTTGACGTTTTGACATACCGGTCAGTTCGTTAAACACCCATCTGCCGGATTTGTTAAAACATATATAATTTAAATGTTCAAATAATCATATAACTATTTATGTAATTGTATACAAATTTTGAGAATATTTGTAATAATATATTAAAATCTCTACAATTTTTTAAAAATATTTTTAGAATTTTCATACTTAACTATTTATTTATAAAAATTCATTTTATGTGTTATAATTTACCGATAAATAACCCGTTTATACCAAACGATTCCCGAAAAACTGATAATTTTTCTAAGTGATCATAATACCATACACAACCCCTGTAAAATTCCGAGAACCTAATTTATTGGCCAAAACACCCTTTTATGCATTTTTCGGCTGTTAAAACTTGATAAAAACGCAAATACACAACCTATACTTAGACATATATGAATGATCCCAAGATTTTCCAGTGATCTTGTCATAACATTTCTGAGTTCCAAGCCAAATTTCAAAATTTTTCATGAAGTTTAACTATTTTTCCCAAATAAACTCTAATAAACGATAATAAATTCGCAAAATATTCTACGTTTATCGATGAATTACCAAATTCGAACAAGGACTCATTTACATGATCCCTAATGTTCTTGCAAAGTTTCCCAACCTAAGAACAAGTACGTCACAACCTAATATTAAACAGCCCCTAAACGAGTAATACGGTAATTACCTTGTCGGTTTTCGAGTGTTTTTGGTGGTTTTATCGAATTTCCGGGTCTTGGGTCACAAGTTCAGTGCATCTACATATTATATAACACAAAACCAAGCATAAATCATCCATATTCCAGCCTTGTTGATTAGGGTTCCGGTTAGGATTTCAAACCGAACTTTTAAGCCGTAAAAATGTTATATCCATGTTCTAATCCGTGTTTTTGGTCAAAAATCTATACCGTTCTAATTTTTAAATATTTTTAAGTTCAAAAAATGATTTTAGGTGATTTTTAGGGTTTTTGGATGGTTAAACATGTTTAATACTAATCAAAACATGTTTATATGTTAATTACATGATTAAAACATGGTTAAATCTTCCTAAAAATGGATCTCACCTTAGGGTTTTGGCTGACACTCTGAAGAACAGCAATGAGTTCAGGTCTGAATATTTGTTTAAAGTGTGAAAATGACATAGAAGAATCAAAAATTTTGATAAATATCTAAAGAGGAAAAGCCCACTTTGGTGGCCAGACCAAGGGAGGGGGGGGGGGAATCGGGCCTTGTTTTGGCCCATTGATTCCTCGTTTTGCATGCCAAGGTTCGGCCTTGTTCCAAAATTTAGTTTGAGTCCGGTGTTTTGCACGAAAACTAGTTCTAGTGCGAAAAACAACGCGAAAACTGTTTGATTTAATCCCTCCAAGTTAGAGTCTAGGGTTAGTTATGTAAATATGTCATAGAATGTTTTAATAGTTTTATATTTATGTATTGTAGAAGGATCAAAGTTGTAATTAGCACTAAGATCAAAAGACATGAACGATGATCTGTGGTCTATATATACCTTCATATTAATAAAGAATAATATACCTTTTGCAAATTGTTATCTTCTTATTTTCTTAATTGATCATATTTTTCTTTTATCTTGGGCAACAATTGGCATCTGAGCCATCTTTATTGCTATCAATTGAAATCAATTGCCGACACCAATTTGATTCGATTTGGGTTCTACAAATTCGTTTGTGGAATTGTTTGAGACTTTAACGGAAAATCGAATTCAAGTATCCAGAATCGTGAATCATGTCTTGTTGTGATTTTTCTGAATTATCAGAAAGTTTAACGATTGAATAACTATAACCCATTTTGTGACCTGTAGTTTCGTTTTGAAATAACAATTACATTTGAAATTAATTTTATCATATTTATTGTTATTCCCTTTGTAGAAATTAAAATCATCATCTGACTTTACAATTGGTCAGAACCAACACAAAGTAGTTTGTGTTTGTAATCAATAAAACAACAATATTTTGGTTGTGTTGTACGACAGGGAACTGAAAAAGAAAAGGGGCACCCATAATTTTTTGTTTCTTCCGCACAAGTTACTACAAAAAAAAATTGACTCACAAATCATATACTAGATTTGTGTTTTCTTGTCTTTTGTGGTGGTGGTGTTTATCAAAACTTTGTGTTGTGAAGATAGAACAAAAAAATATAAACACATCTGTTGTGTTTTTCCTTTTTTTTTATTTATTAGTTTCGGATCATATTACCATTATTTTAAAAGATTTATAATCTTTTGATATTAAACCCATGATCAGATTGTTGGAATCTGTTAATATAGTTGTTTAATTATATACGAATAAGGATTCGTTATTTGTTTTTTCAGAACCGAGTTTTGCTGTAAACTTTTGAAGACGGTTCTTATAAGTTTAAGAGGTTAAACTTAATTATCCAAAACCTTATTTATAATTCGTGTTTAATTTATACTCTGTGTATAATAGGTATTATTATCTTTAAAGGAAACCATGTCGGAAAGTCCAAAGGATAATAATGCTATTGTACGCATAAAGAACCGGGATCATCCTATTCGAATTTCCAATGCCCTATGTTAAAATCAACTAACTATACAACATGGGCAATTCGATTGAAGACCATGCTAGATGCAAATGGCCTCGGGGAGATGATAAAACCCGATGAAGAAACAAGAATAGATTTCAAGAAAGACAAATATACTATTGCCTACTTGTTTCAAACTTTACCCGAAGAATTACTCCTACAAGTTGCAGACTGTAAAACTGCAAGAGAGGTGTGGGATTCATTAAAAACCAGACATATTGGTGTAACGCAAGTGCAAGAAGCACGGTTGCAAAGCATTAAATCTGAATTTGATAGATTACAAATGAAAGACGATAAGGCTATTGATTCTTTCACATTGAGACTAACAAGTGTTATTAGTAAAGCAACTAGTTGTGGTGAAAAGACTGATCAAACCATGCTAGTAAGGAAAATCTTAACCTCAATGCCCGATAGGTTTTTTCATATAATTGCTTCAATTGAGTAATTTACTGATCTAAAGCAAGTAACCGTGGACGATATTATCGGGAGGCTTAAAACCTACGAGGAAAGGATTAAATCCAAAAGAGCAATTGTGACCGACACTTAGGATAAACTCTTCTTCACTCGCCATGGGAAGAATGAGGGTCATGGGAAAAATTTTGGAAATCATGGACCGAAGAGGTTCAATGCATCACGAAAGAATTGGTGTGATGGCAAGGGAAAACATGTTTATAAGGATGAAAAATCATCTCAACATTCCCATTACAATAAACCTAAGAAAACTCAAAGAGATCTGAGTAAGGTTAAGTGCTATAAATGCAAGAAGCGTGGGCATTATGCCAACATGTCCTCAATGGGATCAAACACATGATCTATCTAACTTGGTTGAAGAGGACGAAGAACCCACGTTGTTGATGGCAGTTCTTAGTAAACATAAGATCCATCAAGAAATTTTCATAAACGAAAAGGAAATTAAGCCTAATCTACATACGGCCGCCAATGAGAGTCTATGGTACTTAGACAATGGTGCAAGTAACCATATGACTGGTAATAGAAAATATTTCAAAGAACTAGACGGAAAAATCTCTGGACGAGTTCGCTTTGGTGATGGTTCGTTTGTAGAAATTAAAGGGCGAGGCTCAATTCTGTTGGAATGTAAAAATAAGGAACAGAGAATTATATCTCATGTTTACTACATTCCAAGTTTGAAAAGAAATATTCTGAGCCTCGAACAATTAACAGAAAACGGTTGCAAAGTTCTATTGGAACGTGACTCTTTATTTCTATAAGATCATAATCAAACATTGCTTATGAAAGTCACACGCTCAAGGAATAGACTTTACAATATCAATCTGAAAATTGGTGAACCCGTTTGTTTATTGTCCAAATTAGATGACGAGGCGTGGCTGTGGCATGCTCGGTTGGGTAATCAGAACTTTGACGCGATAAAGTCAATGACTCATAAAAATTTGGTTCAAGGGATTCCTCGCATTAAGCACGCAAGTCAAGTCTGTGACGCATGTCTCTTGGGAAAGCACATTAGAGCTCCATTCCCGAACCAAGCCAAGTTTAAATCTGTTAAACCATTAGACTTGGCTTATGGAGACCTTTGTGGTCCTATATCACCACCCACCTATTATGGAAAGAAATATATTTTCTTACTTATAGACAATTGTACTCGTTACATGTGGGTATATTTCTTAACTTCTAAAGATCAAGCGTTTGAATTCTTTAGAGAATTTAAAAGGATGGTGGTGAAAGAGGTTGGAACAAAATTAAAAATGTTAAGAACTGGTAGAGGAGGAGAGTTCACATCGAGTGAATTCCATCAGTTTTGTAAAGATAATGGTACAGCCAGGCAACTTATAGCACCTTATTCACCAAAACAGAATGGTGTGTTTGAACATAGAAACATAAGTATGTTATCTTCTACGCGTAGCATAATGAAGGCTATGTCAATGCCTCAAAACTTTTGGGGTGAAGCTGTAAGGCATACCATATACGTTTTAAACCGAATCCCAACTAAAGCACTAATGAACGCTACACCTTTTGAAGAGTTAAAAGGTAGAAAACCAAACCTAAAACATTTAAGGGTCTTTGGGTGTGTAGCATATGCTAAGGTACCATCAAAATATCTAACCTAATTAGATGATAGAAGTGTCAAGAAGGTATATTAAGGAATTGAGGAAGGATCAAAAGAATATAGACTTTATGATCCCAATACTAAACGAATTTGCATAGTCGGGATGTAAAATTCTTGGAAAATGATTCATGGAATTGGAAGGAGTACATGAGTGAAGTTGGTAATGAGGAACCTGAATGGGTAGACTTCATTGTTGAGGATAACTTTAGTGAAGTTCCTCAAGAAAACAATTAATCAACCCCAGTGACTCAAGAAGATGAATATACAAGAGATAATGACCAAGAATATGAAGAACCATTATCTCATAATTCTCCTAGAAATCCTCTCACACCTCCAACATAAGCTTATGAGCCAAATTCAGCCGAGGTTGCGGAATATAGACCAATTACTGATAGCTCATTAGATTCTTTTGATCATACACCATTGAGAGGTTTTAACCTTTGGGAGATGTGTATTAAAGGTCCAAAAAGGTTAATACTGATGTTAACGAACTTTTCCTGGCTGAAGAAGAACCTCATAATTACAAGGAGGCAGCCAAGGACAAAAAATGAACTGAGGCTATGCAAGCTGAGATAGACTCAATCAATAAGAATAATACTTGGAAATTGACCAAATTACCCAATTATCATAAGGAAATCCGCCTAAAATGGGTATTCAAGACCAAAAGAGATGCGAGCGGGGAATTAATAAAGAATAAGGCTCGTTTGGTAGCCAAAGGCTATGTACAACAGCATGGTATAGACTTTGATGAAGTCTTCGCTCTTGTCGACGGCATAGAGATGGTTCGTCTCTTCTTAGCTCTTGCAGCTTTTAATGGATGGGAAGTACATCACCTTGATGTTAAATCCGCATTCCTACATGGCGAACTAAAGGAAGAAGTCTATGTTTCACAACCCGAAGGATTTGTGAAAACACAAGATGAAGGAAAGGTCTACAAACTTTCCAAAGCATTATAAGGACTTAGACAAGCACCATGTGCATGGAATGTGAAACTTGATCACATTCTAAAGTCACTTGATTTTAAAAATTGCACGTTAGAACATGCAGTCTATACGAAGAAAAGCAAAACTTTTACTTTGCTTGTTGGAGTCTATGCTGATGATCTAATAATAACTGGATCTTCAAAGAAATAAATAGACTCATTCAAATCTCAAATGGAAGAAAAATTTGAGATGAGTGACCTTGGGTTATTGGCTTACTATCTTGGTATAGAAGTTACCCAATCAGGGGGTGAAATATCTATCAAGCAAGCTGGTTACATTATAAAGATTCTAAAGAATGCTGGAATGTTGGATAGTAATACAACCAAAATCCCTATGAACCCGGTACACTCTTGACTAAAACCAAAGGTGGAAAATCGGTTGATCCCACTGAATATAGAAGTCTGATCGGATGCTTAAGGTATCTACTTCATACTAGACCAGATTTGTCATATTCAGTTGGTTTACTCAGCAGGTTTATGCAAGAACCTAAAGAACACCATTTCAAAGCCATTCATCAAGTTCTACGTTATATCAAAGGCACTAAAGACTTTGGTATAAATTATAAGAGAAATGGAGGATGAAAATAACTGGTTATAGTGATAGCAGTTATGGTGTTAATAATGAAGAAGGAAAAGGCACTACGGGGATAGTGTTCTATTTTGGGAATTCAACCATAAATTGGTGCACACAAAAGCAACAAACTGTGGCACTCTCTTCATGTGAATCCGAATTCATGGCTCAACGGCTGCAGCATGTCAAGCACTATGGCTAAAAAGACTACTAAGTGAACTCACCGGATGGAAAAAAGAAAAGATTACTCTATATGTTGACAACATATCCGCTATCGCGCTGATGAAGAACCCGATGTTTCATGGAAGAACTAAACACATTGACACCCATTATCATTTTATAAGGGAATGTGTCGAAGACAATAACATCAATGTTGAACACATAAGTGGAGAACTTCAAAGAGCGGACATCTTAACAAAAGCATTGGCAAAGATAAGGTTTGCTACAATGAGGAAACTGCTCGGTGTTGAAGACTTACTTGTTTGTGATTAAGGGGGTGAATGTTAGATTTATCCCTCCAAGTTAGAGTCTAGGGTTAGTTATGTAAATATGTCATTGTATGTTTTATTTAGTTTATATTTATGTATTGTAGAAGGATTAAAGTTGTTATTAGCACTAAGATCAAAAGACATGAACGATGATCTGTGGTCTATATATACCTTCATATCAATAAAGATAATATACCTTTTGCAAATTGTTATCTTCTTATTTCTTGATCGATCATATTTTTCTTTTATCTTGGGCAACACGAAGTACGGCCCCCTTTTGATACCACTTTGGCGGCCGGACCAAAAGGTGGGGTCATCGAGCCTCATTTTGTCCTATTGATGCCTCGTTTTGCATTCCAAGGTTCGGTCTTGGTCCAAAATTTGGTTTTAGTTCGGTATTTTGCACGAAAACTAGTTCTAGTGCGAAAAACAGCGCGAAAACGAATGTTTTTCACCCCATTTTTGTAAAATAAAAAAAACGTACTGACTTGTTGTAAAAATCCAAAATATTTTTAGGAATTGCTTAAAACATGTCATATAAGTGTTTTATAAATATTTTTCGGCTTTAAGGATGCTACAATGCTCGTTTTGATGTAAACGATTGTGTTTAAACTCATAGCGTATTGTTAAACGAAACCTTTTTCGTTTAAATGGTTTTAAACGTACTGGGGACTTAATATAAATATGTTAGCCACTATAAGATATATATATATATATAACCCTCATATATGACCCCTTAGTGTATATATGGATCATAATCAGTATCGGTCGGTTACTCATTTAATCACTATTAATTAACCGATTTATCGTTTACTCGCTACGTAGTGAATAAGGTATAACTCGTTATGTCACAAATGTCATACCATCAGCTCCCATTCGTGAAGATGCCTCATTCATTATACTATAGTACGAATGAGACACCATTCGTTATGCCTCCATAACGAATGGGTAATAACTTAACGAATAAGCCATCATTCGTTATGCCTTCATAACGAATGGGCCTCCATTCGCTATACAATCCATAGCGAATGGGCTGGCATTAACTTAACTAATAGCCTAGTAAACTAATGAATGGACCCATTCGCTATACAATCCATAGAGAATGTTCATTTTACATTAAATATACAGACTAGACTATCTATGACTTATTCGAACGACTACGGACACTAAATCTCGCACTAACAGACTACCCCTTTTGCGTAGCGGTCAAATACTTTAACCTTGAATACTTTAACCGCAAATAATCAGTCACAAATCATGCACTAACAAATTCTCGGGCTTGTGCAGACGGACAAATCTTTAAGTCTTCTCATCAAACCAATAACTTGTAGCCTCTCATATTAGATCTCCCCCTCAAAGTGAGCAACTGTTGGAGATCATCCCGATCATCCACTGGCGTATGATATGGTTCAATCTTTCAACAATCAGCAGCAAGTCATTTGCTATCTGTCAGCACGGGTAAAGAAAAACATATCTTTACATTTAACCTCTTCACACATCTTCATGAACAACCCGATCATTCAACATCTTTCACTTCGGTTTTCCCTCTCTTGATAACGTGTATCCCAAATATACTCTTCGAAGCTCTTCAACATCCCATTCGCAAAGATGCACTAATGTTTGTGCATATTATTCAGAGTTTCACCCTTTATTTAGAAACCCTGAATGATCAAATTATTCAATCCAATGACAAGACTCGTATATTCTTCAGTAATATCAACCCATTCGAGAATCGTCCCCCTCAACAGAAGTAATCCGTCGTATACTCGTAGCCAACATAGTCAGGATCAAAGTCCCTCATAAAGAAGTAAACGGACAGACACTCGTATCCCACATAGTCAGGTTTCAATCATGAACAAACCAATCAGCAATCAAAGAACAATTGAAGTCTTGAACTCAGTCAAACGTAGCTTTGCAATCATGAATTACCACCCGAATTGCAATAAATTTTCAAGAAACCCTTGCAAAGGTAGGAATATACATGCCAAATAAACTCTATGAAATTTTTATCTCTCCTTTTTCTTGACAAAATTAGCAAGGTCTTGAACAGTCTTCACAAATCTCAAACAATCTCCTCCTTAACTTACTCATGGTCTCCCCCTCGGCTAGTGGAAAGACATAAAAATTCGGCCATAAAATATGTGACCAAATTTTATATGAGGAGTACCTAATACATTAGGAATATCCCAAAAAAAGTTCGTTTAAGAAGAGGTTCCCAAAATACTCATTTGTCATCCCATATGTTATCCTGATCACCATTTAACCAACGACGAATGAGCTCAAAGAACTAATGAGGCTTCATCCATCAACCCATACGTTATCTTGATCACCATTCATCAACCAGTCATCTCATACGTTAAAACATTGTCCTCAAACGTTAACAATGTGTCTTCATTCGTTATCCTTGAACAAATAGACATCACATTCATTATAAAATACCATCCTCGTTCGTTAAAACAGTTGAACGAATGAGGTCCTATACGTTAAGGAACACATTCATCTGATCCAATAAAGAATGAACTCACATTCGTTATAAATTAACCAGACTTCATTCGTTATAACTATTCACATTCATTAGAATAGTTGCACGAAAGAGTCCACATTCGTTATAAATAACCTAGTACACATTCGTTAAGCTCCATAACGGATGACATTAAATTAACGAATGGCCTCCATTCGTTAAAAACCCATGATGAATGGCCAAATAATATAACGAATGAGCAGTTAAATTTGTCATTGTTCAACTGAATTCCGTTTTCACCAGAAAATACTGTTACGGCGGCCGGAAAAACGTAGATCTGGCCGGAATGTGCTGATTTGAGCTTCATCCATGGTAGAATCATCAAATCTTCATAATTAAACATAAAAATCACACCGAAAGCTCGGAATTTCATCACGATCCCGAATCTATCATGAACTTAACATAACAACCACTTATATAACACAAACTTAATCAAACAGTAACTTGCTCTTCAATGGTAGATCCTTCAATACACCATAATTAACCTCCAAAATCAACAGGTTGCTTCGGAATTCATTAATAAACACAAATCTACCATCAAATTCAACATTAAGACCTTAATTTGATCCAAATCAGATCAAACCAAACCAAAACCCGATGAACATGATGAAAACCATCTCAAATCTGAATCATACATTAAATTGATGCATCAAGAGCAGCCGTCTTCTTTGATACCTATTGTAAACACCAGAATTATGAGATTTAACCAATTCGAATTAGTCATATATTTATTAGATTTAGGATCAAGTAATATGATATACAATATATGTTGGGTAATAGATCGACTATATTAGTTGAAGTATCGAGAGAATAAATTGACAGAGTGACGGTATACTTTAAACCAATACTTAAATTAAACAAGGCATGAACAGCCTTATATAGAAGACGAGATGCCATTCGTTACACGTCTCGTAACGAATGGCCTTCATTCGTCTTCCTTTACATACGTTAACTTATGGTATAGCGAATGACTAATTCGCTATACCCCATTCGTCAACATTCCATGACGAATAGATCTAATACATAACGACTGAGGTCCATTCTTTAAAAATCCTTAATGAATGGACAATTACATATAACGACTAAGGTTCATTCGTTAAACATCGTTAATGAATGAACCATAATTAATAATGAATGGGTTCATTCATTAAACATCCTTATCGAATGAGCCTTACATAACGAATGAGACATAATTACATAATTGCCCTTTAAAATTAAAATAATAATTAATTACAAACGACTATTACAAATACTCGAGACAACAAAATCGTGCACTAACAAGCTGGCAAGACCAAAAATTCTACATCCTCAGTTCGCGAGTGAATTCCGTCACTAACGGTATTAAGGAAAGAAATCCCCTCGTGGATGCATTACCTCATAGACAAAACCAGAACCAGTGCGTGAATAGGTTTCAACCGCACCTTGTCTTTCTCATCTAACTGCTCAAAACACTGTTCATACATTATCAAACGTGCGTCCTGTATCAAAGATGACGTATTGAGATCTATAGTGTCCTATTAAGGAAATAATTATCAGCGGGTGCTTCATAAATGGGTAACCATTGACCCGCGGAAACACAACAGGATCGCTTTTCCACTCTTCATAATCAACTTCTTGTCTTTTGTGTCCGCGGAATTTTCCACTTTGGATCATGTGAACGTTTAAATCCATAACCTGCTTTTTAGGTAGACAAGGATTGACTTGTGCAGGTGGTTTGCAGGTCTCTTGCCTCACGTTTTTCAACAGGTTCTCTAACTTTACTAACTTAATTGCGTTCTCAATCTCATTCCTTAAGCTAGCACAGTCATACGTGTGATGACCAATGTCGTTGTGAAACATGCATTGCTTATTTGGATTCAAATGTGTTCTATTCATGAGTCGTTGTGGTTTTTTGAAATTCACATTTTCCGTAGTCAAAATCTCTGATGGAGTTTTTGTCCTCGGAGTCCAATTGTTACTATCTTGCCTCAAATTATGATCCTTATTCTTGTTACCAATTAAAGTTCTCGCATCTGACT
The DNA here is from genome assembly GCF_021521415.1 of Bidens hawaiensis. Lineage (NCBI taxonomy): Eukaryota > Viridiplantae > Streptophyta > Magnoliopsida > Asterales > Asteraceae > Bidens > Bidens hawaiensis. The sequence continues at coordinate 2,286,251 of NW_027491034.1, forward strand.
ATTTGAGACTTCTGCGAATGGTTGAAGTATAGGCCAAATTGAACCCCGTGCTGGTCTATTCACCCGCGTATTTTTAAATTCCACCTTTGTTATCTGTTTAGGGCTTTCAGATCCCAAAGTTTTTTCTGTTCTAGCAAAAAGTTTTACTGCAGACATGATTTCATCCCAGGTCTTGGCCATACCATCTTTCCCAGTTATGCATCTGATTAAGGTTCCAATCCACACGTTCTTGCGGAAGGCGCCAAGCAGCATGTCTTCACTAATTCCACCGATATTCAAGATTTCATCATTAAATCACGAATTCTTTCTTCCCGCGGCATGCATTCATACTAAGTTATAACCTTCTCTTGTTGCAACTGCAACCATTCTTCAGAAGACTGAATCCCCTTAGATCTGACGTTCTGACGATGAGATATCGTCGAGGAGAAATTCCATATTGGTTAACCATATCTGGCTCCCCACGAACCTGATTAGTCTCCACCATCACATGTACCAAATCGCCATTCGCCAGTAGCCAGGCCCCTAGGTGCCGTAATTCCAACAGAATATCAGGTTATCATCGGAGTTTCTGTCTGCCCTTGAATAGATTGAATCATACCGCCCATAACAAACAACAAACTCTTGTACTTCTAGCACACACACGTATGGCGCCAATGAAGAAGCACAGATCTAACCCTGGATAGGCTAGACCGATGGTTCCACGGGATACGGGTCAAGTAATTACTAACACGATAGTATAAGCTTGGCTTAACAAGTCCGATGACGGAAACCTGCAAACAGAACACCGTGAGCTTGTTACGGGAATGACAAGAAGGGAGTCTTCTCGTAACCACCCTCCGGCATGAGAATAAGTACCGTTCTAAAGAGATAAAGTACTTTTAAGTGATTGATGTAATATATGAGGTGTGAATCAATACCTTGTGGTGATGAAGGGAGTATTTATAGCCGATGGTTAAGGGGAATACTATCGATACAACTGTCTCCTTCTAGAAGATTCAGGGAAGAGGGTACCTATTTTTGATTGTTAACTTGTTCAACTCCCTGTAATCAATGCACATTCTAAGGCTCCCGTCCTTCTTTTTCACGAATAATACAGGTGCACCCCACGGGGAATGACTAGGATGTATGAATCCGTTATCCAACAATTCTTGCAACTGATTGGATAATTCTTGCATCTCGGACGGTGCAAGTCGGTAGGGTGCTTTAGCAACAGGGCCAGCTTGAGGTATTAAATCGATTCTGAATTCGACCTGTCGGGTTGGCGGTAATCCAGGAAGTTCTTCTAGGAAAACTTGTGGAAATTCGCGTACCACCGGGATATCTTCCACCCGTTTCTCCTCAGAATCTGTGGCCGTCAAGCTCGCTAGATACGCCACGCATCCCTGGCGTATATATTTTAACACCTTGAGGTGGGATATAAATGGTATCATTGTGCCCGACTTCTCTCCTTGCACTAACACCTCTTCGTCATCCGACACCCGGATCTTGACGATTTTCTTTTCACAGTTTATTTCCACTTTGTTACGTGCTAACCAATCCATTCCCACTATCACGTCAAAACTACCTAATTCTACCGGTAATAAGTCAATCAGGAAGGATTGATCGTTCAGAATAAAAGGGCAATTCCGAACTATCTGATTGACTATCATGGTTTTACCGTTAGCGACTTCTACGGTATAAGGTTCTATGGTTTCACTAATTGGAAGGTTTGCTATCGATAGGAACTTAACAGAGACAAAACTTCTATCGGCGCCCGTATCAAATAATACAGAAGCGTAATGATCAGAGACGCGGAATGTACCTGTCACTACGCTGGGGTCCTGGCGTGCTTCGTTCGCACCCATCACAAATGCTCGGCCTCTCGCCGGATTGGACGACGATGCCTGACCCATGGTTTGCCTCCCAATTCCTCCCTGGTTCAGTTTCGGACAGTATCTCATGAAGTGATCTGTGCTGCCGCATTCAAAGCAAGCACGGCTGGTGGTCATCATTTGGTTTCCTTGTGGGTTTTGTTGTCGGGCTGGTTGGGTCCTAAATGGCTGCGCACGGATAGGTTGCGGTTGTCGGTTCAGATTGTTCAGGTTTGTCCTACATCTCGGTGCGTAGTGCCCATTCCTGCCACACCGGTGGCACACTACCTCCTTGCACACGCCACCATGCTGGTAACCGCATTTCCCACACTTAGGGAACGGCCCTTTCTGCGATTCCTGCCTTCCGCCTGAACTAGTCATGGCGTAGTTCTGGGCAGCGGGCCTAGCACGTTTATTTTGCTGCTTCTCCTGGATCCTATGGTCAAACGTACCCCACTTTCCCCCAGCAGACTCTCCTGCCACCTTCAGTGACCCACTCCTCACGAAATCGTATGTGACGATACCAGCTTGCGTCACCGCACCCTCAAACGTCTTGTGTCCCCCAGCGTTGATTATACTCCTTACTACTAGAGTTAGTCCCCATATATAACGCTCAACCCTCTTTGACTCTGGGGTGACCAACCATGGCACCAATCGCGACAACTCATTGAATCGGTTCGTATAACCCAAATGGTCTGCGCCCTGCATCTCCAGGTTCCACAATTCGTTTTCTAATTTCTGCAGTTCGTTTTTTCGGGCAGAAATGCTCCAGTACAAGGGCCTTGAGCTCTGCCCAGGTCATGCGGTTTGTCGCTGCCTGACCGCGAGTTTGCACTATTGTGTTCCACCATGTCAAGGCATGGTCCGTGAACGTGCAGGTAGCATACTTAACAACGTAATCCTCAGGGCAGTTGCTGATGTTCACAACAGACTCTATTTTCTCAATCCACTTAACCAACCCATTTGGTCCCTTAGACCCGCTAAATTCTAGGGGCTTGCACACAATAAAATCTTTAATTGAACATCCCTTTGTTGCAGGAGTCGGTTCAGTGCGGTTCGTTTCTACACTAGGTACAGGGCCATTACTGTCTGAAACGACCACCCTAGGCGGTGCGTCATTACTCGGAATCGGGTTACCGTTCAGTGGAGGGTTCACATTTTGTTCCCCATCATTATTGGTGGTCGTTTGATTGCTCGCAGGGGCTGGATTGGTCGTATTATTAATACTGGCGGCGATGCGCGATACTATATCCGGTATCGCCGCCTCTAACTGACGAGCAATCAGACTGTCCACATCCACTTCTGACATTCGAGCTGACCGTTTTGGTGCCATTCTACACAACATTAAGAGAAATACACATAATTAATACAAATTCCAATATCGATACACAACACACATTCCATTCATTAATAAACATCAGTACATATTACATAAACATCAGTACACATTACATAAACATCAGCCCATAGATTAAGTTTTCATACATCAGTCCTACATCGGCATCATTTCGACATAACCCGCTATGGGTCAGTGCTTGAATGATACACCAAAAGTATCTACAATGATATTCCCCAAAAAAAAAGACTCCCTATGGGATAGTGGCTGTACTATAACTACCTAAGATTCACTCTATGTTAGCATCGCCACTAACTGCTTACACAGAGTATCAAAAAGCGGACCCTGACTACTACCACCCTAACATAACTAAACATGGTGGTATACCAACCACACCATCACTGCAACCATCACCACCAACACCGCCATCAAACCCCGAATCCGTGTCTCCATCCGGTCAATCATCCACTGGGAGTATGCGCCCTCCCTCCTCAGCTGGCCAATCGCGTACTGGCTGTCCAGTACGCAGTCCGCCAAGTGTCTCCTCCTCTGGATCCCCACCGTCAAGGCGATGGTGTGCTCAACCACCTGCTCGTGGAGCACTCGGAGCCATGCAGCCTCGGAGGAGGGACGCTCATCCCTCTCCAGCCTAGGGGTACCCCACACGGGTGGAGGCACAGGCTCGGGCTGGGGGCGGGAGGACTCACCCCTGTGGTAAGTGGGTCTGGGTGGGGTAGAGGTAGGTGGGACATAAGGGACACTGATCCGCGCCGTGAGGCGGGGACCGGGTCTGGGAGAGGTAGGGGTGACCTGTGGTGCGGGTGGGGTGGGGGATCTGGCAATCCTAGTAGGGGAGGATAGGCTAGCACTACTACGGCTAGTCTCACTAGGCTCAGTGCTGGATGCTAAGCGTAAGCTCCTGGAGTTCCCGGAACTGACCTCCTCCGGGTCCTCCTCCACTGACAAACTTCGAGACCTCGACATCCTTACCTGTACACAAGTTAGCAAACATATAGTTCCTTCCATAATGTAAATCACAATTAGTATACACATACTTATACAACTTTGTCACATAAAAATATTATCATATACTTACACATATGTTGCCGGTTTTACCTATTAATGTTCCCCGTAACTTCCCCTGAATTCCCTCGTGTGGACAAGTCTGTTATTATGTTCCGGACCATAATAACTCACTTGTCCATCCATGTTCATCCAGATCTCGTCACTATAAATTATTAGTTGATATTCAGATCCTATAATACTTGAGCTACTAGTTATATTTTATGTATCTTTTAAAAACATCCTAATTCTTTATAACCAATGGCTCTGATACCAAGTTCTGTAACACCCCGTAACCGCAGCGGAAACGTAAACGGGATGCAACAGACACGTCTGATATCAACAGCATTGCTTATAAAGAAAACACCACTACATTAATTTACATCATATTACATTGTTCCGAGTTTAGTTACCATCTAGGCGTTAACACATAAGTTTTACCAACAATACATTAACATATTTAATACAAAAAGATCATTAAGCTTCCACAAAAAGCACGCATCGTCAAGCATGTAGCACTTATTCCAGTTTGGGAGTACCTAGAAAGCATGTAAAGAAAACGGGTCAACTACGAATAGTTGGTGAGTTTCACTAATTTAAACAACTGTGACAAATCATTATAATAATCATGTATTAGCGATGTAATTATGCTGAGCCCACAAGTGAAATCTTTGTTAACCCAGTACTGTACCCGTTCCGGGGGCAATGTTAACCCAGAAACACTTCTAGGGACATCTGGGGACACTGTTAACCCAGTACAGTACCCATTCCGGGGGCAATGTTAACCCAGAAACACTTCTAGGGACATCTGGGGACACTGTTAACCCAGTACAGTACCCATTCCGGGGGCAATGTTAACCCAGAAACACTTCTAGGGACATCTGGGGACACTGTTAACCCAGTACAGTACCCATTCCGTACGATTCCCGTACAATCAAATATTTATAAATACACGCAAATCCATGCGTTCAGTATGTACTTAAACATTTCAATAGTAACATGCTTTCCGCCCCGGGAAAATATTTAAAAACAATTCCGAAAAAGGGGCTCGTGAAACTCACTTTATCGTAAGCAATTAAGTAACACAGTACCCCAGCTACTAGTCCGGATCTGTAATACGATCCCTAAGTCCGTTACTATACAATCATTATTAATATAACTTTAACCGTGTTAACCGGTACATCTGGGGACACTGTTAACCCAGTACTGTACCCGTTCCGGGGGCAAGTTAACCCAGAAACACTTCTCCGGACTCAGATTGTGATATCGTTTAGAGTTCAACAGTCATAATTTCTAATAGTTTGTTTTCCCCGTTTTGCGTGCCTAGCACGGTTACCCGTTTTTACGTTTCAAAAATGAGTTTGGTCACACACGACCCGAAAATAGTGGTTGACTGATAATTTAATTAAAGGTGTGAATTTAGAGCTCGGTTTAGACGCCCCGATTGGCCGCGGGACCCGTTTCCGTCTTTAGTGTACCGGAAACTGTTAAATCGGATAAAATTACCCCAAATCATCCGAATTATTTTCGGATGATTTATTTTTTACTTGTTTAACTCAATTATATGAAAATAGTTCATTTTTAGGGTTTTTATACACCATTCAGCTCGCTTAGGCGAACTTTACCGGTTTACGCGTTTTAAGCTTTAAAAGTTTGTTTTTACACAAATAATTATCCGTTTAATCTCGGATCTTGAAATTTTGCACAAATCACTTTTTGACAGTGGGGAATTTAATAAAAATATTTCCAGAATTAATTTTTATATTTAAAATTTATTTATCTATCTTTAAACACCATTTAAACACTAAATATGTAGTAAATACCAAACGATCTTAGAAAAATCCCAAATTTTTTCTGGAGGACCCCTGCCATCCACATAGTCCCAGGTAATTTTTCCAGAACAAAAATCTCTTTTACATGCCATTTTCACTAAAACCGAGCTAGAAAACCCTAGAACTTGTTTAACCGAAAAGCCTACTTAGACTTCTCCAACTGACCTAAAATTTTGTGTGTGACTTATACATGTTATAAAAAGATTATCTGGAAGTTTCCAGAATTTTTCATGATATTTAACTATTTTTCACCATTTTTGGCCAAAACCGAGCATTAAATTCACCAAATATTCATCCTTCGTCCAAAAATCACCAAAATTTCACAAAACTCATATTTTCATATATCTAACACCTCTGTAAAATTTCATGACCTAACTCTAAATACATCACAATCTGTCCAAATCACAAACATTATACAAAAACCGAACTATCTTGTGTTTCTAGCTTCAAATCGCAAGGATCTCGCTTTCTAGCCTTTGCTAACAACTAAATACAACACCTACAAGCACAATAACACCACACCAAGCAAGTTACACTCACAATCAAGCCATTTCTTTCATGGTTTCGGTTATGGTTTAAAAACAAAGATTTAACCGTAAAAATTCGTTTTTGGTTCGTTTGACTCCTTTCTTGGACCAAGATCCCTTGTATAACCCGTATACATCACTTGATCATGCAAGAATCGGTTTCATCTCGGGTTTTCACCCTTTTTCACTTGAAACCTCAATTTCTTGCAAGTAAACTCAAGAAACGAAGATGAACACGTAAATATCTCGATCTTTACCTCGTTGTTCTTGCTACAAAATCTCGGTTTTAGATCATGAAGTTGAGAGAGAAGGAAGATTTGTTGAATGTGTTTGTGAAAAAAAATAAAGAGGAGGGGTTATCCCCCTCCCTTATCCGATCGAACCACTCAAGGGGGTGGGGTGGGACCCACCTCTCCATTTTTAGCCATTCATTCAGATTTCTGTAATCTGGATAATGTTTTGGATAATCTGGTTCAGTTCGTTTTTCAGTTAAATGTTTAATTCGGCTTAAAACGAGGCTAAAACGGTCGTTTTCGGCTTAAAAATGAAATTTATATAAAACCGATTTAAAAACCTTAAAAACTTAAACCATGGCATTTATTATCTTAGAACATCATATTATTAATAATCGCGCATCTTTTTCGGCTTGATCGATTGTATCTTGCTCGGTTTGGTATTAAAGGTTTCGTTTAACGTACCGACGTACCATTAAATCGAAAATTCTTTTCTGTGCTTTAATTCACTTATCCCGAAGCTTTAATACTTCGTAGACATCACTAAATATCATATATCTCGTCTATAATGTAATCCTCGATTCGTTCGGTTTCAACAACCGTTAATCGGTTAATCGTATTTCCAATACGATTAACTGTATAATCGAGTATAATCCGCACTGTGAATCACACATACTCGTATCAACACATCATAATTCATATATTCATTATTAAATAACACATAAATAGTATATACCGGTTAGGGTATACCTGATTCTGCCGGAATCGTTACAATTTATTAGATCTAGGATCTAGTTATATGATATACAATATATGTTGGGTAATAGATCGATTATATTAGTTGAAGTATCGAGAGAATAAATTGACAGAGTGACGGTATACTTTAAACCAATACTTAAATTAAACAAGGCATGAACAGCCTTATATAGAAGACGAGATGCCATTCGTTACACGTCTCGTAACGAATGGCCTTCATTCGTCTTCCTTTACATACGTTAATTTATGGCATAGCGAATGACTAATTCGCTATACCCCATTCGTCAACATTCCATGACGAATAGATCTAATACATAACGACCAAGGTCCATTCTTTAAAAATCCTTAATGAATGGACAATTACATATAACGACTAAGGTTCATTCGTTAAACATCGTTAATGAATGAACCATAATTAATGATGAATGGGTTCATTCGTTAAACATCCTTATCGAATGAGCCTTACATAACGAATGAGACATAATTACATAATTGCCCTTTAAAATTAAAATAATAATTAATTACAAACGACTATTACAAATACTCGAGACAACAAAATCGTGCACTAACAAGCTGGCAAGACCAAAAAATCTACATCCTCAGTTCGCGAGTGAATTCCGTCACTAACGGTATTAGGGAAAGAAATCCCCTCGTGGATGCATTACCTCATAGACAAACCCAGAACCAGTGCGTGAATAGGTTTCAACCGCACCTTGTCTTCCTCATCTAGCTGCTCGAAACACTGTTCATACATTATCAAACGTGCGTCCTGTGTCAAAGATGACGTATTGAGATCTATAGTGTCCTATTAAGGAAATAATTATCAGCGGGTGCTTCATAAATGGGCAACCATTGACCAGCGGAAACACAACAGGATCGCTTTTCCACTCTTCATAATCAACTTCTTGTCTTTTGTGTCCGCGGAATTTTCCACTTTGGATCATGTGAACGTTTAAATCCATAACCTGCTTTTTAGGTAGACAAGGATTGACTTGTGCAGGTGGTTTGCAGGTCTCTTGCCTCATGTTTTTCAACAGGTTCTCTAACTTTACTAACTGAATTGCGTTCTCAATCTCATTCCTTAAGCTAGCACAGTCATACGTGTGATGACCAATGTCGTTGTGAAACATGCATTGCTTATTTGGATTCAAATGTGTTCTATTCATGAGTCGTTGTGGTTTTTTGAAATTCACATTTTCCGTAGTCAAAATCTCTGATGGAATTTTTGTCCTCGGAGTCCAATTGTTACTATCCTGCCTCAAATTATGATCCTTATTCTTGTTACCAATTAAAGTTCTCGCATCTGACTATTTGAGACTTCTGCGAATGGTTGAAGTATAGGCCAAATTGAACCCCGTGCTGGTCTATTCACCCGCGTATTTTTAAATTCCACCTTTGTTGTCTGTTTAGGGCTTTCAGATCCCAAAGTTTTTTCTGTTCTAGCAAAAAGTTTTACTGCAGACATGATTTCATCCCAGGTCTTGGGCATACCATCTTTCCCAGTTATGCATCTGATTAAGGCTCCAATCCACACGTTCTTGCGGAAGGCGCCAAGCAGCATGTCTTCACTAATTCCACCGATATTCAAGATTTCATCATTAAATCACGAATTCTTTCTTCCCGCGGCATGCATTCATACTAAGTTATAACCTTCTCTTGTTGCAACTGCAACCATTCTTCAGAAGACTGAATCCCCTTAGATCTGACGTTCTGACGATGAGATATCGTCGGAGGAGAAATTCCATATTGGTTAACCATATCTGGCTCCCCATGAACCTGATTAGTCTCCACCATCACATGTACCAAATCGCCATTCGCCAGTAGCCAGGCCCCTAGGTGCCGTAATTCCAACAGAATATCAGGTTATCATCGGAGTTTCTGTCTGCCCTTGAATAGATTGAATCATACCGCCCAAAACAAACAAAAAACTCTTGTACTTCTAGCACACACACGTATGGCGCCAATGAAGAAGCACAGATCTAACCCTGGATAGGCTAGACCGATGGTTCCACGGGATACGGGTCAAGTAATTACTAACACGATAGTATAAACTTGGCTTAACAAGTCCGATGACGGAAACCTGCAAACAGAACACCGTGAGCTTGTTACGGGAAGGACAAGAAGGGAGTCTTCTTGTAACCACCCTCCGGCATGAGAATAAGTACCGTTCTAAAGAGATAAAGTACTTTTAAGTGATTGATGTAATATATGAGTTGTGAATCAATACCTTGTGGTGATGAAGGGAGTATTTATAGCCGATGGTTAAGGGGAATATTATCGATACAACTGTCTCCTTCTAGAAGATGCTATTTGTAAAAAACTGGAAACGTGTTCGCATATGATAGGACGAGATACTTGGCCATGTGCACAGTTATAACAATCTTGCCAGATGTCCTCTCTTAATTGGTTGTTACATCAGGTGCTCTCCAAGGAAGGATCTTCACGTAATTCTTTTAGAAGGAAGTTGGTTACAAATGAGCCGACGTCACCCTCTAGTCATATTTGCGCATTGAGGGAATACCTTGTGGGTGACTTATGGGGGAGTCCTGATTGACCCACATATGATCTCTGGAATTGTTCTTTAATCTTCCTCTGACTTAAGTTATGCGGGTGTTGGGAATGTTCTGCGGGTGGCTTCTGAGGAAGTCCTAGATGACCCGCAGCTGTCCTTATATGGATATTTGGACCTTTTCACTACCTTATTGATGGTTGGGTAATTTGTAAGCGTTTTAGTTCGTTTATTTACTAGTTTTAATCGTTTATTATAGGAACTTCGATACTTCATACGTGTCTGTTTTATTTCAGGTCATATACGTTAAAGCGGGTAATTTGGACCTGTTGAGGCACGGGATGAAGACCCGAGACGTCCAGCACGTAAAATGAGAAAGATTAAAGAATGTTGCTGGTGACATGTCCCATCGCATTACGCGATGGGCATGCTTGAAGACCCATCGCATATCACGATGGGATTTAAATAAGATGCTGACTTATAGTCCATCGCGATATGAGATGGACCAGTGAAGACCCCATCGCGTATCGCGATGGGGTGTGCAAACGGGCAGCTAGGGTTTTATTGTTATTTTCACCATTCTCGACCCTAACTTCGTTTTTATCAAAAGAGGCGATTTCCAGAGCTGTTTCGAGGCGATTCCATCATTTTCAATCAATTTGAGAGTCCCTATATGATCATATCATCCAGATTGAAGATCTTACGATGCGAGACGGGGCTAAACTCTTTGAATCTCACCCGGGAATGTAAAGTTTGTAATGATTCAGTTTTCTCATGTGACTAAGAAAGTTTATGTATAATTTTTTATGGTTAATCTATGATTATTTTTTTTAGTATTTCTGTGTGTTCAATCGGTTTAGGTTTACATTGATCTGAACGATTAGTTACCAGTTGCTATAATAATTGATCGTAGGGTTGTTTGATTAGGTTGAATACGATAAAGCATATAATTGCCCTTAACTGAGTCACATTGGCAGGGACCGTTTGATAACCAGTGCCATGTGTAAAGCGATTATTGTTGCCTAAGGTTTTGTCTAGTTGATCAATCTGTAGTTAACCGTTAATGATTAATCTGTTAGGTTGCATGAGATTACTGTAAGTTACTTACTTGAAGTCCCGGGTGTGATTTCTTTTATTAATTAATTGAAACTTGTTTACTTGTTCGTTGCTTAATTCTAAACTCAAATTATTTGCTTGTGTGATCAGCACTAAAAACCAGTTACTTCATAATATTAAATATTGTTTACACGATTTGCATTGACCACATACTACTTGTGTTTGACTCCCTATTTATCCTAGCTTGCATAGGTGATTAGGAACTAATTATAAGTGTTTTTTACTAGATAGCGACAATCTACCATCAAAATGGCGTCGTTGCCGGGGAGTTAGTGCGCTTAGTGTTTTTCGTGTTATTTGATTTTTATGTTTAGTTTAGTTTTAAATTTAATTTTTAATTTTTAGTATTTAGTTTAAATTTTATTTTTCCATTTTACACGGGGTGTGTTGTTTGCGCAGATAACATGTTTATGCACACCCGCCACTCGGGCAGACAGTTACCGCTAGTTTTCAAGCCCGAAATTGAAAGATTAGCTCGGCAGAACCGAGCTCAGAACAGAACCTCAGAAATGGAATATCAAGATCGAAACCAAAACCAACACCAAAACCAAAACCAGAACTAGAATCAAGACCCACAACCACTGCCACAAAATAACACGTTTCACCCATACAACATACCTCCACCACTAAATTTAAATAACCAAAACAACTAGAATAACTCAGCTCGTGCTTCTAGAACCCAAAACCAAAACCGAAACCTTGACCAGGCTGAACCTTCAGTCCCACATAACACCCCTAACCGCAGAGTTTGGATTAATATCGATGATGCTCATCCTAGCATTCTGATAGAAGATGAAGAAGAGGGGGAAGAGAATGACGTGAAACAGGGTTTTGAGGCTGAGAACAAGATTAACCGGTGGGTCAGAAGGAATCAGGCAGTTGAGCCCGAGAACGTGGGTTATGAGATGGAGAATGAGGGTATTGGCAATTGGGATGAAGAGGTGGAAGAGCCAGTGAATCAGAGACGGGATGAAACGGTTAACAGGAACAGGAGAGGAAACGGTATTGTTCGGAACAGAGTTAACCGGGCAGAAAGGCCCGCAAGAGTTCGGAATATTCAGGTGAACAGGGGTGGTTTGTTAAATACCGTGGGGGCAAAGGAGGAATTTTGTAGCCCTTTTTCGGGGTGTTAACAGTCGGTTCAGACCGGCTATCTCAGATGGAGCATCCCCGTTAGTTCCACAGGTACGAGTGCCGGGACAACAGAATTTTAAGTCCCGGCCATCTTACATTAACATCGTACCGCATTTTCATGGGATGGCTTCCGAAGCCCCGTATAATCATTTGTTCGATTTTTCAGCTATTTGCAGGTCGATTGGTGATGGTACTTATGATCAGGACGAGGTTCGGTTGCGGTTAATCCAGTTTCGTTAAAGGATAAAGCAAAACACTGGCTTAACTCGCTACCGATACACAGTATTTAGAACTGGGCCGAGATGTAACATGTGTTCTTAAACGAGTACTATTCGCAGTCGAAGACGAGTGAGGCCCGAATGGAAATTCGCCACTTTTCACAATTATCGAGCGAGTTATTTCATGAAGCATTCACCAGGTTTAAGGAGATGATCAGAAAATTCCCACACCACCAGATTGAATTGTGGGAATTGGTGAAATATTTTGTAGATGGTTTGACATACGAGGACCGAAAGCATCTGAAGCCCTCGTGTAATGGTCAGTTACTGAACCAACCTGAGGAAGATGATTGGGATTTCTTAGAGTTTATGAGTGAAGATTCTAAAACAGAGGCAGCAGCTGAAGGGCGAAGATATGGTACTTTTTTCAGGTCATTAAATCAGTCACGAGTGAGTCTGAACGAAATGCTGAGTTAGAACATGAGCTGGCTGGGTACAGAAAGGGTATGAAGAAAGAAGACGGGAAAGTTAGAGTGATATTCCCAGTTTGTGAATATTGTGGTGAACTCGGGGGTAAGGCAGAAAATCTCCCCGAGTTTTATGATGACGTGGAGGATGAGCCCGACGAAGTTAATTATGCTTACAGGGATTCCAAGGGTCAAGGGTTGAATTTAAACACCTATCACCCGGGCTTGAGGAATCACCGGAATTTTCATTACGGGAACGCGTCTACACAGTTGAACCCGAACTTTCAGGAATCGAGCCAGAACAGATCGCAGGGTAATTACCGCCAGGGCGGTTATCAGCAGCAGCAAGGCTTGTATAATCAGAATCGGGGGTATAACAGAGACGGTAACCGGGATGGAAATTCTTCGTGTAAAGGAGACCAGTAGAGGGGGTCCTCGAGAAATACAGATGATTCAGTGCACGCGAAGTTGGATGCATTGATGAAGGTTATGACAGATTAGAAGGCTGAAACGAAACAACAGTTCGAGTTGCGGGATAAATCATCAAAGGAAATGTTGAAGCAGATTGTTCAGCTCACAGTAGATATGTCAAAGTTGCAGAAGAATGCGGGCCAACTCTCGAGTGACACCACAGTCAACCCGAACCACTACGGCTCGAGTTCAAAAGATCACGTCAACCAGGTAAGTATGTTAAGAAGTGGTAAAAAGTATGATAACAAGGTTAGGGTTACACCACCATTAGTTTATGTGGTCGTGGAAGACATTGATGAAAATCTCGTCAGTGATACCAAGCCAGAACTGGTTAAATTAACTGAATCTAATAAAAGTGAACCTAATAATAACAAACCAGTTCTGAGAGATAACTCTAAGGACAAAGAGAATGTGAAAACCGTCCCCTATCCCAATGCTTCGTTGGCGCCATCTAATGCGAAGATGTCATCAAAAGGGGCCCACAACAAGAGGTAATATGGGAAATGTTAAAACATGTTAAAATTTACATACCCCTATTAGATGCCATAAAACAAATTCCCGCCTATGCTAAGTATTTGAAAGATTTGTGCACACAGAAAAGGAGTCATAAGATTCCTAAAAAGATTGATATTATCGATAATGTGAGTGTAATTCTTTTGGGTTCACTTCCACCTAAGCTACAAGACCTGGGAACGTCCATTATACCTATTCAGGTGGGTGATTTTAAAATGACTCGAGCACTTCGGGAAGTCTATACGATCTTAGATCAAGCATAAGAATTCTCCCGGGAAGTCTATACGATCAGTATGACTTTGGCCCGCTTCGGGCAGCCGCTACCAAGGTTGTCCTAGCTGATCAAACACTAAAACTTCCCTGGGGATACTGACTGACGTTATCGTTAATGTGGAAGAGTTTTATTTTCCGGTTGACCTCTCTTATGTTTCGGGTGAAAGGACCAAACAACCCACAGTTATCCTCGGTAGACCAGTTTTTGCCACCACAAATGCTAACAATAACTGAAGAAACGGTATTGTTGACATGGCCTTTGGTAACCCTAAGTTGAGGATTAATGTTTTCACGCATGGAAATAATTCTCCGGTCGATGACGAGTGCTTCATGGTTGATGTTATTGACGAGTGCATCCCGCTATACGACTCTGTCGTCAGCACGGATGGCACAGCGGAGACGTGTTTTTTGTTTGACAGGTTGCAGGTGGAGACATACAAGTTGCTGGAAAAGGAGGAGAGACAGATGGAGATCGCAGTTGTACGAGGAGACCGTCCACCATAGTGAGTTCAGGTGGAACCACTTCCCGAGAAGATTGATACCGAGTTGAAACCGTCTACGCAAGAAGCACCAAAAGTCGAGCTGAAGGAGCTCCCAAAGCATTTAAAATATGCTTTCCTTGGTACGAATGATACTTTGCCTGTTATTGTAGCTTCTAATTTATCTATTGAACAGGAAAATGATTTGATGGCGGTGCTGGTTGCAAGCAAGGAAGCAATCAGGTGGACAACAGGATTTGAAGGGAATCAGCCCTTCAATTGTGATGCACAAGATATTAACAGATCCGGATGTCAGACCCGCACACGATGCTCAGCAGAGGTTGAACCCGAACATGCGGGAAGTGGTGAAGAAGGAAGTGTTGAAGTGGTTGGATGTCGGTATTATATTTGTCATCTCAGACGGCACGTGGGTACCGAAAAAAGCGGGCATCCAAGTCGTCAAGGACGACTCAGGTAACGAGGTCGCCACCAGGCCGGTAACCAGGTGGCGCATTTGTATTGATCATCGAAAATTGAACGTGGCAACATCGAAAGATCACTTTCCGCTTTCGTTTATCGATCAAATTGTCGAAAAGCTATCTGGTGAAAAGTTTTATTGCTTTTTAGACGGGTATTCCGGGTATAACCAGATAGCTATTCATCTTGGGATCAGGAGAAGACTACGTTTCCGTGCCCGTAAGGCATATTCGCGTTTAGGCAAATTCCATTCGGGCTATGTAATGCCCCCGCCACCTTTCAAAGGTGCATGATGAGTATCTTTTCCGATATGGTGGGGGAGTCTTTAGAAATCTTCATGGATGATTTTTCGATTTTTGGCACATCTTTTGAGTCATGTTTACATCAACTCGAAACAGTTTTGAAAAGATGTGTTGAAATGAACTTGGTTCTTAGTTGGGAGAAGAACCATTTTATGGTCCAAGAGGGGATTGTTTTGTCCGTGTTGTGTCAATTCATGGGATTGAGGTGGACCGTGCTAAGGTTCAAGTTATTTCCACTCTACCTCATCCCATGAATGTCAAAGGCATTAGATCATTTTTGGGGCATGCCGGGTTTTATAGACGGTTTATTAAGGGTTTTAGTAACATTATCAAACTCTTATGTAATTTATTTCTTAAGGATGCCCCGTTTGACTTTAATGATGAATGTGCTAAAGCCTTTGACATTTTGAAGTTGAAATTAGTTGAAGCCCCGATCTTGCAATCACATGATTGGAGTTTACCTTTTGAAATAATGTGTGATTCAAGTGATTATGCAGTCGGGGCTGTTTTAGGTCAACGGGTTGAAAAGAAACCCGTTGCCATATACTATGCGAGTAAAACTCTCTCGGATGCACAGTTGAATTAAACAACAACCGAGAAAGAATTACTAGCAGTAGTATATGCTCTAGATAAATTCAAGTCTTATATTTGGAGAAGTAAAGTAATCATTTACTCTAACCACTCTGTAGTTAGGTACCTTACGGATAAAAAGGATGCAAAACCGAGGCTTATAAGATGGGTTTTGCTACTGCAGGAATTTGATCTAGAGATTCGGGACACGAAAGGTAGTGAAAATGTTGTTGCAAATCATTTGTCCCGAATTATGGTGGAAGATGGAGACAAGGATGGGCCCATTAACGAGTCTTTCCCGGATGAACACATTTTGGCAGTCCCACAAAATCCCTGGTTTGCTCATATTGTTAATTATAAAGTTTTTGGCCAAGGAGAAAGAAGAAACATTTGATGTCACAGGCCAAACAGTACATTTGGGATGACCCGGATCTGTTCAAGATTGGTGCAGACCATATGATCAGACGATACATACCCGAGTAGGATGTCAGATTGGTGTTGCAACATGTGCATTCGTCTACGTGTTGGAGTCACTTTAGTGGCTAGAAAACTGCAAGAAAAGTCCTTACGAGCGGCTTCTTTTGGCCATCATTGTTTAGGGATGCTCACGAGTTCGCGACATATTGTTTAAAGTGTCAACAACTTGGGAGCATTTCTAAGAGGGATGAGATGCCCTTGAACCCCATCCTAGTGGTTGACAATTTTGATGTTTGGGGGATCGATTTCATGGTCCCGTTCCCGAATTCACACGGTAATTTCTATATCCTAGTGACCGTTGACTATGCGTCTAAATGGGCTGAGGCGATAGCCACTAGGATGAATGATCAACCGGTCGTTTGAAATATTGTTCAATGTAATATATATTCTATATTTGGAGTCCCCCGAACCATCATAAGCGATGGGGGATCTCATTTCAAAAACATTAAATTTTGAAAATTACTTAAACGATATGGTGTTGATCATAGGATTGCAACTCCTTACCATCCATAAACGAGTGGATAAGTTGAGGTGTCCAATAGGCAAATCAAACAGATTTTATAGAAAACTGTTCGGATGGACCGAAAGGATTTGTCAACCAAGTTGACCGATGCTCTATGGGCCTACTGAACCGCATATAAAACGCCAATTGGAACCACTCCTTATAGACTTGTGTATGGAAAGGATTGCCATTTACCAATTGAAATTGCACAAAGAGCATTTCGGGCTACTAAACAAATTAATATGGATTATGATGACGCATGTAAGGCAAGGAAGTTAGCTTTGTGTGAGATTAAAGAGTTGAGAGACGAGACATACGATTGTGCATCCGCTTACAAGGAAAAGATGAAGAAGGTTCATGATGCAAATATCCGGTTGAAGAATTTTGAGGTTGGGAAAAAGGTTTGGCTATACAACACATGGATGAAGCTCTTCCATGGTAAGTTAAAAAGTAAGTGGATGGGCCTGTATTCGGTTCTTAGAGTTGGAAACCATGGTCAGTACGAGATTGAGGACTTTGATGATCATGTGTAGTAAGTGGTTAATGGCAATAAATTGAAGCCGTACTTGGAGATGAAGGATATTCACAAGATGGAAAAGGAATCGGTGAGTTTCATTGTGACTTCACCGGTTCATGAAGACTATTGAGAGTACGAGGCACTATCGAGCTGTAGACTTTAAATTCAGCGCTTACGAGAGCTAACCCAGGGTTTGTAAGTGTCTGTTCAGTTTGTTTTCATTTTTTTGAGTCTTGTAATAAGTGTTGTGTCGAGTTTTGTGCAGCAAACATCAAGTGTGGGGAAGCCTGTTTGAAGAGTTGGAAGTTCATGAAGTTCGGTAAAGTATATTTTGTGTTCGGAAATGTGTTCAGGGTGATGTTGGGATGCCGAAAAATGGTCGGGTCAGAAAATGTCCGGACCCGTTTTCGAAAAAAAATTTCTGTTAAATACACCCATCGTGATACACTATGGGCTTATCATCACCACCATCGCGTATCGCGATGGATTTGGAATCCCTGATATTGCGATGACGCCACTCTTTCCCCATCGCGTATCGCTACATTGTTAAACCCTAATTGAGAAACAAATGGGTGGCAATACGAGAAGTCTTTGTATTTATCCCATCGCGTAGATGGGTTATTAAAAATCCGGGAAAAAAATAATATAATACATTGGTCTTCATCGTCTTCTTCACTTCTTCTTTTTTCTTTCTCTTTCTCCGTCCGTCTAGTCACCACCACGAACCACCATCGCCGATCACCGTTCACAATCATCTGTCACACCCCAACCTACGGCGGAAATGCTGGCGCGTGAGCTGATTGCCACAGCTCTCAAGGTACTATCATGAAATTATAAAACGACAATATCTAATTAATTTATTTATTATCGAACAACATTTAAATACAACACAAATAAAGAAAATTACAAATACAAAATCAACTTTTTTTGTATATGTTTATTATCCTAAAGTCATCTCTACGTGAGCTTCAGTTCGATAAGCAATCCAAATCTATAACCTCCAAATGCGTACAAAATATATATTTGTCAACAACAGATGCTGAGTGAGTAAAACACCAGTTCAAGATACAACAATAATAATATATAATAAAAAAAGAAAGATGCAAATTGTTTCTTTGAGATTAAACAGTTAAACCATAGCACGTAAACAAATCACACAAATATAAAGTAAGGGCTAAACCGTTGCCATGCAAATGGGCATTGGTTACCAAAAATGAGATGTCGGTGAAACCATTGTCAATGCGTCGGATGCCGGCCACTACGACGGTCGTGTGATCATACTAGACTGAGAATATGTTGGACCTCTCCGAATGCGATTCAAGTAAGCAAATAGCAAGTTAGGCATATACTGATATACACACAAGGATTAAACAGTTGCGGTTTTGAATACTAGATAATAGACAAATAATTTGATAAATGGTACGCAAGTGTCCCCAAAACATTTGAAAACAAGTAAAATAGGGGAGTGATTACTCACCTGATCGGATAAATAAAACAAATATGATGACGTGAAAATGATGAACCCTTTTGGATACATCGACAAGGATTCCTAGTTAAATAATATAACATGAATTAACTAAAAAATGTATAACATGACTTTAATGAATTAAGATGTCGATGTGATTGAGTTATGTTGTGATTAGAATTATCATTGCTTGATCGATTGAACTCTACGGTTACTGTTATTAATAGGCTAATTAGTTATAAATTCCCAAATAATTACCCATGATATAAGATTAAATACTTAAATAATTTAGATAATTAAGATATAGGATATTCGTATAATAATAATATCTAAAGAACAAATAAAATAATTACAACACTATGTAGATAATTAAATATAGTATGTTGTAGGACACAAATAAATACGTTGTTTAAATCTTTTAAGAAAATCTATTCAAGATGTTTAGTATGTATATAATATATACATATAAAATATATATAAGTAAGTTATAAAGATGCTCAACGACAAGTAAACACCAATAATGATGTCGTGTTTTAAAAGGGTTAGAGTCTATTAGTAATATGTAATTACAATACTTACATAAATATATAGACATACATGATTATATATACACATATACATGAAAACTTAGCGAAAGTAATAGATCAACCATAACTTAGTAACGTTGACTTAACAAAAGTAATGTTTGTTTTGTATTTACTAATAATTATAATAATTATAAATCATTTAACAATAAAATAAAATATAATAAACAATAAATAAACAAAAATAAAATAAAACAAAAGTTGACCCAAATCTGGCCACTGCCGGATTCGAACCCGGGCAGGTGGCCGGCATATCGTAACAACACACAAGAACCACCCACTGCTCTGCACGTTCAGATGGTAAACAAACACAAACAAATAATTAAAAACAGTATCCCGATTTTCCCCCAAATCATATGAACCCTAGATTCCGAAATCGCTTAATCTGATGCATATTTGTACAATTATTGTTAGGACTATTGATTAGTGATCACCAAAGATCAACAAGCATAGATTAATTACCAGCTACAAGTGGAAATCGACTGTGAACGGCCACTGTACCTGCACGGCATGTTCTTGAGCTCGTTGGAAGGCTGGACGGCATCCTTGGGTGAAATTGATTAGGATTTTAGGGTCGACGACTCTTGCTAATGGTGCAGGCACACTCAAATGTGATATAATCGGTTTTAATTGTAATAATCCCATTATGTTAATGACGGCTTCAATATATTAATCATAAACCAATTCCATAATTTAAACGATAATTGTGGTGCAAGAATACTAAACGGGTCATCGGGTACGGGTTCGGATAATGAATATGGGTTTGGGTTATTGGGTAAAAGGATTATAATATATTAATTATCCAGATTTGCATAAATGGTCCCTGCAGTTTAAGCGTGGGTGCAAAAGAGGTTGAAACTATAGTTTAGTGTGTAATTTGTATATAAATGAAAGTTATTTTGATAAAATAAATAAATACAATAAACAATAATAATAATAATAAAAAATTAATGACTCGATAACGCGATGCTTCGTTAATTAAACCCGATAACGAAAACGGGTCGGGTATATATTATATGAAAAATCTGAGTTGTTACACAATCAGTCACCCTTCACTGTCTATCACTCACCCTCCCCTGTCTACCACCGCCATACCCACCCACCACCGTGCACCACCACTCACATCCGTCCACAGTCTATCAACGTCCACACCAATTGTCATCATCATCACCACCCACACCCGTCACCGTCACACCTCCATCACCATAGCCACTCACCGCCGTCAACCCCCAGTACCCGTTACACTACCGTACATTACCGTTGCGGTTTCTGTTCTTATTATTTTCGTTCGACCCGACATCCAGAGGTGTCTGATCGCGCCTCCGGGCGCAAGAGGCAAAGGCCTGAGGGCGCAGGCCGCGTGGCCCCGTCACGGCTCCTCGGGGTAAGGCTGAGCCGCATCGCCTGATTCAGCAGCACCTACCCCGAGCCATACAATACGATGGTCAGGAGTTGCCGATTACTCCTAACATCGATCCAGAGGATATTATGGGAGATGGACGTCGGCTTCATTATGTTTTGAGGTTTGGGATTATGACTGACGAGTATGTCCGGCTTGCCAGGATTCTACGTATGCAGTCATTGGGCCATTGGTCGTTTGGTTGGGTGTTATTGGGTACTTTGGGGGCGGAGGCCAGATTACGGGGGATGATATCAGATCGGTGGCTACGAGTGCTCGAGTGTGACTCGACTTCGTATGTCGAGCTTACATGCGAGTACTACTCGACGTTCCGATTTACGGCCACCGATTTTGATGAGCCGCATGTCGTGTCGTTCTCACTCGGACGACACGTGTATGAGATGTCGGTCCCAGATTTTGTTGTGGCTACTGGCTTTTACACGCTGAAGGATGTTCAGACTCCCGCGCTTTTGCAGAGCTTCCGTGGTTATACTATGCATTCACAGCGGGACCGACAGTTTAGGTTGACTGAGGCTAAGTTAGCTTAATTCTATGGACAGATCACAGACAGGGCCCGCTCGAGCTCTATAGTGCGTCTTCTATTCGGTACCCCGTCTATCGGTATTTACATTGTATCGTTTCTTACACTGTCGTTGGTCATCATTCGGGCCGCGATAATTGAAGCAACTTTGATCTGTTGTGCCTCCTGTCCATCATCACTGACAGGGAAGCCAACATTGCGATGCTACTCCTCATATCATTTGGTAGAGGTCGGAGTTTACAGGGAGCGTCGGCCCAGTTAGCGTTGGGGCCGTATATAATCATGATTGCACAGAGTCTGGGGGTTTTCGACAGATATCCAGTTGCGTTCTTCACCCATGGATCGGCCACAGTTGCATTTGGGTTGGATGAGGCCCGTCGGATCGGGATTTGTGAGCTACATGATCCACCGATGCTCGTCCCGGTCAGAGAGGGACCGCAGGTACCACCACCAGAGGGATCATCTGCTGCCGTATCACTGCAGAGAGAGATTCCGATACACAGGCAGCATGTGTCGGTTCCACGTATCATGCGCCATCAGCAGCAGCATCCGTTAAGGCGGGCATCATCTTCATCATCACAGCCACCACCGCAGCAGCCTATCACGCTAGACATGTTATATCAGCAGCAGCTGGCAATGCAGCAGGAGAAAATGGTACAACGGGCCCACCTGGTCCGTCATGACGATTAATTTTGATTATTAATTGTTGCTATGCAGCTACCGCTCCCGCCTTCATTGATTATCACACTGGAGCAGCTGGTGGACCCGCAAGATGATGCTGATGATACTCTGCCAGCACAGTAGATTTTGGTTACCCTTTTTGCTTTATTTTGTTTTTATTCTCATGGTCTGTATAATATTAATAGTATATTGAGAATATTGTATGAGTAACTAGTTGGGCTTATATGTATTTATATCTTTTGATGTCTGCTGTGTTTTATTTATTTGTATATTATGTTGTAACCGAACTTTGTGGGTGTTGTTCACAATAAACCCACACGAGACCCCACTCGTCCTCCCGGGCTATCGGGGGGTTTAAAAAGCTTGTTGCATACGCTAAATGCAATCGTGATTCCTACGAAAGTGAGTTAGGTCTTTTAACATTTTTAATTAATTTAACAAAATTTATTATGAAACGATTTAATTCAGCTCGGTAATTGTTTTAATAAATTAACATAAATCATTTGTATAACTCTTAAAAGACATTTGTCTTACACTTGTGAGAAGCTTTCTTCTACACGTTTCGAGATTTTGCAGGTCCGGTTGTCAGTGTTGGTAATTGTTCGAGACGAGTGTGTACGAGTGTTTACGAGAGTTCGAGAGCCGACTGGTCCATTCCAATTGATATCAGGTCATTTCAGTTACATAATCTATTTTGTTTTTATTAGTTTAAATGTTAAAAGTGTAATTGTATAATTGCTAGTAGAACCATCACATTAGAGCCCCGTGTTTTAAATTGTTGAAAAAGTCAATTTCAACCCCGTCCCTCAAATGTTCATTATTTGTTTAAATATTTTAACATTGAGGACAATGAAAACCTCAAGTGTGGGGATGGGGGAAATTTGAAAAATTTTAGCCCGATAGTACCTCGAAGAATGTGCGGAAACCAAAGTTGTTAACTGTTAATTATTGTTATTAATACCAAGTTATAGGTTTCTGGTCATGGTTGGTTTTTCAGCTTCTCAATAGTCTTACTCACAAATGTTTTTATAACGAGAAGTTGAAAATGGGGTCGTTTAGGCGGAAATAACGAGTCATGGGGACAGGTACACATGTTTATGTCGGTAACCTAATTCTTCTGGTACGTGTGTAAGATTTGCCTTATATATATAATACACATATAATATATAGTATACACATATGTCATTTGAGTGTCATTATTGAGAGTAACCAGTATGCCCATAATATCTAGAACTTGGTTGTCTCATGCATTTCGAGATCTTAGCTTGGAACGATTGCAAAAGTGATTGAGGCACTTAAGTTAAGCCTCGTCAGGATGAGTGATAGTGTGGGTATTGGGTGCTGGGCCTCATACGTTATATATATGAGTGAGGATAATGTGAGGGGCAGGGGGTTGGTTCCCTTAGAAAACATTGTTGGGCCTATTTTTTCATTTAATCAAACCCGATGTTATTTTACGAGACAATCCGGCATAATTGGTTTCTTTGTAATTGTTTTAGTATCTATCAATAGGTTGTATTGAGCAGTACGTTTATTATGCTTCAAAAAAAAAGATGTCTGTTATATTCAGTTATGTAATTAGCAGTTGTTTGTGTTTTATTAATTGTTTGTATAGTAAAAATATTAATAATAATAATAATAATTATATCAGTTGTTTATGTTATGTATTTGTTTGTTTACTTGTTTTGTAATAAGCCGGATCGGATCGTTTGAGCCACTTAAAAAAATTCCCTTCCATACCCTTACACTTGGCCCCGTTACAACCCTTTTAAGCCCTCTTGATTTACATTCGTGTCAAAGCACTTATATGGGTGGAGATTTGACTTGCTTCCAAGCTTATTACTTTGTGTTCATACTTGGTTTAGAGGGCAGAGAGATACTAGGACATCTTTTGCTAGTCAAGATATTAAACTGAGAGGAGAGTTATTATATTACAAGGGGTATGAGCATGTGTGCCTTAACAGGAAACAAAGTACACTCGTCCGAGCGGCTCTATTGTTTTTATTATATCATTTAACCTTATTTGTGGGATGTCGATCTAGAAAGTTTCAGTCTGGGAAACTGGGTATAACCTTAAACCTTACTAGTATTAATGGTGATAATTTACATAAATATGATGGAGGTTGATGTTTGCTTTAGAGTTTGCTTGAGGGCAAGCAAAAGATAAGTGTGGGGATGTGATGGTTGGTTAATTTGTATGCGTTTTAGTTCGTTTATTTACTAGTTTTAATCGTTTATTATAGGAACTTCGATACTTCATACGTGCATGTTGTATTTCCGGTCATATACGTTAAAGCAGCAAATTTGGACCTGTTGAGGCACGGGATGAAGACCCGGGATGTCCAGCACGTAAAACGAGAATGATTAAAGAATGTTGTTGGTGACATGTCCCATCGTGATACGCGATGGGCATGCTTGAAGAGCCATCGCGTATCGCGATGTGATTTAAATGAGATGCTGACTTATGGTCCATCGCGATACGCGATGGAGCAGTGAAGACCTCATCGCGTATCGTGATGGGGTGTGCAGACGGGCAGCTAGGGTTTTATTGTTATTTTCACCATTCTCGACCCTAACTTCGTTTTTATCAAAAGAGGCGATTTCCAAAGCTATTTCGAGGCGATTCCATCATTCTCAATCAATTTGAGAGTCTCTATATGATTCATATCATCCAGATTGAAGATCTTACGATGTCGAGACGCGGCTAAACTCTTAGAATTTCACCCGGGAATGTAAAGTTTGTAACGATTCGATTTTCTCATGTGACTAAGAACGTTTATGTATAATTTTTTATGGTTAATCTATGATTATTGTTGTTTAGTATTTATGTGTGTTCAATCGGTTTAGGTTTTCGTTGATCTGAACTATTAGTTATCAGTTGCTATAATAATTGATCATAAGGGTTGTTTGATTAGGTTGAATACGATAAAGCATATAATTGCCCTTAACTGAGTCACGCTGGCAGGGACCGTTTGATAACCAGTGCCGTGTGTAAAGCGATTATTGTTGCCTAAGGTTTTGTCTAGTTGATCAGTTTGTAGTTAACCGTTAATGATTAATCTGCTAGGTTGCATGAGATTACCGCAAGTTACTTACTTGAAGTCCCGGGTGTGATTTGCTTTTATTAATTGTTTGAAATTTGTTTACTTGTTCGTTGCTTAATTCTAAACTCAAATTATTTGTTTGTGTGATCAGTACTAAAAACCAGTTACTTCATAATATTAAATATTATTTACACGATTTGCATTGACCACATACTCTTGTTCAACACCCCTACTTACTTTAGCTTGCATAGGTGATTAGGAACTAATTATAAGTGTTTTTGACTAGATAGCGACAATCTAGCATCACTTATCTCTATAGATATTTATTTAACTTATTGGTGTTTTTGTTTTATTATCGTCTCGTATAGTACATGCGATCTTACTTTTTATTTAATAAAAGAAAAGGGCACAATCAGGCACAAAAGGTTTTTTTTCCCTAAACATTTCATTGTAAATTTTGATAAAACAAGGTTGTATTTAACACAGACCATCTTTAGAATGTAAGTTATATGAGTTCCAGTACCATTACGGTACAGTCAGGAACTGAACCGATTCCTAGCGAACAATATCGAAACTAGTATTGGTGCTATCGAAATTGGTATCATTGCCAGTTTTAACCGATTAAAACTCTTTTTTATGCTTTCGATCAATTTAAAACCCGTGAAAAATTCTTTTGGATGCGTCGCAATTTATTTATTTTTTGGTCTCTAAGTTCTTTATTTTAGGCATTTAAAACAAAAGAAACAATTTTTTTATCACAAAAAACATGTCCCTTTCAACGTTTTTCTTAAAATAAAACCTAAATTTTAAAATGATTTTTTAATATATATTTTCTTAAATTCTTAGTTGAAAAATAGTTTTTTTGGTTGTTACGCGAAGACTATATTAAAGAAAACATTTAAAATGTGAAACTTTATAAAAAAAAATGGTCTAAAAGTGTTAATTTTAATCACAGATAACAGTTATTTATTTAATATATTACTAAATTACCGTATAAGAAAAGAGGATTTATTTATTTTAAAATGTTTTTTAAGTAAGAAGTTAAAATTTCTAATTTTAAAATAAAATATTTTAAACCCTACTAGTTATCATTTTTCTTATACGATGTCACCGATTTTACCTAATTTTTAATTAAGTATAAATTGTTTTTGTTATACTTAACTTTATTTTGCTTTAATTTTTTCTTTAGCTTTTATTTTATGAAAAGATTTGTAAGAAAAGAAATGGGTTCATAAAAATACATTTTTTTTAAAATTCCTAACTTTTAAAATATACTGAATTAAAACTATTTTATGAATTAAGTTCTCCAACAAGATTAAGAATACGAATTTGAAATTTTGATGTTTTTTCTCACAAAAAAGTTAAGTTATTCCACAAAGGCCACAAATATAAGAAGAATAAGATGGATTAATGGTCATTCATTTTATTTTATGGTGCATTTTTTGTATTATTTGATACTTTACATCTCAGATGTTCTCGTCAAACCATAAAACCCCAAAAACCTAAGTCAAACACCCCCCCCCCCCCAAACCAACCCTCCCCTTCCCAAAAAAAAAAGGATAAACAAAATAATATAATATTTAAGCTAAACCCGAAAACCTATACTACACCCAAGCGGCCAAGCACTAAAGCTAAATATCAATTGTGGGTTTTTTCCCGAACGAGAATAACGGGTGAAACATTTCAGTTGTTTTTTTTTTTTTGATTTTTTATCTTTTAGGTTTTTAGTTTTTTATTTATATTTTGAGTTATAATATTTTTTATTTATATTTTCTTTTTAAAAGGTTTTGATCTCAATCTTAGTCTTGTAACCCTTTATATATTAACCTTTATCAAGAAATAAGTACTTTTAAAAAATCACCCATTATATTAAACATTTCTTTCACCTACTCTGTATTGGAGAAAAAGCTCAACTTTTTCAATTTTACTATCAGACGAGCCTATAAAATTTGAGAGTTTGTTTAAGTTGACTTTATTTGACTATTTGCCACCTTAAGAATGGCATATACGTTGTAATATAATAATCAATGATAATTAATTGAAAAACAATTTCTTTTTGAACAACGGTATTTGAATCACTGACGGGTCGCTAACCTACATGATCATCTTCATTTCACGCATAGAAGGAAACCCACCTAAGGCTGCAAACAAATCGAACGAACTCGAACAAGGCCTTGTTCATATTTGTTTATTAAGAGAATAATGTGATCATGAGCGTTTCACGAACACTTTCCGAAAGAGATTTAATTTCCGCGTTCGTTCATTAAGGAAATGAATATGTTCACAAATGTTTCACGAACACAGATAAAACGGCGGAGCCTAGAGATGAAGATCAGTGTATTCATCAATATCAATAACGAGAAAGGAAGTGAAAACAATTCGAGAATATGGCTTTCTATCTTATGTTGGAGGTAATATTAAAGAATATACATGGTTAAAATAACTGAATAATTGTACGAAATAATTTTGTGAACATATACAAACGACGTTCACGAAAACAATTAAATAAACGGGGCCTCTGTTCATTTCATTTTGTTTAATCGATCGAACAAAATTTCTTGTTCATGTCCGTTCATTTATTAAACGAACATAAACGAACTTCCCGCGGAACAATTCACTACTGGTTCGCTAAACGTTTGGTTCATTTACAGCCGTATACTAACTATAGATGGGAAAACCCCCTGACTCAACTTGAGCTCCCTATTTTGTTTCATCTCAAGTGGGACTTGAACCTAAGGCATGCATTTACTAAATTGAAGTCTTTGGGTGTCTCACACCAACCACTTGGACTAGAATTTGAATTCTTTTTTGAACTAAAAATTTCGCATTCTAGAGCGTTTGAACCCATAACCCCCTCATTAACACCTTAAATTATGTATTCCATTCAATCTTAAATGAAATCTAGGTAATCCCGCCTCGTTGCGATGGTACAACGACGCAAATTTTGTCGGTATCGATTAAGTTCGTTACGACACCGACACTAAATCAACCGTAAATCTGTAGACGTCCAAAACGTTAATGGAAAATGTACAACTTGTGATCAAAATCACAAGAATAAATTTTGATTATTGATTTTGCATTTTATAGTATTATTTTGTTATTGATTTTGATTCTTTTGTTGCAGTTTTTAGGTTTTTTTCTTTTTTATTATAAATTATTTATGCATATTGGTATTGTAGTTACTATTGTTTTTTACGTTCTCGTTTTTTTATAAATTAGTATTATTTTCTACGTTCTCATGTTACGATTAAAATGTACATGAACATTCCTCCTAAATAAATTGTGGCAGTTAGGTGACTTAATTTGATTGAACACTTTTTAAAATTGAGTGATTAGTGGCAGATCCTGGAATTTTTTTTTTAGGTGGTGCACTACTTTTAGACGCTTCAATTTCATATAGTAGGGTATAAAGAATTTCGGGCCGGTTCGATGGTTCAATCCGATGAATCAATTCTGAAACACTTAGGGTTCAACTAGTCTAAACCCACAATTTAAAATCATCACCAAACACAATGTCAATCCATCTACTCATGTATACACCTTCTACCTTCCTAATTATGTGTATAACAATAGCCCTAAGGTAAATTAAACAAACATACAAGATCAAGTAGCAACAAAAACTCACATAGGGCACGGTTTTGAAAAAAATTTAAGAACAAGAAGTGAATATGATGATGTGAGTTACATATTAAAACTAACAAATGAACAATTACAAACTAACAAATTAACACTAAGAAACTAAGAAACTAAAACTAAAATTTAACAATTAACAACATCAAGAACAATTAACATTTAGCAAATGAATGTAAACTTAGCTTCAAAGTTGGAGGATTCAAGGAAGAGTAGCAAGGCAGGAGGAAGGAGCAACGGACCAACGGTGGTGTGTGGTCGGCCGAAATAGTAGCAGGCAATAGCGGTGGTCGGCGGACAACGGTGATCCTTGGTGGTCGTGTGGGTGAGTTTGAAGAGGTGAGAGAGGCAAGCGTTGTGTCTGTGTGTTTTATAAAAGGGGAAAGTGAATATGAGGTTGTTATACATCCAGTTTGTATGCGAAACTAGTCAAACTATGTTGTTTTGATTTAAACCTAATTAAAAATGACGATGTATTTTTTTCTTCGTGCTCTCGCCCTTATCTCTTGGGCTGTGCAATGGTTCAGAACCGCGAGAACCGAACCGGAACCGGAACCGAAATGACTAAAATTAGAACTGAAACCAGAACCTATTATAGTAAACCGGTTCGGCTCCAGAACCGGTAAAGTCTGTTCTGGCTAATCGGTTCTGGCTAGAACCGTTTCCGTTGTATATTTATCAAATATGTTGTGCAAACTTTGCAAATTATAAAACAAGCTTTTATAATTGTATGTCTTCTTTCACGGTGAAATTAATTTGGATTACAACATGAACATCCGCTATATTTTTTATTAAAACCTAATTGTTGAAGTTAAATAAATCATTAGCAACGATAGATTAAAGAAAGATCATATCATTTTATATTAAATTACTTTGATAACTTTAATAAAAATTGATCATGGTTGCTAGGTCTTGAACGCATAGAAAGAATATTTGAATTAAATAATGATTGAAAGGATACGGGTTAATAAGTTACTCTATAAAAAATGGATATTGGTAAATTTAGTTAAAACGTCTTTAATATTCAGGTTCTTCGGTTCCAAGTCTAGAAACCGTGGGTTTTACCCGGAACCGAACCGCGAACCGTTTAATGCAAATTCTGAGAACCGAGAACAGTAATGTAACACAGGTTAGCGGTTCTAAGGCACCGGTTCGGTTCCGGTTTCACGGTTCTGACGGTTCCGTACCATTTTTTGCTTACCCCTACTTATCTCCCAAGTTAATCACCCATTCTTCAATCCTTATCCATGTTCTTGGTCACATATCGATTGATTTCAACCATTGCAACCATTCCGTTTTATTCAATCATTACTTCTCTATTAAATAATTGAACTAAACAAACTGAATTGAATATATATAACCTAATTAAAATAATCCTAAACCAAGGATTCATAAAACTAAACAATGGCTATTAATTGCGACTAGTAATGGATTACAATGATGAAACAATTGCTACTTGATTAATTTCAATTGTAAAGTAAAGGCAACTTGTGATTTCGGTTCCATCCGTCGCATGTACACAACTTACGCAACAAGGAATTAATTTTAATTCCTATACAACAAAAAAAAGATCCAGAATTGGTAGACAAATACTGATTTGGACAGTGGCCTGCATGTAGATTTGGAAAACAATAACAACAGGAAGAAAGACAAAGACGATGAATTAGTTTTGTGAAAAGAGATTTAACTTATTTTTAGTTAGGTTTTAATCAAAGCGATTCACTTACCACTTTATAATAACCCTAAATTGATAAGGCTCAATTAGAGAACAAACAAACAAAAAAAAGTTCTAAAAAACCGCTAGAAATATATATGATACAAGGCTGAATTAGGACAGTGGCCTGCATGTAGATTTGGAAAACAATAACAGCAGGAAGAAAGACAAAGACGATGAATTAGTTTTGTAAAAAGAGATTTAACTTATTTTTAGTTAGGTTTTAATCAATGCGATTCACTTACCACTTTATAATAACCCTAAATTGATAAGGCTTAATTAGAGAACAAACAAACAAAAAAAAGTTCTAAAAAACCGCTAGAAATATATATGATACAAGGCTGAATTAGAGAACATAAAAAAAAATGTTCTAAAAAACCACTAGACCACTAGAAGCCAGAATCAAACATGTGACCTTCAGTTTACAAAACCAACCGCTGTAATGATTTGCTATATATGAAGACATAACGGGTGAAGTTATTAGGCTATGTGCAGTGGAGAGCCTACAACATGACGCGTTTGGTGTCATGTGGTGCTCAGCCAGTAAATGGTGGATTTTTGTTTTAGGGGTGTAATGCTGTTGTAGCCCTCCGTGTACACGCGCGCGCGCGCGCACACACACACACACACACATATATATATAGGGTAAGGATGTTAAGAGAACCCTTTACAAATTGAGAACTTTGAGAACCATTTTGGACTACTAAAAACATCTTTAAAAAAATATTTAAAAAATCATAAAACAAAAAATAATAAAAATTTTAAAAAAGTAAAAAAACCAAAATTATTATATTTCATTACGGTTTCATTAAAAAAATAAAAAAATTAAAAAAAAACGTTGTATTATACACATTATGTATAATTTTATATAATATATAGTTATGTAATATACACATATCTACAGTATCATTTATAAAAAATTATACACATGTGTACAAAAAAAACATGTAAATGTACATATATGTATATATTATACATATGTGTATATAATTTAGCTAAACTGAGGTTTTTTTTGAAACCGGGATGATAAAATAAGAATTTTGGTTTTTTTACTTTTTTTATTTTTGTGTTCTTTTTATGATTTTTTTATTTATAGGTTTTTTGTGGTCCAAAATGGTTCTCATAGTTCTTAATTTCAAAAAGGTTCTCTCATGATTCTGATTATATATATATATATATCACACATAATATAATAATAATAGAAACAAAACACAAACCAGCAACAAATAATACTCGCAACCCCCCCCCCCCCACTTATCACCCACATTGATCGCCCGGGGGGCGGTGTTCCCTTCAAAAATTGCCCAAATCGCCCCTCTAATTCACCCCATTACGAATAGCCTTATGGTTCTGTCTTGAACTGGACAAAGAATACATAAGATTTAACAAAAACACATTGGTAATTGTTTAGGACCCGTAATCTAATTGCTTTAATACAAGCAAACCATATCATTTGTTCTTTAGCCTAACTTTAAATACATTTTATATATCATCATTGTTTTGTAAGGCCCTGTTACCGGTGCCCTACATTGGACGTTGGATTTACTCATAAACACATTCTAAATATCAGAGTTAAATAAAACTTTTGCGGAATACTAAAACTTCAATAAACATTTCAAAACATTATAAAAACTTGTCTCAGTTAACATATTTTGTCTTTCAAACATAAA
The DNA here is from genome assembly GCF_021521415.1 of Bidens hawaiensis. Classification (NCBI taxonomy): domain Eukaryota; kingdom Viridiplantae; phylum Streptophyta; class Magnoliopsida; order Asterales; family Asteraceae; genus Bidens; species Bidens hawaiensis. Next base: position 2,318,600 of record NW_027491034.1, read on the forward strand.
CATCATTTAAATAAAAACATCACAGGTCTTCAGATGCCAGCTTTTTATTCTTTCACCATGTGTCCTCCTCAAGCTAGCTGCCTCATCCTACTCACCTGCGTGCATACTAAAAGTAAGCTACGCTGAGTGAGTTCTAGTTATTCAAATAACATACAATACTTTCACATACTTATGCATACGCATCCGAAGATACATATTATATACTTAACATGCTTATAGTACTTTCGTACATACATGAGTATATACCCTCTCCCTTTATTTCATCCTTTCTTTACATACTTTACATCTATTCATACTTTACATACTTATACGTTTTAAAGAGCAGTGCGCCCTACTGCCTCGAGTATTATTATGGCTCGGTCTCTTTTCTATCTTTGATATTATTAGTGTCCGGCCCCTATTCTGCCTCGAGTATTGTTAGGGCTCGGTCCCTTTCTACCTCGAGTATTATTAGGGCTCAGTCCCTTTCTACCTCCAGTATTATTAGGGCTCGATCCCTTTCTTCTGTACCTTGCCATCCCTTTATATTCGATCATAACATACACATATCATTCATACTTTATAAATAGCATTCATATCTTTAATTATAACCTGGCAGTACATGCAATATCTGAAGATCATTCATGTACCGACAAGAAAACATTCATATCTTTCACATAAATCATGTATGGCATACACTTACCACTTAAGATAAGTGTATTAACTAATCACATCGACTGTGCACACAGCCCCGAAAACATAACAAGGAAAGGGGCTAGAAACTCACTTGGATCTTGTTATGTTCTCCGTTAATCTTTATTCCTCTCTTTAACTGTGCCCGGCTAAATGTACATTAATTACATGTATTAATACTTGTCCTAATTATATTATTTAAGCCTCATCAAGTATGGTTAAGTCTGGTCTATTCTAATGGTTTTGTATGGTATTGTGTTCATAAGTAGGGTCTTGTGTTTAGTTTACTTTTTACTTAGAATTCAACTTTGTATACAATCCATATGGGGTTCAAAGGATATGCAAGCACCCCAACATACCGTGCACTCGAATACATTGGTGTATTCAAGTGTGTATATATGTATTCGATTCCTGTATGTGTTCGAATATGCATATGTGATCTAACAGTGTATTGTAATTGAATATATATATATATATATATATGTAATCGATCTTAAGCATTGTAATTGATTCCTACATGTAATCGAACCCTTTCAGTGTAGTCGAGTTATACATGTATTCGACATGCATAATGTATTCGAGTTCTTGCCATGTATGCGAGTGTATACCTTATAATCGAATTAGACCATTGTTTTCGAGTTAGACCATTATATTCGAATTGTATGTACGTATTAGATTCCTCCATTGTATACGAATGTATCCATGTATTCAAATCCTTATTGTATTCGGGTTATGTATTTTATTCGAATTATGTATTGTATGCGATCATGTAACTTGTATGCGAACGGCATATTGTATGCGAGTTCTATGATGTATTCAAATTGCCCTTTTGTATGTGAAAATGCATACGGTATACGAATCTAGTCGATGTATTCAAATATTGTATGCGATCATGTAACTTTTATGCGAACAGACATATTGTATGCGAGTTCTATGATGTATTCGAATTGCCCTTTTGTATGCGAAAATGCATACGGTATTCAAATCTGGTCAATGTATTCGGATGAGCTGAAGGCTACGGTTAGGGTCCTTAAATCCCATTTTCATAATACGTTTTTAAATCTTGAATTTCTTATTATGGCTCGTTAACGTTCTTAAACATTCCCATTTCCATTGTTGGCTAAAACCTAACCCGTTCACCCATAAAGCTTGAACCTTTATGAGTTAGAACGTTCTTAGGTTAGATCTAGGGTTTACTCATACGAACCGTATATATCCATAAGTTTGTTAAGTCCATTTTAAACATCAAGTTTGCAACTTTATGATACATCTAGATCCGATCTACTCTAGGGTTAAGTTTTAGGGCAAACCATTCATAAAACATAACCTTTAAAGATAAAGAACATACCTTTATACGTTTTTAGGATACGGTTAACTTCGGTTATGAACAATAATCTTGTATCTTGCTTGTATATCAAAGATCTAAGAAGATATAGCTTGGTTTTGGTCTCAGATCTTCGTTTTCTTGGTTGGCACCAAAACTACATATTTTACCTAAACTTACATCCACATGCTACATTTACCCGAGACCATTTTTCTAATGTAGGTCTCCATATAGCAAACTGTTGGTGTCAAAACCATCACCTACACTTGCTAAATTTTCGTAGCACTTAGATATTCGTACAACGCATATACTTCATTTAACTTATTATATTTAGTTATTTACTAATATTTGTCTATAAATCATTTAAATAATAATTTCTTAAACAAAAAATAGATATAGCAATTAATACACCATTTAAACTATAATTTCCACATCCACTTTGTGAATATTATTCTTGATTTTGTTTCCAGAACTGCGAGAAGATTGTTTGGAATTTTTGGGAACAGAGAGAATTAAAGCATAAAAAAGGGATTCAAGTTGACAAAAACCTTGTTTCTTTAATTAATATACTAGAAAAATTACCTCAATGTACTTTCTAATTATAATCAATTAATATCCTTTACAAACAATTACAAAACGGCCAGAACAAATGTAGGCCATAGATTAACACAATCAACGGTTGTGATTAACTTCTCACAATATGATTTCTCTACAGAACCATCATATATATATATATATATATATATATATATTATGTACTTGTAATCGATTGTTTCCACCCGTGGAAGTAGGTCAGTTTACACTGAATCACGTTAAATCCTTGTGTTCATTTATTGCTTTTGTGTCTGTGTTAATCCTAGCAAGTGGTATAAGAGCTTTGGCTCTTAATCGGGATCACACGAAGAACACGTTGAACCCGCCTATTCTCCGCACCACCGCTAGCAGTAGGCAGGGTTCCGCCGCCGTCATCTAAATTCTACTCGTCGTCATCATTTGCTGGTCTTTGATTTGGGTTTCTTTACCCACCATATCATCACCAGCTAAGTCTGACTACCGCAGGAGGAAGGTTTGTTTGTCGATTAGGGTCCTCTTTTTACCCAGCTTCGTCGATTAAAGGGTTGTCTTTGGGATCTGTTTCATAAGAGATTAACTACCGCCAGGGGTGGATCTATATTGCAAATGGGTGGTTCCTTCAACCACCCAAGTTTTGAAATAATAGTGTATGGATATATAGAAAATATTAGAGGAACCATCTTATATATTAGGAAGGAACCACCCTATTTATTACACAGGTGGTGGACAAACTGATAAGTTGCTGGTTTCGTAAACAAAAGGTCAAGGGTTCGATTCCGTGCAACAAACAAATTTTTATTTTTTTAATTCATCTTTATATCAATTTAGGGTTTTATTAAACACACACTTACACAACAGCTGCCTCTCTCCCTTCTTCATACTCATGCACTCACAGAGTCAAGACACACCACTACTAGACCACTACTATTCGCCGACCACCGCAGTTCACCAACCATAGCTGCTTCTTTTCTTTTTTGGCTGACCACACACCACCATTGGTTTGTTGTTTCTTCCTACTGCCTTGCTACTCTTCCTGAAATATTTTCGCTGTAAAGGTAAGTTTAAATTCATTTGTTAAATTTTTAATTGTTCTTGTTAATTGTTCTTGATGTTGTTAATTATTAAGTTTTAGTTTAATTTTGTTAGTTTGTTAGTTTTTAACTTGTTAGTTTGTAATAAACATTGCCCAAACTATCGAACCAACCCATAATTTTTTATACCTGACTCTATGAAATTGAAACATCTAAAAGTAGTGCTCCGCCTTAAAAAAAATCTTGGATCCGCCACTTACCATCGCATCTTCACTGTGTGCCTCCAGTTAACCAAAATGTTTCGAGAAGAAAAGAAAGGTCGTGTCGTTTATGATCGTTGGATTGTCAAAGAACTAAAGAAGGAAACCGAGTATTTCTTTTTTATTGTTGTTTGAGTTTTACTAGAGGAAGACAAAAGAAAAGGTATTAGTTATTTACTTTTTCTCTTGGAGTTTGTATCCTTCAAGGAAAAGATAAGGCTACGTGTAGCGGAGAGGCAACAAAATGGGACGACTTGCGCCATGTGGCTCCCAGTTAGCAAATGGTAGGTTTTTGTTTTAGGGGTGTAATGATGTTGTAGTCACACACACACACACATCTATATATCACAGATATATAATAATCATAATAATAAACATAAAGCAAAACTAGGCGATAAATATTCATCGCCCCCCCCCCCCTAAAATCGCCCCAATATCCAGGCCCAGCTCCGAGAAGCCAAAATAAAAAATTGTGCCGAAGGTGGAAAAAAATGTTGGGCCTCAAGTAAAATGAATATTTTGTTAGCTTAACAATTAAATTTTTAAATGGCCATACTTGGTTATGATTTGAGTTGTATAAAAAATTATATATAAAAATATGCTTAAACATGATTCAAATGGGACTAGAACCCACAACCTTTTGGTTGAGAGTAATACCTCTTTGCCACTAAGCCAAACTAGTTATGTAATTGAGTTTAAACATTAAATATACATCTTTTTTTTTTCATAAAAATACATATAACTTTTATATAGAAAAAAATTCGGGCCTAACAGGATGTCGGGTCGGGGGCCGTCGACCACCCCGCCTTCCCTAAAGGCCGGCCCTGCCAATATCGCATGGAGCGGTGTTCACCAATATTGTAGTAAATTCTCGCCCCACTGTGGGTGACCTAAGGAGCAACAATCTATTTTGTTTTCTTGGTCCTCACATTAAACAAAAATAGGGAAAGACTTTTGTTTTTTTTTATTTGGTGTTTGATGAAGTTAATTTAGAAAAGATCGAGCCAAGAACAGTTGAATCAAGATCCTATTTTTATTGAAGAACATTTGTTAAGTCATAAGAAGTGCCAACTGCGTTTGTAAGATTTTATTGTTTCAATTTATAGTTTATGTTTTCTAATTTACTGTTCTTTATTCTGTTGAGTTTAAATAGGTTGAATTTTTAACAAAGTTCAGTAGAACAACCTTTATGTCGGTGCTGTTGATGCAGTGTGGATAGGTATGAAAAAGTGTTAAGATTTTGAACGGGTTTTGTTCACACAATGTCTAGTTTTAAATTTATAAAAATGATCAATCAATTAATCAATCAATCATACCCAGTTTAGTCCCACCAACAGCAAAGCTATATGTAGGGTCTGGGGAGGGTGGGATGTAGGCACACCGTACCTCTATTCAACGGGATAAAGAGGTGGCTTTCAGAGAGACCCTCAGCTCTGTAAATCATATGTATGAGGCAATATATAGTAATTGAAATAGTAATAATAATAATAATAGTAGTAGTAGTATTAATAATAATAAAAATAGTAATAATAAAAAAATATTAGTAATAATAAAAAAATAATAATAATACTATATCGTGTGTGAGTAGAATAAGATAAATAGAAGCTTTAAGGTGCTCATTTGTCCCTAAAAATCTTTAACTTTGATCCTACTTCTCCAAGAATTCCTATCTCCAACCATGTCCTCGTAGAGGTTTAGGTCTATCAAATCCCGCCTAATCCTCTCGTCCCAAGTCAATTTAGGTCGTCCTCTGCCCCTCCTTCCCTCTATAGAGTTTTATCTTAATTAAACCACACACAAATAGGAAAGTGTACCTATCGTATGAGTAGTAAAATATAGGTAAGAACCAAGTATCAATCCACGGACACACTTGTTTGATTTTTACTACTAAATCATTGTATTTATTTCAACCGGAAGTGAATATCATATTGTTTTAGTAAGTTTAAAAAGAAACTAAAAAACATAAATTAAAAAGACAATATTTTTGGGTTTTTATATATTTTAGATAGAATATTTAAGATAAAAGTGTATTATCTTGGTTCAAACTCCTCTTAACTTTGGTTTAACAATAAATTAATAAACATGTAATATGAGCTTTAGTATGGTGATTAAATGTGAGAATAACACTGTATTTCTAAGTCATGTTATTCTATAATAAATAAAGAAAGCCATATTGTAAGGCCCCGAACCCGGTAGCCTACTTTTACGTTGGATTTACTCATAACATAGTTCTTACAGATCAGAGTTACATAAAACTTTTCGCGGAAACGTTAACTTCAACTATTTGTTAAAACATCCAATCTTTCTTTAAAACCATAACATAAATTACCATATTTAAAACATCATTTCTTCCATCTTCAGATGTCAGCCGTTCAATCCATGCCATGTGTCCTCCTTATGCTAGCTCATTAAACACATTTACCTGCGTGCATACTAAAAGTCAACTACGCTGAGTGAGTTCTAGTTAATCATAACCCATACCATACATACAATTACATACATATAAATACATATCCGAAGATACATATTAATATCTTAACCTTGTATAAATATCCATAAAAGGAACGTCACATAATATGTATTAAAAGAACCATGGCTATGGCCCATGCTATATATTTTCCATAGAAAGACACTCTATATACTTCCATAGAAGGAACATCCTATGTATTTCCATAGAAGGAACTCGATGCTTTCCATTTAAGGAATTCTATGTTTTCCATTAAAGGAACACTATACTTTCCATTAAAGGAACACTTTGTTTTCCATTAAAGGAACACTCTACATATTATCTGTAGAGGGAACTCTATGTATAAATTATTATTTAATATCCATATAAGAAAATCATCACTATTCTTGGCAATACATGCAATATCCGAAGATCGTTCACGTATCGACAAGCTATCATCTATACATTACATACAATATTCATACCTTTATTATTAACCTGGCAGTACGTGCAACATCCGAAGATCGTTCACGTATCGACAAGCTATTAACATAACATACATACATCATTCATACATCATATATATCAATCATATCTTTAACTACCACCTGACGGTACATGCAATATCCGAAGATCGTTCACGCACTGTCAAACAATCAATCGTATCTATCACATATATCATACATGGTGTAAGGCCCCGAACCCGGTAGCCCTACTTTAGCGTCGGATTTACTCATAAACACAGTTCTTCAATCAGAGTTTATTAAAACTTTTCGCGGAATATAAAACATCAATCATTTGTTACAAAACGTTAAACCTTTTCTTTGATACCATAACACAAAACTTTATATTTAAAACATCTTTACTTCTTTCTTCAGATGCCAGCCGTTCAATCCATGCCATGTGTCATCCTCATGCTAACTCTGTAATCAGCTCACCTGCGTGCATACTAAAAGTCAGCTACGCTGAGTGAGTTCTAGTTAATCGAACGCCATACAATACATACACATACATACATATCCGTAGATACATATCCATACTTCACTAGTTACCCTTCTGTTCTACATACACACTTACTACCATACATACACACATATTTATAACCACTAACCTCAGTCTACCGAGAGTACGTTCATAGTCCGCCGTCTATACCTGTACTCAAGGTCGTGAACACGTAAAAGGTCCGCGGTCCTTACCTATGTTCACCCTTTATGGTACGTGCAAGGTCCGCAGTCCTTCCCTATACCATCCTACATCCACAACACGTGCAAGGTCCACAGTCCTCCCCTATGTTGCAACCTAAACCATAGCACGTACGAGGTCCGCAGTCCTCCCCTATGCTACCACAATACAACTACAGCACGTATAAGGTCCACAGTCCTTTCCTATGCTGATGCCTATCTATAATACGTATAAGGTCCGCAGTCCTTAACTACGTTGTCGTCTATGATCTGTAACACGTATAAGGCCCACCGTCCCTATCTACGTTTACGTCTATCATCTACTTTACGTATAAGGCCCGCAGTCCTTAACTACGTTTACATCTATCATCTACTTTACGTATAAGGCCCGCAGTCCTTAACTACGCCATCACCAGCCGAGTCTATGTCCGACAAAAGCTAGAGGGATTTGCCATCCTAACTTACTATGTCGAACGTAGAACTCACATACCATTCGTGTACCTGCATACACCTACTTCACATATACAATAATTACATCATAGCATAAGAACACCCTAGGCGTTCTTTACATCATTCATTTAACAACCATACCTCTTGTCGATACGTGCAATATCCGAAGATCGTTCACGCCCCGACAAGTATTCATTTGTAATGTTCATGCATCTTCGATGTATAATATTCGTACCTTTATTTTTGACCTGACAGTACGCGCAATATCCGAAGATCGTTCGCGTACCGACAAGCAACCATTCATATCCATCACATATATCACATATGGCATACACTTATCACTTAGGATAAATGTATTAACAACACATCGAGTATGCACACAGCCCCGAAAACATAACACATAAATGGGGCTAGAAACTCACCTGAATACTGTTACGCTCTCCGTTAATAGTTATTCCCCTCTTGAGCTGCGCACGGGCTAACTGTATAATATTTACACGTATCAATTAGCTACTACTACTTATGTTGCGTTTCTATCTTTATATGACCCACAACGAACGGGGGTCCGGGGGCAGCGCCCCTGGTAGCGGGGTTCTAGGGGCGGCAGCCCCTAGCGGGGTCCAAGGGGCAGAGCCCCTGGCTGGGGTTAAGCTGCCAGGTCAGCTTGGAAAAATTTTATTTTCGATAACTGCCTTAACACATTTTCCATTAGGTTTTTAATTTATTTTATAAACGAACTTCACTTCAGGCGAAGTTAAACCTTAGGCGAACTTGGAAACAGCTTGGTTCTGGCTTGATTCGGTCGAATAGGGACACGTTCGATCGAATAGGAACACGTTCGATCGAATAGGAACACGTTCGATCAAACAGGAACACGTTCGATCGAATACAACACGTTCGATCAAACAGGAACACGTTCGATCGAATACAACACGTTCGATCAAACAGGAACACGTTCGATCGAATACAACACTCATTCGATCGAATACAAAACTCATTCGATCGAATGAGTTGGAGACCATTCGGTTGCTTCCCTATTCGGTCGACTGGACTTGTTCGATCTACGCATTCGATCGAATGGACTGATTCGATCGACTAGTTCGATCGAATGAGTCTGATTCGACTCCTTCAAGCTGGGCGACGGAGAAACCCACGGGTTTTCCAGATTTTCCAGATTTTTGACCCAAAATCGAAGTTTTTGACATGGAAATGCTCGGGATTGAAAGGGCTATCGATTCCTAGTACTTTTAAACACAAAAGCTTGCATTTTGACACCAAAACAAGGCGGTTTTTGACCCGAAAACTCAAGTTACGAAAATGGGAGTTTTTGCTCGATTTGAGGTCGGAAATGGTTATGAAAACGGATGATTTTCGAGAGGGACTTACCAAAAACGATTAGGAACAAGATTGTGGACTCGGATTTGTGATTTGAGAACTTTCTCTCTCTAGCTTCTCTCTCTAGAAATGAGAGTGTTTGGGTGGGTGTAAGTGAAGGAAGATGGTGAAAATGGTGGAAGTGTCAAGAACTTTCGTTTATATACTACGGGTTTGGTTAGGCTCGGGTTGGCTTCCTACGGGTTGAGACAGGCCGAGTTCATAAAATAACTAAGCCCAAGACCCGTTCCTTACTCGACATTAAATAACTAAAACGTGAAATTACTAAACATAACTTTCTTTTATTTATCAATATAAAAATTTTAGGATGTTACACATGGCATACACTTACCATTTAAGGTAAGTGTATTAACTGTCACATCGAGTATGCACACAACCCAGAAAACATAACAAGGAAATGGAGCTAGAACTCACCTTAACTCGGTTACTTCTTCCGCTAATGGTTACTCCTTTCTTTGGCTGTGCACGGCTAACTTTATAACAATTATGCGTATTGATTACTATCACTTTCCATATCGCGTTTCTAGTTTATTATTACCCTCAACGAACGGGGGCCCCGGGGGCAGCGTCCCTAACAGCGGGGTTCTAGAGGCGGCAGCCCCTAGCAGGGTCCAAGGGGCAGAGCCCCTGGCTGGGGTCGAGCTATTAATTGTCTTATCACATTTTCCATTAGGATTTCAAATTATTATCTAATTCGCCATCTCATTTTCTATTACGAATTAAGTGTAATTCGTTATCAGATCACACTCTAATTCGTTATCCAGCTTAATTTGTTATCTTAGTTCGTTAACCCATTTTCTATAACGAATTAAGCCTGATTCGTCAACTGGTTCGTTAGTTGCTTCGTTACTCTGGTCCGTTAGCTAATTTGTTATCTGGTCATCACCTGGTTCGTCATTCTGATTCGCTATCTCAGTTCGTTGGCCTAATTCGTTATCTTGGCGTGACCTGATTCGTTATCTTATTGTAACGAATGGGTAGATAACGAATTAAAGGCTCATTCGTTATCAAGTCACACGAATGAGTCCCATTCGTTATAAACGCGTAACGAATTGACCAATTATAACGAATCATCCCTGTTCTTATCCAGACTTTGACTCAGAGGTCAAAGTCAAAATTGATAAGAACAACTAACAGTCAGCAGGTATTAGATCTGCAATACTCCTTTGTTTCTTAACCAAATATCATGATTTAGGTATCATTGAAATCGTCTAGCCAGCGCCTACAAACCCTAACCATTCAATCGTTCAAAACATCGGGTTTACAGGGTGCGATTTATGTATATATGTTACGGGTCTTCATACTAACAATTAGCCTATCATACTGTAATCAATTTCAGTAAGTTTAGCTTCGTTGGATTCGTTTTTACCATACTAAAAAAGATCTATGATTTCTAGACTAAATCTGAACCTAAACGAACAAGTTCTCGATATAGACGTACCTTAAATGAGTAGGTTTACGAACACGGTATAGTCTTAATGATGTTTTGTGTTCGTCACAACAATCTAGCACCAACGGGTTCGGGTTTCCACCTTCGGATCTTGGCTCGGGATTTGGTTAATGTTTGTGTGTGTTTATCAAGGTGTAGGCTATGGTGTAGAGATGGATAAAAATGGAAATGATTAGGGTTTAAGGGGTATTTATACTCCCTTAAGCCCATGGACCTAAGGCCCATATTTCCCTTTTGGTCCATAATTAATTCCATCTAAAAAGCCTACTCATCCTATCAAATTTTATTATTATTAATAACCGAACAGGAAAATTGGGATGTTACAGATATGCATAACTTCACGATCTCCACTCAAACATCATTTTATGTAAGCAAGTGGTTTATGATAAATATCTATAAGATAACTCACTTTAAAGGTGAGACAATCCCTTAAATTACTAAGTGAATTGTCTTTGATACTTTAGTAAAAATAACCTTTGTATTATACATAAAATATCAATTAATATTAGTTGAGTCGTAAAGGATAAACCTTGAATAACCAAATATTAATCCACACAACTCTTAGACAATTATAGAACTCATGTAATAACCACCCAAGAGTTGTTAAAATAGGTTATGTTGCACATTCACTTAACGAGTAATTAACCAAATTAAGTGGGCGAATGTCAACAATCCATTTTCACAAACATTGTTCATAAGTCCCATTTAAAATGATTAATCATTACTAATATTCCACTTGGTCCATGTCAATATTAGGATTCACGTTTTCCCTCGATCAAGCCCTTACAAGATTGGCGATTCCTCCACTTATCATCAAGCTCGGAACCTGGCGGCTCATTTAAATATTCTTAATTTAATAACCTAGCCCTTATAAGAGTGGAAATTCCCTGACTTATCATCAAGCTTAGAACTTGGTGTCTATTTTAAGGTTCGCCAAGGCCTCAAAAGACTAGAAATTTCTTGGCTTATCGTCAAGCTTGGCACTTGGGGTATCTTTTAAGAATATTTTAACATACCTCATCAAGTGATAATTGCAAAATCACCATTACTTATTAAAAACCGATCACATGTTTAACTATCATTATTAAACTTTAGTTAAGATTCATTACAAACCAACACGATACTATGAAAGTTTAGCTAATAATAAACATAATGTTAACCATCAAAGTAATAGATACAAACATTATCAAACTGAAACAATCTAACTTGGATGACTAATCTTTGATGCTAATGAATTATTCCAAGAGCTTAATCTTCTTAATCTTCTAGAGTTGGATGGTTGAGATAGTTCCCTTATTAATGGCAGTGAAACGAGGTGGTTGAAGTGGAGTAGAAGAGGTTAGAAGGTGTATTGAATGAATGAGAAAAACATTCAATTTATAAGCCATCCAGGTGCCCATAACACGGCCATGTTAATCATAACACGACCATTGGGGACTTCTTTTTGCCATGCTGCAATAAATGCTCATCATCAGTTCGTACAACAAAGGTTAACACGGTCGTGCTTAGCTGGGTACGGCCGTGGTGAGTCCACAATAGTCCAACTCTTATCCAATTTTTTCATTTTCTCTTTACTGAAGACATGGTCGTGTTTTGAAAAGGCATGGCCATGTTTTGCTTTAGAATATTCTACTTTGTCGTTTCCTTTTTTTCTTGATAACACGGGTTTGTTTAAGTTATTATGGCCATATTTTGGCTTCCTGATTTTTTCTTTACTTCGTATGCTTTAAGCATGGCCATGTCTTCATTCACCATCCGGTGTGTTGAGTCTGCTTTCACCTCCTATCTCCGTTTTTTCGTAAATCAGCTTGCTTTATTCCTTAGGGCTATATTTACCTATAGATAGAAATTATAAATATTAGTGGTTACTTATTCTAATATATTTGCCGATATTACGCTTATTTGGACATATTGTAGTGTTGAAAAGATATACAAATTCTTATACATTAGTTGTTTTTGTGTATGTCTCTATTTTTATCCAGGTTTTCTGTTTTTATCCAGGTTTTCATTTTAGTCATTGTAATAGCAGAAAGCCGAAAGGTTTCGATACAAAAGTTTTACGGACAAAAGTTTGGTTGGTGGAAGATGTAGATTGAAGTGCTGCTTTGTCAGAAAGACTTAAATGTAGTGCTAGAGGATCAACAACCAGAAAAGGTGCCTGAAGCAGATTGGAAGAAATTAGTCAAGAAGGCTATGGCTTGTATTACTGTCGTTGTCAGAAGATATGGCATTTAACATCATGAAGGAAACCACATCGTGTGGTATGATGGATGCACTATCCAATATGTATGAGTAGCCCTCGGAAATGAATAAGGCTATTTGATCCGAGAGCTAGTGACAACAAGAATGAAAGAAGGTGGGTCAATTACAATACATATTAATAATCTATGAAGGAGGTGACACATATTAATAATCTTAATTCGAACCTCTCCTGCTTAGTGTTAGTCAACATTAAGTTTGATGATGGAGTTCAAGGCCTTTTTTTACTATCATCTTTGCCTGACAATTGGTCTCAAACAGTGATTGTAGCTTGTAGTTCGTTTACAAAAATTACCTTTGATGGGATTCAGGATCTAATCTGGGAGAAGATTCAAGACGCAGAAGTTCAGGTGAATCATCATGCAATATATTGGTCACCTAAGGTAGAGGAAAAAAAATGAGGCAATGGGAGCAGGAAGAAAAGTCAGTGTAGGACTCGTAAAGATATATAATGCTGGAGTTGTAAAGAGATGGGACACTTCAGAAATCAGTGTCCGAATGGTAAGAAAAACATGAACGTTATAGAAGACGACACTGATAACGGGGTCACTAGTGGTGTGGCTATGGTATACAATGTTGAGAGTAACGTTGATGCTTAGGTGATGAATATCTTTTCATGCCACTCAGTGTAGTGAAACGATGAAGAATTTAAAGTTACGAGTATCCGAGATATTGATTTGATAACTTTAGTTAATACTTTTTGGAATTATAAAAGACGTGAATGTTATTCCAACTTTGAAGAAACGTTTGATTTCATTCAGGTAGTTGGATGACTAGGGGCACGATGTTAAGTTCGGGAATGGGCGGTGGAAGCGGTGGCGGAACTTCAACTTTTAAATTGTGTGGGGGGGGGGGGATTCCAGTGGAGGAATAAAAAGTTTTAATTCGGTGATCGTACAGAAATATTTATATTCGTTATCGCACACGATAATTTTTTTCCTTAGAAGAAATAAAAATGACTTCAAATAACATACCATGAAATTATTATGAATAATTTTATTTTTAACAACAAAAAGATTATTTGAATAAAAACTCTTTATTAAAAATACATTATTGTATTAGTGAAAAAAAGAAAATAATAAAAAAGTCAAAGTAAAAAAATAGAGTATCATACTATCTTAATAACCAAATGAAAACAATAGCTTCACACGAAGAATTTGAAAAAAACTGAATGTACGTATTAGAGTATACGAAGAATTTGAAAAAAACTGAGTGTATTAATTAGAGTAGGTGTTAGGTTGTACTCATTTTATTTCTCAACCATTAAATAAGAGAAATAAAAGAATAAAGAAATTAAAAGAAATTATCACTATGCTTTATCCTCTTCCTCCCACTTCAAGTTACATAATAACCACGGCCTCCTGCGTCGGTTGTGGCCGGAAAAACCAATAATGATCTTATTCCATTTTTTCCCCTTGCTTCAACCATGCTACTGGTAAGAGCCTAAAATAAGAAGTTCTAAGCCTTAAACCAGGGGCCAATGACCCATCCCCACTTTTAATAAGGTCCACCCTTGAATGGAAGGTAGTTAAAGGGAATTCCGTGTTGGATCGTGGCAAGAAAATAGGTTCATTGTAAACGGTTGACATTTCATCAGAAGGAGTAGATCTAGTTTCGATGAACGACAAAATCCGGTTCACAACGTCTCATGGGCATAAGAGGGATTGTTTTGCAAGTGATAAACCCAGAGCCAAGGTGAAGATTCAAGATGAAAGAGCTAGGAAGATTAACTTAGTCGGCGGACACCTTGACAGAGGGAGCATAGGCCGTGTTTCAGTTACAGTTCTAAGTCGACAGTGGATTAAGAAAACTAGTATTTAAGATGTAAGAGTGCTTGTTCTCAGGATCTGGAAATTCATTACAGTGGGAGCTAGTAGGGACGGAGAACGAGTCAAGGGCAGCTTTAGCCGTGACTTACGTGTTGGTGCTCCGGGCCTTTAGGTAAATTGTTCAGCAGGTGGTGGCAACTAGATGAAGTTTAAGGTTCCGATTACTGAAGTACGATCAAGAGTGCAGACAAGAGCACGCCCCCGAAAGGAGATTGTTGGGTGCATAGGCCTTGCCTATTTATTATATGATCTCAATATGGAGACATGTGCAGGCAGCGGATCCAAGTCCAGCTCGGTTTAGATTCTTATTTAATAAGATACAAACCCTAGTTTTTTTCTCTCTCTCTCTCTCTCTCTCTCTCTCTCTATATATATATATATATATATATATTATCTTATGTATTTGTAATTTGTTATCACAAAGAATACCTAGTTGTCACCCACGGACATCGGTTAGTTAA
This sequence comes from Bidens hawaiensis, assembly GCF_021521415.1. NCBI lineage: Eukaryota > Viridiplantae > Streptophyta > Magnoliopsida > Asterales > Asteraceae > Bidens > Bidens hawaiensis. The sequence continues at coordinate 2,333,931 of NW_027491034.1, forward strand.
GACCGAACCACGAGAAATCCTCGTGTTCGTTTATTTCTTTCATGTTTTTGTTCAGTTCGCATGTGCGTTAATCCTAACAAAACCATATTAGTATGTAGTTATAAGTAGGGTTGTGTAACGGGTCAAAATAGGGAAAAGATCAATTACTGGAAAATGAAACTGAACCCTATTAGTGTAAACCAATTTGGTTAACAAATGTTAATTTTTGGTTCTAAGTTAATTACAAACTCTATTTCATGTGTTTTAGTGCTTAAAATTTGCGTTTATACATGTCCAAGAGTCATTCTTACTAATATCCAAACATTCTATGAAATCCCAACCGTTGGGCTACCAACGGCCATGTGGGACACTCCTTCATGCTACCCGAAATACATTTGCAGGCGCGAAATTCGTTTGCAGCTCATTTAACTCTCAAAATGTCTTCTAACCTCGTTTCTTATTCGACTTGCCGACTCTAGAATGTTCCTAGGCTATATTCTAACGTAAATTTTAAACTTTCTCTCCAAATTTAAAGATTTACATCCTCCTATTACAATTTTGGGTAATTTGTGTTAGTTTTATGTTCTTTGTCATTCTTGGATCGACCCCCTTTATCCAATCCATGGATTTGAGGTGTTTCAAGCTTCAGTTGAACCAAATTTTTAAAATTAGGGTTTATGTCTGAGAATAAGGCGTTTTCGCTTAGTTATTCGTTAAAATAGATTTTTTTTCATTAACAAATCATAAATTATTCTATTTTACATATAAGCTTTGTTGGAAGCGAATCCGACCTAGTTCCGGGTTCGAGTCCGATAAAATCCGAACACTCGCTTAACTTACTATATTTTTACATATTGTTCAGTTCACATATTTTAATCGAACAAAACTGACCAAAACTAATTAGATACTATTTTTACAGAAGTTATATATTAAAAACCAAACCTTTAATATTTATCCAGTTAAAACCACAAGTTCGTTTATTTACTCGTTAAACTCCAGATTTAAGGCCTGGTCACCTAGAACTTAGATTTTCTTTTATTTTCTCTTTCATTCTCTATCAATTAGTCATATTATTTTTCAATTAGGGTTTTGTTATTATTTTCTCTCTTGTCGTTTGGCTCGTCTAGAAGTTCAATTTTAATCGCTTAACTTGTCGTTCTTATAAAGGTGAGTAACTCGTTGTCCCTGGTTTACTTTTCAAATATTTTGGGGTGTAAAATTTTTTACTTATTCCAACTCAATGGCTTATTTATATATTTACATTGCAAACACGATCCGTTTTTATATCATCTTGATTGATTTCATATATGTTTGTCATATGCTTATTTGTTACTTCACTACTTGCTTACATGATTGGTTGATTGGTTGTTGATTACGCAAATGCAAACACGAACACGAACTCAAGTGGGTTAGTCTAGATGGTTGCATGCACTTCCTAGCAGAATATATACGTTTCAGGGACGAACGGAAGTTTCCATTACATTACTCGCATTTTATTTATATTTGATTGACATAATTTTGATATTTGGATTGTTTTTATCTCATTATTAGATAAATACAAGAACCTATATTAGCAAATAAAGATATAAATAAGGAAATCTGGGGTGATGACAGATGCCAATAAGCTAATCACAATTTAAAAAAACTTAAAATACCAAATAGACTTTTATTTAAACATCAGAGTTTCATATGTCATTAAAGTACACAATTTACTATTTATTTGCAAGTCCAACTTTTGAAACTATCAAGTATAGATCCCGACTTTTCCTTCCCTCCATCGCAAAGCTTTCCCACCTTTTCGTTTACTTGAAAAGCATGTTAAAACAACTGTCTAAACAATTGTTGGTGAGTTCTCAACTAAACATTTTATCCAAAAATTAATGATATAACAGTTCCCGACTTTACATCAAAATATTCATTATTCAACGATGAAGGTAACAATAACTTAAATTTATATTTTATTTCTTAAACAAATTGTATTAATTATAAACTTAGCTAAGAGTATGTCACATGCATGAGTATCAAAATGATAAACGCGAAGCATACCAAACTTAAAATATTCCCACCATTTCAACCAGAGCGACTGGAAGAGTGGGGATGTTTCGATCTATAAAATATTCCCAGCTTTTCAACCCTTGTTAGATCTATAAACATTTCGACGCCCTAGACCAAGGTTAACGATTTTATTCTCAAGATGACTTATCCCGTTCAATACGGTTGGTAAAATAAAATGTATTTATATAATCATGCCCCCCTACACACAAAAAATAAAAACAATTATAAATTATACAAGTCACTCGTGCCTTATTATTATATAGTACATGTATGAAACTTTATATTTTAAGTTGTTTGCCTAACTTAACTTAAAGTATTTCACAAAACGTTTAGTTTCCTAAATACGTTTCTTTTTATTAGTTCAGTTTCAAACGGCATGCTAACGATTTTTATCTTGTTTAAGACCAATATTTATTTTCTTTCTAACTTTTATATATATATATATAGGGAGAGGATCATGATAGAACTCTATTTTTTGGAGAGAACTAGAGAACTAATAATGAAGTATTTTTAATTTAATTAAAATAAAAATTTAAAATTTTTTTTCTTTCATCCTTCTTATATGTTGTTATTATTCACCATAAAAAAAAAAATAAATAAATAAAATAAAAAATTAACGAGTAATGCATATATGCAATACACCGACTTTTTTATAATGCATATGTGCAATAATGTGCATTTTGATATTTGAAAAAGTGTTGAATAGCATATATATATAGTTGTTTGTATTGTTTATTTGCAATAGTGTTATATTATATACAAAAATTAAAAAAAAATCGATATAATGCATATGTGCATTAGTGTTGTATTACATATATGCGATAATGTGTTTTGCATACAATTATTAGTGTCGTATTTGCATATATTCAATAGTGTGTATTGCATAATGCAATTTTGTTGTATTATATGCAATAAAACACTATTGTATATATGCAATAGGCATTAGTGCACATATGCACTACAGTACTACACCCGACAAGTTGTTTTTTTTTTTGTCAATATCATCTTATTAGAATGAGGAAAGAAAAAAATCACAAAATAACACAAAATAATGTTTTTTAAAATAGTTAAAAGTAATTTTTTACTAGTTTTCTAGTTCTCTCTAGATACCACCCATATATATATATATATATATATATATATATATATGTTAGATCCTTGTATGTCTGTGCAAAAAATAAATATTGGTCTTATACAAGATAATCGTTAGGGGAGGGTTATTCTAAAAACAAGTAGTTTCCTAGAAAAACTAGGAATAAATCAAAGTTATTGGATAATGTTAATTAATGGTTGAGATTTGATATTACCAAAACCGACAAAGTTTCCTAGAATTACTCTTTCACGACTATAACAAAAATAGTTTCCTAGAATTGTTATTTCACCATAGGTTGTAATGCCACATTTCAAAAATATGTTGGTTCTTACTATTCATAGGAAACTCCTTATTTTTATTCGAACTCTTTTCTCTTTTATATATATATGTGTACCCCTATCTTTATTACAACTAGCAATAATACACACATATGCATATTCACACCACATCAACAACTAACACACTTAGTATTTTTATAACAATTAATATTACATTATTTAATAATTTTCAAATTTATAATTTATTATTTTAGTTGCTGGAATATATATTAATTTATAAAATTTATAATTTTGTAATCAAAATATATTTAAAGTTATTTTTACTGGTTTCGTCGGTTTCGCGTTTAACGACGAACCATCTAACTTTTTCATGTGAATTGTGTTTTAAAATTTTGAAAACACTTTTTATATGAAAATATATAAGTTTTTCAAGTTCTTTTATAGAAACACTTTATTTCTCTTTTTAATAATTATTTTTCACAAAAACAACAGTTTTAACGTTTTCGTGTTGGTTATCGCAACACGAACCGTTGAGAACCAATCTTTTATCAGCTTGTCCTTGTTATATAAATTATTTTGAGTATTATATATATATATATATATATATATATATATATATATATATAGTTTTAGGGGCTGTTCTAAAACAGTCCCGATAACCATATCAGTTCGTGTTAAAAAGTCGAACTTTTCAACCTTTTTAGGCTACCGGCGAGCAAACTAATTCAAAACGAAAAGTACCAAACACTTTATGTACTAAGTATGTATATCTCAAACTTAAAGTTTACCAAGTATTCCATATTTGAACATGCATCACAAAATGTAAGTTTTAACCAATTTCAAGTACACATACTCGAGCCTTAACTTACTTAACTTACTACTTATAGCAACATATGATTTAGTCACTTAACATGAGACAAGATGCATTTATTTAATTAGAATATTCAAACAAAAATCCAAATAAACAAAATACATCAACCTTAATTAAAACAAATAAGAAAGTAAATAGTTCAAATCATATATCTTAGTTTTTCTTCTCTACCCTGGCAAACCCTAAGTTCTTCCATAAATCCTAATAAATCAAATTGTTAGAACCCTTGTTAATACGATTAATACCTTAACTCGGATCTAGCTCATAATTACGTATGATTGTATGTTGTATATATGTATATGTATATTATCAGTAATGGTAGTTTATAATATTAAAGTGTATATGAAGATTGAGAGAGAGTAATTTGACAGCACTTCGTTAATTATCTCAAAACTTAAACAACTCGTGAACAGTGTTCACATATAAATAGAGGATGGGGTTAGTTCGTTAACATCCCCTAACGAACTAACACCCAAACTCGTTACATACGTTAAACTTAAATAATAATAGCGAATCACCCCCTGATTCGTTAACATTCCCTAACGAATCAGGAGGGAATAACTTAAGTCTTAGTTCGCTAAACAATAATAGCGAACTAGACATTACATTAACGAACTAACTATATAATTAATTGTTTATTACATAAAACAAAACGACCAGTACATTAAGATAAATACAAAGACTCGAGACGCAAAACCGTGCACTAACAGACACCCCCTCGTCTTGAGCTCTTTGTCTTTAAATTACTTGAAGCGCTTAGACTGCCAGTCTCTGCAACTATGAATTCCGTTTTCATAACAAACACGCACAACGCGTTGGAATTTCATAGCCAGGTCAAAGTATTCATTGCGCTCAAACAGAATCCTGTTCTTGTGTAGCACATCATTGTCGGTCTCAGTTAAATTCACCAACCCCATTGGGTCGATAATCTTAATCAGCTCAGTCTTCAAACCCTTACCCAACACAATGACGGCCTTGCCAGTACGATTATCGTAGTACCAGCGGTTGAAGGATAGAGACATGTGTTAGTTCAATGTCTTCACTAGCACTCGCTTCATTTTCTTTGGCGGTTTTACTTTAAGAACCAACTTTTTCCATCATGTCTTGGGTCAATCTCATTGAGACGCTTGCGAATTGGAATATGTGGTTTAGAAAAATTTGAACCCATGGTTCACTTCAAACAGCAATGTTGATGGAACCAACTTGCATGTTTATTCCCACTTCTATTAATAAAAGGACGATACGCTAGAGTACGTACGTCCCACCTAGGTAATGAAAGAACATCGGACATCCTTTCGTAGTACTGAACGCCTTTCTCCCATTTTACAATGCATACTTTAAGTTCAGATTCAAACATCCAAGAAATAATATTACCTTGCACCTTTGATACAACTTTAAATGAAGTCTTCTGATTTGCCTTGGCTCGTGCAATAGCTTCATCTTTCTGTTCTTGATCAACAAATATGTATGCTTTGATAATCTTACCTGCTTGCTTGTGTCTGCACCAGCTGGCAATATCTTCATCAGTTGGATTCTCAAGCGAATCAAATCTAGTATCAAAAACTTTCTTCCCTTTGGACATTTTCTCAAGATGATCTTCTGCTTCCTTTACAATCTTCTCATTAAATACAGGAGCACCCTGATCAACATTGGTGTGTTGAAATAGATAAGGGTAATCCTCAGCAGTCACATCCTCCATCTCAACTTCCTCATTCTCATAAATACAATCTGTCCTCATTTCTACCATAGGATCATTCAGGATCTCGTCATAATTTATTACCTCAGCATCAGGCGCAGTCTCTAACACAGTCATCTCATCTTCATTTAGCCCAAGCAAGATCGCAATCTGCTCTCGTGTCAGCGACCTATCAACAAACTACCCCACATCTATCTCATCAGCATTCACCATGCTCTTAATCACCCCATTTCCATCCATAAATATTACTGTATCGGCTTCAATCATCTCAATTGGTTTAGCAGCCGTATAATCACGATAAACAACAATTTTTTTGCCCGAATCATCAATTGAACTCGTACCCGCGCCAGAAGCTGGGTCTTGAGTTTGTTTAGGCTCACCACCAGCACCAGACTCATCATCATCAGAATCTTCCTCATCATTCTTGATCATCTTTAAAGCATCATCTTTGCAAGTCAATTGCAAGATCAGATCCTCTTGTTCTTTAAGTTTCACCCCCTGAGACTCAACAATCTCACGTAGTGCCTTTGTTTCTTTTTGACAGAAAGAAACATACTGAGTAGTTTTTTCTGGTTCTCCATCAAGCGTTCTTGATTCAACCGATCAGCAGACATCTGGTTCTCATACAAATGCAGAAGATTTAAAAGATTGTCTGTCTGACGATTTGGTGGCATAACATACAAGGATGTATGAACAGGTTGGATTGGTCCCTGAGGCCTTGTAATTCTCATAAATGAGAGATCACTAGGAGGAGGAGGCCTCATAGACGGTGTTGGAGGAACTATTGACACTGTAGCAATCGGCAAAGGTATTTCAGTTAAAGCTGATTGGGGAATCATACCCAACTGCTCATGTGGAACCATCGTCGTTGTCAAAGTCATCTCCGGAGTGCTAGTTGTAAGCGGCACTACCGAGCTTTGAGGAGTTGCAGGAAGAGACGGTGGAATACCTATGATTACACCAGCTCCAGCTGATACACGTCTCTTTGCTGGAACCTCAGAAGCTGGTGCTTTACCCTTGCGTTTTCGTTCACGTTGAGCTGCAATAGTGGTAGCCAATGCAGCATCAACCACAGCTTGTTGTTCACGAAGAGCTGCATCACCATTTCCACCATTTCCATCATTACCCCCACCATCACCACCATCATTCCCACCTTCTCCTTCCTCATGCTCGGAATCTTAATCATCATGAATCCAGCGATCCTCGGAAGGACATACATAATTAGGGTTAATGATATGACCAATCATTCGTTTGTTCTGTGGTCTTCCCTTTCGATAAATCATCATTCTACGCACTGTGTCAGCCGTCATGTGTGCTAAGTCAAGCACATCATTCACTAATGTTTGATCAATTACCAAATCTGGAATAAGGTCGTGAATTATCAACTGTAGAAGTAAGGGATACATCAAGAATTTCTTCTTCTGATCCGTCTGCTGAACTTGTTCTTTCATATGATCGAAAACCAGGTCGGAGTAGTTAAATGGCTTGTTGAGAATAAGTGCAACAAAAGCCGATTGTACACTGCTTCTGCATTGGTCAAAACCACCACGACGACCACTCATACAATGAATCAAGACATGTAAAAGATACTTGTATGGTGGGCATAAATCATTCTTGTTCAACATAGATTCATCAATACTTCCATTGTAACGTAAACGAGTGAACAGACCCTTGATCAGTTGCTTGTCAAAATCACTTGGATAGTTATCATTGTAATCAAAACGAAGCACGCGGCGAACCACTTCCACATTAATTGTAATAATAGTTTGATTTATCGTGGCTCGAATGTGTTTTTCCACCTCAACATACTCAGCAGTATCCCAAAACTTCCTAATAATGCTTAGATAAACTTTAGGTTGAGCAGTGATTGCATAATGTATCACCGAGCGTCTTAAGAATTCCAACATGGCTCCAAACGTAACAACATCTGCAACATCTTGATCAACATAAGCACAGATGTTATGTTTCTTATCAAACGGTAATCAAATAACATCGTCCTGCTGTTCTTGAGGTGGTTGTTCATGTTGCCCTTGATCAGCAATTGATGGATCTTGATTCACTTGATCAGCGATTTAACTGAATAGAATTTAAGCGAGTATAAGTAATGTGGAGATATAAGTTATAGTTAGCATTTGTATATATATATATATATATCTATTTATCTCTAGATGGTGTGTTTAAATTATTAATTAATTTTCTAATGTAATTAATTTTAAATAAATAAAAATATCATTCGTGTGAATATCACTCTGATTCGTTACAAATCTGTAACTAATCAAGTGATTCGCTATCATGTAAATAGATTAACGAATTAGACCCATCGATTAACTATAAGCATTAACGAACTAAACTCTAGTTCGTTCCAATTTGTGACGAATCTATACTTGATTCGTTAGTTCCCATATTCGTTAATCCAATTCGTGTGAATCTTTAACGAATTGGACACGTAAGAGTTCCAATTCGCTAAAGGTAACGAATGGCCATCAAGACTTAATCTTTGACTATCCTGGTCAAAGTCAAAATTGAATAAGAACACCGACGGTCAACATGATAAATCCAGGTTACGATTACCCGATACTTATCGTTGAGTAATCGAATCCAAAGGTTTAATCAACTCGGAATTACAGTACAAATCTCATGGTGTTGAGATTGAAGCTTAACACCTTGAAATAAATACGAATAATCGAAGAGTTAATCAGAGCCTAAAACCCCGAATACATACACATTCAATCAACCCAGAAAACGATAATCAAACATCGATTAGTGTCTACCAAGAGTTTCGGAATCACATTCCAATCACAATGACACCAAAATCAGTTACATTAACACAATATGAATCCAATGATACAGATTTTATCAAGCCGTAAAACCCTTAGAACAAAATCACATAATTAGACTATCAAAAGAGTGTTATCTTTGACCTAAAGCACAGAGAAGTGATAAAACACAATAGAATACTCAAAAATTCGAAATTCAAAGGTCGAGATTTCAGAGAAAAATTTGAAAAAGGTTGCTTTAGGTATAAGGAAGATGAAGAATAGTGAAGGACGGTTCGTTTCACGCCTGTCCTTTTTACATTGTTCTTGCACGAGTCCCAATGTACGAATCAGACTGATTCGCATAAAATTTGAACTAACGATTTGGCTAATTCATTATTTAAGTTAAATACGTGGTTTAGCGAATTAGAATTGACTTGTTATTTGATTCGTTAAATTATGTATAACGAATTGAAAGTGTTTCGTTACAGAGAGCGGAAGCGAATTAGGGAACGAACTAGAGTGTAGTTCGTTAAAGAAACACCCTCATTCGTTATTTATAAATAACAAATTAAAAATTTATTAAATTTTAACTTTAAATAAATAAATTAAGTGAAATAAATAAATGATTAACTTAAATGAATTACCGAGACCTTTTATCCCGATATTCGAATACCTAAAAATCGTTTCACATTTTCGAAATATTACTTAAAAAAATGGTTGAATAATTTATAAAAATGAAACAATAAAATATTTTTGGAATTTTATAAATATAAAAGAATGTATATACAAGAAAGATATCCGAAACTTTAACAAATAAAATATGTTTGTGTTTTTAAATCTTTTTCAAAAGTAGAACATATTTTTGTATTTTTGCTGAGTTTGAGCAGAGAATCATATTAACCAAATTGCCCTTCCGTCAAAGTTTTATATTTCAGCGATATTATGACTGGCGTTAAGTCGGTCATTGGTATTGTTATCCACTTAAATCTAATAAAAAACTTTCAAGTGTTTTTGTGATAAGATTAATTGGTTCAATTATAGCACAGAATATCAGAAACTATCAGCCTCTAATCTCAGTTCAAGCTTAATTTGATTTTTTCCATATCACCCCAACTTGACTTAAACCGTTATATTGTTGATCAAAATTTTATTTTATAGAAATTTATGAGCAATGGATTGATTTTCTGTTACTATGAGTGAGTATGTACGAGTCCATCTGTCGGCTTACATACTTGTATCCCCTGGGGTCCGTTTCTTAATGGTATTAAGACGCGCGTAAGGGAGGAACAATGTATGACTAACAGCGGATTTTGATCAAGTCAGTAATTTGGAAATTTGTACGAAGTACAACAGTGATCAAGTTTTATGACATTGGGTTTGCTCTAAAAGCGAATGAAATATTCATGCATATGAATACCCATATGATTAAGCCGCATAAAGACTCACAGTGTCCTGATTCTCAAAGCTTGTTATTTGCTTTATTTTATTTTTGGTTGATCAAACAAGTATAAGGCTTGAGTATGACAGGTTATTACATTTCTGCCATCCTCACCGAGACTTATTCTAGAGACTAACACCCCTTTAAATTTGGCGTTTCTTTATGTTTATATCACATACTTTACTCTACTTGTTTGTCTTAAGACCTACCATTGCACCAATGCAAATAGGCACACGGTCTTTTAAGCTTACTTCATGCTGGATTTGGAGTCAAGATAGTCAATGTACTATCATGTTCTCTTTTTGCTTCAAAAACTCAAAATTTTGAGGAGAAGAAAAAACAAAGTAAAGATAAATTTAATCGCCTCAGTTAACTTAAGTCTATAAATAAATGGCTATCCCATCAATTCACGGGTGAATAATAGGACCAAAACATGCAAACATGCTTCACAAACTTAAATAACCGACATAATTTTCAGCGAGAAAATAATCTAAAAACACATAACGAATGCCCCAACTATTTTCCATTATCAGGTGAGTGGCTAACCCGATCATTTACAAGTAAAAGTCCGGACCAAACATATACAAGTACATGTCCTTCAAATGTAAATAATTGATATAATTTTCAGCAAACGCATGCAAAAATATTTTTGATTTTTCTCTATACATACTTTAAAACACAATATTTTTTCTTTGTCTTTTTCACTTTTCTTATAAACAAAATATACTTCACAGTCTTTTTGGATTTTCGGAATTTTCTGTACAAACTTAAATCACAATCTTTTTGGATTTTCAAATTTTAAAATGTTTTTGGTTTTTCAAAGAAAATTTTAAAAGGAAAACATTAAAGAAAAGAAATCACAATATTTTTGGATTTTAAGAATTTTTAATGTTTTTGGGTTTTATCTATACAAATGAAAAGCACAATCTTTTTTTATTTTCTAGATTTTCACCCCCTAAAACCAAAGTAAAATTTTAATAGAATAATGACAGTAAATAATGATAGTCATCCTTGTTTAAGAATATCAGCGATGGTCTTCAATCTGTTTAAACCAAGCAAAAATTGAAAACGCGTTTTGTCAAAATCTTTGGTAAACAGATCGGCTTTTTGAAAGTCAGTATGTACTTTCTCAAGGTCAATCAACTTCTTCTCAAAGCAATCCCGTATAAAGTGATATCGAATTTCGATATGTTTTGTTTTCCAATGTTGTACGGGATTCTTTGTGATAGAAATTGCAGCAGAATTATCAATCAGAATAGGAGTAGTAAGAAACTTCAAACCGTAGTCGCGAAAATGTTGTTGTATCCACAAAACCTGGGAACAGCAAATCGAGGCTGCAACATACTCAGCTTCGGAGGTTGAAGTGGAGACCGTTGTCTGCTTCTTACACTGCCAGGAAACAAGCCGGTTTCCTAAAAATTGACATCCTGAAGTCATTGATTTGAAGTTGATCTTGCAACCTCCATAGTCTGAGTCTGAGTAAGCAGTAAGATCAAAAGTATCATCCTTGGGGTACCACAACCCGATGTCTGGATTTCCCCTCAAATACTGAAGTATTCTCTTAACCGCAGCTAGGTGAGTCACTCGTGGACTTGCTTGAAACCTAGCACAAAGACAAACAACAAACATAATGTCAGGTCGAGAAGCCGTTAGATACATTAAAGAACCGATCATAGCACGATAGAGGGTAGGATCAACGGTATCCTCCAATTCATCCGGTGATAAATTGTGACCCATGGGAAGAGGAGTAGAAGGGATTTTTCCAGCAGATATCTTGAATCGGCTCAAGACGTCGTTCACATACTTGGTCTGGTGAATATAGATTCCGTTAGCAGACTGGTGAACTTGAAACCCTAAGAAGAAATTCATCTCTCCCATCGAACTCATCTCGAACTTTGTTTGTATGGACTTCTCGAACTCCTTACACAACGTGTCGTTTGTAGACCCAAAGATAATGTCGTCGACATAAATCTGAACTCGGAGAAGATCATCACCAACATATTTATGAAATAAAGTGCAGTCGACAATTCCTCGTTTGAAGCCATTATCAGTCAGATGATCGGCAAGTGTGCCATACCAAGCTCTCGGGGCTTGATATAGACCATACAGGGCCTTGTTTAATCGGTAAACTCGGTCCGAATAATCAGGATCTTCAAAACTAGGAGGCTGTAAAACAAACACTTCCTCGTGTAGTTCACCATTGAGAAAAGCATTTTTAACATCCATTTGATAGACCTTGATATTCCTATATGCAGCATATGCCAGGAAGATTCGAATCGACTCTAATCTTGCAACTGGAGCATATACTTCTGTGTAATCAATACCCTCTTGCTGATTAAAACCTTGAACCACTAGACGTGCTTTGTTTCTGACAATCACCCCTCGATCATCTTTCTTACATTTAAATACCCACTTAGTCGGAATCGCTTTCTTGACTCTAGCAGGTTTGTCTATTAAATTCCAAACACCCAAACGTGGAAATTATTGTAATTCTTCTTGCATAGCTTCTACCTAAGAAGGATCTTCAAATGCCTTACGAGCCGTCGTTGGCTCAACTTGAGATAGAAAGCAAGTTAATTTTGAAAGATTTACAATTCCCGATGAAGGTAAATCGGCATATGCAGACAATACGTTATTATCACTTGACGAAGCAACTTGACATGTACGAACGCCCACATCAAGTTCTCCAATGATGTTTTCCTGTGGATGATATCCATGAATCCGAAGAGTGGGATTCTCTGGAACAACAACATTATCAAATAAATTAGTGTAATGTTCACCAAGTTCAGGAGATGAAACATTATCACTTTCAAGTTCAATAACTTGATCGGCTGCTTGATCATCATCAGAAGAAGTGGATACATTATCAAAGGCAGCTGGAGAAGCAACATGAGGTTCCTCAGTTGGAGCAATAAGTGGTGCTTCAACATTATTAGAACTTGAAAATCTTGGAATTGCCAAATGATCTTCAAAGTATGCTCGAACCAGGTCTTCGTCTATGTGTTCAGTTGATGGAGTAAATGAATTAAATAAACTCTCATAGTTAAACATCCAGTCGGGACCTTTCCGTTGAGGAGGAGTTGTGTACTTTTGACAGTCCACATGGTACCATTCTTCAACGCAACCAGATGTAAAATTGAATACCCTTTTCTTTGGAGATGCATATCCCAAGAAATACCCTTCGATAGCTTTTTCTTAAAATTTACCCGCATCCTTCTTCAACATTGTACACGGACACCCAAACGGTTCCAGGTACTTTAAGTTAGGTTTTCGATTATTCAACAACTCATAACTTGTCTTTTTGAGTCTTTTAACGGTTAGAACCCGAATAAGAGTATATCAAGACGTATTCACCGTCTCATTCCAGAATTGAACGGGAAGCTTAGAATCAGCGAGCATTGTACGTGCAGCTTCAATCAAGGTTCGATTCTTTCGTTCAGCAACACCATTTTGTTGAGGTACATAAGGTGCACTGTATTCTCGATGAATTCCTTTTTGAACGCAAAAGATATCCAATACAGTGTTTTTGAATTTAGTACCATTATCACTTCGGATTCTCCTCACCTTTTGTTTGTATAGTGATTCGATCTTGGTGATAAGGTTTTGTACCAAAACCGGTGCTTGATCTTTCGAACTCATAAATAACACCCATGAGTATCTTGAATAATCATCAGTCACCACAAGACAATACCAATCTCCAGAAATACTCGCACGATTCACAGGACCAAACAAATCCATATGAAGGCGTTCAAGAGGAGTATTAATGGAATTCAATAACTTAGAAGGATGTATCTTCTTCTTTAGCTTGCCCTTTTTGCATGCAACGCAGTGATCGGATAATTTAAAATTCTTCAACAAGACACCTTCCACTAAATCATTAGCCATCAAATAATTCATTTTTCTGACATGTATGTGACCCATTCTACGATGCATAGAATTGAATCTTTTTCGGTTGCTTTCGAGACATAACATGTTTCAATCGATGTGGATACATTAGAGCTCATGTTTAAGACATAAATATCATTCGATCGTGGTGATCGCATGAAAACCATGTCCTCGGGATTAACGTAACCCGGTTTCAAGATAAGACATTCTTTGTCAGTAAATATCGTTGTGTACTTTTTAAAACAAATCTGCGACACACTTAATAAGTTATGATCCACCTTGTCACAATAATTTACTTTCTCAAAAGTAATATGACCATTTGAAACTTCACCCTCTTGTGTGATCATGCCCCCCAAAATTCCCAGCAAATGCCACATAACCCCCTTGAATATTTCTCACGTTGGTTAGTAGGTCGAGATTCAAGTGATATAACGAGAACATCCACTATCCATTATCCAGTTTTCACTAGACACATTCTTGGATGAACCCTACACACAAAATAAAGATGATTAGTTCAAAAAGGCAGCCCATGCCTCAGTCTTGGGCACCCTTTGGTTTTCTCTTTGATCATTAACTTGAACAGACTTCAACTGTTGTTCAGCCACTTGTGAATAAGTTACCGGCTTTCTAGGCTTTCGTCTTAAGTAAGCCGCTTGAACAATGTTTGAATTCGTGTTCCTACAAATTGGCTCATATGGATCAAACTTTGGTTTTACCTAACCATGTGTCTCATTAACATGAATAACCTTTCGAGGATTCACATTAGAGAATATAATATGAGTGGCATCAGCATACGACACAGGTCGTTTCAGAATCTCCTTTACCAACGGACCCGGTTTGGAATGGTCTTTGATAAAAGGATGAAGATTCTGATAGTTCTTCTGACTACAAATCCTCACTACATGACCATGCTGACCGCAAAGAAAACAACTTCACATGTCTACACGATGATGTTGAGAATTAGTTGAAGCAGAGTATGCAGAAGATTGATGATGGCTCACATTTTTGGCCATCCTCTTAGCAAACTCATCAGCTAATTTAGATTTCTTTTTCAAATAAAAATCTTAGTTAAAGCAATTTGAAAAACTTTTAAGAGTATATGTTCCCGTTGACTTTACAAATTTAACCTTTTTAACATGTGTTAACACTTGCTTGGCCTTGGTCAATGGATTAGAAGAATCTGATGTTTTTGCTTGAGCATAAAGACGTTCAAGCTCTTGAATCTGTGATGTTTCATTTTGAAATACACTCTCAATCAGTTCTGGTTATATAATACTAATTGGAATGCCTTTCTCAGAAAACATTGTGTCAATTCCTTTCAACTTGAAAACTCTAACAGATGATGGCTTAGAACTAGGAGGATTAATAAACCGCATTAAGTCCTCATCAGAAATCTTTGGTTTATCTGACTTCTTTGCCTTTACTGATTTTGTTTTCACCGGTTCTTCCTTTTTCATTTAAGACTTGAATGAACCATACACAGCTTCCTCAAATTCTTGAGATTCGCAAAGAATATGATTAGAACTAGGGATGTTCTTATTCTTGTGTATTATCTTAGGTTCAAACACGTCCTCGATAATTACTTTGTCAACATTCTCAACAATGACTTTTTTACTTTGAACATGAGGTTTTTGAGGAGCAACTTGGGGCTTAACAGTTTCTGTTTTAACTGGTTTAGATTTTTCAGAAATCACAGATTATTTTTTAATCAAATCTTCTTCTTTTCTAGCAAAAGGATTAATTTTGTAATCATTGTGAAAAGGTGGCGGAATTTCAACAAAACCGATGCCTTTCTTTGAATCCTTTTGTTTACTAGATACTTCAATAATTTCATTCAACAGAAAAGAAGAATTTCTAAATTTTCCCAGTTTGTTCTTCAACTCAAGAACCTCATTCTCAAGTTCAGTAATCTTTGAACGATGTTTCAGAATTTCTTGAAACTTTTAGTCATTAATCGTCATTTTTACAGATAACTCAGCATTGAGATCGTTGTTACTTGTCGACAATGCTTCAATCTTTTCTCGAGATTTCATTTGAGATTCAAGAGATTGTCGATAAGTATCCTTCAGAGAAGCAATTTCTCTTACAAGATTATCATTGTGATTTTTCAAGGCTTCTAACTTAGATTTGTTAGATTCACAATCAACACTTGATACTTTAATAGATGAAGTAGCAGAGATAGAATGACTAACCTCATTGATCTTGGCCATGCAAGCAAATACTTTTGGAGGCTTGTCGCAAGGGTCGTCAGAATCAGATCCTGAATCATTATCAGAAGACAGTTCACTTTCACTTGCATCTTGACAGTCTTTATTTAACCCAAACATAGCCAAATTTGCTTGAGTGTCATTACACAGTAACCGTTGTGACCAATCATTTCCATCTGCCAACATTGCTTGTGATGTAGAAGTAGATGGTTTCTTTTTAGCATCACTACCTCGTGGTGTAGAAGAATTTTGATGTTGACCACGAGGACCAGTATACTCTTTCTTCGGTTTGTCACATTCCTTAGCAAAATGTCCAAATTCTTGACAATTATAGCATTTTACTTTCAACTTGTCAAAACCCAATTTCTTGTTTAAGGCCGGAAGATCTTTTCCAGTTCTCTGCATGAATCTTTTAACTTTACGGACGATCATAGCCATGTTCCACTTTAAATCCATGATTTCCAAATCATCTGGATCTATATGATCATAGTCCTCATCAGTTAAATCACTTGTGGCAATCTTACTACTCACCAAGTTTTCATATGAAGACATGAAAGCTGTCAGAAAAGCAAAGTTTTGCTCAGCTTCCTTCATATTGACACTAGGTGGTGAAGCACATGGATTAGTAGTAGTTGAACTTCCAGAACCACCAGACAATCCAGAATTACCAGCGGAGTAAAAACATACTTTTGGATCATTAAACATAGTTGATTCTCTTTCATTTGCAGCTTGAGTAAGAAAAGCATTTTTTGGAGAGATCGTTGAACTGAGAGGCATACTTCCACCATAGAAAGCAGGATCTTGACTTTCCTTGGAGGATTTTTGACACTTAAGATCATATTCTCTGGCTTCAACCATTTGTAAAAATTCAAGTGCCGTCAAATCTTCATTCAAGAAATAGTCATTCTCTTTCAAAACCATTAGAATTGTCGAGTAAGAACTTGGAAGCACACTCTTAATAGTGTCAATTTTGTCATTCTCAGAAATTTCCAATTTTATCTTGTCCATTTCAGCAATTAAATGATTAAACCGTGTAATCATCTCTTCAACTGTTTCTCCCTTCAATAAATTAAAGTTTCGAAACTGAAACTTGAGCATCACTTTCTTACTCTCAGCTGTGTTCCCCATACTTCTCATACGCAGATGTTGAAATAAAGAAGCACATCTCTTGATACTACCTACTTGATGAAAGATATTTTCGGGTAATGCCATAGTAAGAGTAGAATAAGCTTTTATCTCAATCTCTAAAGCTTTCTTTTCTTCTAGTAAGTACTGAGAAACAGCTTTAGGAGTATACCCAATAGTATCATCATCAATCATTGGTGCTGTCACACCCCGGTCGTAATTGGCGGAAAAACCGAGGCGTGGCGACGGGGTCGTGATTGATTGAGCACAATAGATTTAAAAGTCTAAATGCATAAACTTAAAACATGTCAACATTTCAACAATTCAACAGGTAGCAAATTCGTTCCATTACAACAGATAATGCTAACATCAATCCTAAATGTCTTCCATCTAAGGCCTCTATCAGCTATTTGCTACTTCCTGCTTCATTTCCTGAAAACATGTAACAAAAACGTCAACTACATAAAGTAGATGAGTGAATTCATAGGTTTAAGGAAAAAGGGATTATACACAAGCATACTAGACTAAGTTGTAGGGGTTTATATATAGGGTGTACCATCGGCTAACCCACCACTCCTACAACTTATCCTACCATGCTTGGGTATAAAGCCCGGTTTTAAAAAGGTTTGTAAGACAAGACAAGCGTACCAGACTAGGTTGTAGGGGTTTATATATAGGGTGTACCATCGGCTAACCCTCCACTCCTACAACCTACTCTGCTAAGCTTGTTTATATTTGTAAATCCAAGGTATAAAGATAGGTCAACTAATAATGTAGTGATAAGCCCTACACAAGCATACTAGACTAAGTTGTAGGGGTTTATGTATAGGGTGTACCATCGGCTAACCCACCACTCCTACAACATATCCTACTATGCTTGGGTATGCTTATCAACTCAACCAAAACTGCAAGAGTTATGTATAATGATTCCAAGTATTATTCCCATGCATACAGGTGTAATGATATCAAGGATATATGTATAAAGATACCAAAGAATCATATGTCACCATGTCTTGATGATAATGATGATAATGCATAATGATCACACGAGACCTGACATCAACCCACACAAGACCACACGATGCTACTTGATTTCCATGATGGTAACCCAAATCGATCACTTTGGATACCATGAGAGAATTCTAAAGCGTCCACTTTAGTATCTCTTGGATTCCTAATCGATCACTTAGGAAATCCTTCGGATTCTTAATCGAACACTTAAGAACCCCATAGGTCACGTGTATTCTAAATCGAACACTTTAGAATCCCACATCTAGTGACGGCCTGTCTACCAATCGACCACTTGGAGACCAAACATATGCACTAGTGTGACCTATACTGCCTATGTTCACACGACCACTAGACTGTCCAATGAATGATGTGTTTTCATGATAATGTATAACGGGCACATGACTTTGATTTCCAAACGTCCATTGTTCCCTAAGCGATCAATGATTCCCATGTTTACTCCTGAATAACTGATTAGACATACACAACTTCCGAGAAAGTTAAGGTATGAGTAACCTGCCATGATTACTTGTTTCCCCAATGTTCATTGTTTGCAAAAGATTTGCCAAGAATGTCTATGATAAAGAATGTTTGAATAAATGAGTTTTGTCAAAACGTGTACAGTTACCATGTTTCCACCCCAATGATTTGAAAAGCTTAAAAGAAAAAGGGGGCTATGAACTCACCTTGTTGGCTAAGTATGGTTGCTAGGGTGGTCGAGTGCTGCCAAACGTCGATCCTCTAAGTCTAGACAAGGACATAATAGGTTAACAACACGCTTTAAGTCTAAGAGTATAAGCCTACGCGACCTCGAGCAAAAACCAAGATTTAAAGTTGAAAACAAGCTGATTCTGGCACATTCGGTCGAATAAGGGCAGGTTCGATCGAATCAGCTACTTGTTCGGTCGAATATGGTACTGGTTCGGTCAAAGGGGCTGGGAAGAACACGTTCAGTCGATTGAGGACTCGTTCGGTCGAGTAGGATGTACATTCGGTCGAATACAATCGTATTCGGTCGAATGTGTATTCTGATTCGGTTAGTCTGTTCATTTGCCCACTGGTTCGACCGAATGGTCTCTTGTTCGACCGAATAGGAGATGGTTCGACCGAATAGGGGTCTATTCGACTCCTTCAAGCCGGATGACGGAGAAACCTACGGGATTTTGACGATTTTCATGATTTTTCGCCCAAAATCAATGTTTTATACATGGAAATGATCGGAATCCATAAGGCTATTGATTCCTAACGTTTATAACAACAAAAGTATGCTTTTTGACACCAAAAATGACGATTTTTGACCAAGAACACACTTGAAACATAAGTTGGGGTTTTTGCTCGATTCGGGGCCGGATTTGATGATAAAAACGTATGATTTTCAAGAAGATCTTACCAAAAACAACAATAAACAGATTGGTGAACTCGAATTTTGGATTGAACAACTTTCTCTCACTACTCTCTCTCTAGAATTGGGGTGTTTGGGTGTGGGTGTGGAAGAGATGAAAGAAAATGGTGGAGTTTGTTCTTGCACTACGCTTATATACTCGGTTCTATCGGGTTCGGGTTTCGGTTACCTACGGGTCAAGGCTAGCTGAGTTCATAAGTTTTAACGAGCTAGAACTTTTCAGTAAAAATTTTATAAAAATCATTTTTCAAGTAATCGCTTGAAATCTTTTTAAATAAAAACCTTTTATTTTTTGAAAACACAAAATTAATATTTTTCAAACATAAGAGTTCTTTTTATGAAATAAACATTTTTAGCTGAAATAAACAGATTTTCCAATGATATGGATTCCGAACTTATCGTCCAGAACCCAAAGTGTATAGTTTCCGATGATTTCTTGATTTTAGTTTACCAGTCAAATTCCAGGGCGTTACATCCTCCCCAACTTAGAGGAATTTCGTCCCGAAATTTAGATTTTTAGTATACTTGATGCAACGATGATTAAGATTACATGATCCCATGATGACCACTATGCGCCACTACTTCTAATATTCGTCTCAGATACCACCCAAATCAAGCTGAAGGGGCTTATATATAGGGTGTACCGGCGGCTAACCCACCACTCCTTCAACCTTACTTGAGTGTCTCCTTCGAATCCTATTAGGTTAATGACACACAGGACGACACACTATTTTCCACTACAAGGCATCACCCTCAAGCTTTACATCAGACATATTCATTTCGGATTGAAGGGGTTTATATATAGGGTGTACCAGCGGCTAACCCACCACTCCTTCAATCTTCTGTGAATAATTCCCTCAATAATTCTTGAATTTAATGTCTCACAGCTGCCACGCTAACTATAAGTCCCTAATTCCAAGTTTCGCTTCAGACATATTCAACTCTTGCTGAAGGGGTTTTATATATAGGGTGTACCAGCGGCTAACCCACCACTCCTTCAACCTTTGTCGAATAACTCCCTACACGAACCTTGAGTTCACGACTCCTAGTTGCACAATAGCATATTGCTTATACACGTATACACCTGTGACCTTGATGCAATTATATTCCGGACTATAATTACGAGCTCACCTTGTATCAATGTATATACTCTATTGCGTGCGGCTAGAAAATTTGACACGACACCACACACATACACACAACCATGCTCCATGAATGCTAGAATGATGACAAATTTTGGCTTAAATGATGCATAAATTCCCCAAGGTTTATATGATTGAGTAGATATGACTTGTGCTTTCCAGCATGAGCCCTGAGTAGCCAAAATTTGTGGATGCAAATAAAAGAATACTTATAAGCATAACAAGGCAACATGATATTTATTGAATAACACAGTTATTTGATACATGCTGCAAATTTATATTGACTTCTAGACAATTAGATTACAAGAATATAGACTAAGAGAATAGATGAGGGTATTTCTCCTTCATCTGATCTTCGCGTTCCCATGTAAACTCGGGTCCGCGTTTGTTATTCCATCGAACTTTCACAAGCGGTATGCGGCTACGCTTGGTCTTCTTGACCTCGCGATCCATGATCTCGACGGGTTCTTCAACGAAAAGCAGATTGTCGCTAATTCGAACCTCGTCGACGGGAATGTGAAGGGCCTCGTCAACAAGACACTTCTTTAACTGCGAAACATGAAAAACGTTGTGAACTCTACTGAGTTCCGGTGGCAGCTCAAGACGATAGGCAACTGGTCCGATCCTTTCAAGGATTTTGAATTGTCCAACATACCTAGGAGCGAACTTTCCCTTCTTCCCGAAACGGACTATGCCCTTCCAGGGGGAAACTTTCAGCATGACACGGTCACCAACTTGAAACTCGAGTGGCTTGCGTCATTTGTCGGCGTAGTACTTATGCCGGCAACGAGCGTCTTTGAGTCGCTGTTGAATGAAAGCAATTTGATCGGTTGTCTCCTGTATTAGTTCGGGGCCGATGATCTGTGAATCCCCGGTCTCGGACCAACACAAGGGAGAGCGACACTTGCGGCCGTAAAGAGCTTCAAACGGCGCGCATTTAATGGTAGCGTGGTAACTATTGTTGTAAGAAAATTATGCCAGTGGCAGATGAGCTTCCCAACTACTATCGAAATCGAGGATACAAGCTCTCAACATGTCTTCTAGGGTTTGTATGGTCTTCTCGCTCTGCCCATCAGTTTCTGGATGATAGGAAGAGCTAAGCTTCACACTTGTCCCAAAGGCCTTTTGCAAAGATTTCCAGAACCTGGAAGAAAAACTGCTGTCACGATCAGACGTGATGCCCTTAGGCACACCGTGACGGGAAACGATCTCACGAATGTATACCCGCGCCAACTTTTCCGTAGTGTAGTCTTCACGAACCGGGATAAAGTGGGCGGATTTAGTTAGAATGTCCACAATAACCCAAATTGAGTCATGACCGCTAGGCGTCCGTGGTAGCTTGGTGGTGAAATCCATAGCTAACTCTTCCCACTTCCACTGAGGAATAATAGGTTGTTGAAGTAGCCCAGACGGCCTTTGATGCTCTGTCTTGACTCGCGAACAAGTCAAACATCTCATCACGTACGAAGCGATATCTTTCTTCATCCCGGGCCACCAATAATGGGGTTTAAGATCTTGATACATCTTGTTGCTGCCTGGATGAATCGAGTATCTGGACTTGTGGGCTTCATTTAGAATAAGCGTCCGAAGAGGCTCAGAGTTCGGGATCCACGCTCGGTCAAGAAAATAGAGGATGCCGTCTGACTTGGTTTCGAATTTCTGCTCGGCTCCACATGACAAAACGCCCTTGAGATCACCATTCACAAGCGCTTGATTCTGAGCTTCACGAATTAAGGAAGGAAGGTTGGATTGAATCCGAATAGAGTACAGCTAGGTCCTTTCTTTACGACTCAATGCGTCAGCCACCACATTAGCCTTTCCCGGGTGGTAGCGAATTTCACAATCGTAATCGCTGAGAAGTTCGACCCAGCGTCGCTGCTTCATGTTCAACTCTTTCTGATTGAGGATGTGTTGTAAGCTCTTGTGATCGGTAAAAATGACACACTTTGTACCGTACAGGTAATGTCTCCAGATTTTTAGGGCAAACACCACTGCACCCAGCTCCAGGTCATGTGTTGCGTAGTTCTTCTCGTGCACCTTGAGTTGTCGAGAAGCGTAAGCGATGACCTTCCCTCGTTGCATTAAAACGCAACCGAGGCCCTGATTCGAAGCATTGCAATAAACGGTAAAGTCATCGTCACCTTCCGGAAGTGATAGAATCGGTGCATGGCAAAGTTTATTCTTCAGAGTTTGGAAAGCTTCCTCTTGATCTTGTCCCCACACGAAAGGTTCCCCTTTCTGGGTCAAAGTGGTTAAAGGCAAGGCAATCCTGGAGAAGTTTGAGATAAATCGGCGGTAGTAACCGGCCAGACCAAGAGATGAACGGATTTCGGTAGGTGTTTTAGGCGCTACCCAATTTCTGATGGCTTCTATCTTGGAAGGGTCGACGTGAATGCCGTCGACATTGATGACATGTCCCAAGAATTGAACTTCCCTTAGCCAAAATTCACACTTGGAGAACTTGGCATATAGTTGCTCTTTCCTGAGAAGCTCCAAAATAAGCCTGAGATGAAGCTCATGATCGGTCCTCGAACGAGAATAAATGAGAATATCGTCTATGAAAACAATGACAAACTGATCAAGATATGGACGGCAGACGCGATTCATCAGATCCATGAAGATGGCGGGAGCATTGGTCATTCCAAAAGGCATAACCATGAACTCGTAATGACCATAACGAGTTCGGAACGCAGTTTTCGGGATATCCTCTTCCAGAACACGCAACTGATGGTAACCAGAACGCAGATCGATCTTAGAGAAAAACGTAACACCCTGGAGCTGATCAAAGAGATCATCAATTCTCGGTAACGGGTACCGATTTTTGATGGTGAGTTTATTAAGCTCCCGGTAGTCAATGCACATACGGAAAGTCCCATCCTTCTTTTTGACGAAGAGTACTGGGGCTCCCCATGGAGACGAGCTAGGGCGAATGAATCCCTTGCTAAGAAGTTCTTGAAGCTGATTTGATAATTCTTGAAGTTCCGACGGAGCTAGACGATACGGTGCCTTAGCAATAGGGAGAGCACCAGGAATAAGATCGATACGAAATTCCACCTGCCTGCTAGGAGGAAGTCCAGGCAGATCTTCGGGAAAAACATCAGAAAATTCACGCACAACCGGAATGTCATGCAGTCTTTTGTCTTCGGATTCCTTGAGAGTAACATGAGCTAGAAATGCGGGATACTTCTTTCGAAGGTACCGACTGGCCTTTAAGCAAGAGACGATCCTTAGGCATCCACCCGATTTTTCGCCTTGAATAGTTAGAATTTCGCCAGAAGGTAAAGGGATACTAATAAGTTTCTCGGCGCAGATTACTTCCGCGTGATTGCTGGACAGCCAGTCCATTCCCACAACTAGATTGAAGCTTCCAAGACGAAAAGGTATAAGGTCAATACTGAACGATGTGGTGACAAGAGTAAGGGTGCAATTTCGGATGACAGACTCCACTTGTTTGGACTCTCCACTAGCAAGTTCAACAGAAAAGGCAGGGTCCAACTCGGAAATTTTTAATTTCAGCCAAGGAACCAATTCGCAAGAAACAAAGCTCCTATCAGCTCCTGTATCAAATAGGACAGACACCCAGTTGTTGTTAAGAATAAACGTACCAGTAATAACATCGGGGTTTTGGCGTGCTTCGGCAGCTCCAATGGTAAAAGCCCTCCCGCGAGCCGGAGGGATGTTGGTGACGCGGGGGCATCGATTTCTGTAATGGTCCATAGCGCCACACTCGAAGCAGCCTCGAGCAGGGTTAGGCTGAGGGTTAGCATTCCCCACAGCCAGTTGGTTGCCAGGACTCCTGCATCGCTCCACCAGGTGCCCGAATCGTCCACAATTCGTGCACTTGCGGCACGACTCTCTAGTTGGGTGATGATAAGAACATAAGTTGCACTTGGGATGTAGCCCAGTATATTCCTTTCTTGGTCTTCCCTGAGCTGTTGTGGCTGGAGCGGGGGCTATGGAGTACATCGCTACTAGATTCACAGTTAATGATGCAACACATAAGCACATAGCAAGCATAAAAGTGTGGGCATGTGATAGTGATGCATGAATTATCTAGAGTCAAGGGTCCTAGGTTATAGTCTAGGTCGGTTTCCTAATTCCCTATAACCATTGGCTCTGATACCAATCTGTCACACCCCGGTCGTAATTGGCGGAAAAACCGAGGCGTGGCGACGGGGTCGTGATTGATTGAGCACAATAGATTTAAAAGTCTAAATGCATAAACTTAAAACATGTCAACATTTCAACAATTCAACAGGTAGCAAATTCGTTCCATTACAACAGATAATGCTAACATCAATCCTAAATGTCTTCCATCTAAGGCCTCTATCAGCTATTTGCTACTTCCTGCTTCATTTCCTGAAAACATGTAACAAAAACGTCAACTACATAAAGTAGATGAGTGAATTCATAGGTTTAAGGAAAAAGGGATTATACACAAGCATACTAGACTAAGTTGTAGGGGTTTATATATAGGGTGTACCATCGGCTAACCCACCACTCCTACAACTTATCCTACCATGCTTGGGTATAAAGCCCGGTTTTAAAAAGGTTTGTAAGACAAGACAAGCGTACCAGACTAGGTTGTAGGGGTTTATATATAGGGTGTACCATCGGCTAACCCTCCACTCCTACAACCTACTCTGCTAAGCTTGTTTATATTTGTAAATCCAAGGTATAAAGATAGGTCAACTAATAATGTAGTGATAAGCCCTACACAAGCATACTAGACTAAGTTGTAGGGGTTTATGTATAGGGTGTACCATCGGCTAACCCACCACTCCTACAACATATCCTACTATGCTTGGGTATGCTTATCAACTCAACCAAGACTGCAAGAGTTATGTATAATGATTCCAAGTATTATTCCCATGCATACAGGTGTAATGATATCAAGGATATATGTATAAAGATACCAAAGAATCATATGTCACCATGTCTTGATGATAATGATGATAATGCATAATGATCACACGAGACCTGACATCAACCCACACAAGACCACACGATGCTACTTGATTTCCATGATGGTAACCCAAATCGATCACTTTGGATACCATGAGAGAATTCTAAAGCGTCCACTTTAGTATCTCTTGGATTCCTAATCGATCACTTAGGAAATCCTTCGGATTCTTAATCGAACACTTAAGAACCCCATAGGTCACGTGTATTCTAAATCGAACACTTTAGAATCCCACATCTAGTGACGGCCTGTCTACCAATCGACCACTTGGAGACCAAACATATGCACTAGTGTGACCTATACTGCCTATGTTCACACGACCACTAGACTGTCCAATGAATGATGTGTTTTCATGATAATGTATAACGGGCACATGACTTTGATTTCCAAACGTCCATTGTTCCCTAAGCGATCAATGATTCCCATGTTTACTCCTGAATAACTGATTAGACATACACAACTTCCGAGAAAGTTAAGGTATGAGTAACTTGCCATGATTACTTGTTTCCCCAATGTTCATTGTTTGCAAAAGATTTGCCAAGAATGTCTATGATAAAGAATGTTTGAATAAATGAGTTTTGTCAAAACGTGTACAGTTACCATGTTTCCACCCCAATGATTTGAAAAGCTTAAAAGAAAAAGGGGGCTATGAACTCACCTTGTTGGCTAAGTATGGTTGCTAGGGTGGTTGAGTGCTGCCAAACGTCGATCCTCTAAGTCTAGACAAGGACATAATAGGTTAACAACACGCTTTAAGTCTAAGAGTATAAGCCTACGCGACCTCGAGCAAAAACCAAGATTTAAAGTTGAAAACAAGCTGATTCTGGCACATTCGGTCGAATAAGGGCAGGTTCGATCGAATCAGCTACTTGTTCGGTCGAATATGGTACTGGTTCGGTCAAAGGGGCTGGGAAGAACACGTTCAGTCGATTGAGGACTCGTTAGGTCGAGTAGGATGTACATTCGGTCGAATACAATCGTATTCGGTCGAATGTGTATTCTGATTCGGTTAGTCTGTTCATTTGCCCACTGGTTCGACCGAATGGTCTCTTGTTCGACCGAATAGGAGATGGTTCGACCGAATAGGGGTCTATTCGACTCCTTCAAGCCGGATGACGGAGAAACCTACGGGATTTTGACGATTTTCATGATTTTTCGCCCAAAATCAATGTTTTATACATGGAAATGCTCGGAATCCATAGGGCTATTGATTCCTAACGTTTATAACAACAAAAGTATGCTTTTTGACACCAAAAATGACGATTTTTTACCAAGAACACACTTGAAACATAAGTTGGGGTTTTTGCTCGATTCGGGGCCGGATTTGATGATAAAAACGTATGATTTTCAAGAAGATTTTACCAAAAACAACAATAAACAGATTGGTGAACTCGAATTTTGGATTGAACAACTTTCTCTCACTACTCTCTCTCTAGAATTGGGGTGTTTGGGTGTGGGTGTGGAAGAGATGAAAGAAAATGGTGGAGTTTGTTCTTGCACTACGCTTATATACTCGGTTCTATCGGGTTCGGGTTTCGGTTACCTACGGGTCAAGGCTAGCTGAGTTCATAAGTTTTAACGAGCTAGAACTTTTCAGTAAAAATTTTATAAAAATCATTTTTCAAGTAATCGCTTGAAATCTTTTTAAATAAAAACCTTTTATTTTTTGAAAACACAAAATTAATATTTTTCAAACATAAGAGTTCTTTTTATGAAATAAACATTTTTAGCTGAAATAAACAGATTTTCCAATGATATGGATTCCGAACTTATCGTCCAGAACCCAAAGTGTATAGTTTCCGATGATTTCTTGATTTTAGTTTACCAGTCAAATTCCAGGGCGTTACAGGTGCCATATAAACCTCATCTAGACAATATGAGCAATCAGGGTGAACATAACCCAAATGAGCACGAAACCGAGGTTCCCATTTAGCAAAATCGCTAAATTTCATCATCCTAGGACACTTCGAATGTGAACCTATCTCGGTATCAAGTTGTAACATTTGTTGCATCAACATGTTTTGAGAAGCTAATGCATACATGCCGGTCATTTTTAACATGTTTCAAAAATTCAAGGGTGTATTGTGAAAAATAATGAACTGTGAACAGTGAATGTAACGAACTGTAAACAGTTGTAGAGAACTGTGAACAGTAAATTAACGAATCAAATCTTAACGAAGCTAAGATTGATCAGATAGCGAATCAAGATTGATATTAACGAATCAATCTAACGAATCAGGTAGTCAACAAATCAGAATTAGAAACAATAAGTCAACCTAGCGAATTGCAAAGTGTAACTTTAGCGAATTAGAAAGTTTTTCAGTAACGAATCGCTAAGAAAGACTTAGTGAAATAGATGACGAACCAGCTACAGTTGATAGCGAATCAAACTATAGCGAATTAGGTTGTTACAACAGTTTGTAACAAACTCTGACACCTAATGCCACATGGCAAAGGTTTTTATGACACAAATCCCAAGGTACACACGTGTCACACAAATCTGTTGAACAAAAATCAGATGTTGATGCGAACTGGTTAATGAATTACTTGGATTTTATAGCGAATTAACTAACTTAGATAACGAATCAAAGTGTCCAAGATGACGAATCACCATAAAGATGATAACGAATCAAAGTCATCTTCAAATATTCAAATCTTCAAAGATAAATTCCAGATCTTCTGGAAATGAAGAACACCAACCCAGAAACTTAGATGTGTAATACAATCTCAATTCTTAACCAAAACGCACAAATAAACTACCAAACGACTTGTAAATCGATCGCGAATCCAAAACACCTAAACTCGTAACCAATTAACCCTGATTACCAGTCCAATTATACCAAAACACAAACCCTCTTTCGGCCACAAACCAAAATCAGTACCAAATCAATCCAAAACCAAACCAAACTTCAATTCCGATTCACAATACCTTTTCTGTACCTTAACCAACTCAAATCCAGTCCAAACCTACCATAATTCAATCAATTCACCTAAAATTGATCCAAATTCACCCAAATAGAACACTAACAATAACTAATACTAATAAACAACTTAAACATCCAAATCAAGTGTAATTGAGCCCCGAAAGCTCTGATACCACTTGTTAGAACCCTTGTAATCAATCTATAACTATAACAGATCTCGGATCTCTGTTAATACGATTAATACATTAACTCGGATCTAGCTCATAATTACGTATGATTGTATGTTGTATATGTGTATATGTATATTATCAGTAATGGTAGTTTATAATATTAAAGTGTATATGAAGATTGAGAGAGAGTAATTTGACAGCACTTCGTTAATTATCTCAAAACTTAAATAACTCGTGAACAGTGTTCACATATAAATAGAGGATGGGGTTGGTTCGTTAACATTCCCTAACTAAGTAACACCCAAACTCGTTACATACGTTAAACTTAAATAATAATAGTGAATCACCCCCTGATTCATTAACATTCCCTAACGAATCAAGAGGGAATAACTTAAGTCTTAGTTCGCTAATCAACAATAGCGAACTAGACATTACGTTAACGAACTAACTATATAATTAATTGTTTATTACATAAAACAAAACGACCAGTGCATAAGATAAATACAAAGACTCGAGACGCAAAACCGTGCACTAACACATATCACACGGTCACCTGCATAAGCGTTGAAAATACAAACAACTTTGTCAACACGAGATTGAGTGAGTAAAACACCAGTTAAGTGAGATAATATATAATAAATAAAGAAAAATGCAAACTGTTCCTGTGAGATAAGCAATTTAACCAAATGAGCAAATAAATAAGTTGTCATTAACCGTTGCTTTGTGAAGTGGGCATTGGCTACTATGACGGTCGTATGGTCATACTATTATTGAGATTATGATAGACCTCTCCGAATGCTGTAACATCCCGAAATTTCTAAGAATAAATAATTAATATATTATTTATTTAAGAGGGAAAAGCTTACTTAAGTTTGTAGAGAAATAAAATAATAAAGATGGAAGGATAAGTAGGCTAATTAGATGGAATTAATTATGGACCAAAAAGGAAAGATGGGCTTAAGGTCCATGGGCTTAAGGGAGTATAAATACCCCTTAAAACCCTAATCTTTTCCATTTTCATACATCTCCACACCATAGCCTACACTATCAAAACACACACTTAACCCAATCCCCGTTTTTGAGAAAACCACCCATAAAGACACAAAGATTCTCGGAGATCTAGCCGTCGGATCAGTCTCAAATTTTAACCTAGTGTTCATCGTATATAAATAAAGATTTAAACCGATCAGAGGTAGGAAAGTCTGATTTTTATCAGCAAAACCGTAGCAGCTCAAAAGTGAAGATTCCGGCAACTGTTCAGGTGTTCCGGTGACGGTAGCGGGGGTTTACGGAGAAGGCGAGCTTATGGTTTTCTAGATAGGAACGAGACGGTTCCTTGACCACTTGAATCACTCAAATCGGAGTTCGTTTGATATGGTTTTGAGCATCTCGAGGGATTTCATACAAACCGCAAAGATACGTTTTTGTTAAAAAGGCTTACTTTTCATGTACGGATTTACATGAAAATTGATAGGATGATTGATCGGGTCATGATTATAGATAAAGTAATGAACTTGATAGTAAACGGGTTAGTTGGTTCGTTTCGGGTCAAACGAGTAGTGTTCCGTTTATGAAAAGTACGGGTAAACGAAGTTGGTTTTGCGGTGATGACAGCGCCGGAAAGACGGTGCCGGAAAAGCGTATACAACGATGAAAAGAATATTAAAACCTTAACCCTAATTCGTTATGTGACACTAAAGAATTAAAGGTAATTCGTTAACGGACTAACCTTAATTCGTGAAATGATTCGTTAATGAAGGAATGATGAACTAGCTCTGATTCGTTAAAT
Organism: Bidens hawaiensis; assembly: GCF_021521415.1. Lineage (NCBI taxonomy): Eukaryota > Viridiplantae > Streptophyta > Magnoliopsida > Asterales > Asteraceae > Bidens > Bidens hawaiensis. The sequence continues at coordinate 2,364,715 of NW_027491034.1, forward strand.
AATTCGTTATGATGATTCGTTAAGGTAGAACAACGAACTAGCTTCAATTCGTTAAAGCCAGTTCGTTATAAAAGATCAGATCGTTATAAAGAGTTCAGTTTGCTATTTTCTAAATAACGAATTAGAGGTTTGAAAGAATGAAAGAAAGGTCCTTGGACTTAGAATAAATGGCTTAATTACATATTAGCCCCTGGACTTTATTAATTTATGAAAGATACCTTTAAAGGTTAACGTGCAACGATTAACTAACCGGGAAATGACTCAACGGAGTAACATCGGCTTAGACACTTAAGATTAATTAAGTAAGCAGTAAGAAGGGCTAGAACAATATTTAATATTATATCTATCAAACAGTAAGTCGCGCCCAGCAAAGGAAGGGAATAACCTTAATCGCCGGACGCAACCGAGATCAGGTGTTTCTAGCCCCATTCCTTGTTATGTTTTTGGGGATGTGTGCATACTCGATGTGATTATTAATACACTTACTTTAAGTGGTAAGTGTATGCCTTATATGACTTATGTATGAATGAATGCTTGACGGTGCGTGAACGATCTTCGGATATTGCATGTACCGCCAGGTGATAGTTTGAAGATATTATTGTTATATACGATGTGTAATTGATGTGTGTATGTATGAAAGTTATAATTATGAATATATAGAAAAGTATGGTAATGTTGTATGGAAGAAAGGGAGACCGGACCCTAATAACATCCGAGGATGGAAGGGAGACCGGACCCTAATAATATCCGAGGATGGAGGGTGACCGGACCCTAATAATATCCGAGGATGGAGGGTGACCGGACCCTAATAATATCCGAGGATGGAGGGTACCGGAACCTAACAATATCCGAGGTATGTAGGGAGAAATGCTCTTTATAATGTAAGGTTAGTTACGTGTGTATTGTGTATGTTAAAGAAAGAAAGCACGAAAGAATGAAAGTATTTGTATGGCAGAACGATGAACACGTTAAGTATGTAATATGTATCTTCGGATATATATATAAGTTAGTATGTGAATGTATTGTTTGTTGCCTGATTAATTAAAACTCACTCAGCGTAGCTGACCTTTAGTATGCACGCAGGTTAACAGATTGAGACAGCTGGTTTGAGTAGGACACGTGGCAAGATTGAAGAGGCTGGCATCTGAAGATTTGTCGTGATGTTTTGATATTATCGATTATGTTATGTTTTAAAAGACAAGTTAAAAATGTTTGTGATAAATTGTTGACTATTATTATTATTTCGCGAAAGCTTTAATTAACTATGATATTTAGAACTATGTTTATGAGTAAATCCAACACCAAATGTAGGGCACCGGGAGCGGGGCTTTACAAGTTGGTATCAGAGCAAAGTTCGAGAGATTTAAGCATCCTACATGCTTAGACTCGAACAGAGAATGTGATTTAAGTAAGAAAAGAAAGAAGATGCCAGTTCAAGATAGCCATGTGTCACTCAAGCAAGCTCGGTAAAATGAAAAGTATATGATTAATTTCATGCATAATGTAAGATTGTGTAAGGAAGTTAGCTTAATTGCTATACAAAGAAAATTTGAATGTTGGCTTAATTGCTAAAGAAAGAATGTGTGTATGCTAGCTTAATTGCTAGGGATAAGAATGTAGGTTATATGTATGTTATGATTGTGTGAGAAGTAGGAACTAGCACAAGTGAAATCACAAAGGGAAATATGTAGAACCTGAGGAGTAATGTAAAGAGTTAATTACACTTGGCCACTATCATTAACTACTTACCTTACGAATCATGTGCTAAATAATTCCTAGAGTGATAACGTTTGTGTTTCTTAGAGATAAGATAGATGACTGACACATAGGGACAAGCACGAGGAGGTCGTACTGGACACTGTGGTAAGACACGTGCCAACCAGACACCTGTTGAAGAAGGGGTGACAAAGCGATATACGAAAGCAGTAGGATTTTGACTTTAGGAAGTAATGAAGAAGGATCACGCTTGGAGATTGTAGTCATGTACACTAAGGGATTTTCTCAATTGTTTCGAAAAACAATGCCAACAATGTTCGCTAAAGCATCAAAGGTATCCCAAACTAGGGAATCCAAGTGGAAGCAACATGAAAGAAACGAAGGTAAGCCAACTAGAATGAGTCAATACATGTAGTATGCCTGCAATAGTTAACTCCATAAGGGAACTTGCTGGGATTGTGAGTAACGAAGCGAAGGATGAGAAAGTAGAGATGATCGAGAAGGACGGGTGATTGTCAAGGTATCCTAATTGAAAGGGAGGAAATGATGAGGCTACATAGTGTAGCAGTTATGAAAGGAAGACGCTAAGAAGAATATAGTTGTGAACCTGAGGCTTTATGGAAGAGGCCACTAGCGATACCTTCGTTAACGTATGAAAATAGTTAAGAACTGAAAGGTAGAACTAGAGGGACGTGAGTTCCTTGCTACTTTTATGTCGACCTTAAGAGAGTTTGATGATGTTTGGGAATGGATTTGCGGTTGAGTTAAGGCTCATATAGCAGGTAAGAGCAAGTTGATAAGGTTTAGGTCTTTGGATGGCGGTACGGTGACGATTTATAATAATAAGGAAAGTTCAAGGCTTAACGTCATTGCGATGATAGAAGCTGAATGTTTGTTAAGACGAGGGTGCAGTGCCTACCTGGCGTATGTTGTCAAAGCTACGGCCGACACAAAATAAATGAAAGATGTTCATGTAGTGTGTGACTAACCAGAACTGTTCCCATAGGACCTTCCAGGGTTACCACTGGAACGAAAGGTAGAATTCCAGATAGAGTTAATACCAGGAGCACAACCCGTTGCGAAAGCACCTTACCGCATGTCGCCGTCCAAGATGAAAGAGTTAATGTCCCAACTACAGGAACTCCTCGACGAAGGCGTTATATGCAGAGTATTTACCTACGAGGTGTACCGGTGATGTTCTTAAAGGGAAAGATGGAAGTATGAGAATGTGTATAGATTACTGCGAGGTGAACAAGCTTACTTTGAAGGATAGATATTTGTTGCCACAAATTGATGATTTGTTTGATTAAATGCAAGGTGCGAGTTGGACCTCGCAAATAGACCTCAGAGCAGGCTATCATTAGTTGAAGGTGAAAGAGGCAGACATCCCTAAGACAACATTTCAGACGCGAGATGAATACTAGGAGTTTCTCGTGATATCATTTGGATAGACGAATGCTCAAGCAGCATTTATGGTTATGATGAATAGGGCATGTCATCCGATATTAGGAAAAATATGCCATTGCCTTCACAGACGATAGTTTTGATTATTCAAGGGATATGTCCGACCATGCTGAACACTTGAGAGAGGTGTTGGAAACGCTGAAGAAAGAGTAATTGTATGCTAGGTTTTCAAGGTGTACCATTAATACATGTCATAAGAGTTTGGATATCTCTTCAAGCAGAAGGAACACAATATAAGACAAGAAGATGGGTAAGGCTGATAAAAGAATTGTGATTTTGAAATCAAGTATTATCCTCGTGAGGCTAATGAGGTCGTTGACGCGCTAAGTCATAAAGTTGAAGAGGATATCATGACGATTAAGTTGTATAAATTAGTTAGCACTTCGGATTTCATGGGCGAGACCTGCGAGAAACAATAGAAGTTATAAAGAATGGGAGCAGGATGAAGAAGAAAAGGAATGCATTATCGGGTTACATAGAGATTTGAACGATAATACTTATGATGTGAGAATCTGATTTGGTAGCCGGTGGATTCGTAGACATGCGAGATCCACCAAGATGTATCAAGACTTGTAGATAGACTACTAGTGGCCGAGTATGGAAGATGCAAGTGATATGATATGTCGGTAAGTGTTTGACTTGCTCGCAAGTCAAGGCAGAACATCAGAAGCTGCATGAAAAGGAACAACCATTAGAAACAAGAATAGAGATGGGAACGCATCACCGTGGATCTCATAACTTAGCTACCATGTACAGCTAGATACCATGATACTATCTGGGTGATTGTGGACCGTTTGATGAAAGGTGCTCACTTTATACCAATAAGAGAAGCTATCTCATCGAAAATGTTAGTTAAGGAGTTCATTAGCAAGATTGTGACAAGGGATGGAGTGCCATTGTCAATTGTGTCAAACATAAATAGTCGGTTTACATCGGGGTTTCGAAAGTAAGGAATTTGATTACAATGAAGGCGGATACTGATGAAAGTTAAACCCTTAAGTAGAAGTCAAATGAAGATGAGTTCATGATATGTAATAGTTTTGGAAAAATAGGATACTTTTCCTACATAGACAAGAACAACCGCAAGTATTAGGAAGGTGAAAATGACATTAACGCAGAAGGAGGGTATAAAAACCAAGGACAAAAGCTGGAAAGACATGCAGGGAAGGCGTAGAGATGGCTTAGACTTATGTTATTGGAATTAAGTCTTGACACAAATGATTAGTGTGTAACTGATAATCATGTGATCATGGAAGGGAAGTCCTCTGGAATGGAAAGTATAAGAGGGTATTATAAACGAAGGTCGAGACGTACCCGAAGGGAAGTCGGTTAAGGTAATTGGTTAAGATAAGATCAGGTAGCTTGATATTCAACGACAAACAACAACGGATTCTTCGGACAACGTGAGACTTGATTAGTCAAGAAAAGGAACATGTATCATCATGGACTTCATGATCAAGCTACCTTAGACAGCTATAACTCATGAACCCTATGTGTTGATACAGAGCTGAGAATGAAAGAAGGTTTAAGTGGTAACTTAAGGAGTTCTCCAACAAGTTATGCAATAGATGTACTAAACGATTGCAAGAAGTGTTCTACCTTAAGGGATGGACAAAGGGATTTCAAGAAATAATCATTAAGGAGGAACTGGGAGTGCTTCCTTAAGTTTTTAATGCATCGCAAACAGCATATTTGCTAAAGTTTGCAAATGGACAGAAAGGTCATTCAGTGCTTAGTGTAACGATAGTAAGTGCAATGTTTCTATTTAAAGGAAAAGAAAGAAGAGTATGTTTGTGGAAGTGATATGCACTAGCAAAGTCTAGATAAGGAAACATATCATCAAGGACTTCATGGACAAGCTACCTAGAAAGCTAAAACTAATTAACATCACTCGATGATTGTGAGACAAAGTATAAACCGATAAGTTGGGAAGCTAAGCCGGTTCAAGAAAGAATGTGAATATAGAAAGCAGTCCTTTAACAAGGACTAAGTAGGTTTCGAGGACGAAACCTCTTATTAGGAGGGTAGACTTGTATCATCCCAAAATTTCTATGAATAAATAATTAATATATGATTTATTTAAGAGGGAAAAGTTTACTTAAGTTAGTAGAGAAATAAAATAATAAAGATGGATGGATAAGTAGGCTAATTAGATGGAATTAATTATGGACCAAAAATGAAAGATGGGCTTAAGGTCCATGGGCTTAAGGGAGTATAAATACCCCTTAAAACCCTAATCCTTTCCATTTTCATACATCTCCACACCATAGCCTACTCCATCAAAACACACACTTAACCCAATTCACGTTTTTGAGAAAACCACCCATAAAGACACAAAGATTCCCGGAGAACTAGCTGTCAGATCAGTCTCAAATTTTAACTGAGTGTTCATGGTATATAAATGAATATTTACACCAATTAGATCTTCGATAAGAGGTAGGGAAGTCCGATTTTTATCAGCAAAACCATAGCAACTCAAAAGTGAAGATTCCGGAAAATGTTCAGGTGTTCCGGTGACTGTAGCGTTGGTTTCCGGTAAAATTGAGCTGATGGGTTTGTAGATCAGGACGAGACGGTTCCGTGGCCGCTTAAATCACTCAAATCGGAGTTCGTTTGATATGGTTTTTGGCATCTCGAGTGATTTCATACAAAAACCTCAAAGGTACGTTTTTGTTAAAAAGACTTACTTTACATGAACGGGTCATGATTGTTGATAAAGTAATGAACTTGATAGTAAACGGGTTAGTTGGTTCGTTTCGGGTCAAACGAGTAGTGTTCGGTTATGAAAAGGACGGGTAAACGAAGTCGGTTTTGCATGAAACTTGGTAAGATAGTAAATCAGACCCTATTATGCGAGAAAGATGTAATATTTAACCTAAATAACTTGTTTTGAATTAAAAACGGGTAAATGGGGTAAGATCCCTGTTTTCCGGCGATGACGGCGCTGGAAAACCGTATACAAGGATGAAAAGAATATTAAAACCCTAACCCTAATTCGTTATGTGAAACTAACGAATTAAAGGTAATTCGTTAACGGACTAGCTTATTTCGTGAACTGATTCGTTAATGAAGGAATGACGAACTAGCTCTGATTCGTTAAATAACTCGTTATGATGATTCGTTAAGGAAGAACAATGAACTAGCATCAATTCGTTAAAGCCAGTTCGTTATAAAAGATCAGTTCGTTATAAAGAGTCCAGTTCGCTATATTCTGAATAACGAATTAGAAGTTTGAAAGAATGATAGAAAGGTACTTGGACTTAGAATAAATGACTTAATTACATATTAGCCCTTGGTCTTTATTAATTTATGAAAGATACCTTTAAAGGTTAACGTGTAACGATTAACTAACCGGGTAATGACTCAATGGAGTAACATCGTCTTAGACACTTAAGATTAGTTAAGTAAGCAGTAAGAAGGGCTAGAACAATATTTAATATTGTATCTATCAAACAGTTAGTCGTGCACAGCAAAGGAAGGGAATAACCTTAAACAGTGGACGCAACCGATATGAGGTAAGTTTCTAGCCCCACTCCTTATTATTTTTTTGGGGTTGTGTGCATACTCGATGTGATTAGTAATACACTTACATTAAGTGGTAAGTGTATGCATTATATGATTTATATGAATGAATGCTTGACGGTGCGTGAACGATCTTCGGATATTGCATGTACCGCCAGGTGATAGTTTGAAGATATGATTGTTATATATGATGTGTAAACGATGTGTGTATGTATGAAAGTTATAATTATGAATATATAGAAAAGTATGGTATGGTTGTATGGAAGTAAGGGAGACCAGACCATAATAACATCCGAGGATGGAAGGTAGACCGGACCCTTGATGTGCGTGCGCGTAGCTTGTATAAATATGATAGATTGGATATTTAGCTTTTGCACAAGATCGTGTTTTAAATTTATAAAAGGGATTTCTACAAAGACTAAACACACACAAAATATGCAAGTGTACCTATCGTATATGTAGAATAGTATTGGTAAGAACCAAGTATCGATCCGTGGACACAAAGGTTTCTAATAATAAATCGTTGTTTTACTTCAATCGGAGGTTTTAATCTTTTTGGGATTGATTTTTAAACTTTTTATAAAATATAAATACTTATATATATAATATATAGGTGACCGAGACAAGAGATTCTAAACGAGTTGTTCAATTATGCCAAGATTACCATCTAAGATCAAGAATCCACTCCATTTTAGCATTGATAGTTAATATGTGGACATGTGATAAACTTGTCGTAGCAATATATGATAGATAGCTCCTTAAGCCTTAAGTGAGCATCTTCGGAATTAAGGAGATGGTATGCGCATTTTAAAGTCCACCCTTTCCTAATGTCATACCATCTCAATGATGTCGATTTGAGTTGACAAGTAGTTTCGTAAAATAGAAAGATTAGGATTGACTTTGATTTCTCAAATACCACTTCTAACAACTTCGGGTGGTTGTAGTTCATCACACAACCTCCCCTTGGTTGATTTATGTAGGTTATAATTACACATTCCGTTAACATATGGTTTCTTTAACTAATTTGATATCCTAAGCAAAGCCATTTTCGAATTACCGAGGTTTAAAAAAATACACCATAACTTATATTTCATCATTTCTAAGTACACTATAAGGATCCATGTTTCGATAATGTATCAAAGTATTTCTATATTTCAAGAACATGAATCGATCATGAACGATTGCCAATGATATTGACAACCACCAACTTTGATTTAGTGATTTAAGATAATGAAACATTTCTCATCAAAAGATAATTGTAATATAACCACGTACTTTACTAGACTACATCACATGTCTTGGTTAATTATCAAGTAAAACAAAGCTTCTTCATAGATTTTAGATGGTAAAAGGAGTTTAGCTCATATTGAGCATAGTGATAAACATTAAGATGATTGAATCCTTCTTCTTAATGATGGTAATGATGGTTGATGATGATGATTAGTGGTGATGACCTCCAAACCTTCAAACTCTTCACTAGATCTTCAAAGTGAGTGTTAGTGTGTGTTCTATAAGTGAAAACCGGAGAGAATTCTTTTCAAGGCACACCAAATGAGTGCAACATGAGCCACTATTTATAGGCATTCCGGATGGTGAGGCACGGCCCCGTGCTTGATGAGCACGTCCCCGTGCATTTTTATAACATGTGCCAGATTTGTTTTGTCTTTTCTGTGACGTGGCCACGGCCCTGTGGTTGGTAGGCACGGCCCCGTGATTTTTAGTGACATGTGCTCAATTCTTCTTTGTCTTTTCTGTGTTCTCATCCACGGCCCCGTGCATGATGAGCACAGACCCGTGCTTTTGCTTCCAGATTTTGTCTTTTCTTGTGTCAGAAGCATGGGGGCGTGTTTCTTGAGGCATGGGAGCGTGTTTCTTTGTTTTCTTGTGTTTTCTTCTGTTTTTTCTTCGTCTATTTGCTTGTTTCTTCGTTTGAGGCTTGGTTTCACCTGCAATTATGTTTTATTATGATAAGTAGTCTTTTATGCTATGTTATTGGATAGAAATTGCAGTTTTTAGAGATTATTTGATGCCGAAAAGATGTATATTTATGTGTACATCAACCCTAATAATATCCGAGGATGGAGGGTGACCGAACCCTAATAATATCCGAGGATGGTGGGTGACCGGTCCCTAATAATATCCGAGGATGGAGGGTACCGGACCCTAACAATATCCGAGGTATGTAGGGCGAAATGCTCTTTATAATGTAAGGTTAGTTACGTGTGTATTGTGTATGTTAAAGTAAGAAAGCACGAAAGAATGAAAGTATGTGTATGGCAGAACGATGAACATGTTAAGTATGTAATATGTATCTTCGGATACGTATATAAGTTAGTTTGTGAATGTATTATTTGTTGCCTGGTTAACTAGAACTCACTCAGCGTAGCTGATCTTTAGTATGCACGCAGGTTAACAGATTGAGACAGCTGGTTTGAGTATGACACATGGCAAGATTGAAGAGGCTGACATCTGAAGGTTTGTCATGACGTTTTGATATTATCGATTATGTTATGTTTTAAAAGACAAGTTAAAAATGTTTGTAATAAATGTTTGACTATTATTATTATTCCGCAAAAGATTTAATTAACTATGATATTTAGAACTGTGTTTATGAGTAATCCAACACCAAATGTATGGCACCGAGAGCGGGGCTTTACAAATTCGGTCAAATAGAGAAAGTAAGCATATAACACGTTAGACATAAACTGATATATACACACATGATCAACAGTTGCAATTGAATATTATATAATATAAAAATATCTAGTTACGCATATGTCCCCAAAAGATAAAAATAAGTAAAATAGGGGAGTGAGATACTCACCATATCAAATAAGTAATAGGATAACAACTGATAAGAACAATAACGGTAGATCAAACTCTGACGAGATAGCCTAATAAAGAATCAGTGCAGAAAAATAAATTTAAATAATTAACTGTTTGAAAGAGAGTTGGGAATTTTGAAGGTTAGTTATTATTATTATGACAAATATATATTACTTAGATTTATTAGAAATTTATTATTTTTATAGATATTTTAACACGTAATATATTTTAATTAATATACTTAATGATATAAATAGAATTCTCATGTAAAATACATATTTATATATATACTATATATAAAAAAAAATGAAAAGGACCTCTTAATTTTTAAAAGGTCCAACCTATAATGCAACTTGTACCACACATGATGCATCAAATTTTAGGATTTTAAGGGCACTTTTGTCTTTAGCCATATCAATGAACGGTTAACTTCAACTTTGTCAAAAATAAATTACAATTTTAGTCCATCAACTTCAATTAGTTTTTGTTAATTTATATAAAACTTACACATTTACCCCTTATTCTAAACAAACTACTCCCACGAATTTTAACCGGCCATAACTTTTTCACACGTTAATATGTTTTTTTTTAAATTTACATCACAAAAACAAGCCTATTTTATCTTTAATTTGAGTATCATATTGCTATAGTTTATTAATTTTTAAAAAATTAACATGTTACGTGATTATCAATTAGTACCGGCAAAAGGTCGTACATGTTCGGCTCATGGGTCATAACAAATTATGGTCAGAACATGTCGATACAAAAATATGGTTAGTTTGGTTCGGTTGTCGATGGGTTTAGTTCAAAAGAGGTCAGGTCAAAACGAGCTTTGGGTTAAAATGATGTTGGGTTGGAATGGGTTTCGCGTCAAAATGGGTTGGGTTAAAAAGTGGTTTACTTGAAAATACAGTACATTTCATCTCTGCTTCTTGATTTTCGTCACCGGTTACGTACGTTAAGGCATTAATTACGTGGATGACCTTGTTTAATTATGCGTACCTGATTACTCGCGTGTAGGCATTGTGTGACGCGATTACCGACAACGGCTATGTGTACAATGTCACGTTACGCACAAACCATCATCGGGATATACACGTACTGTTGCGAGGAATGTACTGACATCGATAATGTTCGTGCGTATCTTACTGCATCGCGCCGGCACAATCCTAGTTATTATAATATATATATATATATATATATATATATATATATATATATATATATATATATATATAGGTTAGTTTAATCATTTAGCTAACATTAATATATATATATATATATATATATATATATATATATATAAAAGTATTTATATTTACATAAAACCTTTAATATTTAGATATAAACAATTATATCATCTTTATCTATATTACACTAGATTATTGACCCGTGAGCGCCACTGGAGGAAAAATATAAATCATGTAACGTCCACACGTTTCTAGCATTAACTGATATATAAATCATGTAAAAACATAACATTCAATTAAAATAACATCCATCTTACAATTTAAATTAGTAAATAGTTCTTTATAAACCAAATTTGTAGTTTTATTTGTAACTTTACCTTCCTTGTCTAATATAAGCATTTTAACACAATCTCTATTCTTCACTCGTGATAAAGCCACATATAGCTAACCATGTGTAGACACCGGTTATCGAAGGTATATGTCAACTCTTGCTAGTGATTGGTCTTGACTTTTATTAATGGTCATTGCAAAACATACCGCAACAGGATACTGTCTTTGTTTCAATATGAATGGTAGCTTCTTATTTGAAGAAATTAGACCACTACGAGTTATATAAATGTGAAACCCAATATTAGTACCTATAATAACCTTTACTTCGATAAAATGCCTCCCCAAGTTAATAACTTGTAATCTGGTTCCGTTGGGTAAACCGTTTTTCCGATTAATATTCCTTAGTAACATTATTAGCACGCTAACTTTTTGAACCAATCTATGATTAGGCATACTAGACATCTTTAAACATTTAGAAAATCCGGTGAGTGGAATGCTGGATCGAAACCAGGACCAACACTATCAGATTTATCTATACTATCATAACTGAGATATTCAACTTCTTCTCCAAGAAACAAAGACAAAAATTTGTATTTAATATCTTGAACAACCTCATTTAAAGGTGCAAGTATGGCCCTTTCTTGAAAATATGAAATATCATTAAAATTTTCCAATAATGCTGAATATACAAAATCAATCGTATCAGAAATAGGATCGGATGAATCACCAATAAAAAGATCATATGGTATATCTATAATGGCGTTTTTGTATTTATAAATAATGAAATTATAAATAAATGATTATTTTACATGAATTATAAGACATCATAACTTATTTGAATCACATACAAAAACATACAAAGACTAACAAAGATAAATGAAAAATTAAAATATTTTATAACTTATATCATGTGTACAATAAGCAAACAAAGAAATTAGTCTCCAAATCAACAAAACAGTTTTACAATTTTGATTCAACAAAACTTCTATATCAATGTTGATTCAAAAGATGAACTTTATCTATGACATTTATTACACATAAATAAACGTAATGTTTATTGCTCTAAGATAGTACCCGTGTTTATTTACACATCAATTTAAATATTTGTTGCACATCAATGTTAAAATATGAACAATATCTAAGACATTTCTTTTTACAAGTATATTTTAAATGTATCTTACAAAACAAACTGTTATGACAATCTAAAACCTAAATTTAGTCTTTCATAATACTATAATTAATTGATGTTCCGAATAAAGTCTTAATCAATATTCAATAACATATTAATTTTCATTCAAGTGTAGTTGACATATAGTTGATTCCTAATATATATCATTTAGGAAATTAGGCAAAACTTTCTCATCCATTTTTTATAACTTCTTTATGGATAAATTATGTTAAAAAATTATTGAATACATCTAATAATAATAACAATAATAATATTAATAATAATAATAATAATAATAATGTTTTAATTGATTGTGCTCTTTAGCTTTTATGCTTCTTCATTCTATATCCATTTAATCCGTTTTCTTTGTAGATGTATTTTTTTTATCCATTTAGACAAATTGCATCTACTCGAGAGATTAAACTTTTCGTCATATTTCGTACATGCTAATTTGGTGGTGATGAAAATAAAAATTTAATTTTGTTAAAACTTAAATATATTAATAATTAAAAAAAATTCATTATGGGAATAATATGAATAAACTAAGAAAACATCTCATGTTCACTAATGGTTATTAACGAAGAAAAATGTATAAATTAAGATGAAAACATGTTTTATTTTTAGCAACCACTATTTGTTTGACAATTAGTTAAAATCATTTTATGCATTATTTTTAGGTGTTTAAAAATATAAGATTTAATGTAAATTAATGTTTGTCAACTTAAGATTTGATTAGAAGTCAAAACTTAAATTAGGTCAAAAAAGTATTATCATTTTGTACAATAAAAATAGTGATTAAAATACGAATTAAAACATATATTAGTAAATGATGTATATGAATATGGTTGATGACAATTAAAGAAACTTTATAAATAATTTTATTTAAACGAATATAAGCTAAAAGTTACAAATAATTGTTATATCTAGTTAGGAATAAGGTATTGATATATTTTGATACCATAATTAAAAGCGTAACAATTACTAAATAAATAATTAATTAATATGAATCAATTTTTTAAGTAATTGTTTTTAATATAACAATAATTTTGGTAATACGTGTATTATTTATATAAAATGAATATTGATTTTTGACTCTAACAATAATGGTTTTTTATTTTATAAAATATTTTAGCAATAGAAAGTGAGTTAATTTCATAATAATGATGGAATAACAAAATGCATAAGAGGCAAAAATTCAGGAAGTCAATTGATGCTATTTTTAGGCATATACATCTTGACATTTAGACATAACTATAAAATTGTCAAATAAAAAAATATAAACTTTTCTAAGATTGGAAATTATCAAAAATTTTTAAATGTCAATTGTTATGGCTTGAATTTTATGCTGAGGATCCTCAATTCTTAACTATCTTATGGATAGATTATCCTTGAGATGTGTAACAGGTTATAAAGGATCAATGATCCTCAGTATGTTGAGTCAAGAAATTAACCTAAGGGGAAGATTCTTGAGTCAAAGATTTGACCTAAATGAAGTACATGGAAGATTGGAATCTTCTCAACCTCCTCTGAATTCGCTAAGTAATGGATCCGAGCACACCTTAGACATCCGAGCAAGCTTTTACTTAGCTGAGTACGATATTTTGCCTACCGGGCAAGGTTTACTTCAAGTAGTCTTCTTTAGTGGATATCCGAGCAGGGTTTGCAAATTAGTGCATTGCTGGGTAAGGTACACTAGTTTATGTAAATCCGGGCAAGGTTCACTTTATCAAGCAAGTCTGTTCTTCAGAACCAAGTATTTTACTCTTCCGAGTAAGGTTTGGTTGACCAAGTCCAAGAAGTCAAGTGATTGGAAGTCCGGGCAAGGTATTCATTAATAAGTATGATCCAAGTATGCTTGATAATTTAAAGGAATATCTCTAAGTAATATCGGGCAAGGTTCAGCTCAAGCAAGGAACAGTACCCCCGAGTACACTTTGCTAATAAGTTATTTTATAACAAAGAGCTGAAATGGATCATTGAAGAACAAGGTTGCTCGTAAGGAGTTGTCGGGCAAAGTCAAGAAGACTGAAGTCTACTCGGTGAGTATTTTACTTGGTAAAATACTCTTCAAGCAAAGTCTACCCGGAAACTGATTCCGAGCACACTTCTATGTTACCAAGTCATGAAGGATGGCAGAGTACACAACGTACTCGGAAAATGAAGATTTATGAGAAGCCTACCCGGAAGACTTGTTTTACACTTAGTTTATTTTGAATATGTAATTTGAATATGTATGATTGTGTTTAGGGTTTCTAGAAGGAATGACATCTGTCCTAGGTTGGCAGGCCTATAAATAGAATGTTTAGGGCACGCCGCCAAGAGAGAGAGGACACGGACTTTGAGCCTTTACACTTTTCGGATAAGAAAGAATATTTCTTGAAAGTGACGGCTGTCCTAGGATTCCTAGAACCCTAAATAGATTATCCACTTTGTATGATGAAAATTATATAGATGGAAATCTTTTGAGTGAATCCTGTGTGTGCTTTCTACCTTTGATTATTCTTTGCAACCGTATGTTTGTTATTAATTCCGCCTTTAACAAACGGATATCTTTCTAAATATAGCAACCCTTCATTTAATCTCTTGTCAACACATTAATCTGTGTGAGTTATGACATGATTAATTAAGATCCAGCTGAAACCGAGGGACCCGACAAGTGGTATCAGCGCTTGTTACTGCTATTTTGGAAAGATTGTTGCTGATTGAAGATTTGAAGAAGAATGACGTAAGCAGACCACTGTTCGATTGATTTGTGACGTCAACAGCCCTGTTTTTCATTTTTATTCCAGATCTACAATCTACCGGTGTTTTCTCTTCCTTATTTCAATTAAAGTTCTAATCTTTATATCTAAATCTTGTTCTAATCACATCAGACACATCAGATCTAAGCATTCTGCTTTCAGATCTGATTATTTTGAAAATGTCTGGATATGAGGAACAAGAGGTGTCTACTAACAAGATACCAAGGTTGTATGGACGGGAAAACTTTATCAAATGGAAAGTACTCTTTGAAGCAGCCGTATGCTACAATGATATTGATATGTGGAACTCCATCAAGAATGGTCCACAAACTGATGTTGAAGAAGGTGCAAATGCAGCTGCAACTGCTGCTGTAAGAGAAAGAATGAGAAAGGTGGATGACAAAGCCTTAGCTATGATTAAGCTAGGTTTGTCTTGGGAGATTCTGACCAAGGTGGCACATCACACAACTGCCAAGCAAATGTATGATGCCATCCTTGAGATGTATGAATGGAATACTGAACTAAAGAACATAAAGAAGCAAAGACTGAAGCAACAGTTGGAAAGGTTCAAGTATATGGAAGGAGAGAGGTTGAAATCAATACTAGAACATTTTCTAAGTATTGTGAATGAGTTGAGGACAACTGATTATGTAATGACTGACTTTGATTTAAATACAAAGTTACTCAACTCAATACCAAAAGAATGGTATACTGCTTGCAAGTTCATCCTTCAAAAGCATAATTTCAATGAATTGAAATTGGATGATGTAGTATGCTTTCTTCAGGCTGTAGAACTTGAAATGATAGAAAATGAGATGATTAAGGAAGATAGACCCTGCTTCAATGTTTCAAATGCATTGATTGCACCCATGGGAAATCTGTCTACCAAGAATCAAAAGCACATTCCCATTATTGAAGAACCAGCTGAACATAATATTGTCACTCCAAAATCTTTCATTGGAGGTAGCACAAGTAATCAAGGAAATCAGCAAAGGTTCAATGTGCAACTGATTGATGATACTGAAATCGCCTCAATGGGAAGTGGGAATGTGCATCACTCTAGTGGTGTAAATGGTCAAAAAAATAAAACAAATGCATTGCTGTCTATGTTTACTGAGTCATATAATGCATTTTTTGCAAAGAACCTAATTCACACAAGTGTGGTACAAGATGATTTAGAGCAAATTGATGCAGATGACTTGGAAGACATGGATTTGAAGTGGAAAGCTGCCTTGTTGGGATTGAGAAGTAAAAGGCTGTATAACAGAACTGGTAGGTCTCTGGTTTCTGGTCCTAATGACAGGATTGGATTTGACAAGTCAAAAGAAATCTTCTACAATTGTCAGCAACCTGGTCATTTTGCAAGAGAATGTAATCAACCAAGAAATTTCAAATGAATCAATACAAGAATCAACAACAAGGAGGTCAGTAGCAATATCAACAAAATCAACCAAGAAGTCAGCAGCATTACCAACAAAATCAGCCATGATTCAACAACAACAACAATCAAATGAACAACTTCAACAACAACAACTTCAATCCCAACAACAATTACAACCCCAACTTCAACAACTTTCAGCCTCAAATGAATAATCAACAACAAAGTATGCAACAGACTCAAGGTTTTCAAATGAATAACAATCAAAACCTTCAAGCAGCTCAAAATGTTCCAAACAACACTGTTCCAGCAAATCAAAATCAGATCAGAAATCAAGGAAATGTGGCAGTGACTACACAACATGAAGGAAATTTTGATTGGAGAAATCATGAAGAGGACATTGAAGATGATATCAGGAAAGCAAATGTGGCATTCATGGCCATAATTGAGAAAGAAAAAGGATAATCATCTCAGGAACAGTCCACTCCTCTAAATGATATATGGTATATGGATAGTGGTTGTTCTAGGCACATGACTTGTGACAAGAGATCTCTTGTCAATTATGAAGAGAAGTATGAAGGTCCAGTAGCTTTTGGGAGTGATGAAAATGGTGGAAAGATTGTTGGAAAAGGAATCTTAACAAATGGGAAAGTCTCATTTGATAATGTATTTCATGTTGAAAGTCTTCAGTACAATCTGCTGAGTATATCACAAATGTGTGATAAGGGTTACAAAGTTAGTTTTGATGATTCACACTGTTTCATTTTAAAACCTGAGTTTGTAATTCCACCTGAAATGATTATGATGATGGCACCAAGAAATGGTAACATGTATGAATTGAATATGAAAGAAGCTGTTTCAAGAGGAGGTGCATGTTTTGTTTCCAAAGCCACTGAAAATGAGTCAAAATTGTGGCATAGGAAACTATGTCATGTGAACTTGAAGAACATGAATAGACTTGTCAAAGGTGAGCATGTGATAGGCTTACCTACAAGATAATTCAAGTTGGATGATCATTGTGATTCATGTCAAAAGGGAAAACAACACAAATCTACTCATAAGTCAAAACTCATCAACTCAATTGATCAAGTACTTGAATTACTTCACATGGATCTCTTTGGCCCTGTGAGTGTACCAAGTATTGGGAAGAAAAGATATTGTCTGGTGATCATTGATGACTATTTAAGATACACTTGGGTTTATTTCCTAAGTACCAAGGATGAGACTGCAAAGTTGATTAAAGGGTGTGTAACAATGATTGAGAACAAGTTGAATAAGACAGTCAAGATGATGAGAAGTGACAATGGCACTCAGTTCAAGAATGGAGTTATGCAAGAATTCTGTGAAGCAAAAGGAATACAACAACAATTCTTAGCTCCTAGAACTCCTAAACAAAATGGTGTTGCAGAAAGAAGAAATAGAACTTTGATTGAAGCTGCAAGAACCATATTAGCAGATGCTAATCTGCCTGTCACTTTTTGGGCTGAAGCTATAAATACAGTCTGCTATGTTCAGAACAGGGTACTTGTGAACAAAAGGCATAACAAAACTCCTTATGAAATATTTCACAACAGAAAGCCTTACATCAAGTTTTTCAAGCCCTTTGGATGCAAATGTTTTCTTTTGAATACAAGGGACTATTTGAACAAGTTTCAAACAAAATCCCTGGATTGCTTCTTTGTTGGATATTCTACACACTCAAAAGCCTACAGAGTTTATGTGAAAGATCACTTGAGTGTTATAGAATCATCTGACATCATCTTTAATGAGAATCAATTTAATACGGTTGATGGTGCAACATGGCTGTTTGATCATGAGAAGTTAATAAGGTCTTTCAAGATTTATCCTGAAGACTTTGATGAATCTTTCTACAAGACCAGTGAAATTGAAGAGAAAAAGAAGAAGTCATTGGTCTTGGAAGAATTATGGAAGAAGATTGCTGAAAAGGAAAAGGAATATACTTTTGTGAATAATTCCTCATGTGATATTGGTGAACCTAATCAATAAAACAATCACAATGTTGAACATGATCATACTGAGAACAATTAAGACAATCAAAATGCACAAAATGATCAAGTTCAGAATGAGGGTGACACAAGCAACCAAGCAAGTGGAGAAGAAGCTGCATCTACAGCAAGATTTCAAGATCTATTTCAAAGATTGAACTTAGAAAACAATGGTGCATCTACTTCAGGACAACATAATGATGATGCACTAGAATTTCATGATGCAGAAGCTGATTTAATCATTGAAGAACCAGAGTTCAATGAAACAAATCTTGACACAAATTTGTCTACAGATATGATTGTACGAACTCCTTATGTGGAAAAGAATCATCCTTCTGAAAACATCATTGGTGATTTGCATGAAAGAGTTACAAGAAGTCATTCCGAAATTGCAAACATTTGTCTTTACTATTGTCCCAAATAGAACCAAAGAACATAGCACAAGCATTAAAAGATAATAGTTAGGTGGAAGCAATGCAAGAGGAATTGGCACAATTTAGAGACCTGCATGTGTGGGATCTTGTTGATAAGCCATTTGACAGATATGCAATTGGAACCAAAAGGGTTTTTAGAAACAAAAGGGATGAAAGGGGTTTGGTGATTAAGAATAAAGCTAGACTTGTAGCACTGGGATGTCTTCAAGAAGAAGGAATAGACTTTGAGGAAGTCTTTGCACCGATTGCAAGACTTGAAGCTATCAGGATTTTTCTTGCATATGCTGCCTCAAAGAACATTAGAGTGTTCCAGCTTGATGTTAAGTCTGCATTTCTAAATGGAAAGATTGATAAAGAGGTGTATGTTGCTCAAACTCCAGGTTTTGAGGATCCAATGTATCCAAACAGGGTGTATAAGTTAAACAAAGCCCTTTATGGATTGCATCAGGCTCCTAGAGCATGGTATGATGAGTTGTCAAATCATCTTCTTGAAAATGGTTTCAAAAGAGGAGCCATTGACAAGACACTTTTCTACAAAAGAAAGGGATCAGAACTGCTTCTGTTACAAGTATATGTGGATGACATCATCTTTGGTTCTACAAATGAACAAATGTGTATGGAGTTTGAAGGGGTAATGAAGTCCAAATACAGCATGAGTTCTATGGGAGAAATGAACTTCTTTCTAGGACTGCAAGTTCAACAGAAAGCTGAGGGGATTTACATTCATCAAAACAAGTATGTGCAAGACATCTTGAACAAGTTCAACTATCAAGAGTACAAGACTGCTTCAACTCCAATGGACACCAAAGAAAAGATGATTGTAGATGAAAAGGGGGAGCCTATAGATGAACATGAATATAGAGCCAAAATTGGATCTCTGATGTATCTGTCTGCAACAAGACCAGATATCATGTTTGCTGTATGTGTGTGTGCAAGATTCCAATCAAGTCCAAAAGTCTCCCACATGAATGCTATTAAAAGAATATTCAGATATTTGAAGGGAAGACCAGACTTAGGGATTTGGTATCCAAAGAACCAAGCTTTTGATCTGATTGCATATACAGACAGTGATTATGATGGCTGCAACATGAGCCAAAAGTCAACCTCAGGAGGATGTCAATTTTTGGGTGAAAGGCTAGTGTCATGGCAATGTAAAAAGCAGACTACAGTCTCAATCTCTACTGCAGAGGCTGAATATGTTGCTGCATCCGCCTGCTGTACACAAGTTCTATGGATTCAAATTCAGATGTTGGACTATGTTTTGAATTTCTTGAACACCCCTATTCTTATTGACAATAATGCTGCATATTTTACTGTTAAAAATCCAGTTCAACATTCCAAAACTAAGCACAATGAAATCAGACATCATTTCATCAGAGACTACAGTGAAAAAGGTTTTATTGAAATGCAAAGGGTTGATACAAGTGATAATTTGGCTGACCTATTCACCAAGCCACTTGATAGAACCAGGTTCAACTTTCTTCTGAAAGCCCTGGGAATGATCAACTCTGATGAAATCTGATTAAGGATGTGTGCCTGGCTGTGTGTCTCTCTGTGATAACTGATTATTTTGTTAGAGATTACACGTATTGAATGTTTAGTGAATATGCTTGATTATGTTACTTAAGTATGATATTTGAATATGCTACTGAATATGTTAACTGTTATGTGCTTTAACTGTGTATGTATGCAAACATTGACATGTTTGATCTGATTGATAGGTTTGCATGATTATCTGTTGATGTGCATGTGTGATGTTAGAATAAGTGTCTGTGTTGTGATTTACTTGTTAGAGTAAGCTTATTTGACATCACTGCTTGAATGCTTGAATAAGTGTATTATCTGATCATGTGATGTTATTAAGATAGGCTAGACCTTGAATATTAGTATTGTCTGCTTGTCTTGATGATGTTATGTTTGATTAAGATTTGATTGTGTTACAACTGTTTGTGTTAAAATAAGTTTTATGTCAAAATTAAATGATAAAATGAATTTTCTAATGAATTTTTGCATAAATACTTTATTTTGGTCAACACATGACCAAGTTGATAAATGGTGTAGAGATATGATAAGATTATTCGGTTCAAGCTTTAAAGAAGCTCAAAAGAAGGATTTTTAAAGAGAATTCTCAAGAAGTTGTTTTTGCTAAAAATTATGTCATTTGCCCAGTTGGAAGGACATGCACTTGTGTATGTTTGGTCCTTAAATCTCTCATATTCAAAGGATAACCATTGAACTGAAAACTGAATGCATTTGGGGCAATTATGACTTGTTTCTTATTCCTTCACTTAAAACTATGTCAATAGCTCTGACTTTGAAAGGACATATATTCACATGTATGTTTGGTCCTGTTGACCACTGTTGGTCAAACATGATAGCCATTAACCTGACAATTAAGAGAAATTGGGGTGATTGAATATTAAACTATTAATATGGGAAATGATAGTACATTGACTGCTTAGCCAATCATATGGATTTAATAGGCTAAAAGGACCTTAGTATAGTCATTAACATGTATGGTTACTTTCCCATGATGATGTAAAATCTAAGGTGATATAAACATAATGAATATGCTAATCTTTATGTGGAGATACATAGTTGTCTTTTCATGTCTTAAGATAAATCTCTCCTAATGATAGGCAGAAAAGTGATTACCCAGCCATACACGAGCCTGTTGTTATTTAGTCAACCAAAATGAAACATCTTTAAATATTAAAAGGAACATACTTTAAGAAAATTTGAGAAAATATCAAAAACAAGGGGGAGAATGAATAAATCAACCAAAAGTTGATAAGTGTTTTAAATATTTTATCAAACAAGAAGGTTACAACAAGAACTACAAAGATGTTGGCAAAATCTGTCTTATCTTGAATGAAAGGCATGTTGCTAACTGTAAGTCCAACGTTCAACCTCTATATATGTTTGAATCTAAAAATACAAAAATACAATAAGTTTTGTCATGCAAAAACTATTTTTGACCAAATACAGGAGGTTGGAGTCAAATTGGGGTGATCTGTGGAAAGCCAAATAAGCTTTGAGAAGAGATATGAGACATCATAGCACAGTGTTGACCATGAATGCATTAAGATTTAAATGAACCTAAATCATATCACCAAAGAGATGAAATTCATGCTAAGTTTATACCTGCTGTTAACCTGAGAATGAAGTATTGAGAAAGCTACTTAGTCAATATGATCCCATTCGTGAGATCTTTTCAGAAAATGGAAGAAATTGTTTTGAAGAGAAATATAACTGAAATTTGATCTCTAAATGCACCATTTGCTCTTAAACTATGATCTGAAAAGAAAAATATACTTTGACAAAGTGGTTTAAGTTAAAAAGTGTTGCATTTTGCCTAAAATAGGTTGAATATGTAAGTTCGGGTAAGGTTTGATGCATTATAACCTTCCCGGGCACAAACTGTTTTAATATGAATTTTCGGGTAAGGTTTAATGATTTACAACCTTTCCGGGTACAAAACAGTTGATTATGTGTGAATATGTTGTTTCGGGTAAGGTTTGATATTTTTCAACCTTTCCGAGTAAGCTTAGTCATTTTTGACTAACTTTATAATTTTCGGGCATGCTTTGAAGTGTTTACACTTTCCGGGTAGAGTACACTGTTGTACTCATTTCCCGAGCAAGCTTGAAGTCTTGAGATGATTATGTGTTGTTATAGCTAGCTTTTAACTAGAAATTCTTGTTTCGGGCAAGCTATGCATGTTATATGCTGATTGTGATTCCAAGTGAACTTTATGAACTTAGTCAAGTACATCAAGTAAGCTTTGTGATTTGTGTGAATATGTTGTTAGGAAAGGTTTGTTAATCTTTCCGGGCATGCTTAGATATCACTATTTAAATTTGTCATTTTTCGGGTACGGTTTGGCATGCTGAAATCCCTCGGGTAAGGGCATACCTGATGATTGAATGTGTTTATCCTAGCAAGCTTAATGCTAACATAGGATTTTCGGGCAAGCTCTTCGAAATTTTAGACTGTAGCACACTTAAATGTTTATGTGTTTTAGTTTCACTCCAAGCATGTTATGTGATATGTGTGTTTATGATTTCTTTGAAATTACAAGTGTTTTCGGGCAAACTTTGTTTTCCGGGCACACTTTATATTTCGGGTACACTTTTGTTCCTTCAATATACTTGGTAATTTCAAAAAACTTAACTTTCCTAGTACACTGTCTGCTAGAATTCCTTTTCCGGGCACACTTTGTACTATATGAAATTTATTCGGGTATACTTTGCATCAGAAGGGGTTCGGGCACACTATTCTCTTGAATGGTTGCTTGGGCACACTATGTTTTCAAGAATGCTTTATTGAATATGTTAGTTAGTATGATAAAATTGATTATGATTCTTATTAGGGTTTATGCTAGATAAGTTTTAATTTGAAATTGAGAAATCTATATGGGTGTCTTGACTGATTCCTAGTAAGGATGTTTATTTGATGATTATACTTGATTATTTTCCTTGTGATTAATTTCTCAAGAAATCTAGTATTTCGGGTAAGCTCTCTTCATTATGTCTTAACGTTAAATTAATTTTCTTGATCGAGCAAGGTCTATAAATAGAAGTATTCGGGCAAACTTTGTATATTCAAAAATGAAAATTTTCCAAACAAAGTTTGACCGGGTAAGCTTTGTAAGTGCATGTATACCAAGTAGACTTTGAAAAGAATAATTCCGAGTAAGGTTTTATTAACTTAAAAGGTAAATATTGTTTTTAATATCAAGTGGATAATGTTACTGTATGACAGCTAATAATTCACAAAAAGACAAAGAGCATTTAAAACCCACTTTCAAAAGGTATATAAGAGGGAGTTAGGCAAAATTTTCAACATTATTTTTCCATCTCTCTCCTTCCACTGCAAACTGCTTACTCTCAAAGAAACCCAAACAGACTTATCACATTCTATTATTTCTAACCCTAACTTGAATTAGCCCTCTAATTCGGACTCGGTAAGCAACATTAATGTGTTTTCCGACGACAATTAGGCTATAATGAGCTTTGATTATGTATCTGATTACTAATACTCTGTTTATGTGTGTAGGTTATAAATTTGTCGAAGAACAGGTTCCTAATGATTTTCTCTCTTTTCTTTCTTCTTCATTTTTATACCTTGAAATTATCTAAAGTACTGAACTTTATGACTAATTTCACTTTGAATATGTTTGTTTATGTGATTCAGATATGGCAGACGATGAACCCAAGTATGTCTTCGAACCAAAATATAATATGTGTGCACTTCTACAAGTGACACCTGACAATGAGCCGATGGCTAGGATGATAACTTGGATGGCTCGGTCCAACGTCAGTTTCGCGTTCACCGAAAGCCCTGTCATATATACAGAAATCATTCTTTGGATTTCTGGAGATCTGCTGAACTGATTGAGGACATAAATGGTAAAAGAATTGAGGCAACCGTGACTAGACAAGAGATACATATTACGGAGAGAATGATAAGAAGATGTCTCCGGTTGAATGATGGCGATCACAACTCAATAAACTTCAGCACACCCCACCTAATGAAAATATTTGAAGAGACAATGGGTTATCAAGGAAATTTTCATGATGGACAGTTTCAGAAGGGTATGTTTCCTATGTTGTACAGATTTCTTATTCACCGTGTTATACACGGATTTGCTCCAAGGAAGGGATCGTGGACCTTGATGAGTCACGACTTGGCAAATGCCACAGTTGGGATTGTATATGATCTGCCCTTCAATTTCTCTAAGATGATATTTGAAGGATTAGTAAGAAATCTGAAGAAGCCTGAAAGAAAAAGATTTTTACAATATCCAAGATTCCTACAGATAATCTTCAATTGTGAGCTTCAAGATATACCCATTGTTGGAGCTACACACCAACTGCAAGACCCTGACACATATAGAAGAATCAAAAATCCAGGTGTCTCAAATACGTACAACTCAAATGTCCCATTTGAGATATTACCATGGTTGTTGAACCATGACTTAGTTGTGATGCCTGTGCCTGAGTTAAGCTCAGA
The DNA here is from genome assembly GCF_021521415.1 of Bidens hawaiensis. NCBI lineage: Eukaryota > Viridiplantae > Streptophyta > Magnoliopsida > Asterales > Asteraceae > Bidens > Bidens hawaiensis. The sequence continues at coordinate 2,389,505 of NW_027491034.1, forward strand.
GGAGGAAGGAGGAGATGATGATGAGAATGATGATATTGATGGAGATGGAGGAGGAGCTGGAGTAGCTATGAATATTGATGCACCTGTTCAGGGGGAGCATCTTGAACAACTTGAACAACCTATTCCAACACCACCACAATCACCACCACACATTGACCAACCCATTGTACCTCCACCACCACAAACTCCAACACATAAAACAACTCAATCCCCACCTCAAACCCTAACCATTAGCCAACCTAAAACCTCATCACATACATCACCACCATCACAAACACCACCTACATATAGCCCAACCCACACAGACTCACTCATTCCAAGCCCAGTTCATACACAATCACCACCACCATTCACTTACCAAACTCACACCACAGAACAACCTGAACATGAAACATTCTTCACAACACCACCCACATCACCACTCAATAACATAGACCTGTACCAGAGAAATCTAGATTTGATGTTAGAAAATGCTGAATTGAAAATAAGAAATGAGGAGGTGACAAATGAAAATGTGATGCTGTTAGAGATGTTGGTTCAAGCTAACATGAGAATTCAAGCACTGGTGCAGGAGGTTAAGAAGACCTCAGCTGCCCCAAAACAGGGGGAGAATGAATCTAGGCCAACTATCTCAAATGTGAATTGTAACGATTCCGACGAAACCCGGTATACCCTAACCGGTAGACAATAGTTACGTCATATTTAATGTCGGGTACATGAGTTACCATAGTAATTATACGAGAATACATGGTTCACTGTATTGATCGTACGTGAATATATAATTCATCGTATTGAATATGCGATTAATCGATCGATAGTTATTGAAACCCGAACGAATTGAGGGTTCAATTATAGACGAGATATATGTTATTTAGTGATGTTATGAAGCATTGATGCTTCGGGATAAGTAAAGTACGGCACAGAAAAAGAATTTCGATTTAATGGTACGTCGGTACATTAAACGAAACCTTTAATACCATACAGAGCAAGAGATGATCGATCAAGCCGAAAAAGATGCGCGATAATTAATGATATGATGTTTTAAGTTAATAAATGTCATGGTTTAAGTTTTTAAAGCTTTTAAATCGGTTTTATATAAATTTCATTTTTAAGCCGAAAAACGACCGTTTTAACCTCGTTTTAAGCTGAATTAGACATTTAACCGAAAAACGAACTGAACCAGATTATCCAAAACATTATCCGGATATCCGAAATCCAAACATGTGGCCTAGAATGGAGAGGTGGGTCCCACCCCACCCCCCACATAGACCGATCGGAATGGGGTCTTACCCCCTTAGCTTTCATTTCTTTTTTTACATCAAAACACTCAAGATCATCAATTTTCTCCACTTCATCATCTAAAAACCCGAGTTTTTAGCAAGAAAACCGAGGTAAAAACCGAGTTATTTACGTGTTCATCTTCGTTTCTTGAGTTTATTTGCAAGAAAATGAGGTTTCAAAGATGAAAACCGATTCTTGCATGATCAAGTGATGTATACGGGTTATACAAGGGATCTTGGTCCAAGAAAGGAGTTAAACGGACCAAAAACGGATTTTTACGGTTAAATCTTTGTTTTTAAAGCAATAACCGAAACTATAGTGTAGGAGGCTTGATCGTGAGTGTAACTTGCTTGGTATTGTGGTATGTTGATTGTAGGCTCTATATGTAGTGGTAGATAAGGCGGAAAGACGAGTTTGTAGCTTGTAGTGGCGGAAAACGAAAGGTATATTCGGTTATGTTCGGTGTATGTGTTTTGGGACAGATTGTTGATGGTTTAGAGTTGGGTCATGAAATTTTACAGGGAGGTTCTACACAGGAAAATAAGAGTTCTGTGAATTTTTGGTAATTTTTGGACAAATGATGAATATTTGGTGAATTTAATGCTCGGTTTTGGCCAAAAAATGGTGAAAAATAGTTAAATATCATGAAAAATTCTGGACAATTGCAGAAAGGCTTTTTATATCATGTATAAGTCACACACAAAATTTGAGGTCAGTTGGAGAAGTCTAAGTATGCTTTTCGGTTAAACGAGTTCTAGGGTTTTCTAGCTCGGTTTTAGTGAAAATGGCATGTAAAAGAAGATTTTGGTTCTGGAAAATTTACAGGGGACTATGTGGATGGCAGGGGACATCCAAGAAAAATTTGGGATTTTTCTAAGGTCGTTTGGTATATACGACATATTTAGTGTTTAAATGGTGTTTAAAAATAGATAAATAAATTTAAATATAAAAATTAATTCTGGAAGTATTTTTATAAAATTCCCCACTGTCAAAAAGTCATTTTTGCAAAATTTCAAGATCCGAGATTAAACGGATAATTATTTGTGCAAAAACAAACTTTTAAAGCTTAAAACGAGTAAACCGGTAAAGCTCGCTTAAACGAGCTGACTGGTGTATAAAAACCCTAAAAAAATGAACTATTTTCATATAACTGAGTTAAACAAGTAAAAATAAATCATCCGAAATTAATTCGGATGATTTGAGTAATTTTACCCGATTTAACAGTTTCCGGTGCACTAAAGACGGAAACGGGTCCCGCGGCCAATCGGGGCGTCTAAACCGAGCTCAAATTTCACAACTTTACTTAAACTATCAGTCAACGACTATTTTCGGGTCGTGTGTGACCAAACTCATTTTTGAAACATAAATACGGGTAACCGTGCTAGGCGCGCAAAACGGGGAAAACAAGCTATTAGAAAATTTGACTGTTGAACTCTAAACGACATCACAATCTGAGTCCGGAGAAGTGTTTCTGGGTTAACCTTGCCCCCAGAACGGGTACAGTGCTGGGTTAACAGTGTCCCCAGATGTACCGGTTAACTTAGTTAAAGTTATATTAATAATGAGTGTATAGTAACGATCGTAGGGATCATATTACAGATTGGACGTGTTAACTGATAATGATTGTTGTTACCTGCTTGCATGTGCTAAGGTGAGTTTCACGAGCCCCTTTTTCTGAATTGTTTCAAATATTTTCCGGGGCGGAAGCATGTTACTATTGAAATGTTTAAATACATACTGAACGCATAGATTTGCATGTATTTATAAATATTTGATTGTACGGGAATCGTACGGAATGAGTACATTACTGAGTTAACTGTGTCCCCAGATGTCTTTGGAAGTGTTACTGGGTTAACTGTGTCCCCAGATGTCTTTGGAAGTGTTACTGGGTTAACTGTGTCCCCAGATGTCTTTGGAAGTGTTTCTGGGTTAACGTTGCCCCCAGAATGAGTACAGTACTGGGTTAACAGTGTCCCCAGATAATATTATATTATGATATTGATTTTATCAAGGTTTACTCAAATTGTGAAACTCACCAACTATTCGTAGTTGACCCTTTTTCTCACATGTTTTTCAGGTACAATTAAGATGAAGTGATTGCTTACGTGCTAAGTGTTTGATGTGTGTAAGATTTGCGTGCAGGGTGTTTGGAAACATTATAACAAATAGAATTGTGTATCGTATTGTATGATGTGTGTATCACTTAGACGGTAATGAAATACAAGATAATGTAATTTGAAGTATATTAATGTATTCAGTTTTCTTTATAAACAATGTGGTTGATATCAGAGGTGTCTGTTGCATCCCGATTACGTTTTCGCTGCGGTTTCGGGGTGTTACAGAAGTTGGTATCAGAGCCATTGGTTATAAAAGAATTAGGATGTCTTTAAAAGATACGTAAAATATAACCAGTAGCTCAAGTATTATAGGATCTGAATATCAACTAATAATTTATAGTGACGAGATCTGGATGAACTTGGAAGGACAAGTGAGTTATTATGGTCCGGAACATAATAACAGACTTGTCCGCATAAGGGAATTCAGGGGAAGTCACGGGGTACATTAATAGGTAAAAATGGCAACATATGTGTAAAGTATATAATATTATTTATACGTGCCAATGTGTATATATATATATGCACATATCTTGTGGGTACATGAATTGAGAAATAGGACCCGGTTAAGGAACCGGGGGATGAAATAATAAAAGTACCGAGGATGCTGAAATTTCTAGAGCATCGGTTGATGATAAGTCTGATTTATCGGGCCATAGTTATGGTAGTACCAAGTTAGATCTCCCGTTTGATATTAACCAGAAATATCTAGTAACCGTCACTCCCAACCAAAATTGATAAATCCCTTACCCTACCAACACCGGTACCGTATATCCTAATAACCCCAGATGTTCACCCGAACCGTCGACCCTCACGTACGGACGGTCCTGTACCTGAACCCATTCTTATTCCATTAAAAAAAAAAAAAAAAAATTTGATAACGAATGAGCAGATGAAAATAATATATAGAAACATATACATGTATTTCTCACTCTCAAACATATGAGTCATACCACCTCCAGATCGAGAATTACTGATTTTAGCAAACCTAGAACGCCTGAGGACATTGGCTGAGCAAGTGATAGAGTTTCCCATAATAGTAATTAATAATATTTGAAGGTAACCCATGTTGCGCGATTACCTTGAACCTTGCAACTCCCTATGTTAACCTTACATCCGTTAGATGCCTATACCCATGTATACTCGAATAGAATGATTACCCATACACAAAGAGGTGTTGGAATCATTATAGCATAGTTGGTTATTCGTTCGTAGGTGGTATACTGTGTATGCCGGATATACGAATAAACACGGATAATATAACTCCGTGGTGCGTAATCGTTTGGTGCGCACGGTGAGCATGTATCGGTTATGCTGACATGCAGAAGGATATTGAAATCAAGTATATTAATCATTAATCTTTGTTGAGAAAGATCTATATGTCAGTTGGTGACAAGGGTTATGAAACATACTTAAACGTTAACCGACGTCAGGTTAAGTCCTTATGATATTATATTTGTGGGACATATATACTAGATACTGGTATGTGTAATATGTATGATAATATTTGGTGTGTATGTGTACCTGCTGTTATGATTGAGCTGGTAACGAGTTATACGGTGAGATTAGTATTGATTACTGGGTACGGGATGAGTACGGCAGAATGACATAAAAAGAGTAACTCCAATGATAGAGATTGATATGATTCAGTTGATTGCTCAAAGATAGCAGATGATGATACCGAATGTTGTATCACAGATCACTGCTAGTGTTGATGCAAATGTGATCGCAGAATTATAGATCGAACAATCACATGAATATGAATATTTCAATTCTTAGTGGTATTACTAAGAGTGATAATGTCCCACCGAATACTATTATGACTACAAGTATTAATTATAAACTAAACATGAATAGTAGTCGTAATGAATTAGATCCGGTATGAAGGATATGTTTGTTGGTTGTGTTAAGGAAATTATTAATAGTTTACTGATGGTAAAGGGAGGAATAGATAAGTGAGTGGATAGAAAAGATCGAAATGGGTAAGGATATTGGTAAGAACCTAGAACATTGTGTAGTGAAATATGCTACAGATATGATGGTAGATTATGTTGTACCGTGATGGAACACGATGGTACGAAATTATGGTTAGAAAATTTTTACTCAGATGATGTGGTCAGAATTTAAAATTCTTGTGCTAGAGCACTTTTATTCAAGTAATTAAGTTCAGAGATTGGAAACTGAGCTATGGCAGATAGAAATGTTGTGTGCTGATCACTTAGAACACGCTAATCGTTTGAAGGAATTGTCATGTCTAGTAACATGGCTAATTACTACTGAAACTAAGCAAAGTGAGCACTATATTGGGGACTAACTCCACCGATAAGGAGTATAGTCAATCCTGTAAAATATACAACCTTTGGAAGGGTTGTGTCGCAAGCCAGCATTGATATATTTGACTCTATGGGAAGCGGAATGGAAGGACGTTAGGTGAGACGTCGAGTGTTAAAGAAGAGAAATGATAAAGGAATAGTGCAAGATAGGCTTTTGAATAAGTAGGTATGTCCTACAACCCAGAATTATACTAAGACTAGTTCTGGTGTGAAAACATGAACCGCATGAAGGGTCCTTCCCTAAATGTGGAAAATATGGTTATCGGTAGAAAGAAGAATGTCGAGTGATAATAGGCCACAGGTGTGGTAAAGATGGACGTAATGCCCCAATTGTAGAATTAATTGAAGCCATGTGAACCGGCAACCCCAACCCATTCGTGTACAACCACTCCAAACCCAACAACTTCAATAACAATCCATCCAAAGAAACCAAATTATGCCAAACAGTTGTACTTGCTATGAATGTGGCAATACAGAACGTTTCAAGAGAATTGCCCAAAGTTGAACCAAGGTGTCGTTGGAAGATGAACCTCATGACAAGCATCAACCTCTGGTCAAGCAAGGAGCCGTGCTTTCGTGAGTAATTCGAATGAAGCACGTCATGATCCAAAGGTGGTATTGAGTATGTTGTAGTTTTAGATCAATAGGCTTCAGTGATATTTTTACGGTCGCCGATAGAAGTTAGTTCCTGCTAACCTCCTATCATTTGGAAAGATACCGATTAGTGAAACTATAGAACCCTATATTGTAGAATCACTAACGGTAAATCCCTAATGGTTAAGTAAATTGTTCGGAATTGTCCTATTATTCTGAACGATTAACATTTCCCTATTGACCTACGACCAGTAAATTTAAGAAGTTTTGACGAAATAGTTAACATGGATTGGCTAACTCAACATGAAGCTGAAATCAAATATGAAAAGAAGATGATTAGAAGCTCTCATTCGGACGATGAAACGACTAGATACAGAGAAAAGTGTACGGTATTATGTTACCACTCTAATCTCATCTTGAGATGTTATAATATTTACGACAAGAAGACGTGGTGTATTTAACAAACGCGATTGCCAAAGTATTTAAAAGAAAACATATAGAAGATGTTTCGGTGATACTTAAATATCCAGAAGTTTTCCCAGAAGAACTTCCTGGATTACCGCCAACCCGACAGGTCGAATTCAGAATCGATTTAATACCTCAAGCTGGCCCTGTTGCTAAAGCATCTTACCGACTTGCGCCAACTGAAATGCAAGAATTATTGGATAAAGGTTTTATACGATCTAGTTAGTCACCATGGGGTGCACCAGTGATATTTGGGAAATGAAGGACGGAAGTGTTAGGATATGTATTGATTAGGGAGAATTGAATAAAATGACGATCAAGAATAGTTATTCACTTCTTCGAAGTAAATGATCTATTTAACCAACTGCAAGGGCGATTTATTTTCAGAAAATTGATCTTAGATATAGTTATCACCAAATGAAAAATCCAAGAGGAGGACGTTGCAACAACAGCGTTTCGGACTCGTTACGGCCATTATGAATTCTTATTTATGCCGTTCGGGCTAACAAGTGTGTCGGCAGTGTTCATGGAACTCATGAACCGATTCTGTAAACTTTATTTTGACAAATTTGTCATAGTATCCATTGATGATATTTTGATATATTTGCAACGTAAGGAAGAGCACGAACGACGTCTAAGGAAAATGGTGGAAGTGTTAAAGCAAGAGGAGTTATACGCGAAGTTTTCGAAATGTGATTTTGAAGGCATAATCCCTTGGTCATGTTGTAAAGCAACAAGGATTTCACATAGATCCAAATAAGATAGAAACCATTAAAATAGTGCCAAGCGCCGATTTTAAGTCTCCCCGATGGAGACGATGGTTTTGTCGCGTATTGTGACGCATCGCGTAGAGAGTTAGGATGCGTGTTGATGCAGAATAATAAGGTTATAGCCTATGCTCCCAGACAGTTAAAAGTACACGAGAAAAATTACACTACTCATGACTTAGAACTGGGAGCGGTTATCTTCGCACTTGAAATCTGGAGACATTATCTCTACGGTACGAAGTGCACCATCTTCACCGATCATAAAAGTTTGCAGCACATATTTGATCAGAAAGAACTGAATATGAGGCAAAGAAGATGGGTCGAGTTGTTAAGCGATTATGACAGTGACATCCGTTATCACCCCGGCAAGGCTAACGTTGTAGCTGATGCCTTGAGTAGGAAAGATCGGGTTAAGCCATTGCGAGTGCGAGCACTGGGATGATAGTCCAGTCGAACCTTTCGGACATGATACGAGTCGCTCAACGTGAGGCGTTGAAAGAGGAACAATTGGAAAAGGAGGGACTTTACGGCAACGAGAAGAATTTCGAACAGCGCATGGACGAAATTCTCTATTTCAAAAAAATGGGTTTGGATCCCGACCCTCCATGACCTTCGTGAATTAATCATGGACGAAGCGCATAGATCGAAATATTCATACATCCGGGATCGGGTTAGACAATTGATGATACGAATATCTGAAAGGATTTTATTAATAGCCGAGTTTGGAGAAAGATATGGTTACGTATGTTGGTGAATATTTAAGTTATGCAAGAGATAAGGCTGCACACCGAAAACCCTAGGGAACGCCACAACGACAGAAAATTCGCCAATGACAGTGGGAATAGATTACAATGGATTTCGGGACGCAAATTCCAAAGGTATATCAAAGGCATGATGTAAATTGGGTAATCCCGGATCGATTAACCAATCCTCGCATTTCATCCCAATCTATAACGATTACCACAATGAATTCTCGCCTAAATTTATGATGGTGAAATGGTATCTCGTCGTGGAGTACCATTTTCAATTATCTCAGATCGAAATAGTCATTCTACTTCCATTACTGGAAGGCGGGGAAGGAAGCATCGAGAGCTTGAAGCTTTCTATGGGTGAAGTAATGATCAACAATTTGTTGAATTGAAAATGGGCGTCAATCAAGCCATAAGATTTGAATTGATTCGAGAAACAACCAATCGGATTTATAATGTTTAAGATAAGTCGAAAGCAGAGCGAGATTGGCAAAGGATTTATGCCAACATTCAAAGGAAACCATTGTCACCGGAAAGAGGTGACGAGGAACTTTTAAGGCATCACCCTCGAGAGGTGATATAAGGTTTGGCAAAACCGAAAATAGCTCCTTAATATATTGGACCTTATGAGACTATCTCCATGATTGGTCATTTAGTTTATCGATTAAAGTACTCCAGGGGCTAAGTAATATACATGATGTTTTGCCATGTATACGGATTGAAAAGTACCTAAGCGATGAGGCAACGAAAGTACTAGTAGTGGAGGTACTCATAGAAAACATGTTTGATATCATAAATAATTCCGTAGAGATAGTAGACGGGAAAACTAAACAGTTTGGACACACCAAGCTTTATTGATTAAGATTAAGTGGAATTCACAGCGAGGACCAGATTATACCTGGTAACGCGAGGGTGAATTCGGAAGGAAAAACCCCCCACCCTTCTCACGGAAGGGAATAGTAGGCGTGTAAAATTTCGAGGACGAAATTTCTTAACGGGGGGAGAATGTAACGATTCCGACGAAACCCGGTATACCCTAATCGGTAGACAATAGTTACGTCATATTTAATGTCGGGTACATGAGTTACCATAGTAATTATATGAGAATACATGGTTCACTGTATTGATCGTACGTGAATATATAATTCATCGTATTGAATATGCGATTAATCGATCGATAGTTATTGAAACCCGAACGAATTAAGGGTTCAATTATAGACGAGATATATGTTATTTAGTGATGTTACGAAGCATTGATGCTTCGGGATAAGTAAAGTACGGCACAGAAAAAGAATTTCGATTTAATGGTACGTCGGTACATTAAACGAAACCTTTAATACCATATTGAGCAAGAGATGATCGATCAAGCCGAAAAAGATGCGCGATAATTAATGATATGATGTTTTAAGTTAATAAATGTCATGGTTTAAGTTTTTAAAGCTTTTAAATCGGTTTTATATAAATTTCATTAAGCAGAAAAACGACCGGTTTAACCTCGTTTTAAACCGAATTAGACATTTAACCAAAAAACGAACTGAACCAGATTATCCAAAACATTATCCGGATATCCGAAATCCAAAAATGTGGCCTAGAATGGAGAGGTGGGTCCCACCCCACCCCCCACATAGACCGATCGGAATGGGGTGTTACCCCCTTAGCTTTTTTTTCTTTTTTTTACATCAAAACACTCAAGATCATCAATTCTCTCCACTTCATCATCTAAAAACCCGAGTTTTTAGCAAGAAAACCGAGGTAAAAACCGAGTTATTTACGTGTTCATCTTCGTTTCTTGAGTTTATTTGCAAGAAAATGAGGTTTCAAAGATGAAAACCGATTCTTGCATGATCAAGTGATGTATACGGGTTATACAAGGGATCTTGGTCCAAGAAAGGAGTTAAACGGACCAAAAACGGATTTTTACGGTTAAATCTTTGTTTTTAAAGCAATAACCGAAACTATAGTGTAGGAGGCTTGATCGTGAGTGTAACTTGCTTGGTATTGTGGTATGTTTATTGTAGGCTCTATATGTAGTGGTAGATAAGGCGGAAAGACGAGTTTGTAGCTTGTAGTGGCGGAAAACGAAAGGTATATTCGGTTATGTTCGGTGTATGTGTTTTGGGACAGATTGTTGATGGTTTAGAGTTGGGTCATGAAATTTTACAGGGAGGTTCTACACAGGAAAATAAGAGTTCTGTGAATTTTTGGTAATTTTTGGACAAAGGATGAATATTTGGTGAATTTAATGCTCGGTTTTGGCCAAAAAATGGTGAAAAATAGTTAAATATCATGAAAAATTCTGGACAATTGCAGAAAGGCTTTTTATATCATGTATAAGTCACACACAAAATTTGAGGTCAGTTGGAGAAGTCTAAGTATGCTTTTCGGTTAAACGAGTTCTAGGGTTTTCTAGCTCGGTTTTAGTGAAAATGGCATGTAAAAGAAGATTTTGGTTCTGGAAAATTTACAGGGGACTATGTGGATGGCAGGGGACATCCAGGAAAAATTTGGGATTTTTCTAAGGTCGTTTGGTATATACGACATATTTAGTGTTTAAATGGTGTTTAAAAATAGATAAATAAATTTAAATATAAAAATTAATTCTGGAAGTATTTTTATAAAATTCCCCACTGTCAAAAAGTCATTTTTGCAAAATTTCAAGATCCGAGATTAAACGGATAATTATTTGTGCAAAAACAAACTTTCAAAGCTTAAAACGAGTAAACCGGTAAAGCTCGCTTAAACGAGCTGACTGGTGTATAAAAACCCTAAAAAAATGAACTATTTTCATATAACTGAGTTAAACAAGTAAAAATAAATCATCCGAAATTAATTCGGATGATTTGAGTAATTTTACCCGATTTAACAGTTTCTGGTGCACTAAAGACGGAAACGGGTCCCGCGGCCAATCGGGGCGTCTAAACCGAGCTCAAATTTCACAACTTTACTTAAACTATCAGTCAACGACTATTTTCGGGTCGTGTGTGACCAAACTCATTTTTGAAACATAAAAACGGGTAACCGTGCTAGGCGCGCAAAACGGGGAAAACAAGCTATTAGAAAATTTGACTGTTGAACTCTAAACGACATCACAATCTGAGTCCGGAGAAGTGTTTCTGGGTTAACCTTGCCCCCAGAACGGGTACAGTGCTGGGTAAACAGTGTCCCCAGATGTACCGGTTAACTTAGTTAAAGTTATATTAATAATGAGTGTATAGTAACGATCGTAGGGATCATATTACAGATTGGACGTGTTAACTGATAATGATTGTTGTTACCTGCTTGCATGTACTAAGGTGAGTTTCACGATCCCCTTTTTCTGAATTGTTTCAAATATTTTCCGGGGCGGAAGCATGTTACTATTGAAATGTTTAAATACATACTGAACGCATGGATTTGCGTGTATTTATAAATATTTGATTGTACGGGAATCGTATGGAATGGGTACATTACTGGGTTAACTGTGTCCCCAGATGTCTTTGGAAGTGTTACTGGGTTAACTGTGTCCCCAGATGTCTTTGGAAGTGTTACTGGGTTAACTGTGTCCCCAGATGTCTTTGGAAGTGTTTCTGGGTTAACGTTGCCCCCAGAATAAGTACAGTACTGGGTTAACAGTGTCCCCAGATAATATTATATTATGATATTGATTTTATCAAGGTTTACTCAAATTGTGAAACTCACCAACTATTCGTAGTTGACCCTTTTTCTCACATGTTTTTCAGGTACAATTAAGATGAAGTGATTGCTTACGTGCTAAGTGCTTGATGTGTGTAAGATTTGCGTGCAGGGTGTTAGGAAACATTATAACAAATAGAATTGTGTATCGTATTGTATGATGTGTGTATCACCTAGACGGTAATGAAATACAAGATAATGTAATTTGAAGTATTTAATGTATTCAGTTTTCTTTATAAACAATGTGGTTGATATCAGAGGTGTCTGTTGCATCCCGATTACGTTTCCGCTGCGGTTTCGGGGTGTTACATGAATGTTGAAGAGACTGTAGCAGTTGTTGAGACTGCAGACAGTTTAAAGCTGATTATGAGTAGGTATGATGATGGAGAGGAAAGCAGTGATGAAAGGAGGATTGATGATGATGATGAGTATGAAGGAGATATGTCTGAAGGTGCAGAACAAGACTATGATTACATTAATGAAAGAAGTGATGAAGAGACTGTTGAGAAAGTAAATGAAATTGAAAAGATAAATGTTGAAGAGCAGGCTGAGACAGAGGAAAGGATTGAGGAGATAAATACAGAAGAGAATGTGGCTATCACTGATATGGCTACTGATATTCCTACTGACATTGCTACTGATGTCTTAACTGACATACTTACAGAAGTAGACACTGAAGTAATGAATGATGAAGATACTGCTACTGAGGAGATTGTGCTCACTGAACCAGAAAATGAACAAGCAGAATGCTCCAAGACATCAGTTACAGAAAGTGAAGAAGATTTAAAGAAAAGGCTGGAAAAGGGAAAAGCCAAAGTTACAGAAGAAGAGCCTGTTATGGCATATCCTGAAAAGGATGTATTATTTAGAGAAGATGATGAAGCTGCTGCTGCTGCTGCTCTAAGGGAACAAAAAAACATTTTGAGAGAAACAAGGGACAGAGAGATACTGGCCCAAACTATGAACCCTGTAAAGTTGGCAGAGCAGGAAAACTTGATCAATCAAGCCAAATTTGCAAGGGAATTCATTGAAGAAGTGGCTGATCAAGAAGTGATAGAGGCCTTGATTGAGTTGAGAAGAGATGAGGAAGTTGATAACTCCCTAGCTATGGTGTTCAGAATGTTTCAAACTGAAAGTCTACAAGAAACAAAGTCAAATGAGACTGCTGAACCAGTAAATCTGAATACTGATATGATGGCTGAAGAAGAGGGTGAGTCCATGGACTCAATGGCTGCATAGAAATGGGCTCAACAGATCAAAGATGATATTAGACAAAATCCTGATGAATGGGAGTATGTGGATGATCCCAAGTATGGAAAGAAGTATTCAAGGAAAAGGGATCGACCAGAAACATTCATGTCAGATGAAGGTACTGAGTCTGTAATGAAAGGGAGATGAGAAGATAAGAACAACTACTTTGTAGAAACCCCTGATGATGAAGCAAGTCCCATAAGGGCAATTCCTTTGCAGACTTTAAGGCCAGATGAATATATGCAAGGAGTGCCAAATGTATCAATCCCTGGGAATCCACTTTCTGATGAACCACAAATTGATGCAATAAATGATCTAACTGAAGGTGAGGATGAGTCTAAAGACTCTGATGATGATGATGATGACCCTGAGAATGATCAGGAAATGAATGTTAAAGCTACTAATGTTGTGTCCCCTCAAGTCACAATGACTGAGGAACAAAGGACAAACATTGAGTTGAGTATGAGGGAGGCTAGAAAGAAAAATCCTTTGGTTGTAAAACTGAGAACATATGGCATAAGTTTTGATTCACTGGCTGATCTTGATGATGATCAGTTGCAGATGAGACTTGACAAAGAGAGAGATGCACTGAAGGAAAAGATGGAAGAGAAAAATAGGGAAAGTCAGAAATTCAGGGAATATCTCAGAAGGCACAATCATTCAGAAAAAGATCTGTCTAACCTAAACTTTGACAAACTACAAGATCTGTATAACAGAGAGAGAGAGAGAGAAGGTGATTGAGAAGTGTGTAAAAAAATGAGAAACTTGAAAAGATGGAAAATTTGAAGAAAAAGTTTGGAGGAATGTGTGGATACCTGTTGGAAAGAGGTATGAAGCCTGAGATTGTTGAATATTTATCCAGAGAATCAGTGTTGGACCAAAACAACAAACTGAAAAGAAAAGAGAAATTGAAAAGGGTCCAAGCTGAGAGCTCTACTATACAGGCTGAACCAACTGATGAACCTCAAGCAAAGAAGAGAAGAATCCAAACGTTGAGGGAGAAACAAAAGAAACAGGCTGAAAGGGAAAAACCAGATGAAGTGCCTACTGTTGAAACACCCATCCAAGAGGAACCTAAGCCTGAACCTGAGGATGAACCATTTGTTCCATGGGAAAATGAAGAAATGATAAACATTCTAAGAAACATAATGATAAATCAGAGAGGAATGACTGAAGCAGACTTCAATGTCTTGGAAAAATAGGATCTGAAATACCTCTTTTATATACAAAAGGCTGAATGGCAAAAGGCTTTAAGAGAAGGAGAGAATCCAAGATACTATGCTGATGGTAGGTTTATACCTGCTGGATTGGCAAGAACTCATGGCATGGATAAAATGTTGAAAGAACTTAAAGCAGCAGGACATGATGTTGTTGAATTAGCCAATCTACCAATAGAAATGGTAAAGGCTGTATACATTAATGTTTTTAACTTGAGGCCTAGCAAACCAAAGAAGTCCATTCCCTTCAGGCCTCCTATTTCAAGAAGATTTCCAAGAGGAGGAAGAGGTCAAGGAGGAAGAGGTGAATCAAGCAGTTCAGCACAACAAAGAACAAGATCACAGTCTAATGTGGATCTACCAAGAGAACTGTATTTTGATTCTGTTACTGGTGTATTAAAAGTGATTATGGAGAGTAGACAATTGAGAGAAATTGTTGTGAGAAGTGACTTCTATGAATTCGATGAAGAACACTTGAGAAGGATGGCCACTCTCAGATTGTATGATTACAGAAACAGAAGCAGATTGGCAGGTAGACAGATGAATGATCTGTCAAAATTTTTGTGGGAAGAAGCTGGAAAAGGGTTCAAGTTCTTAAAGAAAAGAGGAGCTGGAGGTTGATTCAGTCTCACAAGTCAAAAAGGACTGCAAAGCTGAAAAGAATGGATATAGCTGAAAGTGACTTTCAGATGAACTTCAGAGATGAGAATCCATTGTCCAACTTTAATACATGTATAAGTCTGGGAAGAAGAATGAGAAGCCCCAATTACACAGTACAGGAAAATGGGATTATAGCTGAAATTGAATTCAAAGAGAATGATAATTATTTTGTGCTGAGGAATTCGGATGGAAAAATTCTGGGGATCATTAAAAGGGACGAAGACTTGACATGCCTGCACAATGAAGATCTAATGGATATAAGGGACTTGGCTATACCACAAAGTCACACTCACTACCAAGCCCTTAATATTTTCAAGATGAAAGCTGCTTCAGAGATAATCAATCGAAGACAAGCCATTCATAATGCAAGAAAGAGACAAGATCAATAGAATAGGATTTGTTTTGTAATGTCTTCGGACAACTTTCTGATTATGTAATTTGCTTATGTTATTTGAATATGTAATTTTTGATTTTTGATTTGATGTGTATTTTTGCTAAGTGTAAGTAACCATAGAAATGTTTTGGGTCAGCTGAGGTGTTCCAATCTAGGGGGAGATTATTGAGTCAAGAAATTGACCTAAGGGGAAGATTGTTGAGTCAAAGATTTGACCTAAATGAAGTACATGGAAGATTGGAATCTTCTCAACCTCCTCTGAATTCGCTAAGTAATGGATCCGAGCACACCTTAGACATCCGAGCAAGCTTTTACTTAACCGAGTACGATATTTTGCCTACCGGGCAAGGTTTACTTCAAGTAGTCTTCTTTAGTGGATATCCAAGCAGGGTTTGTAAGTTAGTGCATTGCCGGGTAAGGTACACTAGTTTATGTAAATCCGGGCAAGGTTCACTTTATCAAGCAAGTCTGTTCTTCAGAACCAAGTATTTTACTCTTCCGAGTATGGTTTTGTTGACCAAGTCCAAGAAGTCAAGTGATTGGAAGTCCGGGCAAGGTATTCATTAATAAGTATGATCCAAGTATGCTTGATAATCTAAAGGAATATCTCTAAGTAATATCGGGAAAGGTTCAGCTCAAGCAAGGAACAGTACTCCCGAGTACACTTTGCTAATATGTTATTTTATAACAAAGAGCTGAAATGGATCATTGAAGAACAAGGTTTCTCGTAAGGAGTTTTCGGGCAAAGTCTGGCAAAGTCAAGAAGACTGAAGTCTACTCGGTGAGTATTTTACTTGGTGAAATACTCTTTAAGCAAAGTCTACCCGGAAACTGATTCCGAGCACACTTCTATGTTACCAAGTCATGAAGGATGGCAGAGTACACAGCGTACTCGGAAAATGAAGATTTATGAGAAGCCTACCCGGAAGACTTGTTTTACACTTAGTTTATTTTGAATATGTAATTTGAATATGTATGATTGTGTTTAGGGTTTCTAGAAGGAATGACAGCTGTCCTAGGTTGGCAGACCTATAAATAGAATGTTTAGGGCACGCCGCCAAGAGAGAGAGGACACGGACTTTGAGCCTTTACACTTTTCGGATAAGAAAGAATATTTCTTGAATGTGACGGCTGTCCTAGGATTCTTAGAACCCTAAATCGATTATCCAATTTGTATGATGAAAATTATATAGATGGAAATCTTTTGAGTGAATCCTGTGTGTGCTTTCTACCTTTGATTATTCTTTGCAACCGTATGTTTGTTATTGATTCCGCCTTTAACAAACGGATATCTTTCTAAATATAGCAACCCGTCATTAACTCTCTTGTCAACACATTAATCTGTGTGAGTTATGACATGATCAATTAAGATCCAGCTGAAATCGAGGGACCCAATACGGTATTATTTGTTTACTAATGATTGCGTTTAATATGGTGATGTGTTATATAGGTATAACAATTTTAAGGCATGCTTGCATCACTTATCCTCATGGAGTATTCTCTAGTTGGAGTATGGATCCAGGATCGTTATTGAACATAGCTAGTAATGGACGATTTCGTATGAAGATTGACGTTTAAATGTGAACAACAGCTCTAAGACTTGTTCTTCCACTTATTTCGCTATTGGACTTCTATGGAACGTGGTCAAAGTAATGAGAGCGGCTAGTGAGGACTTGCGGATTATTAGGAGATATTGTTAATTGTGTTTTCTATATAATTATCGAGTTATGATCGATTAGAGAACACTTGTACTCACACGCACTCTAGAGGAGAAGCAATCACTCTCTCTACTCACTAGTTTACTTTGTAACATCTATCATAAACTCCACGACACTTGTAACCACCTTTTACCATTAATAAACTTGACGGTAATAGTTTTCACCGTCCGATGGTTTTTTGTGCCGGAGGTTATAATAATCACGTACCATCCGACCAAAGATTATCTTGTTAATCTTTGACCGAAGCAATTCGACCAAAGATTACCTTGCTATTTTTTGACTGAAGTAAGATTATCATAATCAAGGGTTTTTTCCCTCGTTATCAAATCATTGTGTTCAACAAGATTTCAATTGTATATTCTCTCTTATCATGTTAGCACTATACCTCACTTAACAGATTTGGATACATTATCCTTAGCTGATTTTTATCCAAAACAATTTGGCGCCCACCGTGGGGCAATTGGTGCTATAATCCATATTATTCCTATCATTTTCAATCTTTTCATACCCATATCACTATCAATGGCCTCTCAATCAACATCTGCTTCATCAACTATGTCGCCTACGGTTCCTCTCTCATCAAGGATGTTGCCGACGATTCCTCCGCCAATCACGGGAGCACCTCGGCCTGCTGCTGCTGCTGGAAGCAAGACACAGTTGCCAATATTCCAGAGCTCGAGAACCACTGCTGCGACCCCGGTGGTTAATACTAACAATGATGTTTCATCTATGTTTTCGCAGGTTAAAGCATACATGGAGCAGCAGAACAAGACCAATCAGAGGATCCTTCGTGTGATAGAAGATCTCAGGAAGAATAAGAGGCCAGCGGAGGATCACACTCCCCTGATACCCAGGATACTGGATTTCACTAGTCCAGGATCCATGGCTCAGTTTACTCAAGGATCATCTATCCTTCAACAAGGGTCCACGGGTCAACAGATCCAAGGATCCTCACTATTTCAGCCAGGATCATCTATCCTTCAACAAGGGTCCACGGGTCAACAGATCCAAGGATCCTCACTATTTCAGCAAGGATCGTCTATCCTTCAACCGGGGTCCATGGTTCAACTAGCTCAAGGATCCTCAACTTTCCCACAAGGATCATCCATCCTTCAACCAGGATCCTCTGGGTTGTATAACTAAGGATCCTATAATTCCCAACCTCAAGGATCCTTCTTTCAGAATCAAGGATCCTCAGGAGTTCAACATCAACGAGCCTCCGAAGTTCATGAAGGAGATATAATTCCCATGCAAACTATAGCTTCTGGAGGACCAACTCCTATTGCAGACTCCACTTATCCCAACTACTCATCCGGGATGCCTACCTTCACCCAGCAAAAAGGTAACTCGTATGATCCTATATCCTTAAACGCTAACTGTAGTTCCGTGCAGGATGCAGGTATCAACCAAGCTATGGCCAAGGAGCTACAGAAGTTCAAGGATATGATATCCAGTGTTTCCGGGGTGATACGGCCTATTCCTGAGATACCTGAGGGAAGTCACAAGTTATCCAGATTTGCTCCACCTATCTGTGATGCTGAAATCCCGAAGCGATTCCAAACCCCCAACATGAAGACTTATGACAAAACCACTGATCCTGAAGAACATGTGGCATAATACAGAGAGAGGATGGAAATCAACCCTATCCTGGAGAGACTCAAGGAAGCCTGCTTGTGCAAAGGCTTCGGATCCACACTCACAGGATCAGCATTAAAATGGCTGCTAAGTCTTCCTCCTTTCTCAGTTACTTCTTTTTCACATTTAGTTAACTATTTCAACAACCAATTTTTCTGTAGTAGGAAATTTGAGAAGTTAACTAGTGATTTATACCGAGTTATCCAACCTAGTGATAAATCCCTAAGGGATTTTGTTACGAGGTTCGGCAGGGAAGCTCTAGAAATCCCTAATCTTGACATGACTACTGTTGTTGAAGCATTCAAGATGGGACTTCAAAATGGATCCCCCTTTTATAATGATCTTGTGATGACTCCGTGCAGGAACCTAGATGAAGTAAGAAACAGGGCGCTCAGATTCATACTCTTGGAAGATGACAGGTGATATACGTCTATTTATACATCTCGAATCCCTTGTAAAGTTATGTTTATTCAATGTTTAAGTTCGTTTAAGTTCGAGTTTTGTAATATTTTATTATTTAAGGTTTTGAGTCAAGTTTTATCTATTTATTATGTTTTATATCTTTTGGTGTCTTGAGTGTTAAGCTTTAATTCTTTCTATCATTTCATGTGAAGGTTAAGTTCGCGTTTTGTTCGTTTTACTCGTCAATGACTACATGATTAGTTCACTTAGAGTTTCGATTTGTTTCATGTAGATGGTGGCTTTGGAGTGAAGGAAAAGAAGTTCTAGAAGTTTCTCATCGTTACTTGGAGTTCAAGAAAGGGACCGAACATGAATAAACAAGAAATAATAGCAAAAAACGAAAATTCAGCCCCAAAGGGCGCCGCCACCCGCCAAGGCAAATGCCCAGGATGCCTAGGCCGGGCGCATGAGTAGGAGCAGTTGAGGTAGACTGGCTTGGAATAGCTTGGATAGGTTGAGCTTGTATAGAAGGGGCTTGAGCAAGGTAGGCTTGGTACACTTGAGCTTGGGGATGCGAAGCTTGATACAGCTGAGTCAAGTAAGGTTCACTTGGATTGATGGAAGGGGTTTGCAGGACATGAGGTGGTTGAGTTTGAACTTGGTTAGCATGAGTCAAGTAGTAAGGTGTAGTCATAGCTTGGGCTTGACGAGCATGGATAATTTGAGGACACGTATTATGAAAATGGTTTGGGTCTCCACAATGATAGAAAGCATGGGTGTTGGGAGTACTGGGTTGAGCATGTGAGGTGGCTTGTGCATTAAGTGGGATACGACAAGTGTTAGCAAGGTGGCCATAAAGGTTGCATTGAGTGCATAGTCGGCAGGGGGTTTGGGGAGAGTGATGAAAGTTACACTTTGCACATAGAGGATGAGGACCAATGTAAGTCTTTTTGTTTGGGGTAGTTTGGTTTTGGGTAGTAGGGAGTTGGTCATTGGGTTGGTTAACGGCATAGACTTTACGCTTGTTGTTATTGTAGGAATGCTTAGTTTCAGCTTCAGCATCAGAAGAGGAGTCGGTCTTAGTCTTGTCGGGAGTAGGCTTGGAATCCTTGCGAGACAAGGCTCCATCCCGGACGTGACTATCAGTGAGGGAGGCAGCTAGGTCCATTGCCTCACCGATGGTTGATGGGTTACGACTCATTAAGGCATCGCGGAAAACGAGTGGGAGACCAAGAATGTATTTCTAAATTCTGCGGGTCTCGGGGATTACTAGATGTGGCACGATATGGCTAAGCTCGCGAAATCGGTTTGAATAAGTGGAGTTATCGCCACCAATTTGCTTAAGATCCCAAAACTCCTCTTCCAACCTTTGCAGTTCATGTTCTGGGAAAAATTCCTTTTTCATCGCCTCCTTTAGTTCCTCCCAAGGCATAGCCACGACCAAATCCGACCCTTGGTTGTTCCTTAGGGCATTCCACCATACAACAGCTTGATCCTAAAAGCAGCTTGAAGCAAATTTGGTCTGTTTGACATCTAGACATTCACAGTGGATAAATATGTTCTCCATTTCATCAAACCATTGGAGCAAGGTGGTGGCATTTTCCTCCCCACGGAAGGACAGAGGTTTGGTGGCTAAGAAATTACGAAAATCATAGTTGTTGGGTGTGGCCGAAGTGGCTGAACCACTATAATTGAGGCTTTGGATTTGGGCGACAATTTCAGGCATAGCAGCAGCAAACTCTTTCGTGATTCTAGCAGCCAGGCGGCGGTCACGTGAGCCAGATGATCGTTGGTGACGACGGTGATTTCTGAGTGACGACATTCTACGGAAAATAAGAGTAAAGATTTATGAGTTGGGGGATCATATGTGTAAATATTTATGGGGAAAAACAAAGTTAGTTGAAAACATTAAGTTTCTGTTAGGTTAGTTTCACAAAAATATGACAAAATGCATCTCGGGACGTTGGCCTCCCATGAGCTTTCCATGACAATTTGAATGGCCCAACAATAATTAACGAAAACACAAGTGAGTTGGATAGCCCATGAGCGTTACTTGGCAATTTGGTTGTCCCAACTAATTAACAAATTATCGATGCAATATAGTTTTTGGCCCGATGAGCGTCTTTGACCGACCAAACTAAATAACGAACTATCGAAATAGAATATGGGTAGTCGGAGTATCCGACAAAATACGAAACAAGTTAACAGATGGATAGTCGGGATTCCCGACTAACCACTTGAAATAACGTAAAAACCATAATCGGAAGGTTGCCGAATTTAAGCCACAAAATCACCGTGAATTCGGTTTAAAAAATGTATATGGGAGTGCAACCACTAGTGTGGTTACGGTTGATAGCTTAGGGTGTCGGTCATATGGCATTCATGGGTCTCGCTCGGGTCCATAGGGTTGAGTACTGTGGTCGGGTTATCAACCAGGTAAGGATTAGCGTCTTACCTTTGGTTCTTGGAACCGTTTTGCCAATGCCCAACTCACAGTTTCTCTCCCCTTTTCTTATGATAGGGACATGCCATATAACCTTGCCCTAAGGAGAACGAGTGAAAACAACAGGTGGGAATTCTTAAGGAATTTCCCGCAAATAAAAGGCAATCTAATATTGAATTAAAATTTAAATAAAATTTTATGTTTTGAGGCATAGCCTCGGAGCAGTGTGTGTGCATGACAATATAATAAGAAAACTTATCAACTAAGGGAAAGCAGTAACAATCAACTAGAACATGTAAGGTAAACAGATAAGCACGTATAGGGCTCCTAAACATGTGTCTAAGGCAATCTCTAATGACCTATCTTAAACCTTCGGCTCTGATACAAATCTGTCACACCCCAACCTACACCGGAAATGTCGGGGCGTGGACTGATTGTCACAGCTCGTAAGGTTACTATCACGCACAGTTATAAATTTAAATATCTATTTATTTAATTCAAATAACACCATTATTCATTACAAAAGAAATCCAAGTAAACAAAACATCAAATAATTCAAATGAACATTTAAAGTTTCAAAATAAGCTCTTCTATCATAAGTCCTTAAACAATTGATTCTAGGTCCACACTTCACATCAAGCGGTAACCTTCATATGCGTGAAAATAATATAGTTTGTCAACACGAGGTTGAGTGAGCAACACACCAGTTTAATTTACATATATAATAAAATACGTAGCTGCAACGAGTCAAATGAGATTAAGAAATCAACCAATGAGCAAAAAAATGAGACGTCGAAAAGCACAAAGCTAAATCGACTAGCGTATGATCATACTATTTTCTGAGATTATGTTAGACCTCTCCGAATGCGGTTCACATTGAGCACATAAACATATAGCAATATGGCATGAGATTAGTTAACACATAAGACAACAATTGCAATTTTGTGTATAGATAAAGTGCGAAAATATAATAAGTTACGCATATGTCCCCAAAAGTGATAAAACGAGTAAAAAGGGGGAATGTGGTACTCACCTCAAGAATGAACGAGGATGACTAAGATGATGAGAATGAGAGAAGGAATTACACGCGAACGTTAGAGCCTATGAGGAAACGAGGGTAAATGGTCTCGTTAAGTACAAGATCTAACTAGATAACTAATAATAAAGAAATATTTTATTAATATTTTATTTATAAGGATTTATTATTAAACTATTATTTTGATTTATGAAAGTATACTTAATAAAATATTATTTTTAGTTTTATAACTAAAATTACTTGACATATATATATATATATATACGTATTTATTAGGCGTTAGTTTTAAGTATCTTTATATATATATATATATATATATATATATATGTATGGAAACGAGTATTAGAAAATGTATGTATATGAGTGAAAACAATTATTAAGAAGTTGGTTTTTAGTTAAATAACTTTGTTTAATGTTTAATCATTATTAAGCATTATTATTACAAAAAGAAAACCTTTTAAAAAGAAAAGAGAAACAAAAACGGGTGCAGGGGGGTTTGAACCCGCGACCCGAGTTTTGATACACACACAATTGCTTTGCCTGTTCAGTTTGATTAAAACTCAGTTCGTTTTATTATAAACAATATCCGATTTTTCCCCCTTTAACCAAGAACCCTAGAATCTGCAATTAACCCCATACGTTAACAATTGATTAAAACAGGTTTACGGCTAATGATCCTTAATCGCGATTCAAAACAAGTATTTAATTACTTTAAATCGTAAACGGAAGAGGGAGAACGAGAGGAAAACAGGATCGGCGGCAGGAGGTGTTTAACGAGCAATTATAGGTCAAATGATTTCGATTATATATAGGGGTATTGTCGGTCATCAAACAAGGAATGAATCATTACAATTAATTGAATCAATTCAAATGATTTCGCAGTCAAAAGCTGTAAATTAGTGTCGGCATTGTTAAAGACGGAAACACGAATCAAATGATGTTATTGACTAAATTAGTTCATCGGTGAGCCGCGTTTTAACAAAAATAAACTATTTCCAGTTCATTATATTGATTACAAACGGATTTGGACAGTTAATTGGCTGATTGTTTGATTCGGGTCCAAGAAAACGTGAAGGTGGGTCGGGTTTGGTGATGGATTACCCATTTTACAAAATGGATTATAATAATATTTGCAGCTAGGACCCTAAGGTTTGATGATGGACACAGAAAGGTTTATACTTTGTATTTTGGGCTAAAAACGTCATAATTAAATAGTTTAAATATAAATATAATAATGATTTATAACTTGATAAATGCGGATATTATTAATGATAAAGCCCAGAACTGTAAATGGGTCGGGTAACAGTTACAAATGATAAAGTGGAAGACCGGAAGTGTTATACCTTGGCTGCATGGAATGAAGGCGGTGGCCTCAACTTACCACCAATGCATCAAAACTACCTACCCCATGGGGAGTTGTGAAGATAATTGGTGATCAAGCAGAGGCCAGGAACTATTATTCCTTATCAATGAAACCAACAGCCAAGCAGACTATAGCATAGCAACCACAGCAACATCCTAGGGACGTGCTAAAAGCCTGGGAGAAAGAATTAAAGGAAGTGTTCTTGGACCCGGAGGATCCAGATATAAAGGTGTTCCTAGGATCCAGTATCCCCAGTAAAATCGTGGAGTATTTGGTATCCTTCTTGGGATGAAGAAATTCTAACTTTGCCTTCAAACATTCAGATATGACAGGTATTTCAAAGGAGGTAATCACTCATAAACTCGGCCTTGATCTATCTATTAAACCCGTCCATCAGAAGCAAAGGAAATTCGCTCCTAAGAGGAACAAGATCATACAAGAAGAAGTTGAAAAACTTCTTAAGGCCGGTATGATCAGAGAGGTTCGGTATCCTCGATGGTTGGCTAACGTGGTTGTAGTTTCAAAAAAGAATGGAAAGTGGAGGGTATGCGTTGATTTTACAGATTTAAACAAGGCATGTCCCAAGGATCCATTCATGTTACCACATATAGACTCCATGGTGGATGCAACAGCAAGAAATGAAATGCTTACGTTCATGGATGCTTCCTCTGGATTTCAACAAATTCAGATGGAACCATCTGATCAGGAGGATACTGCATTCATGACTCCTACCGACATATATTGTTATATTGCTATGCCATTTGGACTAAGGAATGCAGGGGCAACATATCAAAGACTGGTCAACATGATGTTCAAGGATCAGCTAGGCAAAACCATGGAAGTCTACATAGACGACATGGTGGTGAAATCAAAGAAGGTTGAGGATCACCTCAGGGATCTTGAAGAGGCTTTCAATATCCTTGACCAATATAACATGAAACTGAATCCGTCAAAATGCCACTTTGGTGTTAACTCTGGAAAGTTTCTGGGATATATGGTGACTAAAAGAGGAATTGAAGCAAGCTCAGAATAGAATGAAGCCATCATCAACCTAAAGTCGCCCGCAAACGCCAAGGATGTCCAAAGACTAACGGGAAGAATAGCTGATCTCAACCGATTCATCTCAAGATCCTCCGAGAAATGCAAAGACTTCTATGATATTCTTCGAAAGAATAAGAAGTTTGAATGGACAGAAAAGCATGAGGCTGCACTTAAATCTTTGAAGGATTATTTCTCCTCAGCTCCATCCCTGATGAAGCCTTTGGATGGAGAATCCTTTTTATATCTAGCAGTTTCAGGTAATGCAGTGAGTGCTGTTCTCGTCAAGGATCATGAAGGTGAACAACACCCCGTATATTATGTAAGTAAGAGTCTGTTAGATGCAGAAGTCAGGTACTCTCACCTTGAAATATTAATTCTTGCTTTAATTATGGCCTCTACTAAATTAAGACATTAGTTTGAGACTCATACTATTATTTTGAAAACTAATTATCCTGTTAAGAATGTTCTTAGAAAGCCAGAATTGTCAGGTAGAATGGCTAAGTGGGCTGTAAAACTGAGTGCATACGACATTCAGTACGAGCCTAGAACAACTATCAACTCGCAGGCACTCGCAGACTTTGTGGCTGATTTCAGCAGTGACATGCAGAAAGAAGCCTACTTTGTGGCTGATTAACCAAGGATTCTTGGATCCTCTTCACTGATGGAGCATCCAACGTAAGAAGAACGAGGTTGGGCATACTACTAAAATCGCCATAGGGGGACATAATACCCCAGTCCATTGCATGTGCATTTCAAGCTACCAACAATGAGTCAGAATACGAAGCACTCATAGCAGGTTTACTTTTAGCCAGAAGTATGAGGATCAGGTACCTTCAAGTTTATATGGATTCTTTACTCATTACTAACCACTTTAATGGTTCTTATACCGTAAAAGGTGAAAATATGATCAAATATTTAGAAATTGTGAAGGAATTAGCAAAATCCTTCGAAATTTTTAGTATAGTACAGGTACCAAGAGAGGAAAATGCTGGGTAGACGCCTTAGCAAATTTAGCCTCATCCTTGAGAATTCCAGAAGATACGAAGATCCCAACTATCCACATACTCTTGCCAGCAATAGGAGAGCAAGAAGTTGGGGAAATAACAAGTGATAAGCAGATTATACATTGGGATCCATTTTCCTCATCCAGTCAAGGATCCTGGACCCTCCCAATCAAAAAGTACATTCAAACTGGAGAAATCCCAGCTACGGAGAATCAGAAATCATTCAAACTCAAGGTATCACAATATATTTTATTAGATGATATGCCATACAGAAAATCTCTTGCAGGTCCATACTTGAGGTGCATCGAGGATCCTGAAATCCAAGAAGTACTTAAAGACTTTCACGAAGGAGATTACGGCAACCACACAAGAGGAAGGGCATTATTCTCCAGGATACTTAGAGCTGGGTGCTTCTGGCCGACAATGAAGAAGGATGCAGTAGAGTATTCATAGAAGTGTGATACCTGCCAAATGTATGCAAATATCCTTTATCAACCAGCAAAACCAATGTATCCTATATCCTCTTCATGGCCTTTCACGAAATGGGGAATGGACATTGTTGGGAAGCTACCAAAGGCATCAGGTGGAAAGGTCTTTATGCTTGCATTGACGAACTACCTCTCTAAATGGATTGAAGCAGAAGCATTCGTACAAGTCCGAGAAAGGGAAGTTATATCTTTTATTAAAAGGAATATTATAACTAGATTCGGTATTCCTTCTGAGATTATATGTGATAATGGTTCCCAATTTATTGGGAAAAGAACAACTAACTTTTGTGACAGCTGGGGCATAAAGATGATTACCTCAACACCAGTACATCCTCAAGCTAACGGTCAAGCGGAGTCTAGCAACAAAATCATCATCAACAATTTAAAGAAGAAGCTAGGATCCAAGAAGGGAAAGTAGGCCGAGGAACTACCATATGTTCTTTGGGCTGACAGGAAAACACCCAAGAATGCAACGGGCCAAACAACCTTTTCGTTGGTATTTGGATCAGAAGCAGTAATCCCAACAGAGATGGTGGTTCCTACAGCAAGAACGAGCATCCATAATCCTGAAGCTAACAAAGAAATCCTTCTTGAAGACTTGGATACTGTTGAAGAACTCAGAGACCTAGCCAAGATCAGAATGGCAGCTTATCAACAAAGGGTAGCTGGGGCATACAACAAGAATTTAAGGATCAGAAGATTTCAAGATGGAGATTTAGTTTTGAGGAAAGCCTTCCAAAATACCACCAATCCGGCTGATGAAAAGTTAGCACCCAAATGGGAAGGACCTTATCAGATCGAGTCGGAAGCAGGAAAGGGGGCATATCATTTGCTCCAATGGAAGGCAATTGATTACCAAGAGCATGGAATGCTATCCACCTCAAGAAGTATTTCTTCTGATCAGGATCCAGTATCCTGAGAGGATATATTATCTTTAAAGGTTCAAGGATCCCCGAAATTGATAATATCTATCCGATTACTTATCCTTTTCGATTTCTTATTATTAATTTAAGGATAACATATTCTTAACATTTTTTTCCTTCCAAGTTTTAAATATCAATGCAGGATATTATTAAGATGTGTAATAATCAAGAGGTTGGCCACCTCTCCTTTACATTCGCGGTACTATCCTATTTCTCTTGGCCTAGCCCACGTTTGGGTATGACCCCCGATGGTCATATCCTTTAAGGTTTAAAGGTTTTCACCTTTCTTATAAATAGAGTTTCTACACTCTCACCTGAAGCGCACACTATCTAACGTATAGTCCGGGGCAGTGGGACCTGTACACGCTTAGTGGCTGACAATTTCGTTGCTTTCGGCTATATGGAGGATCCTTCAATTTATGGTAGACGTACCATACCACCGATTTATAATGTTTTCATGTTATCTTACGTTTGGGCTAAATCCCGATTTGGGCAAGTCCCCAGTTAACATCCGTATTTGGGCTTGTCCCCAGTTTTGGGCTTGTCCCCAGTTTCACGGGCTTGTCCCCAGTTGCACGGGCTTGTCACCGGTTAATTTATGGGCTTGTCCCCAGCTTGATGGGTTTAATCCCAATTAATATTATTAGTTGTTTGCAACAGATTTACTAAGTTTATCATGAAGACAAAGTTCTAAGGATCCAAAATCCTAAAGTTATTCCTTCAAGGATCACTAAAGGTTCAGTTCTTATGGTAACTTAGGTCTACCTAGACCTTCTGGTATGATTTCTATTAATAAATTTGTATTGTCACAGTTGCAATAATTTTAAACATTTTAAGGGTCACTTCTTTAAAGATAATCTGTTATAAAATCTTTTACCGATTTTTAAGGATATCTTATCCTAAAGTTTGTTCTCGGAGAATATTTTTTCTTAATTATTTTCCTAAGGATCTTTTATCCTAAAGTCTCTTACTCAAGTTCAATTTTCAAAACTATCAATAATGCTAAAGTTATATCAAACAAACTTTTAAAATAAATAACAAGCAGATAGTTAAAAGTTTTATTATTAAATCATAAGTCACTAGGACTTATCCAAAATACTTAACCCGGACTTCACCATGCAAAAGATGGATCATCCATCCGGGTTAAGTGGGTACTACTAACTGTTCATGAGTGCAGGAAAATTAAAAACAGGGGCATCAAAGGCTTCATCCCCACAAACAGAGGATCCATCCACCTTTGTTACACCCGCAGATTGTCTTAAGGATCATAGATCCTTTACCCTAGTTACTACTGTTTATTACAAACCAAAGTTATTGTTTAGAAAAACATCAACACAAAATAAAAAAAGTGGGCTCGGGCCTTGTCTTCTTTATCCTTCATCGCCCACCTAAGCTGCGTCATCACCCTCAGCAACACCTTCTTCCTTACCAGCATCAATCACTTCCTTGACACCACTAGTCCCAGCCTCATTATCTTCAACCATATCCTCATCGTCTTTGCCACCAAGAGCATACAAGGTAGTCTTCCACTTTTCCACGTCCCATGTCGTCTTGTAAAAAGCGGGATCACCGGCCTCCTTCGCCATCTTGATCCGGGCTTGGAATACTGACCTGTCAGCCCACACCTTGGCTTCCTCCGTAGCCTGCTACACTGCCTCTTGACGCTGGTTTTCTACTAAGGATAACTGATCCTCCAACTGTTTTTTCTCTTTGGATAGCTGGATCATGGCCTTGTCCTTGGCAACCACAGCTTTCCCTAACCCTGACAACTTATCACTCATCTGGCCGATGATCTTTTCGTAGTGCTCTTTGAAAGCACTCATCACCTATACACAACAAAGCAATCAAGATCAGAAGGATATTGGATCCTAAAACTCAAAGTATCAGGATACATGATACTTACAGAGAGGACAATGTCGTAATGGGTCTCGGGATCAGAGGACCTCTTTCTTTTTGAAGCAGCGGACTTAGCCCTGGTTGTCGCAGTCTTGGGCTCCGAACTAGTGGCGGCTTTTGAAGATTCTTTCTTGATAACAGGAGAGGTGACCATACAGTCAATGTTTTCCAGGGAGAACTTGTCGGCTGATTTCTGGGACTTCTTGGCGCCTGAGAAAGAAAAAGTTAACAGATAAGTATTCCTATTCTAATTTTATTTATCTTAAAAATATTGGCTTACTTGACATGCTGGAACCCGAGGAGATATCACATAAAGCTTCAACAAAACGAGCTTGAAAGTTTCCAACCTCGATATCCAGTGCTAGTAACCATTTTGTTTTCTCTTCTGTACCAGGTAACATGCCCAAAGAAGCGAAGTTGTCAATTTCAAACAAAAAGGAAGATTCAGAATTAAAGTTGAAGCATCAAAGATCCTACTATTTCTTAAGGATCCAGGATACTACCTGTTAGAAACCTTTAACCAATCACAATAACTATAACAGTTCTCGGATCTGTGTGTATTTGATTAATCCTTAACTCGGATCTAGCTCATAATTACGTATGATTATATGTTATATTGTATATATTATCAGTATTAGTAGTTGTATATGTGAATAATATTAAGGTGAAGATCGAGAGCGATTTGGACAGCACTTCGTTAATTACTCTCGAAAACATATATTAAACGTGAACAGTGTTCACCTATAAATAGAGGAGGAGGTTACTTCGTTAACATTCCCTAACGAACTAACACCCAACTCATTACATACATTAAAGTTAAATAAACATAACGAATCACCCCCTGATTCGTTAACATCCCCTAACGAATCAGGAGGAAATAAACTTAAGTCTTAGTTCGCTAAACAACCTTAGCGAACTAGACCTTACATTAACGAATTAACAAGATAACTTAATTGTTTATTACATTAAATAAAACGTCAAATACGTTAAAAATAAATACAAAGACTCGAGACGCAAAACCGTGCACTAACAGACACCCCCTCGTCTTGAGCTCTTTGTCTTTAAATTACTTGAAGCGCTTGGACCGCCAGTCTCTGCAACTATGAATTCCGTTTTCATAACAAACATGCATAACGCGTTGAAATTGCATAGCCAGGTCATAGTCTTCATTGCGCTCAAACAAAATCATGTTCTTGTGTAGCACATCAATGTCGGTCTTGGTTAAATTCACAAACCACATCGGGTCGATGATCTTTATCGGCCCAGTCTTCAACCCTGTACCAAGAACAATGACGGCCTCACCAGAACAATTATCGTAGTACCAGCAGTTGAAGGATAGAGACATGTCTTGGTTCAATGTCTTCACTGGCACCCGCTTCATCGTCTTTGGCGGTTTTACTTTAAGAACCAACTTCTTCCAACCAGCCCTTGGGTCAATCTCATTGAGACACTTACGGATGGGAATTTGTGGTTTGAAAATTTTGAACCCGTGGTTTATTTCAAACATCAGATGTTGGTGAAACCAACTTGCATGTTTATTCCCACCTCTAATATTAAATGGACGGTACGCCAGAGTACGTACATCCCATCTTGGTAATGAAAGAACATCAGACATCCTTTCGTAGTATTGGACGCCTTTCTCCCATTTGATAATGCATACTTTAAGTTCAGATTCAAACATCCAAGAAATAATATTACCTTGCACCTTTGATACAGCTTTAAATGAAGTCTTCTGATTTGCCTTGGCTCGTGCAATAGCTTCATCTTTCTGTTCTTGATCAACAAATCTGTATGCTTTGATAATCTTACTTGCTTGCTTGTGTCTGAACCAACTGTTAATCTCCTCAAGAGACGGGTCCAGAAGCGAATCAGAATATACATTTTTGCCCTTAGAATTCTTTTCAAGATGGTCTTCTGCTTCTTTTACAATTTTCTCATTAAACACTGGAGCACCCTGATCAACATTAGCGTGTTGAAACAGATCAGGTTAATCCTCAGCAGTCACATCCTCCATCTCAACTTCCTCGTTCTCATAAATAAAATCCGTCCTCATCTCCACAGTAGGATCATTCAAGATCTCGTCATCATTGATTACCTCAGCATCAAGCTCAGTCTCTAACACGGTCAACTCATCTTCATTTAGACCAAGCAAGATTGCAATCTGCTCTCGTGTCAGCGACCTATCAACAAACTGCCCCACATCTATCTCATCATCATTCACCATGCTCCTAATCACCCCCTTACCATCCATAAATATTACTGTATCGTCCTCAATCATCTCAATTTGTTTAGCAGCCGTATAATCACGATAAACAACAATCTGTTTGCCCGAATCATCAACAGAACTCGTATCCACACCAGAAGCTGGGTCTTGAGTTTGTTTAGGCTCACCACCAGCACCAGACTCAACATCATCAGGATCTTCCTCATCATTCTTGATCTTCTTTAAAGCATCATCTTTGCAAGTCAATTGCAAGATTAGATCCTCTTGTTCTTTAAGTTTCACCCCCCTGAGACTCAACAATCTCACGTAGGGCCTTTGTTTCTTTTTGATAGAAAGAAACATAACTGAGTAGTTTCTTCTGGTTCTCTATCAAGCATTCTTGATTCATCCGATCAGCAGACATTTGGTTCTCATACAAATGAAGGAGATTCAACAACATGTCTGTCTGACGGTTTTGTGGCATAGCATATAAAGATGGATGAACAGGTTGGATTGGTCCTTGAGGCCTTGTAATTCTCATAAAAGAGAGATCACTAGGTGGAGGAGGCCTCATAGACGGTGTTGTAGGAACAGTTCGGAGTGTGTCAGATAGAAATGGTATTTCAGATAAGGCTGATTGTGGAATCATACCTAATTGTTCATGAGTAACCATTGTTGTTGTCAAAGTAAGAGCCGGAGTGCTAGTAGTAGATGGCACTACCAGACGTTGAGACATAGATTGACGAGTCGGTGGAACTCCAATAATCACACCAGCTCCAGCTGATTCTCGTCTCTTTGCTGGAGCTTCAGAAGCTGGTGCTTTACCCTTTCGTTTCCTTTCACGTTGAGCTGCAATGGTAGCAGCTAACGCAGCTTCAACAGCAACTTGTTGTTCTCGCAGAGCTGCATCACCATTACCATCGTTTCCACCATCTCCATCATTACCACCACCATCCCCATCATCACCATCGTTCCCACCTTCTCCTCCCTCACGCTCAGAATCCGAGTCATCATGGATCCAGCGATCCTCGGGAGGACATACATAATTAGGGTTAATGATATAACCAATCATCCGTTTGTCCCGTGGCCTCTCCTTATGATAGATAATCATTCTACGCACCATATCAGCCTTCATGTGGTCTAGATCAAGAACATCGCCCACCAACGTTAGATCAATCACCAAAATTGGGATAAGGTCTTGAATTATCAACTGTAGAAACCGAGGATACATCAAGAACTTCTTTTTTTGAGTTGTTCGCTGAACTTGTTCTTTCAGATGATCGAAAACCAGCTCGGAGTAGTTAAATGGCTTGTTGAGAATAAGTGCAACAAAAGCCGATTGCACACTGCTTCTGCATTGGTCAAAACCACCACGACGACCACTCATACAATGAATCAAGACATGTAGAAGATACTTGTATGGTGGACATAATCCATTCTTGTTCAGCATAGATGTAGGTTCCCAGCCGGATCTACACGGAAATATCTCGTATTACGCAGGTGCAGAATTCCTACGTAAGACGATACGAGTGTTAGACGTGATATACGTTAAACCCAAGTACAAAGACACGTTACAGTACTCAATAGACACGTTGTATTGCAACTACTTTAACACGTGATAGCCAAATCACAATTACACGTACTAAAATCCCCTCTACAAAACAAGCCGTAGCCAAACATATATAGTTATCGACAACTTCGCCTAACAGACTAGGCGAAGTTGTTGATAACTTCGCTTGTCCACAAGTTCTCTTATATTAGGCGAACTTGTGAGACAAGTTAACTAAAACACCAATACAAATCAAACTAACATGATTACAGACACTAGATACTGAACTACTGACATCATGTACGAACAGACTCCCCCTTGGTAGTAGCTTCATATCTCAATCTTCAATCACGTGTCTTGTAATCCCAAAACTCTCGAGTCACCCGTCTTCAAGCATGAACGCCATCTCTGACACAAACCGAAACTACTCTCTGATATTTCATTGCTTCTTCTTTCCATGCAGGAATATAGAATATCTTTTTCTCGTTCAGCACCTGCAAGTCAGCTTGAGACAAATTCACCAAGTGCATTGGATCATACACTCTCAGCAACTCTTGTTCATCTTCATCCTCCATCACCGCTTCAGCTGTTTCACTATCAACATACCACCATTTCAGATTCTTTAAGACATCCTTGGGCATTTGTTTCATCGGCACTTCTTTTAAACACCGAATCGGCTTATACTTCATTATCGTCCAAGGTTTGCCATCAGCTCTCATACCTCTGTCTTTATCTTCAACGAGCTTTCCTTTATGCGGCTTTAATAACTCGAACTTTTTATCTTTTATACTTTCTTTCCAAACGATCTTCCCAATAATCCTAGCCATATTATCATCACTCCTGTTTATCAACCCCAACTTGGCAAATTCCTTCACCTCACACTCCGTCAAGGTATTAAACGATCTCAACAATCTCTTGAAATACTGAACTCCGTCAAAACGTTTAATCACAAACAGCCTCAATTGCTCATCATATAACCAGCATATAATCCCCTTCTTCGATTCAGCATACCCTTTGATCATACAAAATTTGAGAAGCAATTTTCTCATCAACTTCTGCAAAATCCAAGTAAGGCATATTAAAGGATTTGAACAGTTTATCATAGTCAAAAACTTTAGCGGGTCCCGTGCTGGGCATTGGTGGTTTGTAACTCGTGATGTCGGTGTTACATACCACTTCAACCTTGTTGTTCGATAAATTAAAGACTCTTCTATTGGGTGTCCTAACAACACAACATATCCGACTAAAATACCTTCGTCGGCTTTCTCACCAAAATTAGAGTTTGTCTTTAATATCGTACATGGGGACCCGAATGGTACGAGACCATTCAAGTTTGGCTTTCGACCATGCATAAGTTCATAACAAGTTTTATTTATCCTCTTAACAGTTAAAACACGATTAAGGATATAACAGGCTGTGGCAACTGCTTCAGCCCAGAACACCACGGGAAGTTTAGCATCAGCCAACATGGTTCTGGCTCCTTCAATTAGCGTCCTGTTCTTCCCCTCAGCCACCCCATTTTGTTGCGGAGTATATGGGGCGCTGTACTGGTGGTCTATCCCTTTCTGTAACCAAAACATCTCCATCTGGTAGTTTTTGAACTCTGTCCCATTATCACTCCTAATGTATTTAACCTTCACGATATTCTCAACCTTGGTAATCAAGTTAATTACCAACTGTACCGTCTCATCATTTGTCTTCAGAAAGTATACCCAATAGTATCGAGAGTAATCATCAGTTATTACCAAGCAGTATGATGTTCCACCTAGACTCTTTACATTCACGGGACAGAAGAGATCCATGTGAAGTAAGTCTAGGGTACTGACTATTGAATTAACCTTCTTGGTGTGATGAGGTTTCATGTGTTGCTTTTCCTTCTTGCACGATAAGCATTGGTCTTCGAAGTTGAAATTCTTCAAGGGAACACCAAGCACCAGCCCATTCTTGACAATGTAGTTCATTTTTTGAAGATGTATATGCCCCATTCTTCGATGCCATAACTCAGACTCAGATTCAGTTGCCTTTGACAGAAGATATGATTCTTCTGTTGTCATCTCAGTTGACCTCATATCCATGACGTATGTGTTCTTTTCTCTTGGAGCTTTCATCACCACCCATGCCTCTGGTATCTTGAAACCAGGATACAGAACAATTGCTTCATTTTTGGTAAAGTGCACTGTGTACTCTTTGTCACAAATCTGAGATACGCTCAACAAATTATGCTTCAACTCCTCAACAAAATTCACCTTCTCCAATTTCATTTTTCCATTTGTTACGGTTCCAATACAGGTGATTCTACCACCACTCTCTCCAGCAAAACTTACCCTACCTCCTTGAACAGGTTTCCATTTGTGTAACAAATTCTTGTTACCCGTCATGTGCCGGGAACAGCCACTGTCCACAACCCACAGATTGTTTGCAGTCCTGTTCAACTGTTGTTGCACGATTAAAGCAAAGGATTAAAATCTGGGGACCCAAGACCTACTCGTCTTGGGTCGATTAAATCTGTTAACCGGCATCCCATACCTTGGTTGTCCAAAGTCAGTTTGAAAATAATTTCTGTAAGTTCTATAAGGATACCTTCTTGAGAATTGACTACGAGGCCATCCAAACCTTAGTGGATTAACTGAATTATAATTGTTGGTTTGGTTGTTTACTGGGAAAAACTGAGATCGATTTCTTTGAAATCTTGGATTAGTCCAATGTCTGAATTTTGGAGAGTTAGCATTCTTACCATTATAGTAATTACTGTTAGTTTTATTCTCAGTTTTCGGAGGCCTCATACCTCTGAATCTCTGATTTAGAGGGCAATTAGCAATTAGGTGTCCGATTTGATTGCATCTGAAACAACTCCTGTGTTCAACTTTCGTGTCAACAGTTGTTTCAGATGTTGAGGTTGTATTACTCCCCATTTGTCTGACATATGGAGGGACAAATGGG
Source organism: Bidens hawaiensis (assembly GCF_021521415.1). Lineage (NCBI taxonomy): Eukaryota > Viridiplantae > Streptophyta > Magnoliopsida > Asterales > Asteraceae > Bidens > Bidens hawaiensis. Next base: position 2,425,643 of record NW_027491034.1, read on the forward strand.
TTTAGGGGAGAGGTCTTTTCAATAGGCTTATATTCCTCCCCACGTTTTAGTAACTCTACCTCTTCTTTTATCTCACTAGATTCGGATGTCTTGTCCGAATTTGATAAGACATAACTAGGAACGGAAATCTTAACATTTGAACCAGGCTTACTCGTTTCGCTTTTTCTAACTTCAGGTTCTTTAATCGAATCTTTGACAGGAACTGTCTGACTAATCTCAACATCAACAGATTTCTGATTACTAGGATCATACGTATAATTATGGTTATACGGTGGTGGAACTTCAGAAAATCCAATTCCCCCTTTGTTAACTGGGGAACGTTGAACACTTACGATGTGATCAAGCATTGCTGAGGAATTTCTAAATTGCTCAATTTTTCTGTTTAATTCCACCACTTTTACCTGGTAATCAGCTATCTGTTTATCCCTGTCAGCAATTAGTTTGGTTTTTTCTTCTAACACTTCATAACTAAGATCAATTACTTGTATTTTTTCAGCTAGACTGTCTTTAAGACTTTTGATATCTTTTTCACTAGCTTTTATTTTTACCGAGTAACTGTTTTCTCTAGTTTTAGTGTAATGATGATCTTCTTTTAATGTTTTAAATTGAGCGTCCAAACTAACAAACTGATCAGTTATTGTTTTCAATTGTTCAGACATATTTTAACATTGCATACAAGGGAGTTCAGAAATTACCTTAGAAAGCTGATCATTCACTTCTGCCATGTAAGCTTGATTTTCCCTCGTCTCCCTCTCGCTTCCTCCAGTTTCGATGTTAACTAAATTTGCCTGTTCTAAGACTTCCTCAACCTGTAGATTCCAGTTATACCCACTATTGTGTCTAGATACCATAGCCTTATTCTCACTATCTTCCCCATTCTGTTGTGCAGGCCTGTTCTGGCTGCTTTCGACTCTCTCATTTGTACATTCCTTGGCAAAGTGACCATTTTGTTGACAGTTATAGCATCGAACCTTTGACTTGTCAAACCTTGGTCTTTCACCAACGAACTTTCTACCCGTTTTCTTCATGAACCGTTTAACTCTTCTTACTATCATCGCCATCTGCCACTGCAGATCCATCTGTTCCAGATCATCAGCATCAATCTGATCATAGTCTTCATCCAAAGTTGCAGGATCGACTATTTTAACTTTGATGTAATTCTCATAAGATGCAATGAAAGATGCATAGAGGGCAAACTGCTGTTCAGCTGATTTAACACTCATGGGCATCTGTGAGTATTTGTTAGTTTGAGCATTTGATGAAAAGTTACCAGTTGTGGCTTGAGGTTTTGAAGAATTATTTCCTCCAGCTACAAAACATACATCACCATCCATGTTGAGAGTCACATGACCATCATGAGTTGAGTTTGAGCTTGATTCTCCCTTTGAGTAGTAAGCAGATGATTTTGATCTTGAACTTGAACTAACGTTTGCACCGTACATACCCGGATCCTGAACCTGATCAGTTGGTGTCTCTTTCCGAACCATGTTAAGTTCAAAAGTTCGTAATTTATTGACTGTTGTTTCCAAATCAAAATCGGAAAACTCTTTATCTTCTCTCATCAAAACCATGTACATTTCTCATTTCGGTGGAAGAGCATCAAAGAGTTTCTCTACTATCTCCTCTTCTTTGTATACAATGGAGTAATTGCTGAGTTCGGTCATTAGGTGATAATATCTTGTGATGATATCATCAAGTGATTCATTTTTCAAATATTTGAACACCGAGAATTGGGTTTTTAGTAGCTTAATTTTGGATGCACGTATCCCCACATTACCTTCATATCGATTTTCTAGCGCTTCCCATAGCTCTCTAGCGGTTTTGTATTTCCTGAAGGTGTGAAGAATCTCTTGTGGAAGAGCCATAGTGATCGCCGCATGAGCTTTACTCTCTGCCTCATACATTTTCCTCTCCTCCTCACCCATCTTACTATACTTCTTTATTTGATCACGACCCTCAAACAAGACCATTGGTGGAATGCATCCATCTTGTATGCACACCCACATCTTAGCATCTTGGTATTTAACATACTGCTCAAATCAATCTTTCCAAGCAACAAAATCGGTAACCTTAAGCATTTTCGGAGCCTTAGTAGTTGAACCTGCTTCCACCTCCATTTTCACCAGTTCCGTAATGTTTATAGAAGTCATCTTTGAAAATACGACTCGAAAACACAAAGAAACTCAAAAATAATATTTTATTATTCTGAACAGTACCCAGTAGGTGAAGTTATGCTTAACTTCGCTTAAGCTTAACTTCGTTTATACTCAACTTCGCTAAAACCTTAACTTCGCTTACTTCTTAACTTCGCCTGATGTTAACTTCGCTTAATGACAACTTCGCTTAATTCAAGCGAACTTGTGAGACAGGCGAAGTTAAAGATAACTTGTGGACAAGCGAAGTTAATGATAACTTCGCTTAAACTTATATCTTCGCCTAAACCCTACAAACAGTGGCGGCAACTTCGCCTGATGAACACAAGGTTTTTGCATGTTTGATTTTGACGTATTGCGAGGTATGCGAAGGTGTAATGGGTTATTCTTGATGGTGGGAGATGGGTAGGACACAAAAACTCGATATTTCGACGAAAACTCGTCCCGCGAATAGTCGAACGGAACGATTTCTACACTCGTGTGATAATCCCGAACCACACAATCACGAGCAAATGCTCTGATACCAATTGTAGGTTCCCAGCCGGATCTACACGGAAATATCTCGTATTACGCAGGTGCGGAATCCCTACGTAAGACGATACGAGTGTTAGACGCGATATACGTTAAACCCAAGTACAAAGACACGTTACAGTACTCAATAGACACGTTGTATTGCAACTACTTTAATACGTGATAGCCAAATCACAATTACACGTACTGAAATCCCCTCTACAAAACAAGCCGTAGCCAAACATATATAGTTAATGACAACTTCGCCTAACAGATTAGACGAAGTTGTTGATAACTTCGCTTGTCCACAAGTTCGCTTATATTAGGCGAACTTGTGAGACAAGTTAACTAAAACACCAATACAAATCAAACTAACACGATTACAGACACTAGATACTGAACTACTGACATCATGTACCAACAATAGATTCATCAATACTTCCACCGTAACGTAAACGAGTAAACAAACCCTTGATCAGCTGCTTGTCAAATTCACTTGGGTTGTCATCATTATCACCAAAACGAAGCACACGGAGAACTACTGCCACATCAATTATAATAGGAGTTCGATTAATTGTGGCTCGAATGTGATTCTCCACCTCAACATACTCAGCAGTATCCCAAAGCTGCCTAATAATGCTTAGATAAACTTTAGGTTGAGCAGTGATTGAATAATGTATCACTGAACATCTTGATCAACATAAGCACAGATGTTGTGTTTTATGTCAAACGGTAATAAAATAACATTATCCTGCTGCTCTTGAGGTGGTTGTTCTTGTGTTGGTTGGTCTTGTTGCCCTTGATCAGCAACTGGTGGATCTTGATTCAATTGATCAGCCATGTTACTGAATAGAATTTAAGCGAGCATAAGTAATGTAGAGATATAATTTACAGTTAGCATTTATATATATCTATATATCTCTAGATGGTGTGGTTAATTTTATATGTCGTGGGTAATCAATATATTTACGCGTTTAGATGATTGGAATAATTTATTAAATTTCAAAAGGTAATCAATTGTAATTAAAATAAGAAAATGTCATTCGTGTGATTATCACTCTGTTTCGTTACCAAACTGTAACGAATAAAGTGATTCTCTATCAAATAGACACAACGAATTAACTATAAATATTAACGAACTAAATTCCAGTTCGTTCTACATATGACGAATCCACAGTTGATTCGGTGAGAAGGTGATTCGCTGAACTAATTCATGTATTTTCTTAACGAATTGGACACGAAGCAGTTCCAATTCGCTAGGATTAACGAATGGTCAATATAGACTTAATCTTTGACTGTCCTGGTCAAAGTCAAAATTACATAAGAACACCGACAGTCAACATGATAAAACCAGGTGCAATTATCCCATACTGATCGTTGAGTAATCGAATCCATAGGTTTAGCCAACTCAGAATTACAATACTAAGCACATGATGTTGAGATTGAGGCTTAACACCATGAAATAAATAAGAATACTAGAGTTAAACAGAGCCTAAAACCCCGAACACATACACATTCAATCAACCCAACAAACAATAATCAAACTTTGATTAAAATCTACCTAAGGTCTCGGAATCACATTCCGACCAAAATGAAATCAAAATAAACTATAATAACACAGTATGATGTCGATTAAGCAAAGATTTGGAAACCCGAAAAACCCCAATAACAAAATTGCATAATTAAATAATCAAAACAGTGTCACTTTTGACGTAAAGCACAAAGATGTTCTTATCTATACCTTAGCAACACAATGAAATACCCAAAAGTTCGGAATTCGAAGGTCGAAAATCCAGAGAAAAAATTTGAAAAGGGTGACTTTAGGTATAAGGAAGGTGAAAGAACAGTGAAGGATGAATCGTGTAACAGCTGTCCTTTATACACAGTCCTTACACGCATCCCTATGTACGAACCAATCAGATTCGTTAGAGATCTAATAACGAATCAGCCGATTCGTTACCCTTATCTTAATACGTGACATAGCGAATCAAAATTCAAATCGTGTCTTGATTCGTTACAAATGTATAACGAATTAAAATGCAAATCGTGTTTTGATTCGTTAAATATGCATAACGAATTGGATGTATTTCGTTACAGAGTGCGGAAACAAGTTAGAGACACGAACTAGATTGTAGTTCGTTAAAGGGTACCCTAATTCATTATCCATAAATAACGAATTAAACATTATTTAATTTTAAAAGAATAAATAACTAATTAAATGAATTAAATAATTAAACAAAATATAAAATTAATTTTAAAAGAATTACCGAGGACCTTTATCCCGATAATCAAATACTTTAAAAATTAGTTTCACTTTTTGATACTGATAATAAATTATTTAAATAATATGTAAAAACGGAATGAAAAATATTTTTTTTATTTTGTAATATATCAAGAAAGTTTTTACAAAAGAATCCGAAACAGAAAATATAAAATCTTTTTGAGTTTTATATGATTTTCAAAAATAGTACGTATTTTTGTTGAGTTTGAGCAGAGAATCATATTGACCAAATTGCCCTTCCATCACAGTTTTATATTTCAGTGATATTATGACTGGTGTTAAGTCGGTCATTGGTATTGTTGTCCATTTAAATCTAATAACAAACTTTCAAGTGTTTTTGTGATATGATTAATTGGTTCAATTATTGCACAGAATATCAGAAACTATAAGCCTCTAATCTCGGTTCAAGCTTAATTTGATTTTTGACATATCACCCCAACTTGACTTAAACCATTATATTATTGATCAAAAATTTGTTTTTATAGAAATTTATGAGCAATGCATTGATTTTCTGTTACTATGAGTGAATATGCAGGAGTCCATCTGTCGGCTTACATACATTGTATCCCCTGGGGTCCGTTTCTTAATGGTATTAAGACGCGCGCAAGGGAGGAACAGTGTATGACTAACAGCGGATTTTGATCAAGTCAGTAATTTGGAAATTTGTACGAAGTACAGCAGTGATCAAGTTTAATGACTTTGGGTTTGCTCAAAAACCGAATGAAATATTCATGCATATGAATACCCAGATGATTAAGCCGCATAAAGACTCACAGTGTCCAGAACCTCAAAGCTTGTTATTTGCTTTATTTTATTTTTGGTTGATCAAACAAGTATAAGGCTTGAGTAAGACAGGTTATTACATTTCTGTCATCCTCACCAAGACTTTTTCTAAAGACTAACACCCCTTTCAATTTGGCATTTCTTTATGTTTATATCACATACTTTACTCTACTTGTTTGTTTTAAGACTTACCAATGCACCAATGCAATTAGGCACACAGTCTTTTAAACTTACTTCTTGCAGGATTTGGAGTCAAGATAATCAATATACTATCATTTTCTCTTTTTGCTTCAAAAACTCAAAAATTTTGAGGAGCATAAAATATAAATAAAGATAAATTTAATCGCCCCAGTTAACTTTAGTCTATAAATAAATGGTTCTTCTATCAATTCAGCAAATGAATAATATGACCAAGACATGCAAGCATGTTTCACAAACTTAAATAACCGACATAATTTTCAGCAAGAAAAAAAAATCTAAAAACACATAACAAATGCCCCAACTATTTTCCATTATCAGGTAAATGACTAACCCAGTCATTTACAAGTAAATGTCATGACCAAACATATACAAGTGTATGCCCTTTAAATGTAGATAATTGACATAATTTTCAGCAAACGCATGCAAAAAATCTTTTTGGCTTTTCTCTTTACATACTTTAAAAACACAATATTTTTGTCTTTTTCAATTCTCTTATAAACAAAAATAAACTTCACAATCTTTTTGGATTTTCGGATTTTTCTATACAAACTTAAATCACAATATTTTTGGATTTTCAAATTTTAAAATGTTTTTGGTTTTTTCAAAGAGAATTTTAAAAGTAAAACATTAAAGAAAAGAAGTCACAATTTTTTTTTTAATTTTAAGAATTTTTAATGTATTTTTTATACAAACGAAAAACACAATCTTTTTGTATTTTATAGTTTTTCACCCCCTAAAACCAAAATAAATTTTAAAGGAAAAAAGACAGAAAATAAAGATAATCATCCTTCTTTAAAGATATCAGTGAGGGTCTTCAATCCGTTAAAACCAAGCAAAAATTGAAAACACGTTTTGTCAAAAGCTTTGGTAAACAGATCGGCTTTCTGAAAGTCAGTATGCACTTTCTCAAGGTCAATCAACTTCTTCTCAAAGCAATCCCGTATAAAGTGATATCGAATTTCGATATGTTTAGTTTTCAATGTTGTACAGGATTCTTTGTGATAGAAATTGCGGCAGAATTATCAATCAAAATAGGAGTAATAAGAAACTTCAAACCGTAGTTGCGAAGATGTTGTTGTATCCACAAAACCTGGGAACAGCAACTCGAAGCTGCAACATACTCAGCTTCGGCGGTTAAAGTGGAGACCGTTGTCTGCTTCTTAAACTGCCAGGAAATAAGCCGGTTTCCAAAAAATTGACATCCTGCAGTCGTTGATTTGAAGTTGATCTTGCAACCTCCATAGTCTGAGTCTGAATAAGTAGTAAGATCAAAAGTATCATCCTTGGGATACCACAACCCGATGTCTGGATTTCCCCTCAAATACTGAAGTATTCTCTTAACCGCAGCTAGGTGAGTCACTCGTGGACTTGCTTGAAACCTAGCACAAAGACAAACAACAAACATATTGTCGGGGCGAGAAGCCGTTAGATACATTAAAGAACCAATCATGGCACGATAGAGGGTAGTATCAACGGTATCCTCCAATTCATCCGGTGATAAATTGTGACCCACGGGGAGAGGAGTAGAAGGGATTTTTCCGGCAGATATCTTGAATCGGCTCAAGACATCGTTCACATACTTTGTCTGATGAATAAAGATTCTGTTAGCAGACTAGTGAACTTGCAACCCTAAGAAGAAATTCATCTCCCCCATCGAACTCATCTCGAACTTTGTTTGCATGGACTTCTCGAACTCCTTACACAACGTGTCGTTTGTAGACCCAAAAATAATGTCATCGACATAAATCTGAACTAGGAGAAGATCGTCACCAACAGTTTTATGAAATAAAGTGCAATCAACAGTCCCTCGTTTGAAGCCGTTATCAGTCAGATGGTCGGCGAGCGTGCCATAACAAGCTCTCGGGGCTTGATGTAGACCAAACAGGGCCTTGTTTAATCGGTAAACTCGGTCCGGATAATCAGGATCTTCAAAACCAGGAGGCAGTAAAACAAACACTTCCTCGTGTAGTTCACCATTGAGAAAAGCACTTTTAACATTCATTTGATAAACTTTGATATTCTTATAAGCAGCATATGCCAGGAAGATTCGAATCGACTCTAATCTTGCAATTGGAGCATATACTTCTGTGTAATCAACACCCTCTTGCTGATGAAAACCTTGCACCACTAGACGTGCTTTGTTTCTGATAATCACCCCTCGATCGTCTTTCTTACACTTAAATACCCACTTAGGCGAAATTGCTTTCTTGACCCTAGCAGGCTTGTAGATTAAATCTCAAACACCCAAACGTGCAAATTGCTGTAATTCGTCCTGCATAGCTTCTACCCAAGAAGGATCTTCAAGTGCCTTTTGAGCCGTCGTTGGCTCAACTTGAGATAGAAAGCAAGTGAATTTTGCATGATTTACAATTCCTGATGAATGTAATTCAGCATATGCACACAATCCGGTATTATCACTTGACGAAGCAACTTGATGACGTGTACGAACGCCCACATCAAGTTCTCCAATGATGTTTTCTTGTGGATGATAACCATGAATCCGAAGAGTAGAATTCTCAGGAACAACAACATTATCAAATAAGTTGGTGTAATGTTCACCAAGCTCAGGAAATGAAACATTATCACAATCAAGTTCAATAACGTGATCATTAACTTGCTCATCATCAGAAGAAGTAGATACATTATCAAAAGCAGTTGGAGAAGAAACATTAGGTTCCTCAGTTGAAGCTATAGGTGGAGCTTCAACATCATTAGAACTTGAAAATCTTGGAATTGCCAAATGATCTTCAAAGTATGCTCGAACCAGGTCTTCGTCTATGTGTTCAGTCGATGGAGTAAATGAATTAAATAAACTATCATAGTCAAAAATCCAGTCGGGACCTTTCCCTTGAGGAGGAGTTGTGTACTTTTGACAGTCCACATGGTACCATTCCTCAACACAACCAGATGTGAAGTTAAATACTCTTTTCTTTGGAGATGCATATCCCAAGAAATACCCTTCGATAGATTTTTCTTCAAATATACCCGCATCCTTCTTCAACATGGTACACGGACACCCAAAAGGTTCCAGGTACTTTAAATTAGGTTTTCAATTATTCAACAACTCATAACTTGTCTTTTTGAGTCGTTTAACAGTTAGAACTCGATTAAGCGTATAGCAAGCTGTATTCACCGCCTCATTCCTGAATTGGACGGGAAGCTTAGAATCAGCGAGCATAGTTCGTGCAGCTTCAATCAAGGTTCTATTCTTTCGTTCAGCAACACCATTTTGTTGAGGTACATAAGGTGCACTGTATTCTCGATGAATTCCTTTTTGAACACAAAAGAAATCTAATACAGTGTTTTTGAATTCAGTACCATTATCACTTCGGATTCTCCTCATCTTTTGTTTGTATAATGATTCGATCTTAGTGATAAGGTTTTGTACCAAAACCGGTGTTTGATCTTTCGAACTCATAAATAACACCCATGAGTATCTCGAATAATCATCAGTCACACAAGACAATACCAATCCCATGCAATACTCACATGATTCACAGGACCAAACAAATCCATATGAAGTCGGTCAAGAGGAGTATTAATGGAGTTTAATAACTTAGAGGGATGTGTCTTCTTCTTCTGCTTGCCCTTTTTTCATGCAACACAGTGATCAGATAATTTAAAATTCTTCAACGAGACACCTTCCACTAAATCATTAGCCATTAAATAGTTCATCTTTCTAACATGTATGTGACCCATTCTATGATGTCATAGAATCGAATCTTTCTCGGTCGCTTTCGAGACAAAACATGTTTCTATCGATGTGCATACTTTAGAGCTCATGTTTAAGACATAAATATCATTCAATCGTGGTGATCGCATGACAACCATGTCCTCGGGAATAACATAACCCGGTTTTAAGATAAGACATTCTTTTTCAGTAAATATCATAGTGTACTTTTTATCGCAAATCTGTGACACACTTAATAAGTTATGATCCACCTTGTCACAATAATTTATTTTTTCAAAAGTAATATGACCATTTGAAACTTCAGCCTCTTGTGTGATCATGCCCCCAGAATTCCCAGCAAACGCTACATAACCCCCTTGAATATTTCTCACGTTGGTTAATAGGTCGAGATTCCCAGTGATATGACGAGAACATCCACTATTCCATTATCTATTTTTCACCAGACACAGTCTTGGATGAACCCTACACACAAAGTAAAGATAATTAGTTCAAAAAGTCAGCCCAGGCCTCAGTCTTGGGCACCTTTTGGTTTTCTTTTTGATCATTAACTTGAACAGACTTCAACTGTTGTTCAGCAACCTGAGAATATGTTGCAGGATTTCTAGACTTTCGTCTCAGATAAGCAGCTTGAACAATATTTGAATTCATGTTCCTACAAATTGGCTCATATGGATCAAACTTTGGTTTTACCTGACCATGTGTCTCATTAACATGAATAACCTTCCAAGGATTCACATTTGAGAACATAATATGAGTATCATCAGGATACGAGACAGTTCATTTCAGAATCTCCTTTAGCAAAGGAACCGGTTTGGAATGGTCTTTGATAAAAGGATGAAGATTCTAGTAGCTCTTCTGACTACAATTTCTCACTAAATGACCATGCTGACCTCAAAGAAAACAACTTCGCATGTCTACACGATGATGTTGAGAATTAGATGGAGTAGAGTATGTAGAAGATTGAAGATGGCTCACATTTTTGGTCACGCTCTTAGCAAACTCATCGGATAATTTAGATTTCTTTTTCAAGTAAAAATCTAAGTTAGAGCTATTAGAAAAACTTTTCAGAGTATTTGTTCCCGTTGACTTTAAAAATTTAATCTTTTTAGCATGTTTTAACACTTGCTTGGCTTTAGTCAATGGATCAGAAGAAGCTGATGTTTTTTCTTGAGCATAAAGACGTTCAAGTTCTTGAATCTGTGATGTTTCATTTTGAAATACACTCTCAATCAGTTCTGGTTTAATGATGCTAATTGGAATGTCTTTCTCAGAAAACATTGTGTCAATTCCTTTCAACTTAAAAACTCTAACATATGATGGCTTAGAACTAGGAGGATTAATAAAACGCATTAAGTCCTCATCAGAAATCTTTGGTTTATCTTACTACTTTGCCTTCACTAGTTTAGTTTTCACAGGTTCTTCCTTTTTCATTTGAGGCTTGAATGAACCATACACAGCTTCCTCAAATTCTTGAGGCTCGCAAAGACTATGATTAGAACTTGGAATGTTCTTATTCTTGTGTATTACCTCAGGTTCAAACACGTCCTCGATAATCACTTTGTCAACATTCTCAACAAAGACTTGTTGCTTTGAACATGAGATTTTTGAGGAGGAACTTGGATTTTAACAGTTTCTGTTTTAACTGGTTTAGATTTTTCAGAAATCACAGATTCTTTTTCAATCAAATCCTCTTCTTTTCTAGCAAAAGGATTAATTTTGTAATCATTGTGAAAAGGTGGCGGAATTTCAACAAAACCGATACCTCTCTTTGAATCTTTTTGTTTTCCAGACACTTCGATAATTTCATTTAACAGAAAAGAGGAATTTCTAAATTTACCCAATTTGTTCTTCAACTAAAGAACCTCATTCTCAAGCTCGGTTATCTTTGATCTATGTTTCAAAATTTCTTGAAAATTTTGGTCATTAATTGTCATTTTCACAGATAACTCAGCCTTGAGATCCTGGTTACTTGTCGATAATGCTTCGATATTTTCTCGAGATCTCATTTGAGATTCAAGAGATTGTCGATAAGTATCCTTCAGAGAAGCAATTTCTCTTACAAGATTATCATTGTGATTTTTCAAAGCTTCTAACTTAGGTTTGTTAGATTCACAATCAACACATGATACTTTAACAGATGAAGTAGCAGAGATAGAATGAGTAACCTCATTGATCTTGGCCATGCAATCAAATACAGTTGGAGACTTGTCATATGAATTGTCAGAATCAGATTCTGAATCATTATCAGAAGACAGTTCACTTTCACTTGCATCTTGACAGTCTTTATTTAACCCAAACATAGCCAAATTTGCTTGAGTGTCATTACACAGTAACCGTTGTGACCAATCATTTCCATCTGCCAACATTGCTTGTGATGTAGAAGTAGATGGTTTCTTTTTAGCATCACTACCTCGTGGTGTAGAAGAATTTTGATGTTGACCACGAGGACCAGTATACTCTTTCTTCGGTTTGTCACATTCCTTAGCAAAATGTCCAAATTCTTGACAATTATAGCATTTTACTTCCAACTTGTCAAAACCCAATTTCTTGTTTAAGGCCAGAAGATCTTTCCAGTTCTCTGCATGAATCTTTTAACTTTACGGACGATCATAGCCATGTTCCACTTTAAATCCATGATTTCCAAATCATCTGGATCTATATGATCATAGTCCTCATCAGTTAAATCACTTGTGGCAATATTACTACTCACCAAGTTTTCATATGAAGACATGAAAGCTGTCAGAAAAGCAAAGTTTTGCTCAGCTTTCTTCATATTGACACTAGGTGGTGAAGCAAATGGATTAGTAGTAGTTGAACTTCCAGAACCACCAGACAATCCAGAATTACCAGCGGAGTAAAAACATACTTTTGGATCATTAAACATAGTTTATTCCTTTTCACTTGAAGCATGAGTAAGAAAAGTGGTTATTGGAGAGATCGTTGAACTAAGAGGCATACCTCCACCATAGAAAGCAGGATCTTGACTTTCCTTGGAGGATTTTTGACACTTAAGATCATATTCTGTGGCTTCAATCTTTTGTAAAAATTCAAGTGCAGTCAAGTCTTCATTCAAGAAATAATCATTCTCTTTCAAAACCATTAGAAATGTTGAGTAAGAACTTGGTAGCACACTCTTAATAGTGTCAATTTTATCAGTCTCAGAAATTTCCAATTTCATCTTGTCCATTTCAGCAATTAAATGATTAAATCGTGTAATCATCTCTTCAACTGTTTCTCCCTTCAATAGATTAAAGTTTGGAAACTGAAACATGAGCATCACTTTCTTACTCTCAGCTATGTTCCCCATACTTCTCATACGCAGATGTTGAAATAAAGAAGCACATCTCTTTATGCTACCCACTTGATGAAAAATATTTTCGGGTAATGCCATAGTAAGAGTAGAATAAGCCTTTATCTCGATTTATAAAGCTTTCTTCTCTTCTTGTGGGTATTAAGAAACAACTTTAGGAGTATACCCAATAGTGTCATCACCAATCATTGGTGCCATATAAACCTCATCTAGACAATATGAGCAATCAGGGTGAATGGAACACAAATGAGCACGAAACCGAGGTTCCCATTTAGCAAAATAGTTAAATTTTATCAATCTAGGACACTTTGAATGTGAACCTATCTCGGTATCAAGTTGTAACATTTGTTGCATCAACATGTTTTGAGAAGCTAGTGCATAACCTATCTCGGTATCAAGTTGTAACATTTGTTGCATCAATATGTTTTGAGAAGCTAGTGCATACATAACAGCCATTTTTGTAAAGTTTGAAACTTTAAGGATTAAAAACAAACTTAAGTAACGAATCTGTGAATAATGTAACGAATTGTAAACAGTTATAGCGAACTGTGAACAGTACTTAACGAATTAAACCTTAACGAAATAAGGATTAATGTTAACGAACAAGAAATGATTTTAGCGATCAAATGATTAACGAATCAACTCAGACCATGAACCAGATGGTCAACAAATCAGTCAACGAATCAGTCAACACTAACGAATTGACTAATTTAATCACAAAGTGAAAGCTTAGTGAACTAAAAGTTTCTTGTAACGAATTAGATAACGAACAGGTAACGAATTAGATAACGAATAGGCTTTAGTTGATAGCGAATCAATCTATAACGAATCAGGCAGTTACAACCGTTTGTAACAAACTCTGACACCTAATGCCACGTGGCACAGGTTGTTATAAAACAAATCCCAAGGTAGACACGTGTCACACGAGTTTGTTAGACACGAATCAGATGATTTAGCGAATTGATTAACGAATCACTTGGATTTTATAACGAATTGACTATCTTAGATAACGAATCAAAGTGACCAAGATGAAGAATCACCATAAAGATGATAACGAATCAAAGTGATCTTCAAATCTTCAAATCTTCAAAGATAAATTCCAGATTTTCTGGAAATGAAGAACAAGAAACCCAGAAACTCAAATCCGTAATATGCACTCAATTCTTAACCAAATTTCACAAATAACCTACCAAACGACTCGCAAATCAATCGCGAATCCAAAACACCAATACTCGTAACCGATTAACCCCTATCTCGAATCAAATTGTACCAAAACCAAACCTCTGTTTCGGACACGAATCAGAATCAATACCAGATCAAATCACAATCAAACCAATCTTCAATTCCAATCCTCCAAACCTTTCCTATACCTTAACCAACTCAAATCCAGTACAAACCTTCCATAATTCAATCGAAGCACCTCAAATTAATCCAAATTTACCCAAACATAACACTATCAATACATAATACTAATTAACAATTCAATACTCTAATTAAACAATCAAATCAAGGGTAATTGAGCCCCGAAATCTCTGATACCACTTGTTAGTACCCTTGAACCAATCACAATAACTATAACATATCTCGGATCTGTGTGTATTTGATTAATCCTAAAATTGGATCTAGCTCATAATTACGTATGGTTATATGTTATATATGTATATATTATCAGTATTAGTAGTTGTATATGTGAATAATATTAAGGTGAAGATCGAGAGCGATTTGGACAGCACTTCGTTAATTACTCTTGAAAACATATATTAAACGTGAACAGTGTTCACCTATAAATAGAGGATGAGGTTAGTTCGTTAACATTCCCTAACGAACTAACACCCAACTCGTTACATACATTAAAGTTAAATAAACATAACGAATCACCCCCTGATTCGTTAACATCCCCTAACGAATCAGGAGGAAATAAACTTAAGTCTTAGTTCGCTAAACAACCTTAGCGAACTAGACCTTACATTAACGAATTAACAAGATAACTTAATTGTTTATTACATTAAATAAAACGTCAAATACATTAAAGATAAATACAAAGACTCGAGACGCAAAACCGTGCACTAACACTACCCTTTCTAACCCACTTTGAAGGGAGATTAATCCCTCCTTGTATTGAGTCACGTTTTACAAAGAAATGCTGATTCCTCCACAAGGAATCATTTAAAGTGGCTTTTAGTATTGGGTGAGGTTGTCGAGGCTTGGATTTGAAGATAAATCGGGCAGGACCGTGGGTAGTAAGGGTGTAAAGGTGTGATAACTCTGGAAGACCAAAATCAATCTCTTGCTCCTCGATGATTCTCTCGATAGTGCTAAGAACCCTCCAAAGCATAGGCATAACCTGTATATAGGATATGCCAGTGGAATCGAAGAAACTTTGAGTGAAAGGAGAAAAAGGATACTTGTAGCCGATTGAGAACGGAGTCGCCGGAAAACACACCCAGACTTTGGAATATACGTCGCAGCGGACACTGGATTCTTAAAGTCAGAATAGGGTTTTCGGAGGGAACAACAAGCGGAACTCATCGATCTCGGGATCTGTGAGTTTACAAATCTCGGTAGACGGGTTGGCTATCTGGCATTGTGGTTCCATTTTCGACAACTCGGAGTCATCGGAAAATTGTTCAGAAGGTTTAGAGGGAGACAGAGAAGAAAACGTTGAAGCAATAGACATTGTTAAAGAAAATAAGAAAAGAATAGGAAGGATACCTGATGCGTCGGCTGGAGGTATGATTATAATCAAGATATAGGGCGGCATATATAGACGGTAATTATTAGCTCGGGGGCTAAATGGTAAATATTTCTGGCAAAACCGTCCCATCTATAAGTTTTTGCAGAGATTTTGAAATACAAAATGAAAGTTGTTTTACACAATCACCCGCCAATTTGGAGGCAATTGTTAGGGCATGAATTTTATGCTGAGGATCCTTAATCCTTAACTATCTTATGGATAGATTATCCTTGAGATGTGTAACAGGTTATAAAGGATCAATGATCCTCGGTATTATTTGTTTACTAATGATTGCGTTTAGTATGGTGATGTGTTAAACAGGTATAACAATTTTAAGGCATGCTTGCATCAATTATCCTCATGGAGCATTCTCTAGCTGGAGTATGGATCAAGGATCGTTATTGAACATAGTTAGTAATGGACGATTTCGTATGAAGATTGATGTTTAAATGTCAACAACGGCTCTTAGACTTGTTCTTTCAATTATTTCGCTATTGGACTTCTATGGCACGTGGTCAAAGTAATGGGAGCGGCTAGTGGAGGACTTGCGGATTATTAGGAGATATTGTTAATTGTATTTTCTATATAATTATCGAGTTATGATCGATTAGAGGACACTTGTACTCACACGCACTCTAGAGCAGAAGCAATCACTCTCTCTACTCACTAGTTTACTTTGTAACATCGATCATAAACTCCACAACACTTGTAACCACCTTTAACCATTAATAAACTTGACGGTGATAGTTTTCACCGTACGAAGGTTTTTTGTGCCGGGGGTTATAATAATCACGTACCATCCGACCAAAGATTATCTTGTTAATCTTTGACCGAAGCAATTCGACCAAAGATTACATTGCTAGTTTTTGACCGAAGTAAGATTATCATAATCAAGGGTTTTTTCCCTCGTGATAAAATCATTGTGTTCAAGAAGATTTTGATTGTATATGCGCTCTTATCGTGTTAGCACTATACATCACTTAACAGATTTGGATACATTATCCTTAGCTGATTTTTATCCAAAACATCAATGAGAATTGGTCAAATAATGTTTGCTGAGTTTGGCATACGACTACAAATAGATTATATTGCTAGAATTATATTTGTAGTGTTTGTTAATAAGTTTTAGAATGAAGAAAAAAATATAATTATATAAAAACTGCAATCAATAAATAAATATACATATTGTTATAAAAGAATTTTTATTTTAACTTTTGTATAAGAAACATTCAATAACTTTTTTTGTTAGATCTATTAAACCCAATGCTAAAGTTCAATTTTATGAATAAAAAAATTGTTAGTAATCTTTAAAAAAAAATTTAGTACAGTTGTATTGTAATAAATAAACTTCAAATAAATGATTTTTTTTTATTTTTGTAATATTATAATGGGGGTTTATGTTATACATTAATTAAATTTGTAAAAGTTTGTATTTAATTTGTAAACTTCGTATTTAATCAGTTAAAGAAAATATGAGGGTTTTACTAAAGGTATGAATCTTGAAATTTAGACATAATTAAAAAATGGTCAAATATAAAAAATAGGAATAAGGTTTTAAATATGTTATGAATATTAACCATAAATTAAAGGTATTATATAAAAACCGAATTAAATAAATGTACATTTTGTTATATATTTTATTTTTGATATTTAGGAATAAATATATTGATAAATTTAGTTGAAATTGACATTAAAATCATAATAACTTGAAATATTTAGAAATGGTTATTAAAAATATTTTTTTTTTTAATTTAAGGCATTAATATTGGAAATTTATGAAATGGCCAAATCCGTTAAATTTCGGTTTTTGAATAGCTGGTGAAAGCCAAATTATATAACACATTTTTGTAAAGTTCACATAAATAGTGAAAATCCATATTTGAATTGTGAAAATTAGGATTGTTCAAAGGGTATGACCCTACCCTTTTACCTAATTCCTTATCCGGACCCTTTACCCTTTTAGGAAGAAACGAGGACCCGAAACCCTACCCTCTAACCAATAAAAGGGTCAGGTATAAATAAGGGTTTCAAGGGTCCTACCCTTTACCCTTAAGACAGTAATCACATTTCCTTTTTTCTGCATTTACTAGTTTCATATCTTATAAATGACTTTAATATATGAATCCTAGAACAATTATACTTTCATTTAATAACATAGTAAAGTCTAACTTTGAAAGTTTATCAATCATTTGAACTTATGCAAACAATATCCACATTCATAAATTAATTGTAGAGAACAATTCATTGATTTCCATATATATGTTTCCATTCAGTAGTATGACCCTTTATTTTTATTTTTCTTAGTAGTTGGAAATTTTTGATAAATCATATATGAAATACAAACCTCTCATAAATTTCATATTAATCGTGAATCTGATGTACATGTATCTAGTAAACGGGTCAAGGGTTTGTAAAAGGGTCGGACCCTTGAAACCCTTTTACCCTTTAAGGTGAAATTTAAATACCCTTTACCCGACCCATATTATTTATTCGGGTCTAATTAAGGGTTTTAAGAGTCGGGTAACCGGGTTTCAAGGGTCCGATCCTTATCTTGCTCACCCCTAGTGAAAATCGGTTTCTATGATGTCATATTAAATGTGTATTATTTAAAAATGTTAAATACGATAATATTGGAAAGTATAATAATATTTTAATTTGCGTTGGCATTAATGATTTAATTGGATTTTAACAACAACATAAGATTAATTATCTTACTATAACTAATTTAATGTATTATAGAATGATCAATTAAATTTCATTTTCGGAATATATAATAATCAATGAAATTACATGAATTGTGAAAAAATACATGAATAATAACAAAAATATACATTAATATTAAACAAAAAATAAGAAATCTTGTCAACAAATCCTCAATCCATTATATCAAGTTGGGACAATTATCTGAATTGATAAAATTAAATATTAATATTAATATCACATACTAAATAAATTGCCAATTATGGAAGATTTGAATTATGTGAACAAATGTAAACCTCACCGGAAAACGATATAACCTTACCGGAAAAATATATAAATGTGTATTAGTACAAAATCGGTGAAAACCTGACCAATAAATATAAAAACATTCACCATCCAATAATTAATACAAAATTGTGTGAATAATATAATAAAATTAATAAATGTGTAATTTGGAATAAAAGTAAAAGTCCACATTATGGTAAGCTATATATTTTTATGTAACAATATCATTTCGTCTTCCAAATCATCTCTATCGACCAATCTTCTCCGGGCTTGTTATTGTCCTTAAGACGCCAGAGTTTCAAAATACGAACCTTGAGGACACAGTCGTTGTTAAGTACATCCAGTTGGTTCAACATTATAATGTATGTTGGCTCCATCTTCCTGGTGGTGAAAAATTAAAAATAAACTAACTATTAACTTTTGAAAATTTATACTTTGAACCGAACAACTAAACAACAAAATGAATTATATAAGCACGACCAAACTATATACCTTATAAACAAACAAATTCGTTTTTGCTAATTCCGTTGTGATGGTGTGAGAATTATTATGTGAAGGTCAAAGTATTTATACATAAGTATTAGATGTTTAAATTTTTGGATAGGTGAATAAAGAAGAAATGTATAAATGTAATTAATTAAAAATCATAAAATTACAGATTTTGAATTAGCTTGTAATATGGACAAAAATTAGGAGGTCTTTGATTACGGATTTTAAAATTTTGAACTATTTGAATTTAATGTTGTTAAATTATATTATTATATTATAATTAAAATATAAAAAAAATTAATATGCTTAAATCTACACCATATTTCAACATACAACATAAACATAGTAATGTACAAAAATATGTAACTAATTTATTTTTTATTTATTACCATTAATAAATTTAATCATCAATTGACTAATTGCATAATTGATATAAGTTGTAGATTTATGATAATTTTAGAATCCCTATGATAATTGTTTCTTGTATAATGAATTTATTTTTTATTTATTATTATCCCTAAAATTAGAATCATTATGATAATATTAGATCCTTATCATATGGTTGATTTGATGATTATGTTAAAATCATTCATACCACGTATATATCATAATTGATTATAATTTTGAAATTCCGTAATCAAAGTAATTCTTAATCATATGGTTGATTTGTTCTTAATATAGAGAAATTTACTTGCAATTGATTATGGATTTCAAGTTTACATGTAATTAATCGGTCAAATCTCATAAATCTAAAATTAAAACCATTATTTATCAATTAAATAAACAATTAAACATTAAGCAATAATAAAAAATAACAAACTGACATTTGATCGGACACTTGATAGGCAACCTAAATTAGTGTATGAAATCATAAAAAATATATATATAATTTCATGTGAATCAACATAATACGTGATGCTTTAAGTGACCAGTAGAAATGTTGATGGTTTGTTAACGTAGTAATGGGTAGGCCGAATAGTTGTAGATTAAACGGCTGTTAACAGCTTTATCGACGGTGGACTGTCAATTTGCCGAATAAATGAAATGAATGTAGAGATCCGTGGAAGAACATGATGGAGGCGTGAAAGAGGGGATAATTTATTTAGGTTTAGGGTAATATACGTTATAATGAATAATGAAAAAGGAATAATATAAATGATATAAATTAATATTAATAATCAATAATCATTTAATAGAATTTATTGTCTAGCATTTTTATTTATTTTAAAAAAAAATATTCATATAAAAAATAGAGAAGTGGTAGATAAAAAAGGAAACTTTAAAAATCCACCAATAAAAATAGGCATTGGGTTAAACTCATTTATAATACATACATACAACCTTTCACCTTCCAATACTCTCTCAGATAAGACACGGTAATATTTAATACCATTAACTTCTCCGGCGTAATCTCAATAGCACTCCGGCAAGCGGCGAATTTAATGGGCAGTTGTTCCTCTCTCGGATTAACCCATCTTCTGTTACCAACTCACTTTTAAGCCCTCACTGATTCGCAGTCTCCTCAAAAACCCTCATCTGCTTCAACTTTATCATAACCAATTAATCACAACGGTATACTTGTTTCACATCCCATTGTACGCCATTGAAAATCTTACTAATTGAAAACCACGACGTATCAAATGTCATTTGAAGACTTCCCATGTTCAATTGAAAACCCTTATTCGGCTCCGATCATTCATATGTTCTTGACTACTATTCTGGTAATTTTTGAAATTTAAATCTGTTTGGAACTCTGAAATTTAATCTTTCTGGTGAGCTTTGAGTTTTTCGTTTACGTATTTAAAGGTTAAAGATGAATTTTGTTGGCAGTGGACATGTTTATTATTTTTAAGTAAGAGTGTATATATGATTCAAACACTTAGATGATAGCATAATGAGGGTCACTAGCGATAATAGCATAATAAGGTATGTGATTCATCATGCTTTTTCTTTGAATTTTATAAATTAGAAAAAATAATTCTTTGGCAGGTAGCTACTGGGCGATTTCTATGTAAGTTCATGTAAGCAAAAGCCCGACAAGATAATAAATTTCACGTAAATTCTTATTTTATAATTTTATATCGTCTTTCCTCATGATTATTATAGTCAGTGTTTAGATTTATATATTTTGTTTGAATGTTTTGGGATGATGTGTTGAATCCAAGTTTAATTAAGTTATGAACATTGAGCTTGATCAAATCATCAAGGTTTGGCTTATTATTTTAACACCATTGACTTGTTTTTATTAAGATTAGGTTTTTGTTTTCCTTTTGTTGTAGGCCTGCAAGTTTTGGCTGGCAAATAGTGCCCCAGGTTCTTTGCAATTATTGCATTAGAAATACCCTATGTGCGACTTTCAACCCATTTGACATGCTTCCTTTCTAGATACTTTTGTTACTTTACCATCTTGATCAATGGTATTGATTTTGATTCGTTTATGAATAATAATACTTTTATTGTGTTTTCAACAGCATATATCTCAGTTACTTGAGTGGGTCGATATCGGTTGACTTTAATATAAAACAAGTCAACTAATGTTTTTAACAAATTATAATTTGAGGTTGAATGCTTGAAATATGTTTAGTGGTTTATGTATATGATATCATGAGTATTAAATTGTGCTATATTTTTTAAATCACTTGAGGTATTGATATTATAATAACGTGATAAGATGAATAGGTGAAAACCAATTCCAATAATAGAGTGTAAATTATTTTGGTTGGCTCGTGATAATCGAGTCTTGATGAGTGAAGGGTTTGTATCCGATCAGGAGAATAAAATGTTTTTGAGTGTATGAATAGATTGAATCAATAAATCTTGATTCAAAAGTGATTTAGTAAGTAAGAAATTGATTAATTGCATAATTGAATAATAGAATAATTAAATAGTTAAATCAAATCGTAAATCGTTTCGTATAAAATCAAATAAACAAACAACTAAATAAATAACGAATGTTCTTCGATGTGTTGGGTTTCCCATGAGCTTTCCATGGCATTTTGTTTCCCCCAACTTATTAGCATACCAAAACCAAAACAAATGTGTAAGTTGGCCTTCCATGAACGTTACATGGCAATTTGAATGGCTCAACTTAATTAATGAATTCAATGAATCAATTAAGATTGACGGCCCATGAGCGTTACATGGCGATTCAACCGACCAAACTAAATAACGAATAAACGCACTCAAGCACAAGAAGTTGAAACATCTGTTGTATCACCACGGATGATAATGTTCCAACAAAATATCGCAAATATAACAAATTGTACAAATGTACAGTTGGCGTGTCCATGGCGTCCCATGGGTTTTACACCCGACTAAACATTTTAAAAATAATAGAACACAATAAAGGGTGTAACTGTTTGGCCGGTTACGTTAAACGCTTAAAGTGTTGGTCGGATGACAATTCCCACAATGGCGGGGAATCTTGTCACACTCCATAGTTCTAAGCGAAAAAGAGCAAATACAAAGCTAGAAAATTCTCAAGAAAATTTTCAACAATAAAATGCAATGTAAAAAAAACTAAATAGAAATATTTTGAGGTTGAGGCGTAGCCTCAAAGTTATAAAAATATTTTGAGAATGAAACGTAGTCTCGGAGTCATAAAATATTTTGAAAGTGAAGCATAGCTTCGGAGTTTTTTGTGTGTGTGCATGACAATAAAATAAACAATTAGCTAAGCAGTTAAATAAGTTTCTAATCTAACAAGTAATTACGTAAGCTGTAAACAATCAAATAGAACACATCAGGTAAACAAATAAGCACGTATGGGGTTCCTAAGCATATTACTAAGGCACCACTAACGACCTATCTTAAACTTTTGGCTCTGATACCAATCTGCACACCCCAACCTACGGCGGAAATTTCGGGGCGTGAACTGATTGTCACAGCTCACAAGGTTACTATTATGCAACATTATAAGTTTGAATATCTATTTAATAATTTCAAATAAAACAATTATTCATTGCAATATCTCAAAACAAACACAAATCAACATCATAAAATTAATTGTCTCATTGAATTTCTTCTAGCATAAGTCCTTAAACGATCTTCTAACTTCAACTACATCATGCGATGACCTGCATATGCTTTGAAAATAAAATAGTTTTGTCAACACAAGGTTGAGTGAGTAAAATGCCAGATTTTCATGATTTTATATAATAATAAATAAGATAGCAAACTGTGTCAAGTGAGATAAACAATTTAACCATAGCATATAAACAAATCAATCAAACCATAAAGAAAGGACTAAACCGCTGCCATGCGAATGGGTATTGGTTACCAAAAATGAGGTGTCGGTGAAACCATTGTCAATGCGTCGGACGTCAGCCACTATGACGGTCGTATGATCATACTAGACTGAGATTATGTTGGACCTCTCCGAATGCGGAAGCCTATAAAGAAAGTATGCACATAAACAAGCAAGGTATAAATCGTTATAAAAAGGGACAACAGTTGCAAGTTGAGTAATATATAATAATAAAATAAATAGAACGCATATGTCCCCAAAACGGTTAAAATAAGTAAAAGAGGGAAGTGAAATACTCACCTGATCGGATGAACGAAATATAAGTGATGATGTGAGAAAGATAAATCATTTGTGACACACCGTCAAGAATTCCTAGTTAAATAATATTAATATGACTTAATTAATAATGAGTCAACATGTATAATGAATTAAGATTTAGATGCGATTAGAGTTATGTTTGGGATAGAGATGTTTTTGATCTATAGAAATCCATTTTTATTGTTTATGCAAAACAAACATTATTGTTAATCATTTAATTATAAGATGATTATTTGCTTTATTATTTATAACATACCACTAATACACAATATAATATTTATAGAAATATCTAAATAAAATAATTAAACACACCAATCAAATAAATTTATTATCAAATATCCTTCATGATAATATTTAGGTAAATATATAGTAAGATAAAATAAATATATAGATTAAATATAAACTTGAGGTATACTTATAATTACTATAAGAATTAAAATACAATTATATAAACAATTAAATTGATAAACGTTTAAGTTATTAATTATAATATATAATAATAATAAAGTTTAAATAAATATATTAAATAAGTATATAAATGTGATATGTAATACTTTAAATGAATAGATATTTCGAACCTTTAACGAAAATCGGTTTATGAAAAGTTATAGTTAACGTATATTTTTTTATATTTATTGTACCTTTTATTTAATAAAAAAAACGTATGTATAAATACATATATATATATATATATATAATGGTTAAAAAATACAAGGACGAGTAAACATCTAGAAAACGTCAATATAAGGTGTAGGTTACATAAAAATAATATTAGGTTATGTTTATTATTACCTATAGTTTAATAATTAAAACATTAAATCAACCCAAAAAGAATAAAAGACCCTAGTGGGCTGGCCAGGGCTCGAACCCGCGTCCCTGGCCGGCACCATTGACTAACACGGACCCATGACGCAACCAACTGGACTAAAGCATCTAATGTTATTCATACGCAAACAAACTATTAAATACGAAAGCTGGATTTTCCCCAAATTGATATAAACCCTAGAAACTACAATAGATCGATCTACTTGTTAATTGATAAATTCGCATTAGGGCTTTTATACTACAGATCAAGACGAACTAGTTGAGATGTTTAATTACCTGTCACGACGCTGGATTGATGGTGAACCATCAACGAAACCCGACGGCGACCAAGGGGTACGAACAGAGGGTACACAGCTGGTTAAAATTCAATTAATTGATAGGGTTTGGTCGCAAGGTGAGGAATGAGTGGACTAGGATTTAATCGCGTTTTCTGATACGATTGAGGTATATACGCATTAGATATATAACGAGCTAGATATTATACAAATTCGTGTCTTTAAGATCCTCTATTCCTAACTAAACGAGTCGGTTAGGCCCCATTAGGCAAGTCTAACAATATTTTGATTTGATTTCCAAATAAACGACGTGAATTGCGGCCCAAGAATGATAACCGGGTTGCGGGTTTGCTAATTGGGTCATGGGTATGGGTTTTGTATACAGGTTAAAGGGTTATGGGTTTGGATAATAATAGATTTTGCTAAATGGTCCTTTAACATTAAGGATGGAAATACAACTGGGTTAAACTAAAACTTTAGGGAGTAAAATGAATATACTTGAAAGTTATATATATATATATATATATATATATATATATAATGGTTCAAATAAAAAAAACAATTGTTTTGTGAGAAGTGTGTGAAGGCTTTAAAATAAAGTACACCACCTAAATAGAACACTATACCATGTAAATAGAAAACTTTACAACTTTTAGAAACTACCAATTTCAACCACTAGATCCTAGATCCAAAGGTCTACATCTATTCTTATGCTTCTCACAAAACTAATGGTTTTTACGTTAACCCTACCCTATATATATATATATATATATATATATATATATATATATATATATATAATATTAATTAAGAGTAAAATAATATTTAATATTATATAACCGATAAACGCGATAATTAAAATGATAAAATTTTCCCAACTTGAAACGGGTCGGGTAATTTAAATGATAAACGAAAATCCGAGTTGTTACATAATTTTAGTACGTGAACCTCCTAAATTGTTTAAAACTATACCACTCCATAGGCCATACTATACACATCCGATCCACCATAAAGCAAATGTTAGATGAATTTTGACCCTAAAACTAAATTGTTACTAACAGTGAAGCCTTAGTTTGGCTTAAAGGTTAGGGGCTTAATAAAAAAAGGTTGAATAAGAATGGGAAGTTTTGTAATGTAACGCCCCGATCCCGCTAGACCTATAACGTCGGATTTACTCATAAACGCAGTTCTTACAATCAGAGTTCATTAAAACTTTCGCGGAAACGTTAACTTAAAACATTTGTTACAAAACATTTGATCTTTTCTCTAAAACATAATATACAACATCATACTTAAAACATCGTTTCTTCCGTCTTCAGATGCCAGCCGTTCAATCCATGCCATGTGCCATCCTCATACTAGCTCTTTAGTCTGATCACCTACGTGCATACTAAAAGTCAGCTACGCTGAGTGAGTTCTAGTTAATAAAACAACTTGTCATACAACTACTACATACATTTATATTCGTGTCCGAAGGCACATAATCCACTGTCTAACCTATTACTGCTTAATCACTTAATTACCCCTACAGATTAGCCTCTTAATTACCTCTACAGCTTAACCACTTATGCCACTTTATGCAACTTATGCCACTTTATGCCACTTATGCCACCTTAATAACGAAGACACGCATAGACTCACTCTACCACGTGCTCACGTTATGCCCCTAACACTATTACTAGACCCCTATCCACTTCTATCTCACTATACTTCTACTTGTCTATAACCCACTTCCTACCAGCACATTATTTACATAACAAGCAAGTCACATCATAGAAGTCATACACACTAATAACCACTAGACAATAACTATCCTTGACGATACGTGCAATATCCGAAGATCGTTCACACACTGCCAAGCATTATATAATAGCTACCTCGTATATCATCTATAGCATATACTTACCACTTAAGGTAAGTGTATTCACACTTCACATCGAGTATAGGGGCATCCCCGAAAACATAGCAAGGAAATGGGGCTAGAAACTCACCTGAACTCGGTTACTTCTTCTGCTACTGGTTATTCCTCCTTGAGCTGTGCGCGACTAAATGTTTAATAATTGCAATATTAAATACCGCTCTAGTCCTTCTCATTGATACTTAATTAGTCTTACGCGTCTAAGTCGATTTTACTTCATTGAATCATTACCCGGTTAGTTAATCGTTACTCGTTAACCTTTAAAGCTGTCTTTCATAAACTATCAAAGTCCAATGGCTAATATGTAATTATATCATTCTTTTCTAAGTCCAGGGACCACTTCTGCAATTCTACCAATCTTCTAGTTCGTTATCCAGTCCTCAACGAACTGAGGGTTCATTCGTTACTTCAGTCTCCCATGACGAATTGGCTAGTTCGTTACTTTATAACGAATCGACTTTCATAGCGAACTGAACCCTATAACGAATTGGAACTTTAACGAACTGGTCCCCTTCACGAACTGTCCCTTCTGTAGCGAATTGAACCTTAACGAACTAGGGTTCATTCTCCAGTTCTCCCTTAACGAACTACTTAACGAATGGGTTTAATTCGTTATTAATTCCTTAACGAATCAGAGCTAGTTCGTTGTGATCCCTAAGCTCATCTTAGGCTCGGTTTAAACCCGACTCCACCGGATCTGGTGACTTCAACGGATTAATGGTTTCGGTTCGTTGTTTCGCGATTAAATCTAAGGGGTTTGGATCTCTACAATTTCATACTATCATTACCTTGGGTCGGGATCGATTCTTCTTCTTCTTCTTCTTGGTTCCGGCTAGAGAGAGGAAGAGTATGATGAGAGAAAGAGTTAAGTGTGTGTTTTTTATGGTGTATGGAATATGAGAAATGAAGGATTAAATGGTGATTTAAGGTTTATATAATTATGGATCATGGGCTTAGGCCCATGGTCCTTCCTTCTTTCTTTTATAACCCAACTCCATAACCTATATCCATTTAACCCAACACTAGCGCGACTCATAATAACTCGTATTTTCTTTTTATTAACCGAATGAAATTTGGGATGTTAAATGTAACTTGACAGTTTAATTTACAGGGTATGGTTTTTTATGCCAACTAATATCTGCATGGTAACTTGAACTATGCTATTTTTTTCTAATATTAGATTTTTTTGTCTAATATTGTTTGAATATATGTTGCATTAGTCTAATGATGCGTGCTTGTTTAGTTACTAGAAGAGTAACTAGGGTTACTGTGAAAAAATGGGTTATTTTAGAGTTTATTAATTTGATTTATTTCTTACATAAGAACTAATTTCTTTTTATTTTTAACACCTCTTTCTATTTGTGTTTGTTCTTGAAAATGTTAGGTTTCTAATGCATGGATTTGTTCAAAAACTTGCTTTCTTGATCTAAATACACTTTGTCTACATATTTTGAGGGGTCCATACTCTTGAATCAATGCACCTCATGAGTAACCAACTTAAAGCGGGTCATATCTTTAAAATGGATGATCTGACTTGGTGGACGAGGTACACTTTTGATAGCCGTGTTAGTTTTTACAAGTATCAAGTCAAGTCTTTATCTGATGGCAATTTTCATCTGATTACATTTGATTTTTTTTAATTAATATGTTGTATATTATACGTGTGGGTCAACAAAATATGGTGTTAAACTACTTCTATTTAAAAATTAAGAGTGCTGATAGTCTAAAGATGGACTTCATTTGGCTTCTCCAGACATGCTTCTCACAGACTTGCTCTTGAGGTAAAAAAAAAAGTTATCTTTATACAATAGAGCATTCATAAGATGTGCTAATTGTTGTATTTTTTTCTGCCATTTTTTATATTTAGTTGAAGAATAAACTAAATTTGGTTTGGCTTTCTAATTATATATGCTTCGTGTTTTTATTGTTGTTTTGTTTATATATTTTTATGTGCTTTTTATTGTTGTTTTTCTATGTGATGTCTAC
Organism: Bidens hawaiensis; assembly: GCF_021521415.1. Lineage (NCBI taxonomy): Eukaryota > Viridiplantae > Streptophyta > Magnoliopsida > Asterales > Asteraceae > Bidens > Bidens hawaiensis. The sequence continues at coordinate 2,454,348 of NW_027491034.1, forward strand.
AGGCTTGTAGGTCATAATAGATGAAAGTGTTTGATACATTGTGACAAAGCCAGACTAAAATCATATTGTAACATCCTAAATTTTCATGTTTAATAAAAGAAAGTCGCGTTTAGTTATTGGGCCTAAATAAATAATTAGAACTAACAAGGAAAAGATCATGGACTTGGACTAATTAAAAAGGATTAAAGAATAATGGGCCTTAGGTCCATGGGCTTTAAAGGATATAAATACCCCCCCCCCCCCAAACCATCCTAAAACCCTCACTCTCATTCCATCTTTCCAAAATTGCCTACACACATTCAAAAACACACATACACATACAACATATATACGGCCGAGAGTGACGAGAGAGATTTGAGACCAAACGGACGTTAGTTTATATTAGATCTTTATTACACGAGCTATATACAAGATCTAGAGTTCATAAACAAGTCAAACGAGCACTAAAGGTATGTTTTTGACCCTAGAAGTTTACGTTTTTATAAGCGTTTAGCCTTGAAACTTTGAACGAGAATAGATCGGGTATAAACGAAATGTAAATTTGTAAACTTGATGCTAAAACGAAGCTAATGAACCCATAAACCTGTGCGGCTCGATTAAATGAACCCTTAAACCTAGTATCGAAAGTTTTTAAGCCTAAAGGTCCAAAATTTATGCTTTTTAGGGTTAAGTCTTATCCGAAATAGCCATGGGAACGACTTATGGGAGATATTAACATCATATATAAGGATATCACGTTAAAACAGAGATGATTATGAGGTTAAAACCAACCCGTGGCTTCCACTGTACAACTTCTCTTGCAAGCAAGTTCGCCGGCTAAGTTCGCTACTGGTTAAGTTCGCTACTGTATAAGTTCGCTATTGGTTAAGTTCGCTTAAGTTAAGTTCTCTTACACGTATGTTCTCTTACATTTATGACCGCTTGCGAATACAGGAGAGTTAAAATAATAATTTAAAATCCTAATGAAAAAAATAATTTAAGACAGTTAACGAGGACAGATTGTATGATTAACTAGAACTCACTCAGCGTAGCTAACTTTTAGTATGCACGCAGGTGAGTAGGTTGAGGCAGCTTGCATAAGAGGAAGCACATGGCATGGACTTGAAGAAGCTGGCATCTCAAGAAATGTTATGTTGTTTTAAAGATAATGTTTTATGTTTAAATAATCTGAATGCCCGTTAAGACAAGAAAGGATGGTTATGTAATATAATGGTTTGAATGTTTTAATATTCCGTGAATGTTTTAATTAACTCTGATATGTAGAACTGCGTTTATGAGTAAATCCAACGTTAAAGTGAGGCACCGGTAACGGGGCCTCACAAGTTGGTATCAGAGCAAAGTTCGAGAGATTTAAGCATCCTACTTGCTTAGACTCGAACAGAGAGTGGGATTAAAGTAAGAAAAGAAAGAAGATGTGAGTCCAAGAATTCCATGTGTCACCCAAGCAAGCTCATTAAAGGTAAAGTGTATGGTTAAATAATGAATGTAAATGTTAGCTTAATTGCTAAAGGAAGGGTAAGTGAATGTTGGGGATAGGATTAATTGATTGCTTACTTTGATTGACTGTTTGAAATTAGAGCCAGCACAAATAGAGTCACAATGGGAAGTGTATAGGACACGGAAGGTAGCGTGATCAGCTAATCACAGCTGGCCACTATTATTACCATTTATCCTTACTATCCTTGTACTAAATAGTTCCTTGAGTGATGACGTTTGTGTTTTCCCTTTTAGAAAACGATGGCTGGAGCTGGAGGAATTGCTGGGGCTGGAGGTCGCACTGGACGTCGTGGCAGACCTCGTCGTGTCCGACAACCTTCGGTAGAAACAATTTCCACTACCAGAGCTGAAGGAATATCAGCTGGAAGAAACCCTGATAACAATGAAGGGGTTCAACTTGATCCCTTAATCCAAGCAGCTATTGTCTAAGCAGTAGTCACGGCTGTGAAAAACATGAATCCGGAAGGGTCTGCTAGAGGCCGTGAAAGAACAGCTGAAGGAGCGGGAGAGGTGGTAGGAAGGATGATGAATGAGAGAGGGAGGTTTCGAGTGTGGTAAGGTCTGTGAAAGTTGATGATAGGAAGAGGGGCTGAGGTGGTTGCAACTATAAGTCCTTCAAGGGTTGTGACCCGCCGAAGCTGACCGGTTTGGGAGATGCAATCGCTACCCTTCAATGGATAACCACCATGGATAAGATTATCCGCATTAGCGAGTGTCGTCCCGACCAAGCTGTGTGTTATGCCACTCAGTCATTCGGTGATGAGGCTATGTATTGGTGGGAAAGTGTGGAGCAGAGGAAGACTCGAGACGAGGTTAAGGCCATGAAGTGGGAGGATCTGAAGGAGTTAGTGATGAAGAAATTCTGTGCTGATGTAGAGGTAGAAAAGGTTGAGATGAAGTTCTTAAGTCTGAAGGCGGGTAAGATGACACACCGCGAATACCTCACTGAATTCAACCGTCTGTCAAGGTTGGTGCTAGATATGGTAGACACCGAGGCCAAGCGGATCAAATGTTACCTTAGTGGACTGCCACAGAATATTCGCGACATGGTCAAGGCGGGTAGACCAAGTACTTTTGATTCTGCTGTGGGGCTCGCAGAAACGGTTTATGAGGACTTGGCAGATGAGGTGATTATGGAAGAGAAGAAAGAGAAGAAGTGGGTCACTCCTGCCAAACGACCTGGTACTCAGTTATGGAACCCCAAGAACAAGCAACCAAGAGTTTGGGAAAAGAGGTCGTGTAAAGCCTGCGGAAAGATGCATGGTGGTGAGTGTAAGTGGGGTAAGATTTCTAATGTGTGTAACAAGTGTAGAAAGGCTCATGGTGGGGAATGCAGGATGGGGTCGAATGCATGTTATGAGTGTGGGAAGGTAGGGAATTATGCCAATGAGTGTAAAGCCAGCATGTTACAAATATGGCAAGGGAGTGCACTGATGGTGAGGCTGGAGGTAGTGGGAAGAAAGATGCTGATCAAGCATGGCCGATGACTAGAGCCTACATGTTGACCTAGGAACAAGCTAGGTAGATTCCTGATGTTGTGACTGGTACGTTCTTAGTAAACGGTATTTCTGCTTCAGTATTATTTGATTCGGGTGCGAATAGAAGTTTTGTAGCTACGACATTTAGTAAACTAGCTAAAATGAAATGTTGCCGAGTGTCTGAAACCTTCATAGTAGAAACCGCTAGCGACACTTCGGTGAAAATAATGAAAATGGTTAAGAATTGTAAGATAGAATTAGAGGGACATGAGTTCCCTGTTACTTTGTACGTTATGACCTAAGGAGGGTTTGATGTAGTTTTGGGAATGGATTGGTTGTCTGAATACGAAGCTCAGATAGTATGTAAGAGTAGGACAATAAAGCTAAAGTCCTTGGATGGTAGTGCCGTGGTGGTTTATGGTGATATGGTAAGTTCAGGGCTTAAAGTTATTTCGATGATAAAAGCCGAAGGGTTATTAAGACGAGGGTGTGGTGCCTATCTGGAGAATGTTGTAAACGCTACAGCCGAGATGAAAGAAATAAAAGATGTTCCTATTGTGTGCGACTACCAAGAAGTATTCCATGAGGATCTTCCGGGGTTGCCAACGAAGCGAGATATAGAATTTCAGATAGACTTAGTACCGGGAGCCCAACCTGTCGCGAAAGCACCCTACCGTCTAGCGCCGTCCGAGATGAAAGAATTGGTGTCCCAACTGTAGGAACTCCTCAACAAGGGTTTGATTAGACCAAGTGTTTCCCTTTGGGGCACATCAGTGTTATTCGTGAAGAAGAAGGATGGAAGCATGAGAATGTGCATAGACTATCGTGAGTTGAATAAGCTTACGGCAAAGAATAGATATCCTTTGCCAAGGATTGATGATCTGTTTGACCAACTGCAAGGTTCAAGTTGGTTCTCACGGATAGATCTCAGATCAGGCTATCATCAGTTGAAAGTGAAAGAGGCAGACATCCCTAAAACAGCCTTTCGTACGCGACATGGGCACTACAAGTTTCTCGTAATGTCATTCGGTCTAACGAATGCTCCCGCAGCATTTATGGACATGATGAATAGGGTGTGTAGGCCAATGTTGGATAAGTCAGCTATGTTTTCGAAATGCGTGTTCTGGTTGCGAGAAGTGCAATTTCTAGGTCACGTGATAAATTCTGAAGGGATTACCATTGACCTAGCTAAGATTGAGGCGATAACGAATTAGAAGACTCCGCAGAATCCGACTGATATATACGAAGCTTCCTAGGGTTAGCTGGATACTATTGGAGATTCATCGAAGGTTTCTGCAAGATAGCCTCACCGTTAACCGGTATGACCCGAAAGTCGATAGTATTCAGTTGGGGTAAGTTTCAAGAAGAGGCTTTTCAGGAATTAAAGAAGAGACTCACGCAGGCTCCAATCCTTTCTTTACCCGATAGTGACGAGGATTTGGTTGTTTGTACGGATGCTTCACATCGTGGGTTAGGTTGCGTGTTGATGCAACGAGGGATGGTGATAGCTTACGCGTCTAGACAGTTGAAAGTCCATGAGAGTACTTATCCGACGCATGATTTAGAGCTAGCAGCAGTAGTGCATGCCTTAAAGATATGGAGACATTATCTGTATGGCACTAAGTGTATTATTTACACAGATCATAAGAGTTTAAAGTACTTTTTCGAGTAGAGAGAATTGAATATGGAGCAGAGGAGATGGCTGGAGCTGATAAAGGATTATGACTGCGACATTAAATACTATCCTGGTAAAGCTAATGTGGTTGCTAACGCGCTAAGCCGTAAAAATGAGGAAGTTATTGCAACAGTGACGTCATACCAGTTAATTATGAACTCAAGTCTTTTTGAAGAAATCATCAGGGTGCAGCCAGAGGTGCTGGTAGATGCAGGGCTAGTAAAGAAAGAAAGGATTTTCGGTCAGCAGGACAAATTGATGGAAAACACTCATGGTGTTAAGACCAGGTTTCACCGTATATGGATTCCACGCCATGGAGATCTCAAAGGTCGAATCTTAGATGAAGCTCACAAGTCAAGGTATTCAATCCATCCAGGAACCACTAAAATGTACCAAGATTTGAAAAGAGATTATTGGTGGATCGGAATGAAGAATGATGTAGTAGTTTATGTTAGTAAGTGCTTAACTTGTTTACGAGTCAATGCCGAGCATCAGAAGCCTTATGGGAAGATGCAACCTTTGGAGATACCTGAATGGAAGTGGGAACACATCACCATGGATTTCATAACTAATCTACCTCGTACATCTAAGCATCATGATACCATTTGGGTGATAGTGAACCGTTTGACCAAGAGTGCTCATTTTCTGCCTATACGAGAGGCTATCTCGTCAGAAACGTTAGCAATTTTGTTCATCAAAGAGGTTGTATCTAAGCATGGTGTGCCACTATCGATTGTGTCTGGTAGAGATACGCGATTCACTTCGAGGTTCTGGAAGAAATTCCATGAAGCTATGGGAACGAGGTTGAACATCAGTACGGCGTATCATCCTCAAACAGATGGAAAATCAAAAAGGATGATCCAGACCATTGAGGATATGCTACGTGCTTGTGTTTTGGACTTTGGAGGAAGTTGGGATGATCATCTGCACCTAGCAGAGTTCTCCTACAACAACAGCTACCATTCAAGTATTGGTATGCCACCGTTTGAGATGCTTTACGGTAGACGATGTAGAACCCCGGTATGTTGGGGAGAGATTGGTCAGAAAAAGATGGGAAGCCTAGAGGTTGTGCAAGAAGCCTCATCAAAGTTCGATCAGATCAAAGCAAGAATGAAAGGCGCTCAAGACAAACAGAAGTCGTATGCTGATAAGCGGCGACGACCTCTTGAGTTCAATGTTGGTGACAATGTGATGCTCAAGGTCTCACCTTGGAAGGGGATCATTCGTTTTAGGAAGAGGGGAAAGTTGAGTCCGAGGTATATTGGACCGTTTAAGATTATAGACCGCATTGGTGAGGTGGCTTATAAGCTGGATTTACCTGATGAGTTAGAAGGAATTCATTCAACCTTCCATGTTTCTCACTTGAGGAAATGTCTAGCTGATGACACGTCTCACGTGCCGTTAATGGATATTGAGGTGGATGAACAGCTGAACTATATTGAGAAACCGATAGAGATTGTTGATCGCAAAGAGAAGCAGCTTCGTCACAAGGTTATACCTTTGGTGAAAGTAATATGAAAGCACCACAAGGGATCATATGCTACATGGGAAGCTAAGGATGAGATACGCAAGTTCTACCCTAGTTTGTTTAAGTAATAGTTAGGTTTCGGGGACGAAACCTATTTAAGGAAGGAAGACTTGTAACATCCTAAAGTTTCATGTTTAATAAAAGAAAGTCGTGTTTAGTTATTGGGCCTAAATAAGTAATTAGTACTAACAAGGAAAATATCATGGACTTGGACTAATTAAAAAGGATTAAAGAATAATGGGTCTTAGGTCCATGGGCTTTAAGGGATATAAATACCCCCCCCCCCTTTAAACCATCCTAAAACCCTAACACTCATTCCATCTTTCCAAAATTGCCTACACACATACACCTACACCATATATACGGCCGAGAGTGACGAGAGACATTTGTGACCAAACGAACGTTAGCTTGTATTAGATCTTTATTACACGAGCTATATACAAGATCTAGAGTTCATAAACAAGTCAAACGAGATCCAAACGAGCACTAAAGGTATGTTCTTGACCCTTTAAAGTTTACGTTTTTATAAGCGTTTAGCCTTGAAACTTTGAACGAGAATAGATCGGGTATAAACGAAACGAAACGTAAAGTTGTAAACTTGATGCTAAAACGAAGCTAATGAACCCATAAACCTGTGCGGCTCGATTAAATGAACCCTTAAACCTAGTATCGAATGTTTTTAAGCCTAATGGTCCAAACTTTATGCTTTTGTGGGTTAAGTCTTATCCGAAATAGCCAGGGGAACGATTTACGGGAGAGATTAAAATCATCTCTATGGATATCACGTTAAAACAGAGATGATTATGAGGTTAAAACCAACCCGTGGCTGCCACTGTACAACTTCGCTTGCAAGCAAGTTCGCCAGCTAAGTTCGCTACTGGTTAAGTTCGCTGCTGTATAAGTTCGCTATTGGTTAAGTTCGCTTAAGTTAAGTTCGCTTACGCGTATGTTCGCTTACATTTATGACCGCTTACGAATACAGGAGAGTTAAAATAATAATTTAAAATCCTAATGAAAAAAATACGTTAAGACAGTTAACGTTGACAGATTGTATGATTAACTAGAACTCACTCAGCGTAGCTGACTTTTAGTATGCATGCATGTGAGAAGGTTGAGGCAGCTTGCATAAGAGGAAGCACATGGCATGGACTTGAAGAAGCTAGCATCTCAAGAAATGTTATGTTATTTTAAAGACAATGTTTTATGTTTAAATAATCTGAATGTCCGTTAAGACAAGAAAGGATGGTTATGTAATATAATGGTTTGAATATTTTAATATTCCATGAATGTTTTAATTAACTCTGATATTTAGAACTGTGTTAATGAGTAAATACAACGTTAAAGTGAGGCACCGGTAACGGGGCCTCACAAGTTGGTATCAGAGCAAAGTTCGAGAGATTTAAGCATCCTACATGCTTAGACTCGAACAGAGAATGGGATTAAAGTAAGAAAAGAAAGAAGATGCCAATCCAATAATGTCATGTGTCACCCAAGCAAGCTCAGTAAAGGTAAAGTGTACGGTTAAATAATGAATGTAAATGTTAGCTTAATTGCTAAAGGGGCTCTGCCCCTTGGACCCCGCTAGGGAATGCCGCCCCTAGAACCCCGCTGCCAGGGCCGCTGCCCCCGGACCCCCGTTAGTTGTGGGTAATAATTGAACTAGAAAGACGATTTGGGTAGTGATAGTTAATTGATACGTGTATTTGTTATACAGTTAGTCGTGCACAACTCAAGAAAGGGATTACTATAAACGGTGAACGTAACTGCATTCAAGTGAGTTTCTAGCCCCACTTCCTTGTTACGTTTTCGGGGCTGTGTGCATACTCGATGTGTTAGTTAATACACTTACCTTAAGTGGTAAGTGTATGCCTTGTATGATTTATGTATGATGAATGCTTGACGGTGCGTGAATGATCTTCGGATATTGCATGTACCGTCAGGTGGTAGCAAAAGATGTGATTGATATGTATGATGTAAGATAAAATGTATGTATGAATATATATGATGTATACATAATGTATGTATGATATGTTGATGGTACGTGAACGCTCTTCGGAGATTTCACGTATTGTCAAGAAAAGTATGTAAGGTATTGTACAGTTGCATGAAACAAATGGACCAGACTCTAATAATATCTGTGAAGGTAGGGACCAGACCCTAATAATATTTGTGATGGTAGGGACCAGACCCTAATAATATCTGTGATGGTAGGGACCAGACCCTAATAATATATGTGATGTTGGGGACCAGACCCTTTATAATATCTGTGATGTTATGGACCAGACCCTAATAATATTTGTGAGGTTATAGGGCGGAAGGCTCTTTAAATAGGATGGATAGTTATGTATGTAGAATAAGTATGATTAATGTACACCCCTTCGGGCACATGTGCATGTATGAGGACATATTGTATGATTAACTAGAACTCACTCAGCGTAGCTGACTTTTAGTATGCACGTAGGTGAGTAGGTTGAGGCAGCTTGCATAAGAGGAAGCACATGGCATGGACTTGAAGAAGCTGGCATCTCAAGAAATGTTATGTTATTTTAAAGACAATGTTTTATGTTTAAATAATCTGAATGCCCGTTAAGACAAGAAAGGATGGCTATGTAATATAATGGTTTGAATGTTTTAATATTCCATGAATGTTTCAATTAACTATGATATTTAGAACTGTGTTTATTAGTAAATCCAATGTTAAAGTGAGGCACCGGTAACGGGGCCTCACACATATATAGACTATATAATTAGGATTATTGGATTAAAATAATCCCACCTTTAATGAGTTGGCCAATAATAATCCCACCTGAATTATTTTCCTCTGACAACCCCACTTTTTCCATGTTTTTTGTTTTATGACCACCTGTTAATAATAATTAACGGGGTTAACTTTTTGCTGATGTGGCTAGATGAGTTGGCATTTTAAAAATCCTACATGCCTTTTTTTTCTTTCTTTTTTTGATTTTATTAACTCACAATTTGAAACCACTGGTTTCTTGACTTCTACGGCGTTGGAAGGTGACGCAACCACCGCCGGACGATGTATTGATGACCGGAGAGAAGTAGGTGAGCGGCTGGTGAAGGTCAAGATAGAGGTTGAAGACGGTAGAGTTGTCCGATGGTGGTTAGAGGATATTCCGGTGTAAAATGGTGAGGTGCAAAACGACTCGTAGCAGCCATGTGTTTTGGGTGTGTGTGTACGATCTGAAAAGCCATGTAGGTGTTTTGGGGTGTGTGTGCCAACTCATCTAGCCACATCAGCAAAAAGTTAACCCCGATAATTATTTTTAACAGGGGATCATAAAACAAAAAAACATGAAAAATGTGGGACTGCCAGATGGAAATAAATCAGGTGGTATTATTATTAGCCAACTCATTAAAGGTGAGATTATTTTAATCTAATAATCCATATAATTATTATGCATTCACTTTGAACAAGTAATGTATATGACACACTGCATAACATTACTGACTTTTTTTGTTTCCATCTTCAACATCAATAAAGTTTCAATGTTAACTGGTGAAAGAGAGCAATGTGGTAGAAACCAAAGACGGTAAACAACTCTTTACTTAATTTATTACTTCATGACCACTCAATTTGATATCTTGTCTCTGAATTTTATTACGGGCACGCAGTCTTCAAAACCAAAGATTAAGAGAAGTAAGAAGAAGTCACTTATTCAAACATTTAAGATACAGCGTGTCAATTTCCCCGTGTGGGCGACTTTGGCTGTTTTAGTAAGGTCAGTCTTTTTACTATATATAGTGGGTCGGGGTGGACTTTGGCTCTTTGACTAGTTTTGTTAGTCATGACGCTTTTGCGTTACATATGTTGTAACCATGCATGAAATATTTTCTTGAAACGTTTCAAAATGGGCTAATCTGGCAGGTTCGGGTTATGGTTCAAAATTGGTTCGGGTTGCAACGGGTGATTAAAAAAATAGTTATTTGGTTCGCGTTAGGACATGTTTGACTAATAATTGCCTAATCTGGTGTATGTCCTTCCCAAACTAGACAATTATGTGAAATAAAAAAAAATAATGAAAAATAAGAGTCAAACTCTTGCATCATATTTGTTAAAAAAAACGGTTAATTTAGATAAAAGAGTGTGACAAACGAGTGTTTTGGTCCGGGTAAGCCCTCAACATGTTTTTTTCATTTTTAATAAAAAAAATTTTAATTTATTTCATTTGACCCGTTTTGTACTCAAAGAAATAAGATGTTACAGATGGGCTTAATAAGGACCCCACTAGCTTTTGAATATTTGTTTCCACAACTTGGGGGTGACATTGTAAATGTCAACTTTCTAGCCCATGTTAAGGTTTAGTTTTGTTCATTTGAGACTAAAAAGGTTATTGCACTGATAACAGGATCAAGGGCAATTTTGAAATTTTAATATCAACCTTTTGTTTTTGTATGGAGAGTTGGAGACTCGGTAACTCAAAGAGTCCACATGTTTTCTTGGTAATTCCAGTTAGGAATAATCCATTATTACAATAATAATATATATCCAACTACATTGTGTCAAATTTAAATACATCATCAGATGAAAAGTTGGTTCAGGTTAAAACAAGCAGGTCAAAAAGAGTTATTGTTGACAAATCTTATTGCAATTTGGTTTTTATTGGTAATAATTTTAATGCATTTAACATGTCCCGCAGCAACATGCGGGCACAAATACTATTATATATATATATATACACACAAGTATGCGTACATACATTTGATGTGCAAAACGGTCTACTAAAAACTTAACCTAACCTAGACACTCTAGTTTTAAATTTATAAATCTAGACTATCCTAATACTAGAGCATTAGACAGGCAAGTGTACCTATCAAACGTAGTAAAGCTTAATGAAGTCCGGATGTCGAACCCACAAGACACTAGCGACACCTAAACTAGACTCTGACTAATAACTTAAATAAATTGATTTTATTGATTTTTATCTTTTCTAATTATTAACTATAAACTAAATAATACTTAAATAAAACTGATACAGAAACAAGACACGGACAAATAGGTTAAGAACTCAAATAGGGGAAATAACTACCAAAGTAATGAATCCTACTAGTCAACTCGTAAACTCTCAGATTGGATTTATGATTGGTACCGTATTCTGAATATATGAAACTTAGGGAATAACTAAAGTATGCTAGATTACTTGCCGGTCTCACCAACAATACCTAAGAACCCTAAATGTCATGTAAAGCTCAACGGTTTAATGGTTCGGATCACCTCCCGGTCTCACCTTACCTAACTATGCTAAGGTACCCAAAGACTAAATTACCTCCCGGTCTCTCTAATCAAAAACACCCTAAGGCGTAAAGGGATATTTTTATTGAATTCAGTTATAATTCTGATATGTATGAATCTAAAGGAATCTAGGGTAAGTCACTCCCGTGAAATCACAACCCAAACCCGCAAAAGACTAAAATAGACGACACTTAATTACCTCCCGGTCTCTCAAGTGGCAGAATATAGGGTATCTCTAAACTCTCAATTACCGTTCCTATGGAATAAGTCGACTATAAACCATAAACTAGTTGTAAACACACGATAAACAACCTAATTTGCATCCATTCATGAAAGACATTAACAAAGACGCACATGGAATAATAAATTGATAATGAATTAATACCAAATACGCATATGCATCATAACCAAATAAAACAAAAACTTTACCAACGCATCAACCAATTAATAATAATTCAAAACAGAAAATAAAACGAGCCTACAAAGTAATCATCCAAACTCAGGCAGTATAAAAGTGTAGTCAATCATAATTACGAATGAAACAAAGATAAAATGTATATTGCGATTCTTCATAAAAGAAATAAAATTAATTGAGTAACTTGCCAAGTAGCTTGATCTCTTCTTTAATCCAGTAATAATAATGATGATTATTTTGAAGTATAGTAGTGTTCCCAACTCCATTGGCCGAACTCCCTTGTGATCGAACAGGGGTAACCCTACACCCCTTTCTCTAATTAATCTTTTTAACCTTCTTTTTGTTATTCAGCCCACAAACCTCGTAAGCCCACTTGACTCTCAAAAGAAAATGGGTCCACTTGTTCTTTAATAATCATAATCTTATTTTGTGATTTCTCTTACTATAAATACAATATTCACCAACTCAGCGTATATACTCAACATTTTAACTTACACTTGAAATTTGGTGGTCAACATTAATTTGATTATTAATGGCACATTTAACTTATATTCATATGTTAATTCTTTTAAATTCAACATATTTACAAATACTAATAAAAATAATTATTCTTAAAACATAATTGATAAGTCGATTAACTTATTTGTCACAAGTCAAGTAAAAATATTCTATTTTAGCTTGTTGTCTCTTGAATCTTTAAAATCTAAATATGAATCATATAGGAGTATTATTAATAAAAACTAGCTTAAACCCGATTAAAAGTGTAGGAAATACTTATAAAATAATATGTATAATTTAGACCACATCAAATATCCCCACACTTAAACCTGTTTCGTCCTCGAAAAATATATAATGTAATAGAATCAGAATTCAAGACCGATCTTTAAAACATATAGGTTAATTTTTTAGTATAGATAAACGCAAAAACCGCGATTGTCGATATTGTTGTCCACTTAAACCCAGCCACCAGCCTATCAAGCCTCCATCATATTAAACAATTAAGTTCAAGCTAAGGGTCTCACACCTACAGAGTTACCGATCCGCTTACCCCCATCTCAAGCATAATCAAGACAATTTAAATCGGGTTGAAACAGACTGGTTCAACCTATCATCGTAAGCTAAAAACCCTTTAATGGTAAGAAAAAAATACATTTAGATGGAAATATGGTCAATTGAGGTCGTACGAGCATGCCCTAAATATTAGTGGACTTTGTCCTATATATTCTCTAAGAAAATATTTATCGACTAAAAACCTCGAGCCCCAATAGTGTATCCTCATAGTCACCATCCTTTTGGTAACACATAAACTTTGATTCCCGTCTAGTATGTGCACTTTGGCCTCTTTTTTTATTTTTAAGAATTCTTTTTGGCATTTTTCATTACATAACTTTCTCATTCTCTTTTGCTTTTCAGACCAACTTTTCGTAATACACTTTCAAAACATACTTTTTTTTTCTTTTTTTAGGGTGCTCTTAGGCATCTTTATCCTAAAAAAATATAACTATTGACTAAAGCTCGTATGAATATGGACATGGCAGGCACCACCACTTGTTATTTACTTTCATAAAACAGAGTGGTGTGCTAATTTTAAGTGCATTTAATTCTCACCACTTCAAGGTAGTCAGATTACGGTAATACTCCCCATGCCTTATCGAATTTTCAGCTTCACTGTCCCCCTCAAGATGAGAACCCATAAAGTTTATGATTATTAGGTATATTAAAAGTATTCAAGGGAAACTTTTCAAAGCTAGTTGGGTCTTCCGACACATCCCAAGTTTAGTGCGTTATCTTTATTTAATTTCATATATAATGGTAGTTTTTCTAAAAAAAACAATCTCAAATTTTCCTATCATTTTCCATTATTTGCAAAATTTTCAATAAATTTTAAGGACCTTTTTAAGTTTTTTTTATTATTTTTTTAAACTCTCCTTTTTTTATTTTTTTTTTAATTTTTGAATTTGAATTTTTTTAGGATTATTGGATTAAAATAATCTCACCTTTAATGTTGGCCAATAATAATCTCACATGGGTTATTTCCCTCAGGCAGTCCCACATTTTCCATGTTTTTTGTTTTATGATCCCTCATTAAAAATAAGTAATGGGGTTAGTTTTTGGCTAATGTGGCTTGATGAGTTGGCATTTAAAAATCCTACATGGCTTTTTTTTTTTTCTTTCTAGGCATTTAAAAATCCTTCTTACTTCACCTTAACCTTGTCGGACCTCCACCGACGAAAACCCAATGAAGTCACCGGAGGTTTCTCCTTCACCATTTTCAGCTCAGCCGGCAAGAAACAACGGCGGGGTACGGCGGCTTTCGTCGTCGTTCTCCATCGTTTCCGACGCCTTCATCTTCTTCTCCGGCGTTGTCGCCGCATTGCTTCTCGTCTGGATTTTCTCTACTTTCTCAGACCCTTAAACACCCACAACACCAAACTATGAAAGACCTGTTTGCGATCCTAAATCCTTAATTTTGGTCACGGGTAACGTTTGTGTCGGCGATTTTACTGGTTTAAACCCAAGACCCGGCCCAAATTTCTATGACGACCCGACAGTTGGGGTACACTATCAACAACCGGATTAAAAACTGGGATGAAAAGTGAAAAGAATGGTTGAAACAACACCCTTCATTTGGGTCGGGTTCCAAAGAACGGGTGATATTCGGATGTGGAATTAGGGCTCCAATTGATCATTTGGGGGTTAAATGGGTGAGAGATTCCAATTAATTTGCCAAGGAAGACGAAAAAAACATTTAGGATTTTTAAATGCCAACTCATCAAGCCGCATCAGCCAAAAACTAACCCCGTTAGTTATTTTTAACGGGGATCATAAAACCAAAAACATGGAAGAGGTGGGACTGCTAGAGGGAAATAACTCAGGTGAGATTATTATTGGCCAACACATTAAAGGTGAGATTATTTTAATCAATATTCCTTTTTTAGATAAAAACGTCAGTTTACCATCCCTACACTTAAATGTCACATTGTCCTCAATGAGACAGGAAAAAGTTAAAAATTAAATCACATTCAAATATAACTAAAGTGGAATAGACTCCCCCGGTAAATATGACGGTGTTGCCTTGCGAGTCGTGTCCCGTGCCCTCCAATTCGAACGAAAACCTCACACTCCAGCGCTCTCTACCAAGCTGTCACTTACGAACGAAAGCGGAAATTAATAAGCAAATAGCCTCCCCACACTTGAAACAAACCATGTATCATCAATCATCCAATAGCATCTCTGAAACAACCTGAAAGCAAACCAAGAAACAACCAGCACAAGAAAGTAAAAAAACACCAAAAAAATAAAACACAAAGCATATTGCCGGGTTGCCTCCCGGAAAGCGCTAAGTATACAGAAGGGTCTTCAGCCGGATTCGCTCCCGAAATCTTAATCAGGAGGTTTTTCTTTTATCCAACCCCGGTCTAACCCATTTAGTTCCACCCTTTCAACATATATAATCAGATAACACATAGTGAAACCAAAGAGTAATTTAAAACTTTCAAACATGTCAGACCACCAATATTTAAACTTTTCCGGACCAAACCTAATAGGCGGCATATAATGAGGAAAATGGTTATTCTTTCATTTCAGTGTTCTCTTATAATTCTTAATGTACCATTTATGAACCCTCAAAATGTGCTGATCCAAGCATTTTCTCATCCTCTTCTGTGGCTTTGTCGATTTCGGTGGCGATCCACTATCTAATTCCTCCACAGACTTGCTAACCTTTACATGATGTGGTAACTCAACTACCACCATATTGGATCATCCTCCTTTGCCACTTCCTCTTCTTCTTTTGGTGACGTTTTGATCTCAATTGTTGGCTTCACCATGATTAGTGTTTCTAAATAGATAAGATCGCCAACAGGGTCAAATTCTTCATGTTCTTCAAAATCTGGTAAACCTACTAACTCATCACCAAACTCATCCTCCCAAGATGGTGCATGCTCCTCCTCTTCATCATCTTCCATCCGGTCAAGTGGCTCCACAATGGCATCTTCACTCGAATTCGTGTAATCAGGTAACTCCAACTCCATCTCTTCTATCACGCCCTCATCATCATCATTCAAGAAGTCATCATCCGTTTCATAGACGGTTTCGCGCTCCTTGTAAAAAAACACCCATTTTGATATCTAGCACTTATCTCGTCTAACCTAGCTTCGAATTCCTCTATTTTACGGATTGTTTCTCTTTCGATCAACTTATCAAGTCTGTCTTCTATTGCCTTAATCCTTTGGAGTCTTTCACGTTCCTCTTGTTCGGCTCTTTCCAACATCATCTCTCTCCAACATCTTCGATATAAAATACTCCTAAACTAACTCGATCTATTAAACATATTAGCTAGACTCGACAAAATAAAATACAAACTAAATTATCCCAAACACGACTAGGCACGCTTAATCTAAGAAACAGACTCACAAGATACACAACAAATCAAGACACAAAAGACCAACTAATCAATTAAGTTCAATCAACGTTAGTTTCGCTATCCCCTAAATATCCCTGCCAACGGCGCCAAAAACTTGATGTGCAAAACGGTCTACTAAAAACTTAACATAACCTAGACACTCTAGTTCCAAATTTATAAATCTAACCTATCCTAATGCTAGACCACTAGACATGAAAGTGTACCTATCAACTGTAGTAAAGCCTAATGAAGTCCGAATGTCGAACCCACAGGAAACTAGTGACACCTAAACTAGACTCTGATTAATAACTTAAATAAATTGATTTTATTGATTTTTGTCTTTTTTAATTATAAACTATAAACTAACAAATACTTAAACTAAAACTAACACAGAAACAAGACACGGAAAAAAAGGTTAAGAACTCAAATAGAGGAAATAACTACCTATGTAATCAATCCTACTAGTCAACTCGTAAACTCTCAGATTGGATTTATGATTGGTACCGTATTCAAAAAAATATGAAACTTAGGGAATAACTAAAATATGCTAGATTACCTCCAGGTCTCACTAACAATACCTAAGAACCCTAAATTTTATGTAAAGCTCAACGGTTTAAGGTTCGGATCGCCTCCCGGTCTCACCTTACCTAACTATGCTAAGGTACCCAAAGACTAAATTACCTCCCGGTCTCTCTAATAAAATACACCTTAAGGCGTAAAGGGATATTTTTATTGAATTAGGTTATAATTCTAATATGTAAGAATCTAAAGGAATCTAGGGTAAGTCACTACCGTGCAATCACTACCCAAACCCACAAAAGAACAAAACAGACGACACTTAATTACCTCCCGATCTCTCAAGTGGCAGAATATAGGGTATCTCTAAACTCTCAATTACATTTCCTATGGAATAAGTCGAATGTAAACCATAAACTAGTTGTAAACACATAGTAAACAACCTAATATGCATCCATACATGAAAGACATTCACAAAGACGCACATGGAACAATAAATTGATAATCAATTAATACCAAATACGCGTATGCATCACAACCAAATAAAACAAAAAATTTACCAAAGCATCAACCAATTAATAATAATTCAAAACTGAAAATAAAACGAGTCTACAAAGTATTCATCCAACCCCAGGCAGTATAAAGTTTATCCAGTCATAATTACGAATGAAACGAAGATAAAATATACATTGCAGTTCATCATAAAAGAAAGAGAATTAATTGAGTAACTTGCCAAGTAGCTTGATCTCTTCTTTAATCCAGTGATAATAATGATGATTATTTTGAAGTATAGTAGTGTTCCCAACTCCACTGGACGAACTCCCTTGTGATCAAACAGGGGCAACCCTACACCCCTTTCTCTAATTAATCTTTTTAACCTTCTTTTTGTTATTCAGCCTTCCAACTTCGTAAGCCCACTTGACCCTCAAAAGAAAACTGGTCCACTTGATCTTTAATAATCATAATCTTATTTGATGATTTCTCCTAACTGCAAATACAGTATTCACCAACTCAGCGTATATGCTTAACATTTTAACTTACACTTGAAATTTGGTGGTCAACATTAATATGATTATTAATGGCAAATTTAATTGAATATTCTTATGTTAATTGTAACATCCTACTTTTGATTGTTACAAATAGATGAAATTTCGTTTATTCAATAAAGTGTCATGTGTCGGTTTAGATGAATAAGCTATAAGATGATGGGCTTGGACTTTAAAATATGAAATAAGAGATGGAATGGGCCTTACGTCCATGGGTTTAAGAGAGTATAAATACCCCTTAAACCCTAAACCTTTCCATTTTTATCCATCTCTACACCATAGCCTACACCATCAAAAACACACACAAACACTATCCTTTAACCCGAGCCAAGATCCGAAGGTGAAAACCTGAACCCGTTGGTGCTAGATCGTCGTGACGAACCAAAACGACTTCAAGGCTAGACCGTGTTCGTAAACCGACTCGTTTAAGGTACGTTTATAATTAGAAATCGTTGATTAGGGTTCGGATTTGTTAGGGAATCTTAGATCTGTGTGAGAATGATAAAAACGAACCCAACACAACAAATCTTACTGAAATTGGTTAATATTTGATGGGTTAATTGATTGATAAACGAGCCGTAGGTGTTTATGTATAAATCGCACTCTCTAAACGTGAATGTTAGACTGATTTGATGATTAGGATTTGTTGGCGCTGTGTAAACGAGCTCAATGAGACCAAATTCGTGTTATTTCATCAAGATTTGGAGTTTAATCGTGAATCTGGTTCGTGTTGACTATTTAATGTTCTTGACGATTTTGACTTTGACCCTTGAGTCAAAGTCTGGATAAGAACTGGGATGATTCGTTGTGACTGATCAGTTCGTTACGCGGTCATAACGAATGGGAATCTTTCGTGTGATTTAATAACGACTGAACCTTTAATTCGTTATCTACCCATTCGTTATATTAAGATAACGAATCAGGTCACATCAATATAACGAATTAGGCTAGCGAACTAGGATAACGAACCAGATAACGAATCAGATGATTCGTTACTTGCCAATTCGTTATGATAGGATAACGAACCAGATGACGAAGCAAGTCATGATAAGATAACGAATCAGATAGCGAATCAGGCTTAATTCGTTATAAATAATGAGTTAGCGAATTAAATACTAATTTAAAATCCTAATGAAAAAAATGTGTTAAGACAGTTAATAGAAATAAAATTTTTCCAAGCTGACCTGGCAGCTCGACCCCAGCCAGGGGCTTTGCCCCTTGGACCCTACTAGGCAGGGGCGCTGCCCCAGACCCCCGTTCGTTGAGGGTTACGAATAAACTAGAAATAAGTTATGTAAAGTGATAGTAACTGATACGCGTAATTGTTATACAGTTAGTCGTGCACAACTAAAGAAAGGAATAACCATTAACGGTGAACGTAACCGCATTCGGGTGAGTTTCTAGCCTAATTTCCTTGTTATGTTTTCGGGACTGTGTGCATACTCGATGTGATAGTTAATACACTTATCTTAAATGGTAAGTGTATGTCATGTATGATTTATGTGGTAGATATTATGTTACGAACGTGATTGAAAGCTTGTCGGTACGTGAACGATCTTCGGATATTGCACGTATTGACAAGGGAGGTATGTATATGAAAGATGGATGTGTATGATACACTACGTGAATATCGACCTTCGGCCACACATGTGGTCTGGGCGATTTGCCACACTTCAGCTTAAATGTGTGGCTAAAAGGTCTTTGACCATGTTTGAAAACCTTCCAGAATGTTTGGCCACACATATTATTCTTCATGTGACCATTCTATACCTACTCAGGTACTTTTCGCCACACTTTGAAAAAAACTGTGACAAAAACTAGCCACATTATAAAAACGTGTGGCGAAATGTGGCCTACAGTCATAGTTTGTTTGATCTTTGATACATGTGACCAAAAATACATGCATTAGCCACAAACTGTGACATTTAACTAGCCACATGTTTTAATAGTGTGGCCAAATGTGACAAACGGTTACTGTATTGATAAGAGATGTGTCTAAAAGGTTAAAGATATAGCCACTTATATTACGTTGTGTGACCTAATGTCACATTTTC
Organism: Bidens hawaiensis; assembly: GCF_021521415.1. Taxonomy (NCBI): domain Eukaryota; kingdom Viridiplantae; phylum Streptophyta; class Magnoliopsida; order Asterales; family Asteraceae; genus Bidens; species Bidens hawaiensis. The sequence goes on from NW_027491034.1 coordinate 2,474,216, forward strand.
TAGCCACATTTTTAATAAAGTGGCAAAATATGACGAACAACCATTGTATTTATTAGTAATGTGGCTAAAACGCTTAAACTATATGGCCACTTATACGAGGTTGTGTGACCAAACAGTAGTTTACTTTTATTTTTCCTAAGTTTTTTATTGTCACGGATACACTTATTATGTGTGGCTATAGGTGATAAATTATCACACTTAAATATTTTTAAGTGTGTCCAAATGTAATTAATGGCCACTTATAGGAGGTTGTGTGACCAAAGAGTAGTTTACTTTTATTTTTCCTAAGTTTTTTATTATCATGGATACACTTACTATGTGTGGCTATAAGTGATAAGTTGTCACACTTAAATATTTTTAAGTGTGTCCAAATGTAATTAATGGCCACTTATAAGAGGTTGTGTTACCAAAGAATATGTTAGTTTTATTTTTTCTAAATTTTTTATTGTCACATATACACTTATTATGTGTGGCTATAATTGATAAATGGACACACTAAAATATGTTTAAGCGTGTCAAAAACGTAATTAATGGCCACACGTTGATTTAACGAGTGGCGACGTCATCATTGCCTTTACAGTTTCTTGTGCCGCCAAATTCAAATTGTCAGGGAGACGTACCGGCGGTTTCCGATGGTGTTTAAATACCAGTCACAATCATAATCACAATCACAATCCATAATCAAAATCCACTATCACAGTCACAATCCACCTTTCTTCTGATTATAATTTCCGATAATGGCTGCAGCTTGGCTCGAATGTGCACCGGGTGCTCAAGCCCCCATCTACTACGACCCCACGTTTTTCATGACACGATTCCACTTTTTTTCTGGCGTCTTCCGGAGGAATCAAAGGGTGAGGTATATTGACTATGTCAACCCTCAAACCTTCTCGTACCAACAACTTAACCGAATGGTTAGGTGGCTTGGGTACACGACTGTTGATTATTTCAGCACTGAAATGGTAGTGCCGGGAATTGAGGTGGCCTACATCAAGTTGAACGACTTGGAGCACTTCAAGGCGGTGTCCGTTTATGTGGCATTCCATTCTCAGGTGAACCTTCGCCTCCGTAGGCTTAGGGACTCCACCTACACCTCCAATGGCATGTACGAGAGGATCATGCCCTCTCATACTCCAGGGGAGAATCCGAATGTAGATTCGGATACGCAATCTACAGGGAGGTCTACGATGGATGTCGATTCTGAGACGGAGTCGGATGCTAGGAGCTAGTTATAGTTTTATGTAATTTTTGGTTTTCTATATTAATGTAATTAAATGTTATTATTGTAATTTTTATATTTTGGTATTAATATGTTTATGTTATGTGAATTGATTAATCATATTAATTTTTTTTTTAATATGTACATTTTAATTTTAACATGAGAACGTAGGAAATAATGCTAATTTATAAAAAACCGAGAATGTAAGAAACAATACCAACTACAATACCAATCTACATAAACAATGACTTATAATAACAAAGAAAAACCCTATAAATTACAACAAAAGAAAACAAAATCAAGAACAAAATAATAACAGCAAATATCAACAATACTTATAACAGCAAAAGAAAAAAATCTAACAATAACAACAAAATATAAATCAACAAATAGTTATAGCGTCTCATAATCGAAAATTAGCAAATACGAACAAAGAATAACAGCAGACAACTATAAAACTAAACCTAATGATAACAGCAAGTTGGTTCTCACTGTTTTCATGTTAACAATAAAATGTATTTGATCTTGTTTTCTTAATACATAATCACTTATATTATGTGAATATTATTATTGTAAATGTTATTATTAACTGTAGAGCGTGGAGTGTTTCCAAAGCGTGATATATATAACTGGTGGCTGAAATTTAATGACTGGTATATTTTAATACCTAATCACTTATATTATGTGAATGTTATTATTGTAAATGTTATTATTAACTGTAGAGCGTTGAGCATTTCCAAAGCGTGATATTATTAACTAGGGGTTATTATTGTAAATGTTATTAATTATTAACTATAAATGTTATTATTATATTTTGGTTTATGCGTATGTATAGCGTATTGGATGTAGTTTTTTTTAATTAACTTTAAAATAGATGTTAGTGTGATTGAATAACAAAATAGACCAAAAATTTAATTTTTGGTAGTTGAGACAGTAATTTATCGTAGTTCAGTTGATTTGTAGCGTATCTAGTAAGATATACTAGTTTTTTTATTTTAATTAACTTGAATGTAGGCTATTATTACATAAATATATTTCAAAGATATTTGACAGGTATTAAAAGCGTACAAAGCGTGTGATTTACTAGTTTTTTTATTTTAATTAATTTGAATGTAGGCTATCATTACATAAATATATTTCCAAGATTTTGGACAGGTGGTAGGTATAAATTTAATTAATTTCCAAAAATAATTAGCTTTTGTGCATTTCCAAAGCGTGTGGAAACCATTTCGACAGATAGTATGCAGTTATAGTTTGTTATACACTCAACAACCAACTATATAACAACAAAGACTTTAATAACTGCAATAAAACTTGTGACTGAAATTTATTACACTTCTATATATGTTATGTGAATTCCAAACTTGGCCGAGCAGAAAAAATCTAAGGTTTCCATAGATCTTAAACTTCCCAAAGATCTTAGATTTTGATAAAATCCTTTCCAAAACTCAATGCCATCACCAAATCTTAAATCTAAGGTTACTGGTGATGGTATTGAGTTTGGAAGCGGTTTTTCAAAACTGAATTTTATTTGTTCAAAGGCTTCTTCAAAGTCTGGAGGGTACAATTTTGGTATGCAGGTTAGTGAAAAGAAGGGCATAATGGTCTTTTTTTAATAAAATGAGTTGATAATGTTTTGCAGGAAACCAGCTGTTGAAAAGTATGTTAAAACATAACCAAATAGAGGTTGTGCAAGAAACAAAACCATCAGACGAGAAATGATGACTGTCACCGAACACCCTAGAAAACATGATGCATTTTTGGGCTTTCTTTGTATTAACGTAACTTTGATATCGCACGAGTTAGTTATGAGTGTAATGACTTTATTGATCTTACTATGGTACACTACAAGTCAATTGTGACTTTTATCGATGTAATATGATGTATGTTTGAACTTGACACCAATTGACCAAAATAGCCAGAAGATGAAATGAATTCAACAAACCGGCCTGTACGTAGAGGTAGTAATAGTATTAAAAACAACCAATATTTCTTTAGTTTGAATTAATATGTACAAAGTAAAGAATGGTGATATCATGTATCACAACTATATTTAAACATTATATACATCTAACTAGCCGAACGAACACAACTGCTGGGTCGACAACCCCGACATCGGTGTCAATCTCCATTACGAATAGTTGTAGGCTTTTTCCCGGGCCTCCTGTAATCATCCGGGGACTCATTACGAAGCAGTTAATTTGGTTGTACAAGTGGCAATGTATTAACCTCATGAGGGAAAGTTACCGTACTAAATTCCTCATTGACCTCGTCATACAAATGCCTATAATTCTTGGGTGGAGTCATGAGGACAACATGCTTTTTTCTATCCAGTTGATCTTGAACATAAAAAACCTGGCGTGCTTGCGAGGCCAATATGAAAGGATCATCCTTGTGGCCAAATTTGTTTAGGTCGACCGACGTGTAACCAAGAATATCATGTTTGACATGTTTACGGTCAACCCATTGGCACATGAAGACCGGAATTCTTTTTGTATGATAATCTAGGACCCATATCTCTTGCAAAACCCCAAAATAAAAGTTTTGTCCATACGTCACCACGTCTTTTTTGATGTGCATGTCATCCGCCTCTACACCAACCCCGCTGTTATGGTGTGACATTCATGACAAAACGGGGTACACTATATTCATTACGTATCAAGTAAACGATAAATCGGTTAATTCGTAGTGTTTAAACGAGTAACCGACTGATACTAACTATGACCCGTATACATACTGAGGGGTCATATACGAGTTATATATATGTTATAGAGGCTAACATATTGATATTTAGGCCTCGGTACGTTTAAAACTCCTTGAACGAAAAAGGTTTCGTTTATTGATACGCTATAAGCTTAAACGCAATCGTTAATATCAAAACAAGCATTGTAGCATCCGTTAAGCCGAAAAAGATTTATAAAACACTTATATGACATGTTCTAAGCAATCCGTGAAAATATTTTGGAATTTTACAACGAGTCAGTACGTTTTTCTTATTTTACAAAAATAAGCTGAAAAACACTCGTTTTTGCGTTATTTCTCATACCCGAATTAATTTTCTTGCGAAAAACCGAACCCGAACTAAACTTAAAGTGGGCTTTTCATGTTTGGGCTTGTATAATTAGCTTAATGGGCCAAAACAGCCCATTATGGGCCTATACACAATGCCGATCGGAACTTTTTCCCACCAAACATCACATTACTTTTTTTATATATACCAAACTTACACCTCAAGACTTTGTTATACATTTTAACTCATAAATTTTGAAGTCCAAGCAGCTTAAAGCCCTGTTCTATCAGCTCCTCTTCAAAACCTAAGGTAAGGTTCAATTTTAACAAGTTTTAGCAAAGTTTGATCCATATGATTATCATATAAACATGTTTTGATTAGTGTTAAACATGTTTAACCATCCAAAAACCCTAAAAATCAACTAAAATTATGTTTTGATGTTAAACATGTTTACAAACCAGAAACATATACTTTTTTGGTCAAAAACACGGATTAGGACATGAATACAACGTTTTTACGGTTAGAAAGTTCGGTTTGAACCCAAAACCGAAACCCTAATTATCAAGGCTGTTACATGGATGATTTATGCTTGGTTTGATGTTATATGATATGTAGATATACTGAGTTTGCAACCCGAGACCCGGAAAGTCGTTTAAGCTAGCAAAATTCATCGAAAACCGACAAGGTAAACCCGTAATACTCGTTTAGGGGCTGTTTAGTATTAGGTTGTGACGTGTTTGTTGTTAGCTTGTGAAAATTTGCAGGGACATTAGGGATCATATAAATGAGTCCCTGTTCAAATTTGGTAATTTTTCGATAAACGGAGAATATTTGGTGAATTTATTCCCGTTTATGGGCGTTTATTTGGGAAAAATAGCAAAACATGTTGAAAAATTATGAAAATCGGTTTTGGAGTTTGATATGGGATGATAAGATCACTGGTAAAGTTTGGGAATCATTTGAAATGTCTATGTATGGTTTGTGCAGCCATGGTTTAACCGAATTTTAACAGCCGAAAAACGCACAAAAAGGCATTTTGTCAAAAGATTTAGGTTCTGGAAATTTTGCAGGGGCTATGTAGTCACATTGAGGCCCTTGGTAAAAATTATGGGATTTTTCGGAGGTCGTTTGATATAAACGGGCCATTTATTACATGATTATAACCTATTAAATGAATTTTTATAAATAAATAAATAATCATAAAATTACTGGAAATATTTTTATAAAATTCTCCATGTCTTAATGTATTTTTACAAAAATTTACATAATTTATATGTAATTACATATTTAGTTATGATTTATTAAAGATTTAAATTATAATTGTTTTAACGAAACCGGCAGTTTTGTGTTTAACGGACTGACTGGTATGTCAAAATGTCAAAAGTGGTCAAATATCATATTTATGAATGATATTGATAAAAACGAACTTTTTACGAGAATTCCGGACAATTCGGGTGGATTGTACGCGTTTTGTATAATCAAACCCGTGTGAAAACGGAAACGAACCCTGCGGTCAAACCAGACACCGAAACCTTAAAATTCTTTTATAAATCAAATTATTTTATCAATCAATAAATTTACTTAAGTTTTATATGATCTTACCTAATCCCGAAACGTATAAACGATCAACTGAGCTAGGCTCGGAAAACGGTGAAACTGAGCCAAATCCAGTTTTAAACTTTTCATAGTATACAACGTCACAATCTAAGACTATGGTCATGTTCTGGGCCTAACAGCTATACCCAGATTATCTATACAGCCCGACTTAGCTTGAACACTGTACTAGTATTAACGATATGATACCGTTTATAGGAATCAGGCTATAAACGAGACATCTGACTATTTGATACGTGATTTCTGTGCGAACTACGATAAGGTGAGTTTCACGACCCCCACTTTCTAAACTGTGTTACGAACTTTTGGGGTGAAAAGCATGTTTACATAAACTGTTATACTTGAAAACATGTGATGATGTGGATTATCTAAGTACTAACACTTGACAAGTCCCCACAAACACAAGTGATTAACTTCGTGCCGGTGGCGTGTGGATAGTACTATCGGTTTGACAAACCCAACTGTGACAGAGCCGGTGGGGTAAGCCGGAACATATGTAAAACCAGTTGCACATTGTCATTATATTTACATACTGCTATGTGGTGTTAGACATAGTACATACATGGGGCAAATTGGCTGTTAAATGCCAACGGGAGTGCATGGGCAGTGGAGGCCATGTGTTTTAGCTCGTTTCGGTTTCACTTGTGGCTTAGTATAATACATCATACACAGACATACATACATTCACACTGTAAACTTTACGAACTCGTGAACTGATTTCATTGATACTCGTGAAACTTGAAACTCACCAACTAGACGTAGTTGACCCGTTTTAACATGCTTTCAGGTAAAGCAAAAGTGGAATGATTTGCTTACATGCTTGGTGTTAGGAAGAAAGTTGAATAGCTGTGAATAGACGCAGATGTAATACTATATAAGAAGCTCGTAAACCGGTTATGTGTTTTTCACATCTAGTTTGTAAACTTAGTACCAACCCATGTATTATGATGTAAATTAGTTATGAATTTCCTTATAAACAATGTTGTTGATACCAGTGTTATCTGTTACATTCCCGTATTACGCTTCCGCAACTACCTAGTCGGGGTGTGACAGAAGTTGGTATCAGAGCCATTGGTTATAAAGAATTAGGATGTCCTTTAGGATACCCTAAGATAACCGTAGGCTCGATTAACTCTGGGAATAAAATAATATTAAATAATATACACGAATGATTCTCGTGATGAACACGAATGGACAAGTGGGTTATTATGGTCTGGAACGTAATAACAGGCTTGTTTGTACGAGGAAATTCGAGAAGAAGTCGATAAACAATCGAATAGGTAAAAACAGCAACATATGTGTATAAAATATAATAATAAATAAATATTTGTGGATATAAACGATTATTTGTGCTTATGTGTATAAATACCTACATGTATTTTACTATAATTAATATAGAAGGATATTATTCTTATCACTAACCATTGTGAAGGAATATGCCAAGATCCACTGATCGTGTACCTAATACCCTACCAACAAGGCCTGAGGAGAAGGAAGAGTATCCGGAGGAAGAAACTGAGGAGGAACCAGAGGAGATAGGAGAAGGTGTAAACGCGGAAATTCCTCGCGAGGTACCCCCAGACCAACCCGACTTATCGGGTTATCGTTATGACACCTACCCTCCTAGGGAATCCCCTAGGAACGTTGCAGGACAGGGAGCTACTAGTGCTTATCGTTCACCTGTTAGAGCACCCAGATCCCCTACTCCACCCGTACAGCATACACCAGTACCTCCACCCACTATTAGAAACCGTCAGACCGCTCGTATTTCAGTGCGTCCACCTGAGCACACTTCTCTCCCACCTCGATCTACGTACCATAGGGGAGAAACATCGCGTGTACGGGTAACAGAGATACCTGTTCCTACTTGGGGTTTACCCGCCCCGGTACCCGAGCCACCCCGTCATTCTGATTCAGCATGGTTTGGTTTAGCAACTGATCAGCTCTTAGAACACTCACACATGATAAATAGTCTAAACCAGCATAGACACGATATGTATGATCACATGAGGTTTATGCAGCAGGAAATCAGAATTGTACAAAGATCCAGTGCTGACAGCCACGGGCGTCAGGATCGAGCGATGATACTACTGGGGGCGTGTTTAGCAGTTAATGCGGCCCTAGTGGCTGCTGTGATTTGGTTGTGGTTCCATGTTGCAAAGAATGGATAGGACCTAGTAGTCTGGTCTTATGTATATAGTCTTTTGATATCCCAAGTAGCATTTTGTACAGCGTGTTGGGCTGACTTGGGAGTTGTTTGTGGTTTAGTACTATCTCAAGCACTGGCCCTTATCGGGTTAAGTCTACGTGTCACTTAGTGACAAATTTTGATACGCATATACAAGCGTTGGCCTATACCAGGTTAAGCCTATGCGCTAATTTTGGATGCATATGTACAGTAATGATTATAATTAATACAAACGTGTTCTCTTTGGCATAGTTATGTGTTGTGAAGGTGTAATATCGTAAAGTTGTGCTAGTCATGGTGAAACGATATTGATTATTTTATAGAATGGCCCCCGAAGAAAACAAACACTTTGTCTGAGGCGGAAGTGGCCGCCATGATTGCTCGTCAACTACAAGCAGTGATACCAACAATTGTAGCCCAAGTCACTGCAGGCATACGTGCTAACAATACTGTTAATCAACCTACGAGCACCACCACGGCCACTGTTAATACATCTCCGCCGGACACTAATGTAGCCCCGGGTGTTACTACCCCGGTGAATACTGATACTGTCATAAATAATAATAACACTCTCCCAATTATGAATGTCACTGGGAACCCAGAACCTGTTGTGCACCCTGATAATATCCCGAACCCGAACCTTGTACCGGTTGTTAACACAACTAATAATAATAATAACCGAGAACCCCCGCGTCAGGAGTACTCATACAAACAATTTCCATTATATAAATCGATTGAGTTTAAGGGTATTGAAGGACCTGGTGGACTGGTCGAATGGATAGAAGACACCGAATTAGAAATTAATATCAGTAAGTGTCCACCGAACCGCGTGGTCAAATTTGTTACCAGTATGTTTCTAGACCAAGCTCTGATGTGGTGGAACACGGTAGTCCAAATAAGGGGACAAGATGCCATTAATCGTATGTCATGGGCTGAATTAAAAACCCTCATGTTAGAACAATTTTGCCCAAGAGATGAGATCCTGAAATTAGAACACGAACTTTGGAATTTGGAAATGAGAGGCACTGATCATCGAAGTTACATAAATCGTTTCGTTGAATTGACTCGTTTGGTACCATGGTCAATTATTCCGGAATCCAAGCGCATTGAGCGTTATATTTGGGGACTAACCCCAGCTGTGAGAAGTATAGTCTGTTCCGCAGCCCACCCAACTTTAAAGAGTGCCGTGTTACAAGCCAGCATCGTTACTTTTGACCTTACAAGAAATGGTGTATTAAGAGGTCCAGGAGAATCATCCAGTTTAAAACGAACTAGTTATACCTCTAGAACACAAGTGAAATCTCAGAATAAACGAATATGCCCTACAACTCAGGACTATGCTATAACCAGTTTCGACATGAAACATGATACATACAAGGGGTCATTTCCGAAGTGTGGAAAGTGTAATTTTCATCATACTGGAAATTGTCAAACGATCATATGTCAGAGAAGCGGAAATATTGGGCATAATACCCCAAGTGGTAGAACAATAATGAATACTTCAAATCGACAGTTTCAAACAACCCAACCCCATCGTTCACAAACATCTAGTCACCAACCAATCCGACAACAATCTAATCAGCAAACTCCATCTACAATGAACCCTCGTACATGTTATAAATGTGGCAGTACGGGACATTTTCGGAGATACTGCCCCAATTTGAACCCGAGTACAGTGAGTAGACAGAACCAAGCACAAGCATCAACCTCCAATGCAGCTAAGGGACGCGCGTTTGTATTAGGACCGGGTGAAGCGCGTCATGATCCGAATGTGGTGACAGGTACATTCTTAGTTTCGGGTCAGTATGCTTCAGTTTTGTTTGACACGGGTGCCGATAGAAGTTTCGTATCTGTTAATTTCTTACCTTTAGAAAATATGCCGGTTAGTGAACTAACAAAACCATATACTATAGAACTCGCTAACGGTAAGTCTATACTTGTTAACCGAATAGTCCGAGACTGTTCCCTTATCCTAAACGACCACCCGTTCCTTATTGATTTACTCCCAGTGGAATTGGGAAGTTTCGATGTTATAGTCGGTATGGACTGGCTATCTAAGTATAAAATTGAAATTGTCTGTAAGGATAAGACCGTTAGAATACCTCTTCCGAATGATGAGGCTATAATTGTTCAAGGTGAGAAATCTGGTACGGTACTGCCTCTCATATCTCAACTTAAGGCATTGAGATATTTACGCCAAGGTTGTACTTTATACTTGGCGAGCGTAACAGTTAAGGAACCCGAGGAAAAACGAATGGAAGACATCCCAGTGGTACACGAGTATTCAGATGTATTCCCCGAAGAGTTGCCTGGTTTACCACCAACCCGACAAGTAGAATTCCGTATTGACTTGATACCGGGAGCAGCACCCATTGCTAAGGCACCTTATAGACTTGCGCCTTCTGAAATGCAAGAACTGTCCAACCAGTTACAAGAGTTACTGGACAGGGGTTTTATTCGCCCTAGTTACTCACCGTGGGGAGCACCAGTGTTGTTTGTAAAGAAGAAGGATGGGAGTTTTCGAATGTGTATTGATTATCGGGAATTGAATAAAGTGACTATAAAGAATAGATACCCCTTACCTCGAATTGATGACTTGTTTGATCAGCTCCAAGGTGCGAAGTATTTTTTCAAAAATTGATCTTAGATCTGGTTATCATCAAGTGAGAATTCAGGAAGAAGACGTACCAAAAACAGCCTTCCGAACTCGGTATGGTCACTATGAATTTTTGGTTATGTCGTTTGGGTTGACAAATGCACCTGCAGTGTTTATGGACCTTATGAACCGAGTTTGCAAACCTTACCTTGACAAGTTTGTGATAGTGTTTATCGATGATATTTTGATATATTCGAGAAGTAAGGAGGAACACGAACAACATTTGTGGGAAATCTTAAAATTATTGAGGCAAGAGAAGTTATACGCAAAGTTGCCCAAATGTGAGTTTTGGCTACAAGAAGTACAGTTTTTGGGACACATTGTGAACCATCAAGGGATCCAAGTAGACCCAAGTAAAATTGAGGCCATTAAGAATTGGCAAGTGCCTAAGTCACCAAGAGAAATTCGTCAATTCTTAGGACTAGCCGGGTATTATAGAAGATTCATTGAAAACTTTTCAAGTATTGCACAACCTCTAACCCTCCTAACTCAAAAAGATCGAGCATATGAATGGGGAGAAGAACAAGAAATGGTCTTTCAAACGTTAAAACAGAAGTTATGTGAAGCTCCAATATTAAGCCTTCCAGATGGAACTGATGAATTGGTGGTATATTGTGACGCATCTCGTAAAGGTTTAGGATGCGTACTGATGCAAAGAAAGAAAGTAATAGCATATGCTTCCCGACAATTAAAAGTGCATGAAAAGAACTATACGACCCATGATTTGGAATTGGGAGCAGTTATCTTTGCATTGAAGATTTGGAGACATTACTTGTATGGCACTAAATGTACCATCTATACTGATCACAAAAGCTTACAACACATATTTGATCAGAAAGAGCTAAACATGAGACAAAGAAGATGGGTAGAACTGTTAAATGATTACGATTGTGAGATTAAATACCACCCGGGTAAGGCCAACGTAGTAGCTGATGCTTTAAGCCGAAAAGACAGAATCAGACCATTAAGAGTACGAGCACTCGGAATGATTGTTCAAAGTAGCCTAACCGAACAAGTTCGCATTGCACAAGATGAGGCCTTGAAGACAGATCAGCTAGAAAAAGAAGAACTACATGGAAATGAAAAGAATTTTGAGAAGAAAACCGATGAAGTATATTATTACAAAAACCAGGTCTGGATTCCAACACTTCATAAACTCCGAAAGCTGATACTTGATGAAGCACACAAATCCAAATATTCTATTCACCCAGGTGCTGATAAGATGTATAAGGATATTAAAGAATTTTACTGGTGGCCTGGTATGAAAAAGGATATAGCCGTGTATGTAAGTAAATGTGCAACATGTGCAAGGGTAAAGGCGGAATATCAAAAACCTTCGGGAATGTTACAACAACCCGAAATCCCACAATGGAAATGGGAACAAATTACCATGGACTTTGTGACACACCTTCCTAAAACCTCCAGAGGACACAACGCAATTTGGGTAATTGTGGACCGATTAACCAAATCCGCACACTTTATTCCCATCCGTAACAACTACACCACCGAAAAACTCGCTCAAATTTACATCGATGAAATAGTATCTCGACACGGAGTACCTCTTTCGATTATTTCCGATCGAGACAGTCATTTTACTTCACATTTCTGGCAAGCAGTACAAGAAGCCTTGGGAACCCGAATCGACCTAAGTACGGCTTACCATCCCCAAACCGATGGTCAATCCGAACGAACCATCCAAACCTTAGAAGATTTACTTCGTGCTTGTGTACTGGACTTTAAAGGGAATTGGGATCAACACCTCCCACTCATTGAATTCTCTTACAATAACAGTTATCACAGTGGTATACAAGCAGCACCTTATGAAGCTCTATAAGGGCGAAAATGTAGATCACCACTATGTTGGACAGAAGTGGGTGATACTCAAATTTCAAGATCCGATTTAATTCAGGAAACCACCGATAAGATCCACCAAGTTAAACAAAAATTGAAAGCTGCCCGTGACCGACAAAAGAGTTATGCCGATATTCACAGAAAACCGTTATCTTTTGAAGTAGGTGATAAGGTATTTTTAAAAGTATCGCCATGGAAGGGTGTTATAAGATTTGGAAAGACTGGGAAACTAGCCCCGAGATACATCGGACCTTTTGAAATTGTTGCAAAAATTGGTCCCGTAGCTTATCGATTAAAACTATCCTTAGAACTGAGCACTATTCACGACGTGTTTCATGTATCGAATCTAAAAAAGTGTTTGACTGATGAAACGACAATAGTACCACTGGAAGATGTTCAGATCAACGAAAAACTCAACTTCGTAGAGGAACCGGTAGAAATTGTAGACGGGAAAACCAAGCAGTTACGACACAACAAAATTTCATTGGTAAAAGTTCGGTGGAATTCAAAACAAGGACCCGAATATACTTGGGAACGAAAGGACGAATTCCGAAAGAAATACCCACACCTGTTCCCTAGAAAACCGATAACACATTAAATTTCGGGGACGAAATTTCTTAACGGGGGGAGAATGTGACATTCATGACAAAACGGGGTACACTATATTCATTACGTATCAAGTAAACGATAAATCGGTTAATTCGTAGTGTTTAAACGAGTAACCGACTGATACTAACTATGACCCGTATACATACTGAGGGGTCATATACGAGTTATATATATGTTATAGAGGCTAACATATTGATATTTAGGCCTCGGTACGTTTAAAACTCCTTGAACGAAAAAGGTTTCGTTTATTGATACGCTATAAGCTTAAACGCAATCGTTAATATCAAAACAAGCATTGTAGCATCCGTTAAGCCGAAAAAGATTTATAAAACACTTATATGACATGTTCTAAGCAATCCGTGAAAATATTTTGGAATTTTACAACGAGTCAGTACGTTTTTCTTATTTTACAAAAATAAGCTGAAAAACACTCGTTTTTGCGTTATTTCTCATACCCGAATTAATTTTCTTGCGAAAAACCGAACCCGAACTAAACTTAAAGTGGGCTTTTCATGTTTGGGCTTGTATAATTAGCTTAATGGGCCAAAACAGCCCATTATGGGCCTATACACAATGCCGATCGGAACTTTTTCCCACCAAACATCACATTACTTTTTTTATATATACCAAACTTACACCTCAAGACTTTGTTATACATTTTAACTCATAAATTTTGAAGTCCAAGCAGCTTAAAGCCCTGTTCTATCAGCTCCTCTTCAAAACCTAAGGTAAGGTTCAATTTTAACAAGTTTTAGCAAAGTTTGATCCATATGATTATCATATAAACATGTTTTGATTAGTGTTAAACATGTTTAACCATCCAAAAACCCTAAAAATCAACTAAAATTATGTTTTGATGTTAAACATGTTTACAAACCAGAAACATATACTTTTTTGGTCAAAAACACGGATTAGGACATGAATACAACGTTTTTACGGTTAGAAAGTTCGGTTTGAACCCAAAACCGAAACCCTAATTATCAAGGCTGTTACATGGATGATTTATGCTTGGTTTGATGTTATATGATATGTAGATATACTGAGTTTGCAACCCGAGACCCGGAAAGTCGTTTAAGCTAGCAAAATTCATCGAAAACCGACAAGGTAAACCCGTAATACTCGTTTAGGGGCTGTTTAGTATTAGGTTGTGACGTGTTTGTTGTTAGCTTGTGAAAATTTGCAGGGACATTAGGTATCATATAAATGAGTCCCTGTTCAAATTTGGTAATTTTTCGATAAACGGAGAATATTTGGTGAATTTATTCCCGTTTATGGGCGTTTATTTGGGAAAAATAGCAAAACATGTTGAAAAATTATGAAACTCGGTTTTGGAGTTTGATATGGGATGATAAGATCACTGGTAAAGTTTGGGAATCATTTGAAATGTCTATGTATGGTTTGTGCAGCCATGGTTTAACCGAATTTTAACAGCTGAAAAACGCACAAAAAGGCATTTTGTCAAAAGATTTAGGTTCTGGAAATTTTGCAGGGGCTATGTAGTCACATTGAGGCCCTTGGTAAAAATTATGGGATTTTTCGGAGGTCGTTTGATATAAACGGGCCATTTATTACATGATTATAACCTATTAAATGAATTTTTATAAATAAATAAATAATCATAAAATTACTGGAAATATTTTTATAAAATTCTCCATGTCTTAATGTATTTTTACAAAAATTTACATAATTTATATGTAATTACATATTTAGTTATGATTTATTAAAGATTTAAATTATAATTGTTTTAACGAAACCGGCAGTTTTGTGTTTAACGGACTGACTGGTATGTCAAAATGTCAAAAGTGGTCAAATATCATATTTATGAATGATATTGATAAAAACGAACTTTTTACGAGAATTCCGGACAATTCGGGTGGATTGTACGCGTTTTGTATAATCAAACCCGTGTGAAAACGGAAACGAACCCTGCGGTCAAACCAGACACCGAAACCTTAAAATTCTTTTATAAATCAAATTATTTTATCAATCAATAAATTTACTTAAGTTTTATATGATCTTACCTAATCCCGAAACGTATAAACGATCAACTGAGCTAGGCTCGGAAAACGGTGAAACTGAGCCAAATCCAGTTTTAAACTTTTCATAGTATACAACGTCACAATCTAAGACTATGGTCATGTTCTGGGCCTAACAGCTATACCCAGATTATCTATACAGCCCGACTTAGCTTGAACACTGTACTAGTATTAACGATATGATACCGTTTATAGGAATCAGGCTATAAACGAGACATCTGACTATTTGATACGTGATTTCTGTGCGAACTACGATAAGGTGAGTTTCACGACCCCCACTTTCTAAACTGTGTTACGAACTTTTGGGGTGAAAAGCATGTTTACATAAACTGTTATACTTGAAAACATGTGATGATGTGGATTATCTAAGTACTAACACTTGACAAGTCCCCACAAACACAAGTGATTAACTTCGTGCCGGTGGCGTGTGGATAGTACTATCGGTTTGACAAACCCAACTGTGACAGAGCCGGTGGGGTAAGCCGGAACATATGTAAAACCAGTTGCACATTGTCATTATATTTACATACTGCTATGTGGTGTTAGACATAGTACATACATGGGGCAAATTGGCTGTTAAATGCCAACGGGAGTGCATGGGCAGTGGAGGCCATGTGTTTTAGCTCGTTTCGGTTTCACTTGTGGCTTAGTATAATACATCATACACAGACATACATACATTCACACTGTAAACTTTACGAACTCGTGAACTGATTTCATTGATACTCGTGAAACTTGAAACTCACCAACAAGACGTAGTTGACCCGTTTTAACATGCTTTCAGGTAAAGCAAAAGTGGAATGATTTGCTTACATGCTTGGTGTTAGGAAGAAAGTTGAATAGCTGTGAATAGACGCAGATGTAATACTATATAAGAAGCTCGTAAACCGGTTATGTGTTTTTCACATCTAGTTTGTAAACTTAGTACCAACCCATGTATTATGATGTAAATTAGTTATGAATTTCCTTATAAACAATGTTGTTGATACCAGTGTTATCTGTTACATTCCCGTATTACGCTTCCGCAACTACCTAGTCGGGGTGTGACATATGGTAAACTCTAACATCATGAGATTTTGTACGAAATTCAAAACCGTTGATGTCGTACGAGTCGTATTTGTAAACGTTGAGGTGTGCTCTGTGTGCAATCCACTTTACGGTTTCCGATACAAAACCTGGGGAGCCCGCTAGCTCTCTTTCAACCTGAATTTCATTACAAGGATTAGATTCTTCACCTACATTGCAGAAACTATAAAGGAATTTTAAAAATTATAGAAGACTTAATAAATTGATCTACCTTGTCGCGTAACCAGTCACCAAACTTTAAAGTATGCTCCTTCTCCAGCAATGCTTGTCGTTTACCAGGCATTTATTTTTTCAAAGAGGTCTTGTGTTGTCTGCAAGTAGGAGTATAATATATTATGAATTAATATATATATATATATATTTAATATATGGGTGCATTTGCTGAACGTTTAAGTTGATTTAATATATGGGTGCGTTTGCTGAGCGTTTAAGTTTTCTATATACAGTAACTGCAAACCTACTTCCACAATATTTTTAACAAAGGGAGAGCTTACCAAGAAGAACATGACAACACAAACTTTCAACGACAACAATCGAATAACTGCTACTGCCGACGGATCACACGAGAGGAGGTGAAGGACACACTTAGGAGGATGGGAAGGTCTAAGGCGGTTGGCCCAGACAACATACCCATCGAGGTGTGGAAGTGTCTGGGGGAGGAAGGAGTCATGTGGTTAACTACTCTGTTCAATAGTATTCTCAAATCAGGTAAGATGCCAGACCAGTGGAGGAGCAGCGTTGTAGTTCCTATCTATAAGAACAAAGGAGACGCCTAATGTTGTGGTAACGACCGAGGAATCAAACTACTAAGTCATACTATGAAGCTATGGGAAAGAGTGATTGAGGTTAGACTTAGACGAGAAACTCAGGTTACGGTCAACCAATTTGGCTTCATGCCGGGGCGTTCCACCACAGAGGCAATACACCTTATAAGAAGATTAATGGAAAAGTATAGGGAGAAGAAGCGTGATCTACATATGGTGTTTATTGACCTAGAAAAGGCCTACGACAGTGTGCCACGACAGGTGCTCTGGGAGTGCTTGGAGGGTAGAAGAGTGCCCAGGAAATACATAGAGATAATTATGGATATGTATACCAGGAGTGAAACAAGTGTCCGTGCGCCAGTGGGGGATACTGATTTCTTTCCTGTAGAGGTAGGTCTTCACCAGGGGTCAGCGTTGAGTCCGTTTCTTTTTGCAGTAGTCTTGGATGAGTTGTCAAAGTCGATTCAGGGGACTCTCCCGTGGTGCATGATGTTCGCAGACGATATTGTGTTACTTGCTGAGAAAAAACAAGATCTAAACATGAGGCTTGAGGAGTGGCGAACAACCTTAGAGACAAAAGGTTTAAAGATTAGCCGATCTAAGACGAAGTACCTACACTGCGATTTTGGTGGGATAAACGACAGTGAAGACGCACACATCACAATTGAAGGGCAGGTGGTCCCGCAGGTAACGAAGTTCAAGTATTTAGGATCATTTGTACAGAGCGATGGGGAATTAGACAGTGATGTGACCCACCGAGTTCAGGTAGGATGGTGTAGATGGAAAGCAGCCACAGGTATATTGTGTGACAAGAGTTTCCCGACTAATCTAAAGGGAAAATTCTATAGGGTGGCAGTTAGACCTGCAATGCTATATGGAACAGATTGTTGGGCCATCAAGAAGGCACAAGTGCGGAAGATGGAGGTAGCAGAAATGAGAATGCTACGTTGGATGTGTGGGCACACAAGGCTAGACCGAATAAGAAACGTTGTGTTTCGCGAGAGATTAGGGGTGGCAAACATAGCAGACAAGATAAGAGAGTGGAGATTGAGATAGTTTGGACATGTAAAGAGAAGACAGACGACGAATCCTGTCAGATCCGTAGAAAACATTACTATAGAGGGGAGGAGGGGTAGAGGACGACCAAAATTGACTTGGGATGAGAGGATTAGGCATGATTTGATAGACCTAAACCTCTCCGAGGACATGGTTGAGGATAGGAATTCGTGGAGAAGTAGAATTAAAGTTAAGGTTTTTTAGAGAGATTGAATACCTTAGGGCTTAGACTTAACTTATTTAGGTCACATACCATAATGGTATTTCCCTTACATATATTATTATTATTATTATTATTATTATTATTAGCTTTTATATTGCTGTTAAACTGTGACCTTATTATTAATATTATTATAATTAGTAGTAGTTTTTATATAACTGTTAAACTTTGATTTCCTTTATTTTGCTTCATACACATGTACTTAGAGCCGAGGGTCTCTCTGGAAGCCACCTCTTTATTCCTTTGGATAGAGGTACGGTGTGCCTACATCCCACCCTCCCCAGACCCTACCTATAGCTTTGCTGTCGGTGGGATTTTACTGGGTATGATTGATTGATTGATTGATATATATATATATTAGAGTATATATGTTAGTAATACTTACTCGATATACGGCGCTATTTCAGGCGTATTCTACAGCACATAGAAATGTGCTCTCTTGAAAAGATCAAGAGAAACTTCAACTGATTTAACGCCTGAGACGGGAATTGTCTCCCCATTATCATCATGGTTCTCATGTGGAATACCAACAGTACTCTTGATATTTTTTTGGTATTCTCTCAGAAACTCAATTGTTTCTTCCGCAATGTTCTCCTCAGCAATGCACCCTTCTGGATAAGTTTTGTTTCGCACATTCCTTTTGATAACCTTCATACACCTTTCAAAGGGATACATCCAACGATAGCATGGTGGCCCACATAATTTTATCTCTCTTACAAGGTGCACGGTTAAGTGAACCATGACATCAAAAAATGATGGCGGAAAGTACTTCTCCACAGTGTAACTATTTGCTCTTCCTGCATCTTATCAAGCTCTTCTACAATGATTTCTTTGCTACAAATTGACTTGAAAAAAAAACAAAGTCTGATTATAGCATTCCTCATTGGTTCTGGCATGATGGACCGTATTGCAAGGGGCAGAAACTGTTGCATAAGCATGTGATAATCATGTGATTTAAGGCCTTGTAGCTTCCTTTCTTTAAGATTCACCAAACTAGAGAAGTTAGAACAATAACCTAGTGGAGCCTTCAGTTTATACAGTGTTTCAAGAAACATGTCTTTTTCTTGCGCTGATAATGTGAAGCATGCTGCAGGCAGTTCTGTATTGTTGCCTTTTGCTTTCGGTTGCAACTCATTTTTAATCCCTAAAAACTCCAAATCCTTTCTAGCTACCAATCCGTCTTTTGTCCTACCGGGAATGTTCAGCAACGTCCCGAAAATACTTTCTGCCACATTCTTTTCAACATGCATCAAATCAATACAATGTTGGACAGGTAAATACTTCCAATATCTGAGCCGTTGGTACCATATGTTGAACTTCTTCCAATATTGGTGCGGCGTTGTGTTATCCCTTTTCCTCTTACTCCCACTTAGGGATTCAGATCCCTTTCCCCATTCATTGTTAATGTTTTTGACCTCGTCGTATGTCTCTTCCCCTGTCATAGGCTCTTTAGCGGTTCTCATCTCCTCTTTTCCGTTGAACGTCTTTGTTTGTTTTCTGAAAGGGTGTTCATGTGATAAATACCTTCTGTGGACAGCATAACTCTGCTTCTTTGTGTGATAAAGTCGAACACACTGAGTGTCGCCCCGACACACCACACAACCTTTGAATCCACTGTAAGGGCAACCACATAGTGTACCAAGAGCAGGGTAATCATTAATCGTCCATAACACAACTGCACGTAGTGTAAACATTTCTTGTTTATATGCATCATATGTTGGCTCCCCAACCTCAAATAAAGATGCTAGATCGTCAATTAAAGGCTGTAAAAACATATCAATATTGTTTCCTGGCACTCCGGATATTAATAAGGAAAGCATGATGAATTTTCTTTTCATACACATCCAAGGTGGAAGGTTGTAAATGAATGCTAAAACAGGCCAGACACTGTGGTTACGTTACCTCTATGTACGTCGACCCCATCAGTGCAAATCCCTAGACGAAGATTTCTTAGATCGCTTCCGATGGTATCGGAGTACCTGTCATCTATGGCTTTCCATGCTGGTGAATCTGATGGGTGGCGTAAAACACCGGGTTTATTGGTACTGTGCCATGTTAAATTCTCTGATGTGGTCTTTGATTGAAAGAGGTGCTTGAATCGTGGAATAAGGCAAAACTCAAAAAGCTCCAAAATATTGGCTCAAATATTCAAAAACTCCAAATTACATTTAACACTCCAAAAATCAAATTACACTCCAAATTATTAAAAATTTTCCACTCCACAAATCAACCGACAGTGATTTATACTCCAAATTACACTCCAAATTATTAAAAAACAATCGAAGATGAAGCTTATAGATGAAAGAATCGAAGAAGAAGATGTTTTATACTCCGATAAGGAAGCCAACCACGAAGACGACGCTCAATCTGACGACACTGAAGGCTACTCCAGCGAGGAAGCCAACGACGACGACGGTCAAGCAGAAGAGATTATAGGGACGATGGTTATCGAACCCCTCAACAGTTTGGAGGCTATCGAACCCCTCAACAGTTTTGCTACTACGAAAAAACCTACAAGGGGGTTGACGAGGTTGCCTAAGATGCGTACCCAATATGCAAACTCTGGTGGTGTCAAACTGGCAGCGGAGTTTGATAATCTGGGTAGGTTCACTGGCCAAAACAGATCAAAGTTAGCAAGTTTTTTAGGGGATGTTGTAAGGGAAATAGTTGGCTTGAGACATTTAAGTTGGAGGGAGGTCACAAAGGAGCTTCGAGATAAACTATGGAAACAAATAACGGTTATTCTTAATTTTTATTTATGCATTTTATATTTTGAGAAGTAATTTACCTTTATTGTATTATATTATGCAGAAATATTTTGAGATTGAGGCGTCTCACAGGCCTTCTGTGATGAATCGGCTCGGACACCTTCTTCGTGATTTCAGAAGAAAAATGTATGCCAAATACATTATGCCGAACATCGGTAAACCTCTGAAGCTGAAGGCGATACCCAAGGGACACAGGACGATGATCAAGCAAGAAGACTGGGATTGCTTCGTTGAGTACACACAATCAGAGCAGTTTCTGGCATAAATCCTCTACTCTGCAAACGTAGATTGATCGACTATATATGGTGTATGTTTTTTTTTAAATATAACGAAATGATTATAATGTGTGGTTGAAGAAAAAATCGGCTTCATCAAAGGGAGCTCGAGCAAAGAATGTTTTTGATCATCACATGGGACGAGGGGGTTATACCTACCTTCGAGAGAAAATGGTAATCACCGTCAGCTGCTTTCTCTCTAGTTCAATGATTTGTTGGTTATGTGTCTAACGCATGACCGTCAGCTGCTTTCTCTCTAGTTCAATGATTTGTTGGTTATGTGTCTAACGCATGACCGTCAGCTGCTTTCTCTTGAATATTTTACAAGGTCAAAAAGAAGGAAATTGGACCGGATGAGATCCCCAGCCGTGTATTAATGTGGATGAAAGGAAGGGAGGACAAATATGGTGCATACAAGAATGTTGTTGTCAAAGGCGTGGCAACCAAATTAGTATGTTTTAGTATTAAACTTTTTAAATCATGTTAAAGTCAATTCATTGCCACACACATAGCCTTATATTGGCGTCAAACAAACTTGAGTCTGTCTAACTTGCCTCAACACTTGATGTGGATACATAAGCGTCTTACAAGAGTAATAGACTTTGATTCTTGTACATAAGCGTGTTACTAGCGTATTAGAATATTTATATGTGTTTTTGTACATAAGCGTGTTACAAGCGTAATTGACTCGTTTACAAAAAAAACTTGAGTCTGTATAACTTGTCTCAACACTTTATGTGGATACATAAGCGTGTTACAAATGTATTATAATATTTGTTTTCTTGCAGGCTCAGCATGAGGAGCAGATCGCCTCCGGAGCCCTGGCACTTGAACCGTGCACAGATGCCGTCACCTTAGTGCTTGGCAAAGAGAAAGGTGTGTTTTTAAAAGGGATTGGGTACGGATTGACAACAGGTAAATATTGGGGTGTGAGTCAGGTAAAAGGCTCGTTTAAGCAACGGATTGCCCAACTTGAGTATGAGGCGGTGCAGAGAGATGAAGTGGTGAACAGGTTGACGACTCTACTTGAATCCACGAGTGCTATGCTAGCAAGCCGTGAGAAGGAGCAGTTAGCATTTGAGGCCAGGTTCAGACATCTCGAAGGATTGTTGCCTCAAATGTCGGCAAGTCAAGTAAGTGACGTATGCTACATATTATTAATGCATTTGACATACATAATTGGCACTATTTTTGTCACAATTCGTAGGTAAATCCTGTTCCCAACCAGGTTGGTTCTAACCAAAGTACTAGTACTGTGGCGCAAAATAAAATGCCAGCACCAGTAAGTATCTGACAGTTTCTTTGTTTATTACAACTTTCCATGTGATTTTTCATTTTCAATTATCTAATAAATTGATTTGTAGGCCAGTTCTATGGGAAACATCTTAACCTCAGGTGAGGCTATGCAACAAGAATCCACTTCTCAGGTTACCATTTGACAGTTTGATTTGTTTTAATAACTAACTTTCCATGTGAGTGTTGATTTTGCATAAGTTAATTGTAGCCCAAGACTGCGGATAAAATAGTTGTAGAAACGGTACCCGCTCCCCATATTATGACATCAGTACGTATTTGACAATTTCAGTACTTTTTATAATTCATTTCCAATGTGAGTGTGCTCATTTTCTATTACCGAATTGCAGGTCAAGTCTGTGGAAAAAAGCGTTGACCAAACGGTACCCGCTCCCCATATCACGACATCAGTAAGCATTTGACAATTTCAGTACTTTTTATAATTCGTTTCCAATGTGAGTGTGCTCATTTTCTATTTACCGAATTGCAGGCCAAGTCTGTGAAAAAGAGTTTTGACCAAACGGTAGTCGATCCCCATAGCACAACATCAGTAAGATATTGGCAGTTTTTAGTTTTTATATTTTATAACCTAATAAGTCCTAACAATTCCAATTTCTGTTATATTACCAATGAAGCCCATAGAGAAAAATGTTGACCAAGCATCAACACAACTACACCACACTCCGGATAGTAACGGCTCGAAAAAACCATCAGTAAGTATTTGGCAATTTCAGTTTTTCCTTTAATTGTTGATTGATTCATTGAATGGTTTTTAGGTAAAACGGAGAAGCCGTAAAAGAAAAGTTGATGTATCTACGGATGAAGCTTCCCCACCTACTGTCATAAAGGTATGTGCTGCGCGAAACATTGTTAATTTCCCACCAACATGGGTATGTACTTATATATTGACTTCAACTAAGCCATCTTAATTTCACATGCTGGTTTATAGGTGTATGAGTGTCGTTTGTGTGTGCATGACAAGCGTAACAAGGTGGCAAATGCTAAAGTTTATTGGTCACCGGTTCCACAACAGTTGCATGGAAAAGCAATCCCGGAGGGTTGCTATAAAGTTAGTATTGATGAAGTCATAAAGGAACAAGCAATTATTCCTTGTGAGGCAGGTGAAATTGTGACTGTTGGCAACGCACGTGGTTCTTTTGTTGCTTGGCTAGAACACCTAATTGTATGTGACCAGGAGGTTTGTTCCCTTTTAACTTAACCGAACAAATATCTATGTTCATTTTCATTTAGTTTAAAAAATGAACACTTGTGTTCGTTTATGTTCGTTTGTTTATAATCTAAACTAACGTAATTGAACAAACATAAACGAACATAAACAAACTTCCAGCCGAAAGGTTCACGAACAGCTAAAGCGAACGTTCGGTTCGTCTGCAGGCCTACTATTTTGTTCTATTCAATTACAAAATACGACATTAATTATACATATTTGTTTTTCATATTCTGTTGTTCCAGCTACCACCACTCCCATCCTCAAAAGAACCAGACAGAGCTGGCAAGAAGCCAAAGGCAAAGTACACAACGATAGACCGGGTGACCAAACAGAAGACAAGGAGCAATGCCAAAAAACCGACGCCTTAGGTAGTCGTTATTTTTGTATTTTGTAAGATATTTTGCATATACATTTTCTTAAGTGAATATTATTGTTAATATAATTTGTTTCTAATTTTGTTTTGTCATGCTTGCTTATAGCTGTTTTATATACTGCACCAAAAATAAAAATAATTATATATTGCCTAATTACACACAATTTGGCCACATAGAACACATTAAATAGGTGTGGCCAAAAGTACCTGAAATTACAAAAATTAGAGTATATAAATGACCATTAGCCACAACATAAACATTTTTGTGTGACGAAAAGTATGATAATAGCCACACTTTAAAAGCATTATGTGTGACAAACGGTAAAGACATTGGCCACACCACAAACAACAAAAGAGTGTTTGAGTGGCAACTTCACATTTTTAGCCACATTAACAACAACCTCCAGTGTCTATATGATATTATTAGCCACACAGTACCTCACTATGTGTGACGAAAAGTTTGACAATAGCCACACTTTAAATTAGGAAAAGCATTATGTGTGACAAACGGTAAAGACAATGGCCACACCACAAAAGAGTGTTTGAGTGGCAACTTCACATTTTTAGCCACATTGACAACAACCTCCGGTGTCTATATGATATTATTAGCCACACAGTACCTCACTATGTGGGACGAAAAGTTTGATAATAGCCATACTTTAAATTAGGAAAAGCATTATGTGTGACAAACGGTAAGACAATGGCCACACCACAAAAGAGTGTTTGAGTGGCAACTTCACATTTTTAGCCACATTGACAACAACCTCCAGTGTCTATATGATATTATTAGCCACACAGTACCTCACTATGTGTGACGAAAAGTTTGACAATAGCCACACTTTAAATTAGGAAAAGCATTATGTGTGACAAACGGTAAGACAATGGCCACACCACAAACTACAAAAGAGTTTTTGACTAGCAAGTTCACATTTTTAGCCACATTTATAATAACCTCCAGTGTCTATAAGTTATGATTAGCCACACAGTACTTCACTATGTGTGACGAAAAGTTTTACAATAGCCACACTTTGTATTAGGAAAAATATTTTGTGTGACAAACGGTAAGACAATGGCCACACTATAATCTACAAAGGAGTTTTTGAGTGGCAAGTAAATATATTTAGCCACTTTTAATGTAATATCCAATGTCTATATAATATAATTAGCCACACTATTATTAAATTTAAGTGGCCATTGCTTTGGTATATCCACACAGTATATGTCACAATGCACGCTTAACACAACCCTATTGGCCACATTATTATAAAATTCATGTGGCTGAAACATTAATTCATGTGGCTATATACGTGCAATGGTCACTCATAGTAAATACTCATGTGGCCATTTTCTACCGTTTAGCCACACTTATTGGAGAGGCTTCTTGATGGCCAGCAACTAATGTCTGTACCCTTTAGCCACACTTATTACCACACAAGGCCACCAAAAACTGTGTGTGGCCATATCATACCCACGGTGTCGCGACCTTTGGCCACATATGACCTGAACCAAATGTGTGTGGCTAAAGGCCTACGGCCACACTTTTTTCGTGTGGCTGAAGGTCAATATTCATGTAGTGATATATATATATATATATATATATATATATATATATATATAGTACAACATATGAATATGTATGAATGATTAAAAGAAAGTATATGTACGTTACGGGTATGTAAAGGCAGTTTATACGAAGATGAAGAAGTAAGGGATCAGACACTAATAATATCTGAGATAGAGAAGAAAAAGGATCAGACCCTAATAATATCTGAGATAGAGAAGAAAAGAGGGATCAGACCCTAATAATATCTGAGATAGAGAAGAAAGGAATCAGACCCTAATAATATATGAGATAGAATGGATAGTAATTATATAGTATGGAAGTTTGTATGTAATTATGTAATGAAAGTAAATTAGTAAAGTAAATATTATGTATCGTCGGATGCATAATGGAAGGTAAGTATATGTATTGTATGATGTATGATTAACTAGAACTCACTCAGCGTAGCTGACTTTTAGTATGCACGCAGGTAAGTAAAATGAGACAGCTGGCTTGAGCGAGGTCATATGGCAGAAGAATAAGAGCCTGACATCTGAAGACTTGTTATGTTTTATAATTAATGTTTTGATTTTGAAAGACAATATGAATGTTTTAAGACATGTTATGAATTATTATCGTAATGTTTATGACAGTTTAAATATTCCTCGAATGTTTTATTTAACTCTGATGATTAAAACTGTGTTTATGAGTAAATTCAACATCCAATGTGAGGCGCCGGTACAGGGCCTTACATTAATTCTTATAAATTCAACATGTTCACAAATACATAAAAATAATTATTCTTAAAACATAATTGATAAGTCAATTAACTTATTTGTCTCAAGTCTAGTAAAAATATTCTTTTTTAGCTTGTTGTCTCTTGAATCTTTAAAATCTAAATATGAATCACATAGGAGTATTATTAATAAAAACTAGCTCAAACCCGATTAAAGTGTAGGAAATACTTATATAACAATATGTATAATTTAGACCACAACATACATAAAACATAGAATTATAAATTGAATTAACAATAAAATATATATTAATAGTTTGAATTCCCATTTATACATAAAACCTAGAATTATAAATTGAATTAACCAGTTATCATTGGTCAAATTAATGTTACAGTTTATGTTCTATGATAAAAAAACGTATACAAAACGCTAATCAATTTACGACCTTATAAGAGGGTTAATCACGAAAACAGTGGCCGACTTATACTAATTGATGAACACGATCAAACAGTGAATATGAATACAATTAATTATAGTGGTTATGACGACGAGGGTTTGGTGATGCTAACTGTATGTTTAATTGAATTAGAACACTTGTTACCACTCATAATACGAACTATTTGGTGTCGGCTAGTATATTAGGAAAAGCAAATCTCTTTTGATCGATATAACATAATTGTGATTGTCGGTAGACCGCATTAGCAAGTATAACATGTATTGTGATTCAATTACCATGTTTGTGACGAGAATTGAGGTCCAAGTCAACAAATTGGGTGTCTGGATTGCTAATCGGGTCTCGGGTTTGGATCATGGATAAACGGATTGGTGGATAATAATATGTAGAATTTGTAAAATAGCCCCCGGAGTATAGAGAGGGAAACATAATTGGATAATAGTTTAGTTTAGGGTTAACTTTGTAAAATTTAGAAAGTTATATAAATTTTTTAAATAAATAATTAACCCATAATATTATAACAATTAAATAACTCAATAAATGTGGTATTTCTATTGATATGATAGCTCGAACATATAAGTGGGTTGGGTAACGGTTACAATATAAAATATGGTAAACCCGAATTGTTACATTACACTATATCATCATCACAACATGCCAATTTTTACCTTTACAAACATACTATGCATTCATGAAAGATTCTAGCATGAATGTCTAATCATTTGTAGATGATTCTTACATGATTAAATCGTATTCTTTGCATTATTATTATCAATCAAGTTAGCATGTATATCATTCAAGTGTTATCTTTTAAACCTATACAAATAACTTAACATTATCAAATAAGTTTTTCAAATTTTTAACTATTAAAGTTTCTATTTCTAACATATCGTACTAGTCTTATCATTTTTTCAATATTTTTCTAACATAATCTCAATCAAAGATACAGAGTCATTTTAACAATAACTATAGTTTAATTTATCCATAATAGGTTCTAACATGGACCTAATCAACACAAAAATGTTTCTAGTATACACAAACGCTCATATACAAAAGTAGCTCAAATTTCTCTCCTCTTTCTCTCTTCTCAGTTCCTCTCTAAAACTTTCAAAAACCCAATTTTAATTTATCATATTCACACAATAAACAAGAATCATGATGTTAATCCGATAATAAAGCTCAACCAATCTTGTATCCAACCTATTATCATAATTCATGCTAATCAATTTACTCAAGAAAAAAAACCCACTTTAAACAACCATTATTCCATTTTTTCCTTCTAAAATTCTAAACCCCATTTCAAACTTTATCAATAATATATATGCTAGATCAAACAATAACATCATGGATAAACATCAAAATAGCTCATTTGATCAAATCATTTAACAAGAATAGAACCTTCTAATATTTATAACGTTTTACGAATATGTATGTGCGCGTGGGTGCCGAAAACCCACATGCGTACATACACACATGTATGTGACATCTATTTGATTATTGATTCTTAAGTAATGCTTGATTTTGGTGAATGAACATGCATGATGCATGTATGAAATCTTGAATTAGTTAATGTTCTTGATGAAATGGGTTATGAAAACTAGAGAGAGAAAGTGACGAGTAGAGAACACCGAACTTTCTAAAAATAATTAAGTTTATAACCTATTACTAATATTTTTATCAAAATTATAATTTTTCGGGTTGTTCCTGACACGTTTGATCTTCTATTTGTTGTTAAGTACGACCCTGACACGTTTAATCTTCTAATTGTTGTTAAGTTGTTGTCATTGTTCGTTTTTGCAGTGTCTGATACACGACAAATTTGAACTTTGTGAACTTGATTTATATATTTTTGGGCTAAAAGAACTTCACATTATTTTTTATACTAATTTATTAACATAAGCACGGTTACATTGGTCACGATATTAGACTAATTTTTAGTTAGGCGTCACATGATTGCTTACATATATAGCTTGTGTCAACAAATACTATTTTTTCAATGCTGTATGTTAATTTTCTCGATGAAGTACAGACCACTTAGATTTACCTTTAGGGTGTTTTAATTAAATTAGTTAGGAATATTTTGTTGTTATTTGTTGATTCAATCATGTAATGTGATATTGTATTTAATAATATGAATTTAAATATATTGACACTTTTAATAGTGTTAATTGCTATTGAACAATCTAACGTATCGCTTCGACATTCCGCCTTTGATTTAGGTTTGACAAAAGGAGTAAGTAAAAGAGAGGGTTGTGAAAACTCACCTTGAGTGCGTGCTAAATAAAAGTAAACTGCTAAATGCAAAGTGTCCCGTACGACTATCCTAAGGTATACAAGTACGCGAGTATATGTGTGACGGCTCAATAACATCTATAGATTTTTCTTGCAAAAACGCTAGTCTTTTGTACTCATTTAATAAAGTTCTCGTATTCATTTTAACGTCTACATTTATTAGTGTTGAATTATACGTTATTTATTGAATAACATTGACTTTGTATGCGTAACTATATGATTCTATACCCATTTCATCATAATCATGCTTAATCGTTAATATGACAAGTTGAACCGGAATGCCTAGATTAATATTTTATAATATGTAACAAAATATTTTGTAATTATTATTTTTATCCTAAGCATTTAAATTAATCATGTGATTTTGAAATGGAACATTTTAGAACCTTCTATCTTAACCTTGTTCCTCAAGTTTTACTTTATTTAATTCATTTAATTCAAAAAAAAAAGTGTCGTAAACTTATATGCATGCATATATTATTATTATTATTAAGTTTTAATATTAAGTTTTAAGTTATCTCTTGATCTTTAAACAAGTTTTATCATTATTTAAATCGTATTTAAAAATCAACTTTTGGCCAATAAATTAAGTCTCTCATTCTCATTATTTTTCACATAAAATCTTACTCTATATTCTCCCTAGCATAGTCAAGTAAGTTTTACATGTTTTCTTTGTTGTTCTTCATATTTCTTTGATTTTAATCTTTTTCATATGAATTTCTTTTAACTTGTTCTTATTTTCTTGAGTTTTCTTTTGAATCTTCATAGTTGTTCATATACTATCACCATGATCATCATGAATTGTTAATAAAACCCTTACTTTTTTGCTTTAAAGATTATGATGATCATGTTATTCCAAAAAATCACAATTATTTTCTCTAGATCTTGAATAAAGTATAATTTTTTCATGAACAATTATGAATATTCTTATGATCTTTAAAAACTCATGATGTTGTCACAACTAAAAACTATAATATTTACACTTTAAACCTATACTTCCATAAATATCAATAAACATTCTAAGCTACAATATTTACACTTTTAACCTCGCACTTTCTTATTTATCAAAAACATTTTGAGTTAGTATATAAATAGAGTATAAACCGGGTATGTATGTATCTGACAAGCAAACGGTTATGTCGAAGGCAAGAGTGGCGTAAATAATTCCATTGGACCCGTGACTCTTACCTGGGAATGAGACATGCTCTTGGTTTAGAACATTCTAGTATGAGACACTCTAACTAGTTTAAAAATTAAAACTTAATCCAGGGCATCCTGTGACCGGTTCAACAACTCTTGCTCGTGTTCATGTTCATCACCAAGCAATGTGAGTTCATAGCCCCCTTTACATGCTTTTAAACGTTTTATACTTTGGGGTGGAAAACATGCATAATCAATTTGTCTTACATGCTATTTGATTCAAGTTTTATCTCTTAATATCAGTTATGTGTGATCATTACAAGTGTATAAATATTCGCATTGACAAACATTAACTTGTTAAGCCCTTGGTAGTATGATGATAGATCTATTGGGCCGACCCGCTCACTCAGGCCTCGAGTAGAGGCTTGTGTGCTCAGAATTCGACAATCGTTAAACATTAAATATAATAGTCTAATCGTGGATTAGACGACTCGCTAAACGTGTCAAAGGTTTGGTTGTAATCACAAAAGTATACAAATAACTTAACACATATGGAATATTTTCAACATAAAACTTATTTTTCTATTATTTTTATTTAAAACCTATGTTCTCACAAACTATTTTTTTTTTGACACTATCGCATGTTTTGCAGGCAATGGAAATTATGAAAGATTCTTGAAGTTTCATATAGAGGATGAGACAGACTTAGAAGTTTAATGAATAAATTGGTATGTCATGTTTTCTATTTTGGATTATGTTTGTTTTGAACAATGTGTTGGTTTATTTTATTAAAAGTGTTTACATTTAATATCATGTGCATGATTTCAATCTACGCACGCCCCGACGTTTCTGTCTTTGGCCGGGGGGTTGACAATTCATAGAACCCCTAGTATCCAAACAATTTCATTCTTTAATGTGTTTGACCAAGTTTGAATTTTGTTCACCCAATGACACGTTGATGACTTATTAACGGAAACACGTATGCTTATAATTATTAAGTATCAGTTCTACCAAATAGTATTCCTCCGCATATATGTATAGTTAGTTTCACACTCACGTTCTAATAAAGTTATCGCTAGGGGTAAGTTATAAACTAACATTAAGTAACATGATGAACTAGTATAGTATGACACCCTAATCATTATCACAACATCATCATATGCTTACCATGCTCAATTCACCTTTTGTAAATTGTTCATACAATAAAGTTTCCGTTATTATCAAAGTATTAACAACCATATACCTATCAAATCGAATCATGTTTAAACCTTAGTATGGCATCATATAACATTCATGTAACATCGTGAAAATATCTAGTTCAAAACATCAAATTTCCAAAGTCAAGGGACTAAAATTGTCAAAATCCAAACCTAAGGGTTGAAAATGAAAATTCTGTTTTTCTGACCCATCGCGATACGTGATGGATCAAAAGAGAGAGCCATCGCGTATCGCGATGGGTTGTCTGACACGCTGAGCACTTGGCGTGCCACATGTCCACACGTGGCACAACGGTCGCCACGTGTCACAACGTGGCAGCACGCCCGCCACATGTCGCCACGTGGCGCAACGCCTGCCACGTGTCGCCATGTGGCAGGTCTACATGGTGACTAGCCATGGCTATGTCGCGATACGCGACAGGCTTACCTAAAGGGCCGTCGCGTATCGCGATGGGGCCCTGTTTTTGCCTATAAATAGAAGGCTTCGGGTTCTTCACAATTCACAGCACAATTCACTCATATCTCTCTCTCTAAACATCTCTCTAAGCCCCAAGTTCCATATCATCGATCCACCTCGAAATTCGTGTCCCGATTCCTCGATTTTCATGCCTGTTTCCTCGTAATTCGTGCCACTTTCCACCGACGTACCAACCAAGAAGGAGATTGCCATTCCCAACATCATGACTATTAGCCTCGTAAAGCGTGTCAACGAGTGGTAAAGTATTGGTGTTCATCATTTTGCGTGCCAAGGGAAAAGTGACGAGAAGAAGAATTGATCAAGAAGATAAAGAAGGTGAAACGGTGTTGAGGTGCTGCTCGAGTATTTAGGGTTTGTGTAAGCCAAGCGAAGGTATGCATAATGCCCGAATAAAATAATAATAAAATATTATAAAAGACTTAAAACCCTATGTCGAGGTTATACTCGATACCTCGATAAAATAAAAGAAAATATAGAATTATGAATATATATATATATATATATATATCAATGTGATTATATTATATGTGATTCTTTGTTATAAAAAAATATTATTTAAGTAATAATAACTATTCTTAAATAATAAAGGAAAGAAAATAATATGTTTTTTAGAAAAGAAGAAACGTAGGGTTTTATGTAAATAAGCTAAATGTTTATAATATTACTTTTTAACTAATGGTTTTAAAGTAAAAGAGATTTTGAACTAAAGGTTCATCGAGGTAAAGATTATTAAATAAGACTAAAGGTCTTAAGCCAAATTGTATATCCGACTAACAAATGGTTATACTCGTATTATAGGTGTCAGATAGCAACAGGAAAGACCCTCAGACGGTGTTTGAAGCCGATCCAAATCAAAAGGTGAAAACGCCCCAACTTTTACAAACTTGTTTTCAACCGAGTCGAACGTGTTAAATGAAAAGGTTTACATGAGACTAAGTGTCTCGAAAACATTTATAAACAAGGGTATAAACACTGGCCTCAGGCTATCGTGTACGTATGTCTGGATCCTTACATATGTGATGGGCACATCACACCTGGTCATAATTACGTTGCATGCGGGGAGTATGACCTTGTGCATACGTATAGGCACTCAACTAGTCGAACGTTGTGGTGTTTGCTGGGGATCCGAGTGTAGAGACTTGAGTTTATGAATTGTGTTGTTTTAACTTGGTTATTCCTAAGCCACGATGGGCCGAGACCTACGTAGTCTCGATGGGTGATCAAGTAAAGAAAATACTTTTAGCGTCAGCATATTCACTAGGATTCGTTGCTGACGTAATTTCTTAACATTTTGCAGGTGATCAAGGTTAGGGCTTAGAGTCACGAAGTGCTCAAGATATCCGATGGCTCGGATCTTTTTATTTAACTTATTATAAAATGAATGGTGGTTTTGTAAACTAAAACAAGTAATCATTTAACATTAAACGGGAAACTTTTAAATCTCGTCTTTTGTATGTAAACATTTATCTTTTAAATCCACATGTTTATTGTAACGATTCCGACGAAATCAGGTACACCCTAACTGATAGACGTTAGTTATGTCATATGTAATGTCGGGTACATGAGTTACCATGGTAAGTATACAAGTTATACAAGGGACGTTAGTCTTTATTAGATTACAACTCCATCATGAAAAAAAAAAAAAAAAAAAAAAAAAAAAAACTATATCTAGTCATCTTGGTAACCTTAAACTAAGTTACTCACTTATTCATAATCACATAAGTATCTTTCTACCTACTTGAGACAACAACTTGACGATATCTATGAGTCTTATCAAAATCTTCCATCACTCATTTTGCTACCACTCTGTCTCTGACCAAAATACATCACCACCCCACTCCTTTGATTATTCAAAGTGAAACCCACACTCAACAATCACTACTACTATTCATGAATATTCATAAAAACTTCTGATCAGTGAACAATGCTCATGCATGTTATGAATAATAAAAAGATTAAATAAAGAAATACAACACAACAACAAACTTCAACAACTCACTTTCCTTCCCCCTAGTGAACGTTAAATTCACTGCCCCTCCAGCTCTAGTTCCATATATCAGCTACACCAACACACACCACCACTTTCCTTGATTCTTAACTGTAGCGCATCACACCACTGTCATCTTCACAGAAACCGGCGCCCCACACTAGGTGCAACCACCTCCGCCACCAGCAGCAACCATCACCGCCACCATCCTACTCCTCATGGGAGCAGGAGTAACATCGCAAAACCACCACATTCCACCACATTAAACACCACCAACCACCTTCAACACTCTCTCGCTCCATTTACGTCACACAGTACCACCGCGAACCACCTATTCTCTCTACAATCTTTTCGGGATCTGTACTTAGTGGTAGATAAGGCAGATGGATGAGTTTGTAGCTTGTAGTGGCGGAAAACGAAAGGTATATTCGGTTTTTGTCGGTGTATGTGTTTTTGGACAGATTGTTGCTCGTTTAGAGTTAGGTCATGAAATTTTACAGGGATGTTCTACACATGAAAATATGAGTTCTGTGAATTTTTGGTAATTTTTGGATAAAGGATGAATATTTGGTGAATTTAATGCTCGGTTTTGGCCAGAAATGGTGAAAAATAGTTAAATATTATGAAAAATTCTGAAAAATTGTAGATAAGCTTTTTATATCATTTATATGTCACACACAAAATTTGAGGTCAGTTGGAGAAGTCTAAGTAGGCTTTTCGGTTAGACGAGTTCTAGGGATTTCTAGCCCGGTTTTAGTAAAAATGGCATGTAAAAGAAGATTTTGGTTCTGGAAGAATTACAGGGGACTAAGTGGATGGTAGGGGACATCCAGGAAAAATTTGGGATTTTTCTAAGATCGTTTGGTATTTACGACATATTTAGTGTTTAAATGGTGTTTAAAAATAGATAAATAAATTTTAAATATAAGAATTAATTCTGGAAATATTTTTATAAAATTCCCCACTGTTAAAAAGTCATTTGTCCAAAATTTCAAGATCCAAGATTAAACGGATAATTATTTGTGCTAATTAGCTAACTTTTAAAGTTAAAACGCGTAAACCGGTGAAGTTCGCTTAAGCGAGCTGACTGGTGTACAAAAATCCTAAAAATGAGCTATTTTCATATAAATGAGTTAAACAAGTAAAAATGAATCATCCGAAAATAATTCGGATGATTTAAGTAATTTTAACCTATTTTAACAGTTTCCGGTACGCCAAAGACGGAAACGGGGTCCCGCGGCCAATCGGGACGTCTAAACCGAGCTATAATTTCACCACTTTAATTAAATGATCAGTCAACCACTATTTTCGGGTCGTGTGTGACCAAACTCATTTTTGAAACATAAAAACGAATAACCGTGCTAGGCACGCAAAACGAGAAAAACGAATAATAGTAGTTGTGACCTTGTAACTCTAAACGACATCACAATCTGAGTCCGGAGAAGTGTTTCTGGGTTAACCTTGCCCCCAGAACGGGTACAGTGCTGGGTTGATAGTGTCCCCAGGTGTACCGATTGATAAGATTAAAGATTATATAAACAATAATTGTATAATAATGATCGTAGGGATCATATTACAGATTGGACGGATTAACTAATAATGATTGTTGTTACCTGCTTGCATGTGCTAAGGTGAGTTTTCACGAGCCCCTTTTAATGAATTGTTTTAATTATATTTTCCCGGGGCAGAAAACATGTCTTATTTAAAGTATTTAAGTACATACCGATCGTATGGAAATACTTGTGCATTTATATATATATGGGCTGATGCATAGTATATATAAAATGTTTATAATGTGTTATTGTTCTGGGGTAACATAGTTCCCAGGGGTTATTATTATTCTGGGGTAACATAGTTCCCAGGGGTTATTATTATCCTGGGGTAACATAGTTCCCAGGGGTTATTGTTGTTCTGGGGTAACATAGTTCCCAGGGGTTATTATTATTCTGGGGTAACATAGTTCCCAGGGGTTATTATTGTTCTGGGGTAACATAGTTCCCAGGGGTTATTATTATCCTGGGGTAACATAGTTCCCAGGGGTTATTGTTGTTCTGGGGTAACATAGTTCCCAGGGGTTATTATTGTTCTGGGGTAACATAGTTCCCAGGGGTTATTATTATCCTGGGGTAACATAGTTCCCAGGGGTTATTGTTGTTCTGGGGTAACATAGTTCCCAGGGGTTATTATTGTTCTGGGGTAACATAGTTCCCAGGGGTTATTATTGTTCTGGGGTAACATAGTTCCCAGGGGTTATTATTATTCTGGGGTAACATAGTTCCCAGGGGCTATTATTGTTCTGGGGTAACATAGTTCCCGGGGGTTATTATTATTCTGGGGTAACATAGTTCCCAGGGGTTGTTATTGTTCTGGGGTAACATAGTTCCCAGGGGTTATTATTGTTCTGGGGTAACATAGTTCCCAGAAAGTTATTGGAAATGTTCTGGGGTAACATAGTTCCCAGCATGATTATATTGTTAATAAATGATTATTAAAATGATTTGTCAGTGTTTATTTAAATTAGTGAAACTCACCAACTATTCGTAGTTGACCCGTTTTCTTTACATGTTTTCTAGGTATGCCCAAGTTGGATTGATTGATGTGTGCTTAACTATCTGTGCTACCTGTTGGAAGCTTGCTGCTCTTTGTTTTGTAATGAATTTATTAATGTCTTATCGGTAAAATATGTGTGTAACACCTAGACAGTAATGAAACTCGCAACAATGTAATATGTTATAAATTAATGTAGTGGTATTTTCTTTATAAGCAATGCTGTTGATATCAGATGTGTCTGTTGCATCCCGTGTACGTTTCCGCTGCGGTTACGGGGTGTTACAGAACTTGGTATCAGAGCCATTGGTTATAAAAGAATTAGGATGTCTTTAAAAGATACCTAAAATATAACCAGTAGCTCAAGTATTATAGGATTTGAATATCAACTAATAATTTATAGTGACGAGGTCTGGATGAACTTGGATGGACAAGTGAGTTATTATGGTCCGGAACATAATAACAGACTTGTCCGCACGAGGGAATTCAGGGGAAGTCACGGGGTACATTAATAGGAAAAAATGGCAACATATGTGTAAAGTATATAATATTATTTATACGTGTTAATGTGTATATATATATATATATACGTGTGCATATCTTGTGGGTACAAGTATTGGGAAATAAGACCCTGATAGGGAGCCGGGGGATGAGATAATAAAAAGTACCGAGGATGCTGAAATTTCTAGAGCATCGGTTGATGATAAGTCGGACTTATCGGGTTATAGTTATGATGGTGCAAAGTCAAATCTCCCGTTTGACATTAACCAGAAATATCTAGTAACCGTCACTCCCAACCAAAAATTGATAAAATCCACACCCTACCAACACCGGTACCGCATATTCTAATAACTCCCTATGTTATCCTTACATCCGTTAGATGTTTACACCCATGTATGCTCGAATAGAATGATTACCTATACACAAAGAAGTGGTGGGGTCATTATAGCATAATTGGTTGTTCGTTCGTAGGTGGTATACTGTGTATGCCGGATATACGAATAAACATGGACATTATAACTCCGTGGTATGTAATCGTTTGGTGCTCACGGCGAGCATGTATCGGTTATGGTGACATGCGGAAGGATATGGAAATCCCGTATATTAAATATTAATCTTTGTTGAGAAAGATCTATATGTCAGTTGGTGACAAGGGTTATGAAACATATTTGAACGTTAACCGACGTCAGGTTAAGTCCATATGTTATTATATTTGTGGAACTTATATACTAGATACTAGTATGTGTAATATGTGATAATATTTGGTGTGTATGTGTACCTGCTGTTATGATTGAACTGGTAACGAGTTATATGGTGAGATTAGTATTGATTACTGCGTACGGGATGAGTACGGCAGGATGACATAAAAAGAATAACTCCAATGGTGGAGATTGATATGATTCAGTTGAATGCTCAAAGATAGCAGATGATGATACCGAATGTTGTATCACAGATCACTGCTAGTGTTGATGCAAATGTGATCGCGGAATTATAGATCGAGCAATCACACGAATATGAATATTTAAATTCTTAGTGGTATTACTAAGAGTGATCATGCCCCACCGAATACAATTATGACTACAAGTATTAGTTATAAACTAAATATGAATAGTAGTCGTAATGAATTAGATCCGGTATGAAGGATATGTTTATTGGTTGTGTTAAGGAAATTATAAAATAATTTACTGATGGGAAAGGGAGGAATAGATTAGCGAGTGGATAGAAAAGGTCGAAATGGTCAAGGATTTTGGTAAGAGCCTAGAACATTGTGTAGTGAAATATGCTACAGATATGTTGGTAGATTATGATGTATCGTGATAGAACACGATGGTACAAAATTATAGTTAGAAAATTTTACTCAGATGTTATGGTCAGAACTTGAAATTCTTGTGCTAGAGCACTTTTATTCGAATAATTAAACTCAGAGATTGAGAACAGAGTTATGGAAAATGGAAATGTTGTGTGCTGATCACTTAGATCACGCTAATCGTTTGAAGGAATTGTCATGTCTGGTAACATGACTAATTACTCCTGAAACTAAGCGAAGTGAACGCTATATCGGGGACTAACTCCATCGATAAGGAGTATAGTCAATCCTGTAAAATATACAACCTTCGGAAGGGTTGTGTCACAAGCCAACATTAATATATTTGACTGTATGGGAAGCGGACTGGAAGGACGTTAGGTGAGACGTCGAGTGTTAAAGAAGAGAAATGATAAAGGTATAGTGCAAGATAGACTTGTGAATAAGTAGGTATGCCCTACAATCCAGAATTATACCAAGGCTAGTTCTGGTGTGAAAACATGAACCGCATAAAGGGTCCCTCCCTAAATGTGGAAAATATGGTTATCGGCAGGAAGAAGAATGTTGAGTGATAGTAGGCCACATGTGTGGTAAAGATAGAAGTAATGCCCTAATTGTAGAACCAATTGGAGCCATGTGAACCGACAACCCCAACCCATTCGAGTACAACCACTCCGAAACCAACAACTTCAATAACAATCCATTCAAAGAAACCAAATTATGCCAAACAGTTGTAATTACTATGAATGTGGCAGTACAGGACGTTTCAAGAGAAATTGCCCAAAGTTGAACCAAGGTGTCGTTGGAAGATGAAACTCATG
The DNA here is from genome assembly GCF_021521415.1 of Bidens hawaiensis. Lineage (NCBI taxonomy): Eukaryota > Viridiplantae > Streptophyta > Magnoliopsida > Asterales > Asteraceae > Bidens > Bidens hawaiensis. Next base: position 2,513,482 of record NW_027491034.1, read on the forward strand.
ACAAGCATCAACCTCTGGTCAAGCAAGGAGCCGAGCTTCTGTGAGTAATTCGAATAAAGCCCGTCATGATTCAAAGCAAAGTTAAGAAGTTTCGACGTAATAATTAACATGGGTTGGCTAACTGAAATCAAGCATGAAAAGAAGATGATTAGAAGCTCTCCTTCGGACGATGAAGCGATTAGACACAGAGAAAAGTGTACGGTATTATGTTACCACTCTAATCTCATCTTGAGATGTTATAATATTTACGACAAGAAGACGTGGTGTATTTGACAAACGCGACTGCCAAAGTATTTAAAAGAATACATATGGAAGATATCCCGATAATACGCGAATTTCCACAAGTTCTCCCAGAAGAACTCCCTGGATTACCGCCAACCCGACAGGTCGAATTCAGAATTGATTTAATGTCTCGGGCTGGCCCTGTTGCTAAAGCACCCTACCGACTTGCACCGTCCGAGATGCAAGAATTATCCAATCAGTTACAAGAATTGTTGGATAAGGTTTTTATACGACCTAGTTAGTCACCATGGGGTGCACCAGTTTTTAATTGGGAAATGAAGGACGGAAGTATTAGAATATGTGTTGCTTTGGGAGAATTGAATAAAGTGACAATCAAGAATAGGTATTCACTTTTTTGAAGTAGATGATCTGTTTAACCAACTGCAGAGGGCGACTTATTTTTAGAAATTGATCTTAGATGTAGTTATCGCCAAATGAAAAATCCAAGAGGAGGACATTGCAACAACAGCGTTTCGGATTCGCTACGGCCATTATGAATTCTTAGTTATGTCTTTCGGGCTAACAAATGCGCCGACAACATTCATGGAACTCATGAACCAAGTCTGTAAACCTTATTTAGACAAATTTATCATAACATTCATTGATGATCATTTTATATATTCGTAACGTAAAGAAGAACATGAACGACGGTTAAGGAAAATTGTGGAAGTGTTAAAGCAAGAGGAGCTATATGCGAAGTTTTCGAAATGTGATTTTGAATAAAGAAGGCATAATCCCTTGGTCATGTTGTAAAGCAACAAGGATTTCACAAGGATCCAAATAAGTTAGAAACCATTAAAATTGTGCCAAGCGCCGATTTTGAGTCTCCCTGATGGAAACGATGGCTTTGTCGCGTATTGTGATGCATCGCGTAAAGGGTTAGAATGCGTGTTGACGCAGTATATTAAGGTTATAACCTATGCTTCCCGATAGTTAAAAGTACACGAGAAAAAAAAATTACACTACTCACGACTTAGAACTGGGAGCGGTTATCTACGCACTTAAAATGTAGAGACATTGTCTCTACGATACAAAGTGCACCATTTTCACCAATCATAAAAGCTTGCAACACGTATTTGATCAGAAGGAACTAATTATGAGGCAACGAAGATGGGTTGAGTTATTAAACAAGTATGACTGTGACACCCGTTATCCCCCCGGCAAGGCTAACGTCGTAGCCGATGCTTTGAGTAGGAAAGATCGGGTTAAGCCATTGCGAGTGCGAGCACTGGGGATGATAGTCCAGTCGAACCCTTCGAACCTGATTCGAGTCGCTCAACGTGAGGCGTTGAAAGAGGGACAATTGGAAAAGGAGGAACTTTACGGCAATGAGAAGAATTTCGTACAACGCGTGGACGAAATTCTCTAGTTCAAAATTGGGTTTGGATCCCGACCCTCCATGACCTTCGTGAATTAATCTTGGACGAAGCGCATCGATCGAAATATTCCATACATCCGGGATCGGATTAGACTATTGATGATACAAATATCTGAAGAGATTTTGTTAATGACCGAGTTTGGAGAAAGATATGGTTACGTATGTTGGTGAAAATTTAAGTTATGCAAGAGATAAGGCGGCATACCAAAAACCCTTGGGAGCGCCACGACGACAGAAAATTCGCCAATGTTTGTGGTAATAAAATTACAAAGGATTTCGGGACGCCAATTCCCAAGATATATCAAAGACATGATGCAATTTGGGTAATCGCGGATCGATTAACCAATCCTCTCATTTCATTACAATCTATGACGTTTACCACAATGAATTCTCGCCCAAATTTCTAATGGTGAAATGGTATCGCGTCGTGGAGTACCATTTTCAATTATCTCAGATCAAATTAGTCATCCTACTTCCATCATCGGAAGGCGGGGAAGGAAGCATCGAGAGCTTGAAACTTTTTATGGGTGAAGTAATTATCACCAATTTGTTAAAATGAAAATGGGCGTCAATCAAGCCATAAGATTTGAATTGATTCGAGAAACAACCAATCGGATTGATAATATTTAAGACAAGCAGAAAGCAGCGCGAGATTGGCAAAGGATTTATACCAACATTCAAAGGAAACCATTGTCGCTAGAAAGAGGTGACAAGGTATTTTTAAGGCATCACCTTAGAGAGGTGATATGAGATTTGGCAAAACCGAAAATAACTCCGTAATATAGTGGACCTCATGAGACTATCTCCATGGTTGGTCATTTAGTTTATCGATTAAAATACTCCAAGGGTTAAATACTATACATGATGTTTTGCCATGTATACGGATTGAAAAGTACCAAAGCGGTGAGGCAATGAAAGTACTAGTAATGGAAGTACTCATAGAAGTCATACTTGATATCATAAATAATTCCGTAGTGATAGTAGACGGAAACTAAACTGTTTGGACATACCAAGCTTTATTAATTAAGATTAAGTGGAATTCACAGCGAGGACCAGATTATACTTGGTAACGCGAGGGTGAATTCTGAAGGAAACCCCCCCCCCACCTTTTTCCCGAAAGGAGATAGAGGGCGTGTAAAATTTCGAGGACGAAATTTCTTAACGGGGGGAGAATGTAACGATTCCGACGAAATCAGGTACACCCTAACTGATAGACGTTAGTTATGTCATATGTAATGTCGGGTACATGAGTTACCATGGTAAGTATACAAGTTATACAAGGGACGTTAGTCTTTATTAGATTACAACTCCATCATGAAAAAAAAAAAAAAAAAAAAAAAAAAAAAGCTATATCTAGTCATCTTGGTAACCTTAAACTAAGTTACTCACTTATTCATAATCACATAAGTATCTTTCTACCTACTTGAGACAACAACTTGACGATATCTATGAGTCTTATCAAAATCTTCCATCACTCATTTTGCTACCACTCTGTCTCTGACCAAAATACATCACCACCCCACTCCTTTGATTATTCAAAGTGAAACCCACACTCAACAATCACTACTACTATTCATGAATATTCATAAAAACTTCTGATCAGTGAACAATGCTCATGCATGTTATGAATAATAAAAAGATTAAATAAAGAAATACAACACAACAACAAACTTCAACAACTCACTTTCCTTCCCCCTAGTGAACGTTAAATTCACTGCCCCTCCAGCTCTAGTTCCATATATCAGCTACACCAACACACACCACCACTTTCCTTGATTCTTAACTGTAGCGCATCACACCACTGTCATCTTCACAGAAACCGGCGCCCCACACTAGGTGCAACCACCTCCGCCACCAGCAGCAACCATCACCGCCACCATCCTACTCCTCATGGGAGCAGGAGTAACATCGCAAAACCACCACATTCCACCACATTAAACACCACCAACCACCTTCAACACTCTCTCGCTCCATTTACGTCACACAGTACCACCGCGAACCACCTATTCTCTCTACAATCTTTTCGGGATCTGTACTTAGTGGTAGATAAGGCAGATGGATGAGTTTGTAGCTTGTAGTGGCGGAAAACGAAAGGTATATTCGGTTTTTGTCGGTGTATGTGTTTTTGGACAGATTGTTGCTCGTTTAGAGTTAGGTCATGAAATTTTACAGGGATGTTCTACACATGAAAATATGAGTTCTGTGAATTTTTGGTAATTTTTGGATAAAGGATGAATATTTGGTGAATTTAATGCTCGGTTTTGGCCAGAAATGGTGAAAAATAGTTAAATATTATGAAAAATTCTGAAAAATTGCAGATAAGCTTTTTATATCATTTATATGTCACACACAAAATTTGAGGTCAGTTGGAGAAGTCTAAGTAGGCTTTTCGGTTAGACGAGTTCTAGGGATTTCTAGCCCGGTTTTAGTAAAAATGGCATGTAAAAGAAGATTTTGGTTCTGGAAGAATTACAGGGGACTAAGTGGATGGTAGGGGACATCCAGGAAAAATTTGGGATTTTTCTAAGATCGTTTGGTATTTACGACATATTTAGTGTTTAAATGGTGTTTAAAAATAGATAAATAAATTTTAAATATAAGAATTAATTCTGGAAATATTTTTATAAAATTCCCCACTGTTAAAAAGTCATTTGTCCAAAATTTCAAGATCCAAGATTAAACGGATAATTATTTGTGCTAATTAGCTAACTTTTAAAGTTAAAACGCGTAAACCGGTGAAGTTCGCTTAAGCGAGCTGACTGGTGTACAAAAATCCTAAAAATGAGCTATTTTCATATAAATGAGTTAAACAAGTAAAAATGAATCATCCGAAAATAATTCGGATGATTTAAGTAATTTTAACCTATTTTAACAGTTTCCGGTACGCCAAAGACGGAAACGGGGTCCCGCGGCCAATCGGGACGTCTAAACCGAGCTATAATTTCACCACTTTAATTAAATGATCAGTCAACCACTATTTTCGGGTCGTGTGTGACCAAACTCATTTTTGAAACATAAAAACGAATAACCGTGCTAGGCACGCAAAACGAGAAAAACGAATAATAGTAGTTGTGACCTTGTAACTCTAAACGACATCACAATCTGAGTCCGGAGAAGTGTTTCTGGGTTAACCTTGCCCCCAGAACGGGTACAGTGCTGGGTTGATAGTGTCCCCAGGTGTACCGATTGATAAGATTAAAGATTATATAAACAATAATTGTATAATAATGATCGTAGGGATCATATTACAGATTGGACGGATTAACTAATAATGATTGTTGTTACCTGCTTGCATGTGCTAAGGTGAGTTTTCACGAGCCCCTTTTAATGAATTGTTTTAATTATATTTTCCCGGGGCAGAAAACATGTCTTATTTAAAGTATTTAAGTACATACCGATCGTATGGAAATACTTGTGCATTTATATATATATGGGCTGATGCATAGTATATATAAAATGTTTATAATGTGTTATTGTTCTGGGGTAACATAGTTCCCAGGGGTTATTATTATTCTGGGGTAACATAGTTCCCAGGGGTTATTATTATCCTGGGGTAACATAGTTCCCAGGGGTTATTGTTGTTCTGGGGTAACATAGTTCCCAGGGGTTATTATTATTCTGGGGTAACATAGTTCCCAGGGGTTATTATTGTTCTGGGGTAACATAGTTCCCAGGGGTTATTATTATCCTGGGGTAACATAGTTCCCAGGGGTTATTGTTGTTCTGGGGTAACATAGTTCCCAGGGGTTATTTTTATTCTGGGGTAACATAGTTCCCAGGGGTTATTATTATCCTGGGGTAACATAGTTCCCAGGGGTTATTGTTGTTCTGGGGTAACATAGTTCCCAGGGGTTATTATTGTTCTGGGGTAACATAGTTCCCAGGGGTTATTATTGTTCTGGGGTAACATAGTTCCCAGGGGTTATTATTATTCTGGGGTAACATAGTTCCCAGGGGCTATTATTGTTCTGGGGTAACATAGTTCCCGGGGGTTATTATTATTCTGGGGTAACATAGTTCCCAGGGGTTGTTATTGTTCTGGGGTAACATAGTTCCCAGGGGTTATTATTGTTCTGGGGTAACATAGTTCCCAGAAAGTTATTGGAAATGTTCTGGGGTAACATAGTTCCCAGCATGATTATATTGTTAATAAATGATTATTAAAATGATTTGTCAGTGTTTATTTAAATTAGTGAAACTCACCAACTATTCGTAGTTGACCCGTTTTCTTTACATGTTTTCTAGGTATGCCCAAGTTGGATTGATTGATGTGTGCTTAACTATCTGTGCTACCTGTTGGAAGCTTGCTGCTCTTTGTTTTGTAATGAATTTATTAATGTCTTATCGGTAAAATATGTGTGTAACACCTAGACAGTAATGAAACTCGCAACAATGTAATATGTTATAAATTAATGTAGTGGTATTTTCTTTATAAGCAATGCTGTTGATATCAGATGTGTCTGTTGCATCCCGTGTACGTTTCCGCTGCGGTTACGGGGTGTTACATTTATAAAGACTTCCTCTTTCAAACGTAACTCTGATTTATTTACAAATATGGTACCAACATATGTGTCATACACCTAGGCCGTGGTTTGAGGTGTGAAAATTCCAAACACCATCATAACACTATCATAGGCACATCATGTTCAAAATCATGTTTCTCCAATCTTCCATAACAAATAGTTTCCACTATTAGCAGGATATGAGCAAACATTTCCTAGGGTTTTCTACAACATCAAAATCATCTTTATATGACACATTTTCTAGATATCAATTCATCATTACTATCATGGCCTTCTACAAAATCCCTTAAACAAAAACTTTGGTAAAGCTATGAACAACACTTCAATTTCATCTATTGTTTTATACAACACATGTACACATCATTCAAACAGGATAATAATCCATATAATAACATCATTTCATTCATGATAATGATCTACACACACTACACAATCACCACCAAAAATCGGTTTTTACACAAACATCAAACTAAATACCAATATATAGCAACATGGTCAATCTTTCAATTCTAATATGCATGCATTCGTTTATCACCATTTGGATACTAGATTCCACTAATCCCAATTTCAAGAACATGAGATGCATCATAAAATACATATACTTACATGTTATTGCAAGGAATCAACCAATCTAGTTCTTTTAAGCAATGCACTTGATTCAAACTTGAAAACAAAGTGTGGGCGTGTGCGTGTTCTTAAAAAAACCGAATCCAAATGTGTGTGTATGTAATACATGACTATGCATATTATGTATTTGGCCAAAAGAGAAGAGAGATAGCCAAGGGTTTAGTAACTCTTATTTTTTTAATTGAGTTCATAATGCACGATAACTTGTTCCGTTAACTGTTTAGTTTTTAGAATATTAAGATCTCAAGAGTTCTATCATAATCACCTTAATAATAGTTTGCTACAAACACCAGTTAATTGATAACCACTAAAATTATTTTTTGGGTAGTTGGTCTTCCGGTCGAAAGACATGCGAGTGATGGTAAATGCTTAATATCTTATTGTCTCGGGTTCGAAAACTGTTTCTTTAAGATTTTCTCATAGAGGTGGGTTTCTACTTTCATGGTGTTTCTCGGCGAGTTAGGCCTAAGGAGTAAAAAATTGTATGGACGGTTGACCTCCCTTTTCAGGGACACATACTCGGGTACTGAGAGTAGTTTTAAACGTTGTTTAGAAAAGTATTTTTGGGCTTGACCTCCTCTAAGTAACAATCTAAACTACTCCGTAGAATTCAGTATAAACAGAATAAAACATTACTCAAACTAAACTACTCCGTAGAATTCTGTATGAACGTGACTATGCAACTTAATGTGAACTTAAGTTGCATAGTCGATCGTGCCTTCGAATGGCCGATTGTGTGAAAAGATACATAACCTCACTATTTTGTCAATTCAAAGTGACAACTGTATATATGTCTTTAGAGAATTATACGAGGGATGCCATATATGCCAAGGGTATCCACATAATGATCTTTGGTTTAACTTGTTCTTTTTTACGTTGTGTTGAAAACTCAATTTCTCGTTCTTTTTATAGTATTGTGAAGATTTAGGTTTGTAAAACAAACACGGAATAATTAAATATTGAATTAAGTATTTCCACCCGTTAAAACAACTAGTCTTTTTGTGTTTTGCAAATCCCACGTGTAGCATTTGGTTAATTACGTACCTTATATTTGCATTTGTTTTCTCTTGCAAATTTTAAGGTGTTGGCCCATAACGAGCTAAAGCATGACTTGAGAGGTATTTATCTTGCATCTTTTAAGTTGTTTGCCCATTTTATTTCATGTGATCGTTGGTTTAGTATGATACATTTAAGACCATCCCCAAGGCGTCGGGGTCATATGCACCACTGACTGCCTTCCATGTTGACATAGCTGATTGACTTCTCCCTCCTTGTTGGCCAATCTCCGAACTTAGGGGGTGTTTGGTACAGAGAATGGAATTGTAGAGAAATGGAATAGAGAAATGGAATTGCAGAGAAAGGGAATTGGTCTGGAGAATGAGAATTGACTGTTCTGTTTGGTAGTACAGAGATTTCAGTAGAGAAATATAGCTGAGAATCATTTCTCTTGTTTGGTACATAGGAAATAAATAGAGAATTATATCAACTTTATCATTAGCACAAGTATTTTTTTCATAACAAATATTTATTAAAAAATAAAAAACATATAAAAAGATGCATAAATTCCAACCAAAATATGCATTGATCAAAACAATTCACATACAAAACATAGTTTTTAAGCAAAAAACATCAACCATAGTTAAAACCAATTCACATACAAAACATACTTCAACCATACACAACTATCCCATTGAACCATCGGTATACAACTCGACCATCTCAATTTTCTCTTCTATTGTCAACGCAAGAAAAGAACGTCCTAGATCCACATCTTTACCAATCAAATGAGCTGCTTTGAACCGTTTTTTCGTAGTGATACCTGGTAAAGCTTTCAACTCATCACTAACCTTTTCATAGATTTCACGAGCCTCCATACCTTCTTTGCTAAGTTGTTCACCCACCTCTCCCCAAATCGAAGCAAAACTTCCTTGATATCTTTGCAAGACTCTCGATATATCTCATCTGCATCCGTGCTTCTACCTCTTTTGCGCTTGCTTGTTGTCCTTCAGATCTATCAACATTTGGAACGACTTCATCAACAAAATCAAAGTCTTCAATATCAACAGGTGAGCTTTTTTGTGTCTCTTGAACAACATCTTCTTCTCCAAGGTCAACTGCTTTACTACCAGTAGCTCTATCCTTACCGAATATGGTACACAATTTGTCATAGAAAGGAAATGACTTGTCACGAAAATTCACAGCACCTTTGTGAGACTACAAGACAATTACAAATAAATTAGACTAAAATTTTAAAATCTAAAAAATATATTTTTTAGAATATACCTTCACGTATTCATTCCAAACACTATCATCGGCAATAATACAACATTTTTGTTCATCCCAACCAAACCCACTTGTATGCACCATATCATATACAATGCTAAAGTGTGTCTTCCATGTCTTCATCCTAGACTTTATATGTGGTTCTGCTTTGAGGCCAGAGTTAGGAAGACTTACATCTAGCAATTGTTGAACACCATTTAAATAACCTGGTTTGAATCCATTGTCAGCACCAGCATACTTTCCGGATGCATGTATCTCCATTAATGCATCAATTAGCTTTGCATCTTCATCATTTGTCCAGGTATGCTTGCTCCGAGTAACTCCTCTCACTATATTTGAATCTGCCATGTCTACGTACAAATGCATAATTATACAATTAAAAATCATAATTCATGTAACTACAAATACAAATATAACAAGAAACATTAATAAGAAACAAATAAAGTACATAAATAAACATTAATAAGAAACATCCTTGGTTCTACAAATAAAAAATACATAATTGTCAAACATAATTAAGAAACATTGTTGGCACGCTGCGCACGCATCGCAGTCCAACTATTAAACATTTCATTAGCAAGAAGGTCTCTACGATCGGTCCATTCTTGTGAGGGCTCGATCATAGAAATAACATTGTCATGGTCATTTGCAGGTTGTGTGTGATTTACTGGGATTTCGTTATCAAGAGGGTCTTCACTCATTGTTGTTCGTATGAAATTGTGCAATAAACAACAAGAAATGATGATACGTGGCATGGACTCTATGGGATGATATGAGTTATCACGCAAAATAGCCCATCTATCTTTAATCATTCCGAAACATCTTTCTATAACATTCCTGGCCGATGAATGTCTCATATTAAAGAACTCCTTAGCATTCGTAGGAGGACGAGACCAATCGTTAAGATGATAACGTTGACCTCGATATGGAGTTAAAAATCCTTCACCATTTGTATAACCGACATCACAAAGGTAGTATGTTCCTACAATTAACCATAAACTCTATGTTAATTATCATACTTAAATCTATGTATATTCTTTGAAAATTGTCTATCACATACCCGGAGTTATTTTAAGACCATTGGGTCTACTGATTGCATCACGCAAAACTCTACTATCAGCTGCAGAACCCTCCCATCCCGCTAAGACATACGTAAATAAAAGGTCTCTCGTACATACTCCGAGTACGTTAGTACAAATCTGCCCTTTTCTTGTCCTATAAGGTTTTCTATCAATAGCAGGGACTTTAACTTTAATGTATGTTCCATCTAATGCTCCTAAGCAACCCTGAGTTAAAAGAAACATTACTTACTAATTTATGTTAGCAAAAAATATCTTTAATAAAAAATGTGTTTGACTAACCTTAAACCATTTCCATCTTTCATCAGTTTCATTATCTGGCACTGGCACGGGTGACTTGTAGAGTTCTTTGTGTAATCGACATATAGCATTTAAGATTAACTTGAAATACCGACTTACAGTTTCCCCGGACCGATGAAATCTGTTGACTAGTATCATATTCTTTGCATTATGAGCAAGGGTATGTAAAAACATAGCAACTTGCTCATCGACTAGCATGTTTTTACTATTCTTTAGTCCCCCTCTAGTTTCTAGCATATCACAAAGTGTTGTAAATGCATGTATATTCATTCTTATGTTAACAACACTCGTAACATCACTTTCATAAACCATCCTCACCATGTTTTCACGCCTATTATGGTAACTCATTAAATATTTTGTACGTAAAGTCATTGACTCAATCGACCGACGCAAATGATAAGTACACAACATCCACCAACGAATCGTAACATAAATGACATAAAATGCACCTATGGCAACTATTCTTTGTCTGGAAGGTGATCTTGCCATCTACACATAAAAATATAAGAAAATTCAAGAAAAGCAAATAACTCCAAAATATAATCCAAATATTAGCAACAAAGTGATCATGAAAGCAAGAAAAATGATTACAGGCTACTTTATTCACTGACTTGCTGAATGTTGTTTAATTGCCAATGTTTACATCAATATATATGTTATTTTGGATGAAATTGAACATCCAAGTTTCCATGTGAGTTACAAGTCAATGTTATACAAGATCCGTAAGGTTTCCATGTGAGTTACAAGTCAATTTCTAGATAAAAATGGTGTAAAAAGTGATGATTTGTTGATATGTAGAAATCTGAGTTTTTTGGTCAGATTTGAGTTTGTAAATATAGATTTATTTATCAACAAAACAATTGAAATAAATTATGAAAATATTTTCACAGAAACTTCAACATCTTTAGGTGTTTATATATTTTTCTCAAATTTTTAAAGTATGCATAAGGTTTTCAACTAAAATGCTAATTATCAAAAGGTATCTAAAACTTACTGTTCAGAGTTTGTAAATGTCAAAATTTCTCAAAAATTGACTACTCAGGATTTGCATACAAGGCCAATTGGGAAATATTCTAGACACTTAAAATGTTCATTAGAAAGAGGAATGAAGTCTAAAACTTCAAAAACAAGAGAGTTATGCTCTTTAGAAGTGGACCTTAAATCTGTCAGTCAAAAACAGGTTTGACCTTCGGTTTTATTTTTCACGTTTGGGTAATCAAAACTTCTCTAAAAATTACGAAACCAGTAGGGTTTGAAACTAGACTCTTTAAACTTAATGTTAGACTCAAGAAACGATCAATTTGCGTCTGTTATGATCAAAATATTGTTTGAACAAAACAGCATTACAGATTTCATCAGCAACAGCATTCAAGCAACTCATGTAAACATTCAATTTATCGGTTCCAACATTCAACCTAGCATCTAAATATCATTTTAACATAAAATTCATGATTCAAACTCATCAATTTCATACCATATAATGTTCAATTCCCAACCTAGACATCAAAGATTTCATCAAGAGTCGAATTAAACATAAACCATTGAAATCTAACATATCTAAATCGATTACCAACAACATACAAACATCCCACGATAACAATCGACATCAGCAGCTGAGTTTGGATTGAGGTTTAGGTATGGTCGAGCATAAGAAAGTCGAAAAAATGAATGTTTCATACCTAGGATCGTTGGAATCGAAGCAAGGATCGCGAATACGAACTCGGTTCTTGGATTGGAGATGGTTTGTGGGTGATTAGAGGCTGCAAGTCGATCGAACGGCAGGGAGAGGCGTGAGTTTGCTGCTGTAGATCGAACAGCAGGGAGAGGCGTGAGAGAGTGAGGCTGAGAAATGAAACCCTAGAAATCCAATTCTCCGCTTTTTTTAGAGAAACAAAATCAGAGAAATGGAAATGGTTTATTTCCATTTCTCACCTCTTTCTATCATAAACAAACAAGAGAATTCTTTCCAATTCCATTTCTCACCCCTCAATTCCCTCTACCAAACACCCCCTTAGGCTACAAGTATGGAAAGCCAAAACTTGTAGTATATATGGAATAAAGACAGTTAAGATATATAATAACAAGCTGTTTATATCTATGTACGTAGTTAGTTACAATTCTGATCATAGTCTAACAAGTTTAGGTAAGCTAGCTGTATATATATATCGAGTTATGGTATAACACTGCTGAGCTACTTATAGTAAAAGTGTGTAGAGGTATCCGACTAGCTTATTGTGTTATAATCTTACTAGCATTTCGGGATTTGAACGCTCTCTCCCCTCCACATTAAATTAGTGGTGTGCCATGTCTATGAACAAAGTTAATTATCAGAAAAGTGAATACGGTATTAAATCTACCAAACACAAATCTGACCGCATCATGAAATCACACCGCATCAGCTACAACGTGGTGTTTCCTTCATCGCATCACTCCTAATGTACGCATGTTTAAACCAAGGCAGTGGGTGTTGGTGATGGACGCGATAGTGTTGGCGAGGGTGGAAGTATTGGTGACGGCAAGACAAACAGTGGTTACAGTATCTGTTGTTTAATTTGAGTTGACCGAAATAAACACATTTGCAAAATTCTCCTTACATCATAATCAAGAAGAAGTAGCAAGAACAATTATTTTATGATTTAAGTCTGGTCTCATAACATCACCATAAGGGAAGCGGGTTGAAATTCTAGACTAGTTTCTTCTTTCGGAAGAAACGAGTCAAGTACCATAGTTGTGCACTTGATGCCAAAATGCAAATACCCAATGATGAGATACTGTACCGTGCCACCCGAGATTTGGTCGTCTCACTCACATCCCTCATCTTTGCCTCTCTGCATAACCAACAATGTAAACAACACAAATAATGAACTTATGATTAAGATACACATACACACGACACTAACGCATTATCAAAGATGGAACCTCAACCCATTTACATACATACATGTCGATTTGGGTTGAGTATTTATGTAAAACCCAAATGCAATTAGCAAAAATAAAGTAAATATGTCAAAACGTTTTGAATTTCATCTGTCCCATTCTGTATTTTTAGAAAGCTTTAATCAAAGATTCTTTAATAGCTAATGTATTCTGAAATAACAAATCCATTTGAAAATTAATTAGACAAATAAGCATGACTCGTTTTTGTCAACCTGTTTGACATACTAACCAACCCACCCATATATATCGGATTATCGACAACTCTACAGATTGACACGGTTGCACTAATCACCTGCGCATGAGATCAAAAAAATTATTCTGAATGGCCTCTACCACTTCTTTAAGCTTTCTCAACTCGAGTTCAACACCCTGCGGAGAAATTCAATCAAAATTTCAGCATATAATTTGACACATGAGTGTTATACAATGTGAAATTATCGTCAAACTCTTAATAATATCCTTTAATAAAGATAATTAGAAGAATGCCACAGTAACTAACAATGTATGCAGAATAAGCCTTTTGTCGAATTTTAATATAAATTAAAAACCATATTAAAAATTTAATTAATTGTGATCAAAAGTTAATACTGACCTCAATTTTTTCTTTTCTAGCAACTGACTCCCAATCCTTCGCTGCAACTCCTATTTTCCAGTCAATAGTAACAACTAATTTACCATCCTCATCAGAGTGGTCGGATGAGAAACATATACGATACAACCCAGACTCAGTTGATGTGAATGCGAGTGTACCATGCGTTACGTTTTCCTTATGGTGAATAATGTTCCCATAAGGTGATGTAACCTGCAAGAGTAACAAAATCCATGATTAGACTTCATTTTCTAGTCCAGTAAACGAATCAAACAAACACAAACTAAGGGTTGTCTATGTTAATTTGTTTTGCTTTAACCTTATAACAAACAAATAAACGAACACAAACAGGCAAACAGAAGGATTTTCATCTTTGTGTTCGTTTACAATCGTTCGTCTATATTTTAAACAAACATAAACCAACAAAAATAAACAATTACTAAACAATGTCCAAAATAAAGTCTAAATAGCATCAGCATCGCATGATAACATGCCCAACAGTTTAAAAGTAAGCGAGATATTTGTTCTTTCAACTTTGGCCACCAATCTTTTATGCTTTTACATGTTGGCCACAAAATGTTTTTACAAATCAATCACAAAAATTTTTTTCGCTTTTAACACAACACTTTTCCACCTTCAACTTTACAAGATCATTAATTTTCCCCTTTTAGCCTCAAAACTCTTATATGCTTCCGAGTTTCAACTTAACCACAAAACATTTTGCTTTTTTTTTAAAAAAAAATAAATAAATAAATAAATATGCATTTTTCATCATAAATATTATGAAGAATCCACAAAAAAATATATAAGTACTTAGTATAATTATCTGAACATTGTTGACACAATTATCATAAACATAATTAACACAAATACTATGAAGTTTGTTACGCTTTAACGCAAACTCTTGGTCAAAATTGAAAACTAAAACCAATAAAATAAAAATATAACATATAAAAGCCGAGGCAACACAAATAAAAATATTACCAAACGTTCACAAACATAAACAAACGAACACAACCTCTGTTCATATTTGTTCGTTTACCAACTCCACCCCGAACGAATCACAAACTGTTGGCTGTTGGGTAGTTTACAACCCTACATCCAATTATTAAACCTCTAAATCTGCTCAAACCCTAATTTCCCAAGTGAAAGTATAAATAAAACAGATCTAAACATTCATCACCTAAAACCTCATAATTTTATCATCTATAAATTATTAATACCGTGACGGTGATGGTTGAATTGGGAAGACGATAATTTTCGGAGACTACAACGACGTAATCGGTGAGAACGATGACATTGTTGTGAGTTTCCTCCGACACGCACTTGGTTCCCGATTTGGGTAAAGTTAACCATACAGATTCACCATGTTGCACCAGAACTAACACCAACATGAATAATAGTAATCTAGCCATCTTCGATCGATATATATGATTGATCTGTGCTGAAATCAATGTATGGATCGATCGAAGAGTGTGTGTGCAAAGACGTTAATGGTAGTTCCGATCGTTTAGGGTTTTGATGTCGGAAATCTAGATGTGGGGGTGTGGGTGTGGGTGTGGGTGTGGGTGCGGCTGCATGGGCGAAATTGGGGGAATATGAATATAAGGTTATTTTATCATCTTATATAATTATAAAATAATTTATGAAGAAATAAAATATTATTATTATAATCAACCTAATGCGATGTGGGAGAAATTAATTTAATATTTATTATTTAATAAATTGAGATGATTTTGTAGTGTATATACGTTACACAAAATATATTATTTTGTTGTGTACGTTTCTCTATGGAACGTGTAACATTAATAAGGTTTATCGGAAGGCTAGGGGTGAGCAGAAAACCGAATTAATTGAACCGAAACAGAATTAATTGAAAACACCGAACCGAAACATTACCCGGATAAATTTTTGTTTTTTGAAAAACCGAAATTTCGGTTTCGGTTCGGTTTTCCATTTAAAAAAACCGGAAACCAATTAATGGTGTTGAAGATTATGAAGATCGGGATTAAACTTTGAAGATGAACAAGATGATGAATAAGGATTAGAACTAAACCTTTTAGTGTTTTTTGGTTAAGAATTTTGTTGAATTTTAAACTCTATTACTCTATTAACTTTGTATATGTATGGTGCCACATAACATGCGTATAATTTTGTTTTCTGTGTTCAATATATTTGTGGTACTCTAATACACTCTTACAAGCTTAAAATTATCATTTTCATTTTTTAATTTTTGTTGCAATTTCTACACATAATTGAAATAAACCGACTATAACCGAACCGAAACCGAAAATAACCAAAAAACCGAAAAATGAAAAACCAAAAAAACCGAAACCGAACGTTTTTAATTTAAAAACACATTTTTACATAATCAATTTTTTTGTTACTTAACAAAACAAAAAATTGTTTTATAATATAAAAAAAATTTAAAAAAGAAGGAAAAGAAAAACTCTTTAAATAATAAAAAAAAACTTTTTTAATTAATAATGATAATAAAAGATGACAAAATGATAAAATATACACATTAATGTTTAAATTGTATTAATGTAAAACTTGAGGGATGGGGTATGTTTAGTAAAAATGAATGAGTGAGTGTACTTTTAGCAACACCCATAAGGTAATTATGTAATTACATCATAAAGTAATTATATAATTACTCTACTTGATTCTCACGTTTAACACGTTAATTTTATTTGTACGTTAACCTAATTCTTATTTTTATTTCAACCTACTCCACTCTCCCCGCCTACATCTCAGTTCGTCCACTTTCACTAGATCTTTTTTCTCGTTTGTTCTTCCACTTCCATTAGATCTTGACTTAATACGTATTCCCATCTCTGTTCCGAGTACCATACGACCAGCGTCCAACAGGCAACAGCTCCACGGCTCCACCTCCCCATCTTCTCAGAATCAGTCCGTCACCACTCACCTCAGTACCACCTCCAGCCCTCGTCTCAATCATCACCGCAACCCTCGTCAGTCGTCATCAGTTTGAAAGATTGCTTATATTCTAAGTATGTTTGTTTAAGAAGATTGTTTATTTTGAAACAATGGGTTGTGTTTATTTGAACAATGGATTATGTATTATTTGCTTGTATTTAAAACAATTTGTGTTTAGTTTGTTAAATTGGAAAACTTGGATTCTTAAGATGTTATAAGTTTATTTTTAAAATACTTTTTTTTCAGATTTCATATATCCAAAATTTTGGATCCGGATCCGGATAGTGAAATTCACTATCCAAAAGGTCCGGATATCCGAAACTTCAAATATCCGATTTTAAACACCGTATCGAAAACTCGTGACTTAAAGATATTAATATATCCCTCTTATATAAATGGTTTTAAAGAATTAAATATGAAAATGTTAACCTTTGGAAACGTGTTATACAAAAGGGACACTAATTCCGGTTAATAATAAATTTGTTGGGGGGTATGGATTAATCTTGTCGAGGAGGTTAATATAATAAGTTGAAGATTGGTCACCTCAACTTCACTAATTTTTCTAGAGGTGTTTTGGGCTATTGAAACTACCTGTTGGATCCTTGGACTAGGGAAGCTTCCTTTTTTTCAGTTTTACCAATGCTCTTTCAACTCAAAAAAAATAAAAGATGTAAAATCAGTGAAAGATATTTTGGATTGGAAGTCAACTTGGCTGGAAATGGATTTTGAAATAGAATCCCTTCCTCTTTGAACAAACTGCAAGAATGGGAGTTGTACAAAGCTTATTAATAACTACTCACACGAAAGTCGTGTCTGACTCTTGGTCTTAGCTGGGAGATCAATCAGGTTTCTTCCCCGTTAAGTCGGTTAAAAATCTTTTAACTTCAAGCAGGGATAGTAGCCTTAGTTATGTTATGAAGTGGTGTAAATGGGTCTCATTAGCATTCAGAAATAGATAGAATTCCTACCAAAAAGGATCTTATCAGCAAGAATATCTCCTTCCAGGACTCTTTATGTGTGCTCTGCAATATTATGCAATATCAAGCAGGAGTCTTTTGAACACGTCTACACTAGCTGCTTAGTGTCCAGGGGTGATTATGATGCTTTGATTGCTTGGTTCAAGACTTCGTCCTTCTTCGCATTTTCTGTTCAAGATCTTTTAAAAGTTCATAACCATGTGGGTGTAGGTAATAAGGATGTTATTGTTGTCGTTACTGCTGCTTGTTGTTGTTGGAAGATCCAAGACATTATTTGGGACATTAGATCCTATAGTTTTCTTTGGTTCAAGCATAGATCTAATTGCATGTCAACAAGTTTGTCAAATTGGCAAAAGTTTTCTTTGACACAGTCATATTTTGTTCTTTTGACCTCCTCCGGGTTGTGGAGGCAGGTTGTGGCTTTAGCATTTGTTTATTAAAGTTGACAGTTTGAAAAAAAAATGTTACACAAACGAAACAAATAGATTATATCAATTGTATGTTCTAATTATCTCAAAGGAAGATAATTGTCCTCTAGATTTGAGCCAAAGGAACAAGGACGTCCGAATGTCTTCAGCAATAGCATCGAACTTCAAATTTGTACAACTGGAACACTTTTTTATTTCTGGCTCTTCAAATGTTCCATGATGATGACAAAAATATAGCTTGCATTAGTTTTTTAAACTCTAAACTCCCATTTAATGTGTGATGATAGGGTTATTAAGCACGAAGTATGTTTTCTGATAATTTTAAAGGTAAATGATAATCACTGGAATTTCATGTAAATATAAAGGATAAAAAATGCAATTTACTTATAATATAATTAACCAACCAACCTACCAAATAAGATTCTTGCATATGAATATACATATCAATGTCTTGTAGGCCATGTGTAATGCGCTTGACCACCAAGTGATCATCCAAGGTTTCACTTGGTCACACTACTATCAAGGTGTTCTAACATGTCTTAAGCTCAATGAGAAAGATGTAAGGAAAAGTGGTGACCATGATCATTTGATGAAAATAACTTTTGAAGGATTCAATCAATCAATCATGCCCAGTAAAATCTCACCGACAGCAAAGCTATAAGTAGGGTCTGGGGAG